>NC_138552.1:10031929-11494552 GCF_964273705.1 Natrix helvetica
CACATCTCCATTTGCCGGTTGGAACATCAAAGGGCCTTAATGAATGTCTTAGTAATTCAGCTTAATACGAGTATAATTTTGTTTGCCATCAAATCAGTCAGTTGTCAAGACTGGAACAAATTTGCAATGTAGACTTGCTCTCGTTCTGATTCTTACTCTGTTTTTCACAAGGGCAGAAGGCCTTACCTGGACTGCCTTCTTCACTTCAGTAATATATTTGGTTTATTTGACTGCACCCACCCTCCATATAAAAGGGACATGGTGGCTCAATGGCTAAGACGCTGAGCTTGTCGACCAGAAAGGTCAGCAGTTCGGTGGTTCGAATCCCTGGCGCCACGTAATGGAATGAGCTCCTGTTACTTGTCCCAGCTTCTGCCAACCTAGCAGTTTGAAAGCACATAAAAAATGCAAGTGGAAAAATAGAGACCACCTTTGGTGGGAAGGTAACAGTGTTCCGTGCGCCTTCGATGCTTAGTCATGCTGGCCACATGACCACAGAGACGTCTTCGGACAATGCTGGCTCTTCAGCTTTGAAGTGGAGATGAGCACCGCTCCCTAGAATCAGGAACGACTAGCACATATGTGCGAGGAGAACCTTTACCCTTACCCTCAATATATAGCCTCCTATCAGTTTCGATATAACAAAATATTTGTAGCTCAGGACATTCATTACTAGACTAGATAACATCATTAGTGCACTGATGATGTTACCTAGTCTGGTAATCAAATGTTATATTATCTTACCTAGTGCTCCCAATTCCCTGTTAAGCCCAGTTACCATTTTGCACGGTGTTTCCTTCCAAATCTTCAGCTTTTTTATTTCTCCTTATATATATATGTATATTTATCTTGCAGTGGGGCCACCTGGGACTTACAACCAGAGAAACTTGACTTCACACAGTTCCACAGAAAACTTCGCAACACTCCCAAGCATCCTCTTCCACAGATAGACAGAGAAGGGTAAGTATCCGGTTTTATACGAAAGAAACAGTTTTAAAATGCAGGAAATCAGTTTTGCTACCCTGGTGATTTTCCTGGCTTTGCAGAGGTGGTGGGACTAATCACAGAATTCCTAGCCATCAGACAGCAGATAACAAGTTGGGGAGCATCAGAATAAATAGTGATCAAAAGGCAGAATGACTTCAGTCACTTGAATTGAGCATGCCGTGCCAGTTGGCTGCTTGTGACAGTACTGTAGGCATAGTCCTCAACCTATGACCATAATTCAGCCCAAAATTTGTGTTGCTAAGTGTGACAGTTAAGAGAGCTAAGACTCAGAATGCATATTTTACAGTGTGAGATATTGACGAATCCGTTCGAATCTGAAATCCTATTACCAGTTGTATTTCGTAGTCAATTCACATGTTGCTGTTTTGATTTGGTGTAAATATTACCAAGCACATCCATTTACCTATACCGTATTTTTCAGAATATAAGACGCGCCAAGATTTTGAAGAGGCAAATTTAAAAAAAAAAGATTTTGCACTTTGTAGACCTCCCAAAAACAGAGGTCAAAAAAAAGGGTATGCATAGCCTTTAGGAGGCTTACAGAGTGCTCCTGGGGACGGGGGGGGAGGGGGGAAACGAGCAAAAAACATCCCGTTTTCCCCTCATTTCTGCCCTCCCCAGCCCCCAGGATCACTCTGGAAGCCTCCTAAAGGCTCTGCACGGCCGTTTTGGTGAAGGGAGCGGGGTTTCGGGAGGCCAAAATGCTGTATTCAGTGTATAAGACGCATCCAGATTTTCACCCTCTTTTCTGAGGGAAAAAGGTGCGTCTTATACTCTGAAAAATACGGTAATTTAAAATAAAGATAGGAATTATTTCATAAATCTCTTTCCTTCTATTTATTTTAACTGGGGTGGGGGGAAATCCCACAAACCAAAAGGCTTTAGAAAAAAAAGGTTCTTTTCACCCGTTTTTTTCTTCATGATTTCCCTTTTTTTTCTGGGTCTCAGTATTCCGAGCTACAGTTTCATTCTGCTTGACTAAAGCTACATTGGGTTAGGGACAGAAAGTGAAAAGACCATTGCGCTGTGTAAATATTAAATGTGAAGTTTACCTTGAGGAAATATCAGGTTAGGCATATTAGGTTCCTGCAAGTCTTTTGTGTGAAACCGAGAAGCCCAGGTAAGGTAAGCATAAAGACACTTGCAAGGAAAAGGCAATCTATGATAATAGTGTACTACAACTACCAGAATCTTTCCCAAGCTTGGCAAATAGGAATCCTGGTAGTGCCACAGATTGCATACCCTTGCAAGCATCCTGCTATCCTAGAAACAAACGGTACATGGACAAAAGTTATAATCCAAAGAAGAAAATTGTTAGCAGATTATTTGTTTTATAATTTGAGAAAAACTACCCTGATTTTTCTTTAAAATAGCAATAGCACTTAGTCTTATATACCACTTCATAGTGCTTTTACAGCCCTCTCTAAGAGGTTTACAGAATCAGTCTATTGCCCTCAACAATCTGGGTCCTCATTTTACCCACTTTGGAAGGATGGGAGGCTGAGTCAACCTTGAGCCGGTAAGATTTGAACCGCTGAACTGCAGCTAGCAGTCAGCTGAAGTAGCCTGCAGTACTGCACTCTCACCATTGCACCACCTCGGCTCTCTATTTCAGCTTTCAGTATGTGTGCAGTTTCATACAGGCAAACTACCTGTTGCAGATCCATCAATTAAGGAAGTACATCTAGTGGCACAAAGGAACAGGGCCTTTTCTGTTGTGGCTCCCTCCCTTTAAAATGCCATTCGCCTAGATATAAAATTGGCCCCCACCTTGATAGCTTTTCAGAATGCCCTGAAGATGTGGTTATGGAGCCGATCATGCGGCTGGTGTGATTGTGTGGTTGCAGCCACTGCTGTGTGTGTGTGTGTGTGTGTGTGTGTGTCTCCGTGTTATGGATTCTTACATTGTGAAATTTTAATCTTGTAAGCCACCCAGAGTCACCGTGTGTGAGTTGGTCAGCCATATAAATATGCTTAATAAATAATAAACAAAATGCATAAATCATGCTTTACTTGACCCATTTGTCTGTCCCTGGTTTAGAATTGGCAAAGGAAAATGCGAAGAAGGAGATGGCATCAACTTAAACGACATTGGAAAAGTTCTCCCAACCTGGCAGGTGAGCTTTCTCCCATCCCTAGAATCTTGTTTCTTGTTTGGTGAACCATCTGGGTGACAAAAAGGATAACAACAATGTGCAACAAACCATCTAATGTAGGTAATCCTCGACTTAAAACTATTTGTTTAATAACCACCTGAAGTTACAACAGCGCCGAAAAAGTGACTTAGGACATTTTTTCACTTAACAACTGTTGCAGCATCCCCATGCTCAGGTGAGCAAAATTCGGATGCTTGCCAATCGGCATATATGTAAGATGGTTGTAGTGTCCCAAGGTCCTGTGAATACCTTTTGCCACCTTCTGGCAAGCAAAATCAGTGGGGTAGCCAGACTCACTTCAAAACCGTAAGTCTAACTTAACAATTGCAGTGATTCACTTACCAATTGTGGCAAAAGAAAGTTCATACAATGGGGCAAAACTTATTTAGCAACTGTCAGAAATTTTGGACTCAAATTGGTCTTGTAAGTCAGGGGTGTCCAAACTTGGGAACTTTAAGACTTGTAGCTGGCATAGCTGGCTGGGGAATTCTGGGAGTTGAAGTCCACAAGTCTTAAAGTTCCCAAGTTTGGACACCCCTGCTGTAAGTCAAGGACTACCTGTTTGTTTGTTTGTTTGTTTGTTTGTTTGTATCCTGCCTTTATTATTTTTACATGTAACTCAAGGTGGCGAATGTATCCAACAAACCTTCCTCTTCCTATTTTCCCCAAAACAACAACCCCGTGAGATAAATTTGATTGAATGACTGGGCCCGTTGTCATTCAGCAGACGTTCATCCCTAATGCAGGACTAGCATTCCCAGTCTCACGTTTTCTAGCCTGGTGCTCTTAACCACTAGACCAGGGGTGTCAAACTCAAGGCCCGCGGCCGGATCTGGCCCATGGGGCCGCCCTGGAAACAGCGAAGGACCGGCCCGCGGTGGCTTTGCCAGCGAAAATGGAGCTCAGGAGGGCTGCGCATGGAACACTCATGAGTTCCATTTTTGGTGGGAGAGGGCTCCACCTGTACCACCACAGGTGCCCCCGAAACAAGTGACGTCGGGCTGGCCATGTCCCCCTGGCCCCCGAGGTCAAACACAACCCTGATGCGGCTCTCAATGAAATTGAGTTTGACACCCCTGCACTCGACCAATGGCTCAACGAACCTGGGCCAAATCTTCCAAATTTTGTTTGCCTCTGAAAAGATATCACATAGGCGTCATTTTCTAGCAGAAATCCATGCAAGGCAAAGCAAAAGAACAAACAAGTATGGCACTATTATAACACAGGCTCCGCCCTTTTTTTATGTACATCAAGATGATGCTCCTTTTGTCATTTTCATCAAAGCATCGGATCCTATGGTTACTTTCTAAGGTACGTGCGCAGTGATGTAAATAGCAATATCCAGACCTTAAGAACAGATCAAAACTACAGGTAATCCTCGACTTACGATTTGTGGTTCAATTTAAGGTTGAAGTCATGGCAGACTCCTCAAAAGGTACTTAAAAGTTAGATTCAAAGTTACGACAGCCGCTTGCCTTCTGCATTCACGTGATCACATTTTTGGGCACTTGGCAACTGTTTGCAGGGACCCATAATCCCATGACTACAATTTATGACTTTTTTTTTTTTGGCCAGAAACCAGCAAAAAAATTATTTCCAGTTTCCAGTAAAAAAAATGTCCATTGTGAAAATGGGTTCGCTTAACGACTGCCGTGTTCACTTAATGGCCACTGCCCCCCAAAAAAGTGTCATAAAATCATGTCAGCCATTTGGGTGCCTCGACTTCTGATTGTCATGACGTACGATGGAAATTCCGGCCTCCATTACAGTCATAAGTCAAGGATCTCTTGAATAAACATAGTTATTTTTATGCCAGACGTCTATTGTGACTTTCATCAAGAATGCTTGGAATTGAAGTTGCCAGTTGCCTTTGTGGATTCTCTGTTTAATGAACCTTTCCCTCCTTTGCATTACTCCAGTTGTCAGAATTCTTTTCCGGGCAAGGATGATGGTTGTGAAGAATTTGGGTGTGTGTCCTGCCTGGACTCAAAATTTACATTCCAATTCTCTTGCCTGGAATATTTTCTGGACTGTCCTTGCTCCACCTTGTGGCTGGCGATGGCCACAGCAGCCATCAGCTGAAGTTCTAACAAGAAATAGAGAAATTGACATCTTGCTGTTGTTGTTTTTTCACGATGGATTTTGTTCATGGAGGCGTTTTTTAACCATCCTTGTCCTGCTGGATCCCTCAACAGCTTTTGAAACTCACAACTGTAGTATCTTGGTTGGAAGTTGGAGATAGCATACTGTGTGGCAGCTGTTGCCGCTGCCAGTTTGCTCAGGGATGCGCCATGCGCTTCACGTGCATGTGCAGTACTAAAAAAAATGCTTTTGGGCAGGCACAGAAGCCAAAAACAAGATGGTGCCACCGAGAGAACCAGTTCGGGGGTGTGGCAGGCCAGTTACTACCTCTTTGGCCGAACCGGTAGGAACCCACCTCTGGTGGTGGGACTGCTCCATCCTGAATCGGTGGATCTGGTTGATTTTTACATGCTAAGAGGAAATAACTTGCATTCCCTGTTTCTCACAGTTTAATGTAGTTCACTTTCTCTGGAGCTGCCCCTGAAGACCATCCAGAAACTTCAGTTAGTGCAGTGTTTCTCAACTTTGGCAAATGTAAACTGTTTGGACTTCAACTCCCAGAATTCCCCAGCAGCCTAGCTGGTTTAAGGAATTCTGGGAGCTGAAGTCCATGAAGCTTAAACTTGACAAGGTTGAGAAAGACTAAGTTAGTGCGAGGTGGGATTCAATCCCAGTGGTGGGATTCAAAACTTTTGACTACCAGTTCTGTGGGGGTGGCTTAGTGGATATGGGGGTGGCTTGGTGGGCACGGCAGCAGAAGGATACTGCAAAATCCCCATTCCCTCCCCATCTTGCTTACAACATCCCTATGATTTACATTCGGATGCTTGACAGCTGACTCACATTTATGACGGTGGCAGTGTCCTGGGGTCACGTGATCGCCTCTTGCGACCTTCTGACAAGCAGAGTCAGATTCACTTAACAACCGTGTTACTAATTTAACAACGGCAGTGATTCACTTAACAAACGTGGCAAGAAAAGTCGTAACGTGGGACAAAATTCACTTAACAAATATCTCAGCTAGCAACATAAATTTTGGCCTCAATTGGGGTCATAAACTGAGGACTAACTGTAGTTTCTGATGCTACATTGCTTCTAATCCCTGGAAATTACAAAAGAGAGTTTTTTTTAAAAAAAACCTCTTTAGCACCCAGACAAAACCTTGTCCAGCACCCAGAAATTTAGAAAAATAAAGATAGGAATATAACAAACTGCAACCGGTTAGAGCAACTTTGCATTTATTTTTTTAAAAGAGGCCAGTTTCATTCCTGCTTCTGGTCCTAAAAAACCTCTGTTTACTGAGGGCTCCATCCAATGGTGGGATTCAGCTGGTTCAGGAGAACCGGTTGTTAAATTGATGGCTCGCCCCTTGCTCCCAGAAGCCTGCAGGGAGGTTTACTAGGCCCAAAATGGGGCACGGGGGGGAAGAGGGGCTCTCCCTCCCTCCCCGCATCCCATTTTTGCTCCCAGGGGAGTGCAGGGGGCCGAATGCTGCCTGTCACATCCTCTGGCCACGCCCACCATGGCCACGCCCACCCAGCAAATCATTAGGGCAGAGAACCGCCCCGAGTCCCTTTCGGGAGAGGGGGCGGTCTATAAATATGAATAATAAATAAATAAATAAAACCGGTTGTTAAATTATTTGAATCCCGCCACTGGCTTTCATCTGTGTCTTTGAGACGGAAGCATTTCAAGGCTTCCAACGAGATCAGCTTTACGTAGGTCATCTCTTTAGTTGTTGAAATAAATGTAAAAAAGGAGATTCGACCCTGTGTCCTTCTGTTCCGCCTAGAAGGCTGGTGGCTGTGACTTCCCCTTTGCTGAAAAAGTTTTCTAAGAAGAACTGCCTGGCGACTTTCTCCACAGCGGCAAATTAGCCCGAAGAAGCCAAGTTTTTATTGTCCGTTATTCCATACTCCACCAAGAAATGTTTGCTGTCATTGATAGCCAGGAGAGGGCAGCATATATTCAGATTTGATTCGGCACAGTTAATCAATTTAAGAGAAGGTGGTGTGTTCAGTTCTACCAACAGGCAGTGCAAAAAAAAATGAAGGTGCCTTGAGTTACAGGTAGTCCTCAACTTACGACCACAACTGAGCCCAAAATCTATGTTCTTAAGTGAATAATTTGTTAAGTGTCCCATTTTACAACCTTTCTTGCCACGGTTGCTTAGTGAAACACTATAGTTGTTAAATTAGTAAGGTTGTTGTTAAATGGGTTCTCCATTGACTCTGCTTGCCAGAAGGTTGCAAAAGGATTTCTGACCACTGCAACCATCATAACCATCATAAATATGAGTCAAGCATCTGAGTGTAAATCACTTGACCATTGGGATGTTGTAACGTCAGACGGTCACTAAATGAATTTTTGTAAGTCAAGGACTACCTGTACAGACGAGTAGTACAGGTAGTTCTCAACTTAACATAATTGGCACCAGAATTTCTGTTGCTAAGCAAGACGGTGGTTCATTGAATCCCGCTTGATTTTATGAACGTTTTTTTTGCCTCAGTTGTTAGGTGAATCGTTGCAGTTGTTAAGCGAATCATGAAGGCATTAATCAAATCCCACTTCTCCCATTGACGTTGATTGTTGGTGTTCTGACCCAGCCTTAGCAGAAGCAAGAAACAGACTCTTTGTCACAAAAAAATCCCTCTTTATTTACCTCTTGTGAATTAATGGCTTTCACCCACCGAAAAGTCCAAGCAAGAGTCCTTCAAGGAGTTAAATGCAGTAACAGACTTTATCAGTTCCTTGTAATAATTGCAAGGCCATGATCTCCCAGCCGAAAGGCTACAAATTAAATTCTGGCAAGCAGTCTTTGAGGCACAAAACACCATGAGCAAAATCTTCAGAAATACGAACTGTTGTCTCCTACGACCACCACTCCCCTTTCCTTCTATTTATTCCCCGGCCAGGGAGGAGCCATTCAGCATCTATGTGTCCTTTGCTTCCCAAGTCGACTCCTTGTTCTCCATTGTTCACCTCTCCTAACTGCTCTGCGCATACATGCATCTCGAACGGGCCCCAGCTGTTCTTCCTCCCCACTTATCTCAGCCTCTCAAGGCAGCTGCCTCTCTGGTGGCTGGGAAATGTCAGATGACCCTGGTTCTTTCTCAGCATCCATGCTGGTTCTAAGCATCCAAATTTTGATTCATGTAGCTGTGAGGACACTGCCATAGTTGTACTTGCGATAACCAGTCAGACAGTCATTCCCAACCGCTTCATAGTAAAACGATGGCTTTGCTTAACTGTAACATTCACTTAACAGTCTCTGCAAGCATTTGTAAAAAGGGGGTTCAGTCATGTGATGACCTGCTTTACGACTGTTGTGACTTACGACAAAAATTGAGGGCTCAATTACAGTCATAAATTGATGACTGCTTGCAGTATGCCTTCATTTACCTTAAGCTTGTCCCCCCCCCCTTCTTCAAATGAAAAACTTTAGCCCTTCTCCTGGATAAAGGTAAAGGTTCTCCTTGCACATATGTGCTAGTCATTCCCGACACTAGGGGGCGGTGCTCATTTCCGTTTCAAAGCCGAAGAGCCAGCGCTGTCCGAAGACATCTCCTATTTTTCTACTTCTGCATTTTTTACATGCTTTCGAACTGCTAGGTTGGCAGATGCTGGGACAAGTAATGGGAGCTCATCCGTTACACGGCATTAAGGATTCGAACCGCCGAACTGCCCATCTTTCTGACCGACAAGCTCAGCGTCTTAGCCACTGAGCCACCGTGTCCCTGAGCTCTTCTCCTAGGGGAGATTTTTCAACCCTGCACTTTGCATTACTGGAGGTTTTTAAGAAGAGATTGGATAACCATTTATCTGAAATGGTACAGGATCTCCTTCTTCAGCAGGGGGTTGGACTAGAAGACCTCCAAAGTCCTTTTGATCACATGACCATGGGGATACTGTAATGGTGTTAAAAGTGTGAAAAACAGTCCTAAGTCACATTTGTCAATGCCGTCATAACTTCAAATGGTCACTAAACGAGCTCAGATCTGTATTACTATCTCATGAAAGTTCTACGTTTTTTTAAAGTCCACATTTTAAAGCGTACAGGTAGTTCTGGACTTAACAGCAGTTCATTTCAAGGTTAAGGCGGCACTGAAAAAAGTGACTTATGAACATTTTTCACAGTTATGACTGTTGCAGTATCCCTGTGGTTATGTGATTTACATTTGGATGCTTGACAGGTGACTCACGTTTATGGCGGTGGCAATGTCCTGGGGTCACGTTAGGAGAAGTGCACTTTGCATGGCCACCGCTAGAGGGCGCTGTGATCCTTACAATGCGTTAAGGAAAAGATGGCTGTTGGCGCTGAGGCCTTTAGCTAAACAGAGCTCCGGGGGGGGGGGGGGGGGGGGAAAGGAAGCTGTTGTCACTTTTTCCAAATAGTAGAATGCAGTGTATGTTAGTAGCAGCCTTTCTATACACATCCTGAACAAGGGTCAGGGCGCGCTGCCTTCCCATTGAAGTCATCACCATTGACCTCAAGCTACCTACAAGCAGCAGTGCTTGGCAAAAACCTTGCAGCTTCCGCATCATTATGGGATCAAAATTTGTATGCTTAGCAACTGGCATGTTATTTGCTGTTTATTTGAATTTATTTATTAATTATTTAATAGATCAAGATCTTACTTAGATTAGTAGAACAGAATATGATCACCATCTTCTTTTAATGACCCCCATAATCCCTTGTGGGGTGGGGTCTGGGTAATTGAATAGAGCTGACTGTTTACTAGCCAGATGCCCTTCCTGTCGCCAGCGTGGAGTTATATTCAGCAGATATATTCTCATCGTGCCCAGAGAGAGAAATATCTGCCTCTACCTAGGATCGATCTCACAGCCTCCTGATTGTGAGGCGAGAGCTCCACCTCTAAGCCACCGCACCACTCAGTAGAACAGAATGTAAGATAAACATTAAAAAAGACCTATGTTCAAATAACAAGGTCTAGGTCAGTGATGGCTAACCTTTTCCGGAATGAGTGGCCAAAGTGCGCGCCTGAAACCCCCAAAATGCAATGTGTGCCCCACCTCCTCACACATGCATGCATGTCCCCTCCCTGCCCCCGTGCATGTGTGTGCGGCCCCTGAATGTGCGTTCCCCCCCGCACGGCTCCTGCATGTGCTCCGCACCCCACATATGCATGGCAGAGACCCGACAATCAGCTGGCTGGTGGGAGGCGTGCACCAGGGGTGGGTTCCTGCCAGTTCTAACCTCTTCTATAGAAGAGGTTCCACAAATCTCCAGTACCGTTTAGAACCGGTTCCAGCTCCCACCCCCCGCCCGTCCGCACATCATCAAGATGAAGAGGGAGAGGAGGAATTCTGGGAGTTGAAGTCCACAAGTCTTAAAGCTGTCAAGTTTGAACACCCCTGGGGGTTTTTTTTTCTAAAGGGTGAGGGGTGCAAGGGTCTTGTAACTTGACAGCTTTAAGACTTGCGTCCTTCAAATGCCAGAGTTTCTGAGTCAACATTTTGGTTGCTAAGCAAGAGCATTGTTAAGTGAGTTTCTCCACATTTTACAAGTTGGCCATGCCCACCCAGTCACATGGCCGGCAAGCCACTCCCACCCGGCCACATGGCTGGCAAACCACTCCCACAAAGCAGGCCACACATACAGAAGAGGTTCTAAAATTTTTTGAAACCCACCACTGGCGTGCACGCATGCGCAGCAGAGCTGAACTGGGGCGACAGCTCGCATGCCCACAGAGAGGGCGCTGCGTGCCACCTGTGGCACGCGTGCCATAGGTTCTCCATCACAGGTCTAGGCTATCTAGCCATTGAAGCACAGCATCGTTCATGTTTAAAAAATCAGATACTCGATTAGTAAATGTCCTCAGCTTACAGACAGTCACAATGTGATCTATAGTTTGACATGGAATTCCGCAATGACACTGAGGGGAGGATACTATGCCCCATTTCTACGGAGAGTCCCGGTAAACACCATGTGAGGTGCGAATCCTATTCGGGGTTGTCCATTGCTGACATGATTGGCATGTATTTATGTTGGTTGTCGTGTCCCAGGGTCAACTGTAGCAACTGTGGCAAGAAATGGTCGTAAAATGGGGCAAAACCTGCTTAACAACTGCCTTGGTTAGCTGCAGAAATGTTGGAAATTCTGAGAGTTGAAATCCACAAATCCTAAAGTTGCCAAGTGTGTAAGGCAGCTGCCCTGCCTTAGTGGATTGATGATACTGATGAAGTTGGTTTCACTCAATATCCTAAATGCGGCCACGTTTCATCCATTTTTTAAACGGAATTCTGTTTTATGGATCAAACCAGTGGTGGGTTCCGGATCCTGGTGCAACCGGTACGGTGCAATGGGGTCCGGTGCCCCCCCCATGCACGCGCGCAGCACATGCTTGCATGCATCCTTACCTCCGCAACGCCTCCGCAACGCTCCAGCTGCTCGGCAGAGCGTTGCGCAGATGCTGTACGCTCCGTGCGCGGAAGCGCCGAAGAGCTCAATTACAGGTTAGGAGCTTGGGCGGGCGGGCGAACCTTCTGGAGCACCGTACCGGAACGTACCAGGGCGTACCTCCTGCAACCCACCACTGGATCAAACATAAAATTAATATTAGCCGTTCTTCCACATTTGGTTTTAGCCAAGGAGAAATTTTTTTGGGGGGGGAGGGGAACCACCTCTAAAATGGGAGGTCAACCAGAACAGGGCCCATTTCTGTGAGGGGAAATTAGCCTTTCGAGCACCACGCATCATCTTGCTTTGGTTTCCTTGCTTGATCTGTGGTGATGGGACATCCTTTCTCGTAATATAATAGGTTAATGTTTCCTGTTGAGACTAAAATGGGTTCTTAGCTTGCTTGTGGTTGTCCTCAGTACTCATTCTTCTCTCCTTCCACACACACACACCCGTCCCCCCGCCTGATCCCTGAAGCATTTCCTCCGATATTATGAAAATAGCAACCAATACAATGTAAGTTTTTCAAATGCTGATTTCCTGTCCTCAGCTAGCAGGTAGGCACTTAGGAGTTATTGTACAGTGTAGCCTCAGAGTCTGGATTCTCTCTTCACCATGTCAAACAAAGACCTGGATTTAATAAATATGGCGCCAGTCACGTTAAGGACTGAGTGCGGAATTCTCTGCATTTCGTTGAAGGCACACTTCTGGCTTCCTTTTTTTGCACTTCAGAACATGGTGTGTTCTACTTTGTTAAAGCTACTTAAGTCATTCTTTGGGGACGCGGTGGCTCAGTGGCTAAGACGCTGAGCATATCGATCAGAAAGGTCGGCGGTTCGAATCCCTAGCGCCGCGTAACAGAGCAAGCTCCCGTGACTTGTCCCAGCTTCTGCCAAGCTAGCAGTTCAAAAGCATGTAAAAATGCAAGTAGAAAAAATAGGAACCACCTTTGGGGGGAAGGTAACAGCGTTCCGTGCGCCTTCAGTGTTTAATCATGCCAGCCACATGACCACGGAGACGTTTTCGGACAGCACTGGCTCTTCGGCTTTAAAACGGGGATGAGCACCGCCCCCTAGAGTCAGGAATGACTAGCATATATGCGTGAGGGGAACCTTTACCTTTAAGTCATTCTTACCTCCGATAGAAGGAAATATTTGTAGCTCAGGGTTGAATTGTGGGGTCCTTGGTGTTCTTGCAGATGTTTCATTACCAAGGTAGACAATATTATCAGTGTTAGAAGGAAAAAGAGGGGATTTCTCTCTATTTATATACAAGTGGTTTGCTCTGCCAGTGTTGGTGGGGATGTTCTTAGTGGTTCCTTGATTGGGCTGTTGTTTACGGTTAGCTTGTTTGTCTGTTTGTCTTGATTAGGATATTGTTTATCTGAATGTTGGTCTGGTGTTAAACTTAGTGTTAATTGCTGGTCATCTGCGCTCAGAGTGTGTTTTGATCTGTTTGTTTCCTTTTGGGGTTTTTGATTATCTCTTGAGTGGCGTGTAGATGTTGCTTATCTCGGTGTGCCTGTCGATGGCCGATTTGCCTGAGTGCCAGCTCCATTTTTGGAGTTGGCTTGTCCAGGATGGTCACAACTTCTCAGTTGTTGAGTGTGTTCATTCCTACCCACTTGTCTTGACTGAGCAGCCAATCAGGCAAGTTGGCACAGAAGCATGCCTTCTGTTCCTCATTACTGCCACACTCCAGTGGGACCCTAAGGCGTGGCCAAAAGAGGCAATCAACTTGTTGCTGTTCATATATCAATGATCTGGATGTTATTCTCACCCACATGCCTACTACATGCCAAATTTACATGTCAGAGAGGCAGGGAGATAGCCAGCTTTCAGGGCCAAAGTAGCTAATGAGTGTTTTGACATGTTGCTTTGGACCAGCTAGTGTCACATAGGGCAATATCAGAGCCTTTTCTCCTTTGCGCATGGTACCAACTCCCTCCTGTAGTTACAAAGCACTGGGCAAGTACCGTGTTTCCCTGAAAATACGACAGGGTCTTATATTTTTTTGACCCACGAAATATGGCCTTGGGCTTATTAAAGGGGAGGGCTTATTATTTTTGGGTTGCCGGGTGGTTGCCGGGCACAGCCTCAGGGTCGAATGGCTGTGTTGTGCTGTCGCAGCAGCAACGCAGCAGCCATGAGGTAACCAAGCTCGCGAGCAGCCGCCCGGCAACCCCCCTTTCCAGCCGGGTACAGCGCCGCTGACCGACCTAGCAGTACCCAGAAGGCACCACGCAACGCGAGCGCCTGTTTGCTGCCCTCCGCCTCCCACGGCTCGGTGCCTTCGGAATGCCCCTAGGTGAGTGAATGGGGCTCTGCATGGCTGGAGAGGGGAGTTGCGCAGCGGCTTTTCCGCTCCCCGGTCGCGCGAAGGGCATCTCCGCTGCTGGTGCCGTCCGCTGCTTGGTTTTTTTTTTCAAAGCACGGAGGACGGATGCCGCTCTGGAAGTACGTTCTATGGTTGTACGATCTGCAGCCCACAACCAATTTTGCCCCACCCTAGGCCCCAGGAGCACTCTATAAGCCTCCTAAAGGCTATCCATGCCCTTTTTTTGACCAAAAAACGGGCCATTTTTGGGAGGCCTGCAGAGTGCAACTTTTTTTTTTTTAATTTGCCTCTTCAAAATCTTGGTGCGTCTTATACTCTGAAAAATATGGTATGTTTCTTTTCCAGTGGTTCCATGGTCTTCAGAAAGTCTGCCCTGCAAGGCTTTGGGGTCTTAATTCTTGAGTTAACACAACCATCTGAAATTTGGCATCCTTCTGGCATTTGGGGGTTGCAGCAGCCAGAATGGCTGCAAAACTGGTATGAATTGAGACTTCCGGTCTCCAAATATCTGCCAGGGTTTAACGTAATGGTGATTTGTGCTAGATGTATTTGATTATGGAGACCTGTTAGAACCCCCCCATAATTCAGTTTAGAAACCTGTAACACTCAACAGCTGCCGAGAGGTTGGCCTCATTCTCTCGTCTTACCCCCTTCTGGCTTTCTTCGCCAACCCGTTGCTCTTTGGCAGAACAGTAGCTGTAAGTAGCAAGTTGCTTGGCACTCTGTCCCAATGCAGAGCTGTCTTTTAAACTAGGCAGCCAAAGACTCCATGGATTCTGAAATGCTTCTAGCGAGAAATCTTCCTCAACTGGCCACGTGCCAGCGGCATGCAGAATTCCAGGAAACTATAGATCCCAACACATCTGGAGAACACCAGGATTGGGAGAACATTTAACACGATTACTCAGTAATAAGTTGTAATGAGATCAGTCTAGCTGTCTGATGGACAGGCAAGGCACCTAACAAGCAAGCAGAAATTTGATGGTATCGTTATGGCTGCCATCTTGACTTTACTCTATAGCAGTGATGGCGAACCTATGGCATGCGTGCCACAGGTGGCACACGGAGCCATTTGTCAGGGCACGCGAGGCGTTGCCCTGTCAGCTGGCCAGCACGCATGTGCGCGCTGGCCAGCTGATTTCACCCTTTTTTAAAGCCATTTTTCGCCCTCCCAGAGGCTTTATAGGAGCCTGGGGAAGGCGAAAAGAGCCTCCCCCCCCACCCCGAGGCCCTCCGGAGGCTTCATGAGCTTTCCTGAAGCCTCCGGAGCGCAAAAAAACAGCCCTACGGGCAAACCGGAAATTCAGGAACGGACTTCCTGTTTGCTCAGAGGGTTGTTTTGACTGCTCCGGAGGCTTCAGGGAAGCCTCCTGAAGGTCCCTGAAGCCTTCGGAGCGCTTAAAACGACCCTCCGAGCAAACCGGAAGTGACTTCCGGTTTGCTCGGAGGGTCATTTTGACTGCTTCAGAGGCTTCAGGTAAGCCTCCTGAAGATCCCTGAAGCCTCCGGAGGGCTTCCGGGGGGACGGGGGAGGCTGTTTTCGCCCTCCCCAGGCTCCTATAAAGCCTCTGGAGCCTGGGGAGGGTGAAAAAAGCATGCAAAAATGGGGGGGATTGCGGCTGTAGTGCGCGCATGCGCACTGGGGGGGTCACACATTGCATATGGGTGCGGCTCCCCCCACTTATGACACACGAGCCAAAAAAGGTTCGCCATCGCTGCTCTATAGACATTCCTGGCATGGAGCAAGAGTTGAGTCGAGTCTAAATAGAGTGTTGACTGAACTCTGCCAGAAGGAGAAAGCAGGAATGAAGCCAAGAGAGCTTCTGATTTGCCTCTCTGTCTGTCTGTCTGTCTATCAAATTTACATAGCTATCTGTCTCGCCTAAAGTGACTCAGGGCAGCCCACAACGCTCAGATTAAAAGCAACAAATAACTAAAGCATAAAAATCCATATTAATAAATATAAGAAAAGCGAAAAGATACAAACCACCTGAAACGGAAGCTAAAAATACCCACCTCACTATTTGTTTTATCAAATTTATATAGATCAGGATGACTTGACTTGATTGTCTTGGTTTCCCTTCCCCCCACTTCCACTCCACTTCACTTATGCAGCCACCCATTTTACATAGGTGGCTATAGGAAACCCACAAAACTGATAAAAATGCACAATGCAGTACAAAACATGTATGTTAAATCATCTTCATTTAAGGACCTCATAATCCCTTGCAGGGTAACTGAATGGAGCTAGCAGAATGTTTTAATGGCCGGATGCCCTTCCTGCCGCAAATACTGAGTTTTGTTCGGCAGGTATATTCTCAGTGTGCCCAGAGAGAAATATCTGCCTCTACCTAGGATAGAACTCACAGCCTCCAGATTGTGAGGTAAGAGCTCTACCTCTAGGCCACCGCACCACTCCAAAACATGTACGCTAAAACCATATTAGAGGTAAAGCTTCCCCTCGCACATATGTGCTAGTGGTTCCCAACTCTAGAGGGCGGTGCTCATCTCCGTTTCAAAGCCGAAGAGCCAACGCTGTCCCAAGACGTCTCCGTGGTCATGTGGCCGGCATGACTAAACGCCGAAGGTGCACGGAACACTGTTACCTTCCCACCAAAGGTGGCTCCTATTTTTCTATTTGTATTTTTACATGCTTTCAAACTGCTAGGTTGGCAGAAACTGGGGCAAGTAACGGGAGCTCACTCCTTTACGTGGCGCTAGGGATTCGAACCGCCGAACTGCTGACCTTTCTGATTGACAAGCTCAGCATCTTAGCCCCTGAGCCACCCCATCCCTCTAAACCAGTGGTGGGTTGCTCTTACCGGTACGCTGATCACAGTCTGTCTGTGCACGAGCCTGATGTGCGCTGCGCATGCATGTGCAATCCACCACCCCTGTGATGCCCAGCTGCTTGTTGGGGCACACTCAGTCTCCGCATACTGTGCATGCATGCGCAGAGTGCCTTTTGGATAAATACAGCTATAGAGCGCAGGCAGGCGGGTGGGTGGACCAAACGAGCCACCGTACCAGCATGCTCTCAGCTGCTCCAGGCGGCTACCGGTATGGCCGTACCAGGCAGTACTGGCAGCAACCCACCACTGCTCTAAACCCATATTAAATCCATACAAACAGGCAAATGGCAAAGATTATCAGCATTTCAAGAAACTATTGAACCGACTGTCCACTGCAACCGGATCTCCAGGTCCGGGTGGCAAAGCCACATCGCTCAGAAAGGCCCAGAGGATCAGGGCCAATCTAATCTTAACATCAAGGAGCAACGAAGGCAAATGCGAAGATCAGCCTTTCTTGGGTTTGCATCGTGTTTCTGTGCTACTTTCTTTGTTTGCCAATGAAAAGGTTATGTTGCCTTTGGGTTTTTCCATTTGGCCGATGTGGGTAACCCTTGCGACACTCCGATTACAATGGACACTTTTGAGAAATTAACCATTATGCCTGTAGGAACAAATATGGATTTTGTTTTCATTCCTAAATAAAAGGGACGCGGTGGCTCAGTGGCTAAAACGCTGAGCTTGTTGGTCAGAAAGCTCGGCGGTTCGAATCCCTAGCACTGCATAACGGAGTGAGCTCCTGTTACTTGTCCCAGTTTCTGCCAACCTAGCAGTTCGAAAGCATGTAAAAATGCAAGGAGAAAAATAGGAACCACCTTTGGTGGAAAGGTAACAGCCTTCCGTGCGCCTTTGGCATTTAGTCATGCCAGCCACATGTCCACGGAGACGTTTTCAGACAGCGCTGGCTCTTCAGCTGTGAAAGGGAGATGAGCACCGCCCCCTAGAGTCGGGAACGTCCAGCACATATGTGCAAGGGGAACCTTTACCTTTCATTCCTGGCCATGACTTACAGGCCAGGGTCTCCTCCCGCAAGGAAGTTTCTTCCCTTGTATCTAAAACTGCAGGCATCGCTTGCTTGCATTGGGTTGGGGGAAATATTGCTTTCTTTGTCATTGTCCCCCTCCCATTGTATTTCTCGGGGTGGGAGGAGGAAGGGGGGAGGAAAGTTGTTTTTAGCCAGCGAAGGCCCCTCTGCTCCTGGCCTTTCCTGGCTCTGTGTGGGTCTGCATGGCTGGGGCCAGTGGGGGCGAGAGTACGTGATAACTAGCAGGTATTTGTGAATGGACTTCAACCCGGTGACTCCCTGTGGCTCAGCCAAACAGAGACGGGAGGCGGCGGGAAGGGAGAAACCTGAAAGTCACTCTGTATGGCTTGACTTGGCTGGAAAATATTTTTCGACGTGGCAGTTCCGAAGCTTGGAGGAAGGCTTTTTCTAGCCCAAGAACAATAAAGGGGTCAGTGGTGAGATCTTCTCCCTTACACCCTCTTCCTTCCATTGTGCAAAGAATCCCAGGCTGTTTTCTGGACTCCAGAGGCTGAGCAAAAGCTCGTGATATCATGGTGGGAGGGAGAAAGAATGTCTGGCTGGACCAGATTTGATGTTCATAATCTTGGTCCCATCAAAGAATGCTCCAGGGCCCTGAGGCTGATTGTATTTCCTTGGGGTAGCGGGTGGAGGTAGGAGTCCTAGGAATGATTGTGTAATGAAATGATCCTAGTGTTGGGCATGGAAGGGCACAGCTGGTGCTGCCAGTGGAGAGGTTGAACCTGGTCTCCTGATAGTCATGCCAAGCTGGACCAAGACACCAAGGCCATGCAAGGGGTCAAAATATCAGAGTTGGAAGGGATCTTGGAGGCCTTCTCATCCAATGTGCTCAAGTAGGAGAGCCTATACCAGTGTTGGCAACACTTTTGGGGCTTTTTGGGAAGCACGCGTGCGCATGCCGGGGAGCACCAGAAACCAGAAGAACAGCTCCCTGGCGCGCATGTGCGGGAGCACTGCAGACTGGAAGAACAGTTCCCCAGCGTGAATGTGCACGCTGGGAAGCTGTCCTTCCAGTTTCCGGTCTGCACATGCACACCAATCACCTGGTCTTCCGTTTTTTGGTGCGCATGCACGCATGAAGACCAGCATGTTCATGCATGCCAGGAACCTGCTCTTCCAATTTCCAGCACTCCTGCGTGTGCAAAGACCAGCTGGCCAGTGCGCATGTGGACGCCAGAACCCAGGAGAGCAACGGATGACAGTTGGCATACCCAGAGAGATGGCTCTGTGTGCCACTTCTGGCATGCGCGCTATAGGTTTGCGATCACGGCCGTATACCATTTCAGACCATGGTTGTCCAATCTCTTCTTAAAATTCCACTGATGGAGCTCCCACAACTTCTGGAGGTGAGCCATTCCATTGATTCATTGTTCTCATCTCCTCGGTTCTAGATTGCTTCTCTTCTCGATGAGTTTCCATCCGTTGTTTCTTGTCCTGCCTTCAGATACTTTACAGAATAGATTGAGGCCCTCTCCTTTTGTGGCAGCCACTTGGATGTTGGAACAGTGCTATCATGTCACCCACTAGTCCTTCTTTGCATAGATTAGACATACCCAATTCCTGCAATCAATATCCATATGTTTTAGCCTCCAACCCCAAATCATTGTTGTTCTTCTCTGCGCTCTTTCTGGAATCTTTTTTACGTCCTGGCGACCAAATGAACAATTTTAGTCTCCTTGAAATGTGAGTGTAGTAAACCTTGAACCCGTCCGAAGAACTATTACACTGTAATATGAGAATCGTGTACATGCCAATCTAGGTTTGTTTCAGCCACTTAATTACAGCGTGGTGCCCTGTAGGCTACTAAGATGCCATTTCAGGCTTCCCAGTTTGGCCGCTTCTGGATGGTGGGACCTTACCGCCTCATGTGGTGGTAAGGGATGGCCAACAGTTGGCAGGCTTCCATTTGGGGAAAGCCATATCATGGTTTGGTGGAGAGAAAGTTGAAAGATGACAGACTTTCCTATTGAAATCAATAAACTACGCTGCTGAAGAGAAATCCTTGCATTTTTAGGTTGCTCATCATTGTGGCTAAGACAGTGAACAGCCAAGATCTCACACAGTGTCTACAAAAGTTCATTAGAGGTCTCTTGATACCGCAGCTCCGCATGTTTTCACACAAACGTTGGCACACATTATCTGATCTGGATTGATCTCTCCATCAGCTAGCAAAGAATGCTGTAATTCCTTTCTCCTCTTCCTGGTCTGGCTGTGGATTTCCCAACTTTACTACTGGCACTAGGCTGAGAAATTACCCCGGGATCAGTTTTTAACTACTTCTAGTTTAATTTGATGGAAGAGATTCTGCTTTAGAAATCCATTTCAAGGAGAGGAAAGTTCAGATAAATTCTCACGGGCGGAGCATGGTATACTTCACTTGCTTAATGATAAGGTGGGCAAGGAAGGGGTGTGGATGTGCAAAACTTCTGAGAAACACTGGAATGTTTCTTCCCACTTCCCCGATCAGTCCAGCCAAGCACTGCTCGGATTGTTCCTGGTTTTGCCCACAGACTTGAGAATATTCAGAATATTCACCATCATTTGTGCCTCGCGCCATTTTGAAGACATCCATCAAGGCCAATCTTAGCTGCTGCTAGCTTGCTTGGTTATTCACTGGACTAACCTAGAATATTATTATTTGGAATTTGGAATTTCATGGCAGTTGGTCTGCGGCTGCCTGACAAATATTGGTCTGAGAAGAAATGCAATAGGCAATCCCATTTTCAGCTATGCTTAATCGAAGTATTCTTGTGGCATCTCACAGAGTAAGTTACTTAGTTAGTTAGTTTACTTCATTGTCATTGAACCTTGTACAATGAAATTAAATGCCATCTTCCATGTACAATGACAGTTCAGGTTGTGGTTGTTAAGGAATCGTGTGCAGTCATTAAGCACAACCTCAGGTGTTGGCTGGTTTCCTCATTGAGTTGACTTATTGGAAGCTGGCAGTGAAGGATCACAAGGGGTGATGATGTGACTGGGAAGCTGTGACCATTGGAACTGTGTGCCCATTGCCAAGTGCCCCAATCATGATCCTGTGACTGTGGGGACACTGCGATAGCCAGGAAGTATCCTTCCGCTGCCACACTCGCCAAGCCAAGCCACACCCACCAAGCCACACTCACAGAATCGGTAGTAAAAAAAATTGAATCCTACCACGGGACACATTGGTTTGGTTCATACAATGCACCAGACAAGCAAAAGTTTACGTTTTAACATGTTGTAAGAACTCACCTGTTGTCTTAGAATGTTATGTGAATCAGACCATTGTGTTAAGCTACCATGGTTGAGTTGCTGCATGATATGTGAGCACGATATGTTGCCTGTTAACCAGGTTTAGGATTTACCATGTTGTGTAAGCCCAGCCATGAGGTCAGGTCCATTTCTCATCGGAAAAAGAGTTCCTTGGCATTGTGGCAGGGGAAAAAAATAATAAGAAAGTTTTCCATGTGCTCAGGATATAGTGAATTGCCAGAAGCAAGTTTGAGAAACAGTTTTGGCCTGTGTTCCATTTTGATATTAATCTTTGAGTTGTTATTTTAGTCCAATACAGTTGTATTAACTACACCGTTCTTCCTATGAAGCTTTTTACACATTCCTGAATGTTGTTTCATTGCACCAACCGCAAATTCCTACACAACCACCAGACAGTTTAGAAGAACTGTAGAAATACGTTGGGAGGTTCTATAGAAATGTTAATTGATATATTGGAACACATTTTGCGAAGGGAACTCCTGAAGTCGGTTTGGTAAGAATTGGTGCATGCCAACAGCTCTCTGCCTAACTCACTTGCTCTGATTGATGAAGATGCTTGGATGAGCAGTGAAACGTCTCGGGCTAACATCAAGCTAACAAAAATTTGTCCAGTTGCCATGATTCCATCTTCAGGCACTTTTGCCTGGATGACTGAGAGTCTTCATGGACGTGTTCTATAGAAAGGAGAAAACAGACATAGAAACATAGAAAACTGATGACTGAAAAAAACCTATTGGTCCATCAAATCTGCGCTTTGAAGTTTTTTTAAAATATTTACCGGTGTATCTATTTTTTTAAAATTTGTGTTAGATGATGGCCATGTGTTTATCCCAAGCATGTTTAAACTCAGTTACTGATGTTTCATCTTACTGATCTATGCTTGAAGTTGGTTCCAAGCTTCCACTACTCTTTCTGTGTAGTAATACTTTCTAATATTACTGTATTTTTTGGAGTATAAGACGCACCAAGATTTTGAAGAGGCAAATTAAAAAAAAGTTTTTGCACACTGCAGACCTCCCAAAAATGGCCCGTTTTTTTTGTGAAAATGGGCATGTTTTTTAATCAAAAAAAGGGGGCATGCATAGCCTTTAGGAGGCTTGTAGAGTGCTCCTGGGACTGGGGCGTGGGAACTAGCAAAAATGGCCCATTTTTCACTCACTTTTGCCCTCTCCATCCCATAGGAGCACTGTGGAAGCCTCCTAAAGGCAATGCACGGCCGTTTTTACAAAGGGGGCAGGGTTTCGGGAGGCTACAAATATTGTATTCAGTGTATAATATGCACCCAGATTTTCACCCTCTTTTTTGGTTGAAAAGGGTGCGTCTTATACTCTGAAAAATACGGTACTTTTGAACTTGCTTCCTCCTGTCAGTTTGAGATTATATTCTTGATGTGTTTTTGATTTTGGCTTACTATTGAAAATACTGCCTTCTAGGGTGGATTTGCTTTAAATCAAGTTGATTTAAATCACTAGTAAAAAGGCTTGATTTAAACCAACTCAATTTAAATCATAATTTTTAAAGAGCAACTGTCATCTCCGTCCCGCAGCAGCTCCTCCTCTGGCCCTCTGTTGACTCACCGATAGTCCCAATAAGCTCCATTTCATGCTGAATAAACTAGATTATTAATGCATCTAAATAGAAAACTATCTTTAGATAGATTTTTACTCCAAAAGCATTTTATTAAAATAAATTTGATAAAAAATATGATTTAATTTTTTTAAAAATCCGATTTAAATTTTAAAAAATCCTTTTTTGATTTTTTTAATCCACCCTGCTGCCTTATAGAACCATATTCACACCCTTAATATATTTAAAGGTTTCAATCATGGCCCCTCTTTTTTTTCTGCCCTCCAGGCCAGGGATCTCCAACCTTGGCAAGAGTTGTGGACTTCAACTCCCAGAATTCCTCAGCCAGCCACAAGTCTTAAAATTGCCAAGGTTGGAGACCCCTGCTCCAGGCTGTAGTATTTAGTTCCTCCAGGCAACACGCACATGCCATAAATCGTAGACTGAAAGTCAAGGAGAATCCAGCTTTGAACATCTGAGAATAGTTTTTTCTCTTTCTCTATATACTGTTTCCTTGAAAATATTTAAATGCATGCGCAGCCAGTCCCCACCATTTCCTCTGGTTGCTTGCCACGCAAACAATACAAGGTGAAGAGGCGAGGCCGGAGGGAGGGAAAACTGAGGGGGGAACATGCCCCACGCATCCCACACACGCTTATCTAACAGCTGCTCCCACATCCCTAGCCACCGGGCCCCTTCTGTCACGCTAATGGCTGCCGCAAAAAGAGCGGCAGGCCCGACGCGCCTCGCTGCCTCAGCAGCGCAATATAGCAGCAGCCATGAGGTGACCACACTCACCCCCTCAAAAATAATAAGACCTCCCCGAAAATAAGGCCAAGCGATTTTTTGGGGGGTCAAAAGAACATAAGACCCTTCCTTATTTTTGAGGAAAGAGGGTATTTTTCAGGGCGATAAAATGCCCTACACAAGAGGTCCTTGTCTCCAACTGGAGCTATGGAATAAGTTGCCTGTTCTTTCACTCTCATATGCTGGGTCCAGCAGAGGTTTTACTTCACCTATTCTGCCCCGCTAGCTAATACCATGTAAACAGAAGACTATTTACCATTGATGGCTCCTTACTTTCTCCCCAGTGAGCTGATGGCAGTACATGCTGAACATGTAAACCTTCCACGTTTAGGGTTTCCCATGAACAAAAGCGGCGGCTAGCCAATCTTAAATTTTTCCTCTTTTGGGGGTGTGTGTGCGCACATTGTGCTCGTAGCTCCCATAGATGGAGGGATGCTACAACTTTCCTTAGGTAGCCGGAGCCAAATATTTCCTCAGAACAGAGTTACTTTCCTGGAGACCGACAACTTTCAGGAGAGGAAGTCGCCGTGAATCGGGCGAAATTCCCTCTTTTCTTAGAACCCTGCAGCCAGACTACAAGTACGTGCAACCTGACACGTTGTGTAGGGAATTGTGGAGAGAAACAACCCTTACATCCCCTCCCATCTCCCTTGTGGGAGATGATAAGTCTGCCGGTGGGAAAAGTTTGTCACTGCAACGAGATTCTATTGTATATCACAGATACCAAAGGTAAACAGCACCTTGGCTGGCTGAAGCTGTGTGTCCACACACGTAGACAATTTCCCCAGGCTGAGCCTTTTGTAGGTAAACTTGGGAGTGTTTCAACCCACATCTTAGGGCAAAGGAGTCTGGAATGAACTCTACACTATACACACAATGGACCTGCTCCATTTAATACGATTTAACCTTCCTTAAATGCAGCAAAGTAGAAATATCGAAGTCAAAATAGAAAAGAATTTTCAATATTTTATGAGCTAGTTTGATGCACATCTTATACTGTTTGATAAGTTGCTGGTCTTAATTAAAGTCCAGGTAATATATAAACATTGTCACCAGCAATCTACACCAGTATTACCAAGATAAAGCATGATTGGTAGTCCCCGACGTATGGCCACAGTTAAGTCCAACATTTCTTTTCTTGCCACACTTCATTTGCCACTAGTTAATCACTGCACTTGTAAAATTAGTAACACAGTTGTTTAGTGTTCTGAGGCAACAAGTTGTTAAGTGAATCTTGTTTCCCCATTGACCCTGCTTGTCAGAAGGTCGCAAAAGGTGATCAAAAGGTGACGCCGGGGCACTGCAACCGTCGTAAATATGAGCCAGTTGCCAAGCGTCTGAATTTTGATCCCGTCACCATGGAGAAGCTGAAATGGTCATAAGTATTTTTGTCATGGCTATGGCCCTTATAGTAGCCAAATT
Source organism: Natrix helvetica (assembly GCF_964273705.1). Classification (NCBI taxonomy): domain Eukaryota; kingdom Metazoa; phylum Chordata; class Lepidosauria; order Squamata; family Natricidae; genus Natrix; species Natrix helvetica. The sequence continues at coordinate 10,056,878 of NC_138552.1, forward strand.
GTGAGAGTGACTGTAACAAAGTTGGAGAGTATTGATATTAAAAAAGTAAATTTAGAAAAGGGAAACCAAAACTTAACTGACCAGACCAGGAGATATTTTGGAATAATTATTTTTAAAGTAAAGAGGCATTTGAACTCCCCCCCCCCTCAATATCTCAGAAATGTCCATTTGGATTTCTGGATAACCTATATACCCGTGATGGCGAACCTTTTCAGCACAAAGTGCGGAAAAGGGAGCGCATGCGTGTGACGCATAAAGTCTCGAAAAGGGAGCAGTTGGCAGCATGCGCACATGCTCATCTGCGCTGCAACCAGAAAGAGGAGCTGCCCAGGGGGCATGAGCACACCAGAAAACGACCTTCCTGTCAGCAAGTCTTCCAGTTACTGCCGTGTATGCGTTGATCAGTTGGCCGGCGTGCATGCTCACACCAGAAAACGGAAGACCAGCTCTTTTGATTTCCAGCACTGCCACAGGCACAAAGGCCAGCTGATGGTTGCGCGTGCATGCGCGGCAGTAATCCTGAAGAGGAACGGGCAATGCTGCACGTGCCAGGCAACATGGCTCTGCGTGCCACTTTGGGCACGCGTGCCATAGGTTCGCCATCATGGCTATATACCATTAATAAAACACACAATTATTTAAATGCATTTTAACTAATCAATCAGCTGCTAGAGTTAATTGATAGCACCAGCTTGCTTGCATGTGTATTTTTAACCCAGCAGGAGAATTCCTAAAATTCGGCACTTCTTAATTTTATGCAACCAGAGAGGTTACTTCTCGTGTTGAAAAAGCGAACCAGCCAAATCTGAATAAGTTTGCAGAAGTGCGCTTGCTGGTTGTTTTTTTTTTTTTTTAATTGCTAGGGTCTTCCCTGACTAAATTGATCTTTCCTTTTATTGTGACAATTCCTGTCTTCATTCAAGGAGACTGCTGAGTCCGTTTCCATCTTAGGGTGTTTCTCCTGGAGCGCCTTTCCTTAATCACCGCAGACGCGAGACCATGTTGGGTAAAAGAGAGCAAGGAGGAAGTAATTTGCCCGGCGTAACGTGGTTCTTTTTTTAAAGCCAGTGAGAATAGTTTTTCCTCTTGGAAAACTCAGGCATTTCCTTAATTTCCTCTCTTGGAGCTTTGTCTGGGTGGGGATTTCAGCAAAGGGTGTTAGTAAGCACGGGGCAGGCTGACACAACACACAGCCAAAGGCAGAGTGTTCCTTGGAATAGTTAATGGCAGGGGGCCACGAGGACACGCGGAATCTGGGACAAAGTTCTCTCTCCCACCTACCCACCCACCTCCAAAGAAATCCATTCTGCAGACAGAACATGCGGCGTACTTCCCACACCAACAGCGAGGCTTGTTGCACTTTTTGAGTTAAAAGTACTCCTCGACTTGCAGCCAAAATTTCTGTTGCTAAGTGAGACGTTTGTTAAGTGAGCTTTGCTTCATTTTCCTTTCGTGCCACAGTTGTTAAGTGAATCGCTGCAGTTAAGTTAGCAACATAGTTGTTAAGTGAATCTGGCTTCCCCACTGACTTTACTTGTCAGAATGTGAATAGAATAGAATAGAATAGAATAGAATAGAATAGAATAGAATAGAACGAGTGGAGTGGAGTAGAACAGAACAAAACAGGAACAGAACAGAACAGGAACAGAACAGGAACAGGAACAGAACAAGAATGACAGAGTTCGAAGGCACCTTGGAGGTCTTCTAGTCCAACCCCCTGCTTAGGCAGGAAATCCTATAGGGTGTCTTGTTCGAGCTAGGGGTTGGATTAGAAAACCTCCAGGGTTCCTTCCAACCCTATTCCCCCCTACCCCTCCCTCCCTCCCTCCCTCCCTCCCTCCTCTCTATCTATTATCTATTTATAAAATGCCCATCTTACCATAGGGTAATTCTCAGCAGCTTACAATTACAACATAAAATGTTAAAATCAAATCTTACAACCAAAGATACATGGGGACGGTGGGGACAGAGCGGTGGGAGGAGGGATCTGTTATTACTCAATCAACCACCTCCATTGCACTGATCCCTCCACTGGGGCGCTAAGCCGACAAGGAGAGTCAGGTATTTAGGCCCTTATGAAAATATAGGAGGGTTGGGGTCAACCTCACATTGGGGGGTGGGGGCACAGGATATTCCAGAATGCAGGAGCCAACGCAGTGAAAGCCCTCCACCTGGACTTCGACAGCCAGAATAATCGGGCTGACTCGACCCTCAACATGCCTCCTCTGCCGGCATGTTCTGAGTTCTACTTGGGTAGTGAAATTACTGCAAGTGAACAACTGAGCTCAGAGAGCACCAAGAAACGCATAAATCTATTTATCGCAAGCACCGTCTTGTGGCCCGCTAGTGGCCAGCAGAGCTGTCAGCAGAGTTGGACAGTGAGGAGGTTGGGGAGGAACATGGGCCAGTCCTGGAGGCTGGGGAAAGCTTGGACGAGGGCTCTGCGTTGGAGGCAGAGAGGGGGCCAAGGCCGTTTGTCAGTTCTCAGCTGCCTTCAGAGCTAGACAGCAGTGAGGCAGAGGAACAGCTGGAGCCTGTTCCCAGTGTGCGTATGTGCAGAGCGGCCAGAAGAAAAGAACAGCTCAGAAATCAGGGTCGACTTGAGAGTAAAGCCACAGGTGGACGGTGATTGGCCCCTTCCATAGGAAATAAATGAGGGGCAAAAGGGGAGTGGGCTTTTGCAGGAAGCAATTTGTTCGTTCCCTCGTTCATTTGTTTCAGGAGTGTGAAGATCTGTCCTTGAATCTCAGAGACTCTGTGCCAGTGGTGGGTTTCAAATTTTTTTAGAACCTCTTCTGTAGGTGTGGCCTGCTTTGTGGGAGTGGCTTTCTGGCCATGTGACTGGGTGGGCGTGGCCAACTTGTAAAATGTGGTGAAACTCACTTAACAATGCTCTTCCTTAGCAACCAAAATGTGGGCTCAGAAACTCTGGCATTTGAAGCACGCTTAAAGCTGTCAAGTTACAAGACCCTTGCACCTCTAACCCTTTAGAAAAAAAAAAACCAGGGGTGTTCAAACTTGACAGCTTTAAGACTTGTGGACTTCAACTCCCAGAATTCCTCCTCCAGTCATGTTGGCTCAGGAACTCTGGCATTGAAGTGTGCAAGTCTTAAAGCTGTCAAGTTACAAGACCCTTGTACCCCTAACCCTTTAGAAAAAAACCCCAGGGGTGTTCAAACTTGACAGCTTTAAGACTTGTGGACTTCAACTCCCAGAATTCCTCCTCTCGCTCTTCATCTTGATGATGTGCGGACGGGTGGGGGAAGGGAGCTGGAACCGGTTCTAAACGGCACTGTAGATTTGTGGAACCTCTTCTATAGAAGAGGTTAGAACTGGCAGGAACCCACCCCTGCTCTGTGCCCAGTCTCTGTGCACAGCATCTCCTTTGGAAAATATTTACATGGCAGCTTTCCAAGCTAGATAAGATCTGTGGCCATAAACTCTCCTTTGAAAGACTGTTTGCCAGGCCTTTGCTGAATGTGAATGAGAGGAATTCACATTCGTTTAATAAGAGGGGTTTTGTGGGGACCAGGACTCTGCCTCCTGCTTTTTGGGGAAGCCTAGGTGAGAAGAGTATCCGAAGGCATGTTTGGCACAAGACAGCTAGCCTTTTACATAAGGAAAAGAAAGAAACCACAGGCAGAAGAGCCTAAGGGTCTGGGAAGTCTGAGGTTGTGTTCTCAGTGCATCTGGAAATGACTAGGTTAGGGAATAGCGCCTTTTAGTTTTAACTTGCCCACTTTTGCAGCTCTCACGTTTCTTTTGTAAAATATATAAGTTGGGTTTGTGATTCCTGGCTGGCTTCTCCAGTGCTCTTTACTGTGGGCCACCCATGGAAACATCAATGTGTCCAGCAAAATACCTTCGTATTTATTTAAGCCCCGAAAAGAAACACGGCTCTCAAAACCGCAGTAGAACAAAAACTGTATTAATCATCGTTATGAGCCAGTAATTTATCTGATTGTAACACAGCTTAGAAGATGGAACACTTGACTCCAATCATCTGAACTCGCATGGCCGAATCGGGATGTAGGATGAATTTTAGACAGTGTTCTTTCTGACAATGAGATCTCTCACGGTTTCGCCAAATTGAATTTCCTAGATTCCAAGAGTCTGAATGCATATATCTAAAGGGAGCCAGGTGTGGAAAAGGATGATGGTGGAGATGGTGGAAAAGGATGATGGTGGAGATGGAATGGAAGGAATAGAATAGAATAAAATAGAATAAGTTACAATCCTTTTAACCATTTGTTATTCAAGTACATTTTTATACATTCCTAATTATTCCTGTATCTATGCATCTATGTTTCTAAGCTATACATTTCATGTTCCCATTATTTATCCATTGATACCAGTTTTCCCAAACTGTATAATATTCTGAGTCTTCCTCATCCCTTAACTCCAATGTGAGTTTATCCATCTCTGCGCAATCAAAAATCTTTTGGATTGTGTATGTAACTTATACAAAACTATTTTTAAAGGTATTTGTATTTTAAAGTTTTTAATTTTTCAATAAAGGTTTAAAAATTTTAAAAAAAGAATAGAATAGAATTCTTTATTGGCCAAATGTGATTGGACACACAAGGAATTTGTCTTTGGTGCATATGCTCTCAGTGTACATAAGGAGAATAAAATACATTCACCAAGAATAAAAAGATACAACACTTAGTGATAGTCAAGGTTACAAATAAGCTATCAAATCGTACTAGGAAACAAATAAAAACAATATAAATTGAAAGATACAAGCAAGGGCTACCTCGCTATTTGGAAATTCTAAATTTATCAGACTTGAACATTCTGACTCTACAAAAAACCACCCTACTTGGAACAGCTTATATGCTCCAACGTTACCTTAACAGTTCCTAGGTCCTTGGTTAGGACTCGAGCTGTTGAACTACCAACCAGCCCCAAAAGCTGTGAATCTCACCAAAGATTAACCCAATAATAATAATGATAATACAGTCTTAGTAAATTATTTGACAGTGTTGTGGGAATTAGTTGTTAAGCAGAGTGGATGGGTAGGAATTGCTCCATATAAAAGCAAACAAGAATTTAAACTTTCATTTCCCAGGTAACAGTAGCCCTTGACATAATCGAGTTCCTTTTTTCAGTGTCATTTGTAACTTTTGAACGTCACTAAATGAATGGTTGTAAGTCAAGGATGACCTTTGCTGCAGTCTTGATCTATTGAAGTTGGGCCAATGTAGAAATGGTTAGTTTTCATTGGCATCGTGTGGAGTTTGATTTATTTAGGGATTGTTCCTTCTGGATTCCATGCCGCTGATACATTTTATTTGCTTGTTTTTAATATGGCAGGGGAAAAAGGAGAGGGGGGGGGGTTATAATTGAATAAATCAGATTTCTGTAGCTCTTTTGATATGAAAACTATTTGGCAGTCTCCATCCCATTCATTCTCTCTGGGAGTCATTCTGTAAACAGAAATGTGGATCCAAAATTAGAATTCTGCCTTCTCAATTTTGCATGAGCTACAGATTCGGGGTTAAAATAATGATTAAAGCATGATACAAAAATAAATAAATAAAAAGAGTAAAGACAATATAGGTAGGCCTCAACTCATGACCACCAGTAGGAGCAAAAGGTCTTGCTCAGCAAGGCTGTTAAGTGTGATTCTGGACCTTAGGATACTCCCTCCCCCTTTAAAGGAAATAATTGCAGTTGTTAAGGGAATCATGCGGTTGTTAAGTGGATACAGCTTTGCCCATTGACTGTGCTTGTTGGAAGCTACCTGGGAAAATCACAAATGATGATCACATGAGAAGAGGAGGAGGAGGAGGAGGAGGAGGAGGAGGAGGAGGAGGAGGAGGAGGAGAAGAAGAAGAAGAAGAAGAAGAAGAAGAAGAAGAAGAAGAAGAAGAAGAAGAAGAAGAAGAAGAAGAAGAAGAAGAAGAAGAAGAAGAAGAAGAAGAAGAAGAAGAAGAAAGTAGTAGTAGTCCAATGTGAGAAGAAGCAGGGATGCTACAAACCACATGGAGCAGGGGTCTTCAACCTTGGCAACTTTAAGCCTGGCGGACTTCAAGCTTTGCTGGTTGGGGAATTCTGGGAGTTGAAGTTTTGCAGGCTTAAAGTTGCCAAGGTTGGAGACCGCTAATATGGAGGACTTCCATCCCTTTTTGGCTAATAGATACAGGGAGTTCTCCCCTTACAACCACAATTGGGACCAGAATTTCTGTTGCTAAGCAGGGATATTGTTAAGTGACCTACACTTGATTTTATGGCCTTTTTTTGGTCATAGCTGTTAAGTGAATTATGAGGTTGTTAAGCGAACCCAGTTTCCCTTATTAACCGTGCTTGTTGGAAGTTGGCTGGGGAGATTGCAAATGGTGATTACATGACCCTGGGACATTGCAACCGACATAGATACATGTCAGTTTCCAAGCGACTCTACATTCTGATCATGTGACGGTTGGGATGCAGTGATGGTTGTAAGTGCAAATTCCAGTTTTAACAAGTTTCCGTGCTGTTGTAACTTCGAATGGTTGCCAAACAAATGGTGGAACTCAAGGACTACTTCTAGAAATAAGGTACAGGTAGTCCTCGACTTACAACAGTTTATTTAGTGACCATTCAAAATTACCATGGCACTGAAAAAAGTGACTCATGACCGTTTTTCACACTTATGACCATTGCAGCATCCCCATAGTCATGTGAGCAAAATTCAGACACTTGTCAACTGGATCACATTTATGACGGTCACAGTGTCCCGGAGTCACGCGATCCCTTTTGCGACCTTCTGACAAGCAAAGTCAATAAGGAAGCCAGGTTCACTTAACAACCGTGTTTACTAACTTAGCAGCTGCAGTCATTCACTTAATAACAGTGGCACAAAAGGTTGTAAAATGGGACAAAGTTCACTTAACAAATGTTTAACTTAGCAAAAAAATTGGGGGGCTCAATTTTGGTCATAAGTCAAGGGCTAACCTGTAAAATGTGAAAAATATCCATTCTTGTCCTTTTTCTTCTCCAATTCCTGCAAGCGTTTCTTTCTTTCCGGCGATGCCACCTTCCTATGATTTCTGGAGTTACGAGCAAATACGGCCATTTCTTTCCTGTCTACCCTCTTTGGCCTCCACGAGAGCAAGATTAAAGCTATTTCTTCCGGCATTGCGTCAATAAAAATAAAAAGCAAAGCGTAGCAAACTGGGTCTCCCTAGGAAATGCCACTTCAAGAGGTGAAAGGAAACAGGCATCTGGAAGAAATAAAACCCCTCGCTGAATCTTCTCTGTCATTTGGGCCTCGTAAAGCTTGCTGTTAGCGGACAAAGAGAATGTGGCTTGCCATCCAGTCTTTGAATCTGTCTGTCTGTCTGTCTGTCTGTGTCCCCCCCCCCCCTCTCTCTAAGGCTGTGACAATTTCTGTCAACTTCCAGTTTTCTGCACCCAGGAGGAAATTTTCTTTCATCAGTGGCAGAGAGTAGGGAATGCTATCGACGGCTATGGAAAGGGAGTTTTGCAGAGTTTATACCTGTTCTGTCCTAGGCTTCCCAAGATTATGAAGCCGACTCCTCGTCCCGATAAAAACCCTTTTATTTAGTTTAAAATGAATTCCTCTCCAGCAAAGTCCCGGCCAACAGTCTTTCAAGACTGTTTCAAGGCAGGGTTTCCTGCCTAGGCAGGGGGTTGGACTAGAAGACCTCCAAGGTCCCTTCCAACTCTACTATTGTATTGTATTGTATTGTATAAGAGATTTCACAACTACAGACCTTTATCAGGCTTGGAGAGCTGCCAGGCCGATATCTTCCAAACACCATGCTGTAGCAGCAATTCCTTGGCAAGAAGTTAGGAACAGATCTTCACCCTGAGGAATTGAATTAATTGTCTCCTGCAAAAGCCCCCTCCCCTTTCGCTCCTCTTTATTCCCTATGGGAGGGGCCATTCACCATCCACCTGTGGCTTTGCTCCCAAATCAGCCCTTGTTCCTTAATTGTTCCCTTCTCCTGGCAGCTCTGTGCATGCACATATCGGGAACAGGCTCCAGCTGTTCTTCTGCCTCTCTGATCTCTGACTCCGAAGGCAGCTGATAACTGTCGGACAGCCCTGGCCCCCTCTCTGCCTCCGACACAGAGCCCTCATCAGAGCCTTCCCCAGATTCCAACACAGGCCCATGTTCCTCCCCAATCTCCTCACTGTCAGAGTCTGCAACCAGATCTGCTGGCCACTGGCAGACTACTATACCCAGCCGCATGAAGGTACAGGTGATCTTGACTTATGACCACAACTGAGCAAAATTTCTGTTGCTAAGTGAGATAATTATTAAGTGGGTTTTGCCTCTGGCTTCCCCCGTAAATAGGAGTCAGTTGTCAGGCGTCCGGATTTTGATCACGTGACTGTGGGGATGCTGCAGTGCTTGTTACATGTGAAAAACTTCCTTAAGAAGCTGGCTGTTGTATCTTTGAAGGGTCACTAAATGAACTGGTGTAGGTTGAGGACTACCTGTAATGGAAATTGTTTTCCCAATTATGGTCATACGTCAGGGGTGTCCAAACTTGAGAACTTTAAGACTTGTGGACTTCAACTCCCAGAATTCCCCAGCCGAAAAATACGGTAAGTGCCTGAAGGGCCTCATCCTGTCACCAATTCATATAAGTGGTCTGAAAAGTTGGTGACCCCTGACCCAGATGACTCCATAGACCAGGGGTGTCCAAACTTGGGAACTTTAAGACTTGTGGACTTCAACTCCCAGAATTCTGGGAGTTGAAGTCCACAAGTCTTAAAGTTCCCAAGTTTAGACACCCCTGTCATACGTCAAGGTGCCAACTTTAAAGCTATTATCTGGGTTCTGTACTTTTGATTTATTATTCAAGCGGGTTGCGCTAAATATTGACAATTAGGCGGATGTTTTTCGCGACTGTTTCTCCCTCTCCCCCCCAAATGACTCCAAGGGCCTTCTGTCTTTGCCGCCTTCCGTAATCTTTAGCCTCAACAGCTCAATGGCTGTTGTTGTTTTTTAATTTTTAATCTACCCACTCCTATTTCTGACTGGTTTCCTTCACCCAACCCCCTTTTATCTCTTTTGCAGCCCGCTTTAGGCTCACCGATGCTAAACGTCTGTTTTTAAACGTGACCTCCATCACGGGAAACGCATACAAATAAGCAATAAACCCAAACAGAACTAAAATAACATCAGCTAAAACAATCACAGTCACATCCACGGGTAAAAGCATTGTTCCATACGCAGCCCTAACATGGGAAAAGTACTTTGAATTTCCTAGATCAGATTGCAACTGATTTTCACATTGACCGGTTTGATTCTCCCAACAAAAGAGGATTTTCTTTTGTGAGTTATTTTTGTGCTCTTCCTAAAGTCGGCTGTGCGGCCTCTGCAGTTTTAAGTGGCGCGTGGGGGAGAGAGGCGTTGCATTAACGTTTCCAGGTCTACCTGGCGCCTGGGTCTTAGATAAGGGGAAGCAAAAGTTCTCCCTGCTTTGTAGGCTGGAGGTCGGTCTCATGTTCTCTGGCCATCTTCCCCAGAGAGTGCTGGAAACCCTTCTGACTGCAATGGTAAAGAAAATCCAAGTACTGCCAAGTATTACCAAGTGGCTCAGTATATAATAATAATAATAATAATAATAATAAACTTTAATTTATAAACCGCACCCTTTCCTAAACAGGCGGTGTACAGTCATATTAAAACAGTATAAATACAAAATATGGGTATACTTAAATATACAAATAGGTAAAAGGAGGAGGTAGGATGTGGACTGTACAATATTTAAATTAAAATACAAATAAACATTAAAATACATTAAAATACCCTTAAAAACTACCCAATAAGATGTTTGCCAGGAGGTTAAAATGGGACTATAAATCAGTTAAGCCAGCTAATTGGAACAGGTGGGTCTTAAGCTTCTGTCGGAAGGAGCGGAGGTCGGTAGTAGTTCTAATATCGAGGGGGAGGTCATTCCAGAGGGTTGGGCCCATCACAGAGAAGGCTCTACTCCTGGGCGCCGCCCGTTGACACTGCTTAGTGGACTGCACCTGGAGGAGTCCCTCCCTGTGAGAGCGGATTGGTCGCAGGGATGTATGAGGTGAGATGCGATCCCGCAGGTAACTAGGTCCCGTGCCATGGAGCGCTTTGAAGATAGTAACCAACACCTTGAAACGCACCCGAAAAACCACAGACAGCCAGTGCAGCTCGCGCAGGAGTGGTGTTATATGGGAGTATCTTGTCCCTCCCATGATGGCCCGCGCGGCCGCATTCTGAACTAGCTGTAGTCTTCGGGTGCATCTCAAGGGGAGCCCCATGTAGAGAGCGTTGCAGTAGTCCAGGCGAGACGTCACCAGCGCATGAGTGACCGTGCGTAAGGCGTCCCGATCCAATAGGGGGCGCAATTGGCGCATCAGGCGAACCTGGTGGAACGCCCCCCTTGCCACGGCTGCCACATGGTCATCCATCGACAGCCGGGCATCAAGGAGGACGCCCAAATTGCGCGCCCGTTCCACGGGGGGCAGTTGTTCGCCCCCTATTAGTTTAGTTTAGTTTAGTTTTTAGTTTATTTAATTTATAGACCGCCCCCTCTCCCCGTAGGGACTCGGGGCGGTGTACAGACCATTCGTAATCAAAACAATAAAATGACATAAGACATAAGACATGCAACATAAACAACTCACACACACGGTCTGTTATAAAATCCCAAAACCAATTAAATATTAAGAACAATTTTAAAACCCATTAAAACCCCAATATAAAATTTAAAAAGCCATCCAGGAAGGTTTGAATAGATGATAAATGCAGTTACGATTATGGTTGTAATTAGGCCAGACCTGCTACTCGAAACAGGTGGGTCTTGAGTTTCTTGTGGAAGGAGCGGAGATCAGAGGTGGTTCTAATATCGGGGGGGAGGTCGTTCCAGAGGGTTGGGCCCATCACAGAGAAGGCCCTACTCCTAGGCACCGCCCGCCCGCACTGTTTAGCGGATGGTACCCGGAGGAGGCCCTCTCTGTGAGAGCGGATTGGTCGCAGGGATGTATGGGGTAGAATGCGATCCCGCAAACAACTAGGTCCCGAGCCATGGAGCGCTTTGAAGATGACAATCAACACCTTGAAACGCACCCGAAAGGCCACAGGTAGACAGTGCAGCTCGCGCAGGAGAGGTGTCACATGGGAGTACTTGGTACTCCCCATAATAACCCGCGCGGCTGCGTTCTGGACCAGCTGGAGCCTTCGGGTGCATCTCAAGGGGAGCCCCATGTAGAGAGCGTTACAGTAATCAAGGCGAGAAGTCACTAGGGCATGAGTGACTGTGCAAAGGGCGTCCCGCTCCAGTAAGGGACGCAATTGGCGCATCAGGCGAACCTGATGGAACGCCCCCCTAGCCACGGCCGTCACATGATCATCTAGCGACAGCCGGGAATCTAGGAGGACGCCCAAATTGCGTACCCTATCCACCGGGGGCAGTTGTACCCCCCCAATGGCCAGAGATGGAACACATTGGCTAAAGCGGGGCGCCGGTAGCCACAGCCACTCCGTCTTGGAAGGGTTGAGTCCGAGTCTGTTGTCGCCCATCCAGACCCGCACGGCTTCCAGACACCGGGACATCACCTCGACGGCTTCGTTGGGGTGGTTCGGGGTAGAAATGTATAACTGAGTGTCATCTGCATACAGATGGCACTCAACCCCGAATCCTCGAATGATCTCACCCAGCGGTTTCATGTATGTGTTGAACAGGAGAGGGGAGAGGACCGACCCCTGTGGCACTCCACACGTGAGCGGCCTCAGGGTCGATCTCTGCTCTCCCGCCAACACACATTGCGTCCGACCGGAGAGGAAGGAGGAGAACCACCGCAAAACGGTGCCCCTCACCCCCATCCCCTCCAGCCGACGCAACAGGATACCATGGTCGATGGTATCGAAAGCCGCTGAGAGGTCTAACAGGACTAAGATGGAGGAACAGCCCCCATCTTTCGCCCTCCAGAGATCATCCACCAACGCGACCAAAGCCGTCTCTGTGCTGTGGCCCGGCCGGAAACCGGACTGGCGCGGATCTAGATAAGTAATTTCCTCCAGGTGTCGAGGGAACTGCTGCGCCACCACACTCTCAACAACCTTCGCTAAAAAGGGAAGGTTGGAGACAGGACGATAATTGGCTAACTCAACTGGGTCTAGGGAAGGCCTCTTAAGTAGGGGCCTCACCACCGCCTCCTTCAAGGAGGCTGACAGGAGCCCCTCCTCCAGCGAGGCGTTCACCAGACCCAGGAGCCAGTCACGTGTAACCTCCCAGGTTGCCAGTACAAGCCAGGAGGGACACAGGTCCAATAAACATGTGGTGGCCCGCAGTCGCCCGCGTAGCCTGTCCATATCCTCGGCGGCAACAGAGTCAAACTCCTCCCAGATAGGTACCTCAAGACTCGCCTCCGGTGTCTCCTCACGATCACTGAAGGGGACCCATTCACTCCGGATCTGAGCGATTTTGTCCTGCAGATATTCCCCAAATTCCTCTGCCCTCCCCTGTAAAGGGGCTTCCCGCGACCTCTGTGATAGGAGGGAGCGGGTCACCCGAAACAGGGCGGCAGGGCGGTTTTCTGCAGACGCAATAAGGGTGGCATAATATCGACGTTTAGCCACCCTTAGTGCCACAAGGTAGGTCCGTAAATGGGCTCTTACCTGTGTTCGGTCAGATTCGGCCCGAGAGGATCTCCATCTGCTCTCTAGGCGTCTCTTGTGGCGCTTCATCACCCTCAGCTCCTCGGAAAACCAAGGGGCCAGGGTGGTTCGCTGCCACCGGAGAGGCCGCAAGGGCGCTACCCGGTCCAAGGCCCCGGCCGCCGCACTGTTCCATGCAGCCGCCAGGTCCTCCGTCCGGGAGCGGGTCAGGGCAACAGGAGGTGGCCCAAGCTCCGTCTGGAACCTGTCTGGTTCCATCAGTCGCCTGGGGCGGAACCATCTAAGATCCTCTGGTTCTGCCTCCCCGCGATGGGGGGTGGCGTCAAGGAAGTCCAGCCGGAGAAGCGAGTGATCTGACCATGACAGGGGAGTGATCACCTGATCCCCTATTCCCAGATCACTCTTCCATCGACCAGAGATAAAAACAAGGTCCAGCATGTGTCCTCCTTCGTGTGTGGGGCCCTGAATTATTTGGGTCAGGTCCAAGGCTGTCATGGAAGCCATGAACTCCTGAGCGACCTCGGATGATTCACCCGTCGATGGCAAGTTGAAGTCCCCCATGACTAATAGTCTAGGGGTCTCAACTGCCACCTCCGCAATCACCTCGAGGAGCTCAGGCAGGGCCGCTGAAGCATAGCGAGGAGCCAAGTATGCAATCAGCAGGCCCAACTGACTCCCTGGGCCCCATCTCACACCTAGAGTCTCACATCCGGATATCTGAGGTACGATGAATTCTCTCGGTGTCAAGGCTTCCCGTATAATGACCGCTACCCCACCACCCCTACCCCGGGCACGAGGCTGATGGAATACACGGTATCCTGATGGGCACATTTCCACGAGGGGCACACCCCCCTCGTGGCCCAACCAGGTTTCCGTGATCCCTGCAAGGTCCGGCTCCCCCTCAGAAACCAGATCATGGATGAGGGGGGCCTTATTAACAACGGACCTTGCGTTATATAACATCAGTCTCATGCCACGGCTCTGTAAACCCTGACCACCTAGGATGCGGGGGTTGGTACAAACGACCGGGCGTAACCAACGCCCCCGGTCTCCCAACCGACTGCAGGATCTTCTTCTTCTGTCCTCGCATCTACCCCTTCCTGCGACCGTTGGAATATAGGGACCCTCTAAAGGAACGTTATACTGCCTCCCCTCCCCCGTTCCGCTCCCTTCCTCCTCAGCCCCACCTGTTCGTCTGGCTCTATTCCTATTCCTGGTCTGGCTAGACCCACCCCCCGCCCTGGATCCCTTTAATACCTTTAAAAAACATTTACACAAAAACCCCCGGAGCCTCCTCTTCTTCCACCTCTCTGGATTAATACATCCGTCATCAAGGTGGGCCCTTGAAAGGGCAGAGGGCCATATTTGCGAGAGGGGGGACTCCCGCAATAAAATCAGGTCTACCCTGGAGTAAAAATAAACCATGGTTCAGCAGGGCCTCAGATCGAATTGAGGGTGCTACAGATATTAAAATCACTTTACAAAGATGTTAAAATAGGTGCTGCATACAGCACTGAGTCCAGGAGGAAAGGGAAATGCAGAGGGATATAGGGAGCCAGGGCCTGGATACTGATGGTAAAAGGCCATAAGTCCTAGGTGGGAATTATGGGTGTAGCAGACCAGTCCATCAGTCTGTAGCTGGTCTATAGATGGTCACAGGATGGTCAAAAGATGGTCAAAGGATGGGTGGGCAGTAGAAAAACAGTAGGGAGACGATACCAGCAGATGGTTGATAGATGGTAAATAGCTGGTAAACCAGGGATAGTAACAGGGCTAATAGGCAATGATGAAAATAAAGGTAAAGGCTGCTACCATCGCTCCTCCCCTCTCCTTCGCTCCAGCAGCAGCCGTTGCCTCTCCCTGTATGTCCCACTATGTCCAACACCATAAAATGCCGAGTCGCGCTGCTCCAGCCCCAGGGCCATTTCACCAACCTCCAGTCCAGGCCTCCAGGGCTCCCAGCGCCCGGCTCCACGGCCTCTCCTGGCCCAGCCAGCATTGAATATGGCTTGCATCGCTCCTGCTACGCCCAGCCGCTCCGCACGTTCAAACACACACCAAACGCCACACATACGCCAGCCGCTTTCATCCCGGCTTTGCCATCCGCCGTCCTGCGCCGCCCGCACTGCCCCACGCCATCCATGCCCGGCATCACTACAGTGGAGGCGGAGGCTGTGGCGACGGAGACAACCGTAGCAGCAGCCGGCGCTGGCTCTCTTTCCTGCTCACCGGCTCTCTCACCCTCGCATTTTCGGCCGGATTTTCAGTCGCCTGGCCACCCTGGGGACCCGTTGGGGTCGTAATGGAAAGCCAGGGTGGCCCTCTCCTGGGCCCGGTCCCTCCAGCTGATGCAGGGGACCCGGTAGCACCCCTATTCACGCAGGCAAGCCCCGCACGCCTGCGGAGCTCAAGGGTAGGCCGCCATAGCTCCAGAAGCTCCTCCCACCTATGGCCAGCGATGGGGTCCACTGGTTGAACCGGGGCGCCGGTAGCCACAGCCACTCAGTCTTGGAGGGGTTGAGTCTGAGTCTGTTGTCCCCCATCCAGACCCGAACGGCTTCCAAGCACCGGGACATCATTTCGACGGCCTCGTTGGGGTGGTTTGGGGTGGAAATGTACAGCTGTGTGTCATCAGCATACAGATGGTATCCAACCCCAAAACCACGGATGATCTCACCCAGCGGCTTCATGTATGTGTTGAACAGGAGGGGCGAGAGGACCGACCCTTGCGGCACCCCACAAGTGAGTGGCCTCAGGGTCGACCTCTGCTCCCCTGCCAACACACATTGCGTCCGGTCGGAGAGGTAGGAGCAGAACCACCGCAAAACGGTGCCCCCTACCCCCATCCCCTCCAGCCGGCGCAATAGGATACCATGGTACCATATACTTGGCAGTATTACCAAGTGGACTCCTGTTGCTTGTCCCAGCTTCTGCCAACCTAGCAGTTCGAAAGCACGTAAAAATGCATGTAGAAAAAATAGGGACCACCTTTGGTGGGAAGGTAACAGCGTTCCGTGCGCCTTTGGCATTTAATCATGCCCGCCACATGACCACGGAGATGTCTTCGGACAGCGCTGGATCTTCGGCTTTGAAACTGAGATGAGCATCTCCCCCTAGAGTTGGGAACGACTAGACATATGTGCAAGGGGAACCTTTACCTTTAATACTTGGCAGAGATCAAGCAATAATATCCCATAGAACAGCATTCCTCAACCGTGGCAACTTTAAGACAGGTGGACTTCAATTCCCAGGATTCCCCAGCCTAGCATGTACCAATTAAAATGAGTCCCTGGGATTCAGTGACCCAAAGGTGTACTCCCAATAAACAAAACAAATCAATAGTTTTAATATGCAAAGAAAGTTCTAAATTTTCGCATCAAAGGAAGGCTAATGGACAAGAAAGGTGCTGAGCTGGGGAATTCTGGGAGTTGAAGTCCACAAGTCTTAAAAGTTGCCAAGTTTGGAGATCCCTGGCCTTTAGCAATAGAGCGCTAGTACTGTGTTTCTAGCAGAATCCGTTTCCTGATCTTGGCTACCTTGCAGGACGGACAACGAACGGGTCAGATGGCCCTCTTGAGAATGCTGCCAGCTGCCTTGTTGCACCTCCCCACCCCAAAGAACTCTGAGATTGCTTGAGCAAGCTGTGGATACGATACATAATAAAGATCTCCAAATACTGCTACAGCTGCCTTCCATTGCAAAAGCAGGAGTAAAAATAGCTTTTATCTCGGAGTGCTATGATCCACTTAAACACGTTCCTCGCAGCCTTGTTTCCAGGGAAACCTTGGTACTCAGGTGCTGGATAGATCTTCTCCCACGCAGGCACCCCACGCATTCACACACACACATACACACACACACAGTGAGATCCTTTTATCAATGTGGCTCGCGGAAAAAACCATTTCCTTGCATCTGAGCGAACACCGAATCCATGTCCTGTTGGAGTTTCCGTTGAGGCAGGTCACACAGGGGCATCCACAGGATGCAGTAAAAAAAAAAAGCAGCGTTTTCCAAACTTGGCAAGTTTAAATACCGTGGAGTCCCCCAGCTGGGGAATTGTGGGAGTTGAAGTCCAGGCCACGTTGAAGTGGCTAAGTTTGAAAAACCTTGGTTTGGAATGCTGGTTGCGGCATGATTGAGGCTGTGCCGATTTTTAATGGGCATCGCATCTTTTTTTTGACCACACACACCTTGTGGGCACCTTGAGGTGGGTGAAAGAGAGCTGGGAAAACCCAGAGTTTTGGAGCATTTGAAAGTGTTACTTTGCACCTGTCATATTTCTTTTTCTCACTTGAAAAACAAAAGGAGACACATTTGAAAGTCATTCTGAATCCCAGACCTTAAAATTAAAGGTAAGTAATACATACAAAAGGGATGCGGTGGCTCAGTGGCTAAGACACTGAGCTTGTTGATCAGAAAGGTCGGCAGTTCGGTGGTTCGAATCCCTAGCACCGCATAACGGAGTGAGCTCTCGTTATTTGTCCCAGCTTCTGCCAACCTAGCAGTTTGAAAGCATGTAAAAATGCAAGTAGAAAAAATAGGAATCACCTTTGGTGGGAAGATAAACAGTGTTCCGTGCTCCTTCGGTGTTTAATCATGCCAGCCACATGACCACGGAGACGTCTTCGGACAACGCTGGCTCTTTGGCTTTGAAACGGAAATGAGCACTGCCCCCTAGAGCCAGGAACGACTAGCACATATGTGCGAGGGGAACCTTTACCTTAATATATACAAGTCATACAGTAAACACCTAAAAATCTCCCTTCCTCCCTGTGAGTTTCCCTCTGTATCTTTATTTTGTGTTTTTGTTCACTTTATTTAAAGGAAGAATTTAGAGGAACTTATGATGTTACCTACTTTGGGCAAGAAAACAAGCAAGCTCAAAGAACACCAAGGACCCTTCATTTCAACCCTGAGCTACAAATGTTCTTTTCTGTTGGAATTCAAAGGGCCCTGGCACAAAGCACTGGCCCATATCATCTGTTCTGAAATATTTCAAAATAAATTCACATTGCTACGTGCATTTTTCTAGAACACACAACGGAGAACTGTAATGCACAAGAGGGAAGGCAGCATGAAAGGAGAGAAGGACAAAATACCCAAAACAAAATGCAATGAATGATAAAAGAACGTCAAAATAAATAATCTTCAAAAGCCCAGAATTTAAAACATCCACATTCAGTTTTCCTATTCAGAAAAGGGTTTATATAGATAAAGGTAGTCTGTAAGAAAATTATAAGATAAACAGGGAGATGAATTGTTTGAGATAGTTGCAGAATGAATGCCTCTTTTCATGCCAGTCTGCTAAGCGCTGGGTAGAATGAATAAAATAATTCTACTGCTTGCAAGATCACCGCAGATGGGGAAAGCAGCCAAGAAATTAAAAGACACTTGCTCCTGGGGAGGAAAGCTATGGCAAATCTAGACAGCATACTAAAAAGCAGAGACATCACCCTGCCAACAAAAGTGCGTTTAGTCAAGGCTATGGTTTTCCCAGCTGCAATGTATGGCTGTGAAGGTTGGACCAAGGCTGAGCGTCAAATTGCCTCTAAGGCAGAGGTCGGCAAACGTAAACACCCAAAGAGCCATTTGGACCCGTTTCCCACAGAAAAGAAAACACCGGGAGCCACAAAGGTCCTAACCGGAAGCCCCCTGTTCAATTCTGGAGCTGACCGGAAGTTCAATTTCCCCCACCATAGAGTCTCCTCCTAGCGCGGCGTACTTTTCCCCCTACCTGTCATAACCGAAAGCCCTATCAATTGTGGAGACAACTGGAAAACCCTCCCCTTGCCATAGAGTCTTCTCCTGGCACACTGTGCTTCTCTCCTCCCCCCCCCCCCTGGAAGCTCCTCTCAAAATTGTGGCGCCGACCGGTGATGGAGCCGCAGCAGAGGGAGGAAAGAGCCACATGTGGCTCCAGAGCCGCAGTTTGCTGACCCCTGCTCCAAGGCAAATCAGAACTGTATTATGCTGATAAAAAGGCAGTTGGGGGAAAAAAAACAGTTTTGGTTCTACATTTTGTTCTCAAAGTTACTGTTCAGATGCTTCTGCATTGAGCAGGGTGTAAAAAGTGGTCTTTACTTTCAGATTTGCAAGATTCTGTTCATTAGCCTTGCAATAAAGTAGAATTACAGTAGCTCATTTGGTTGTTTTCCCTGTCTGGGAAAGTTGACACCTGGTGATACTATACACAGATGGAAAGCATTTTCCCTATTGCAATAATTTTGGATGAATACCAGAATTTGAAACGTCTACTCTAGTCCAAGCATCCACAAATCTCGGTTCCTATGCACTTCAATTCCCAGAATACTTTACAGTGGTCATGGATGCATGATGTGCGATGGTCTTAAAACTTTGAAGCAATAGATTTTTTTCACACTGCATTGCAATGGTGCAGCTTCAGGGGTGGGCTGCTATGGGTTTGGCCGGGTTCGGTAGAACCCGTAGCTAACATTATGGCCAGTTCGGAGAACCTCCAAATCCCACCCCTGGCTGGCCCCTCCCGCCCCTCCCCTCCCAAGAGTCTCCATGCAGCCCGTTTTGGATGTGAGGTAAGTGCAGGGCCCGTTTGGAGGCTCGGGGGGGGGGGGGGGAATGGGCCTCCTGGAAGGCCTCCGGAGCCAGGGGGAGGAAATTTTCCACCGTCCTAGAGGCTCGAGGAAAGCCTCCAGAGCGTGGGGAAGGTGAAAATTTTTGAAGCCCACCCCTGTGAAGTTTGATTGTATGAATAGCATTCAGTTCTGCCCTTAATCATCATAAGCTTACTTCGTTCTAGCAACGCTTGTGAAAAATTAAAGTGAGCGGTTTGTCTGAAATCAACATTTCAAGAGGTTCTGAAGCGCAGGAACAATTACCTTCCGCTCCTAACCATAATCATGAATATTTTCTGGTTCTTCTAATTGAGCTTATAACCATCTTCTCTCCCCCCCCCCCCCCCCGTTTTACTCTAGGGTTGTCATCCATTGCCACACGAAGCAGAAATTGCACACACCAAAAAGCTATTCAGGAGGAGGAGGAACGACCGGAGGTAGGAGAAAGACTTTGCCTTCTGAATTTCTGTCAGTAATTCCCCCTTGTCCCCCCTCCCGAAAAACTGGCGCTTTTTATTGTCCACATCAGAAATGAAGCATAGGGGGAAACTCCAATGCAGGACTCATCCTACCGTGTAATTCCCGAAAATAAGACAGGATCTTATTTTCTTTTGACCCCCAAAATAAGTGCTTGGCCTTATTATTTTTGAGGTGCAGGATGCCCCTTAACCTCGGCCCGCGGATCAATTGATCCAGAGAGGGCCGGAAGTTCTGTCTCTGTTTCTGGCATCTCTCATCACCCCTAGCGTCGATGGGCCTGCCGCACTTTTGGCAGCCGCCGCTAAGCGAAAGGGCACTGTAGATAGGGCTTGCAGGAGCGGCCTCCCCAAGGCCGTTCTACATGGATGGCAGGTGCATGGGGCATATTCCCCCCCTTACCCTCCAGGAAATGGCAGGGACTGGCTGCGCATGTGTTTAAATATTACAGGGAAAGGCTTATTTTCAGGGGGAGGGCTTATTTCAGCGCATGTGCTCAAAAGCCCAATTGGGCTTGTTATCCGGGGAGGTCTTATTTTCAGGGAAATGGGGCATTATTAGTGACAAAGCAAAAGTTGCTTCCAGTGATGGACCAGGATAGGCAGTGAATCCGAGCCTGTAAAGTTGTTCTCCTCTCTCTGAAATTGTTTTCTACTCTCTACATGCATCACGGGGAAGGCGTCCTCAGGGTGCCACGCTGTGAGAGGCCTGTGTCAGATGCCTCACAATTCCCTCACAGCAGGGATGAGTGATGGCCTTACTGCCCTCGAGCAAGGGGCACCTGGAGAAGAGAGCTTAATCTTCTTCTTAAGGGTTGTGTCCTCAAGTCCTTAAATGGGTCCTTTCCAGGGGTGAAATCCAGCAGGTTTTGACAGGTTCTGGAAAACCGGTAGCGGAAATTTTGAGTAGTTCGGAGAACCGGCAAATGCCACCTCTGGCTGGCCCCAGAGTGAGGTGGGAATAGAGATTTTGCAGTATCCTTCCCCTGCCATGCCCACCAAGCCACACCACGCCCACCAAGCCATACCCACAGGACCGGTAGTAAAAAAAAATGAATTTCACCACTGGTCCTTTCCCAATCTTAAAGCAAGCAGATTACTTGGGAACTGTGAGGTGTGAAACATCAGGTCCACACATGAGACGGTCCAATTAAATTGATTTATTTGCTAAATAGGCTATGCACAGGAATCTTCTTAACTGAACGATAGCACTTGCTTGGGTTTAGCTAAGGGTCAACTGAATTCAAGGGACTCCATTTGTGGCTATGTAGGGATTCAAGCTGAGCCCTCGTTTAACTCGGAGTTCTGCTACTTGGAGTTCTGCTACTCCTTCTTCTACAGAGAGGAGACCCTGAATAACATCAGTAAGTCCTTGTAAGACTTTTCCAACCGATAGTTGGTCTTTGAGAGCATCCCAGGATGCATCTTCCCCAAAATGAGGAAGATCAGGAGAAAAATAGGTACAGGTAGTCCTCTATTTACAACCATTCAGAGTTACAACAGCAGTAAAAAAAAAAAAGAGTGACTTATGACTGGTTCTCGCATTCCGACAGCCATGCAATCAAAATTTGGACGCTCAGCAACAAGCATGTATTTATATAGTAGCTGCAGCATCCGGGGTGTGGCGTGATCGTCATTTGCGACCTTCCCAGGTGGTTTCAGATTCACTGAATAACTGCAAGTGATTCGTTTAACGGCTGCAGTGGTTCGCGTTAAAATCCATGGCAAAAAAAAGATTGCAAAATTGGATGTTTGACTCACTTAACAACTGCCTGGCTTAATAAAGCAAATTTTGGTCCCAATTTTGGTCGTAAGTCAAGGATTACCTGTAGCGGCCAAGGCTTGTAGGTTGTACCTCAGGATGTAAGAGATTACAAGAAGCCCTCAGGCCTCAGGTTATATGGCCCTGCAATACAGGAAGAATGGAGTACAGATAGTCCCCGACTTATATGACCATAATTGAGCCCATTGCTAAGCAAGACAGTTAAATGAATTTTGCCCCGTTTTACGACCTTTTTTTAACCACATTCGTTAAGTGGATCTGGCTTCCCCATTGACTTTCCTTGCCCGAAGTTCGCAAAAGGTGATCACATGATCCTGGGACACTGCAACCCTCATAAATACATGCCAAATATCCAAATTTAATCACGTGACCATGAAAATGCTAGAATAAGAGCCGAAGTGAAGCAGCGGTTGGAGGGCAGAACTGCAGGCTACTTCCACTAACTGCTAGTTCAAGTTTGACTCAGCCTTCCATCCTTCCGAGGGGGGTAAAATGAAGACCGCTCTTGTTGGGGGGAAATAGGTTGACTCTGTGAACTGCTTAGAGAGGGCTGTAAAGCACTGCAAAGCGGTATATAAATTTAAGTGCTAATGATCGTAAGTGTGAAAAATGACCATAAGTCGCTTTTTTCACTGCCATTGTCATTTCAAAGAGTCATACAAAAAAGCCAACACAGTTCTAGGCTGCATAAACAGAGGGATAGAATCAAGATCACGTGAAGTGTTAATACCACTTTATAATGCCTTGGTAAGGCCACACTTGGAATACTGCATTCAGTTTTGGTCGCCATGATGTAGAAAAGATGTGGAGACTCTAGAAAGAGTGCAGAGAAGAGCAACAAAGAGGATTAGGGGACTGGAGGCTAAAACATATGAAGAACGGTTGCAGGAACTGGGTATGTCTAGTTTAACGAAAAGAAGGACTAGGGGAGACATGATAGCAGTCTTCCAATATCTCAGGGGATGCCACAACGAAGAGGGAGTCAAACTATTCTCCAAGGCACCTGAAGGCAGAACAAGAAGCAATGGGTGGAAACTAATTTCCTGACAGTTAGAACAATTGATCAGTGGAACAGACGTTGCCTCCAGAAGTTGTGAATGCCCCAACACTGGAAGTCTTTAAGAAGATGTTGGATAACCATTTGTCTGAAACGGTATAGGGTTTTCTGCCTAGGCAGGAGGTCGGACTAGAAGACCTCCAAGGTCCCTTCCAACTCTGCTATTGTATTGTATTGTATTAAACGAACAGTTTTAAGTCGAGGACTACCTGTATAAGCTAAACTCCCTCATTCCTGATCTCTTCAGGCTGCAAGAGGTATTGGGTCAATATTCACAGATTAAATAACAGGTGACAGGAGTCCTTCTATTGAGTGACTTTTCTACAGGTGATTTGACTTGGCGTTTACATCACCAAAACCAAATATGTTTTTGTTGTTCATGTTTTAATTGACTTCCTATCGGGAGGAAATGACACCTTGCTTTCCATCCGAAGCTTAAAATAGCTATTGGCAAATAAGACTTTTGTTTGTTATATTTCTGCAAAAAAAAAAAAAAAGGTTTCTAAGCTCCTTCCCGGTGAACCATTTTTCTTCGTTTTCCACCTTTGATAACAGGCTTGGCTGAGGTTTCTGAAGGAGAAAAAGAAACTGGATAAGATTCTCCCCTCCCCCCCCCCCTTTTTTTTTCTTAATGGTTTACCCAGCCAGACATTATTTACGTACTTTTGTTAGGGTTAGATCCGCCTTTATTTGTACAACCCAGAATGGTGTACACAACGGTCGCCCCTCCTATTTTTCTCACGGCACAAAGCCTGTGAGGTGGGTTTTGGCTGAGGGAAAATGACTGGCATCTTGCAGGCCTCAAGGAAAACTAGAACTCACCATCGCCCAGTTTCTAGCTCAGCACCTTCACATATTACACCAACTTTGATTGACCCATTATTCCAGGGGTGTCCAAACTTGGGAACTTTAAGACTTGTGGACTTCAACTCCCAGAATTCCCCAGCCAGCTGGCTGGGGAATTCTGGGAGTTGAAGTCCACAAGTCTTAAAGTTGCCAAGTTTGGACACCCCTGCATTATTCCATCCTATTCTTCCTCTCTTAAAACAAGAAGAAAACACCTCGAACAGTCTAGCAAACCTAGAATTAATTAGAATTAGAATTTGACTTGAGCTGGAAAGGACTTCGGAGGTCTTCTAGTCCAGCCCCTGCACAAGCAGGAGAACCTATTAATATTTCAGATAAGTGACTATCTAGTCCAGCGATGGCGAACCTTTTTTGGCTCGCGTGCCACAAGTGGGGGGAGCGCAGGGGGGTCGTGTGCGGGCATGCCGCACCCATAATGCAACGTGCGACCCCCCAGTGCGCATGCACGCACAACGCACGACCCCCCCCATTTTTACATGCTTTTTTCGCCCTCCCCAGGCTCCAGAGGCTTTATAGGAGCCTGGGTAGGGCAAAAAGAGCCTCTCCCGGAGGCCCTCCGGAGGCTTCAGGGACCGTCCGGAGGCTTCCCTGAAGCCTTCGGAATGCTTAAAACCACCCTCCGAGCAAACCGGAAGTCACTTCCGGTTTGCTCGGAGGGTGGTTTTAAGCGTTCCGAAGGCTTCTGGGAAGCCTCCGGACGGGGCGGGGGAGGCTCTTTTCGCCCTCCCCAGGCTCCTATAAAGCCTCGAGCCTGGGGAAGGCGAAAAATAGCTTTTAAAAAGGTGAACTCAGCTGGCCAGCGTGTGCATGCGCGCTGGCCAGCTGACAGGGCAGCGCCTCGCGTGCCCTGACAAATGGCTCCGCCTGCCACTTGTGGCACCTGTGCCATAGGTTCGCCATCACTGATCTAGTCTCTTCTTAATAGCCTCCAGTGATGGAAGGCCCACGCTTTCTGAAGGCAGACTATTCCACTGGGTAATTGCCCTCACTGTCTCCTTAATTCCAGGTCGCTTCACTCTTTGATTAGTTTTTAAATATAGTTTCTTGTCTTTCCCTCTGGTACCTCGGAGAATAATTTGATCCCCTGTCCTTTGTGGCTTATTGGAATACTGCTATCATGTCACCCCGTAATTCTTCTTTTATTTAGACCAGCCAACTCTTAGATACGCTGGTATCATTGTGTAGTGCTACATCTATAAGACAGGCTTGCACTTTCCTCAAGTACAAGTAGTCCTCGACTTACAACAGTTCATTTAGTGACTGTTCAAAGTTACAGCGGCACTGAAAAAAAGCGACTTAGGAAAGCGTTTTTCCTACTTACTCGCTCACTTACTTACTTATTCAGACGCTTGGCAACTGGTTCATATTTATGATGGTCACAGTGTC
This sequence comes from Natrix helvetica, assembly GCF_964273705.1. Taxonomy (NCBI): domain Eukaryota; kingdom Metazoa; phylum Chordata; class Lepidosauria; order Squamata; family Natricidae; genus Natrix; species Natrix helvetica. Next base: position 10,081,659 of record NC_138552.1, read on the forward strand.
CCAGAGTCATGTGATCCCCTCTTGGAACCTTCTGACAAGCAAAGTCACTTAATGGGTTCACTTAACAACTATGTCACTAATGTGAAAACTGTACCGATTTACCTCATAACTGTAAGAAAGGACGTAAAATGAGCAAAATTCACTTAACAAATGCCTCAGTTTAGAGCAACATAAATTTTGGGTTCAATTGTAGTTGTAGGTCAAGGATTCCTGTAATGTAATGTTAGACAAGCTGGGCTGTAGAAGTAGATCTGTCTGGATTCAGAAATACCATAATAGTATTCCACCGCCATTCCGAAACATTTTGTCAACCTTATGACAAATACATCCAATACATCTATAAACCGGGTTATAACATATACTGAGTCATGTATAGGTTTTGGCGCATCATTTTAACTGCAAAATCGTGTCTTATAATGCGGGTTTAGGTAATGAACAGTCCTGTTTTTTTATTTGTGTGGTCCACATGTCCTCTGATTTTACTTTTTGCTTTTTAAAATGTTTTCATGTGATTTGTTGCTAGTACTTTTTGTACAGCAAATGTTAAGCCTTCTGTTTCCTTCCTGATGGCTCCAACTTAAAGTCATTGCCAAATTTAGATACTGTTCACCTTGCCTTCAATTTCTTTCAACCGTAGACCATGCAGAGGTCACTTACTCCATTTTTTTTCGTTTGCTTTTGTAGCTAGGCGGTTTTGTATGCCACCTTTGATTCTGCCACATTCAAAATGTTTTCCTAAAAAGGTAAAGGTTCCCCTCGCACATATGTGCTAGTCGTTCCCGACTCTAGGGGGTGGTGCTCATCTCCATTTCAAAGCCGAAGAACCAGTGCTGTCCGAAGACGTCTCCGTGGTCATGTGGCCAGCATGACTAAATGCCAAAGGCGCACGGAACGCTGTTACCTTCCTACCAAAGGTGGTTCCTATTTTTCTATTTCTATTTTTACATGCTTTCAAACTTCTAGGTTGGCAGAAACTGGGGCAAGGAACGGGAGCTCATTCCATTATGCGGTGCTAGGGATTTGAACTGCCGAGCTGCCGACCTTTCTGATCGACAAGCTCAGTGTCTTAGCCACTGAGCCAGCACAAATGTTTTGCGTGCCAAACTAGCGGTAATGCCGGCAGCAACCCAACCAACTCGCAGGTTGCGAAGTTGTGTCCGACCCATCGCGACCCCATGGACAATGTTTCTCCAGGCCTTCCTGTCCTCTACCATCCTCTGGAGTCCATTTAAGATCATGCCGACTGCTTCGGTGACTCCATCCAGCCACCTCATTCTCTGTCGTCCCCTTCTTCTTTTGCCCTTCATCTTTCCCAGCATGAGGCTCTTCTCCAGTGAGTCCTTCCTTCTCATTAGGTGGCCAAAGGATTTGAGTTTCATCTTCCGGATCTGGCCTTCTAAAGAGCAGTAAGGGTTGATTTCTTCTAGGACCGACCAATTGGATCGCCTTGCAGTCCAAGGGACTCGCAGGAGTCTTCCCTAGCACCAGAGTTGAAAGGCCTCCATTCTTTGGTGCTCAGCCTTTCTTATGGGCATTTTATCCGGTTTAAATTCCAAAGCCTGTTCATCCCATTTCAATTGCTTGTCATCTGTTAAGAGATACACCACAAAGCAGCCGACTCTGCCTCTGAAGATGCCAGCCACAGCTGCTGGCAAAACGTCAGAACAAAAGAAAGCGAGACCACAGCTATTCGACCCAAAAGCTCTTTGCTTTGTTGTGTGTTTTGTTTTTCATGATCAAAAATGCCAGCCTGTATTGAGCCAACCATCTCTTCTTAACCTTTGTTGCAACACTTAATCAAAAGGATTTGTAAAACAGGACTGTCAAATGAATAGATATTTGAGCTAAAACCCATGAAGTTTTTTTTTTCCTATGGTACTCAAATTCTTCATGTTCTGGTTTTGTCTTTTTACCCTTTCTGCTGTCGTGGTTATGTTTACTGTTTCCTCCTATTTTAATTTGTCTTTCTGTATATATCCATGTGGTCATATAATTCTGTTTTTTGGAAGGTTATCCCATTTTCTTTCTAAAATTCCAATATTTCTTCCTTATTTTTGGGAGTCCACTTGATTGTATGTTTTCAATTAAGCTTTCTGGAAGAACAAGTGTTCCTTTGTTTGAATGTACCTATTGTTTTTGGAATTGTTTAGCTCTACTTTCATATTGTTCCATTTTGTTAGAAGTGGCCGGTATTCTTTATTTTAATTCTTCATGACTTCTGCAGTTATTTTGCTGTCGGGATTGGCTTGCTTTTCCCCATTTGCCTTTACTTTCTCATTTTTCTCATTTTTGCTGCTCTAAATTTTATACATGGCGAATATCTTTTTGAAATTGATTTATTTCATTTTCCAATTTAATTTTCTAGGTTGGCTTCTGATTTTTAGTTTGCTTTTAATTTATAACCTAGTTCTGTCGCTGTTATTTTTGCAAGGCTGTTCATGGGCTGATTCATCCCTTTGATCATTTATGTCATAATTGAGTGGACAGTCCTATTTGCACTGTACAAAACTTTTTAAAAATGTTTCTTTTGAATAACTATCAAAGGAGGTAATCTTTTTTCTTGCCCTTTCTTTCATGCGTTCCAAAACTTTTTTCCTCTAAGTAGCTTTTAATATCCAGACAGCTGCGGTTCTGTTTTATAATTACGAATTGACAATTCAGAATTTTCACTGGCTGCTTCCAAATGGATGTTTGTATGGACCTTTTTTTTCCAGTTTCAAAACTTTTAAAATGTTTTAAATTGATTTTCCAATGTGCAGGTAGTCCTCGACTTACGACAGCAATTGAGCCCAACATTTCTGTTGTTAAGTGAGGTATTTGTTAAGTGAATTTTGCCCTATTTTACGACCTTTCTTGCTTCAGTTGTTAAGTGAATCACTGCAGTTATTAAGTTAGTAACACTTAAGTGAATGTGGCTTGCCCATTAACTTTGCTGGTCAGAAGGTTGCAAAAGGTGATCACATGACCTTGGGACACAGCAACGGTCATAAATATGAACCAGTGGCCGAGCATCTGAATTTTGATCATATGGTTCTGAGGATGCTGCAAAGGTTGTAAGTGTGAAAAACAGTCGTAAGTCCTTTTTTTTCAGTGTCATTGTAAGTTTGAACAGTCGCTAATGAACTGTTGTAAGTTGAGGACTACCTGTATTAAATGCTGGTGTCTATAAAAGTCTTTTTCTGAGCATGGAATTTCTCTAACCCACAAGTTGTTCGGTAATATTTTATTCCAGACAATTCATTTGATAAACCTCTTACATTTTTTTTTCTTCTGGAAACCCTAAGATGATGGATTTGACTTTTATCATTTTATAGTTTCTTGATTTTTTTTTTTCCATTGGCCAAGTCTTCGGGTGATTTTCTTCCAGTTGCTCTGCAGGTTTCCCAGCAGAGAACTGGACCCCGTAACCATTCTCCACGATTTCAACCAGAGGTGTACTAAAACTAGATCTTTTTTTTACTAACATTCCTGACAAGCCACATTTTCCCTTCTGTGCTTGTTCCTTTTATTTTTCTTACCCAAATGCAGAACTTACATTCCTTCCTGTTAAACCTCATCCTTCTTTTCAGGCCCCAAAGTCCAGGTTGCAAACATGATCATATGACTGCAGGACGTTGCAGTCGGTCATAAATGTGAGACCGTTGCCAAGAGCTTTTCAGTCTTCTTTAACTCTTCTAAGATGTTTACCCATCCTTCGTCTTTTACAGGTAGTCCTCGGCTTATGATTGTTTAAATTCAAAGGTTCAAAGTTACAGGGACCTCGAAAAAAGGAACCTACCACCTGTACTAACACTTAACGATCATCTCTCTCTCACACACACACATACAAACATGCATGTTGCAATTCAGGTGCATGGCAGTCATCTCACATTTATGACCAATTGCAGTATCGTCGGGCCACATGAATAGGTTTGCAATCTTTTTGTTTCGTTTGTTTGTTTTGTTGTTTTTATTGGATTTATATGCCGCCCTTCTCCCAAAGGACTCAGGGTGGCGTACAACATTAAAAAACACACATCCTGAAAGTTAAAAAGAAATTAAATACATATCCAAAAAAACAAACCCAATTTATAAGACAATACATTTCAAAAATGAGTTAAAATTAACAGGCCAGGCCGGCTTGCTGGAAAAGCCAACTTTTTAGGGCGCGTCGGAAGGACCGGAGGTCAGGGATTATGCGAAGCTCCGGGGGCAGCTCATTCCAGAGGGAAGGCGCTCCCACAGAGAAGGCTCTCCCCCTGGGGGTCGCCAGCCGACACTGTCTGGCCGACGGCACCCTGAGGAGGCCAACTCTGTGGGATCGCACTGGACGGTGGGAGGCTACTGGTGGCAGTAGGTGGTCTCGCAGGTACCCTGGGCCTAAGCCATGGAGCGCTTTAAAGGTCATAATTAATACCTTGAATCGCACCCGGAAAACAACTAGCAACCAGTGCAGGCCGCCTAACATGGGTGTAACATGGGAGCACTTAGTTACCCCCATGACAACCCGCAAGGCCGCATTCTGGACCAGCTGAAGCCTCCGGGTGCTCTTCAAGGACAGCCCCATGTAGAGAGCGTTGCAGTAGTCCATTTGGTCTATTTCTAGCCCCCCCCCAAAAAAAAGCCTATTTGGGAAGCTGCATTCATTTAACGACTACTATAAAAATGGAATAAAAACAGCTCCGTCTCGATTTATGACTGCAGCGTTACATGGAAATACTGGTCCCAGTTATGGTTGTATATCATCCATAGACCAGATAACCATCTACTCAACCCCTCCGTCGAGATTACTAAGAAAAACTCAAAGCTCTCTGACCTTCCACCCAAATACCAGTTCTCCAATTTCACATGATTAATACTCTCGGTTTGGACATTCAGCCAATGATAAATCCATCTCATGCGCAACATCACGTGACGTTTTGCAACATTTCCCCCCTTCGCAGAGCTGGAGTGGGCGTGGCCTGCGCGCAAGGCCTCCGGCCTGTGGGCCGCCAGTTTGACACCCCTAATCTAATGGTATCATTCAGCCTTATTTTATCATGTTAGTAAGGAGGATATCACCAGAAACGTTGCCAAATACTTTTCATCTTTTTACAGTTACATTATTTAGCTAGATCTAAGCCAGCCCTTCTCAGTCTGCTGACTTATGGGAGATAACATGAAAAAGCAGTGTTGATTTTCGAAAACCTTTGAGTTCCTACACTGCATTTATGGCCTCTCCAGTAGTGAGTTATAAGAATTGTGTATGAATTTATATGAAAGGCACCAGATTAGAAACGGTGGTTCAAAGTACAAAGTGAAGGTGAAGGTTTCCCCTGTCCAGTCGTGTCTGACTTTAGAGGTCAGTGCTCACCTCTGTTTCTTAGAATAGAATAGAATAACAGAGTTGGAAGGGACCTTGGAGGTCTTCTAGTCCAACCCCCTGTCTAGACAGGAAACCCTATACCATTTCAGACAACTGGTTATCCAAAATATAAATCCAATAAACAAACAACAAACATCTTCTTAAAGACTTCCAGTGTTGCGGCATTCACAACTTAGAGTTCTTAACTATCTCCTCAGTTCTAAGTTGCTTCTCTCCTTGATTAGTTTCCACCCGTTGCTTCTTGTCCTGCCCTCAGATGCCTTGGAGAATAGCTTGACTCCCTCTTCTTTGTGGCAACCCCTGAGATATTAGAACACTTAGGATTGGAATCTTAGCCAAGGGAGCCAGTATTGTCTGAAGACGCTTCCACAGTCATGTAGCCAGCATGATTTTATATGCCAAGATGTTACCTTCCCATCAAAGTGGTACCTATTTATCTAATTGCTTTTGAATGCTTTCGAACTGCTAAGTGGGTAGGACCTGGAGCAAGTAACACGAGTTCACCCCGATGGGTCTCAAACCTGGGCTGTCAGCTTTCCAGCTGACAAGCTCAGCATCTTTAACCACTCCCCTCGTATTAAAATACAATCTACAGTAATTTAAAAACAGGTGGTGTGTTCCATCTAGGCCTGTGACGGTGAACCTATGGCCTGCGTGGACCACAGGTGGCCCTCAGAGCCCTCTCTGCGGGCACGCAAGCTGTCACCCCAGCTCAGCTGTGCATGTGCACATGCCTCCTGCCAGCCAGCTTGGTTTTCGGGTCTCTGCCGCGCATGCGTGGGGGCGGGGCACATATGGGAGATGCATGCGTATACACGGGGGAGCACGTGCAGGGGTCATGCTTGCATGCGTGGAGGGGTGGAGGTCACGGGGCTCACGCTTGCATTGCTTTATGGCTTTCACATGCAAAGACAAAAAGTTTAGCCATCTCTGATCTAGGCTCTCTGCAGAGACACTGATGCTGAAGAACCCTGTTACAGGTAGTCCTTGACTTATAACAATTCATTTAGTGACAGTTCAAAGTTACAAAGGCACTGAAGAAAGGGACCTATGACCATGTTTTACGCTTACAACCTTTGTAAGCAGCCCCATGATCGTGGGATCAAATATCAGATGCTTGCCAACTGGTTCATACTTATGACCACTGCTGTGTCTCAGGGTCATTTTGCAACTTTTTGCCAAGCAAAGCCAATTGGGAAGCAAGATTCACTTAACAACCGCATTACTAATTTATCAACTACAGTGATTGACATAACAATTGTTAAGTTCATAAAAGGGGGCGACACTCACTTAACAAATGTCTCACTTAAAAATAGAAATTTTGGGCTCAATTTTGTTCGTAAGTTGAGGACTACCTGTACTCCCGGTTTCAAGTTTTACTAGTTTATTTATCAGATATAAAATACAAAGTAATATAAAAATAATGAGAAAATAGGAAAGAAAAAAGGAGAGGAGAAAATGATGGGTAAAAGGTAAAAGAAAAGCATTGACTTCGACTTATACCTTGCTCAGTAGTAGTAACTGTGAGAGGGATCTTGGAGTTCTAGTGGACAACCATTTAAATAGGAGCCAGCATTGTGCAGCAGCTGCCAAAAAAGCCAACACAGTCCTAGGCTGCATCAACAGAGGGATAGAATCAAGATCACGTGAAGTGTTAATACCACTTTATAATGCCTTGGTAAGGCCACACTTGGAATACTGCATTCAGTTCTGGTCACCACGATATAGAAAAGATGTGGAGACTCTAGAAAGAGTGCAGAGAAGAGCAACAAAGAAGATTAGGGGACTGGAGACTAAAACATATGAGGAACGGTTGCAGGAACTGGGTATGTTTAGCTTAATAATAATAATAATAATAATAATAATAATAATAATAATAACAACAACAACAACAATATTATTATTATTATTATTATTATTATTATTATTATTATTATTATTATTATTAATTTATTAGCCGCTCCCTCTCCAAAAGGCGTACAATAAAACATATAAAACATAAAAACATATGTGCAAACACATAAACAGCAAATCCACACATATACAAAGACATACATGCACGGAGGAGGTAACAATTACATCACATTAAGAATGTTAAAAAATCTGCCATTAAAATACCCCTTAATAATAACACAATTTAAAATTTAAAAGGACTGTCAGGAGGAATAAGAAAAAACTACGGTTGAGCCAGGCCAGATAATTGAAAAAGGTGGGTCTTAAGCTGTACACGGAAGGAGCGGAGATCGGAAGTAATCCTGATGTCACGGGGGAGGTCATTCCACAGGGCTGGGCCCATCACAGAGAAGGCTCTGCTCCTGGGTGTCGCCCCCCGACACTGTTTAGTGGACGGCACCCGGAGAAGTCCCTCTCTGTGTGAGCGGATTGGTCGTAGGGATGTATGGGGCAGGATGCGATCCCGCATGTAACTAGGTCCTGTGCCATGAAGCGCTTTAAAGATCGTAATCAAAACCTTGAAACGCACTCGATAGACTACAGGAAGCCAGTGCAGCTCGCTCAGGAGAGGTGTTACAGGGGAGTATCTAGTCCTCCCCATAATCACCCGCGCGGCCGCATTCTGGACCAACTGCAGTCTCCGAGTGCATCTCAAGGGAAGCCCCATGTAGAGAGCATTGCAGTAGTCCAGGCGAGACGTCACCAGCACATGGGTGACTGTGCGTAGGGCATCCCGGTCCAATAAGGGGCGCAATTGGCGCATCAGGCGAACCTGATGGAACGCCCCCCTTGCCACGGCTGTTACATGGTCATCCATGGACAGCCGGGCATCCAGGAGGACGCCCAAATTGCGCACCCGTTCCACGGGGGCCAGTTGCTCGCCCCCGATGGCCAGAGATGGAAGCAACTGGTTGAACCAGGGGGCCGGAAGCCACAGCCACTCCGTCTTGGAGGGGTTGAGTTTTAGTCGGTTGCCATCCATCCAGACCCGTACGGCCTCCAAACACTGGGACATCATTTCGACGACCTCGTTGGGGTGGTTCGGGGTGGAAATGTACAGCTGAGTATCATCAGCATACAGATGATATCCCACCCCAAAGCCACGGATGATCTCGCCCAGCGGTTTCATGTATGTGTTGAACAGGAGAGGCGAGAGCACCGACCCCTGTGGCACCCCACATGTGAGGGGGCTCAGGGTCGATCTCTGCTCCCCTGCCAACACACGTTGCGTTCGGCCAGAAAGGTAGGAGCCGAACCACCGCAAAACGGTGCCCCGGACCCCCAACCCCTCCAGCCGGCGCAGCAGGATACCATGGTCGATGGTATCGAACGCCGCCGAGAGATCTAATAGGACCAGGATAGAGGAACAACCCCTATCTCTGGCCCTCCAGAGATCATCAACCAACGCGACCAAGGCCGTCTCCGTGCTGTGCCCAGGTCGGAAGCTGGACTGGCGCGGGTCTAGATAATCATTCTCCTCCAGGTGATGTGGGAACTGTTGTGCCACCACACTCTCTACAACCTTCGCTAAAAAGGGAAGGTTGGAGACTGGACGATAATTAACTAGCTCCGTTGGGTCCAGGGAAGGCTTCTTGAGCAGGGGCCTCACAACCGCCTCTTTCAAGGCGGCCGGCAGAGACCCCTCGCCCAACGAAGCGTTCACTAGGCCCAGGAGCCAGTCGCGCGTAACCTCCCAGGATGCCAGTACAAGCCAGGAGGGACACGGGTCCAATAAACATGTGGTAGGTCGCAGGCGTCCACGCAGCCTGTCCAAATCCTCGATGGCAACCGAGTCAAACTCCTCCCAGAATGGTCCCTCAAGACTCGCCTCGGGCGCCTCCACTGGACCACTGAAAGGGGCCCATCCCATCCGGATTTGAGCGACTTTGTCCTGTAGATATTTCCCAAACTCCTCTGCTCTGCCCTGTAAAGGGGCTTCCCGCGGCCTCTCAAACAAGAGGGAGCGTGTCACCCGAAACAGGGCAGCAGGGCGGTTATCTGCGGACGCAATAAGAGCGGCACAATGTTGACGTTTGGCCGCTCTTAATGCCACAAGGTACGTCCTCAAATAGGCTCGTGCCTGTGCTCGGTCAAATTCGGAACGGGAGGATCTCCAACGACTCTCTAGGCGTCTCTTGTGGCGTTTCATCACCCTTAGCTCCTCGGTAAACCAAGGGGCTAGGGTGGTTCGTCGCCGCAGGAGAGGCCGCAAAGGCGCCACTCGGTCTAGGGCCCCGGCAGTCGCACTATTCCATGCGTCTACCAGGTCCTCCACCCGGGGGCGGGTCAGGTCTACAGGAGGTGGCCCAAGCTCCGTCTGGAACTTATCTGGTTCCATGAGGCGCTTGGGGCGGAACCATCTAATACCTTCCGGTTCCGCCTCCCCGCAGCAGGGGGTAGCACCAGGGAAGTCAAGTCGGAGAAGTGAGTGATATGACCATGACAGGGGAATAACAGTTGAATCCCCTATTCCCAGATCACTCGTCCACTGGCCAGAGACAAAGACAAGGTCCAGCGTGTGGCCCCCTTCGTGGGTAGGGCCCTGAATTAATTGGGTCAGGTCCATGGCTGTCATGGAAGCCATGAACTCCCGAACCCCCTCAGACGCTTCTCCCATTGATGGCAGGTTGAAATCCCCCATCACTAAAAGTTTGGGGGTCTCAACCGCCACCGATGCGATCAGCTCGAGGAGTTCAGGCAGGGCCGCTGATGTATAGTGAGGAGCCAGGTATACTATCAGCAGGCCCAACTGCCTCCCTGGGCCCCATCTCACGACAAGGGACTCACACCCGGATGTCTGCGGCACAGTGAACTCTCTCGGCTCCAAGTCTTCCCGGATAATCACTGCTATCCCACCGCCCCTTCCCTGGGCCCGAGGCTGGTGAAATGCTCGATAGCCTGGCGGGCACATTTCCACGAGGGGTAAGCCTCCCTCGTGGCCCAACCAGGTCTCAGTTATTCCTGCGAGATCCGGCTCCCCCTCCAAAATTAGATCGTGGATGAGGGGGGCCTTATTGACAACGGACCTCGCATTGCATAACAACAGTCTCAGGCCTTGGGTCTGTAGATCCTGACCACCTAGTATGCAGGGGTTGGTACAAACGACCGGGTATGACCAAAAACCCCGGTCTCCCAACCGACTACGCGTTCTTGATCTGTCCTCGCACCTGCCCCTCCCCACGACCGTTGGTATCAAAGAGCCCTGTAGTGGAATGCTGTCTTCCCTCTCCTCCCCCACTCCGCTCCCTCCTCTTTCGACCACACCTAGATGCCTGGCTCTACCATCACTCCTGACCTGGTCCCCCCCACCATCCCTGGAACCCCTTACAATTTTTAAAAGACAATTAATTAAAAAGCCCCTCAATGTACGCTTCCTCCACCTCTCTGGGTTAATAAACCCGTCCTCAAGGTGGGCCCTTGAAAGGGCAGGAGGCCATAACTGCGAGAGGGGGGACTCTAGTAGCAGTAGCAAGTCTAGCCTCGTATATAACATATTGAACAGGGCCAAAGTTTGTCAAGTGGGAGCTGTCGATGTTAATATACGTTAGCAGCCTCAATTCCCACTAAGGGGATAGTCCTGGCAAGGGGATAGGCAGATGGAAATAGTCCACATCTTAGATGGAAATGATGGGCTGATGGAAATAAGATAGCCAGCTGGTGAATAAAAGGCTGCAGCTAAGGGGTAGTTCGTAATGGGCGGTAGGGGCGGGTAGCCCATAATAAGTAGATGGTAAATGAGTGGGGGGGGGCGGGTTGTAGTGAGCGCAGCAGAGTACAGGGTCAAACCTTCTGAATGGGCCTCTGGTGTTCCAACGCCTCCATTCCATGGCCTGCCTTAATTATAAATAGTCCTCCGTCCATTTGGCCACCCACAGTCGTTGTTATTGGGCCCGGGGGGGCCCGGGGGGGCTGCATCGGCCTCCCTGCGGCCTCCCTGCAGCCTTTCTGCCGATCTTTCCACTTCCTCCGGCGCCTCAGGCCTCACTCTCCTTCTCCTCCGCTTAAGAGAAAGAAGGACTAGGGGAGACATGATAGCAGTGTTCCAATATCTCAGGGGTTGCCACAAAGAAAAGGGAGTCAAACTATTCTCCAAGGCACCTGAGGGTAGAACAAGAAGCAATGGGTGGAAACTAATCAAGGAGAGAAGCAACTTGGAACTGAGGAGAAACTTCCTGACAGTTAGAACAATTAATCAGTGGAACAGAAGTTGCCTCCAGAGGTTGTGAATGCCCCAACACTGGAAGTCTTTAAGAAGATGTTGGATAGCCATCTGTCTGAAACGGTATAGGGTTTCCTGCCTAGGCAGGGGGTTGAACTAGAAGACCTCCAAGGTCCCTTCCAACTCTACTATTGTATTGTATTGTATTGTATTGTATTGTATTGTATTGACTCTTTTTAGCACAGTAGCATAATGTAATACCATGCAGTCTCAATTTTTTACTTTTACATAGTAATATTTGCTAATGACTTCTATAACCAAAGAACCTTTCTAATCAGCAGAACCCAAAATCAAAAGTTTCATTTTTTCCCCACCTCAAACACAAAGTCCAGAAGCAATTTCCAAGTAGAGACAAAGTTAGCTGTATTCTTTTCTTTTAATTAGAGCACCCAATTTTGCTACCTCCATCAGCTTTTGCAGCCAAATCATCCCTTGTTGGAATTAAGGTATCTTTCCATAATTGTTACTCCCATAGTTGATAGGTTGTTCAGCAATTTCTGGTCCTTAACATCTTGATTCTGCCCTGGGTTCAGGAAGGATCTTTAGTTTGTTCCAAGAAGAACAAAATGAAACAATCCAATTCCAGAACCCCATGCCAATCCCAAAAGTTGTTCTTTTCACTTGTGGGAAATATTGGATTTTTCCACCTGAAAATGCGGTGGGAAAATGCGTCAGACCCACATAGCAATCCGGTTACATGATCAGCCTGCTTCCAGAGAACTGGAGCGGAGAATGGCTGGGTTTTTTTTTTAATGTGAGCCACTAATCTTCTTGTTAAGTTACCCACAAAGTTATTATAACTCTACAGCCAACATAATGTGCAGAAACGTATTTGGATTAACATCTGGACCTAGTTCTGTCAAGAGTTCTCTTCCCAGGAACTGGCCAAGGTGCTTGTATGTCATGGAACATTCGTACACATTTTAACTTCTGACAAGGTTCAGTGACAACATATTCTGAATCATTCATTCAGCAGCCGAAAGGGAAGCGTGAAGTCGGTTTTTCTGAATTTTTTTTTTTAAAAAGGAGTACAGAAACTCCCAGCGTGGTTACGGAGAATGAGAGCCGGCTTTCACCATGATTCAGAATGACCAAACCCATCCTTGGCTGCACAACTCTAGTTATAGATACATGTGGAAGAACGAAGGGCATTGAGTTTATTGGCAGGCCTTGGCGCATGTTCTCAAGCGCGATGTGCTTTTTGCAAAAACCACCGATCGGAAGTCACTGTATGCCATGGAAAATTGGGGTTAGTTTATCCTTCCTGAGAGCCCCCAGGGGAGTTTCTCTCTCCTGTCTGATGCTTGAACAGCCCTAGTTGTTGACTCAAAGGCCAGGCTATGAAGTATTTGGGGCAAATAAAATAAAAGGTAGAGAAAGATTACTCGTTGCCCTAGGTCAAAGATTTCATGGAACGAAGAAGCAAGCTGGTTGTTGTGGCCTGCCAGCAGAGCTGATTTGGACAGTGAGGAGGCTGGAGAGGAACATGGGCCCGTCCTAGAGTCTGGGGAAGGCTCTGATGAGTGCTCTCTGTCGGAGGCAGAGATGGGGCCAGGGCCGTCCGACAGTTATCAGCTGCCTTTGAAGTTGGAGATCAGTCGGGCAGAAGAACAGCTGGACCTTATTCCCAATGTGCGCATGCGCAGAGCTGCCATGAGAAGGGAACAGTTAGGGAACAAGGGTCGACTCAGGAGTAAAGGCACAGGACAGTGAATGGCCCCTCCAATAAGGAGGAGCGAAAGGGAAGTGGAGTTTGCAGGAGACAATTAGTTCACGTAATTAATGTGAAGATTAGTTCGTGACTCTCAGAGACTCCTTGCCAAGTATTTCCTTGAACAGCATTAGGAAGATATTGACCTGGCGGCTCTCCAAGCCTGATAAGGTCTGTGGTTGTAAATTCACCCTTGAAAGACAGTTTGCCGGGACTTCCCAGGTCAGAACACAGGTGGAGTAATTTACAATCATGGCTTCTTAACTAGGACATGGTTTGTCCACCTTAGGGGCTCCAACTGTGATTGTGTGCTTAGTTACCTGATCTTGAAGAAGCTAGTGGGCCTGTTTATAAACCTTCCACTAAATGTCCGGAATGAGCCAGTAAGGGGACAAGTAAAGGAATAATGAAGCTATTGTATGTGCATATATTTTTTTAAAAAGGGATTCTGACAAATAATTCTGTGTTTATCTGGTTGTGAGTTTATCCTTTGAAGTTGCTGCTTGAAATGAGCAATCTCTTTTTAAAAAAAACACCTTTTATGTAGTTTGGACTGTCAGTTGCATGGAAAACCAGTGATCAGAATTTACAATATTTCAAAGTTTTTGTTTGCTTGTCTGTTTGGTTTGTTTTATATTTCACTGTGCAATTTTATTCATCTTTACCAGGAAGTCAGTCAAATAGGACAATTCCAGATAAAGCAAATATAATGGCCATAATTCTGATCTAGCATGACCAATGAGAGAGGGATGGACTCTGTAGTAATCCAAAATATTTGGAATGTGCCCAAGTTAACTACTCTTTAAATCCAAAGTTGGCCACCTGATATTTGTTTGCACCACATTTAAGGGATGAGAAGAGCTGGGATGAAGTGGATGCAGACATGCTACCTTCACAAGGAGCCCCATCATTTCTCATGTTTTAAAATTTTGGGGTAGCCCTTTCTTTGTCTAGAGTAGACATTGGGTCCAAAATCAACTAGTGATTTCTTTGCCCAAACTTGAGAACTTCCAAATGCAAGAAATCGGACAGAGTAAAGAACAGAAGGGTGGATACAATGGACCTAAAGCTTGATCTGGCAGGGCTAGATTAGACTTTAGATCTAAGCAATGGGTGGAAACTAATCAAGGAGAGAAACAACTTAGAACTGAGGAGGAATTTCCTGACAGTTAGAACAATTAATCAGTGGAACAGCTTGCCTCCAGAAGTTGTGAATGCCCCAACACTGGAAGTCTTTAAGAAGATGTTGGATAGCCATTTGTCTGAAAGGGTTTCCTGCCTAGGCAGAGGGTTGGACTAGAAGACCTCCAAGGTCCCTTCCAACTCTGCTATTGTATTGATTTAATGCAACTGACCACATGCTTACAAATGTTTATTTGTGTTGCTTTGAAAATTATATTAACTTTTTAAAAAACTAAATAATTTCATAACGAAGTGAGCTCCCGTTACTTGTCCCAGCTTCTGCCAACCTAGGAATTTGAAAGCATGTAAAAATGCAAGTAAAAAAATAGGAACCACCTTTGATGGGAAGGTAACAGTGTTCCGTGCGCCTTCGACATTTAGTCATGCCGGCCACATGACCACGGAGACGTCTTTGGACAGTGCTGGCTCTTTGGCTTTGAAACGGAGATGAGCACCGCCCCCTAGAGTCAGGAACGACTAGCACATATGTGCGAGGGGAACCTTTACCTTTAACATATCCAGTACAGGTAGTCCTTGACTTATGACCACATTTGGGGCCAAAATTCTTGTTGCTAAGCAAGATGTGTAGAGTTTTGCCCCATTTTACGACTTTTCTTGCCACAGTTGTTAAATGAATCACAGCAGTTGTTAAGTTGGTAACAGAATTGTTAAGTGAATCTGACTTCCCCATTGATTTTGCTTGTCTGAAGGTCATAAAAGCTGATCCCATAACCCCGGCACACTGCAACCGTCATAAATATGAGTCAGTTGCCCAAGCATCTTAATTTTGATCACATGACCCTGGGGGACACTGCCATGGTCGTAAATGTGAAAAGCAGTCCTAAGTCACTTTTTTCAGTGCCGTTGTAACTTTGAATGGTCACTAAATGAACTGTTGTAAGTAGAGGACTACCTGTATTTCTAGAAGAAAGAAAAATTTCTCTCCAAAGAAAAATCAGAAAGTTCAGTAGCCTCTCAAAACAGCACCTTTGGCGGCAACCATGACCTAGATCAGCGGTCACCAACTGGTGGTCCATGGACCACTGATGGTCCATGAGAAACGTTTGGTGGTCTGCAGAAAAATCTTTGCATTCTTGCATTTTTTTTATATTGCACTAAATCGGGGATCCTCAAACTACGGTCCCTGGGCCGGATACAGCCCGCCAAAGCAATTTTTCCCACTTGCTGATGGGATGGGGTCCTTCAGGCACTTAGCTTGGCTACCTGTTTAGTAGCTCCAGCTCTT
Source organism: Natrix helvetica (assembly GCF_964273705.1). Classification (NCBI taxonomy): domain Eukaryota; kingdom Metazoa; phylum Chordata; class Lepidosauria; order Squamata; family Natricidae; genus Natrix; species Natrix helvetica. Next base: position 10,097,314 of record NC_138552.1, read on the forward strand.
CCCTCCCTCCCTGGGGGCCTAGGCGCTACAGCAGGGGTGGCGAACACGCGGCTCGCGAGCCGCATGCGGCTCCCGGCCAAAATAAATGAGGCTCTTTGCCTCTTATCATTATTTAGTATACTGTGGCTCGGATCGCGCTCTCCCTTTCGGAAGCTGGGGAGGTCCTTTGCAGGCAGCTAGAACGGGCCGCCTGCAAAGGACTTCCCCAGACTTGCTTTGAGGAGCACAGGGCGACTGAGGCTAGTTGTGAAGCCCCAAAGCCCCCACCGCCACCGGAAGAACTGCTGCCACCTCCTCCTCATCCTCCTCTAACAGGCAGCACTGCCGGATTTGCCGCCCGGCGCTGCGGCTGAGATGAAGCCGCCAAAACTCCAGCCGGCATCTCCGCGCGTGGCAGCGGCGCCTCCCCTCCACTCGGAGCAGCTGAGCTCAGTCAGCGCTGGGTTACCCCTGCCCCCTCCTCCTCCTCCGCCGTGCTTTTGAGGAGCCATGAGGCTGCAGGAGCCAGTAGGAAGGCGGGGGGGAGCAGGGGAAAAAAAGCCTCATGGCTCCTCAAAAGCACGGAGGAGGGGGAGGGGGCAGAGGTAACCCAGCGCTGAGCTCAGGAGCAAATCTGGTGATTCTGTTGGAGGAGGAGGAGGTAGCAGCAGTTATTCTGGTGGCAACTCGTACTCGTCGGCATCTTCAGCAGAAGCCCTGCCCACAATGAAGAAAGCAAAGATGGAGCAGATCCACGCAGATGACGTCGCTGCAACATGACTGGAGGAGGAATTCTGGGAGTTGAAGTCCACAAGTGTTAAAGCTGTCAGGTTTGAAGACCCCTGGGGGTTTTTTTCCCTAAAGGGTTAGGGGTGCAAGGGTCTTGTAACTTGACAGCTTTAAGAGTTGCGTGCTTCAAATGCCAGAGTTTCTGAGCCAACATTTTGGTTGCTAAGCAGGAGCGTTGTTAAGTGATACTGATATTATATAACACTTTGAATTAAGCGGGTACCTTGAAGAAACATAACTTTGAGTTTCAAATAATACTGATTTCGTTGTTGTCTTAGGTGACATCTGTGAAAAAAATTCGGGTGCTCAGGCATGAAAATGTGCCGCTCAAACACTATACTTTTCTGCTCACATCGAAAAAAAATTAGAGGGAACATTGCTTCCGGGTCAGTTTTGGCAGGTCACTGCATGGTGTGGCTCTCTGACTCTCACAGTTTAAAATTTTGGCTCTTTTTGTCAAACTTGTTCGCCACCCCTGCGCTACAGTGAACGGTGCATGAAACTTCAGCCAGACTTCTCAAAAGACAGAGTTTGCAGGGGGCCGATCTAGCACCCAGGCTGGCTACAAGACTAACATTCATTCTTAGCCATATTCGAGATTCCTAGCTACAATGGACAGCAAACCTAGGGTTGACCCCGTGTACTTATCTCCACTAACAGGTGGCCAAACTACCATATTTTTGGAGTATAAGATGCATCTCCCCCACCCCTAAAAGAGCATGGAAATGTTGGTGCGTCTTATACAGCAAATACAGCCATTTTTGGCCTCCTGGAGCCCCACCCCTGCATCCCATTTTTGCAAAAAAAAATGGGCCATTTTCCGCAAAAACTGAGGCTTTTTTGCCTTCCCTCAGCCCTCTGCAGACTTCAGCAGGGCTGGAGCAAGGCAAAAATGCCCCTGCTTTTGCGAAATAACGAGCCGTTTTTCATAAAAACGGAGGCTTTTTTGCCTTGCCCCAGCCCTGCTGAAGCCTGCAGAGGGCTGCTGGGGGCTGAGGGAAGGCAAAAACTTTTTCCTGCTTTCTTACTTACGTCTTCGAAATCTGGGTGCATCTTATACACCGGTGCATCTTATAATCCGAAAAATACGGTAAGTGCCTGAAGGGCCTCATCCTGTCACCAATTCATATAAGTGGTCTGAAAAGTTGGTGACCCCTGACCCAGATGACTCCATAGACCAGGGGTGTCCAAACTTGGGAACTTTAAGACTTGTGGACTTCAACTCCCAGAATTCTGGGAGTTGAAGTCCACAAGTCTTAAAGTTCCCAAGTTTGGACACCCCTGCCATAGACATACAGGCAGACAGACACCCCTACTGACTCTCCTGGTTTGGCTTTGCAGGAAACAAAGAGCCGCTGGGGGAAACAAGCCACAGCAGCACTCAGAAAATCAGCAAGGCACTGCCAAGCACAACAAAGAACACCAGAAACCCTCACAAGGAGGCCAAGCGCCACACTCCTCGGGGCGATGTGGCCACCATGGCTACAGCCAGAACCGGCGGTGGCATCACAACCAGAAACAACCTCCCAATGACAAAGAGACGCACCGAAACGCCAAAGAGACCGAGAATCTGAAAATAGAAGATACCTCGGTCTGCACGGTGCACATTCCTCTGGAGATGCACCGCAACAACGACGCCCCCGAGAGGCCATCGCCGCAGTACCTCCAGGATGCCGAAAGCAAACGGAAGGACAAGGTCCACGAACGGAAAAACGAGAGACCGAAAGTTAACTTGCTGCAGTCTTCCAAGGACAGGCTACGCCGGAGGCTAAAAGAGAAGGTAGCTGCTTTTGTTCCTCGTTCACTTCTTCTTTTTAAACTTCGCTAAATGTATTAAATTTCAGAAGGAATTAAAATGCACACTAACTACCAAAAACGGGGGAAGGGAAAATTCAAAAGGAGATAAGAGTTAAAAAGTGAAAGGAAAAAAAGGAAAAAGTAGGGAAAGGCATTCAACTTTTCTCAGTACAAATATATATTATCTAAAATTAAGCCTAACATACCGCATTTTTCAGAGTATAAGACGTGCTTTTTTTTCTCAAAAAAGAGGGTGAAAATCTGGGGGCGTCTTATACACTGAATACAGCATTTTTGACCTCCTGAAACCCCGCCCCCGTCACCAAAATGGCCCTGCATAGTCTTTAGGAGGCTTCCAGAGAGCTCCTGGGGTTCCGGGGAGGGCAGAACTGAGCAAAAAACAGGCCGTTTTTTGCTTGTTCCTCCCCCACCCCCCGCAGCCCCAAGGAGCACCTTATAAGCCTCCTAAAGGTTATGCATGCCCTTTTTTTTTGACAAAAGTCGGGGCCATTTTCATGAAAAACGGGCCATTTTGGGGAGGCCTGCAGAATGCAAAAACTTTTTTTTTTTTAATTTACCTCTTAAAAATCTTGGTGCATCTTATAGTCTAAAAATACAGTAACTAATAACTAACTTCAAATTTAGAAGCCTCTACAATATTTCTATAGTCTTCAACAAATCCAGCCATCCAATCATTAATTCAGAAATACCTATCCATCATTATCAAAGCCACTTTGGTCCAGTGGTTAAGGCACCAAGCTAGAAAGCAGGGGACTGAGTTCTAATGCTACCTTAGGCATGAAAGCCATTTGGGTGACTGTGGGCCAATCACTGGGAGATGATGAGTTTCAGTCCCGCCTTAGGCACAAAAGCTAGGTGGGTGACTTTGCACCAATCACCAGGAGACTCTTAGTTCTATCCCAACTTAGCCATGAAAGCTGGATAGGTGACTGGGCCAATCACTGGGAGAGTTTTAAGTTCTAGTCCCGCCTTAGCCATGAAAACCAGCTGGGTGACCTTGATCCTGTCACTTTCTCTCAATCCAAGTCACCTCACAATGTTGGGGTGGGTAAAATAGGAGGAAGGCGATATGGTCACTGCCTTGAATTATTCATAAAAAGCAATAAGGGCAGGATATAAATAAAAACGAATAAATCAGATTGCAAAAATAATCACTAGTTTAAAAATCAACCTAAAAATAATCTTAAAACAAGCATATTATTCCATTTCCACATATCTGTTAATTCATTTTTTTCCATTCCACTTTTTTTGTTACTAATTTTTTACATTTATTACATCTCTCTATATATTTCCTCATTATTATAGCCCTAAAAGGGGGGGGGGGGTGCGTGGTGGCTCAGTGGCTAAGACGCTGAGCTTGTCGATCAGAAAGGTTGGCAGTTTGGCGGTTCGAATCCCTAGCGCTGCGTAATTCTGGGAGTTGAAGTCCACAAGTCTTAAAATTGCCACGGTTAGAGACCCCTAATCTATGTATGTTTCCCTCCTATGAACACTTTCTTTCCACCGCAAGCTGTCTCTCTTATTTGTATTTAAATACAGATGCATGAAATTAATCAGCAGAATTGAAATGCATTTGTTATGTTGTCTGTTGCTTATTTATTTATTAGACAAACTTATATTGCTGCCCAACTCACATACAGTAACTCTGGGTAGTGTACAAGGTTAAAAGTCAACAGTTAAAAAATTTATAGTTTAACTGACTCACTGCCCGCCCCATAGCAGCAACTGTTCTGACCGAGGCTTCCCAAAAGCATGAAGCAAACTCCTGGTCCCGACAAAAACCCCTTTTATTACTTTAATGTGAATTCTGCTCATTCACATCCAGCAAAGTTTTTCAAGGGAGGATTCATAATCACAGACCTTATCTGGCTTGGAGAGCTGACAGGCCGATATCTGCAGAATTTGGCAAGGAGTCTCACAGAGTCAGGAGCCAATTAAGCAAACTAATGGTCTCCTGCAAACTCCACTTCCCTTTCGCTCCTTTTTATTTCCTTTGGGAGGGGCCATTCATTGTCCACTTCTGGCCTTACAACAGCAACAAGAGAATCAAGTTTCTTCAAGAGTTTGCAGAAAACCAACAGGTTGGGGCCAATCTTATCGCTGGGGGAATGATTCTAAAGGGAGGGAGCCACCACAAAGAAGGCCCTTGCTAGTGAGTTAGCTTTTCATAGCCTTATCATAGGGAAATCATGTTGTATTCCAGAAAGAAAAGTGGAACATAAATGATTACTAATATATTGTTATTGCTATTTTACACAAACTATTGCTCTTTAGCTTTATTTTGTCTTGAAAAAGCCATGTTTAATGTCCCTGTTTAATTTTTCTTCGGCTTCAGCAAAACCAGCACACTGTCCTGTAATACCATGTTCTGCCTCTAAGTGTCACTTTATATTATTTGTTGATTTTGCTTTCTAGTGATCAGAGCTAATTTTAGTTTTGACCCAAATAATTTCACTTCCACATTCAAGAAAGTCCCCACTTAAAACAGTGTCCTGGACATCAGTTCACAAATCTTAGCAAACCAACCATAGCCCACTCATTCCTCGTGCCAACTTACCTGACCAGCCAGCTAATTAAAATTAGCATGCAATTTTACCTCCAACATTGGAGGGGACTTTAATTATTTATCACACCATGGAATGAATAATTTAATGAAAATATAATTCATCATGTAATTCATCATGAAAATGATGAGCAGAAATTCAGTGGACATGGCTTCAGTATTATGGACGTCAGTATTGTGGTTTTTTTTTTTTGAAGGATTATTCATTCCTTTAATTGCTGTCTGCCATAACAGGCATTAAAAGTGCAGAGTTTCTGCCCAAAAAACAGAGCCTTTTTTTTACACTCCAAGGTCTGTGAAAAAATGTTTTTTTCAGAAGTTCTTGGATATTAGAATTTGTCGGTTAAAAAAATGCAGATAGTCTCCAACCTGCAACCACAATTGAGCCCAAAATTTCTTTGGCCAAGCAAGACATTTATTAAGTGAAATTTGCCCCATTTACGACCTTTCTTGACACATTTGTTAAGTGAATCACTGCAGTTGTTAAGTTAGTAACGTTGTTACATGAATCTGGCTTCCCCATTGACTTTACTTGTTGGGAGGTTGCAAAAGTTGATCCCACGACCCGGGACACTGCAACCGTCATAAGTATGAGTCTGTAGCCAAGCATCTAAATTTTGATCCCCTGTCCATGGGGATGCTGCAATGGCCGTAAATGTGAAAAGCAGTCATAAGACACTTTTTTCAGTGCCATTGTGACTTAGAATGTTCATTAAATGAACTGTTGTAAATTGAGGATTACCTGTAGGTCAATTGAAGAATTTGAAAGGAAATCATTTACATGGATTGTGGTATTCTGTGAAGATGCATCGCTATCTCCACAGAACACCAGAATAGAGTAGAGATTCGCTAGAAATTGAGACCAGGTGAGAACCGCCACTAAAAATATGCTCCTATTTTCATAATATGGCACCCTGAAAATGCATGGAGCTGAGGGGGTGCAGTGGTTAGAGTGCAGTACTGCAGGCTACTCCAGCTGACTGTGAGCTGCAATTCGGCGGTTCAAGTCTCACCAGACTCAAGGTTGACTCAGCCTCCCATCCTTCCGAGGTGGGTAAAATGAGGACCCAAATTGTTGGGGGCAATAGGTTGACTCTTTAAACTGCTTAGAGAGGGTTTTAAAGCACAGTGAAGCGGTATATAAGTCTAAGGGCTATTGCTATTGCCCTCCCTCCCTTCTCTTCCCAGTGGTTAGAATGCAGTATTGCAGGCTAATTCACTGCTGACTGCCAGCAGTTCAATTCTGACCGGCTGAAGGTTGACTCAGCCTTCCATCCTTCAGAGGTAGGTAAAATGAAGACCCAGATTGTTGGGGGCAATAGGCTGACTCTGTAAACCAGTTAGAGAGGACTGTAAAGCACTGTGAAGCAGTATATAAGTCTAAGGGCTATTGCTATTGCCCTCCCTCCCTCCCTTCTCTTCCCAGTGGTTAGAATGCAGTAGTGCCAGCAGTTCAATTCTGACCGGCTCAAGGTTGACTCAGTTTTTTCAGTGCCGTGGTAACTTCAAACAGACTTTCAATGAACTGTTGTAAGTTGAGGATTACCTGTACTGCAGAAAGCAGGTCTTCAGTGTGCATGCAGCTTCGGTTTTTTTAGCCCTGGTGGCGCAGTGATTAAAATGCAATAGTGCAGGCTAAGTCTGCCTCAGCCTTCCATCCTTCTGAGGTCGATAAAATGAGAACCCAGATTGTTGGGGGCAAGAGGCTGACTCTGTAAACCGCTTAGAAAGGGGGCTGTAAAGCACTGTGAAGCGATATATAAGTCTAAGTGCTATTGTTATTGGGACCACAAATCCCAGAATTCCCTGGATGGTTTTAGATTGATCAGGCAGGTTTCTATGCTAGCTTTTTGTTTGATGCCTCCTAACCGTCATGGCTTGTCCCAAAGTGCTGATCCGTGTTCTCTTCTCTTTCTCCCTCCGTGTCTCCCTTGCGTAACAGATGCCTTGTCTTTCCCTTTTCACGGATCAGGACGAAGTGGTGGTGGAGTCCACGGACCCACAAAGGAACAAAATGGACAAATTAATTGAGATTCTCAATAGCATGAGGAATAACAATAGCAGCGGGGTGGACTCCAAGCTCACCAACTTCATGGAGGAAGCCCAGAATTCCACCAATTCCGAGGAGATGCTGGGGGAGATCGTCAAGACCATCTACCAGAAGGCCGTGACCGACCGCAGCTTTGCGTGCACGGCGGCCATGCTGTGCGACAAGATGGCTCTCTTCATGGTGGATGGGACCAAGTTCCGGAGTCTCCTTCTCAACATGCTTCAGGTAAAGCGGATAAAATTATGGCTTTGGCGCCTTCAGGCGTTCCTTCCCTGACGGGGTGAGATGTCCATACACCATCTGGCTGTGCTTCAAAAGCAAGCCATCATTCCTTTGGCACCCAATTAATTTTAGAAAAACAAAAACAGCAGGGAGAAAGGGAAGGGGCGGTGGCATTTCTGTTTGTTGACATGATGCGTTTCATGGTTACTGGGAACCGTTATAATTTTTATAGACACCGCCGTCCTTCTCCGGACCTATTTTAAACGATCCCTTTAGCAAACACTCAGTTTCTCGAGGTGCGATTCTTCTCTGTTCTGCATATGGGGAGAGGGGGAAGGCTTTTTTGGGTGGGGGGGGGAAAGGGTTGAAAGGCTGTCTCTGTTGATCTACAGAGGGACGGAAGGTTTCCCTCCCCCCCTTCCCTTTTGCTTTGAACGTTGGCTTGAGCTCAAAAGAGCCAGCAAACGACATGGTTTTCTATAGGGTTTTTCATCACATTTGAGTAAATATGTACGACTCCTAAGGCCCCATGAGGTGAAAGAGCTAGCAGGGGAAGGAAAAACCTCAAGCAGGGCCCAGGGAACAGGAGGAGTTGCAAAAGGTTTGTTGGGAAGGAAGATTGAAACATTTGGAGAACTGGATTTATTGTACTGACTTAAAATAACCAGCTAGCTGTTTATTTAGACTAGGAAAAAAAGGGATGGGATGGAACAGAATAGAATACTTTATTTGGCCAAGTGTAATTAGACACACAATGAATTTGTCTCCGCTGCAGGAGCTCTCAATTTACATGCAAAGCAACAGAGTAATAACAATCATAATAATGATACCAATAAGAGGGGGTAATAGAGAAGATGACAAGGATAAGAATAATAATACAACCATACAACGTGGATAACTAGACAAAAGATAATACTGTGAGGATTAGGTGTTCAGCAGAGGGAGGGGGCGGGGGGAATTGTCCCACTGTCTAGTTGTTTTGGCATGCGATGCCCTGCGGCAGTTTCCCGAGGGGAGGAGTTAAAACAGTTTATGTCCAGGATGTGAGGGGTCTGTAGATATTAGGGAATGATTTGCACAATTCTGATCTTTCGAAAGCAAAGGCTCGACCCTGAGTTAGGTCCAGCCTGGCTGTTCTCACAATCTTAACTTGTAATAGGGATGCACTTTTTAAAAAAGCCTCTTTGTTTCAGCTTCTTGGTGCACATCAATACAATAATACAATACAAATACAATAGTAGAGTTGGAAGGGACCTTGGAGGTCTTCTAGTCCAACCCCCTGCCTAGGCTGGAAACCCTATACCGTTTCAGTCAGATGGCTATCCAGCATCTTCTTAAAGACTTCCAGTGTTGAGGCATTCACAACTTCTGGAGGCAACTTCTGTTCCACTGATTAATTGTTCTAACTGTCAGGAAATTTCTCCTCAGTTCTAAGTTGCTTCTCTCCTTGATTAATTTCCACCCATTGCTTCTTGTTCTACCCTCAGGTGCCTTGGAGAACAGTTTGACTCCCTCTTTGTGGCAACCCCTGAGATATTGGAACAATGCTATCATGTCTCCCCTAGTCATTCTTTCTCTTAAGCTAAACATACCCAGTTCCTGCAACCGTTCTTCATCTGTTTTAGTCTCCAGTCCCCTAATCCTCTTTGTTGCTCTTCTCTGCACTCTTTCTAGAGTCTCCACATCTTTTTTACATCGTGGCGACCAAAACTGAATGCAGTATTCCAAGTGTGGCCTTACCAAGGCATTATAAAGTGGTATTAACACTTCACGTGATCTTGATTCTATCCCTCTGTTGATGCAGCCTAGGACTGTGTTGGCTTTTTTGGCAGTTGCTGCACACTGCTGGCTCCTATTTAAATGGTTGTCCACTAGGACTCCAAGACATCAATCTGGCATGACTTCAGGGTATTGACCACACAGCATCAGATTTCCCCCTTATCTTCCTGCTCTATTTCTCTGCTACTCTCCCTTTGCTATGTTTTTCCTTTGCTGCTGGAATTCCTTGTACAGTACAGCTAAGAAAAGGGGCGAAGAGACAAATCTTGCGCACAGGGCCCATATCCGTATGTAATACTCCCACCAAGACTGAAAGGATGTTTGGGGAGCTCCTTTGGCTACCTTCCCTCTCTCAAAGGGTTAGGAGACCAGGAGAAGAGTGCAGAGAATAGCAACAAGAGTGATTAGGGGCCTGGAGGCTAAAACATATGAGGGACGATTGCAAGGTGTGTCTAGTTTAATGAAAAGAAGGACTAAGGGAGACATGATAGCATTGCTCCAATATTAAAGAGGCGACCACAAAGACGGCTTGACCTATTCTCCGAAGCACCTGAAGGCAGGAGAAGAAGCAATGGATGGAAACTAATCAAGGAGAGAAGCAACTTAGTTCTAAGGGAGAAATTTCCTGACAGCAGGGACAATCTTTCAGTGGAACAACTTGCCTCTAGAAGTTGTGGTTGTTCCAACATTGTTCCAACAGAGGAGGTGTTTAAGAAGAGATTGGGCAACGATTTGTCTGAAATGGTGTAGGGCAGGTGGCACGCAGAGCCATTTGTCAGGGCATGCAAGGCGCTGCCCTGTCAGCTGGCCAGCTGAGTTCACCCTTTTTTTAAGCCATTTTTCGCCCTCCCCAGGCTCCAGAGGCTTTATAGGAGCCTGGGGAGGGCGAAAAGAGCCTTCCCCACCCCTTGGACGCCCTCCGGAGGCTTCATGAGCTTCCATGAAGCCTCCGGAGCGCAAAAAAACGGCCCTATGGGCAAACCAGACGTTCAGAAACGGACTTCCTGTTTAGTCGGAGGGTTGTTTTGAGCGCTCCGAAGGCTTCAGGGAAGCCTCTTGAAGGTCCCTGAAGCCTCCGGGGGGCTTCCGGGGGGGCTGGGGAGGCTCTTTTCGCCCTCCCCAGGCTCCTATAGAGCCTCTGGAGCCTGGGGAGGGTGAAAAAAGCATGCAAAAATGGGGAGGTCGCACTTGTAGTGCGCGCGTGCGCACTGGGGGGGTTGCGCATTGCATTACGGGTGCGGCACACCTGCACACAGCCCCCCTGCGCTGCCCCCACTTATGGCACGCAAGCCAAAAAAGGTTCGCCATCGCTAGTGTAGGGTTTCCCCATGCTTGAACAGGGGGTTGGACTAGAAGACCTCCAAGGTCCCTTCCAGCTGTCAGAGCTTGTTGCAAACAAATCAAAATCCAGAAAGCACATACAGATAACTGATTCAGCTGGATTTCATTAACTTCGTTATATATATATAAGAATAGATGAATCAATGTACAATACCAACAGGTGATTCTTCCAAGTAAACACAAGGCAGGAGAGTTACAGGCAAACACAAGCAGTTAGTTTCATTTCAGCAGAGAGGCTGCTAGTTTACTTCTCAGAGCAGCAGGCCATACAGCTAAGCCAGACTTCTTACTTAAGTTTCTGTTTCAATTCTCTGCACAGACTCAGATCTGCCTAAGCTCCCATTGGCTGACTTAGTTGCTATGCACATTCATTGGCTGAACTTGTTATGTCTCTCCCAGTCATGAATATTCTAACACCAACTCTGTGAGGAGCTGGGATTCGTTTTTGTGGTCGTAGCACCGACAAATGAGCAGGAGCAATGGTGGGTTCCTCTCCCTGTCGCTACTGGTACGGTGCTCATGGGGCCGCGCGCCCTTTCGTGCACACGTGCTGTGCATGCATGCGCACTCCACTGCCCCACGACATCCAGCTGCATGTTGGCGCTCGCGTAGGGGCCACATGCTGTGTGCGCATGCGCAATTGGCCTGTTGCTTTAAAAACTGGTACAGAACGTGGGCGGGTGGGTGGGCCAAACAAGCCACCATACTGGTACGCTGTCAGCTGCTCTCCGCTACTACCGGTATGGGGCTGTACCGGCTGGAGCCCACCACTGAGCAGGAGAATCCAAAAGATCAGAGATGGGCAACTATGGCCCCTTGATGACCTGTGGGCCCCAACTCCCAGAATTCCTGAGCTGGTTGGCTCAGGAATTCTGGGAGTTGAAGTCCAAAGGTTGCCAAGGGGCCATAGTTCCCCATCCTGGCAAAAACGATGCTTAGGTTATTTTGTGCTCTGTTGAGAGCTGGATTAATTTTCCCCGTCACCTGCTACTCAGTCACGTAGGAGCTGCTTGGAACTCAGTAGCTTTGTGCCATCTGGACAGAAAAACAGTCCTTGTAGCTTAGCTTTCTTCCCCCCCCCACCCTTTTGTTGCCTGCCCCCTTGCTGACCTGGAGCCATGAAAGCAAAGCCCCCCCCCCTCGCAACCCAAAGTCTGTTGAAGAATGAGAGACATCTCGCACGAGCTTTAGGCGATAGACGTCCCCAATGACTCTTTTTCTCTCTCAAGCAATCCACCACCCACAAATAATCTGTTATCATCCCTGTCAAAGGGGAGGGGGGCTGTGGGGGGGGTGGGAGGATCTGCTGTTTCTTGTAGATTGGATGAATCCTGGGATTAGCTCTGCCTGTGTGTGTGGTTGTGTGTGTGTTGGGTTTTCTACATTGCTGAACAGATGGCTGCAGAAACATTGGAGAAAAGACCCCATGAGATGCAGAAGGGAGCAAGACAACACATTTTTATCACAGCATCCCATCTTTCCCACCTGGTGGATAAACAGCTTCTGGAGCAGATTCCTGGTCCAGTGTATATTTGGGTCTCTTTTTATGGCTGGGTTAAATAGACCCAATTCTTATTTTGTTCCCAAACAGGGAGTAGCTTTGCTCTTCTCCATACCAGTGCAAAAATCTCAGGTCTACTTATATCCCGATAGATCTCATGATGAAATTCATTTTTTTTTAACTACTGGTTCTGTGGGCGTGGCTTGGTGGGCATAGCAGGGGAAGGATACTGCAAAATCTCCATTCCCACCCCACTCGGGGGCCAGGCAAAGGTGGAATTTACCGGTTCTCCGAACTACTCAAAATTTCTGCTACCGGTTCTCCAGAACCTGCTGGATTTCACCCCTACAGCATGATTTATATGTTAAAATGTTGGTTTAGGAGGTAACTCTGAATCCATCATCAGCCATGGGTACCGCCTGGGCGATGTTTTTTTTTTTTTTTTAATTTAGTTCGTCAAACGTGTACAAGATAACAGGTATAAGGATAAACATCGACATGAACATAGAAAATGAGTACAAATAAACGGGGACAGGAGGACAGTTAGGCACACTGGTGCACTTATGCACGCCCCCTTTACAGACCTCGTAGGAATGGGGTGAGGTCCACGGTAGACAGTTTAAGGTTGAGACTCTGGGAATTTGAGGCTGTAACAACCGAGTCAGGTAGAGCATTCCAGGCGTTGACCACTCTGTTGCTGAAGTCGTATTTTCTGCAATCGAGTTTGGAGCGGTTTACCTTGAGTTTGTATCTATTGTTTGCCAGGGTATTATTGAGGTTGAAGCTGAAATAGTCCATTTCGAGCCTGGTGGCATAATAATTCTATTGTGGGCAGAGGAGTGGAGGACTCTTCTCGTGAAATACCTCTGGACCCGCTCAATTGTGTTAATGTCCGATATACAGTGTGGATTCCAGGCAGACGAGCTGTATTCTAGTTACCTGCGGGATCGCATCCTACCCCATACATCCCTGCGACCAATTCGCTCCCACAGAGAGGGACTCCTCCGGGTGCCGTCCACTAAGCAATGCCAGCGGGCGGCGCCCAGGAGTAGGGCCTTCTCTGTGATGGGGCCAGCCCTCTGGAATGACCTCCCCCCCGACATTAGGACTACAACTGATCTCCGCTCCTTCCGCAAGAAACTCAAGACCCACCTGTTCCAACTAGCTGGCCTGGCTTAACTACATCTCTATTCTCTATTCTCTATTCTCTAATCCTCCTGGCAATTTTTTAAATCTTAGGGTAGTTTTTAAGGTTATTTTAATTCTATTATTATTGGCATGTGGCAGCCGTGGCAAGGGGGGCGTTCCACCAGGTTCGCCTGGTGCGCCAATTGCGCCCCCTACTGGACCGGAGTGCCCTGCGCACAGTCACTCATGCGCTGGTGACGTCTCGCCTGGACTACTGCAATGCCCTCTACATGGGGCTTCCCTTGGGACGCATCCGAAGACTGCAGCTAGTACAGAATGCAGCCGCGCGGGTTATCATGGGGAGTACACGTTACTCCCACGTAACACCGCTCCTGCGCGAGCTGCACTGGCTACCTGTGGCCTTTCGGGTGCGTTTCAAGGTATTGATTACCATCTTTAAAGCGCTCCATGGCATAGGACCTAGTTATCTGCAGGATCGCATCCTACCACACACGTCCCTGCGACCTATCCGCTCACACAGGGAGGGACTCCTCCTGGTGCCGTCCGCTAGGCAGTGTCAGCGGGCGACACCTAGGAGTAGGTCCTTCTCTGTGATGGGCCCAACCCTCTGGAATGACCTCCCCCCCGACATTCGAACCACCACCGACCTCCGTTCCTTCCGTCAAAAGTTAAAGACTCACCTGTTTCAATCAGCTGGCCTGGCACTCTCTTAGTTTTACCTCCCGGGGATTTATTTTAATTGGGTTTGGGTTTTAATTGGGGATGTTTTTAAGGTTTTAACTGCTTTACTTTAAGATACAGTCTTCTAACCTCCTCATTTAATTTAAGATTTGTGTATTTATATTTATTCCTATGTATTTGTGTTTTAATTTGACTGTACACCGCCCCGAGTCCCTTTCGGGAGAGGGGGCGGTCTAGAAATCTAAATAAAGTAAAGTAAGTAAAGTATTATTTTATGAAATGTAATATTGTGTTATGAGTTTTTATACCTCCTCCATGCAACATAAAATATATATCTTTGATTGTACGCCGCCCCGAGTCCCTTCGAGGAGAGGGAGCGGCTAACAAATCTAATAAAATGAAAATGAAATGAAATATTCGAGGATTGGTCTGGCAAAGGTTTTGTATGCCCTAGTTCTGTGATAGCGAACCTATGGCATGCTTGCCACAGGTGGCACGCGGAGCCATGAGCCATCAGCTCCAGCACACTTCCAGAGGGTCGGGGAAGGCCGTTTTCGCCCTCCCCAGGCTTCAGGAAAGTCTCCGGAGCCTGGAGAGGATAAAAACTCCCCCCCCACACACGCAGGGGGGTCTTACACGCATGCGCAGGTGGGCGGGGTGCAGTGAATTGTGGGCACACACCTGCGCGTAAAACCGCATGCGCACACAATTTTGGCACCCCTTTACAAAAAGGTTCGCCATCACTGCCCTGGTTTGCAATGCAAAGTTACCGGAGAAGAAGTTGGGCCAGTGGGCTGCCGCTTAACTCAAGCCACCCCACAAGGTTTGTTGATGTGGGGAAAACTTGAATAAAGGATGCTGTGTTCTTATGAGGTGTGATGTCTGCCCAAGCACTTCTTCCACATCTAGCCTTACCGAGGCATTATATAAAGGAGTAAATCTTCACGTCATCTTTATTCCCAATTGTAGAAGCTGAAAGCTATTTTCCTTGGGAAGCTTCTGTTGGCCATTGTTATAAATATGAGCCCTCCCCGTCTCAGGGCTGCGTGGAGCCAGGAGGTTAACAGGCCTGCCTGCAAACTCCGGGGATGTAACATAAGTTAAAGTTAAATTCCTCTGCTGAAATGTGCAGTCTCTTTATAGCTGAGAGGTGTCTGCTTCTGAACTATGCACAGAGAAGGGTATTATTAGAGCAAGCCTCACTGGTTGTAACAGAACCCTGTACTCCTTAGCAACCATTTCCAACAACATGTCAAACAGAAGGATGTGATACCTTTCAGGAAAAAAATGGGTAGGTGGGCTGGGCTTAGAGAGAGAAAGACCCAAACAAGCAGGTCTCTTCCCTGTTTCCAGGACCGCCGGATTGTTGCAAAAGAGAGAGGCAAACAAATGCAGAAAACTTTTCCGAAACAATTCTTACTGTGACCGAGTTGTTATGTCTTGTCATTATCAAGTAAACAATGGACAGAATCCAAGAGGATATTTTTAATGAATGCATTCAAAGCCTTCCTTGACGGTTGGTCTGCCGATGGCTTGATCTGTAATTCTTTCATCTCCAACCAGCCGATGGGTGTTTTATGCCTTCCATTTTTTCCGTAGATTGAATGAACTATAGATTTGTGTTTTGCTAAGACAATGTTTATCTAATCTATTGGCTGCAATCTTTTGGCTGCACTGATAATGTTACCTAGTTTAGATAATGAAATGTCTGCAAGAAAACAATACAATACAATAGTAGAGTTGGAAGGGACCTTGGAGGTCTTCTAGTCCAACCCCCTGCCTAGGCAGGAGACCCTATACCGTTTCAGACAAATGGCTATCCAGCATCTTCTTAAAGACTTCCAGTGTTGGGGCATTCACAACTTCTGGAGGCAACTTCTGTTCCACTGATTAATTGTTCTAACTGTCAGGAAATTTCTCCTCAGTTCTAAGTTGCTTCTCTCCTTGATTAATTTCCACCCATTGCTTCTTGTTCTACCCTCAGGTGCCTTGGAGAACAGTTTGACTCCCTCTTTGTGGCAACCCCTGAGATATTGGAACAATGCTATCATGTCTCTCCTAGTCATTCTTTCTTTTAAGCTAGACATACCCAGTTCCTGCAACCGTTCTTCATATCTTTTAGCCTCCAGTCCCCTAATCATCTTTGTTGCTCTTCTCTGCACTCTTTCTAGAGTCTCCACATCTTTTCTACATCTTGGCGACCAAAACTGAATGCAGTATTCCAAGTGTGGCCTTACCAAGGCATTATAAAGTGGTATTAACACTTCACGTAATCTTGATTCTATCCCTCTGTTGATGCAGCCTAGAACTGTGTTGGCTTTTTTGGCAGCTGCTGCACACTGCTGGCTCCTATTTAATTGGTTGTCCACTAGGACTCCAAGGTCCCTCTCACAGTTACTACTAAAACAACAAAGCTCAGAGAGCACCAAGCTCCCCTCATTTCAACCTTGAGCTAAAACTACTCTCCTTTATTGGAATCTCTTGTCTTCCCTTGTTTGCAGTCCCAAAGACACCCTAAGTAATATGGATCCTTAGAGGAAGGGGAAAAAATGCCCATCCAATCCCTTTTCGATCAAAGTCTTACTATTTTACCTTATTTCATAAATACCTTTTACATTTCTAAGGATGAATATTTTGAAATGCTTTACCTGCAAAGTATCATGCAATAAAATCATAACAACAGTGTCATTTTGTGCTTTGCCTCAGAAACCACAGGCTATAGTAAAGTACGTCATTTGTATGATGTCACAGTTCAGAAGATGAGTTCTAGTCCAGCCTCACCCAAGGAAAATGTTGCTTAGCATAACCAACCGTTTAGGATTGCTGTGGGCGAAAAAATGGAAGAATAAGAGTTGTGAATGCCACCTTATGTTCATGGAGAATAGATAGAATCGAATGGATGGATGGATGGATGGATGGATGGATGGATGGATGGATGGATGGATGAAATACTCCATCACTGGAGGTTTTTAAATAGAATTGGACAGCCAGTCTGTATTTTTAAATTTTTAGGGGTATGTTTTTTAGTTGATTTTAACTTTTATTAATCTGTACAGTTGAATTTAGGTTTAATTCGCTTTTAAGGGAATATATTTAAGGGTATTTATCTTTTGTATCTGTTTTAATGAGATGCCTGTACACCGCCCCGAGTCCCTTCGGGGAGAGGGGGCGGTCTATAAATTTTGAAAAATAAATAAATAAATAAATTTATCTAAAATGGTATAGGGCCTCCTGCTTTAGCAGGGGGTTGGACTAGAAGACCTCCAAGGTCCCTTCCAACTTTGTTGTTATGAATTAATTAATTAACTAATTCATTATTTGGATTTGATCCACCTGTTGACTGTTTTGGGGGATTAACATGAGACCCAATCTATTAGGAAGCTTGCTTGCATTAACCCCATTAAAATGAGAAGCAGTGTTAGCATTTTCCATCCTTAAATCACCTTGGAGGGTGTTGTGAGTGCATGTCTGATCATTCTTAGGCTGCATAGTCTTTGGCTCAGAATCTGGGACTTGCCATCGCAACAGGTCATGTTTCTAAGTGGCTAAAGTGGACCCAGACCAGTGTTCTTCGAAGTTGGCAACTATGCTGTGTTAAAATGTGTCCCCAGGCTGGCTGGGGACTTCTGAAGGTTGACCTCCACACATATTAAAGTTGGCAGGTTTGAAAAACACTGGGGTACATTTATTTTTATTTTTTTTTGCTGCAGATAGCAGTGCAATTCTATGATCAGAGCCTTCAGTAAAACTTCCCCTCCTATTCATTTTTAGCCATGTGCTTTTAACAGCACTCAGCACTTCTGTGGAGAGGAGTATCGTGTTTTTTTTTAAAAAAGCAATGCCTTAAAGTAGTCTAGATCGTCTTCAACTTACAACCAGTCACTTAACAACCATTTGAAGTTACAGCAGACTTCCCCAGAGGCTGGATGTGGGGTGGGCTGCTAGGGGCTCGCAGGGATTCGGGAGAACCTCTAGCTAAGATTCTGTGCAGTTCAGAGATCCCCAAAATCCCACTCTTGGCTGGCCCCGCCCATCCCTACCCTCCTAGGAGTCCCCACGCGGCCTGTTTTGGATGCAGTTAAGTGCAGGGCGCACACCAAGGCTCGGGGAGGGTGAAAAACGGGCCTACCGGAAGTTCAGGAAGACCGGAAACAAATCCATTTCTGGCCTCCAGAGGGCCTCTGGAGCCTGGGGAGGCTGTTTTCTCCCTTTCGGAGGCTCGAGGAGAGCCTCCGGAGCCCGGGGAGGGCAGAAAGCCCCCCCCCACCGTGGTGCAGGAGGGGCCCACTAGGCCATGCCCACCATGGCCACGCCAACCCAGAGAGCCCCTTGCTAAAATTTTTGAAGCCCACCCCTGCCCAGAGCTGCTGACAACCCAATTTCGAAGGTCCAGTAGCCACGTGCTTTCTTCCCCCCCCCCCGATGGTCACATGATCACATTTTGGGTGCTTGGCAACCAGCCCATGTTTATGATCGCGAGTTAGGATGTTTTTGCCAGAAACTGGTGTTTACTTCCAGTTTACAGCAAAAAAAACCCGGCCAATTGGCCCCCAATGGGTTCATTCAACGGCCACCACCACGTTCACTTAACAACCAGAATATTCACTAAATAACCAATGCAAAAAAGGTCATAAAATTGGGCATAGTCACATGGTGATCAGTTTAACGACTGGCAAGACATGCAACTGTAATTCCAGGCTCAATTACGGTCGTAAGTCAAGGATTACCATCCCAAACAAAGGGAGGCAGAATGCACATTTTTCAGTGTTGTGTTTTCTGATTCTTTCTGAACTGGTTTTATTGAAAGTTTCATGGTTTCTGATTGGGGGGAGGGAGGCGCTTTGCAAGTCTTCTCTTTGTTATTTATCCAGAGGAATCATTTTTGTGAGTGATCTGTGATTAGTTGCAACGGGGGGGGGGGGGGGGGGAGAGGATCCACTGATTTAGATTAGCTAGAAAGTAGGAAATCCGACAATTCTAGGTAACATCAAATCACACTTCACAGCTGATTGTCGCCCAGTTGATTGTCGGAAATACCAGTTTACCTGAACCAGTAGCATTCCACCTCTGGTTCCACCGATCCTCAGAGATCTCTAGTCAGTATGAAAATCACTGCTCCCATATTGGCATAAAAACGTATCTTGCGATTGAAGATCCCAAATGGCACCCAATAGTTTGAATTGCTTTTAACGTTAATTTGCCGCCCTGTCTACCTGATCACAAAGCTGAAACCGCTGGGAGACGGGCAGCCTTGCAATCAGAGACAGCCTGGATCATATTGGAATTTGCAGCATCCAAGTGACAGGTTACGGAAGAATCCAGAATGTTCTCTTTGGCCATATCAACATCCCTGCTAAAACCTTTTAATGCCTGTATCAGATGTCATAAACCATTGACTCAAGAGCCTACACTTTAAAAAAAACACCTCAGTTTTCCTATATGTGGCAAAGGCTTTACTGAATTTGTTCCCACCACTGCTACCACCGTCTTGTGAACTCCAATATTTATTAATTAATTCTATTTTTATTCCAATTTTATTACTTTATATTACTTTATACCCAATTCTCCTTGCTCCTCCTAGTTTCCATACAATTTTCCCCTCCTGTGAGGTGCGTTGGACTGACCCAAAGACACCCAGTCAGTTTTCGGGCCTAAGGCAGGACTAGAACTTACTGTCTCCCAGTGATTGGTCCAAAGTCATCCAGCCAATTTTCATGCCTAAGGTGGAACGAGAACTCCCAGTCTCCTGGTTTCTAGCCTGGTGCCTTAACCACTAGATCAGGAGCCAGCAACCCATGCAGTGGTGGGTTACGACCGGTACGGTACGGTACGGGCGTACCGGTGCCTGCCGGGAGCACCGTGTACCATTCCAGTACGGTGCTCCAGAGGGCCCACCTTCCCGCCCAAGCTCCTTACCGATATTTGAGCTCTTCGGTGCTTCAGCGCACATGCACAAGAGCATACGGCGCCTGCGTGACACTCCGCTGAGCAGTTGGAGCGTCGCGAAGCATCGCAGGAGGTAAGGACGCATGCGCGCGCTGCACACATTCATGTGGACACCGGGCCCCGTTGCACCATACCGGTTGCAACGGGATCCAGAACCCACCACTGAACCCACGGCTCTGGAGCCGCATGTGACTCTTTCATCCCTCTGCTGTGGCCCCCTGACGCTGGTCGGCGCCACAATTTTGAGAGGAAGTTCCGGTTGGTGCGGGGGGGGGCGGGAGAGAAGACTCTATGGCAAAGGGCGGGTTTTCCGGTCAGCTCCACAATGGATAGGGCTTTCAGTTACAACAGGTAGAGGATAAAGGACACCGCCCTAGGAGGAGACTCTATGGCGGGGGAACTGAACTTCCAGTCAGCTCCAGAATTGAACTTCCAGTTAGGACTTTTGTGGCTCCCGGAGTTTTCTTTTCTGTGGGAAACGGGTCCAAATGGCTCTTTGAGTGTTTAAGGTTGCCGACCCCTGCACTAGATCAAAATGATTCAAATAGCCCTCCTGGTCAGTTCTTGTTAGCATCTCTGTGTAAAGCTTCCACCTGGTTCTTTTCTTACCTGTAGATCAGGGGTGTCCAAACTTGGGAACTTTAAGACTTGTGGACTTCAACTCCCAGAATTCCCCAGCCAGTCTTAAAGTTCCCAAGTTTGGACACTCCTGCTGTAGATGCTTTGGAGAATAGATCTGCTCCCTCCTCTCGATGATATCCTTCCTATAGGGGAAAGCTGCTATTCGGTCTCCCTTTAGCTTTCTCTCCTTCTTTCAGCCAAACATACCAAGTTCCCTTCATTGGTCTTTGCAGTTAAGGCCCATGTCCCCCTGATGCCGTATAAGCAGAAGTCGTCTGTGAGAGTCAGTTCTCACCCAATCAGTGAAAGACAACATGGTCGCAAATCTGACCACTTTGCCAGGAACAGAAGGAGATACCATATTTTTCGTAGTATAAGACGTACCTTTTTCCCTCAAAAAAGAGGAAGAAAATCTGGGTGCGTCTTATACACTGAATGCATCATTTTTGACCTACTGAAACCCCGCTCCCTTTTGCAAAAATGAACGTGCAGAGGGTATGGAAGGCTTGCAAAGTGCTCCTGAGGGCT
The DNA here is from genome assembly GCF_964273705.1 of Natrix helvetica. NCBI lineage: Eukaryota > Metazoa > Chordata > Lepidosauria > Squamata > Natricidae > Natrix > Natrix helvetica. Next base: position 10,118,281 of record NC_138552.1, read on the forward strand.
GGGGAGGGCAACAATGAGCAAAAAATGGATCGTTTTTGCTCATTTTTGCTCCTCACAGCCCCCAGGATCACTCTACAAGCCTCCCAAAGCCTCTGCATGAGCTTTTTTCTTTTGCAAAAAGTGGCCCATTTTTTGCTCGTTTTTGTACCCCCCCCAATCCCCAGGAGCACTCTACAAGGCTCCCAAAGCTCTGCGTGCCCATTTTTTGGTGGTTGTTGCAAAAAATGAGGCGTGCAGAGGGTTTGGGAGGCCTGCAGAGTGCAAAAACATTTTTTTTTAATTTGCCTCTCCAAAATCATGGTGCGTCTTATATTCTGCTGCGTCTTATAGTCTGAAAAATACGGTACGTAGGTCAACCAGTCCAAAACACCCCATCCAAATGGACAGAAAGGGAAACCAGACCAAATTTGGGGGGGTGGGGAGTTGGATCATTGTTTCTATTTATAGGGCTTTTTCTTCCATCTCACCGCAGTCGCTGGGATCCTTGCTTGCTGCAATAAATATTATTTATGAAAATGTCTGGGTTTCTTGTGGCTCGCTTGCGGGTTTGTTTAAGTGGTTTCTTCCGTGCAGTGGGGTAAATCCCGACAGCATCAGCAACTGCTGTGATCCCAAAGCAAGCCCTGTATAGCTAGAAACAATATTCAAAGCCGGTTGTGTGTCGCCTTTTTCTATCCTTTGTTTTTGTAACGTTAGGATTTGCTCGCTTATTGTTTCCACTGATTGTGTGGGAAGTCGCCGTGATATTTTCCGCAGAGCTCCAGAAGATGCCCATGTGTCTCAGCCTTCCATCCTTCTGAGGTGGGTAAAATGAGGACCCAAATTGTTGGGGGAAATAGGCTGACTCTGTAAACCACTTAGAGGGGCCAGTAAAGCTCTGGGAAGCGGTATATAAGTCTAAGGGTTATTGCTATTGCCGTCCCTCCATCCCTTCTCTTCCCAGTGGCTAGAATGCAGTATTGCAGGCTAATTCACTGCTCACTGCCAGCAGTTCGATTCTGACCGGCTCAAGGTTGACTCAGCCTTCTATCCTTCTGAGGTGGGTAAAATGAGGACCCAAATTGTTGGGGGAAATAGGCTGACTCTGTAAACCACTTAGAGAGAGCTCTAAAGCACTGTGAAGCGGTATATAAGTCTAAGTGCTGTTACTATGCCTGTGTTGAGCACGGGTGGGCAATTCATTTTCTGAAGGACCACATGAGAAACTGGGTCTGGCCCAGCCATCATCTGTGCCATTTTTTCCTCCTTCTAATCTCCCGATAGGCTGCCCCCTCTATGCTTTGTTAATGTTACCTGAGCCTCTTGCACCTGGATCCAAACAGATCAAGTGAGCCATCAAGAAGCTGGTATTAAGTGTCCAGCCAGCCACGGGGTTAGGGAGCTGTCACAGGGCATAAGAGGAACGATGGCACCTCTCGGGCTGGATGCATCAGAGAAGCAGCTCATTCAAATAACCTTTCGGTCACCCCGAGCCAGGATGGGACCACGGGAGCCGATGGGTTTGGATTGACTCCTGTCTAGTCAATTAAGCTGGCCGGAGAATCTCTGGCACGCAAAGCAGCAAAGGGCTGAAGCTCAGCCTAAGACAAGCACGTCTGGCAGGCAGTTGAGGGAAGAGGTTGCTGATATTGGCTAGGCTGGAGAAGGCCTTACACACATACAAACACACACATACAACTGCATTCCTGGCAGTTCCCAGCTACGGAAAATTTGCTTGCCACGTTATGTAAGTCTGACCTTGCCCTTTCTCTCAAGTGCCCCTTGGATTCAGACCCTGAAAGGGAATCTGGAGAAAGGGGCGAATCAATCCACTCTCATCCAGGGAAACTGAGGCAGCTGGACGGCCGACGGTGTGTTGAGAGGGGATGGAGCCATGTGCCGTAATCCCCAGCTTGGCTGGATAGTCACTGGATATTTTTGGGCAAGGTGTTCCCTTTTGGACTCGGCTTCTTCCCTCTTTTTATTGGCCAAAGGTGAGGAAGGGTAGACAGGGAGTCCTCGACTTATGACCACAAAACTAAACCCAAAATTTCTAGAACAAACCAGAGGGAGGCTGAACGAGAGCCCCGCTTTATTTGTAATAAGAAGACAGACTCACTTGTAGCAAGTTCTGCTTTGGCCTCTTTATGTCACGGGTTCTTTAATGTATAGCCAGGTCAGTGGGCTACAAAACTCAAAGACCACACACACAACCCCATTTGGCTTGGCCTCTAGGCAGGGGTGGGATTCAGCCGGTTCGGACCGGTTCAGGTGAACCGGGCGCTAATTTTACATCTAGTTTGCCGAACTGGAAATTGCAAGGACTGGCTGGCCTCGCCCACCCCTCTCGTCCCAGGAGTCTCCACGCAGCCTGTTTCTGGCCTCTGGAGAGCCTCCGGAACCCAGGGGAGGCCGTTTTTGCCCTGGAGGCTCAAGGAAAGCCTCACCCACCATGGCCATGCCCACCCAGCAACCCGGCAGAAAACCAGTTGCTAAAATTTTTGAATTCCACCTCTGCCTCTAAGCCAGAGGTCCCCAACTCCCCGGCCATGTCCTATTAGGAACTGGGCCGTGTGAGTAGTGGGCCAGGGCACGTGCACATGTGCAACTCGGCTTGCACAAGCGGCAGCGCATGAGCCAGCATGCCACTTGTGCGGTCCAGTTCCCCTCTCCTCCTCCTCAGCCAGGCCGTCAAGCCGCAAGCTCTAGGTAGCTTACCTACACGTACTCAAATGCGACTTTCCCACTATTGCAGCAACCCCCAACCGTTTGGCCACCACCAAGAACTGGTTCCATGGAGAAAGGTTTTTCTGTGGACCGGAGGGGGCGTGGTTTTGCATGCTGCATCCCGCGGATGGAACTTCACTTGTTTCCGTGGCCCAGTCGCTGTCATGCCATGGAACAGTGCCAGTCCAGAGACCGGAAGGTTAGGGTTAGGGTTAGATTCTATTATATCTTTTGTAACTCCGCGCTTCTCTTGGTGAGCTTTATTTCTGGAGAACAACACAGGTAAAATCGACAACCACAATTGAGCCCAAAGTTTTCATTGCTAAGTAATATAGTTGAAGTGAATTTTGTGACCTTTTTTTTTTTGCCACACTTTGTTAAGTGGATCACTGCAGTTGTTAAGGGAATCTCACTTCCCCATTGACTTTCCTTGCCGGAAGGTCGCAACAGGTTATCCCAGGACACTGCAACCATCATAAAGGCATGCCAGTCACCAAATATCCCAATGTTGGTCCCATGACCACGGGCTGCTGCCACAGTTATAAGTGTGAAAAATGGAATAAGTCAGTTTTTCTGTGCTGTTGTAACTTTGCAGAGTCACTAAAAGAATGATTGTATGTCAAGGACCAATTGCAATAATTATATGTAGCTAAGTGAGACATAGGGACACGGTGGCCCACTGGCTAAGATGCTGAGCTTGTCGATCAGAAAGCTCGGCAGTTCGGCGATTCGAATCCCTAGCGCCACGTAACCGAGTGAGCTCCCGTGACTTGTCCCAGCTTCTGCCAACCTAGCAGTTCAAAAGCACATAAAAAATGCAAGTAGAAAAATAGGGACCACCTTTGGTGGGAAGGTAACAGCGCTTCATGCGCCTTCGGCGTTTAGTCATGCCGGCCAGATGACCACGGAGACGTCTTCGGACAGCGCTGGCTCTTCGGCTTTGAAACGGAGATGAACACCGCCCCCTAGAGCCGGGAACGACTAGCACATATGTGCGAGGGGAACCTTTGCCTTTAAGTGAGACATTTGTTAAGTGAGTTTTGCCCCCTTCTATGACCTTTTCTTGCCACAGTTTTAAGTGTATTGTTGCAGTTGTTAAGTTAGTGGCACAGTTGTTAAGTAAATCTGGCTCCCTATTGACTTCGCTTGTCACGAGGTCGCAAAAGTTGATCACATGATCCCAGGACATGGCAAGCATCATAAATATCAGTCAGTTGCCAAGTATCTGAATTCTGATCCCAGGGATGCGACCACGGTCGTCAGTAGGAAAAGCAGTCATAACTCACTTCTTTCAGTGCCCTTGTAACTTCGAACGGTCACTAAACGAATGGTTTTAAGTCGAGGACTACCTATGTCTGTATCTTTAAATGATCCCGCCACGAGGCATCAATGAAATTCAAGGCAATAATTGGCTTCCTGGCTTTTCCCCACCAAAAGCTTATCATGCCAAGACAGCAATGAATACCTTGGGATATGTGTCAGCCCTTGGGACCCCAGGGGGATCTGGGGAGAAGCTTAGTGCCTTCCCCCCTCCCTGTGTGGTTAGATTGTAATTACTATTATTGGAGATTATCTGCTAGACAGATGGAGGGCTGAGTTAAGGTGTGTGTGTGTGTGTGTGTGTGTGTGTTTGTTTGTTTAAATGCATACTTAGTGATGGTTTCAATGAAGCCAGGCAAGCACAATTGACAGATGCTTGAAATGGTGAGTTAGCTCAAAAACATGGATTTCCTCAATCAAACCCTTGAGAAACGCCTTTCCCCTATCCTCTCCCTACCCTCTCCCTCCCTTCTGCCTCCCCTTCCCTCTCCCTCCCTCCCTCCCTCCCTCCCTTCTGCCTCCCCTCTCCCTCCCTCCCTTCTGCCTCTCCTTTTCCTCTCCTCTTCCTATCCTCTCCCTCCCTTCTGCCTCCCCTTCCCTCTCCCTCCCTTCTGCCTCCCCTTCCCTCTCCCTCCCTCCCTTCTGCCTCTCCTTTTCCTCTCCTCTTCCTATCCTCTCCCTCCCTTCTGCCTCCCCTTCCCTCTCCCTCCCTCCCTTCTGCCTCTCCTTTTCCTCTCCTCTTCCTATCCTCTCCCTCCCTTCTGCCTCCCCTTCCCTCTCCCTCCCTTCTGCCTCCCCTTCCCTCTCCCTCCCTCCCTTCTGCCTCTCCTTTTCCTCTCCTCTTCCTATCCTCTCCCTCCCTTCTGCCTCCCCTTCCCTCTCCCTCCCTCCCTTCTGGCTCTCCTTTCCCTCTCCTCTTCCTATCCTCTCCCTCCCTTCTGCCTCCCCTTCCCTCTCCCTCCCTCCCTTCTGGCTCTCCTTTCCCTCTCCTCGCCCTCCCTCCTTCCTTCTGCCTCACCTCTCCCTCTCTACTTTCTACCTCTCCCTCCCTCCCTTCTGCCTCCCCTCTCCCTGCCTCCCCCCTCTCTCTCCTTTCCCTCCTTCCCTTCTGCCTCACCTCTCCCTCTCTACTTTCTACCTCTCCCTCCCTCCCTTCTGCCTCCCCTCTCCCTGCCTCCCCTCTCTCTCTCCTTTCCCTCCTTCCCTTCTGCCTCCCCTCTACCTCCCTCCCTGCCTCCCCCCGTCCTTTCCCTCCCTCCCTGCCTCCCCCCTCTCTCTCTCCTTTCCCTCCCTCCCTTCTGCCTCCCTCTCTGCTTCTCCTCTCTCTCTCCTTTCCCTCCCTCCCTTCTGCATCCCCTCCTATCTCATCTCCTCTCCCTTCTGCATCCCCTCCTTTCTCATCTCATCTCCTCTCCCTTCACTTCCCTTTTTTATCTTCCCTTTCCTTCGCTTTCTACTTCTTTTATCTCCCCTTCCCAAGGAAGATTTGATGTACAGAAGAATGATATATTACTGTTAATACAGGCAATGCCACCATCTAGGGGAACGGAATAATCTGACGCAGATTCTAAGCATTTTGAAGACTAGCAAACTTTATCCAGGCACAAGGTTTCATCAGAGCAGCAATCTGTTCATTTCATCAGAAGAAGTATCATCAGAGATTGCTATTGCGGGGGCTTTAAATACAGAGAGTTAAAAGGTAGGAGGAAGTGGTGAGCAGAAGGAACCTGGTGGGAAGCTAATGGGTTTATGGAATAGCAGAGATTGAGGGGAGAATTTCCCAGGACAGGAGGACAGGAGGGTTGGGTGACTTATCTCATTAGTTAGAAAATGTAATTAGCTAAGATCCTGCTCAGGTCTCCTTTAATGGATTGGAATTTGTTTAATGGATTGGAATTCAGTGGTCCCTCATTGTACAGGTGGCCCTTAACTTGAGCCCAACTTTTCTGTTGCTAAGTGAACTTCGTCCCATTTTACGATCTTTTTTTTTTTTTTGGCACCGTGAATCACTGCATTTGTTCAGTCAGTAGCACGGTTGTTAAGTGAATCTGGTTTTGCCATTGACTTTGCTTCTTGAAGGTTGCAAAAGCTGAACCCGAGACTCTGGAAACCATCATCGATACATGCCAGTTGCCAAGCATCTGAGTTTTGATCACGTGACCATGGGAAAATCTCTGGTCCTTCCAGCTGCTGTTGAACCACAACTGGCACGAGCAGCCGCGTGGGATGGAGCGAAGCGTAGTTCTTCATCTGAAGGACCTTAACTTCCCCGTTTCCTCCATAAAGTGAATTCCCACAGTCGACGCGCTTGTCCGTGTTCTTCTGACTTGATAAGACATCCTGGGGTATTTGTGAGCGTTGAAGTCCACCCATCTTAAAAGCTGTCAGAGTGGACAAACCCTGAGCTAAGGTGAAGAACATGACGGTCTGAGGAACATGGCTTTTGGAGGTCCTTCAGACAGAAGGTGGCGCCAGTTGTAAGCTGTGTGTACACCCTGCGCCCAAGCTCTGCGGCTTCTCCTGTGTGAACTCCTTTAGTGTTGGGCGATTGTTTGAACCTGCTCTGGGTTTTGCAAATGCCATTCTTTTCTTTTTTTAAAAAAAAATGCTTCGTTAAATGGCAGTCAAAGTGGTACTGGGCAGATCAAAGGTAAAGATAGAAGCACGGGGGAAAGGCGATAGGTGTAGGTTCCTAGGAAATATGACAGCAGCTAATGAGCAGAAAGCATATCCTTCATTCACTCTGGGTTGTTTTTTTTGTTTTTTTTTTGGAAAGTATGCATAATATTGGTGCAGGCCATAATTTGATCCAGCTTGACATTCTGGCAGGCACCCCCAAGGTCTGAACCGCATGAACGGTTTCCTTTTTAACCCAAGTAATGAGAATGGTTTACGTAATTCAAAGTACTTTGCAGAACATGGACTAATTAAGTTTTCCCTGGAATTGGTTGCAAACCCAGGGCCTGGAAACAGGCCGGCTTGATTGCCACCCCTGTTGAGTGAAAGTCTGTCGGCATCATGAGACCATTAAGAAAACTTTCAGGGAAAAACATGGACCGGACACCATGTTTGATGGGAGTTCCTGAGCAAAGGCACGTCAAATGCAAACTCACCCTGCTGGGTTCCATGGCTAAGGCGGGACTAGAACTCACAGTCTCCTAATGATTAGACCTGTGATGGCAAATCTATGGCATGTGTGCCACAGGTGGCACGCGGAGCCATTTGTTAGGGCACGCGAGGCGTTGCCTTGTCAGATCCAGTGCGCATGTGCATGCTAGCCACCTGACTTTGGCCTTCTTTTAAGGCTGTTTTTCGTCCTCCAGAGCCTTCAGGAAGCTTCAGAGGGCAAAAAACGCCCCTACGGACAAACCCGATGTCACCGTTCCCGAACTTCCGGTTTGGCTGTAGGGCTGTTTTACACCCTCCGGAGGCTACAGGGAAGCTCCTGAAGCCTCTGGACGGCTTCCGGGGGGGGGGGGCTCTGGAATATGGGGAGGGGGGAAAATTGTGCCAAAAGTGGAGGGGGTGCTGGTCGCGCGTGCATGCACACTGGGGTCACGCGCATAGCATTATGGGTGTGGGCACGCCGGCACACAACCCCCCTGCACTCCCCCCACTTTTGCCACGCGATCCAAAACTGTACTGCAGAAAGCAGGTCTTCAGTGTGCATGCAGCTTCGTTTTTTTTAGCCCTGGTGGCGCAGTGATTAAAATGCAATATTGCAGGCTAAGTCTGCCCACTGCCAGGAGTTCGATCCTGACCGGCTCAAGGTTGGCTCAACCTTCCATCCTTCTGAGGTCGATAAAATGAGGACTCAGATTGTTGGGGGCAAGAGGCTGACAGTTGTAAACCGCCCAGAGAGTGCTGTAAAACACTATGGGTATATAAGTCTAAGTGCTATTGCTATGATGAAGTAATTTTACTGCAACTGTGAGCTTCTGTCCTCAGCAACTTCCTGAACGCCACAATTAGCCTTTGCAAAGTTGAGATTTATTATTGAGTCTGGCCTAAATCCCGACGGCGCTCATTATATCAGCTCATTAAAGAGGAGGTATGCATGCTAAGTACACATATTTCTTAGAGAAGCCTACTCTCTCTTTGTATCAATAAAACCGGCGGGATGAATGGGCAAAGGTATACAGAAAGATCATTGCTGTGCCCAAGAATAACACAAAAATAAATTCTTTTGAGGGTCTGAAATTGGGCAGAGATTGCAATGAAGGAAGCAAGTGCTTTGAAATGAATTATACGTGAGTGTAAGCTGGCGTAGCCAAAGTAGGAAAGAGAACTATGTGAGCAAGTGCCCACTGCCTAGCATTTGGAGGCCGGTATGTCTATGTGTAGAAGGGTGTGTGTAAAAGGTGGCTCAGTGGCTAAGAAGCTGAGCTTGTCGATCAGAAAGGTCGCCAGTTCAGCGGTTCGAATCCCTAGCGCCACGTAACAGAGTGAGCCCCTGTTACTTGTCCCAGATTCTGCCAACCTAGCAGTTCGAAAGCAAATAAAAATGCAAGTAGAAAAATAGGGACCACCTTTGGTGGGAAGGTAACAGCATTCCATGTGCCTTCGGCGTTTAGTCATGCCGGCCACATAACCACGGAGACGTCGTCGGACAGCGCTGGCTCTTCAGCTTTGAAACAGAGATGAACACCGCCCCCTAGAGTCAAGAACGACTAGCACATATTTGTAAGGGGAACCTTTACCTACATCAGGGGTATCCAACCTTTGCCAGGCAACCATGCTGGCTGGGGAATTCTGGGAGTTGAAGCCCATGGGTTTTAAAATGGCCAAAGTTGGATACTTCTGTTCTACAAACCGCAGCAATCATCAGAAAAAAATAAGGTTGGGAAACCCCGGACTATGAACGTGTGTGTGAATGACACCTTCACTCTCTTTCCACTACCTCCCAGCAGTTTTAGATGCTCTCCCATCATCCCTTTCCAATTTTGGCTGCTCCCCATAGACTCCTTGGCACCTTGGCCTTATAAAGTGGACGCCCTGGAAGTGTGAAGCTTAAATGAAGAATGTCGACTCTTGGCAAAGTTCAGCAGATGATGGCTCTGGCCTGCTCTTGTGTATGTGATAACGGACACCGTGCCTCGTTTTAGATGACCAGCTCTTGTTCTGAGACTGTGAACCAGCTGGCAGGTGTGTGCACGAAAGCTTGAACAGAAGCCACGAGGCTTAAAAAGCTTGCTGAGATACCCAGGATCTTTTCTTGGGATTGGCATGGCTTAGAGAACTGACTGCCACAAAAAAGATCAGGAAGAGAGATCATCTGTGTTGGAAGGTCTGTTTTCAAGAGGATCTTGACTTTTGCTTCTCACGTTCGTCACCTTAAGCTACCTTGCTCCAAGTTCAAAACAGCAATCCATCTATACCGGTACTGTCCATGTTTGATTGGCAGCAATCTCAACAAGATTCCCCAAGAATCTGCTGATCTCTCAGATCCTTCCAGATGGAGAATCCAAATGTTGAATTCCCTGAGATCGTTTTTGTGTGATCTGCTTCATCTACAGTATTTGGTGCATGGTATAGTGGTTATCTTGTTACTCAACTACTTTGAAGCTCATCAGATTTGGTACTCAATGCATTTTGATGCGAAGGTTTTGTCCTTTTACTCTTCATTTGTTCAGGATTCAATGCATAAGCTAGGACTTGTCGTTGTCGGCTGCCTTGTGACTCACTACATTATTCCTTAAGGGAAAATTTTGTTCGGTTCTCATCGTTTTTGGTACTCATCACACCTCCTGGAACCGATTGGCAATAAGCATCAGGTACCTGTATATATGCCCAGTAGCAAAGGAAGCTCTTTCCCACCTCAAACCACAATATTTATCCACAACTAGATATTTATGCACAACTAGATGCTTTGTTAGTTAACACTGGATGGGAGCCAGTGACCTTAAAACTAGAGAAGGTATTTCTGGCAGATGGGACTCAGCCATGGCTATTTGGCTACCATAGTTAGAGTACTATACTAGTGTTCAGTGATGTTGTAGGTTTATCAGAACATAGAGTCATAGTGCTGGAAGAGACCTTGAAGGTCTTCTGATACAAGCCCCTCTCCAAGATAGGAGACCTTATTGCATCCCAGGGAAATGGCTGTTCAATCTTTTCTTGAAGACCTCCAGTGATGGAGAACCCATAACTCTGGGAGGCAAGCTATTCCATTGATTAATTGTTCCCAGTGTCAGGAAATTTCTCCTTAGCTCTGGGTTGGATCTCCCTCTGATGAACTCCATTGCTTTTTGTCCTACTCTCAGGTGCTTTGGAGAATAAGTTGGCCCCTCTTCTCTGGGACTGCCTTTCAGGTGCTGGAAGACAGTTATCCTGTCCCCCTTAATCCTTCTCTTTGATAGGCTAGGCATACCTATCTCCCTCCAACCATTCATCATATGATTTAGCCTCCAGGCCCCTGAACATCTTTATTGCTGTTTACCATACCTTTGACTGGTGGTTTTGGACGAGTCCTGACCAGTCTAGCCTACCTAGACTGGTATTATGTCTAGGGGTATTAGACATACCCCTAGGGGTATTATGAGGTATTATGATGATAAGACATGTTAATCATGGATGGATGGCTTTCTTGTAAATCTTCCACTTTTCCCCAATCTTACAGGAGGGTGGGGAGTGATCTGATGTCTGATAAGGCTGAGCAGCTTTACAAAAAAGTAGTATACTCCATACAGGAGGAGGAGGAAGAGAAGGAGAAGGAAGAGGAAGAGGAAGAGGAGGAGGAGGAAGAATAAGAAGAGGAGGAGGAGGAGGAAGAAGAAGAGGAGGAGGAGGAAGAGAAGGAGAAGGAAGAAGAAGAGGAAGAGGAGGAGGAGGAGGAAGAATAAGGAGGAGGAGGAAGAAGAAGAAGAAGAAGAGGAGGAGGAGGAAGAGGAGGAGGAGGAGGAGGAAGAGAAGGAGAAGGAAGAAGAAGAAGAAGAGGAGGAGGAAGAGGAGGAGGAGGAAGAAGAGGAGGAGGAGGAGGAGGAAGAGGAGGAGGAGGAAGAAGAAGAAGAAGAAGAAGAAGAAGAAGAAGAAGAAGAAGAAGAAGAAGAAGAGGAGGAGGAGGAGGAGGAGGAAGAAGACAGCAAAAACAATTAAAACAACAGCAGCAGCAGCAGAAGAAGAAGAAGAAGAAGAAGAAGAAGAAGAAGAAGAAGAAGAAGAAGAAGAAGAAGAAGAAGAAGAAGGAAGAAGAAGAAGAAGAAGAAGAAGAAGAAGACAGCAAAAACAATTAAAACAACAGCCGAAGCCTAATCTAGACAACTGAACATCCCAGAAGACCCACAGAGGGGATAGCCTGGATTGGGAAAAGCTAGCATTATATCAAGGCTATCCCTTAAACTTCCAAGATTTCTGCTGAATGTCTATAGAGATTCTCAATCATCCAGGTCTTGGTTTCACTTCTCAGATGAAAAGTTTTTTTGTTTTCTTGAATACTTTTCACTTCCCAGATGAGGTGAAACATTTTCAAGGGAAAAAAAACCAAGACCGTCCAGTTTCCTTTGGTAAATGCATCTTTGGGGATTCCTGCTGCATCCTAGAGGTGAAGGTCTGTTTTCCTTTGAGTGAGAAGGGAGGCCAAATCAAGGAAAAATCCAGGAGAAAAATTACCCAGGAGAAATGAAGCCAAGCATCGACCAGGAGGGCAGCTGAGCTCTTCAACTCCTTTTGGGAAGGGACATGCCCCATCCAGGTCATAAGGAGGAAATGCCGTGACAGCTCCCCCACAACTTTCCCAGGATGGCTAAAGGAGGAAACCAGGAGGGATGGTGTTTTGTGGACTTGGCACTTTGCGTCAAATTATGTCTGTCCAGTGAAAGATTAATCCCCGCTGGAAAAGTTGCAAGGGAGATGCCAATGCAAACAGGACTCACTCGGACATTTTTAGTTTCCTTTGCTCTCTCGGTTTTTGCTGACCTGATGACACTCACTAGACTCCTTGGCTCCTGGGCTGAATAAAAGAGACACAGGGAATGAATGTGTATGCCTGTTTGAGAGAGAGAGAAAGAGAATGAAAGGACTTAAAAGAAAAAAGAGGTAGAATCTATGGTAATAACTAATGATCACATGTAAAGACTTTATGTAAACAAAAGATTAGGATAGGAAGAGATAGATGATACAAGATAGATAGACGATAGAGATAGATAGATGTGTTAATACCATTTTATAATGCCTTGGTAAGGCCACATTTGGAATACCGCATTCAGTTTTGGTCGCCACGATATAAAAAAGATGTGGAGACTCTAGAAAGAGCGCAGAGAAGAGCAACAAAGAGGATTAGGGGACTGGAGACTAAAACATATGAAGAACAGTTGCAGGAACTGGGTATGTTCAGCTTAAGAGAAAGAAGGACTAGGGGAGACATGATAGCAGTCTTCCGATATCTCAGGGGTTGCCACAAAGAAGAGGGAATCAAGCTATTCTCAAAAGCACCTGAGGGTAGAACAAGAAGCAATGGGTGGAAACTAATCAAGGAGAGAAGCATCCTAGAACTGAGGAGAAATTTCCTGACAGTGAGAACAATTAATCAGTGGAACAGAAATTGCCTCCAGAAGTTGTGAATGCCCCAACACTGGAAGTCTTTAAGAAGATGTTGGATAGCCATTTGTCTGAAATGGTATAGGGTTTCCTGCCTAGGCAGGGGGTTGGACTAGAAGACCTCCAAGGTCCCTTCCAACTCTGCTATTGTAAATTGTGGATAGATGGATAGATGGATGGATGGATGGATGGATGGATGGATGGATGGATAGATGATAGATAGATAGATAGATAGATAGATAGATAGATAGATAGATAGATGATAGATAGATTGATTGATTTTCTGTCCTCTTTTGATAGATAGATAGATGATAGATTGATTGATTTTCTGTCCTCTTTTGAATCCAGTTGTAATATTGTAATAACTGGATAATGATCACCGTGATAAACTTTGAGTATACAGAAGATTAAGACAGGGAGGGAGGGAGGGATGAAGGAAGGAAGGAAATACATAAATAAATAAATAAATAAATAAATAAATAAATAAATAAATAAATAAATAAATAAATAAATAAATAAATAAATATTTTTATGTGATTCTGGAAATCCAATTGTAATATAATAATTGGATAGTGACTATAGCCAAAGACTTTGAATATATAAGAGATTAGAACAGGGTGGATGGATGGATGGATGGATAGATAGATAGATTATTTTCCTGTGATTCTTTGAATCCAAGAACACCATGACTCAAAAGGACCCATTCAAACTGCTATGATTTGGAGTATTTTTCAACCTGCCTGTTGGAAATAATAAGAGGAAAGAGGCCACGAGGTTTAGCCTACAGCAGCTGAAGACTTGTTTCTTTTTGTTTGTCCCTTGTTGCCGAGTATCTGTCTGAACATCTTGGGAACTGATAGATCTGCACTTCATCCCAAGAGGGTTTTCTAAGCCACAGTGCCCCAGACATTTTGGTGCCTTGTGACTTGTCTAGAGACAGATATATCGAAGTGAACATTGGGCCAGAGAAAGTTCTCCTGGATGAGAGCTGCATCAAAGCGAACTTTTTGATGGGTGGATGCTGGAGGTGTATGAACAGATGACACATAAAAAAAAATGTTCCTTGGACAACGGGAGAACCATTGTCTCGGAAAAGAAGTGATATATTATTTTCATAAATAGGATATTGTGCATGGATTCCTCTCTCAGAAAGAAAATATTTTAACAGAATAACAGAGTTGGAAGGGACCTTAGAGGTCCTCTAGTCCAACCCCCTACTCAAGCAGCAGACCCTATGCAATTCCAGATAAGTGGCTGTCCAATCTCTACCTAAGTGGAAAGCTTGCTAAACCTAGATTTTCCCATGAGAGTTTAATACAAGATCAAAGCCATTATATTTATGCACACATAAAGGTAAACGTTCCCCTCGCACATATGTGCTAGTCGTTCCCGACTCTAGGGGGCGGTGCTCATCTCCCATTTCAAAGCCGAAGAGCCAGCACTGTCTGAAGATGTCTCCGTGGTCATGTGGCCGGCATGACTAAACACCAAAGGTGCACGGAACGCTGTTACCTTCCCACCAAAGGTGGTTCCTATTTTTCTACTTGCATTTTTACAAGCTTTCTAACTGCTAGGTTGGTATGAAGCTGGGACAAGTAACGGCAGCTCACTCTGTTATATGGCGCTAGGGATTCGAACTGCTGACCTTTCTGATTGACAATCTCAGCTTCTTAGCCACTAAGCCACCTTAAACACACATACATACACATAAATATGCACACAAGAGATAGATGATAGGTAGGTAGGTAGGTAGGTAGGTAGATAGATAGGTAGGTAGGTAGGTAGGTAGGTAGGTAGGTAGGTAGGTAGGTAGGTAGGTAGGTAGATAATAAAATGGCTTTTCTCTTATTTATAACTTTGCTGTTATATGTAATCAAGCACTTATGCTTTGTTTTTTGAGTAGTGGTTTGAGGGGCTGCAGGTTGCCCACCCACATCAACACATTGCATGTATAACCCTTATTTTCACTTTTGAAACCCAGTTCTGTAGGATGGAAACCAAACCCTACCCTCAGCGTGACTTGGATTTATAAGAAGCAGCTTTCATTGCTGCTCATGGAGGTTCCCCCCCCTTAAGCTTCCCATTTATTTATGTCTGTCAAAGAGGCATGAAGGTTGTTTTAAATCTCATTTTCTGGATTGTAGGAACAGGTTTAATTGGGCGGGCCTCTGCTTCTCATAAGCAGGCATCACCAGCCCAATGCAATGGGGAAGTGCAATGAAATGACACCTTTTTTTCTTAACTTGGATCCCAGTTATGATTTTTTTTATTACATCTATGAGAGGTGCATGCAGTGGTGTGCTAGCAAATGTTTAACAACCAGCTCTCTGAAAAGAAAATGGATTGACTGATTATGTGCCATTAAGTAATTCTGGACACCTAGCAACCACATAGATCTGTCTGTCTGTCTGTCTGTCTGTCTGTCTGTCTGTCTGTCTGTCTGTCTGTCTATCTATCTATCTATCTATCTATCTATCTATCTATCTATCTATCTATCTATCTATCTATCTATCTATCTATCTATCTATCTATCCTGTTTCCCTGAAAATAACACCTCCCTGGCTAATAAGCCCAATCGGGCTTTGAGCGCATGCACTAAAATAAGCTCTGTCCGAAAATATTGCGACACAGCAGCAGCCATGAGGTGACCACACTCGCCGCCTCCTGCACCTCAAAAATAATAAGACCTCCCCCAAAATAAGGCCGAGTGCTTATTTTGGGGTCAAAAGAAAATAAGACCCTGTCTTATTTTCAGGGAAACAAGGTATCTATCTATCTATCTATCTATCTATCTATCTATCTATCTATCTATCTATCTATCTACCTATCATCTATCTACCTACCTACCTACCTACCTACTAACCAACCTACCAACCAACCATATCTATCTATTCCTAACCTGCTCTCTGAGAACCAAGAGCAGCGCATAGAGTTATTCTTAGTTTCTTTATTGTTATTCATCTACAGACAGAATTTTGCCAGACTAAAACAGCTATCTGCAATAACCATAGACAGACTCTATGAACTGCTAGGGAGGAGCTGTCTTAGCCATCTTCCTGCCCACCAGACATTGATGAAGTTTGCAGTGTCCCGGAGACATATAATTTATCTTTTGCAAACTTCTGACAAGCAAATGGGGAAAGACAGATTCACTTACCAACCGTGTTATTAATTTAAAAACTGTAGAGATGATCCTGTGGCAAGAAAGGTCATAAAATGGGGCAAGACTCACTTAACAACTCTCTCTCTTAGCAACAAAAATGTTGGGCTTAGTTGTGATCATAAACCGAGGGCTACCTGTATACGCAGTGACTCAGTGGCTAAGACACTGAGTTGTCGATCAGAAAAGTCGGCAGTTCGAATCCCTAGCGCCGCGTAACGGAGTGAGCTCCCGTTACTTGTCCCAGCTTCTGCCAACCTACCGTGTTTTTCGGAGTATAAGATGCACCTTTTCCCTCAAAAAAGAGGCTGAAAATCTGGGTGCGTCTTATACACTGAATACAGCATTTTTTGCCTCCTGAAACCCCGCCCTCTTTACCAAAATCGCCGTGCAAAGCCTGTAGAGGGCTTTCAGAGAGCTCCGGGGGGGGCAGAAATGAGGAAAAAATGGGCCGTTTTTTGCTCAATTTTGCCCCCCAGGAGCACTCCATAAGCTTCCTAATGCCCTTTTTTTGACAAAAAAACAGGTTCGTTTTTGCGAAAAACAGGCCGTTTTTGCTCATTTTTGCCCCACCCCCACGAACACTCTACAAGCCTCCTAAGGGTTATTCATGCCCTTTTTTTTTTTTGAAAAAAAACAGGCCCATTTTCATGAAAAACGGGCCATTTTTGGGAGGTTTGCAGAGTGCAAAAACTTTTTTTAAATTATTTGTCTCTTCAAAACCTTGATGCGTCTTATACTCCGAAAAATACGTTAGCAGTTCGAAAGCATGTCAAAAGGCAAGTAGAAAAATAGGAACCTGGCCCTTTGTGCTGGCCCTTTGGCTTAGAAATGGAGATGAGCACCGCCCCCTAGAGTCAGGAACGATTAGCACGTATGTGCGAGAGGAACCTTTGCCTTTACCTTTTCCTGTATACCTTTTGTAATTACCTTCACCCCAAAAATCATTTTGCAAAGCAACCCCAACACCTCCAGACCTCGCTGATACTGCTGGTCCCATTACCACGGCCGCCCCACAAAGAACAAACATCTGATGCCCCAGCCATCATGGCTCACCTCTGCTTTCAATTGGCTCCCCAAATTCCAGAAAATTTAACTGTCAGCTCTTGCAAGTCGGTATCGACTAGCTGCAGCACATCATTGGGGGCACATCAGAGGACCCCAAAGGATTCCCTCTTTTTTGGGGGGGAATAATCAGCAGTTTTGCAAGAACTCTTCTGACCCTGTAGCAAGGGTGTCAGAAACAGACTGGGAATTGTTATGGTGGTTGTGACTGATGCTCAGACGCTTCACTGCCCCTGCTGTGGAAAGCTTCTGAACAACAACCTGCTCCTTTGTCTCTGGCCTCAGTTGGCCTTTTCTGGCTGCAAGAAGGGAGGGAAAACAACGACAGCAGTTTTGGAACAGGAAACAATTGCTTGGCATAGAAATTTCTGTTCTTCATCCATCAGTCTCTATATCAGCGATGGCTAACCTTTTAGGCATGCTGACAACCATAATGCAATGAGTGTGCGACATCTCCCCCATGTGCCACGTCCCCTTGCGCATGCACGCGTGACTCCCTGCGCAACCTCTCCTATGTGACCCACCCTGCCCCCGTTTTGGACCACCCTGAAGCCTCCTGGGACCAAAAATGGTCCACGGGGGAGGGGAAATGCCACCCTCCCGTGCTGCCCCCAAGCACAGCAGAGACCCGGAAATCAGCTGGCCGGCGGGAGGTGCCCGCGCATGCGCGGTGGAGCTGAGCTGGGGCGACAGATCGCTTGCTCGCAGAGAGGTCTCCGCGTTCCACCTGTGCCATAGGTTCGCCATCCCGGTTCTATACAGTCTGGTTTTCAACATTCGCTCATCTTCTAGCCCAGTGTTTCTCAAACTTGGCGACTTTAAGTCCTGTGGACTTCAACTCCCAGAATTCCCCAGCCAGCTATGCTGGCTGGGGGATTCTGGGAGTTGAAGTCCACAGGACTTAAAGTCGCCAAGTTTGAGAAACACTGTTCTAGCCCATCCAAAAAGCACAATTCCAGCTAAGGCCGGAGAAGCTGCCCACTCCAGATTCCCTCTGGTGTCATTTGAGGTCAGGTACTCCTCCCCACCTTCCCAAACCCATCCCTAAATCAGTGAATGGAAGCTCCGTGCCCCGCGGGGGAGCATGAACCACTCTCCTTGGGGCGTTGAGTCAAGGTCCTATAACAATAGCAGGCCTTTTCTGGGATCCGAGGGAGTCTGTAACTCTCCCTAATATCAGATCCAAAAAGTTGGGCAAGGCTGGGATCCTCTGAGATGCCGTGGGAGATAGCCGTGAGTTACCTTGCAGGGTGATTCGAGGACAGCCAAGGTATCTGCCGAGCGCTTTGAACATTCTCAAAGTGCTGTGTTAGACTCAAGCATTCCTTGGAGAATTAAGCCCAGCCCTGCCAACCGAGTCCTTCAAAGAAGACCTGTAGCAATGGGCATGACTCACCCTCCCCTGATACCATCGCCCGTCCCAGACAGCTCGCAACCCCATAATTTGGAACAGTTTTCCCGATGCTTTCCAAAGCCCTGTAGGAATCCTTGTTCCTAAGAATTGCTCTCGCTTGTAGGTGCACCACCACCACCCATGGGCTGCCTCTGCCCTACCTTAACCCTTTTGCGGGCTCCAGAATACATGCAGAACAGACCGGAATGAACCCAGCTAGAAATGGGAGCCACGTCTTCGGCATTTTGGAATGTTTCGGGGGAAGATGAGTGCCATCCCTTTGACCTCTTGAAAATATTTGAAACCTGATTAAAATTCACATCATTTTCCCCAGGGTTTTGCCAGGAAAGGTGGTGTTTGGTGCATTTGGTACCTAAAGCTTAAGGCATCCCCTTATCAACCCTAAAACTCCCTCAATGTGGAGTTTTCGCCCACTCCAATTACGGCACAAATTACAAACTTTTCCCCTGCGGCACTTTGAAAAGACACACAAACACACAGAGACAGATTAACAGAGTTGGAAGGGACCTTACAGGTCATCTAGTCCAACGCCCTGCTCAAGCAGGAGACCCTACATCATTTCTGACAAATGGCAGTCCGATCTCTTCTTGAAAGTCTCAAGTGATGAAGCCCCCACAACTTTCGAAGGCAACTTCTCTTCCATTGGTTGGTTGTTCTTACGGTCAGAAAGTTCTTCCTTATTTTTGGTTGAATCTCTCCTTGGTCAGTTTCCATCCATTATTCCTTGTGTGGCCTTCAGGTGCGTTGGAAAATAGCTTGAGCACTCCTCTCCGTGACAGGCCCTCAAATATTGGAAGGTTGCTATCATGTCTCCCCTGGTCCTTCCTTCTCTTCACTAGACTAGCCATGCCCAGTTCCTGCAACCGTTCTTCGTGTGTTTTAGCCTCTGGTCCATCATCTTTGTTGCTCTTCTCTGCACTTTTTCTAGAGTCTCAACATCTTTTTTTATAGTTTGGTGACCAAAACTGGAAGCAGGATTCCAAGTGTGGCCTTACTAAGGCTTTATAGAGTGATATTAGTACTTCCCTTGATCTTGATTGTATCCCTCTGTTAATGCAGTTTAGGATTGCATTGGCTTTTTTGGCTGCCACCGCACACTGTTGACTCATATTTAGCTGGTTGTCCACTAAGACTCCAAGATCCACTTCAAGACTACTTTCCAAGAACACTTCGGAAATGAACAGTGAAAAACAGAATAAAACCCATATTAACATTAAGAAAGATTCACAAAAAGGGTGAAGTGGTTTGTGCAGCAACGGAAATAATTTGCAAGGGTAGAAAAGTATGGAGAGTGGCTTAAAACTCATTAAAACTCTTCCCTTTTCTTTTTTAATAGTTTGCCCTTAATTTTTTCCCCTTTTTGCTTAATATTTCCTACTGCTTTTCTGCAGGGGGGCAATGTTGGTGATTCTGAAAGAGGACTATGTCCCCTTGTACCACATCCACTGTTTGCAGCTAGAAGGCAGCAGTTACAGCGTAGGGATTCGAACCTTTATATAGCTTTTTTTAAAATTAACTACTTGTTCCTCTCTCTGCTTAAAAATGAGTTTCCAGTCCTCTTGGAAGTTGGAGAAAGCTTGAAAACAAATGGGTCACTTGAGTTCCTACCTGATCATGTGAGCTTCAACTCGGATTTCCATACCTGTCTTTCCTCTTTCCTCCTTTTATCCTTAATCATGAACTCCCTTGATAAAACAAGTTCTTTCAAAAACCTTGTAATTGGAAAAGGAATAAATGCCCTTAATTAGAACCAAGTAATCCTTGCGCTCCTGCTTTGTGTAACCCCCAGGGAGTTTCCACCATGTAGCATTTGCATTTTGTTTTTAACCATTTTTCTCTTAAGCATTTATGTATGCATGCAAATTTCTGGAAATTCAATATCTGACCTTTTTTTTTTTAACCCTCTGCCATTAAAAAGAGACTAAAATAGTGAAAAGCAAGCATGTATTGCTAGCCGACATACAAAGAGGTCGCATATTCTCAGTTCTCTGGCCAACCCCACAGCAGCTTCTGAAAAATCAATCAGGGGCCTTGAAAATACAGTAAGAGGGATAAATAAGAGAAGATGTATTTTCCCTATCTGAAGGCTTTTTGCTGGACAAAATGAAACTCACTCTTCAAGCAACACAATAGTCAAATCGTAGAATGTTCTCAATTTTATTACTTAAAATGAAAGGTCTACCATGTTTCCCCAAAAATAAGACAGGGTCTTATTTTCTTTTGACCCCTGAAGTAAGCATTTGGCCTTATTTTCGGGGAGGTCTTATTAATTTTGAGCTGCAGGAGGCAGCGGGCGGGGTCACCTCATGGCTGCTGCCGTGTTGCAATATTTTCAGGGAGGGCTTATTTTGTGGGAAGGGTTTATTTTAGCACATGTGCTCAAAAGCACATGTTTGGCTTATTTAGCCAATTTGGCTTATTATCCAGGGAGGTCTTATTTTTGGGGAAACAGAGTATCTCCTTTAAGGTTTTTTTTTTTCATAATTAGGGTTAGGACAATTAATGACTTGCTTTTGAAAAAGACTTTTAGAAATAACAGAATCGTCAACGATATAATCCAGCCTAAATTAAAACATGGCTAAATTCCTTTGCATTCAGTGAGTGAGTGAAAATATCTGATTAGATCTTAGAAGGATGCTGGAATGTAACACACCGTTGTTCCTTGGTGGCTTCTGCTTTCTTGGGGGGGGGGAAATAGTGAGATTTGAGAAATGACCTCCTGTTGCATTTTACTAAGCTAGTATTAGATATTCTTCATATTTCCCATGAGATTTATGACCGTCCCATCAAAGCTACACCAGTCTGCAAAGACCTGGGATGCTTTGTCCCCTGAACCTGCCCTACTGAACTCATTTGGACAGCCCTTTCTCTAAGATATAATAAGATCTCCTGCATGGGCAGAGGTTGGACTAGAAGACCTCCAAAGTTTCATCCAGCCCTATAATTCCAAATACAGCTCTTAGCCAGACAGACCAGATTTTACTGTAAGAAAAATTGGATAGGGTGTATTACAGAGGTGGTATTCAGCGGGTTCTGACCGGTTTGGGCGAACCTGTAGCAGAGATTGCGAGTGGGCCTGCCCACCCGCCCTGGCTCTTCGCGGTCCTATTTAGCAACATTTTTTAGGCCGGGCACATGCGTGGAAGGCACGCAGGGAAGCAAAGCTCCTGCGCGGAAGGTGCATGCACAAGCAAGCATGCGCGCGCGGGGCGAACCGGTGGTAGAAATAAGTGAAACACACCGCTGGTGTATCACTAAGCTACGGAAACAAGAACATTAAAGCATTGGAAATGGCTTTTGATGTGTTAAATGGTTGGTTTGTGTTATGAAGGGATTCAAGGTAGGTTGGGTTCCAATCCTGGAGTTGTCAAAATAAAGTCCCAGAATGACACTCCCCCTCCCCCCCAAAAAAAACACCCCAACACCATCTCAATAGTTCTCATTCACAAAAATAAATTGGAATACTTAGAGTTTCTGATTTCTTCTCTTGCATACAGGTAGTCCTCAACTTAAAACCATTCATTTAAGGATTGTTCGAACTTCAGAATATCACTAAAAAAGTGACTTAGGACTGTTGGTTGTACCTTGCTCAACAGTAGTAACTGTGAAAGGGATCTTGGAGTCCTAGTGGACAACCATTTAAATATGAACCAGCAGTGTGCAGCAGCTGCCAAAAAAGCCAACACAGTTCTAGGCTGCATCAACAGAGGGATAGAATCAAGATCACGTGAAGTGTTAATACCACTTTATAATGCCTTGGTAAGGCCACACTTGGAATACTGCATTCAGTTCTGGTCGCCACGATGTAAAAAAGATGTGGAGACTCTAGAAAGAGTGCAGAGAAGAGCAACCAAGATGATTAGGGGACTGGAGGCTAAAACATACGAGGAACGGTTGCAGGAAGTGGGTATGTCTAGTTTAATGAAAAGAAGGACTAGGGGAGACATGATAGCAGTCTTCCAATATCTCAGGGTTTGCCACAAAGAAGAGGGAGTCAAACTATTCTCCAAGGCACCTGAGGGTAGAACAAGAAGCAATGGGTGGAAACTAATCAAGGAGAGAAGCAACTTAGAATTGAGGAGAAACTTCCTGGCAGAACAATTAATCAGTGGAACAGCTTGCCTCCAGAAGTTGTGAATGCTCCAACACTGGAAGTCTTTAAGAAGATGTTGGATAGCCATTTGTTTGAAACGGTACAGGGTTTCCTGCCTAGGCAGGGGGTTGGACTAGAAGACCTCCAAGGTCCCTTCCAACTCTGCTATTGTATTGTATTGTTTTTCACACATACGACCATTACAGCATCCCCATGTTCACATGATCAAAATTCAGACACTTGTCAACTGATTCATATTTATGACGGTTGCAGTGTCCTGGGAGCATGTGATCATTTTTTGCAACCTTCTAATAATCAAAGTCAACAAGGGAGCCAGATTCACTTAATGACCGTGTTACTAGATTCACTATTTAAGAAAGAAGACATATTGGGGGGGGGGCAAAATTCACTTAACAAGTTCATTTAGCAACAGAAACTTTGGGCTCAGTTGTAGTCATAAGTAGAGGACTACCTATACTTCTCCCAAACATTGAGTGACGTTGGCTAGGAATGTTAGGAGTTGCTTCCCATCCCAAGCCAGGTTGGGAAAAATGCCTTTAAAACATAGCCTGGTTGTGAATCACATTGGCAAGTCCAAACAAATCAGTTTTAGTCGAGCCTTTGTGCCGTTAAGCCAATCTCAAATACTGAGGTTTGGAAGTTTCACAACCTGCACTACTGGGTTATTAATATTGGTTAGATAGCTTGCAAAGCATAATTGATAAAATCTGCATCATGTAGTCTTCCATTTTGTGATCAATCTTTAAGGTAAAGGTTCCCCTCGCACATATGTGCTAGTCGTTCCCTACTCTAGAGGGCAGTTCTCATCACTGTTTCAAAGCCGAAGATCCAGCGCTGTCCGAAGATGTCTCCGTGGTCATGTGGCCAGCATGACTCAATGCCAAAGGCACACAGAACGCTGTTACCTTCTCACCAAAGGTTGTCCCTATTTTTCTACTTGCATTTTTTTACGTGCTTTCGAACTGCTAGGTTGGCAGAAGCTGGGACAAGTAACAGGAGCTCCCTCTGTTACATGGCGTAGTTTGGAGAACCAATAAATACCACCTCTGACTGGCTCCACCCCCATCTATTCTCTGCCTCCCGAGTCCCAGCTGATCAGGAGGAAATGGGGATTTTGCAGTATCCTTCCCCTGGAGTGGGGAGACAATGGGGATTTTATAGTATCCTTCCCCCTGGAGTGGGGAAGGAATGGAGATTTTACAGTATCCGTCCCCTGGAGTGGGGAGGGAATGGGGATTTTGCAGTAACCTTCCCCTGGAGTGGGGAGGGAATGGGGATTTTGCAGTAACCTTCCCCTGGAGTGGGGAGGGAATGGGGATTTTGCAGTAACCTTCCCCTGGAGTGGGGAGGGAATGGGGATTTTGCAGTATCCTGCCCCTGTCACACCCACCAAGCCATGCCACACCCACCAAGCCACGCCCACAGCACCGGCAGTTTAAAAAAATTGAATCCCACCACTGGGGTATTGAATAGTTCCTGCTGGCTGAACAACCCAAGAAACTCCTTCCAGGGCAGATTTTTAAAAGGAACCATGCGGCTGCTGGTTGGCAGAGCTTCACTTCCGAGGCTTGCATTTTCAGAAATAAATGCAGGAGGAAACAGAGGCATGCAGAAATTAGCCACGCTTATTTGAAAGTCCAGCAGCCAAATTGAATCCCAGGCAGGAGCAGAAAACATCTCCTGGATAAAGCTTTGGCTAGTTTGTCCCAGCAGCAGAAAATAGCTGCAACCACAAATATGTTGCTGCTGGGAGGATGACATCTTTGGAAATAGCTCTGTTCCTCCCACCACCACCACCACCACCAAGGAGGAGTGGACGGTGAAGAGGGCAGAATTGGCCCAAATGGCAAAACTGACCTACTTGATTGGAGACAGAACAATGAGTCCTTTTTATAAAAGATAGGAAAACTTTCATGAGCTTGTTTGCTGAACATGGATAAAAACAAACTGGGGATTTCTGGATTAAAGCTCTGATTAAAAACGGTTGACTATGGGAAGAAAGGGATTATATAAAGTAGGTAAAATGGAAAAAAGTGCCTAGCTGCTGTAAAGAAAATCAGACGCTGCTTCTTTGACTCCCCCCCTCTTTTTTTTTTCTTCCTTTATATTCGTGTTAATCTTACTGCTTGTATGTTTATCTGACGGTTATTTTTTTCTTCTACTTTTATTTCTTATATTCTTGTTTTTATTTAAATTGTGTAAAATCTCTATCCATCCATCGTCTGTCTGCCTGTCTATCATCTATACATCTATCATCTCTATCTATCTTCTATCTCTATCTATCTTCTATCTCTATCTCTCTATCTTCTATCTATCTATCTATCTATCTTTCTATCATCTATGTCTGTCTGTCTGTCTTTCTGTCTGTCTATCTATCATCTATATCTAGCTATCCATCTATCTATCTATCTATCTATCTATCTATCTATCTATCTATCTATCTATCTTTCTATCATCTATGTCTGTCTGTCTTTCTGTCTATCTGTCTATCTCTATCTATCTATCTATCTATCTATCTTTCTATCATCTATGTCTGTCTATCTATCTATCTATCTATCTATCTATCTATCTATCTATCTATACATACATACATACATACATACATACATACATACATACATAGATACATACAGAGGTAGCCCTCAATGTATGGCCATCATTTGGGACCAGGATTTCCATTCCTTAAGCAATGTAATTGTTAAACGCATTGCACCTCATGTTACAACCTTTTTGCCATGGTTCTTAAGTGAATCGCCAAAGTTTGTTAAGTGCAATTGTTAATGCGATCATTAACTGAATCCAATTCTCCCATCGATTTTTCTTGTCTGAAGCTGGCTAGGGAAGTCACCGCGTGGCAATCCCATGACTCCATGATGCTGCAACCATTGCAATATCATGCCTGTTGAACCCAAGAGCCCAAGTGTTGATCATGTGTCCATAGGGATGGGGTTGGTTGTAAGTACAAGGACTGGTTGTGTGAGTCACTTTTTTCAGTGCTGTTGTAACTTGGAATGGTTTGCTAACTGAACAGCTATAAGTCAAGTGTTATATATGAGATATATCACTGAGCTTGTCGATCAGCAGTTCAGCAGTTCAAATCCCTACCGACTGAGCTCCCATTCCCGTTACTTGTCCCACTTGCCACATGACCATGGAGACATCTTCGCACAGTGCTGGTTCTCCGGAGATGAGCACCACCCCCTACAGTCGGGAACGAATAGCACAGGGGTAAGCAAACTGTGGCTCTGGAGCCGCATGTGGCTCTTTTCTCCCTCTGCTGCAGCTCCGTCACCCGTCAGCGCCACAATTTTGAGACAAGCTTCCAGTGTGGGGGGGGGGGAGAAGCACAGTGCGCCAGGAGAAGACTCTATGGCAAGAGGAGGGTTTTCCAGTTGTCTCCACAATTGATAGGGCTTTCGGTTATGACCGGTAGAGGAAAAAGTACACCGCGCTAGGAGGAGACTCTATGGTGGGGGAACTGAACTTCCGGTCAGCTCCAGAATTGAACTTCCGGTTAGGACCTTTGTGGCTCCCGGTGTTTTCTTTTCTGTGGGAAATGGGTCCAAATGGCTCTTTGAGTGTTTAAGTTTGCCGACCCCTGGACTAGCACATATGTGCGAGGGGAACCTTTACCTTTACTTTATATGTAAAAGAAATGGTCTGCCTTATATTCTGTGGGTCCCCAGTGAGCGATTTTGAAAGCAAAGCAGAGGTGAAGCCAGTTAGAACCTGGGTAGGGCACTGCTGGGAATCCCAGGGCTGTAGACTAGGCTAAAGTCACCCAAACATTCAGTACCACCCACGTCCATCATGCTGTCAAGAAAGAGGCAAGAAGTTGTCTCTGGCAGTCAGGTGTTGCCCCGTTCCAAGCTTCTTCCAAGTGCATCAGAGTGACAGGTTCCAACACAACCTGCTCCTTGTTTTGCTAGTTCTACTACTGTGTCTCTTTTTTTTTTGTTAACAAAAAATATTATTTCACTAAATTCAGAAAGTTGGACTCTCACCGAGGGCCACTTCAACCGCCTCTTCTTGGTTTGGGGGGGTGGATCTTTCTTTGTTCGCAGCGGCTGCTGTCTGACTTTCTTCTGCCCCCCCCCCCTCTCTCTGCCTTCTTTCCTTTTGTGCAGAAAGATTTCACGATGCGAGAAGAGCTGCAGCAGAGCGACGTGGAACACTGGCTGGGCTTCATCACCTTCCTTTGCGAAGTCTTTGGCACCATGCGGAGCAGCACCGGGGAGCCCTTCCGTGTCCTTGTCTGCCCCATTTACACCTGCCTCAGGGAGGTGAGTCGGGTTGGGAGTGGAGGAGGGCCTGTCTTCCTTGCTTATACTATCCATCACTGTCTACAGAGCGCTTTTGACAAAAGAATGAAGGGAGCAGATTTGCCTGCCAGTGTCAGCTCTGGAAAATTTTGTGTTTTGGGGGGGTCTCCTCTCTTACAAGATCCCCTGTTCTGGACCAAGGCTTCCCAAGAGCATGAAGCAAACTCCTTGTCCCGACAAAAAACCCTTTTATTAATTTACTGCGAATTCTGCTCATTAACATCCAGCAAAATCTTTCAAGGGAGGATTTATCTGCAAAACTTGGCAAGGAGTCTCAGAGAGTCATGAACCAATTAAGTGAACTAATTGCCTCCTGCAAACTCCACTCCCTTTTCGCTCCCCTTTTGTTTCCTCTGGGAGGGGCCATTCATCATCCACCTGTGGCTTTACTCCCAAGTCGCCCCCCTGTTCTTTAGCTGTTCCCTTCACATCTGCACATGCACACACTGGGAACCAGCTCCAGCTGTTTGTCTGCCTCACTGATGTTTGACTCTGAACACAGCTGATAACTGGCATACGGCTCTGGCCCCCTCTCTGCCTCCGACACAGAGCCCTCATCTGAGCCTTCCCCAGACTCCAGGACTGGCCCAGGTTCCTCCCCAACCTCCTCACTGTCCGAATCTACTGCCATCTCTGCTGGTTGCTGGTGGGCCACAACAATCCCAATTGGGAATGCATAAAATTGCGGTGCACTTCAAACAATATTTGGGGATGCCATTGCCTGAAAAAGAAGAATTCATATAGCACCCGATAAATATTGATAAATGCGGCAAAACAATATTGGTTAGAACACAACATTCCGTGCCTGGTTAAGGCCTAGCATTTCATCTAAGGCAGAGGTGTCCAAACTTGGGAACTTTAAGATTTGTGGACTTCAACTCCCAGAATTCCCCAGCCAGCCTGGGGAATTCTGGGTGTTGAAGTCCACAAGTCTTAAAATTCCCAAGTTTGGACACCCCTAATCTAAGGGAAATCTTTCATATGTAGTCCTTCATTTATGATTAGCCACTTGGTGACCATTCAAAGTCACAATAGACCCTCCCCCAAAAGCTTCTTATAACCTGAATTTGAAGTTCCAATGGCCAGCATCCCATCCCATGGTAACATGACCATATTTGGGGCACTCAGCAGCTGGCCACCATTTATGGTCATATGTAGCATTTATAGATACTGTATGTGACCTCAAATTACAACATTTTTGCTGAAAACGTACTACATCTGAGGACTCTCAAACATGACTGTCACTGCTATGGGTGAACCCTGGTGGAGACAGATATAAATTCCAAAGAACCATCAACTCTTCTATGGGCTCTGGGAGATAAACCTAATCAAGGTTCATCTCCTAGAGCCCAAAGTTATTTTTTTTTAAAAAAAGGCCCAGGGGCGACATGATAGCAGTGTTCCAATATCTCAGTGGTTGCCACAAAGGAAAGGGGGTCAACCTATTCTCAAAACGAACCTGAAGGCAGGACAAGAAGCAATGGATGGAAACTAATCAAGGAGAGAAGTAACTTAGGACTAAGGAAAAAATTTCCTGACGTTGAGCAAAATCAATCCATGGAATGGCTTGCCTTCAAAAGTTGGGGGTCCTCCAACCCCAGAGGTTTTTAAGAAGAGATTGGACAACCATTTGTCTGAAATGGTATACTGTATTTTTCGGAGTATAAGACACACCAAGATTTTGAAGAGGCAAATTTTAAAAAAAGGTTTTGCACTCTGCAGACCTCCGAAAAATGGCCCTTTTTTGCGAAAAATGCAAAAAAAGGGGGGGCATGCATAGCTTTTAGGAGGCTTGTAGAGTGCTCCTGGGGGCTGGGGGGCAAAAAACAGCCCATTTTTTGCTCATTTTAATACAATAATACAATAGTAGAGTTGGAAGGGAACTTTGAGGCCTTCTAGTCCAACCCCCTGCCTAGGCAGGAAACCCTATACCGTTTCTTTTGCCCTTCCCACCCCCAGGAGCACTCCATAAGCCTCCTAAAGGCCATTTTGGTGAAGGGGGCAGGATTTCAGGAGGTCAAAAATGCTGTATTCGGTGTATAAGACGCACTCAGATTTTCACCCTCTTTTTTTGAGGGAAAAAGGTGCGTCTTATACTCCGAAAAATACGGTATGGTGGGTTTTTTTTTTTTTTTGCTTTAGTAGGGGGCTGGACTAGAAGGCCTCCAAGCTCCCTTTCCAACTCTGTTAAAACTCTCTGATTCCACCAACATAGAGACAGCCTGGCTTGAGGTTTCAACAAGACCTTTGTTCAGCCATCTCTGTTACCAATAATCCCCCTCAGTGTCACCACAGCAAAGTTCACAAGAAGCAGCTCAAAAACATGGAAAATTGTTCTCTGTCGTTCTCTCCACTCTCTTCCCCCCCTCCCCCCCAACTGGGTCATGAGTTTGCTATTATTGAAGGCAGACAGTCTAAGAGCGACGTCGCCATGAGAAGCCTTTGCCTGAGTCATTTCGGCCTCGTCTGCTTTGTTTGGTTTCACTGATTGTTGTTTTTTTAAAAAATAAAAATTCCATTCCTCTTGGCTTCCGTTCTTGGAAAGCGATGGACTTGCGTTCGGTCGTAGGCATGGCCTGAAAAAGCAAGCCAGGTTAGCAATGGATGAGGATGTTACACCAAACACAACTTCTACATGGGAGCCTTTTTGATCAGGGCTAGATTTCCTCAACAAGGTGCTGCTTGGAGAAAAATGGCTTCAGTGCTTACTTTCACCCACGTTGCCACCAACTAACCATCACCTCAGATATAATGAGACTACAATTCCCAGAATTCTCCAGTGTAGATAATGGTGCTGGTGCTGGACCAGAAGCCGAAGTCCCAGATTTGAATCCATATTCAGGCATAGAAAGTGGAGAAATCCTATTCCCTTCTTTCTTGGATAGGTCCTAACCTGAGGTAGATCCTCCTTCCATCTCTATTTCTGCTTTTTCATGGCCGTGTCCTTTTAGTTGTCTTATTGCCTTCCTCCAGGAGGTCGTAAGCTAGGATCTGCCCAATGTATTGGATGTGCAATTCTTACCTTAGATGTATACGGTAAAGGTAAAGGTTCCCCTCGCACATGCATGCTAGTCGTTCCCGACTCTAGGGGCAGCAGTCATCTCCGTTTCAAAGCTGAAAAGCCAGCACTGTCTGAAGACGTCTCCGTGGTCATGTGGCCGGCATGACTTAACACCAAAGGCACACGGAACGCTGTTACCTTCCCACCAAAGGTGGTCCCCGTTTTTCTACTTGCATCTTTACATGCTTTCGAACTGCTAGGTTGGCAGAAGCTGGGACAAGTAACAGCTCACTCCGTTACGCTGCGCTAGGGATTCAAACTATCGAACTGCCGACCTTTCTGATCGACAAGCTCAGCGTCTTAGCCACTGAGCCACCACGTCCCTTAGATGTATACAACACACTAAACTGGTTGCGTCAACATATTCTGTAAATCAGAGCAACGCATTCACCTATCATAGGATTTTATTTGTTTGAGCATTGTCTGTGCCCAGAGAAAAGGTGTTTGGTTGACCTGCATTTAAGACTCAGGTGTGTTGCCCAAACTTAGTCCTAACGTTCCCAGTCAACATGGACAAATTCAGGGGGCAGAAGGTTGCAGGAGCCAGGTTAAGAATGCCTGCTCTGCTTGGGCATCGGAGTCAAGAACATCCTGTGTTTCATGACATCATTGCCCCAAAGAGTCATAATTTGTACAACGATTCACGTGCCATGATTTGCTCCTGGCATCTTGCTGATGTGCGTATTCTGAGTGATTCTACACCACAATTAGTGCTGTTTTGTTAAGTTCTGTTTTGATTTCAGAATATTCTTCTTAGTAAGTAAAAAGAACAGTTGGACTCAAATCGGTTTTCTTTTCAAATGCCTTTTCTTTTTCCAGATTTCAGCCTGAATGAGAAAAAAAAAGACATTCATGTGGCATTTTATATATAATTTATGGAATGCCAGAGCATTCCGTTTAAATTAGATATTACTAACTATCTAAAATGGAAAGAATTCAAATAGAGGGTGAATATCAAGCTAACCTGCAAATCCATTTATTGCAGTGTATCAAGGGAGTAAATAAAGCATGAATGCAAAATAAAGTAGGTCTTTGCAGTCTGCTTTGGCTCTGACCTAGGAAATCTCACTCTTTGAACGCCTGAGTTCTTTTTCCTGGGGAAGAATTTCTAAGTGGGTCTTCTTTCAATGTCCTCTTCTCTCTGTTTCTGCAGTTGTTGCAATCTCAGGATATAAAAGAAGACGCGGTCCTTTGCTGCTCAATGGAGGTAGATATTTCGGCATGTTTTATCTAAACTATTTCTACCACTTCCTTCACTCAATAAAGAAGATTGTTTTTTCCCTTAGAGAATGTCAAAATTATAAGGGAAAGAATTTATGCAGCCCTTTTACTGCGCAAAATCAGAAAGTAATATTAGAAGAATCTTTTCAAAGCCATAACAGTATTTATTTATATTTATTATCCTAAGGCGCTGTTTTCATAAATGTTTCCTATAGATTTATGGCAAGACTGGAAAACCTGCTCTGTTATGCCCATTCTACCATCATAATACACTTACTGAGTTTTAGGGTTTAGTGTATTCAGTGGTACTAGCCAGGGGTGATACTCACTTACCTTCCCTACCGGTTCACAAATGTGAGTACATGCACCACCGCCTTCCGCGCATGAACTTTTGGCAGAAAAAGGGCCTAAATGGGATGCCGTAGAGCCGGGGCGGGTGAGTGGGGCAACCCGCGATTTCCGCTATTGGTTCGGGCGAACCGGTCCAAACCGGTAGATTGCCACCTCTGGTTCTAACTGAATTTTTATGATACTGCATGCCTAAAATTGCTAAAAGAATACTGGTAGTCCTTGACTTACAACCATTTGTTTATTGACCGTTCAAAGTTACAACAGTGAAGAAAAAAGTGACTTTTTTGTTTTTCACACTTACAACCATTGCAGCCTCCCCATTGGTCACATGATCAAAATTCAGTTACTGGGCAACTGACTCACATTTACGACGGTTGCGGTTCCCCGGGGTCTTGTGATCCCCTTTTGCAACCTTCTGACAAGCCTAGTCAATGGGGAAGCCAGATTCACTTAACAACATTGTTACCAACTGAACAACTCCAGCGGATCACTTAACAACGGCGGCAAGAAAGGAAAATGGAGCAAAGCTCATTTAACAACTGTCCCGCTTAGCAACAGAAATTTGTGGCTCGGTTATGGTTGTAAGTCGAGGACTGCTAGTATGTAGAAAACCAACTGAAGGGGGCATTTGTTGATATCGTATACATGTGATACCTGCGTTATTTGATGTTTACTACGGTTCCTTTATTTTTCCTTTTAACTGGCATATTGTAGCCAGAACTTGGAGAAAGACCTCAAAAGTCCAGTGAGGAAATTCATACTGTAAATTGCTTTCTAAAAAAAACAAAGAGCAAAGTCCACATTGTATTGTTCATTCTAAGTCCCTCAATCTCAGTATCCAAAATGTAACGGGAGATCTGACTCTTAATAAACATGTACCAGAGTTGACCGAGGTCTGCTTGGACCAATGTGAGGAGGGACAATTGCAAAGTTTGTTACGTCTCCTCCTTCCTCCCTCTACCCATCCAAAGCATTCAAACGGCAGAATTCATAGCACACATTTGTTGGCCTGGAAGACCCCACCCCCACCCCTCCATTCTTTTCTTAACTCTCCCGCCAGAGCTCTGTGCCGTGGGCAAAACGTTAAAATAAAACATCAGAAAAACTCTTATTTCTATACACACCTCTTCGCCTGGTATCCATTCTGATGACTCTCCTAGGGAATTTCTCACCTTTCTACCATCCTAAACTTTTATGTTATTTGCCTCGGGTTTTTAAAATGGCAGTTTACAGGGCCATGTGAAGCATAGACCATGGGTGTCCAACCATGGCTATGTTCTGACCGAGGCTTCCTAAGAGCCTGAAGCAAACTCCTTGTCCCGACAAAAAACCCTTCTATTAATTGACTGAATTCTGCTCATTCGCATCCAGCAAAGTCTTTCAAAGGAGGATTTACAGTCACAGACCTTATCTGGCTTGGAGAACTGCCAGGCCCATATCTGCAAAACTTGGCAAGGAGTCACGAACCAATTAAGCAAACTAATTGTCTCCTGCAAACTCCATTCCCCTTTCGCTCCTCTTATTTCCTCTGGGAGGGGCCATTCATTGTCCACCTGTGGCCTTACTCCCAAGTCAACCCCTGTTCTTTAGCTGTTCCCTTCATCTGGCAACTCTGCGCATGCGCACACTGGGAACAGGCTCCAGCTGTTCTTCTGCACCACTGATATCTGACTCTGAAGACAGCTGATAACTGGCATATGGCTCTGGCCCCCTCTCTGCTTCTGACACAGAGCCCTCAGCAGAGCCTTCCCCAGACTCCAGGACTAGCCCATGTTCCTCCCTCCTCACTGTCCAAGTCTGCTGCTAGCTCTGCAGGCCACTGGCGAGCCACAACAGACCACTTTAAGACCTTTGCACTTCAACTCCCAGAATTCCACTTTCCAGGAATTGGTCCCCAAGTCTTAAAATGGCAAAGGTTAGACACTCCTGGCATAGAACATAATTATTTCTAATAGAGCCGTGTGCTTCAAAGCAATAACTAAATCAAGCATGTGCAAAAGGAAGCAGAGCCTTCTTCTCTGCCTCTCTTCTTCCCATGGGGGGTGGGGGGTAGAACGGAAAGAAGAATGAGACATGGGGGGGGGAGCCAACCGGTCTGCGGCTTTTGAACGCCTTTCTTTCTTCCTCAATAGTTGCAAAGTGCCGGCCGGCTGCTGGAAGAACAGCTTCCCGAGCTGATGACGGAACTGCTGGCCATCGCTCGCGACAAGATGCTGTGTCCCTCGGAGTCCATGCTGACCCGGTCCTTGCTCCTGGAGGTCATTGAGCTGCATGCCAACAGTTGGAACCCCCTGACCCCCACCATCACGCAGTATTACAACAAGACAATCCAGAAACTGACAGCTTGAAGGCAGCAACTCGGGCACAGCCCAGTGCCCGGAGCAAGACACGCACTTTAAAAGAAACAACACAAAACACACATTCAGAATATCCTAAAAGGACGCAGGAGCGCTCGAGTTACAGGGATTGGAGAAGGAACGGCGTGACCGTCCGGTGGTCCGATTGCTAAAGAGACAGCCCGCAGCATGTTTAAGAATACGTTCATCGGGGCGAAGCATGTCTTTTTTTTTCCCAGTCGCGTCCTCAGGTGCCGCCTCCTCCTCCTTCCCTCTCCTCCTTCCCGCTGTGGTTTTGTTGGAAAGTTTCCCTTTTATGCAACCCGTGGCTCATCGGCTCAACGTCCCACCAAGCTATTGTTGGGGGCTCAAGAGGAACACGGCCCGGTTGAATAGCGACTCGGAGAGCAAGAACGGATGGTCTTCAAAGCATTGTAGCAGCTTGCATTGGCCAACTGGCGGGAGGCAGGCCACGGCAGATGTCTTTGGGGGAGCTGGGGGGGGGACGACAAAGACAGACCTGTTCCAGCCCAGATGCTGGTAACTGACAGCTTTTGTCAAGCCGAAAGGGACGTCCCCTCTTCGTCCCTCCTGTCTTCAAAGGTTGGTCTCCTCCTTAGCTGTCCTCTGTGGCGCCCCACCCCG
The DNA here is from genome assembly GCF_964273705.1 of Natrix helvetica. Taxonomy (NCBI): domain Eukaryota; kingdom Metazoa; phylum Chordata; class Lepidosauria; order Squamata; family Natricidae; genus Natrix; species Natrix helvetica. The sequence continues at coordinate 10,152,531 of NC_138552.1, forward strand.
AAGCCTCCTTCTAGATTAGACATTGAGAAGCGATAATTTTTTTTCTGCCGTTCCTTTTTCCTGGGGGGTTGGGGGGGGAAGGTATTTGCATTTGCACTGAATATTATTTCCCTTTGTGGGTTTTTTCCCCATTCTATAAATATATGTGTATACATATATATCTGTATATATATACATGCACATATTCTTATATCAGTGCTTCCCAAACCCGGGTAAATAACCCACCCGTTGGGTAAAAGTGGTTTTTCTTTTGGATAAAGGTACACAACCCCATTAACTCAATCACAAAAGGGACACTGAAATGGATGGAAAGGGTGTGTCTTTTTTAACCTACCTTGGGCTGAAAGGACTTCCGATGCGTGGTTTTTGGGAATGAAAAACAATTTGGGAAGGACTGCATTAGGTGAACTGATAGCCAGCTGTTGCGTTTTTGGAAAAAAGGAAAGTCCGTGATGTGAGATTGCAGAGAACATGCAAGGGTCTTGAAGGGAAAGGAGGTCACCAGGCCAAACATCACCCAAGAAGTATTATTGCCATTAAAATGTCTTGCCAACAGGTTTGCAGTGAAGAGTCGGATTCGGTACAGACTCTGATATAATTCTCTTCCACAGGGGCCTCCAACCTTAGCAACTTTAAGCCTGGCAGACTTGAAGTCCCAGAATTCCCCAGCCAGCTTTGCTAACCTTGGCCACTTTAAGACTTGGGGACTTCAACTCCCAAAAAGTGGAATTCTAGGAATTGAAGTCCAAAGGTCCAAAGATTTGGGAGGAACGTGGGCCAGTCCTGGAGTCTGGGGAAGGCTCTCATGAGATCTCTGTGTCGGAGGCAGAGAGGGGGACAGGGCCGTATGCCAGTGATCAGCTGCCTTCAGAGTCAGACATCAGTGAGGCAGAGGAACAGCTGGAGCCTGTTCCCAGTGTGCGCATGCACAGAGTTGTCACACGAAGGGAAGAGCTAAAGAACAGGGGTCGACTTGGGAGTAAGGCCACAGGTGGACAATGAAAGGCCCCTCCCAGAGGAAATAAAAGAGGAGGGAAAGGGGAGTGGAGTTTGCAGGAGACAATTAGCTCGCTTAATTGACTCGTGACTCTCCGAGACTCCTTGCCAAGTTTGGCAGAGATCGGCCTGGCAGCTCCCCAAGCCAGATAAGGTCTGTGACTGTAAATCCTCCCTTGAAAGACTTTGCTGGATGCGAATGAGCAGAATTCACACCTTTGCTGGCTGGGGAATTCTGAGAGTTCAAGCCTGCCAGGCTTAAAGTTGCCAAAGTTGGAGACCCCTGCTCTTCCACATATTTTCTGGGCTATACAGGTAGTCCTCAACTTGCAACCATTCAAAGTTACAACAGCAGTTTACAAAAAATTGGGAGGACTATTTTTCACAGACACAACCATTGCAGCAGCATCCCAGGGGTGGTATACAGTTAGCTTCCCTACCGGCTTGCAAATGTGAGTGTGCACATGCGCTTTGGGACAAAAAAGGAGCCTAAATGGGATGCCATAGAGCTGGGCACAGGTGGGCGGAGCCACCTGCGATTTCCGCTACCGGTTCGGGCGATATACCACCTCTGCAGCATCCCCCTAGTTCAAGGGTGTCCAAACTTGGGAACTTTAAGACTTGTGGACTTTAACTCCCAGAATTCCCCAGCCAGCCGGCTGGGGAATTCTGGGAGTTGAAGTCCACAAGTCTTAAAGTTCCCAAGTTTGGACACCCCTGCCCTAGTTACGTGATCAAAATTTGGATGCTAGGCAACTGGCCTGGGTTTACGACGGTTGCAGTGTCCCAGGATCACGTGATCCCCTCTCACCAGCAAAATCAACGGGGGGACCGACCCAGGTCCACTTAACGACCGTGTAACTCGGTTAATAACGGCAGTGATTCAACTTATCAACTGTGGCAGGAAAAGTCCTAAAATGGGAGAAAATACAACTACCTTGCTTAGCAATGGAAATGTTAGCATTAATTGTGGTCGTACGTTGAGGGTTTACCTGCATTAGCTTTTTTGCAAGGTTTTTGACCCAAGTGTAAAAAGTCTGGGAATTTCCCCCACACACACATTTCTGAATATCTTGAACCAGCTCTCTACCGTTACATCTAGTCCAGAGGTGGGGAAACCATGGGATTCTGGGAATTGAAGCCCACAAATCATAAAGGCGGCATGGTCCCCCACCCCACCCCTCATTTAGTCAATGTAAAAAAAGACCCCCTCTGATGGCCTTGCACAACTCTGCATTCCTTAAGTCAGGGGTGTCCAAACTTGGGAACTTTAAGACTTGTGGACTTCAACTCCCAGAATTCCCCAGCCAGCCTGGCTGGGGAATTCTGGGAGTTGAAGTCCACAAGTCTTAAAGTTCCCAAGTTTGGACACCCCTGCCTTAAGTAATTTCATTTTCGATAAGTGTTATTTATTTATTTTTAATAAATGGGGACCAGTCTCATCACAACACCAGTATTATTTATTCATTTAGATCAGCTCTGGCTGGGGGAATTCTGGGAATCGAAATCTCCTCATTTTAAAATTCCCCAAGGGAAAGAAACACTGATCCGAATGAAAAACGGCAGCTCCTCAGGAGCATTTAAGGCTTTAAATTTAAAGCTGGAAAATTTAATAATATTCCGGACTGAACATTTAATGTGGAAGGGGAAAATATGGTCACCCTGCCATCTGTTTTCTAAAATATCTGAATGACTGTTTAACTATTAACCTATGTAATATCAATATATCAGCTCTGCTTTGCTTAACACACTTGGGTGTTTCTCATATTAATTATAAATATATGGATTGGCTTGAATTGTGCAGAGAAGCACACAGGTGGTCCTCGATTTACAACCCTTTGTTTAGCGACTGTTAAAACAGCCCTTTAAAAAATAGTGACTTACAACCAGTCCTCACACTTATGACCATGGCAGCATAGTCATATGATCAGAATTTAGATGCTTGGCTACCCCCATGTTTTCCACTCCGTTGGAGGGTCCTGAGATCATGGGGTCGCCATTTGTGACCTTCTCTGATAAGCAAAGCTGGGGGGGGGGAGCCAGATTCGCTTAACAACTGAGGCAAAAGTGGTCCTTGCTTAATGACCGCATGGTTCACTTCTAACAACTGCAGTGATTCGCTTAACAACCCGTGGCAAAAGAAGGTCATAAAACTGGGCGCGGCGCCCTGGACTGCCTTGTTTAGCAACGGAAATTCTCTTCCTCATTGTGGTCGTAAGTCGAGGATCGCCTGTAACTTAGATGGAGACAAAAACCGAGTGCCAATTATTCTGAGAATTGACTTGCAGCAAATCCGCTGATGGTGAAGATTGGGGAGTGAGCAAAACTAATAGTAATTAAGTTGGGTTCGTGTATGAAGGAGGGATTTTAATACACCGTGGTTAAAGTTATGATAGGAGCTATACTGTCGTAGCCTAATATTAATTCAGGGAGCTCAGTAGGAATGAGGAATTAAGACTTGAAGTTCTTCAGTCATCCGATGGATAGAAGGTGAGTTGTAAGTATGTGTTAGGTGGAATTTCTGGAGTAGGAAAATGTTTCTTGTTAAGAGGTTTTTTAAAAATCCAATAATTTTTACTGTGTTGTCTTAGCCTTGGAATTTAAGGTGAAAATGTATCAGTGTTTCTCCCCCCACCCACCCATCCCCATCATGTCAGAATTTTAGTTTAAGTTTGCTCAACAAGCTGACTTGTTAAATGTTTTTTTTTTCTCCATATGAAGTGAATGGTTAATGTGAGAATACGCTATTGAGGGAAAGAATACAGAATTAACAGAGTTGGAAGGGGCCTTGGAGGTCTTCTAGTCCAACCCCCTGCTTAGGCAGGAAACCCTACACTACTTCAGATAAATGCCTGCCCAACATCTTCTCTAAAATTTCCAGTGTTGGAGCATTCAGAACTTCTGGAGGCAAGTTGTTCCACTGGTTCATTGTTCTCATTGTCAGGAAATTTCTCCTCAGTTCTAAGTTGCTTCTCTCCTTGATTAGTTTCCACCCATTGCTTCTTGTCCTGCCTTCCGGTGCTTTGGAGAATAGCTTGACTCCCTCTTCTTTGGGGCAGCCCCTGAGATATTGGAACAGATGAAAGATTCAATGACACAGACTTTGCATAGATCAGCGCTTCTCAACCGTGCCAACTTGAAGATGTGTGGACTTCAACTCCCAGAATCCCCCAGCCAGCATAGCTGGCTGGGGAATTCTGGGAGTTGAAGTCCATAAGTCTTAAAGTGACATGGTTGTACACCCCTCATCTGGTGATAAACGGATCTGCTGTCCTTTCCTAACTCTAATTTAGAAAACGGATCTTTCCCTTTCTCTTCCTTTGACCCCTGACTTCATTGTAAAATGGTCCCACTCATCTGCAGAATTCGATCTGTCTCCTAGCCTCTCGCCCAGGCCACAAAGACCCGCGCTCCTAACGTTTACATTAATTATTTTTTCCACAACAAAAACTAATTCCGATTATGCTTGTGGGCAGCCATTTGATTGCTCAAATCGGCCCCAGGATTTGCTCAACTATGTTTAGGCGTGTAGAATATCCATGTATATACATCAAACACGGTCACGTTTGCAGATGATCCACGAAAGAAAAGTGTTTGCTTTTGAAAAAGGTGGCATCTAGAGGGTATTTGTGATAAATCAGCGTCTGGATTGGATTACAAGGCTTGGTGCTACAGGAGTGGTACTAAATATCAGTGTTATCAGTGTTCAATATGTGTCATTTAAAGATGATTTGGCTTCTGGTCTTGTTCTTTTACTACTCTGTGACAAGTCCAGCCAGCAAATATTTTAATGCTCCTAATTATAAATAAAGGTACAAGTAGTCCTTCACCTATAGCTGTTCATTTAATTTAATCAATAAATTAATTTAATTTAATTGGAAGTTACAGCTGCACTGAAAAAAGTGACATGATCTTTTTTTCAAACTTTCGATCTTATCCCAATGATCTGATAGGTGTCCTTGACTTACAACGATTGGTCATTTAATGACCAAAGTTACAATGGATGGATACACACGCACACACACACACACACACACTGGTAGCACAGTGGTTTAGAATGCAGATTTTCAGGCTAACACTGCCGACTGCCAGGAGTTCAATCCTGACCAGCTCAAGTTTGACTCAACCTTCCATCCTTCGGTGGTCAATAAAATGGCGACCCAGATTGTTGGGGGCAATGTCCTGACTCTGTAAACCGCTTAGAGAGGACTGCAAAGTGGTATATAAGTCTAAGTGCTATTGCTATTCCCATTTGGACGTATAACTTTACGATCATAGTGACTCAGGTAAGGACCATTGTAAAAATGGTCGTAAAATTGAGTCTGGTTATGTGGTGACTTCACTTACAGCTGCAATATCCTACAGCCAAATTCTGGGCTCAATTGTAGTTGTAAGTCGAGGACTCACTGTGTTTTACAAGCTCTTCTTTGACTTTCCATTTCAGCTTCTATTTTTTCTTAGCCCGGGGAAAAATTATCTCCTGTAAAAACACGATTTCCTCTTCTCTTTCTACTTTTTGCAAAGGCGTCAAGTTCCTCCTGTTAAGTAGTCTCTTCTGATTTGATTAATGATGGCTTTGGGGTTTTGTTGATCTCCCTGGCTTTTGCTGTTCAGTTTTGTGTGACTAGCAGGTAGCCAAACTTGAAAAGCTAAGCAGAGTTGCGATTAGAATAAGAGACCACTAGGAGATCACAGGGTAGTAGTAGGAGATATCCTGATGGAAGGGCATGGCAAGCAGCTTCCCTTTTGTTACCAGGGAAACTAAATAGATGCATTTACAATAGTCACGAGCTCAACCTGAGATCGATTCTTGTTTCTTTTCCCCCTTTGAGTGCTCTTTGATTAAAAAAAGGTAAGGTGTGAATAGCAGAAATTAATCAGTAAAGGGGTGAGATCCTGGGGATGGTTTGTAGGAATCACCCCAGATCATTAGGAGGTCTTTCCATTGGGGACTGTTATTTCTCTCATCAGATCATTAAGATTAAGAGGCTCTTCCAGAAATGAATGAATGTAACTTAGAATATAAGCCATTTCCTTCAACTTAATACTTTTGATTCAGAATTGGGACCAACGTGAATTCTAATTTGGCAAGCAAGCCATGGTTCTTTTTTTTTTCCGCCAAGATCCCATTTCAGGCAGCCCCAGATCCCTACATCTTGGTTTTCTTCCAAGAATGCTTACAGTCTTCCAACAGTGTTAAGTTTTAAGGAGTCAAATATTTCCCTTACCGGCTGGGTAGACTTGGCTCCTTGGCTGTTTGAGGTATTTCACCTATGAGGAACTGATGGCTTAATTTTGCCTCAGAATTATGGAAGGGAGAGAAAACAGGTCCTTTGGGGTGTCCCATGGAAGTCCATAATGGATTAGAAGCCATTGTTTCATTGGATGCACCTTTCCCGATTCTCAACTGAAGCTAAAGGCTTGGGAAAGAGAGAGAGGAACAAGGACTAGACATAATGATGGGAATAATTCCATAATTTAATGAAATTATGCCTGAAGTGATATGCTAGGTGATGTCTTTCTGTCGCCAGACGTTCTCTTGGTCACTGCAAAGTTTGCCAAGACCTTATTTATCATGAGTAACAGTAACAGAGTTGGAAAGGACCTTGGAGGTCATCTAGTCCAACCCCTGCTCTCGCAGGAGACCTATACTATTTCTGATAGACTACTGTCTAGAGAGGCTCTGGAAGGTATCTCAAATACAGGTAGTCCTCGACTTACAATAGTTTGTTTAGTGACCAAAGTTAGAATGCCACAGAAAAAAAGTGACTTTATCATTGTTTTTCACTTGTTAACGTCTGCTGCAACTTCACATAATCAAAATTCAGGTGCTTGGCCATTGACTGACATTTGTGATGGTTGCAGTGTCCTGGGGTCATGTGATCACCTTTTGCAACCTTCAACGTCAAAGGGGAAGCCAGATTCACTTAACAACCGTGCCACTAACATAACAATTGCAGTGTTTCACTTAACAACTGTGGTAAGAAAGCTTGTAAAATGCGGCAAAGCTCACTTAACAAATGTTTCCCTTAGCAACATAAATTGTGCGTTCAATTGCAGTCATAAGTCGAGGACTACCTATACTTCAGAGGACCAGAATTGATGGCCTAGGCTAATGTAGAGCATGTGCTCCTTGGCCCAGTGTATTCTGGCGGTATGGCGAAGCAAAATAACAGAGTTGGACGGGACCTTGGAGGTCTTCTAGTCCAACCCCCAAGCAGGAGACCTTACACCATTTCAGACAGATGGTTGTCCAATCTCTTCTTAACACCTTTATCCTCACAGACATATTTGGATATTTGGATGTCATGGGGAAGAGCTTTTTCTTAAATGTTGGCCTTTCTTACTCAGAATGTTAATCTGGAATGATATACAATACAATACAATACAATAGCAGATGTCCCATCTGTTCTCTGTTTTCACAGTGCTTCAAAGAAGCACTTGCGTGTTTTCTCGTGTGCTTCCAGAACAATTTCGGTTCCACAAGAGATTTGCGTGAGCAGGTGAATGCGATACCTGTGTGGCTGATCTCTTGCAAAAGATAGATCCCCAAAAGCTGTGAATTAGCCCCATTGGGTTGATGAATCAGATCTAAGAGGGATTCAGATCTCTGCTTGAAGCTTTTAGATTCTTTAAAGTGGGGGAAGGGCCCACATTTTATGACTTTTAACAACGTTGAGCGAAATCTTATACTTGCTGAAGCCAGTAAAGCTCTGGTCTGTGGAAATTGGAGAAAAATCCTTTTTTTTTCCCCTCCTCAAAAATGGACAGGTTGATAGAACCGTTTTCCTCAACCTCGGACAAGACAACTTGGCTACAAAGGTGTATTTCTAGCCAGCATTTTGCAAGTTGTCCTGGCACTTCTGCACTGCACTGCAGAACTACCTGCAAAATTAGCAGCGGCACCAATTTACTGATTTCATTGCTAGGTTTGTACAGTGGCGTGTCCTCTCCCCCAAGGGGTTTAGGATGGCGGTTTTCATTCCTATTGAGGTCCCTGTGGATGTATACTCTGGTTTGATATCAAAACTATTTAATGGAAACTCATGGCTAATCATCAGTACTTCGCCAAACTCCATACATCTAGAGCTATGGTGTCCAAGCTTGGCAGTTTTAAGATTGGTAGACTTCGACACTCAGAATTGGGGAATTCTGGGAATGAAAAGTCCACCCGTCTCAAAAGTCTACCAGTGTTAAAAGTTGCCAACCTTGGATGCCCCTGCTCTCGAGTCTTCAGAACAGCTAAGCTGTGTCAAAATCCTGTGTCAAAACTGTTTTGAAAGTGATTTTCCTTAGGATGCACAGGTTAGTGCTAAAAACGGTGATCTTTTTTTAAAAGAAAAATGTGAAAATGTATTTATTTTGTTTGAAAAATCAACCTTAATTTAATCCTTTATTGTATTTATTATTATTATTATTATTATTATTATTATTACTTTGCTTTCATAAGGAAAGATTGTAAAGGGGGGGAAATGGACGTAGGAGGACCTAGAGGTTTACTAATGAGGGAAGGGCGCAGAGTTGGGTTCTTTGCTCCTGCTATTTTTGGCGTTAAGACAGAATGCTAAGGAAAAAAAAAAGAAAAAAAGACAGGACATTTTTTTTTCGTGGCAATTCTGTTTCGTTTATGGGACATCCTGAATCGCTGTATGCTGTAAAATACATCATCTGAGTAATAAAACTTTCAAACTCAATTGTTTGCCATCTTTGTTTCGGTGTCCTATCATTTCTTGTGGTCTGAAAGGAATACTTTATTTTATTTTGGCCTTAGAATGACATACAGAAGAAAGACTGTTGAGGCCCCCTCCAAATCAAGAGATACATGTTGAGGTTCTTCTAAGCCGGGGGTGTCAAACTCAAGCCCCGTGGGCCGATCAGATCTGGCCCATGGGGCCAGTCTGGAAATAGCAAAGGACCAGTCCACGGTGCCTCTCCTAGCAAAGATACTCTCCCCCCACAACCAATTTTTGGTCTCCGGAGTGCTCCCGGAGGCCTTCCATGCCCAAAATGGGGCATCCAGAGTACTCCAGGAGGCAATCCTTTACTCAGCAGGTTATAAAAGGGAGGAAAAGTAAAATATTTTACCTTTCAGACTTGCAGGATTCTGCTACTATGCCTATTGTCAATAATGTATAGTTCTAGTCTTCCTATGGAGTCAGTTTCTTGATCTGGTCTCTCATAAGTAGATCAAGTAAGTATTAAAAAAATACAAAATCACAGAAATGTACGCCTCCCTATTTTTAGAAGTTTATAAAACCATGTCTGCAGAGGTGCAATCCAATGTCGCGCCCACCATGGCCCCACCCACTATGCGGTCATGGCTACACCCACCCACCCCACCTGGCCCTCCAAGGTCAAACACAACCCTGACGCATCCCTCAATGAAATTGAGTTTGACATCCCTGTTCTAAGCACTTTCCTTGATTGTTCCGCACCTCTAGAGCTAGTCCTTGACCTACAACCATTTGTTTTGTGACCGTTCCAAGTTACAGTGGCACTGGAAAAAGTGACAGGTCTTAGGACCAGTTTTCACACTTAACAACCATTGCAACATCCCTGCAGGATGGGTGTTTGGCAACTGGCCTGTATTTTGCGATGGTTGCCGCATTCTGGGATGCTGGGGTTGTCCTTTGCAACCTTCTGACCACCAATTCAGTGAGAGAAGCCAGATTCGCTTAACGACCAAATGATTCACTTAACAGCCGCAGCAATTCGTTAACAGGCCTGGCAAAAAAGATCATAAAATGGGTCACGACCAGTGGTGGGTTTCAAAAATTTTTAGAACCTCTTCTGTAGGTGTGGCCTGCTTTGTGGGAGTGGCTTGCCAGCCATGTGACCGGGTAGGAGTGGCTTGCCAGCCATGTGATTGAGTGGGAGTGGCTTGGCAGTCGTGATGGTGGGCATGTCCAACTTGTAAAATGTGGTGAAACTCACTTAACAACGCTCTTGCTTAGCAACCAAAATGTTGGCTCAGGAACTCTGGCATTAAAGTGTGCAAGTCTTAAAGCTGTCAAGTTACAAGACCCTTGCACCCCTAACCCTTTAGAAAAAAAACCCAGGGGTGTTCAAAGTTGACAGCTTTAAGACTTGTGGACTTCAACTCCCAGAATTCCTCCTCCAGTCATGTTGGCTCAGGAACTCTGGCATTTGAAGAGTGCAAGTCTTAAAGCTGTCAAATTACAAGACCCTTGCACCCCTAACCCTTTAGAAAAAAAACCCCAGGGGTGTTTAAACTTGACAGCTTTAAGACTTTAAGGTTTAGATAGGATGCTTAGAGGCGGGCGGGGCGATTGGTGAGCCAGCCAATCAGTGAGCGGTGGGCGGGGCAAGCGTGGTGCGGACAGGCGGGGGGAGGGAGCTGGAACCAGTTCTAAATGGCACGGTAGATTGTGGAACCTCTTCTATAGAAGAGGTTAGAACTGTCAGGAACCTACCCCTGGTCACAACTCAACTTTAATAACTGCCTCGCTTAGCAAAAATTGAAATGTTGAGCTCTGTTGCGTTCGTAAGTCGAGGACTAACCTGTACGGGTATTCTCTTCAACCAGATCTATTCTGTTTGCTCCACTTAGCCCAGATGAGGCGCCACCAGTCAGATGGGGTTGATCAGGATTGCAACCAAGGCAAGCTCCATCCTCACCATACCCTCTCATTCACTTCTCCTGCCATATTGTACTTGTCTATTTGAGCAGCTAATTATTCTGGCTTTTTTTTTTTCTGGATTCAAAAGTTCAGCCAGTTGGATCTGATTAGCACTTAAATGTAGATCATCAGGGGAGCTTAAAAACTGAGACATGGTGAAAACACAGCTCAGAAAAAGGCCAGGTAAATCCCTGTTGCCAAGGAAATAGGAGTCGTCCTGAAGTCATCAGACCATTGACCTCTCTTCACGTAAAAGGTTATATTGACCGCACTCTTGTCTGCAAGTAATTTACACATCAGATCAAATCTTGGTTCCTTTATAAAAAAAAAAGGGGGGGGGGAGAAGAGCTTCCCACCAAAGCTGTTTTCTACACAATTTCCTTAGAGCAGGGGTGTCCAAACTTGGCAACTTTAAGACTTGTGGACTTCAACTCCCAGAATTCCCCAGCCAGCAGTGCTGGCTGGGGAATTCTGGGAGTTGAAGTCCACAAGTCTTAAAGTTGCCAAGTTTGGACACCCCTGCCTTACAGGTATTTCTCAGCTTTCAACCTTTTGTTTAGCAACCATTCAAAGTTTTGATAGCACCAAAAAAAGTGACTTACAACTGATTCTCACACTTCTATCTTGTCCTGTTGTGAGTCAGGACGCATGTAAGTTTCTCTCATTTGCAACTGAATTGTTTTTTTTACCCTACTAGACTGATCGAAAGCTTGATCCAAAACTGAATCTACTCTCCCATTTACACTTTTGCACTGCACTCTACATAGGGTTACCCCTAAAAAGTGGAAGCTTCAGCCGGTAGATAGATGATAGATGATAGATAGATAGATGATAGATAGATAGATAGATAGATAGATAGATAGATAGATAGATAGATAGATAGATAGATAGATAGATAGATAGATAGATAGATAGATGATAGATAGATGATAGATAGATAGATGATAGATAGATAGATAGATAGATAGATAGATAGATAGATAGATGATAGATAGATAGATAGATAGATGATAGATAGATAGATAGATAGATAGATAGATAGATAGATAGATAGATTGATAGATAGATAGATAGATAGATATGGATAGATGATAGATAGATAGATAGATAGATAGATAGATAGATAGATAGATAGATAGAGATAGATAGACAGATAGACAGACAGATAGACAGAGATAGATGATAAGAAAGATAGATGATAAGAAAGATAAAATAGACAGACAGACAGACAGATAGATACGATGGATGGATGGATGGATGGATGGATGGATGGAAGATGTGTGTGTGAGAGTGAGTGATAATAGATAGACATGATGATGAAGATGAAGATAGATACTGTAGATGATTGATAGATGTGTGTGTGTGTGTGAGAAAGATAATGGATGGATGGACGAACAGGCAGGCAGGCAGATATGATGATGGATGGAAGATGTGTGTGTGTGTGAGAAAGATAATAGATAGACAGATGAAGATAGATACTGTAGATGATTGATAGATGTATGTGTCAGAGAGAATAGATGGATAAATAGAGAGAGAGAGAGAATGATGATGATGGATCAATAGATGGATGGATGGATGGATGGATGGTAGATGTGTGTGTGTGTGTGTGTGTGTGTGTGAGAGAGAGAGAGAGAGAGAGAGAGAAAGAAAGAAAGAAAGAAAGAAAATAAAGATGAAGATATTGTAGATCATTGATAGATGTGTGTGTGTGAGAGGGATGACACATAGATAGATAGATGATAGATAGATAGATAGATAGATAGATAGATAGATAGATAGATAGATAGATAGATAGATAGATGATAGATAGATAGATAGATAGATAGATAGATGATAGATGATAGATGATTGATAGATAGATAGATAGACAGACAGACAGACAGACAGACAGACAGACAGACAGACAGACAGACAGACAGACAGACAGACAGACCAACCCCCTCCATGTTCAAATGCTAAATAGAAGGACAGCAGAGCAGAGATTCCTTCCCTCTGATTCCTCTCAGGGACTTATCCTACCTTAGTCTTTCTTAGGGGGTACAGAGCAGATTATAGGCTCACGGGCTCTGCCTCTCCCAACAACTTACTAGTTTCAAGTGTGGGTCCACTTGGGACAATGGTCTCAGCTCTCACGTCTGTCAACTTTCCCAGGTTTTTTGATTCTACCTCGGCAGCAAGGCATGTGAGGAACTCTCTTGTTCTCTCTCAATGGAGGACTTGTGATTTGACATGCCACGTTTTGCTTTTAGCTGAACCAGGACAAGAACCAGGGTTCCCCTTGCCAACACTTAGCTGCGTGGCCGAGAGCCTGTTACCCTGCCTCTGTGGCTGCTTCCTCCTTCGGCGGCCTAAGTCAAACTAGCAGAACAAGGGCAGAGACGCACAGTAAGACAATGTTCAAATTAAAACATAAGTGGCAGTAGCAAAATAACAGAGTTGGAAGGGACTTTGAAGGTCTTCTAGTCCAGCCCCTTGCTCAAGCAGGAGACGCTATACCCGTGATGGTGGCACGCGAAGCCATATCTGTGAGCACATGAGCCATTGTCCTAGCTGGCTCCAGCGCACATGCGCACGCTGGCCAGCTGATTTTTGGATGGCGCGGCCACGCTGCCCTTCCCTTCCCAGGAGTCTCCACAAGATGCTAGGTAAGTGCAGGGAGACTCTGGGAGGGTGTTTTCGGCCTCAGGAGGGGTCTCCGGGGGTGGGGGGGGGGTTGTCTCCTAGAAAGCCTATGGAGCCTGGGGAGGGCAAAAACGTGCCTACCGGGTCCACCAGAAGTCAGGAAATGGGCTGTTTCTGGTTTCCGGAGGCTTCAGGGAGGCCTGCTAGGTCAAAAACAGGGCGCAGGGGGGCATGCGCACATGCATGGGGCAGCGGTTGTGCATGCATGCGCAGGGGGTGGGGCGCGAGGGATTGAATTATGGGTGTGGGCACACATGTGTCATAGAGCACGTGGGCTTTTAGCCCCTGAAGGAAAAATGGTTCACCATCACTGCCCTATACCACTTCAGGCAAATGACTGTCCAATCTCTTCTTAAAGATTTCCAGTGTTGGGGCATTCACAATTTCTGGAGGCAACTTCTGTTCCACTGATTAATTGTTCTAACTGTCAGGAAATTTCTCCTCAGTTCTAAGTTGCTCCTCTCCTTGATTAGTTTCCACCCATTGCTTCTTGTTCTACCCTCAGGTGCCTTGGAGAATAGTTTGACTCCCTCTTCTTTGTGGCAGCCCCTGAGATATTGGAACACTGTTATCATGTCTCCCCTAGTCCTTCTTTCTATTAAATGAGACATACCCAGTTCCTGCAACCGTTCTTCATATGTTTTAGCCTCCAGTCCCCTAACCATCTTTCTTGCTCTTCTCTGCACTCTTTCTAGAGTCTCATCCAAGAGGCTTCAGAGGCAAATTGATCGACTGGAGAACAGCAAAGGGGGCCAATTGATCTGCCTGAGCAAGAGATTAGAATAAGCTGATGGCCTGTTTGCGGGACAGAGCAGGAGGCTCTGAGACATAGGCCAGTGATTAAGAGTAAGCAGACTCCAAATTTTTGTGAGAAAGGGACAGGGGGATCGGAACTCATGCAGTCTTTTCAGAGATGCTTCATCACTGGAAATTTTAAACAGTGGTGGGATTCAAATAATTTAGCAACCTGTTCTCTGCCCTAACGACCGGCTGGGTGGGCATGGGCGTGGCCAGCAGATGTGACAGGCAACACTTGGCCTCCTGCACACACACACACCCCGGGAGCAAAACCAGGCTGCAGAGGGAGGGGGCACCACCCCTCCCCCATACCTCATTTTGGGCCTAGTAGCCTCTGCAGCCTCCTGGGAGAAAAATCAGGCATCAGGGGCGGACGCACCGCCCCACCCCCCTTTTGGGGCCTAGTAAGCCTCCCTGAATTTACCTGGGAGTCAAAACGGACGTGTGGGGACTCCTGGAAGGGGCAGGGCAGGAAGGGGCGAGGCCAGCCAGCAATTTAATAACCGGTTCACTTGAACCGGACTGAACCGGCTGAATCCCACCACTGGTTTTAAAGATGAGGCTGGACATCTGAAATAGTATAGAATCTCCTGCTTGAGCAGGGGGCTGGAGTAGAAAATCTCCAAGGTCCCTTCCAGCTGTATTCTGATTCTGAGGTAGCACTACAAATGAAGATAAATGGAACAGATAAGAAGATAAATAGCTTTCTGTACTTATTAACTGAACACAGCTGTTTCCCCATATCGGTCCAACAAGTTCCTATCAATTATCTTTACTTATTCATTTTCAACTTTGCATCCTATCTCTCCGTACATGCGCTACGAAGATGCTCCAACGTTTGCAACCTACCAACCTTTCACCCTCGTCTAGACACAGCAGAAGAGCCCCTGCCTTTCTTTAATGGGCCAACGAAGCCTCCTGTGGTCATTCCGGCTGGGCACAGGAGCCAGCCAGATTTCCAGGAACAGATGGTGGGATTTTTCTGACGGCACCGAGACCACAACCTGGCAGCTCCTTCCAAACTGCCCCGGTTAAATTATTAAAGATGCAATTTCCTTTCAAGTTTCCAGTAAAATCTATCTTTGCATTGTAATCCTGTACATTACTGTCACAGCAGAGTGCACTGCGAAACGGTGTCTTCTTCTGGAGACGGTTTGCTAACATTTTATGGGATTACAGAAGATCACTTCTATCCCCGGACACAGAGAAGCCACCCCTGTTCAGCCAGAGGAGCGGACTCAATTCGTCTGCTCTTGTTTATCAAGGACCAGTGGGAATGGATCTCAAGCTTTAACTAGAGTCCTTTTTTTTCCCCAAAAAAATGACACACGGCAGAAACATACTGTGAATATGCTCAAACCGTAATTGTTCTGACAGCATCTTGATTGCCACTCTTTGACTAGGAAAATTCAAACCAAGCACTGCCTTTTCAGATGATGGACCTATTTCTTAAGTGCTTGAACGTTAATGAATAACCACAATCTGGGGTGGATTAATAACTAGGTTAACTAGGTTAAATGGGCTGTGCAAACGCAGCCGATAGATCTTAGGGCAAACTCAGCAACTTTTAACACACCTGAACTTCACGCTGGCTGGGGAATTCTGGGATTTGAAATCCACCCCCTTTTACATTGCTGAGGTTCAGGAACACTGCTCTGTAGGCAGTCCTCAACTCACGACCACGCTTGGGAGCAGGATTTCCATTGCTAAGCAGGGCAGGCGTTAAGTGAGGCGCACTCGATTTCACGACCTTTTTGCCACCATTGTTAAGAAAAGGACGGTGGTTGTTGAATGAATCACAGGGTTGTTAAGCGAGTCCAATCTCCCCCACTGACTTTACCTGTCGAAAGCTGGCTGGGAAGCTTTGCAAATGGCAATCACACCGATCCCTGGATGCGGCAACCATCATTGGCTGCCAACCATCTCAATTTTGATCACATGACTCTGGGGATGCTGCAATGTCTGCAGCGAGGACTGGCTGCAAATCCCATTTCTGGTGCTGTTATAACGTTGAGGAGTCACTAAACGAATACAGGTAGTCCTTGACTTACAACAGTTCATTTAGTGACCGTCCAAAGTTACAACAGCACTGAAAAAAGTGACTTATGATCATTTTCCACAGCCACGACAGAGATGAGTTGCTCATTATTTTACTACTCATTTGGGTACACTCCCGCGCGCGAAACCTCTGCGCAAGTGCAGAAACGTCCAAGCAGGTGGGTGGAGCCTCCTGCCGCTGCTATTACCGGTTTAGCCGATCCGGGCCAAAACAGCAAGCAAAGTCAGATTCACTTAACAACCAGGTTACTAACTTATCAGCCTCCATGATTCACTTAACAACTGAAGCAAAAAAAAAAGGGCAAAACTCACTTGACACATGTCTCACTTAACATTGGAAATCTTGGGCTCAATTGTGGTTATACGTCAAGGACTACCTGTAGTTACAAGTCAAGAACTCTCTGTAGGAGCAATTGGCATAATGAGGGGGTGGTTTGCAGGCCCGATAGAATTTAGACTCACATTGATTGGCAGCTAAACACCGCAACAGCATGGAAACTGTGATACGGAATTGGAATTGTTGCCGCCAACTTGTTGTGGCTAATTCGCAGCTGGACAACTCGCCACTGGACAAGCGTTACACTAATATCAAAGAAATATCGGAATAAAATCATTTGTAGAAGGATGCCCAAGGAGGGACAAAAGAAGGCGCGAATGACAAAAATTAAAATAATTTTTACAATTATTTTAAATTATTGAATGGACTTGTTGAATTGTCCCGTAAAAAAATTGTCCTGCAGCGAGATGGCTGAGACAAATTGGCCGCGGTGAGTTCACTGTGGCCAGTTGCCTGCGGCCAGTTGTTGTAGTGGGAGTGAAATTAACTTTGAACGGTCACTAAATGAACTCAAGGATTACCTGTATTAAATCCTTCCAAACAGTAAGAGACCCCCTTCCGCCCGCTAAAAAAAACCCCTGGCAGAGTCAGGACAAATGCTGACCACGATGGGCTGCAACGTGGCTCGAATTCAAGACTTATGTCTAATTCCAGGTGACTTCAGGGATTTCAGAATCGCCCCTGGGGAATGAATGGATGCTCCAGGTAGCAAATTTACAGGAGGGGAGAAGGTCAAAAGTTAACCAAAGCATAATTCATAAAGGAAACGCTTCTGTTGGAGCTCTCAGTACCAATCCTCCCACCCTCCCTCGGCAGAGCTCTGGAGTGCCAACGCAATGGCCTTTTGTTCCAGCATCGCGCCAGCTTCAGGGAAAGCATGAAAGACGGTCATTGTTGTACATTACTCTTGACTTCGGGACAACCAGTGTCCACACGTGACCTCTGGATTCAGGGCGTCCAGTTTTGGCACTCCTGGCCTTCAAAACAATAGGAAAAGAAAAAGCGCAAGAGAAACTGTGGCTTTGGGAGAAGGGACTCAGCCATTTCCCTGCCCTTCTCACAGTTCCCAAGGCCTTTGCCAGCACATGGGCGCATTTCACTCTCACATCAGTCAGTTGGAGGTAAAAAGAGAGGACCGCATAACAGGGGCTAAAGGAGGTAGAAACAAAAGGGGGGAGGAGAAGGAGATGGAATTCCCTGCAAACAAACAAACAAAGGTCCAGGCACACCTGTCCACCTGTGATTTGCTCCACCTCCATCTCTGCCATTGTCTCATCTCCTGCAGTCCTTACAAAGAGAACAGAAAGGTTTTAATCCTAGTAGCAGAATGCAAACTGAGATCAGCCTTTTGCAGGATCTGGATTTAAAGCTGCAAAATCCAGACAATTTAATGAGGTTAAGCTCATAAATGCTGCCAAACCTAGACAATTGGCAATTGAAGAACTGCTGTTTATTTGTTCACTGTTGTTATTATTGTTTATTATTATGGAGCAGCTTATCGGCCTGCTCAGTCACAAGGTAGGTGGCTTTCGTATTATTATTTAAGATATTATTTAAGATTATTAGTGTATCAGATGCAAAAGCCACTCTGTAATTCAAATATTCCTTGACTTACCACTCCCAACTGAGGCCAAAATTTTTGTTGCTAAGCATGACAGTTGTTCGGTGAGTTTTACCCCATTTTACAACTTTTCTTGCCACGGTTGTTAAGTGATTCACTGCAGTTGTTAAGTTAGCATCACTTCTGACAAGCAAAGTCACTGGGGAAGCCAGATTCACTTAACAACCGTGTTTCTAACGTAGCAACTGCAGTGATTCCCTTAAGAACTGTGACAAGAAATGTTGTAAAATGGGGCAAAACTGAGTATATGTCTCACTTAACAACAGTAATTTTGGGCTCAATCGTGGTCATTAGTTGAGGATACCGGTAGTTTACCTTCCCAGCTCAGAGAGTACCAAGGACCCCTCATTTCAACCCTGAGTTACTGTATAAGCAGCTTTATCGATATTTTACCTCAATAATAGTAAACCATTGTCTGGTCATATTTTACAGGTATAGGTAAATTTGTACCTGTAGAGTACAGATGCTCCTTGACTTACGACCGTAACAGAACCTGGCCATCATAAATTGTGAATGTGAGGAAAACATGTTCTCCAGGGGACTAGAAGAAAAACAGAACTATTTATAGTTTCAAAGAACTGGCAAATCTGTACTTTAGAATGATGACTTCACCTTGAGGGATTATATGAAATGGTCCTTCATTAAAAAAGCGACAAATCCTTATTTACTGAGGCTACGTGCATTCAAGCTTATAAACCCTCATAATGTGCCCTACCCAAAGGGGAGACATGAACAATTCATGTTTCTAATTTAGAATCATAGAATTCAAAAGGGCTCCAGGAGGTCATCTAGTCACTACTCCTGACAGGTGGATCTCCAGATTTCCCTTCAGCAGACCAATCACTTTTGGGGAGAATTTGTTTCAGTGTGGTTCTCTTATTGCTAAGAGATCTTTTCTTATACAGGTAGTCCTCGACTTACGACCACATCTGAGCCCAAAGTTTCTGTTGCTAAGTGAGGCGGTTATTAAGTGAATTTCTCCCCTTTTTACAACCTTCCTTGAATCACTGCAGTTGCTCAGTTAGTAATACCATTGTAAAGTCTCGTTTCCCCTTGGACTTTGCCTATCAGAAGGTCGCAAAAGACCCCAGGACACTGCAACCGTCATAAATACGAGTCCATTGCCAAGCGTCTGAATTTTGATCATGTGACTATGGAGATGCTGCAGCAGTGGTAAGTATGAAAAATGGTGGTAAATCACTTTTTATCATGCTGTTGTCACTTTGAATGGTCCGTTACAAGTCAAGAACTACCTGCATTCAGCTGGAATCTGGGTTTTATACAGTAGAACAGTGATGGCTAACCTTTTTTGTCATCGCATGCTGTAAGTGCACCCCCCCCCGCACCCACAATACAATGTGCGCACGATGTCCCCATGCGCCCCAGCTCCCTTCGCCCATTTCAGCTTCAAGGTTGGTGCAGGAGGCTTTCCAGGCCCAAAAGCCCCCTGCACCAACCTGGAAGCCAAAAATGTGGGGGCATGAGCCCTGGGATGGGGTGTCGTGCGTGCATTGCATTATGGGTGCTCCCCACGTCCTGTTTTAGGCCTGGAAGGCCTCCTGCACCAACCTGGAAGCCAAAACGGGGCACAGGAGCACTGTGTGGGTCCCCAAAATGCAATGCAAGCACCCCCCATCCATGCACTAGTCCCTCTGTGCATGCGCGTGTGCATCCCTCATATGCTCCGCGGCCCCTGCGCATGCGCAGCAGAGACATGAAGACCGACTGGCCGATGGGAGGCACGCTCGCATGCACGGTGGTGTTGGGCTGGGCTGACGGGTGGCGTGCCTGCAGAGAGCACTCTGCGTGCCATCTATGGCACCTGAGCCATAGGTTTTCCATCACGGCAGTAGAACCTCTGGTCACAACCATAATTCATTCTATACCTTTGTCCACAAACCGATTTGGTGTGACCCGAACCAAATTAAAACATAAGTGGCAGTAGCAAAATAACAGAGTTAGAAGGGACTTTGGAGGTCTTCTAGTCCAGCCCCCTTCTCAAGCAGGAGACTATACCAGTGATGCCAAACCTATAGCACGCCTGCCATAGGTGGCACATGGAGCCATATCTGTGAGCACACGAGCCATTGTCCGAGCTGGCTCCAGCGCACATGCGCACCCTTGCCGGCTAATTTTTGGCTGGCCTGCCCACGCTGCCCTTCCCTTCCCTTCCCTGTATCTTCTGCTGAATAAATCACGGTTCCTGACGGTTTGGATGAGTCTGCCTTCAAACTTCAAAAAACCCGAAGAGTTGAAGGGAAAAAAAAGGTAGTTCACACCTTTAAAATGTTCCCATGCCTAGAATTAAAGAACTTCATTTAAAAAAAAAGCCTAATCCGGAATATCTAAACCAAACTAAGATTTCCAAGATTACTCAGAAGGAATAAATAAACTTGCTTAATGATCGGACCAATAGCTTCTCTTCCACGGATCTTGTGGATTGCAAACTCCTGCGATCCCTGTCAAACTACATTGTCTGGGATTGATGGGATGTGTAGTCCTCAATTTACAGAAAACACCAGACCGGGGTAGATTTGGCACAGATCTCCTCATAGTACAGCTTTGGGCATCCTTTTGCCCTAAAAATAAATAAATAAAAGGATTAGGTGAACTGTCTGATGCAGGCACCCGGTGTAATTTCCATGAGAGAATCAAAACATGAAAGGGTTGGGCTGCAGCTTTCCCTCAACCAAATTCCCTTTCTCAGCTGGTTTTTGTTTGTTTTTGTTTTTTTTGTTCCCATTTTCTTCCTCACCAGTTAATGCAACCGGAATAAGCCAGGCGGTGAAGAAGCCTTCAGCAGGCGAGAGACACTTAACCCTTTCCTCAGCCGCTGGAGAAGTCCGGCTGATCCCCCCCTTGAAGTTCCTGTTCCCTGGAAAATATGAATTTGGAGCAGCAGATGCATTATTCAGTTGCGGCTCCCCCCCCCCCCCCATCCTGAATGCAGCAGGCAAGCCAGAACTTGGCTTCCTCCCCAGAGTTATGAGTAGAGAGAACGTTGTGGGACCAGTGGGGAAATTCAATGTTATTTACCACCGGTTCTGTGGGCGTGGCTTGGTGGGTGTGGCAGGGGAAGGATACTGCAAAATCCCCATTCCCTCCCCACTCCAGGGGGAAGGATACTGCAAAATATCCATTCCCTCCCCACTCCAGGGGAAGGATAATGCAAAATCCCCATTCCCTCCCCACTCCAGGGGAAGGATAATGCAAAATCCCCATTCCCTCCCCACTCCAGGGGAAGGATACTGCAAAATATCCATTCCCTCCCCACTCCAGGGGGAAGGATACTGCAAAATATCCATTCCCTCCCCACTCCAGGGGAAGGATAATGCAAAATCCCCATTCCCTCCCCACTCCTGGGGACGGATACTGCAAAATCCCCATTCCCTCCCCACTCCAGGGGAAGGATAATGCAAAATCCCCATTCCCTCCCCACTCCAGGGGGAAGGATACTGCAAAATCCCCATTCCCTCCCCATTCCAGGGGAAGGATACTGCAAAATCTCCATTCCCACCCCCTTCTGGGGCCAGTCAGGGGTGGTATTTGCCAGTTCTCTGAACTACTCAAAATTTCCGCTACTGGTTCTCTACTGAATTTCACCCGTGTGGGACCCTCCCTCAGAGATGGAGCACATAGGTACGAACCGAAGGCTGCAAATTGGGGCCAGGGCCGTCAGATAAACCTTCCAGAAGGGAAGATTGACAGTCTGTACAAAGAGGCCTTGCCTTGCCTCATCCATGCTGAGGATCAAAGCGCCTCCTCAGCCATTTTATGAGAGAGAGAGAGAGAGAGAGAGGAGAAGGAAGCCCAGCCGTAATGAAAATAAGAGCGGTAATTATGAAGATGTTCCTTTCATAGAATATTAGTGGTTTTTTTCATCTTAGGTGGGAATGGGCGCTTTAATGTACTGGAATGAGCCTGAAAGTTTGCTTGCCAAGAAGTAGCAACTGAAGCCTCAGCCAATGCAAAGTGTTTCTTCGCCTCCTTCTTGGTTTAATGGTTGCACTTTCCTCAGTTCTCCCTGCGACTGTCCCTTTTGTAGCAGGTTGTCCAGCTGATACCTGCAAAGGCATGGCACCAGGGGTGAAATTCAGCAGGTTCTGACATGTTCTGGAGAACCGGTACTGGAAATTTTGAGGAGTTTGGAGAACTGGCAAATACCACCTGTGACTGGCCCCAGAGTGGGGTGGGAATGGAGATTTTGCAGTATCGTTCCCCTAGAGTAGGGTGGAAATGAAGATTTTGCAGTTTGCTTTCCCTACAGTGGGAAGGGAATGAAGATTTTGCAGTATCCTTCTCCTACAGTGGGTTGGGAATGGGGATTTTGCAGTATCCTTTCCCTAGAGTGGGGTGGGAATGACGATTTTGCAGTATCCTTCTCCTACAGTGGGGAGGGAATGAAGATTTTGCAGTATCCTTCCCCTAGAGTGGGAAGGGAATGAAGATTTTGCAATATCCTTCCCCTAGAGTGGGGAGGGAATGAAGATTTTGCAATATCCTTCCCCTAGAGTGGGAAGGGAATGAAGATTTTGCAATATCCTTCCCCTAGAGTGGGGAGGGAATGAAGATTTTGCAGTATCCTTCCCCTAGAGTGGGAAGGGAATGAAGATTTTGCAATATCCTTCCCCTAGAGTGGGAAGGGAATGAAGATTTTGCAATATCCTTCCCCTAGAGTGGGGAGGGAATGAAGATTTTGCAATATCCTTCCCCTAGAGTGGGGTGGGAATGGAGATTTTGCAATATCCTTCCCCTAGAGTGGGAAGGGAATGAAGATTTTGCAATATCCTTCCCCTAGAGTGGGAAGGGAATGAAGATTTTGCAATATCCTTCCCCTAGAGTGGGGAGGGAATGAAGATTTTGCAATATCCTTCCCCTAGAGTGGGGTGGGAATGGAGATTTTGCAGTTTGCTTCCCCTAGAGTGGGAAGGGAATGGGGATTTTGCAGTATCCTTCCCCTGCCACACCCACCAAGCCATGCCCACAGAACCGGTAGTAAAAATCTTTGAACTTCATCACTGCATGACACCTTCGGCCCTTGCAAGGATTTCTGCGTGTTCCAGGTGGCAAAGATGCAGTATCCGTTCTTATAAATAAGTAAATAATAAATAAGACAGTTTGGTGTATTGGCTAAGGTGCTGACCTAGAAACCAGGGGACAGGGAATTCTTGTCCTGCATTAGGCATGAAAGCAAGCTGGGTGACTTTGTGCCAATCAGAACAAACTGAGAGTTCTAGTCCCGTCTTAGGTAAGGAAGCCGGCTGGGTGACTGGGCCAATCACCAGCAGACTGAGAGTTCTAGTCCCACCTCAGGCACGAAAGCTAGTGGGTGACTGGGCCAATCACCATCAGACTTTGAGTTCTAGTCCCACCTTACGCACAAAAGACAGCTGGGTGACTGAGCCAATCACCAGAAGACTGAGTTCTAGTCCTACCTTAAGCACGAAAGCTAGTGGGTGACTGGGCCAATCAGCAGCAGACTTTGAGTTCTGGTCCCGCCTTAGGCACAAAAGCCAGCTGGGTGACTGGGTCAATCACCAGCAGACTGACA
The DNA here is from genome assembly GCF_964273705.1 of Natrix helvetica. Classification (NCBI taxonomy): domain Eukaryota; kingdom Metazoa; phylum Chordata; class Lepidosauria; order Squamata; family Natricidae; genus Natrix; species Natrix helvetica. The sequence continues at coordinate 10,176,215 of NC_138552.1, forward strand.
GTTTTAGTCCCACCTCAAGCATGAAAGCCAGCTGGGTGACTTTGGGCCAGTCCCTCCCACTCAGCCCAACCTACCTCACAGGGTTGTTGTTGTGGGGAGGATGGCGCATTATGTATGTTTATTGCCTTGTGTTACTGATAAAGTAATGGAAGCAGGGTAAAAAAAAATTAAAGGGTCACTTAAGAGGCACAGGAATAAGAAAACAGTTTTGGCTTGGAAGCACCTTTTTCTGTAGCTTAGCTATTGGTTCATTCATTCCCACACATTGGGTGGGAATCCTGCCTATTATAATGCACATAATTATCTCTGGTGAATTGCGTGTGCATTATAGAAATCGTGGGTGGCAAATAAAGCCCATGAAAATGAGCACACCAGATTGCTGGAAAGGAGGGAGGAAGGAGGAAGGGAAGGGAAGGAAGATTGTGCCGAGTGTGCCGAAGGGAAAAATAGGTTAAAAGAAGAGCGCCTAACAAGGAACCTCGGTTTACCTCAGGTACCCTGTGGTGCCACGGTGGAATAATCAAGGGTATAATACTGAAAGCTTTCAAGAAGGAAAGATGATTGGGGTAAAATTGCGCAAACAGCAGGGTTGCTTGTGGTGATGGTGGTGGGGAAATATGCAGCCGACAGCAAGATTGAACTGGAAGCTTTGAAAAACAATCAAACCGAAGTGGATCCTCCTAATGAGGCCTTGACAAAGGCTCTGAAGCCAGACGTTGGCAGGATTTCTGGAGCATCGAAAAGGTCTCCACATGTGCTGGATTTCAATTTTTTTTTTTTACATTCCTAGCCTGCACAGTGATGCTTGCTAGAGATAAGAGAAACTGAGGACCGAAACAGTCTGGAAGACCTAAGATGGCAAAAGGAAGGCCTCGCCAAGTGGACAGTAGTATTTTTTATTTTATTATTTATTTATTAATTCAATTTATAGGCCGCTCCCTCTCCACAAAGGGACTCGGGGCGGCGTACAATCAAATATACAAACAAATGACGAGGAGGAGGTATATACAAAAACATTTTACAATACATAAATAAATAATCATAAGTTAAAACAACACAGTAAGATTAAAACAATTAAAATACCCCAAAAATCAGAATTAATTTAAAATTGTCCAGGGGGATTGGAGAATGTAGTTATAATTCAAGCCAGGCCGGCTAGTTGGAACAGGTGGGTCTTGAGTTTCTTGCGGAAGGAGCGGAGGTCGGTAGTTGTCCTAATGTCGGGGGGGAGGTCATTCCAGAGGGCTGGGCCCATCACAGAGAAGGCCCTACCCCTCGGCGCCGCCCTCTGGCATAGCTTAGTGGACGGCACCTGGAGGAGTCCCTCTCTGTGAGAGCGAATTGGTCGTAGTAGATGCCGTTCACAAGAATGGGGGGGAAAAACCTTACATGGAGTAGCACAACGGAGAAGTAACAGATGGAGATATATCAAGGAGAGAACCAACCTACTGTAGAACTAAGGAGAAAGGAAGGCGATTTGACTTGGTCAGTGGCTGATCAGGTTACGTAGGTTGTAGAAATAGACCCATTTAGGATAAATAGAAGTAAAATAGAGGAAGGGGCCATGGTCTAGAACCTTTAATGTTGCTTAAAGCAGGGATTTTTCGGTTTTCTGTGTTATTTAGCCTTCCGAGAATCTGGTGAAACCTGTTGAGCCTCCTCAGAATAATAACTTCTGAACAGCTTGCCTCCAGAAGTTGTGAATGCCCCAACACTGGAAGTCTTTAAGAAGATGTTGGATAGCCATTTGCCTGAAACGGTATAGGGTTTCCTGCCTAGGCAGGGGGTTGGACTAGAAGGCCTCCAAGGTCCCTTCCAACTCTACTATTGTATTGTATTAATGTGGCGCGAGGCATAAAGTGAAGTACACAAAAATAGATTGTATGGCAAAGAAAGCCAGCTATGCTCAAGGACGGTAATCACAAATGTATTTACTTAGTTGTTTATTTACATTCCATCTTTGTTATTTTTATAAGCAACTCAAGGCAGCAAACATATCTAATATTCCTATTTCCCCCACAACAGCCATGTGAGATGAGTTGGGCTGAAAGAGAGCGACTGGCCCCAAATCACCAGGCTTTCATACCTAAAGCAAGACTAGAACTCACAGACTCCTGGTCTCATCTCATCTGGTGTCATGTCATCCAGCCAGCTTTTATGCCCCAAGCAAGACCAGAACTCACAGTCTCCTAGTTTCTAGCCTGGTGCCTTAACCATCAGACCAAACTGGTTTGCCTTGCGTGTATGAAATGCAAAAGTGTGTTGATCATGAGACCTGACTCGCTTTCCAAGAACAAGATGTGTTACACAATCAAATGTCTTCTGTAATCATTATTTCAGAGAGTGAGATTAATCTCAAGAGATACTTTGGAAGTTAGAAGCCATCAATTGTTTTGCTGCCTACATTCATTGCTGAATTTCACAAAATGAAATTTTTACACTGCCATAGTTCCCAAGGTGCTTTTTTCAAACGGCTACTGGACTTTTGTTTTTCCTTGAAGACATTTTGCTTCTCATCCAAGAAGCTGCTTCAGTTCTGACTGAATGGTGGAGGATGGAAGGATTTATTCCTCTGCCATTCGGTCAGAACGGAAGAAGCTTCTTGGATGAGAAGCAAAACGTCTTCAAGGAAAAACAAAGGAAGTCCAGTTGCCTGTTGAAAGAAGCACCTTTGGGACAACCATGACCTGGATGACTGAGAATCTCCATAGATAGTTACAGTACCATTAAAAAGGGCTTTGTTCCCATGACCGCCATCTTGACTTTTTTGAACCATCTTCTGCCTGCAAACATCCCTGCATCTGGAACAACATTTTCACTCAGCTCAATGGCAAAGAGGGTTGGATAGTGAAGTGGAGCATGAGACTCAAATCTGTGGTCGTCTCTTCCCTAGGAGGTCTCCCTAGCGCTCAAATCAAGCGAAAGATTTTAATATTTTTTGTCCGCTTGGCTTTTCGCTTCTCCTTAACGCAACAACTCTTTAGTCACAGTTCTGGAATGTTTATTGCTTTCATTTCAGGGATCACAGTGGTATTTTTATTGTTTTCAGGACGCTTTTTCCAGGCACCCAGCATGGGAAAGGCAGGATAATAAAATACTTGAAACAAATAAATAACTGATAAAAGAACAAGGCCGCAAATGAGAACACTTCCCTGGCATCTGTCCTCTGATCTCTGACAAGGAAGCCATCTGTAGTGACCCTGCCGGGGTTTGTAACTCCTTCCCTTTTCAGGGTACCTCAGATTAAGCCATGAGGATTCCAGAACAGGACAAACTGTGCCAGACAGCAGGTAAATGCCCATCAAATGCTGAAAATGGAAATCAAGTAATATTCCTAAAAGTAAAATTAGCTACACCAGTCAAGAATGATTGCAGGAATTGGGTTTGTCTAGTCTAGTGAAAAGAAGGATTAGGGATGACACAATGGCAGGGCTCCAATATTTGAGGAGCTGCCACAAAGAAGGGACGCGGTGGCTCAGTGGCTAAAACACTGAGTTTGTCGATCAGAAAGGTCGGCAGTTCAGCGGTTCAAATCCCTAGCGCCACATAACAAAGTGAGCTCCCGTTACTTGTCCCAGCTTCTGCCAACCTACCAGTTCGGAAGCACGTAAAAATGCAAGTAGAAAAATAGAAACCACCTTTGGTGGGAAGATAACAGCATTCCATGCGCCTTCGGCGTTTAGTCATGCCAGCCACATGACCATGGAGACGTCTTCAGACAGCGCTGGCTCTTCGGCTTTGAAACAGAGATGACCACCGCCTCCTAGAGTTGGGGACGACTAGCACATATGTGCAAGGGGAACCTTTACCTTTACCACAAAGAAGAGGGGATCAAGCTATTATTCACAGTACTTGAAGGCAGGACAAGAAGAAATGGATGGAAACTAACCAAGGAGAGGAGCAACCTAGAATTAAGGAGAAATTTTCTGACAGTTTGGCAATTAATTGAGAATTTGTGGGTGCTCCATCAATGGAAGTTTTTAACAACAGATTGGACAACTATTTGTTTTAAATGGTATAAGGTCTCCTGCTTGAGCCAGGTTGGTCTAGGAGACCTCCAAGGTCCCTTCCCACTCTGTTTTCTGTTATTCATAGTCAACTCAAGACTGCTTTTCAGTTTAATTCACAAGCTGTTGATTCTCTACCATCCATCTGCAAAGCCATTCCAAGTTGGAGAGCAGATAAATCGGAATGTTACAATCTTTAAGATGCTTAGATTTCATCTCCCAGAATTCTCCTGATAGCATGCTGGCCTCGGTTCCTAACTACGAGGATGTCAAAATGATGAAGGATGAGTTGGGATATCATGATGTAAGCCAAGTCCTTTTTTACCTGCATTAGGTTGTCAGGATGACACACACAAATACATAAAGGGTCTGTTGTGACCTAGGCTTCCCAAGATCATGAAGCCGACTCCTCATCCAGATAAAACCCCTTTTATTTAGTTTAAAGGGAATTCCTCTCCAACAAAGTCCCAGCCAACAGTCTTTCATGAGATTTCACAACTACAGACCTTCATCAGGCTTGGAGAGCTGCGAGGCCGATATCTTCTGAACGCCACTCTGTAGCAGACAATCCTTGGCAAGGAATTAGGAACAGATCTTCACTCTAATGCATTAACTAATTGTCTCCTGCAAACTTCCCTCCCCTTTTGCTCCTCTTTATTCCCTGGGCTTTTACTCCTGAGTCAGCCCTTGTTCCTTAGCTGTTCCCTTCGTCTGGCAACTCTGCGCATGTGCACACTGGGAACAGGCTCCAGCTGTTCTTCTGCCTCACTGATCTCTGACTCTGAAGGCAGTTGATAACTGTCAAATGGCCCTGGCCCCCTCTCTGCCTCCGACACAGAGCCCTTATCAGAGCCTTCCCCAGACTCCAGGACTGGCCCATGTTCCTCCCCAACCTCCTCACTGCCGCTGGCGAGCCACAACATGGTGGAGTTCGCTTAAGGGAATCATAAATACAGGGGTGAGGAGAATCCCAGCTAATCAGAAGACTATCTTCAATATACTTATCATTGTCTATTTTGAAGAAGGAAATTGAACCAGTTTGGTCTAATGATTTTTATTGCTGTCATCCTTAAAAAAAAAAACCCATTCTTAAAATTTAAAAAAAAAATCATTTAAAAACGCTGCCTATGCTAAGCACTAAGGAAATATTTTAAATGTTTATGATGTGGAAAGCGAAGCAGGAAAGTACTGTTGACTAAATGCTGATGTGTGCCAAGCTCATTAGCCCTTTACTTTAAATCTCCAATTTCCTATTTCATGCTAAGAAAGGTATTTCATAAATGTACACAAAAATACGGGTAGGATTGCAAGATACGCGTTCCGTTCGGAATCTCCGTGTTAATCACGTCTTAGAAGCTGGATTGCTTTTGAGAAATGGTTCCAGTAACCAGGTTACTGATTTTGAAATGGCTCTAATGTGTCTCTAAAGCAGTTTTCAATTTTTAAATTCTAATTAGGAAGCCTAAGCTCTTTGAGAATGCATAGAAAGCTTTTTAAGAAAGCAATGAGGTTGCATTGCCTACTACACTCTAGTCTACACCATATACACAGGAAGTAGAATTCACACACACATACACACTCCTCTTTCTGTTGTAATACAATACACACACACACAAACAAACATGTATGTATACATACTCTGTGTGTGTGTGTGTAAACACACACACACACACATATAGATGGTGTGTGTGTGTGTATGCATATGACCTTCCTTGCCACAGTTGTTAAGTGAATCATTGCAGTGGTTAAGTTAGTCACATGGTTGTTAAGTGAATCCGGCTTCCCCATTGACTTTGCTTCTTGGAAGGTTGCAAAAGGTGAACACGTGACCTTCATAATTTTCAGTTCTGTTGTAACTTTGAATGGTCACTAAATGTATTCTTATAAGTCCCTGTAAAAGTCTGGGTTCAGACACATTAAAAATTGCTATTTAGGTACCGAACATTAGAATTTTCCTCTCCTCTCCTTTCAGTTCTCCTCCGCCGCTACCTCTCCCTCGTCCTTTCTTCCTTCCTTCTTTCTCCTTTGTCCTTCCTCACCTCTCGTCTCCCCGCCCTTCCCCTCCCCTCCTTTCCCTTCTCCTCCTAATCTATCCCTCCCTTTCTCCTTCCTTCCTTCCTTCTCCTTTATCCTTCGTCATATCTCCTCTCCCTGCCCTGATCTTCCCTTCCCCTCCTTGCTCTTCCCTTCCCCTCCTAATCCATCCATCCATCCATCCATCCATCCTTCTCCTTCCTTCTTCCTTCCTTCCTTCTCCTTTATCCTTCGTCATATCTCCTCTCCCTGCCCTGATCTTCCCTTCCACTCCTTGCTCTTCCCTTCCCCTCCTAATCCATCCATCCATCCATCCATCCATCCATCCTTCTCCTTCCTTCTTCCTTCCTTCCTTCTCCTTTATCCTTCCTCACCTCACTGCTCCTCTCCTCTCCCTACCCTGCCCCTCCCCTCCTTTCCCTTCCCTTCCCTTCTAATCCATCCATCCATCCATCCATCCATCCATCCATCCATCCATCGCTGTCAGAGTCCTCAAAACTTATGCTTTCCATTTTTTGGCACCCAGTTGAATGACTGCCACTTTCTCAACTTTAAACCTCTCATTTTTAATGGAATAAAAATCCATTTCCCATCACATCAGGCATGCAAGGAGGCCTGTCCAAGGAACCTCCCGAGCTGTGCTGAAACCACACCCTATCCCAAGTTACTTGACAAGACGGCCTCTCCTCTCCACCCTCCCCTCCTCGCTCTTGGTGCCTGAAACCTGTTCCACGACCAGCTCTTGACAATCTTTGTCTCAGGTGGTTTATCAGCTGCTTTCTTTGTGCCTATTTTTACTGCACTCTGCAATTATAGCTCAGCCAAGCTCCAGTGAGAAAGCCCCACCGTACTGTAATTTACTGAATGGGGATATATCATTAGAAGATTTAGTGCTGATTATACTGGAGTCTTGGTGGAAAGCAAAGATTACGGTCCCCGACGACATGAAAAGCGGGATGTCAGAAGTTGAACGCAAATCTGTTTCTCAAGAAGGTTGCGTACGGCTTGCCAGAAGCACCAGCTCAGTATCACTTCTTTTTTTTTGCTTCCATGAAGATTTGAGCCATGCAGAGCAGGAAGGAAATCTAGAAGAAAGCTGGTGTCCTGGTTTATGTATTGAACAACAGAATAACAGAGTTAGAAAGGGACCTTGGAGGTCTTCTAGTCCAGCCCCCTGCTCAGGTTGGAGACCCAATATCATTTCAGACAAATGGCTGTCCAGAGTCTTCTTAAAAGCCTCCAGTAACACAACACTCACAACTTCTGGTGGCAAGTTGTCCCCCTGGTTAATTGTTCCGACTGTCAGGAAGTTTCTCTGTAGTTCTAGGCAGGTTCTCGCCCCGATTAGTTTCCACCCACTGCTTCTCGTTCTGCCTTCATGTGCTTTGGGGAAGAGTTTGACCCCCTATTCTTTGTGGCCGTCCCTGAAATATTGGAATACTGCCAGTATATCCGTTGCTAAGCAAAGTGTTGTTAAGTGAGTAGCGTCCGATTTTATGACTTTGATTTGCCACTTCTGTGTAGTGAATCACGTTTGTTAAGTGAAACCACCTTCCCTCATTGACTTTGCTTGTTGGAAGCCAGCTGGGAAGGTCGGAAAAGATGAAACCAGAGGTGGTATTCAGCAGGTTCTGACCAGTTCTGGAGAACCGGTAGCAGAAATTTTGAGTAGTTCGGAAAACCGGTAAATACCACCTCTGGCTGGCCCCGCCCCCATCTATTCTCTGCCTCCCCAGTCCCAGCTGATTGGGGGGGAGTAGGGATTTTACAGTATCCTTCCACACCCACTAAGCCACGCCCACCAAGCCACGCCCACCAAGCCACGCCCACATAACCTGTAGTAAAAAAAAATTGAATCCCACCACTGGGTGAAATCCTGACCCCAGGATGGTGCAGTCATCGTAAATCCATGCTGGTTGGCAAGTCATCATGTGACCATAGAAATGCTGCAATGGACATAAGTGTGAGGACCACTCGTAAGTCACTTTTTATCTCAGGGGTTGCCACAAATATCTCAAGGGTTGCCACAAAGAAGAGGGAGTCAAACTGTTCTCCAAGGCACCTGAGTCGAACAAGAAGCAATGGGTGGAAACTAATCAAGGAGAGAAGCAACTTAGAACTAAGGAGAAATTTCCTGACAGTTAGAACAATTAATCAGTGGAACAGAAATTGCCTCCAGAAGTTGTGAATGCCCCAACACTGGAAGTCTTTAAGAAGATGTTGGATAGCCATTTGTCTGAAACTGTATATGGTTTCCTGCCTAGGCAGGGGGTTGGACTAGAAGACCTCCAAGGTCCCTTCCAACTCTACTATTGTATTATTATTTAAAAGTACTGTTGTATCTTCAAACAGTTGCTAATGAAAGGTTGTAAGCTGAGACCTACCTGTAGCAGGACAATTTTTATGTCCCTGCTTGATGAAAGTGGTTGTCAACGACCAGAAAATATACCATTTGGCCCATGAATATTATCGGAAGGGATAGAGACATAGAGGAGAACTTCACTACCAAAGATGGTCTTGCCAAACTTCTAGTTCCCTTCTGAAGTCAAGTTGGACAAGCAAAAGCCCAAAAGATATCTCAAATATTCCCAAACCAAGAGGTTGGGAAGGGGAAAAAACCTCCAAGAAAAAAAAAAACTAGGATTGGAACTCATCATCTTAAATTTTATAAGGACAATTTGTTATGCTGTAAGGAAGGTCCGTGGTGGCTCAGTGGCTAAAACACTGAGTTTGTCGATCAGAAAGGTCGGCAGTTCAGTGGTTCGAATCCCTAGTAACGGAGTGAACTCCCATTACTTGTCCCAGCTTCTGCCAACGTAGCAGTTCGAAAGCAGGTAAAAATGCAAGTAGAAAAATAGGCACCACCTTTGGTGGGAAGGTAACAGCGTTCCGTGCACCTTCGGCATTTAGTCATGCCAGCCACATGACCACAGAGACGGCGTTCGACAGCTCTGGCTTTTCGGCTTTGAAATGGAAATGAGCAGTGCCCCCTACAGCCGGGAACAACTAGCACACATCTGCAAGGGTAACCCCCTTGCAGACATTTCATTAACAAACTAGGTAACATCCTCAGTACTGTTGCCTTGTTTGGATAATGAAACCTCTGCAAAAAAACAACCCAAGCTCAGAAAGTACCAAGAGTCCAACTCCTTGACTTAAACCTTTTTAATTATTGTATTACATAATTATGATTTCTCACTTGTTACTTGTATGTACACTGAGAGCTTATGCACCGGAGACAAATTCCTTGTGTATCCAATCACACAGTCCTTGTCAGCCGTTCCAAGACGGCTCCACACCCATTTGCACTACTGGGGTGATCCTGCGGGCACAGATCAACCTCCAAGTGGCCTCAATGTCTAAACACCAGCTGTCTGCAAGGAATATAAATCCTTCCGTTCCCCACCATCCAGTCAGAATTGAAGAATCTTCTTGGATGAGAAGCGAAACGTCTTCAAGGGAAAACAAAGTCCAGTTGCCTTTTGAAGAAACACCTTTGGGACAACCGTGGCCTGGATGACTGAGACATTTAGGATTGGAATTAAACAAATCAAGATCACGTGAAGTGTTAATACCACTTATATAATGCCTTGGTAAGGCCACACTTGGAACACTGCATTCAGTTCTGGTCGCCACGATATAAAAAAGATGTGGAGACTCTAGAAAGAGTGCAGAGAAGAGCAACAAAGATGATTAGGGGACTGGAGACTAAAACATATGAAGAACGGTTGCAGGAACTGGGTATGTCTAGCTTAAGAGAAAGAAGGACTAGGGGAGACATGATAGCATTGTTCCAATATCTCAGGGGTTGCCACAAAGAAGAGGGAGTCAAACTATTCTCCAAGGCACCTGAGGGTAGAACAAGAAGCAATGGGTGGAAACTAATCAAGGAGAGAAGCAACTTGGAACTGAGGAGAAATTTCCTGACAGTTAGAACAATTAATCAGTGGAACAGAAGTTGCCTCCAGAAGATGTGAATGCCCCAACACTGGAAGTCTTTAAGAAGATGTTGGATAGCTATTTGTCTGAAATGGTATAGGGTTTCCTGCCTAGGCAGGGGGTTGGACTAGAAGACCTCCAAGGCCCCTTCCAACTCTGCTATTGTATTGTAAATGTGGAGATTACTGGCTGTCTCTTTCTCCCATATGTGAAACAGAGGTGGATCTTTGCCCATCCTTGTCTACAAGCTGTTGTTTTCAACTCGAGACAGTAGCTTTGACCTCAGAATGCTTCCCAAATGGGGCATTTTTTTTTAACAGGATGTTTTTTGCCCAATCCAAAGAAACTGTCTCAAACCTCAAATGCCCATCACAAGCCCCAAAAGGCTGTTTCCACTGTTTGGAACTCAAAATGAACTCTCCGTTTGAGTTCAAAGCCTTTCGAAAATCAGCCCGGATGTTGTGGAGGTGCTGAGTGTGTTATAAGCCTCACTACAGGTAGTCCTCGACTTACAACAGTTCCTTTAGTGATCATTTGGAGTTTCAATGGCACTGGGAAAAGCACCTTATGACCGTTTTTCATACTTACGGCCGTTGCAGCCTCCCCGTGGTCACGTGATCAAAATTCAGATGTTCGGCAACTGGTTCATATTTATGACGGTTGCAGTGTCCCAGGGTCATGTGACTACCTTTTGCGAACTTCTGACAAGCCAAGTCAACGGGGAAGCAAGATTCGCTTAACAACCTGGTTACTAATTTAACAACTGCAGCGATTCACTCAACAGGTGTGGCAAGAAAGGGCGTAAAATGGAATAAAGCTCACTTAACTGTCTTGCTTAGCAACGGAAAATTTTGGGTTCGATTGTGGTCGTAAGTCGAGGGGAGCCTGCTGGCAAATGCTGTGCCAGTTCAGGCTAAGGAAGGGGGGAATTTTGCAATTGATCTGTTATCTTCTTTAGTCTCTCTCATCTGACCCCTCCTTTCTCTTTAGGTCTTTGATGTTTGGATGTATTTGTCAAATTCGGAGGAAGAGACGATTGCCGTGCCTTGAATTCCTTGTGACAAAAGGTCCGTCCTCCTCTCATCTTGCCAAAGGAAAAGATGGGACAGGATGATTGAAGAATTCCTGATAGGAAACAACTCAAATTGAACTGAAAGCCTTAGAGGGAAATTTTCACAACCGTTCTTCCCAGCATTCCTTGATGGCAATATATGTCAGGTTAAATATTCCTCGGGCTTTTGAACTCCTCTTATGGCCACCTTCAAAACCTCAAAGGTTAGGTTTATGCGCAGTGCCCTAAACCCAAGTTAACCCACATTCCAATATTTGAGGGGCTGCCCCAGAGAGGAGGAGGGTCAAGCTATTTTCCAAAGCACCTGAAGGTCAGACCAGGAATAATGGATGGAAACTGACCAAGGAGAGATTCAACCTAGAAATAAGGAGGAATTTTCTGACAGTAAGAACAATCAACCCATGGGACAGAAGTTGCCTTCAGAAGTTGTGGGAGCTTCATCACTGGAGGCTTTCAAGAAGAGACTGGACTGCCATCTGTCAGAAATGGTGTAGGGTCTCCTGCGTGGGTGGGTGGGGGGTTGGACTAGATGATCTACAAGGTCCAGGGAGGGGTCCGGCCGCCATTACTACCGATTCAGCAGTAATTTTTTTTTGCATGTGGCCCTCCTGAGCTCTGTTTTCACTGGCAGAGGGTTGCAAGAGGCCATCACAGCCAAAAACGGAGCTCGGGAGCCAGAGATGGTATTCAGCAGGTTCTGACCAGTTCTGGAAAACCGGTCGTGGAAATTTTGAGTACTTCAGAGAACTGATAAATGCCACCTCTGACTGGCCCCGCCCCCATCTATTCCCTGCCTCCCGAGTCCCAGCTGATTGGGAGGGAATGGGGATTTTGCAGTATCCTTCCCCACGCCCACCCAGCCACGCACATCAAGCCATGCCCTGCCCACCAAGCCACACCCATAGAACCGGTAGTGCAAATTTTTGAATCCCACCACTGTTGGGAGCCTGCTTTCGCTGGCAGAGCGCACAGGCCACCACAGAATCCCCCGACATGAGCCACGCCCACTCTGTCCCTCTGAGATCAAACACAACCCTGATGCGGCCCTCAATGAAATCAAGTTTGACACCCCTGGCCTAGTGGGATGTTCCTTCAGCCAATCTTTGCGGCTTTAGAGGTTGTCTTGGGTTACGATCTCAGGTGCATCCCAAATTTCCATTTACTAAGCAAAATAGATGAGCTTTCCTCCATTTTGCGACTTTTCTTGACCCGCTTGTTAAGTGAATCGCTGGAGTTATTAACTTATTAAAATGGTTGTTGAGTGAATCTAACGACAGTGCCATTATAACTTCGGTCCCTAAATGAATAGCTAAATCAAGGACTACCTGTAGGATCGTTTTATCAATTGATCTTGTTCAATATTAAATGGCTAGGTTGCATCTTCTATTTGTTCATGTGTAGTTGAGGAAAAGGAGGCCTCCTTCCCAAGGCTGAACGAGGACTGGCCCCAAATAACCCAGCTGGCTTTGTGCCTCGGGCAGTAGTAGTAAATCTCCAGGTTACTACCACTGCACTAAACTGGCTCTTCACAACTTTTAGAAGATTCCTTTAATTAGGATCTGAGCAGCTCTGGAGTCTTTACAGAAGCTGGACAACACGAAAACACAACTGCTCTAACATCTGGCTGACCTTGGTTGTCCTTTAAGCAGGTTTTATTGTGTGATACACCTTTACGATGCTAGGGATTTGCAGCCTTTTGGACGACAGAGATTGCAGTAACCTCTCGAGTTCAAAAAGTCACAAGAGGAAGGAAGAGCCCAGAAGCTGAATTTTTGTCTCCTGAAAATAAATGTCAGTCAACCCCAGAGGGAAAAACAAAAGGCATTCTTGCATTTCAAAGCTGGACTACAAATATGACGAATAGCCTTGAAAAATAGCCTTATCAACGTATCTTGACTATTACCTGGTTGTTTTAGAAAGAATTGCACAGACTAAAAAGCTTGGGCAATATCCGATGACTTTTGCTTCCTTTACAAAAATAATAAGAAGTATTTTTCCCAATTTTTTAAAGAAAAAAATGCAAAAAAAAAGTCTTGTGACAAAAAGTAAGTTTTTTTTTCTGAATACACGTAGTCCTTGATTGACAATTGAGCCCAGAATTTCTGTGGCTAAGTGAGACATTTGTGGGAGCTTGGCCCCAATTTTATGATCTTTCTTGCTGCTATTGTTAAGTGAAACACTGCAGTTGTTAAGTAACACCGTTGTTAAGTGAATCTGGCTTCCCCATTGACTTTGCTTGTCAGAAGGTTGCAAAAGCTGATCGCATGACCCCAGGACACTGCAACCGTCATATATGTGAGTCAGTTGTCATACATCCAAATGGAAATCACGTGACCATGGGGATGCTGCAATTGTCACGAGTGTGAAAAACAATCTTAAGTTACTTTTTTCAGTGCCACTGTAACTTTGAACGGTGACTGAACATGCCGTTGTGAGTCCGGGTCTACATGCCGTTGTGAGTCCGGGTCTACCTGTATTGTCTACCTTTTCCTTAAGTTTTCCTTGTATAAGGGTTTACAACAGGGGTGTCAAACTCGATTTCGTTGAGGGCCGTGTCAAGGTTGTGTTTGACCTCGTGGGGGAGAGTGGGCGTGGCCAGCTCAACGTCACTCGTGTCAGGGCGCCTGTAGCGGCACGAGCACTTTGCTGCGAAAACGGGCTCCCAAACTCCCTTTTCACTAACAGAGGCACCTTGGGCCACTCCTTTGCTGTTTCCAGGGTTGCGGGCCAGATCCAAGCAACCCGTCGGCCATATTTGGCCCGTGGGCCTTGACACCCCTGGTTTATAACATTGATTTCAGTTCCAAAGTTGATGAGAAATGGAAGTCCTTGGAGATAACCATCCATCTCTCTCTCTCTCTCTCTCTCTCCCTCTCTCTCTCTCTCACACACACACACACACACACACACCGCCATCACCTAGCCTGGTGTCCCCTTTGGTCACAATTTCCATCTTGTACCAAGCTGAGTCCACTACCCTTTCAAGCAAGAGGCTACAAAGCAGCACACCATAAGAGAGAAAAAGGCCACCAATCATTAATTTTTTATCTTTTTTTTTTTAATTTGGCATTTTGTTATTTGCATTTATATTAAAGCAAAGTGCATCTTTTCTTATTTTTCTTGTTTATACACATTGCACAATACATAAATAATGATGCTTATAAAACGTCTTTGTATTTACAAGTAATAATATATTTATATATAACATAAAATACATTTTTCTTTAATAAATCTCAGGGTTCTTTTTTTTTTTTTAAAGAAGTCTGTTGTTATTTTTTTTCCCCAAAGCACTTCAATGCTAAAATTCCAAGGACGTTGCTTTTCTTCTTCACTTATTCCTCTTTTTTTGCATTTAGAAAAATAGCTTATGTTAAGGTCTAAACGTGCTCATTGAGCTAAGAACAGTGTAAAATTATCATACTAAGTGTATGAATCGAAGAAAAAATACTAACATACTAACCAAATGACTGCAGTTTCTGGAGGCAAACAGTTATTATCTTAAAATCTGATCAAAACAGGAGACAGGGAGTAAATACTGAATTTCAGCTTTGTCCATTGAAAAGAGAAGAGGAGGATACGAAGTCTGACTTCCAAATCCATTTAAAAAGCCCAGGCCAAATAATTTTGGGGGAGTGTTTACAGGCATTGTAAGTGATAGCAAAGCACAGAAAAATGGCTATTTCTTTCCCAAACCTGGGAAGCTCCCCCCCCGCCCCCCATCCACAAGGTCAGTCAAAAAGGTTAAAGTTGCGCGTAGATATAATAGAGAGGAAGAGGATAAAGAAACCTGTTAGCTAAAATCTTGCATTTCTGCATTCACTCCCCAGTGTGACTCTTGCGAATTGTGTCAAGTGGCTATTGGACCACCCTCCTGCCTGACCTTCCTCATACCAGCAAGGAGTTGGTTTGCTTTATTTTAATACTTTTATTTATTTCTATTTCATATTTTCTTAAACCACTCATCTCCAACCCCTGCATCTCTCTTGCAACAAAGCAAGGTGGAAAGATCCGTGGGTTTTAAGTTATTGGAAGGCAGGCATCCCGTCGAACAGGAATTCTGATCCAGAATCATTCATCTGGTTCTAGAATGGAGTGCAGGTAGTCCTTGACTTACGACCGCAATTCAGCCCCAAAGGTTCTGTCGTTAAGCAAGACAGTCTTCAGTGAGCCTGTTGGGCCCATTCAGCGACTTTTCTTCCCACTGTTGCACAGCAAATCGCTGCAGCTGCTAAGCTAGTAACATGGTTTGTTAAGTGAATTTGACTTCCCTGTACGACTATGCTTGTCAGAAAGTCCCAAAAGGGGGAATTCACATGACTCCGGGACCCTGCAACTGTCATAAATAAGAGTCCATTGCCAAGCGGCCAAATTTTGATCACGTGGCCATGGGGATGCTGCAACGGTCGTTAAGTGTGGGAAAAAAATAGACATCCCCCCCAGTGCCGTTGCAACTGGTCACTGAACAAATGGTTGTAAGTCAAGGACTAATTGTAACGGCTTGCAGGAATCTGTCCTACCAACTCCTTGCAAGCCAGATAAAACTCCAGACTTTTCTGTCCATCGATAATCACGGAAGGAAAGCAGATCTTGGTGTATATTATGGGAATTCTAAGTGTGGATTGATAAGTTCTGCTGAAATCAACAGAACACCCCAAGTGTGCAAAGGTGTGTATTTATTGGGGGGAACACGCAGGATTCTTCTGGAGGGAAGCGTGTGAGCCTTACAAAGGGAGGCGAGAAAGATCACACGACCTGAATTCAAGAAAAGGTACAAGTGAAGATGGGAAGCTGAAAATCCTGTAAATTGTGATTGAATCACAAATCGAAAAGAAATCAGAATAAGACTCTCTGTAACCGTGTCCAACTTAAACCTTTCCCAACCTTCTTCCTCCCCGGGAATCTCCTCCTCTCCTTCTGGGTTGTTGGTCATAGACATTTTTTAAAAAGTATGTCCACCTCGTCCACCCACCCCAAAATAAAAATACAGAGAAAAGGAGGGAAGGAGGGAGAAAGAAAGAAAAAAGGAAGGAAGGAGGGAAGGAAGGAAAAAAAGAAAGAAAAAAAGAAAGAAAGAAAAGAGAAATCTTCCCATAAGCTATTTCTCAAAACAGAACAAACAAACAAAAAACGTTTGCACACCATAGCAAGCACTCAAAAGGAAACGTTTTAGCAGCAAAGTCATTATAAAATGTCACTGGTTGAGCAGCGGTTCCTAAGCGTGGACACCCTGGAAGAAGGGTGGACTTCAATTCCCAGAATTCCCTTGCTGGCTGGGGAATTCTGGGAGTTGAAGTCCACACACACACACCACTCCCTTCAAGACGCCGAGCTCGGGAAGGCCTGCGGTTGAGTCGCCTCAAAGTCATCGGTTATTAAAAATAATCTCCAGCCAGCACGGACAACTGCTGATGAACTGTCTGGTGTAGCACTGGCCCCAACCTTTCACGAAGCTGATCTGCACCGTGAAACCCGTCCAAGGTTGCTGCATAAATTCGTGGTCGTTGGGCCGCTGCAAGCTGTACGCTTTCTCGTAATCGAACGCTTTGATGGAAAAGCCCGGAAACACTTTGTGAACCAACAACGTCCTGGAATCCGGGTTGTCCAGTGTGGCCGACTTGATAAAAATCGGGTAACTGCTGCGGTTGTAAAGCCATACGCCGTCGACTTCCTTGCTCAACTGGATGCCATAACCAATCTTGGCACGGACCTTCTGCACTAGATGGTTTTTATTGTCCGAATTGAGCTGTCCGAGACAGAAGCCGTTCCCCTGAGGTAGATCGTAAAAGATATCCAGGGAAGGTTCTTGGACCGAATACAGGCGTCCCACCCGAGTCTTCTCTTCCCAATAGGCCACCACGCACCAGTGTGAGAGATCCCCGGGTTCCTGTAGAACTTGAGAATCTAGGAGAAGACAAGAGAAAAGAGAGAGAATACCTCAGGTTAATCGCACAAAAGAGGCCAGCGTTTGGACTGAAACAATTGAAGAGGCCTGAATACAGGAAGTCCTCGACTTATGACAGGCCTGAATACAGGAAGTCTTTGACTTATGACAGGCCTGAATACAGGAAGTCCTCGACTTATGACACACCTGAATACAGGAAGTCCTCGACTTATGACAGACCTGAATACAGGAAGTCCTCAACTTATGACAGACCTGAATACAGGAAGTCCTCAACTTTTGGCCAGAGGACCCATCCAGAAGATACCTATCACCCGGTTATGAAGTTCCAAGCCCCCCCCCCCCCGAGTCCCATGACACCCCACCCCAATGTAGGACATTTTTGCTGAAAATCAGCATTTATTTCCAGTCTGTGACAAAAACACCCAAACAGCTGCCGTGTTTTCTTAATAGATATTGTGTTTGCTTAATGAACACTGCAAAAAGTCATAATATTGAGAGAGAATATCTCAGGCCAGTGTTTGGACTGAAACAATTGAACAGGCCTTAGGACAGCTGCTTAGTGACCAGAGTTATGATGGACTGATTCAGAAGGTACTTGTTACCCGATTCTGAAGTTCCAAGCTCACCCCCCCCCCGGTCATGTGACCCCCCCCAACTCCCCAATTTAGGATGTTTTTGCTGAAAATCAGCATTTATTTCCAGTTTGCGACAAAAACAAGTGCGGTGTTTGCTTAAGAGATGTTGTGTTTGCTTAATGATCACTGCAAGAAGCCATAATATCGGGTCAGTCGCATGGGTGATTTTATGGCTATCATGATGTATGTCCATAATGGGTATGATTGTTATCATCCTAAATCAAGGACTTCCTGTACAATGAACTGAGGGTTTTTTTGCACCCATAAACATGATTTGCTTAATGATAGAATAACAGAGAATACAGAATAAACTTGTAGCAGCGCCACTGTGATAGAGACCTTAACGCCATGTGTGTATTGATGTCATTATGTCAGTGAGGTTGGCTTTACAATCGCTCTGATTTAACGGACTTTCGTGAATAACAGACCCTCTCTGGCCCCCTTCTGTTACAATGAACTTTATACTTCTCAAAACCTTTTGAATCAAAAGGGATCGAAGTGAGAAATCTTGAAAGCATATCTGTTTTCAAACTGTACTTCGGCAACTTTTAACATTTTAAAAACACGTTTGTAAAAAATAAATAAAATCCTAGCATTTCTGTTTGAACTTGGCCAGAGGTTTACCGACTCCCTGAAAGTTCAATGGCGTCTCCACATCTTAGAACAGTCCTTCTCTCCTTTGACGACTTGAAGATGTGTAGACTTTAATTCCCAACAAAACTGGCTGGGGAATTCTGGGAATTGAAATCTACACATCTTCCAAGTTGCCAAGGTTGAGAAAAACTGCCTTAGAAGTTGTTTGCACTGTCACTTTCAAGCCTTAAAGAGTAATATTTGGCCAATGGGTCTCTTTAAGCTGATGGAGACTTCATGGCCTTACTCCCAAAGTCATAACTGATCCAATGTGAATATGGATTTGGGAGTGAACAGACTCCAATTCAGGTGACCTCTTAAACTCCCCTTAAAAAATGGAATTCTATACCGAGGGAAGAACTAAGAACATTTCTTTCTTTGCATCTCCTTTCTTCCAATTGCCAATGATTTATATTATTCATGGACCCCGGCCAGCCAAATCAGTTGTGAAAGTAATAGGCGAAGATGCTTTAAAAACTGCTTTATGCTGTGATACCTTCTATATACCATAATTCTCCCACCCACCCTGCAATCCCACCCACCCCTCTCTCTCCCCCCTCTCTTGGCAAGCCCTCGCTGCACCCTTTCAGTCCAAGCCAAGAATAAATCAATGGCAGATAACATCTTATCAAAGATCTGCTGATCAACCACAGATGTCTTTTTGTGATGTCAAATGTGTGTAAGCAGAACTGACAACACACAGCCTAACCCACTGAACAGATTATACTTTTCTTAAAAGGGAGTCCCCCCCACCCTCCATTTCCTTCGGCGTCCTTAATTTTCATCTTGCTATATCGCAAGTCATTAAAGGGCAGTTAATCAAAATTCTATCCAAACTGGAAAACGAGACCAAGATATCCCTTAATATGCAGGTAGTCCTCGATTTGCAACCCGAGGTGGTATTTAGCCGGTTCGGACTGGTTCATCCAAACCGATAGCAGCAAACTGTGTGTTCGCTGCTACTGCTTCCTCCCAGGCTCCAAAACATCCTATGTAGCCTCATTTTCGATGCCACGCACATACATGCACGCCCTCGGTGTCAGCACTGGTGAGCTAAGCTGTTGTTTAGCTCAGGTGAGGCGCAGCAATCTGCTATGCCGCGCGAATCTGCTGAGCTAAAAAAAACCAAGGTAATATAGGACAGGGAACGGCGGGGGGGCAGGCCACAGGTGGCATTTGCCGGTTCTCCAAATTACTCAAAATTTCAGCTACTGGTTCGCTAGAATACCATCTCTGCTCACGTTAAAAGAAGAGGCAAAACAATTATTACAAATTTTCCATGATGGATCTCAAAGGCCAATCCTTATTCCATATTCTTCCTCTTCAAATCCGGAGGCATCTGATTATTTTATACAGCTTTTTAAAGAACCAGGAAGATACAGGAGCTTTGCCAATGTTTGCAAGGATAATTTTACTGGAGGAACGAACAAGTTGCCCTCCTGCAAATTTTTAATCCACAGAGTGGCCAGTAGCCTAAACATTTCCGAGTTTCCTTTCGTTATTTATGTATGTATTGTCAAAGCAGGATGGATCAAATTTCCATCTAAAAATTATTTAGCCGAAGACAGAAAATGAAAATCGGTTGTGCCTCACAAGTCAAGGAAGTCCAATGTAGCATGCTTGAAAATCAGGCCAACGAAGCGAAAGAAAAATCAATACGACTTCTATCCTAGACAATCACAGTGAGCTCCACGAGCAAAGCTATGCTCGTTTTATTTATTTATAGCATTTTTGCCCTATTTTTAGTCCCGGAGATTCACAGAACGTCTGACATAGAAAAAATAAAAATGGCTGGGCTTTCACGCAGCTTAATAGTCTGGTCTCCAACCACGGCAACCTTAAGACTTGAGGACTTCAACTCCCAGAATTCCTCAG
Source organism: Natrix helvetica (assembly GCF_964273705.1). Classification (NCBI taxonomy): domain Eukaryota; kingdom Metazoa; phylum Chordata; class Lepidosauria; order Squamata; family Natricidae; genus Natrix; species Natrix helvetica. The sequence goes on from NC_138552.1 coordinate 10,196,312, forward strand.
CCAGCTTTGGGTCTCCAGCCTTGGCAACTTTAAGACTTTGTGGACTTTAACTCCCAGAGTTCTTCCCAGAGCTTTGCTGGATGAATTCTGGGAGTTGAAGTCCACAAGTCTTAAAGTTGCCAAGGTTGGAGACCCCTGGTCTGGAAGATACCGCACCAAAGGAAAAGAAGCAGGAGGGAAGAGGACATTTAAAAAAAAAAATCCAAGGTGGAGAGTTTCAATACTGAGCTATGAAATTTAGGATTATATCAAAGATTTCTTTACATTCCTTCTGGGGAATTCTGGGAGTTGAAGTTCACATCTCTTAAAAGTTAGAAAAACATGGATTTAAATGAATTGGTAGGTCACACAACGTAGGCTCTCACTATCCCACTGAAACCCAGGATGGGAGAACGGAACAAGCCATGCAACAAACGACGTTTTTGCATCAGTTTGCTTTTCACCACATTCTCCAAAAATTCTACACAACGGTTCTTGCAACCTGGATAGGGAAACCTTGGTTCAATTTTACAACTATTCGGGGAGGCATTTTTTCCCCTTAAAAGGGCGGGGGGAAGTCTCTGCTTTCATGCCAAAAGCAACGGACTGCAGACAAAGAGATCGGCAGGCATGAAAATAAATTTAAAAACTGGGTAGGTTCTATGGAGATTCTCAATCATCCAAGGTCACGATTGTCCCAAAGCAGTGGTAGGTTTCACATTTCCTTACCACTGTTTCGCCGCAGGCGCATGCACCCCTTCCGCGCATGCGCTTTGATCACGCATGTGCCTTCCACGCATGCACCCGGCCTCAAAAACGTGCCTAAATTGGATGGCATAGAGCCGTGATGGCGAACCTATGGCACGCGTGCCACAAGTGGCACGCGGAGCCATTTGTCAGGGCACGCGAGGCGCTGCCCTGTCAGCTGGCCAGCGCGCATGCGCGCCCTGGCCAGCTGAGTTCACCTTTTTAAAAGCTATTTTTCGCCTTCCCCAGGCTCCAGAGGCCTTATAGGAGCCTGGGGAGGGCGAGAAGAGCCTCCCCCGCCCCCCCCCGAGGCTTCAGGGATGGTCCATTTGCTCGGAGGGTGGTTTTAAGCGCTCCGAAGGCTTCAGGGACCGTCCGAGGCTTCCCTGATGCCTTCGGAGCGCTTAAAACCACCCTCCGAGCAACCCAGAAGTCACTTCCGGTTTGCTCGGAGGGTGGTTTTAAGTGCTCCAAAGGCTTCAGGGAAGCCTCTGGACAGTCCCTGAAGCCTCCGGGGGGCCTCCGGGGGGTCGGGGGAGGCTCTTTCCACCCTCCCCAGACTCCTATAAAGCCCCTGGAGCCTGGGGAGGGCAAAAAAAATGTAAAAATTGGGGGGGGTCGCTTGTTTTGCGCGCATGCGCACTGGGGTGGTTGCGCGTTGCATTATGGGTGTGGCACGCCCGCACTCGACCCCCCCTGCGCTCCCCCCACTTGTGGCACGTGAGCCAAAAAAGGTTCGCCATCACTGGCATAGAGTCACGGCACCCGCAATTTCAGCTACCAGTTTGGGTGAACTGGGCCGAACCAGCTGAATACCACCTCTGTCCCATAGGTGTTTTTTCAAAAGGCAACTGGTCTTTGTTTTTCCTTGAAGACATTTCCCTTCTCATCCCAGAAGTTTCTCCAGTTCTGGGTATATTTTACCCAGGGTATAAATAGGGTATTATTTGTGCTGAAGGCTTTTGGGAACTGCCATATTGTAGGAAAGAAGATTCTCCAGATTGATTCTCACCTTCCCAAACCTGCGCTGATGTTGCCCCCAGCCACCCTGAGACAGACTGGTGTCGGTTAAAGAGACGTTTTTGGATTACCTTAACAGCTGGAGCCTAGATAAATTGCAGGGCTCCCTCTGGGGTGTGTGCATGTGTTTGTGCAGAAAGAGAGAAGGAGACAAACTTGTATTATATAGTTCCTTTAGAACAAAGTGGCACACCTCACAAGACACTGTGGGAGGGCTTGAGATTTCTTTCCCAAAGAGTGACCTATGATGATCCTCAACTTACGACCGTAATCGGGATGAGGATTTCTGTTGCTAAGCAAGGGGGCTTGTCGAGTGAGCCATGCCTGATTTTATGACCTTCTTGCCATGATTGTTAAGGAATCCCTGCTTAAGTTGTTAAGTGAATCCGGGGAGGCCTTATTTTCGGGGAAACAGGGTATTATAGCTAAAAATACCAGCTTAGGGTGATATATGACTCACCTATTAGTTCCATACACCTTCCAAAATATTACTCAATCGAAGATCAGAGGGAAAAATATAACGTCTAGATGTGGTGTAGAAAACAAGACCTCCGGTCTTCCTGAAGATTTTAAGAAACCCAAAGCTGTGGTAGTGCTACTTTAACGTCCTCTTCCATTCATTCACACTAACTCAATATGACAGGACTCACTCTTTGATTCAATGAACATCAAGGTGAGCTTTTATTTTTATTACAAATCCTTTACTACCTTTGAACTCCTGGAACTGGGTATGTTTAGCTTAAGAGAAAGAAGGACTAGGGGAGACATGATAGCAGTCTTCCAATATCTCAGGGGCTGCCACAAAGAAGAGGGAGTCAAACTATTCTCCAAGGCACCTGAAGGCAGAACAAGAAGCAAAGGGTGGAAACTAATCAAGGAGAGAAGCAACTTAGAACTGAGGAGAAATTTCCTGACAGTTAGAACAATTAATCAGTGGAACAGAAATTGCCTCCAGAAGTTGTGAATGCCCCAACACTGGAAGTCTTTAAGAAGATGTTGGATAGCCATTTGTCTGGAATGGTATAGGGTTTCCTGCCTAGGCAGGGGGTTGGACTAGAAGACCTCCAAGGTCCCTTCCAACTCTACTATTGTATTGTATTGTATTGTATTGTATTGTATTGTATTGTAATATACTGGAATGGTTTTCCATTAGTATCCCATATTGAGAGCTATGGTGGCCTGAGAGCCACCAGTTAATTTCAGAAATATCATCGGCCTTCTCTACTTCCCTAAAAAAAGTGAAAAATAAACTAATAGCCTTCTAGCCCAAATCCCTTCCCCACCAAAAATCGCCACTCTCATTTTTCTTCCAACGGCCAAATGTGATTGCTCCTTCTTATCTTGATCTCACTCTTTCCACCTCTCCTATAAATGCTTTCTTTTGAGGAGATCTGTCTCCTCCATTCATCATGAGAAGCCAATGAGCTACCAGAACCTATGAGAGGGGTGGGTGCAGAAAAATTAAGTTCTTAATTATAATTATGAGTTTCAATTGTACACCCATAACTACCATCCTGTCTTTGGATGCATAACAATCGGAGGGAGGGGGTGCTCCTAACCTTTTACTAGCGGTTCACTGAGAGGGTTTTGCACGCACATGCGCAGTTCACTTGAAAATTGTTCTGTGCATGCGCAAACATGCCGGCAACGGCAGAAGAGACTGGGGAACCGGTTTGTGGGTATAGCAGGCCTGGGTCGCAGTTGGTTCCAGCAACCCAGGCCGCCAAACCACTACCAGTTTGGCCAAACTGGTAGGAACGCACTTCTGATACTAATGCCTGGGAGTCAACCTTGAAGTATGTCTGGCTTTACCAATGTTGTTGTTATTGCATCCCTATGTAGAGAACAGGTAAACGTGATGTGGATGCCTCTTGATTCTGCCCCCTTTGCTCAATAATGTCAATTAGCAAGGAGGAAGGGCATGTATTACAACTTGAGGAATGCGTTAAAGCAAGGGTCTCCAACCTGGGGTTAACTTTAAGACTTGTGGACGTCAACTCCCAGAAGCAAAGCTGGCTGAGGAATTCTGGAGTTGACGTCCACAAGTCTTAAAGTTGGAGAGCTCACAGAGAGGGACTCCTCCGGGTGCCGTCCACTAAGCAGTGCCAAAGGGCGGCGCCCAGGAGTAGGGCCTTCTCTGTGATGGGCCCAGCCCTCTGGAATGACCTCCCCGCCGATATTAGGATTACCACCGACCTCCGCTCTTTCCATTCAAAACTCAAGACCCACCTTTTTCAACTAGCAGGCCTGGCTCAACCATAGTTCCATTTTATTCGCCCTGGCAATTTTTAAACTTATAATCTCTATTGGGGTTTTAATTTAACTTATTTTAATATTTATATGTTGTTATAATATTGTATTGTGTTTTATACCTCCTCTGTACAATGTGTACAATGTGTAATTTTTATAATATGTGTTTTATTTATTGTACACCGCCCCGAGTCCCTTTGTGGAGAGGGAGCGGCTAACAAATTTAATAAAAAATAAATAAATAAATAAATAAATAAATAAATAAATAAATAAATAAATAAATAAATAAATAGGTTGATGGAAATAAAGAGGTGGGTTTAGCTTCTTCCTCTTTATTTGACAGGACTGATGATCTGCCCCGTCGCAAGGGACTTGAACTGGCCAAAGAAAATTTCCAACAACAACAACAAAAAAAGCTGAATCAGAACAAGGATTAAAAGTGCAGAAAGCGAAGCTAAGTCTTCAAAGGGGAGCCAAGACAAGTGTCTACAGTCAAACATCAAAGCCATGTTCATGCCCAAGATAACAACGGCACATGGCCGTTCGGAAAATTCGGAAGCTTGGCAACCAATTCATATTTATGATGGTTGCGGTGTCCCCAGGTCACTTTTTGCAACCTTCTGACAACCAAAGTAAACGAGGAACTGCCGGGATTCACTTAACAACGGTGGCCAAGAAAGAGAGCAAACTGGGGCAAAATTCCCTTAGCAAATGTTTCACTTAGCAACAGAAAAGTAGGGGACACGGTGGCTCAGTGTCTAAGACGCCGAGCTTGTCGATCAGAAAGGTCGGCAGTTCGAATCCCTAGCGCCGCGTAACTGAGTGAGCTCCCGTTATTTGCCCCAGCTTCTGCCAACCTAGCAGTTCGAAAGCATGTAAAAATGCAAGTAGAAAAATAGGGACCACCTTTGGTGGGAAGGTAACAGCGTTCCGTGCGCCTTTGGGTGTTTAGTCATGCCGGCCACATGACCAGGGAGACATCTTTGGACAGCGCTGGCTCTTTGGCTTTGAAACGGAGATGAGCACCGCCCCCTAGAGTCGGGAACAAGCAGCATGTATGTACGAGGGGAACCTTTACCTTTAGTGGGGATGTAGGTCAAGGACTACCTGAATTTCAAAAAGCCGAGCCGTGACCCACCGAAGGGGGAAAGGAAAGGCGGTTGGAATTAAATAATTAGGCTGGCCGTATACCAAACAGCATAGAGGCCATTTACAGTAAATATTATGAATGGATCTGGCTGGGTTTCTTCATTCTCTCCCTCCCTCGCTCTCTTCCAAAACCTCTTTTCTTTTTCCTGAGCTAAGTAGAAATTTGGCCTTCAGACACGACAGTACTCTGTAATTTGCATGGCTGATGAAGTCTATAGCCTGCGACAGAGACATGGAGTCAGTTGGCTTTAGTCTAACCACTAGAGACAGGCAGGGCAGCCTTCTTTGGTGTGTGCGTTTGTGTTTTTTCTAGCTATAAAGCAAACTCATTCACGGTCTGCGTGGCTCCTGCCTGCTGGCTTTTAAAAGAAAATACAATTAGGCTTCAAAAAAAAAAAATTCTTCTCCTCCTCCTCCTCTCTCCCTCCCTCTTGCATTCTTCCTCTTTGGATTGTTTGCAACAGCAGTAATTGATTACTTGTCATAATTAGAGGGCAGCAGTGACTAATGAAGCATTTATGAATCAATTTTTGTTGGCTTTTCAAATGTTCTTGCAGACATGTATGGAGACTGGGGTCTCTCTATACTGGGGCCCTCTCTAAGTACTGTACACATAGACGGTCCTTCCCCCCAAAATAATTCTAGGCACTCCGTGCTTATTTACACATTATTGTAGTTCCATTAACCTGTAATCTAAAGCATTTACGGGTTGCTTAAACATTGCAGAGAGAACATGTTCCATCTGATCCTTATATTTGGAGATATAAAGATACCAAGTTGGAGGAAACATTTTGGACTTCCATGCAAGATGAAAAAGAATTAATATTAATTCCTAAAAATAATTTCCCCAATCACCTGGAATCTCAGACTTCTAGGCCAAAATATCTAGAAGGTAAAAGCTGGTTGGAATAACAGAGTTGGAAGGGACCTTGGAGGTCTTCTAGTCCAGCCCCTGGCTGAAGCAGGAAACCCCAAACCATTTCATTCAGACAAAATCTTCTTAAAAGCCCCCAGTGGTGGAGCATCCACAACTTTTAACTTCTATCAAGAAACTTATCCTTAGTTCTAGGCCGGTTCTCTCCTTAATCAGTTTCCATCCATTGCTTCCTCATTAATTTTGCTTGTCAGAAGGTCGCAAAAAGGGATCACACAACCCTGGGACACTGCAATCGTCACAAATATGAATTTTGATCACACGATCATCATGGAGATGCTGCAAAGGTTTGTAAAACTGTAATAAAATGATCACGGGTCATTATATTCAGTGCTGTTGTAGCTTTGGATGGCCGCTAAATGAACCGTTGCAAATTGAAGATTATCTGTCTTGAGGAAGGCAGAAAAATCCAGAGTCCAGCAATGTACAAGTGGTTTTACTGACCTCTGGAGAAAGTAGACTCTTCACAAATATCAGTAGAGTTTCAAGAAGACGTCAATGGATTTCAAAACAAAGGCCAGCAGGCAGTAAATTTAAATTTAAAGTACTACTCAATGCCATTGAGACCTAATCATTATTCTTAAGAAAAAGAGACTTCCATTTCTAAAGCCAACATTTGACAACTTTGTTCTGAATGAAACAGTGCTGTTGTAACTCCAAGTGGTCGCTTAATGAATGACTGTGAAGACTGCTGTACCTATGGGCCATTTCTTCTGGTGCCTATCAGCTCCCTTGCTCCACCTGATGTTTTACATTTCTGAAACATTCTTCTTTAATTAAAGGTAAAAGCCAGCCTCTCGTATCAACTTACATACCTCAAAACTGGTCCCTCAAGCTGCCTTAGCAAATAATTTCAAAGAAATAAATTGTGCAGGGTTGCAACCCAGCATTTGAGTAAAAGAGCACCGTTCACCTGTCTCCTAAACATCAAAGGTGAAGAGGAGAAGGAAGAAAAGCATGTGAATGTACAAGTGAGACAGGAGTGAAAGCCAGCAACCGTCTTAGGTGTGTGTTGTGTAGCTGCTTGTGTTCCCACAGTTGCCAGGTTGTCAATGCGCCCCCCAACCAATTCTTCAAATGCCAAGCAGCCCCAAGAGGCTCAGCATTTTTAAAAAAAGATATTTTGTGACCCATCATCTGAAGAGCCAAACTAAACACCATCTGAGAAGTTTTTCTCCCGGTTTCATTGAACTTGGAAAACTGAACTTGGAAAACACAGCAGAGCAGCGTAAGTCACTGCATTTTAAAACGGTTCGTTCCTTATCTTTTAAGAAAAGAACAGCCGGAATACGGCATTTGTGTATGAAGTGAATTCCGAAAGGTTTTTCTCCCTTGGGAAAATGCAACTGATAAAAATCATCTTTCCAGATCATCAGGCAAAAAGGCTTCCTAAGCAAACAAATAAATCTTGTGGCTTTTTAGTCTGCTTTTGAACTTTCGCAGGCTTTTTTTGCAAGCACCGAGCTGTTGCCGCCCTGACCACATTAAGGTCCCAGAATCGTGAAAAAAGGGGAAGGTATCCGTTGCCCCCCCCCAATCCTTTGCATTTGACAGATGACATTTCTAAAACTTTATTCACGATGCTTGCCAAAATGTCTATATTAAGGCAGCTTGTAAAAAAGACAGCCAAATCCGTCCCCTCTCCTTCCTAAACGGAGTGTAGCAATACCAGATTAATGCCAAATATTTAGCAGTGTTCATTTTTCCTCCTTCCCCTGCAGACGGCATTCCTTCCAGCTATGCTCCGATTGCACATAAGGGTGGGAGCAAAAACAGAGAAGAGAGAGAGAGGCGGCTCACTTTAACGGCTGCAACACGGGATCAAAACCTCTCCGCTTATAAGACCCCCAAAACTCAAGGATTTGCCCCAAAGCCTCTGAATTAAAACCAAGATCTCCAAAACTCAAAGAGTTTCGCCCCGAAGCCTCTCAATTAAAACAGCATTATTATTATTATTTTCCCCTAGAGAAAGCAAGGAGCCTTTTCCTTTAAAGATGGGTGGACAAGTTATTTCTGCACAATGTTTTTGGGGGATTCTTGTGCCTTATGGATCAAGGATGAGAAAGTGGGTCAGACGACACAGCTTGCTGAACGCTTACCAAAATTGCCAACCCGTTAAAAAGTTCTGTTCCCGGATTTGATAGAGGAAAAATACCCCCTGCTCTACCCCGCACGCCCTCTTTCTCCGTCAGCCTTTCTCCCTCCCTCCCTCTCCCTCCCTTCCTTCGTGCTTCCTTCCTTTACAACCTAATACCCTGTGTCTCCTCTGGCCAGGCCTCTACTTAGAGGCAAAACCAGCATTCAGCGCCAGTCTGGAGACAGACTGCAGACTGCAGAAGTTAATCATTACTTTTGTCTGCCTTCATAATCTAATCACTTCTGTGCTTCAGCGTATACAGAAAAGGCCATGTCTCTTTCTCTCACACACAGACACACACAAACAGACAGGCTCAACCGCCTTCGCCAAGCTGGTGCCCTCCGGGACGGCTGTCCTGCAGACCGGGAATCGTGGGACTTGCAGTCAGAGCACCTCAGGAAGGGCATCCAAATGAGGAAACAGGGATTTGGCCAGAAAATCCAATTTTTTTAAACTACCAGTTCTGTGGACGTGGCTTGGTAGGCAGGGCAGGGGAAGGATACTGCAAAATCTCCCTTCACTCCCCACTCCTGGGCGAAGGATACTGCAAAATCTCCATTTCATCCCCACTCAGCCAGAGGTGGCATTTGCCGTTTCTCCAAACTACTCAAAATGTCCACTACCGGTTCCTCCAGAACCTGTCAGAAGCTGCCGAATTTCACCCCTGCAAATTCGCTTCCTTTCCCCCAACTGGGAGGCTTGGTCCTTACTCCGCCACGAGAATGAAAAAATCAAGGGGGGAGAAAAAGGCTCTTCCTAAAAATAAAAGGGGAGGTTGCATTTATGATTATTTCTCCAACCCGTTGGCACACCTCCTGAACGCAGGGAGTTAACAACACTTAACGAATCTGACATCTTCGAAAGTAATTAATCCTCCCCGCATTCCTGGGAGGCTAATGGCACAAAACAAGGAATGGCGAAGGGAGAGGAATGACTTTTTAGTTTACTTTAAAAAACAGGCTAGACAGCACTTTAGCCTTATTACAAAGCTGTCCTAAAGAAGACAAGCTGGCTGATCTTTTTGCTGCTAGTAAAAACAAGACATAAAGAAGACTGTTCATCTCCAGAGTCATCGGTTATCTAGGGCTAGGATAACCCATGTGATATTCCACCTCCCCTCTTCGGTTTTTTAAAAAAAAAACTACAACAGAGGTGGTATTCAGCCGGTTCGGATTGGTTCACCCGAATCGGTAGTGGAAATCGCGGGTCCATCCGCCCCCATATCTCCTGGCGTTTGCCCAAATTCAGGTTCTAACCATCTCATTCTCTGCCATCCCTGTCTTCCTTTGTCTTCAATCTTTCCCAACTTTGGGGTCTTTTCCAACGAGTAATTTAAAGGTAAAGAGACTAGCAAATAAAATACAGGTAAGTCCTAGGGTTACAACAGCAATTGGGAATGGAATTTCCACCCCAGTGCCTTTTTAAAAACATAATGTAACATGACCAAATTGCTCAGCAATGGCAATTCCAGCACTCTCCGTTGGCTGTTGTTTAAGTGACGACCAAGTGAGTTATTAAGTGAGGACTGATGGGAGGAGGCAGGAATCTAGGCACGCCGGCCAGTGGATGAAAGCTATAGGCAACAGGCTTTATTACAGAGTGCAAAGAAGTGGTGAGTGTGTTGACTAAGTCTTAAGATTTATATGGCTGTTGAGTATGAAGAAACTTGTAAGTTGACCAATTCTACAGTCACTGCTATAGATAGACTGGCTAAACAAGTTCCTCCCAGAGGAAAGTTTCAAACCAGGAATTGCTAATTTATAGTCCAATTTCTTAGCCACTCAATTTCACTAGCTCTCGATTACTATTACGGCATAGTAAGTCTCATTAAACTCAATGGGGCCTATCTATCCAAGGAGATTTCAGAGGATTGCATTAAAAATGTCCTAACGTAGTTGGGACATGTGAATTTGCCATGTTCTCTTGGGCTTCTCATCTCGTTGACCTACTTGATGACAGTCAAATGAGAGCAGCCTTCAAACACAGCAATAGCACTTAGACTTATATACCGCCTCACAGTGCTTTAGAGCCCTCTCTAAGCGGTTTACAGAGTCAGCATGTTGCCCCCCAACAATCTGGGTCCTCATTTTACCGACCTCGGAAAGATGGAAGGCTGAGTCAACTTTGAGTGGGTGAGAATCAAGCTGCTGGTAGCCGGCAGCCAGCAGACGTAGCCTGCAGTATTGCACTCTAACCACTGCGCCACCACTGCTCTTTTAATCTTTTTTTTTTTTATCTTCCCAAATGACTCAAGTTAGGGTCTGCCGTCAGCGAGAATGGTCCATACGTCCACAATCACAGAAACATATATTTTTCTCTCTGCAGTTTTCGCTTTTCAAATCAACATGTCTAGTGAAAGTGATAAAGGCCGCCTTCCCCATAAGGCAAGGACCGGCCCTTTAAATGTTCTTTGCTTTGTGGTTCAGCGGATCAACTGCATTTATCTATTCTGACAAAAGATAACATCAAACAAGGTATCTCCAGCAAATAACTGAGACACAGAACTCAACCTACATCCATAAATGGCAACCAGAAGGAAACTATTTTATTTTGCTGCTATATATTTGGCTAAGGAGGGACATCTAGTAAATGAAAGAACATGTCAATAAGAAAAAACAATCTCTTTCAGCCATCTAAAGTGCATTAATTTGAGGAAGTCTGGTTTAGGTAATTTTCAAATATTCATCCTTGGGTAATCTTTCTATTCAATCAGGTCTGCTATGGAAATCTTTGATACCCTTAGTATTGTTAATTTACTATGGAAATATATCCATCTATCCATCCATCCATTCACCCATCTCCCACTGATCCTTAGGAGGTAAAGGAAAAATTGCCCTGAACTCTTCAACACAAACACACCCATCTATTCTGGAACAGTGTTTTTCAATCTTGGTGACTTTAAGATGTGTGGACTTCCAAATTCCAGATTTCTAGTACCTGGAGAATTCTGGGGGTTGAAGTCCAGACATCTTAAAGTCATCAAGATTTAGATGCACTGTTCTAGAATATGAACCTGGGAGACGGTTGCAGTCATGTGATCCCGGGGTCATGTGATCTCACCTTTTGCGGCCTTCTGGCAAGCAAAGTCAACGATGAAGACAGATTCACTTAACAACCATGTTACTAACTTAACCACTGCAGTGATTCCCAGTGGCAAGAAAGGTCATAAAATGGAGCAAAACTCACTTAACTACTTTCTCACTTAGCAACAGAAATGTGGGACTCAATTTGTGGGCGTAAGTCAAGGATGACCTGTATCTTTTCCCGCTATCTTGAATGTATTGTATGCACTGGAAAAGAATGTCTTTGCCCTTCCTTGATGTGTGTTAGGATTCCTCTGGAATACTTTATAGATCCTGCTGAACTTGTGATCTTGCTCAAGTTCTTGTTATTTGTCTATCAAACTTACTGAAAGTTCCAGCGCATCAAAGAGTATCTGTAAATTAAGTCCACCCACTTGCCATTCCAAGTGATACAGCCCGAGGCCATCTTTAAAAGCAATAAAGTGAAAGCTCTTTAGACATTCTCGGCTCAGGTTGATTGGGCTTCCAAAGTTAATGAGCTTCTGCCCAAGTGAGACTACGCAACTTGCCATAAAATGAATCTGGAGCTCTTTAGAAGGCGGATATTAAATTACCAGGCAACAAACCTCCATTGAAACTTGATCGCTGCCTTGACTTGGAAAAAAATTTGGACAAGAAAAAAAATATTGAACCTCTTATCAACAGAAGGGAGTCTGTGATGAGGGTCTTCAAACAAACTACAAGTAGTTATCGACGTACAAATGTTCATTTAAACGCCGTTTGAAGTTACAACGTCAGTGGGGGGAAAAGGGACTTATGACCGCTGTTCACACATGCAACCATTGCAGCATCCCCATGATGACGAATTTGGATGCTTGGTAACTGGTTCATATCTATGATGGTTTACAGTGTCCCAGGATCATGAGATCACCTTTTGGGACCTCTTGACAAGCAAAGTCAATGGGGAAGTCAAATTCACTTAACAACCGTCTTAGTAACTTAACCGCCGCAGTGATTCACTTAACAACTGTGGCAAGAAAAGTTGTAAAATGGGGCAAAACTCACTTAAACAACTGTCTTGCTTAGTAACAGAAATTTTGGGCTCCATTATGGTCATAAATTAATGACTACCTGTACCATCAGGATTAATCCATACGTGCTTATCAGATACCTTTTTTATACACATGCACATTCTGTACATAAATATTCTGTTCAGATAGATCTATTTATAGGTATAATCTTGCTTAATCTGAATAAACGAGAAAACACTCTTTTTGAGCAAGCTAGGAGAACCCGCCTGAGGAAACCATTTCTGTTCTCCAAATAGATCTCAAAACCTCCTACCAATGGGTCTTCAGTCAGCCACATTTTACACGGAAACTTCTTCTCCAATGTAATAAAAAAATAATGATTAATGATAAAAATGTAATTGACAATGATTAACAACGGAAAAGGAAAAATCTGTCAAGCAACCCAAAAGACTACGCCTAATTCTCACTTGCTGGCATGCAGTAGGTCACTAGATCGAATGCAGTCAACAAGAGAGATCCATGTTTTCTTCCTTGCGTTTGTATACATTTAAGTGGAACTTAGCCTTAAATTCCTGCCAAATCAGAATTGCGGCTGATGGTTTTTACATTTTTTTAAAATCACGCCAGGAAGAAAAGAGAACAACCAACTGGATGAAAATGTCAACTTGTAGGAACTTTTGGAACAGATAAAGCAAAATGTAGTAAGCATTATGAATTAAAGAGCGACTAACTTCACGTTTGCAAAGATTTGTCTTCTGTAAAAATGATTTAAGTATTTATTTAGACTGCCTTGACCCACCCACCCCCAAACGGGGGTTTAACATTTTAAATGTTTCTTAGGCAGCTGTGGGCAGGAGTAACATCTCTTCTATATATGGAACTTTCCAGAAACAGGAGGAATACTTCCTCATATCAGTTGGAATGTCTTTTCCTCAGTTCTCCTATAGTCTTCTCCTTTTTTGTCTACCCCATATTATAAATCAGGGGTCGGCAACCTTAAACACTCAAAGAGCCACAAAGGTCCTAACCGGAAGCCCCCCGTTCAATTCCGGAGCCGACTGGAATTCTCTATGGTTCCCCCACCATAGAGTCTCATCCTAGCGTGGAGTCCTTTTTCATCTACCTGTCCTAACTGGAGGCCCTATCAATTGTGCAGCCGACTGGCAACTGGGAGCCGCAGCAGAGGGATAAAAGAGCCACATGTGGCTCCAGAGCCGCAAATTGCTGACCCCTGCTCTAAATGGATCTCTCGACAGACTGGATGATCAGAGCTTTTTAAAGTTTGTTTGGGGCTTTCTTTTTCCTATCACATTCACCCCTCCTAATTTTTTCCCCAGTGTATCATTTTCAAATCCCAGAATTACCCAGTCAGCATGATTGTTGCTGAGAATTCTGGGACGTGAAGGTCATGCATGTCTATCTGAAGATTGGTTGACTTGGTGAATCTATTTGAAACACTGAAAATGGGACATATATATACACCAGCTCAAGGGTGGATCATATGTACAAGCTATACAAATAATAATATTTACAAAAGTGTGCTGGAAAAAGAGAAAGTGAATAGAAAAGGATTTTATAAACTTCATTCTTTAAAGACTCCCAACAAGTAAGAAATATTCCCTTTGTTATTCTCACAGAAAAGATTGCTTCAACAAGGTCGGCAATTCAGCGGTTCGAATCCCTCGTGCCACGTAACTGAGTGAGCTCCCGTTACTTGTCCCAGCTTCTGCCAACCTAGCAGTTCAAAGCACGTAAAAACGCAAATAGAAAAATAGGGAAAACCTTTGGTGGGAAGGTAACAGCGTTCTGTGCGCCTTCAGTGTTTAGTCATGCCGGCCACATGACCACGGAGACGTCTTCGGACAGCACTGGCTCTTCGGCTTAGAAACGGAGATGAGCACTGCCTCCTAGAGTCAGGAATGATTAGCACATATGTGCGAGGGGAATCTTTACCTTTACCTTATGTACATTTCATTCAGTCTAAAATTATGTATGGAGAAATTGCAGACCTAACAGTTGAAAAACAAGACGCACAATGCTAAGGTGTAGACTTTCAAATGAAGGAAGTTTCAAAATTGTGCCCGTGGGTATAGGTGGAAGGGGAAAAAATAAAATAAAAGAGCACCAATGAAACAAGCCAAGCCAACTCACTTTTTGTTCAAAAGGCCTATCTAACTCTGTGGCGTAGTGGTGCCTCGCTGTGTTTTGACAACACCTTCTCATACTGACAACAACTACAACCCCAGGCTTTCATTATTGTTATGAAAACAAACCAAGGCCAAAAAAATGAAAGAGGAAAAAAAAAAAGCCAGATCCCCCCCCCCTCCCAAAAAAAAACACCCTCTTTGCTGTCTTCTCCTACAGCAACCCTTCTCTGTGTAGAGAGCCAGTTTGCTATAGGAGTAGTGAAGATGCTGACGTAGAAAAACCAAGGGATTTCTAGCTTTAGGCATGAAAGCCATCTGGGATCACCAGTTTTAATCCTGAGTTAGGCAAGAAAGCTGGCTGGACAATGCCCAGCTAATCACTTAGAGCAGGGGTGTCCAAACTTGGCAACTTTAAGACTTGTGGACTTCAACTCCCAGAATTCCCCAGCCAGCTGCTGGCTGGGGAATTCTGGGAGTTGAAGTCCACAAGTCTTAAAGTTGCCAAGTTTGGACACCCCTGCTCTAGAGATTGTGAGTTCTAGTCCTGCCTGAAGGCTGGATGATTTAGGGGCCAATCGCTAGGTAGTTCTAGTCCTGCCTTAGGCACAAAAGCCATCTGGACAATTTGGGGCCCATCGCCGAGAGACTCTGAGTTCTAGTCCTGCCCTAGTCCTGAAAGCCGGCTGGGCGACTTTTTGTCTCTCTCAATCAGTCCAACCCACCTCACAGGGTTGTCACTGTGGGGGAAAAGAGGGGAGAGGAAGATTTTGTATTCATTTATTTTATTAAATTCACACATCGCCCATCGAACGACTCCGAACACTTTAGATACAGTGTATTATGCATGCTCGCCATCTTGAGTTACTTATGAGGTAATAAAATTGGGATAAAAATAAAATAAAACACTAAAATAAAAACTAAGTTACTTGGCTAGGAAAGACTACGTTTCTGCTTTGTGTTCACTCAAAGAAGGAAGTCAGCTCCGTAATCCAGGCAAGAAAGCATCTGGTTCTTGATGTATATGAATCTGGGAAGCCAGTCAAATTAGATGCAAATGCAAAATTAAAAAGATAGCAATAAGTAATACTCTCATCACAATCTCATTCTTCCACGTATCGGCAACTTGCCCTCAGTATCAGTCAGATCCAGGCATCCGGAACAACTGGGTTTGAACAGATAACCAAAACTCAACAGAAACTATGAGGACTAGGATATTGGTTGTCAACTCATTCATTCCAAAGGACTCTATTTGTCTTGCGCTCCAGGGGAGACTGGAATTACAGTACAAAATCAACCAAAGGGCCTAAACTCATCTGTGTGCAATAATTGCATGAAATTAAACAGCAGTTTGCATTTCATTTTTGTGAACCTAGCCAAATTATCACTGATGCGCATGCTGGTGCATTGGTTTTGGCTGAATTCTCATTCTGAAAGCTTCAAACTATCAAAAAGGACATTTTTTATCGTCTCTGGTGTTCTTGAGATAAAGCCAAGATTTTTTTTTCAAAAAAAAATATTCAGAGATTCTTAAAATAAAGACAAAACTGAAACCAGAAGTCTTCCTTTTAGGTTTGATGGACAAAGATCTTGAAAGAGAACTTGGAGTTTCATTACTATTTATGTGGACAGAAGAGAAAACCTTATATGCAGAAAGGTGGAAAGAGACACTAATTTGCACCATGGAAGAATGGATGATGAAACTGATGAATTGGCCAAGATGGCAAAACTGACTGCTTTAATTAAAGAGAGGAATGTGTCTCATTTTACTTGGAAACCGCTTATGGACTTCGTGCTCGAAACTGGGGTCTGGGGGGAATGAAACTTTGATTTTAGGTTTTGATGACTTTGTTGTTATTGAAATGACCTGAAATACTGAGAAATATAATGCAAAAGAGGTTGAGGGTGTAATTTTTTTTTGTACTTTATCCTACTGAGAAAAATTGGAAGTCACTCCCCCCCCCCTTTTCCCTTTTCTTCCAAATATCTCTTTAACTTTTCACTTTTATTTACATTTTATCTTAATCCATTTCAATTTTTTTAAAAAAAAAAAGCTTCAAAGAATGGGAATACCTGGAGAAAAACTTTTGGATTCAGACCTTCAAGTTGTGAAAATCGAGGATCTGCAGACAGGATTTCACAAATGTTGACTATCACAGCTAGACTATGAATTTTCAAAACAAATTCATCCATCTGATCGTAGACAGAAAACAGAAAACTCGCTCCATCTGT
This sequence comes from Natrix helvetica, assembly GCF_964273705.1. NCBI lineage: Eukaryota > Metazoa > Chordata > Lepidosauria > Squamata > Natricidae > Natrix > Natrix helvetica. The sequence goes on from NC_138552.1 coordinate 10,212,958, forward strand.
GACTAATCTTAGCCAGGCCATTTCAGTTATCTCATTCTTATCAAAGGTTAGTTTGGAATTTATCTCTAATGTGGTTTAAACTTCTCAGCAGATCTGCAAACACTTTCTTAGACATCTCACTGGAATCCAAGGCTAGCTGGAAAATGTTAGGATCTGGGAGAATGTATTGTTGTGTCCATCTGAACCTACTTCTCTCTCTTTTCCTAAGTAGTCAGAATAATAAAATCCTACCCAAAAAAAAAGCAGGAAGATTTAGGATCAAGGTCACTGCTTTGCCGATTAAGATGGAGACAAAGAAATGCGATTACATGATCATTAGCAAAGAAGCAATAATCCTCCTCTCCAAATTTGCTTATCAGAGGGGTTAATTGCAGATTTTTTGCAGACAGAGGCCAAATCCACCAAGATCTCTATAAAAGTAACTTGTAGTGTGTGTGTGTGTGTTCTGATACCGAAAAAAGCTTTCAAACGAATTCCTGGGGGGGGGGGGGGGAAACAACCAGAAAGAAAAGCAGTATAGTTCCATGCTTTTCAAGGCAAATGAGATGAAAAAGAGATGGATCCCACCCACACCCTCCTCTCTGCAAGGTTAAAAGGGTAACGAAGCACCAAGCAAATTTTTATGAAGTCTTTCCTTTCTCTCTTCCTCCCCGCCCCCCCCAAATCTGGCTCCACCGCCATCGTCGTTCTCCCCCCCCTTCTTGAAACCAAGATAATGACGCTGGGTGGGAACCAACTTTTCAGTCTCAGCAGTAACTTTTTAACGGCCTTTTGGGGGAAGGAAGCGGAGAGAAAAATGCAAAGGGGGGGGAGATTTCTCAGTAAGCTGAGACAGGAGGCGGCGGGCAGCGTTCAAGCAGAGGTGACTCTGTTATTCAAATATTTTTTGAAATAATAAAAAATAAAACCAAGCCTTTCGGACAGGCTCTCTTGCACTCTTTTTGGGAACAGCGGGGCTGTTAAGTGGTTGACCTCCCTCCTTCGGCCTTTTGTGATGCAATATCCTCTCTTTTCTCCATTTTTTAAGAATGGGGTGAAAGTTAATTTTATGTCTTTAAGCAAACATAACCCCCCCTCCTCCATTATCTCCTTAGATTGCTAACCCTCTTAACACGCTACAGGCCAGGCCCAAGAATTACATTCTAATTGCAAATAATAATAATAATAATAATACTGTTTATTTTCTTTTGACCCCCGAAATAAGCACTTGGTCTTATTTTTGGAGAGGTCTTATTATTTTTAAGGTGCAGGAGGGCTCCTTAACCTCAACCCGCAGCCTGTGGATCAGCTGATCCAGAGAGGGCCAGAAGTTCTGATTCGGTTTCTCGCACACTCTTGCCAGCCCTAGTGTCACTGGGTCTGCCGCTCTTTTGGCGGCCGCCACTAAGAGAAGGGGCACGGTAGCTAGAGTTTGCAGTAGCGGCCTCCGCGAGGCCATTCCACGTGGATGGCAGGAGCATGTGGGCACATGGGGCATGTTCCCCCTCAGGAAATGGCGGGGACTGGCTGTGTTAAAATATTTTAGGGGAGGGCTTATTTTTAGCGCATGCGTTCAAAGGCCTGATTGGGCTTATTATCCAGGGAGGGCTTATTTTCGGGGAAACAGGTTAAAACATGACTTTTTTGGGGGGGGGTCATTTGTTGGGCAAACTCTGAAGAGGCTAATGCTTGCCCCAAAATATTACAGGCTGAAGATTTGCTAACCTCTACGTTGTGTACCTTCATGGCTTTCATTGATGGATGGCCTATGTTTTTCAGATGCCTGTAGGTTTTTGATTAACCAGTCACTCAGGTCCACAAGCAAGGTTTAGGAATATGCCCTCTAATTCAGAAGGCTCATCGTGATTTGAAGAAAAATAAAAAACCAAAAGACTTACTAAATTACCACATCAAGCCACAAAACAGCCCAACCCCATTTTGTGTCTCTGTGCTGCCAGCTAAAGACATCTAGGGAGCAAATGTAAAAGCCAAGATGGCAGCTTCCATAGAGTGGCTGCCATCTTGATTTTTGACTTATCCCCTGTACTTCCGACTCTCTCTATACAATGATTGCACCTCTTTGACCATCCAAAGTTTGCACACTTTTGCATTAAAAGTAAAAGTTCCCCTCACAGATATGTACTAGTTGTTCCTGACTCTAGGGGGCGGTGCTCATCTCCGTTTCAAAGCCGAAGAGCCAGCGCTGTCCGAAGACGTCTCCATAGTCATGTGGCCGGCATGACTAACCGCCAAAGGCGCATGGAACGCTGTTACCTTCCCACCAAAGGTGGTTCCTATTTTTCTACTTGCATTTTTACATGCTTTCGAACTGCCAGGTTGGCGGAAGCTGGGACGAGGAACGGGAGCTCATTCTGTTACGCGGCGCTAGGGATTTGAACTGCCAACCTTGTGGCCACTGAGCTACCACATCCCTTTTGCATGAAGCGATGGTTAATTTCATCTTTGTTCTTATTGAAGAGATGGATTTCCTAGTCCCGGTCCTTGGTGCTTTCTGTGTTTGGTTGCTTACTTGCAGACATTGCATTATCCAACTAGGTGACATAATCAGTGCAGTAGCAAGTGGTGTTACCTTGCTGGGAAATGAAACATATTCTAAAAAAACACCCAAGCTCAGAAAGCACCACGGACCCCACAATTTTACTCTGAGCTACAAATATCCTTTTCTATTGGTTATTGAGTTTTAAACCATGGGTTTCACACATGAACTGCCAAGCTCGGTGTGTCACCCTAAGCCCAACCAAACAAGCCACACAATGTTTGAGTCATATGGGATGTCATACATAAGCTGTTAAATTCGCCTAATCTGTCTCTCCTCCACAGTTCAGCAGAGGTAGAGATTGTATCGGCAGAATGTCTCGCAACCACGTACCAAGGTTAACCTTGAAGGACATTACCTTAAGGCCCAGGCAACTGACAGCAGAGCCCCATGAATGCAGCTATTCAAATGTGACCGAGTTAAAAAATAACCAGAGAGTTCACAGAAATCAGTCCTTGCATCGTGGAGTGACTTGATTACAGATTTTTTTACATCTCTTGTTAGCTGCTTTAACCTGGAAGATTTGAATGTGATCTAAAGTTGTGAAATGGTGTTGCAGCAGGCACAGCTTCCCGTCACACAAAACAGTTGAATATGGAGCCCGCCCGCCCGCGCGCGCACGCACATACACACACACACACCTAGACTTGACAACCCCCAAAATATATATTCCATGTAGGGCATCCTGATTAAAATTCCCTTGCACGAAGCTGCAGACAATGTGGCCCCACGTGATGAAATGACTTACACATCCCCTGCAGTTTATAACACCAAACAAAATTAAGAATACACCCAAGATTGTTAATGTTGCTTAAAAGAACTAATTAAAAGCCAGCGGCTAAAGATCCCAAGAGCTGCCAAGCTTTTTCGGTTCTCACCATTTTGCCAAGTGTCCTGAAACAACACCAGCATTCTTGTTTTGAACAACGCAGTTCCTGAACGGGTGGAAAGGCTGTTCCCCCGCGACACCTTAGAACAAATTCTATGTAAGAAAAAAAACAAAAACAGAAAACCCCAACAACCAGCAGCAGCTGGCCGGTAAAATGCCCAGTTATTTGGGTAAAAAGTTAAGGAAGTCAATATGAACTTTGCTTTCTTCCTATGCCACGATTTGAATGAAAGCCAGGTAACTGCACTTAATATCATTGAACTGAAAATAAACTGCAAAGGAAACTATCTGAGACACTGGGCAGGAAGCCAACCTGCCTTCCATGGGGCACATTCAATCCGATTCAGAAACGTGGCCCTGGCTGGCATGACCTTTGTTGGGGGGTTGTTATGACTCCTTCCGGAATCTTTGGGGAAACCTGATGCCCAACAGTTAGGCATCAGTACCGAAAGGCTAGATTCCTGCAATTCTTCAACACCAACCAGTAGCGGTGGCAGCGGGAGGCTCCACCCACCTACCCGGACATCATCACGTCCCGTTTTTTATGCTCTTCACTTGTGCGAAAGGTCCTGAGCACACGCTCATATTTGCGAACCGGTAGCGAAGGTAAGTTGATTTCACCCCTGGGCTGGAGGCTAAAACATATGAAGAACAGTTGCGGTATAATGAAAAGTTTAGTTTAATGAAAAGAAGGACTAGGAATGACAGGATAGCAAGTGTTCCGATATCTGAGTGGTTGCCATAAAGAAGAGGGAATCAAACTATTCTCCAAAGCACCTGAAGGCAGGACAAGAAGCAATGGGTGGAAACTAACCAAGGAGAGAAGCAGAACTAAGGAGAACTTAATCAGAATGGCTTGCTGTCAGAAGCTGTGGGTTCTCCAACATTGGAGGTCTTTAAGAAGAGATTGGAAAACCACTTGTCTGGAATGGCATAGGAATAGCACATGTCCTGCTTGAGTGGGAGTGGACTAGAAGACCTCCAGGGTCCCTTCCAACAATTCTGAAATCCAATATTTAGACTTCAGTCAGCCAGCCACCAGGGCAGTTGCATACCACAGTCCTCAAATCAACACAACATCCACCATTACCATCCTGGAGATCCATCAATGGTCGTAGGCTGCTGATACAGCAAAGCTGAAAATCCTGGCGTAACCTCAGCTACTCGGGAACAAGAAGTCAAGAAGATTAGCACTTAGTAGAGCAGTCCCATAGGCTTTGGGAAAGATATTCAGATACCGGGATGTGTCTATGCATAAAAAGATGAAGAATTGCAAAAGCCATGACATTCCCAGGGGCACTGTGAGAAACTCAGAAAGGAGCAGAAGACAACAAATTGAGACTTTGGAACTTTGGTGTTGAAGAAGACTCCTTACCCCTACCTTGGAATATCATGGTCAGCCAAGAAAACCAACAAATGGATCATCAAACAGATCAACTCAAAAGTTCTCGCTAGAGGCACGAAGGACCAGGTTTGATTTCATCCCACTTTGGAGACATTTATGCGAAGAAGACCCAGCTCTCTGGAGAAAGCTCCGCAGAGGGCAACCAGAATCAAAGTGAGAACTGAAAGGTCAGGTCAGGACACACTAGCTAAATTCAAAGTTACCTGTTGCAACTCAAGCAACTAATTACAGACAGAAATTATAAAGCACGGAAGAATTGACTGGAAGCAAAATCCATCCGAAATTATCCCTGCAGCTTTGCATAACTAATGAAAGAAACAATGGAAGTTTCTTTGTGACACAGAATATGCCACATAAATGCATTTAGAAAAAAAACCCATGGCTGGCATTCCGGGATGGCAGTCGAACTTATTAAGAGAAACTGCAGGAAATTTCCATTGTAAATTGAGTTTATTCCATAGCTTTTGAAGAAGCTTTGAGAAGACCAAGGCTGGAAGGTTGAGACTGACTACATAATATGATCTTCTGCAGCTCAATGGATTCCAGATGGGTTGGATTTCCTTCATCCTCCAGCCACATAATTACGGACCGTAAGAACGAGGAAAGCTGAGAAAAAATTGCTTCGTGGATTGTGGGTTCTTTTTTTGACTTACTGGCAATGTTTAAAATCTCAAGATACAAGTAGCGCTCAATCCCCAATCACTCATTTAGTGACCCTTCAAAGTAACAACGGCACTGAACAAAGTGACTTATGACTGTTTTTCATACAACCGTTGCAACATTCTCCATAATCGAAATTCGGGTGCTTGGCAACTGGTTCATACTTGTGACGGTTGCAGTGTCCCAGGAATTTTGGGCTCAATCGTTGTCATAAGTCGAGGACTACCTGTATATTCTGAGTTCATCAAAGGCCATGTAGCTGCATGATAAACTTTACAGTCTTCCAGGTGAAACTATATTAGGGAGAAAGTAGAAATATATCTATTTTCTGCCAGTCACACGGCAACTTTCTTAACCTCCGACTCTTCAGGATATCGCCTCGATTCCCAGAATCTTTAGCCATGCCAGTTGCATAATTCCATAAGTGGAAGATCACACATTTGAATGCAATAAACGGACTGTCACATACTCAAGTTCTCCTTTTCCCCAATTCAATAATAGCAATAGGCCTAGTTAGCACACCTATTACAGCTTCTCCTGCATCAACAGGGGGCAGTGGTTAGAATGCAGTACTGCAGGCAAACTATGCCCACAGCCAGATGTTCGACCGTCTCAAGTTTGACTCAGCCTTCCATCTTTCCCAGGTCTGTTAAAATGAGGACCCAGATTGTTGGGGGCAATAGGCTGACTCTGTTAACTGCTTAGAGGGGGATGCAAAGCACTATGAAGAGGCTTATGTGCTATTGCTATGAAAACCACACCAGTGAACAATGGGTTCGCTTAATGACCGCAGTACTCGCTTCATCACTGCCACGGAAAAGGCCACCAAATCAGATCAAGTACGTGTCCAACCTGTTTAATGACCATTGACTTACAATCATAATGGGCAGGCTCCATTGTGGTTATAACTCAAGGACGATCTGTGTTCACACTATTTAAACCAGGGGTGGGGAACGTTATCCACTTTATGACTTGCCAACTCCCAGAAGTCCCCAAGTCCTAAAGGGGACATCATTCCCTACCTCTGAATGGAAGTGTTTTCCATCTTACACAACCAGCCACTACTTGGTTTTATTTTAAGCAGGATGGAAACCTGCCCCTATTTTCTTGAGGAAAAGGGAAACTGGGAATCTTAAGTACTGGTGAGACAGCAAGATACTGGATCCTTCTTTTAGCTCCCTCCTCTGTTCCTCTCTTGCTCGTCTCTCCAACCGCAGCTATTTAAAATTATCCATCTGACTCAATTGCCAACCCTTACATGTCGGAGGAAACCATCTCAAAATGCTGAAGTTTTCACCACTTCCTCTGGGTATATTTTATTTAGCTGGCAGATGCATAAATAAATTCAACGCTCCCAACTTTAGGACGGTGGGTGCTAAGACTTTTAAAACACACCTCTATATATCGCTGCACCAGGATCTTCGAAAAAGAAGCTTGCAGGGTCAGCAAATGCTATGAAGAAGCTTGAAAAAATTAGGAATGTGACATGTGGACAGGCGAAAAGCTGCATTCGAAAACCACTCACCAAGTTTTTACATAGCTCTTGATAGCAAGAGCTGTTTTTAACAAGAGTATGACTCCTGGCCCCCCTTTCTCTCACTGCAGGTTAAATCCAACAAATTCCCACCAAAGGCTGGCCTTTATTATTAATGGCTTCTATCCAGATATGCCATGAATTTTAGATACCCAATGAATTTTAAATTGGTTGCAACTAACTTCCACTGCTTCTACGGAATTCGAGCTATAATTCTCCACACTTACCTAGGAATCATGAAGCGTGGCCAAATATAACAACCTCCCATGCCAAGCTGGGATATTTTAAATCCCACTCTTAGTTACAAGCAACTTTAATTGGACCACAGCCAATACTATAAACAATTAAACAAAAATATTTTATCAACGGGGGTCTCATACCAGCAGGGGTGAAAAAGCCAAAATGGAATTATGCCTGCTCAACTGACACTTTAAAAAAATGTATTCCTTTTTAATGTGTCACGACACATATAAAAAGAAATAGGACTTTATTTGCACTTTTGCCGTCTTGATTTCTCCCCACTCCTTGCAGGCACCCATCTCATAAATTTCAATGAAGATGAAATCAAGAACAGCTGCAGTGGATTAATACAATCACTGAAAAATAATAATAATAATAATAATCAGAACTGGGGATTCCTTATTTAAATAACTGTTCATCAAGTTCTTCAATTTGCTTTGTTAACCCCCCAAAGGAGTATGTTAATATTTCTTCCATACTAGGACTAAAAGTTAAAAGCCCCAATATGATTCACTTTAAAAGGGAATATAGGGAGTCCATATTTATGTTGCTAAGTGAGGCATTGAAGTGAGTTTTACCCCAGCTTACGACTTTTCCTACTACAGCTGTTAAGTGAATGGCTGCAGCGGTTAAGTTAGTAACACCGTTGTTAAATGAATCTGGCTTCCCTGTTGACTTCTGCCTGTCGGAAGGTCGCCAAAGGTGACCCTTGGACACCGCAACCGTCGTACATTTGAGTCAGCACCTGAATTTGGATCACATGATCATGGGGATGCTACAATGGTCGTTTAAGTGTGAAAAACAGCTCTAAGTCACTCTTTTCACTGCCTTTGTAACTTTGAACGGTCATTAAACAAATTGTTGTAAGTGAAGGACTACCTGTATTAGCAACTCAGGGTTGAACTGTGGGGCCCTTGGTGTTTTTCAGAGATCACCAAGGATGCTATAGTTCACTTTCTATTTGTTGCTACTTTGCCGGATCCCTGGTCGTGACAAGGGAACCAGCGACATGCACCGTAAAATGCAACTCCCAATTAACTCTGGTGGAACACCAGTTCAATATCCTTACTATAGGTCTTCAATGTGTTCTTCTAACACTGTCCATGGAATCTGTGGAACATCCAAAGGTGCTTTTTCAAGAGGCAACTTGACTTTCTGGTTTTTCTTTGAAGGCGTTTCGCTTCTCGTCCAAGAAGCTTCTTTGGCTTTGAAGAACCAACCAGAAAAGTCCAGTTGCCTCTTGAAAAAGCACCTTTGGGACCATCATGACCTGGAGGATGGAGAATCTCCATAAGACAAATCTGTGGAACATTTTTACAATAAACCAGGGGGGATGTCTGTTCTACACTTCGCGCAATCTTTAAGTATAGTCTGTTATGGAAGTAACGCTGGAGGAAGAAGGGACAAAGTAAAATGAAAGTTCAGAACTCAAGAATCTACATGAAATGACTCGCCCAATTCCCAGTCTCTCTTCATACTGCTGACTTGGTTACGCTGTCACGATCAGAAGATGTATGGAGGTAATTCCTGCACTCTTCCCTGGCCTGGTAGGCATCCTGCCTTACTTCAAAGACACGGCTGCTCTTATCTGTCTCTGATAACCTTGTCCTTTTGTGGACCGACCTATTTTTTTTTTTTTTAGATAAGCCATTTCAGGTTTCTGCACACAGTTTCTTTTGCAAAAATCCAAGCAACAAGAAGAGAGCATCTCCAGCTCACTTACTTTAGAGAGTGGCTTACTTATTTGGGCATGGTGGATTTCCATCAATCTATCATCTATCTATCTATCTATCTATCTATCTATCTATCTATCTATCTATCTATCTATCATCTATCTATCTATCTATCTATCATCTATCTATCTATCTATCTATCTATCTATCTATCTATCTATCATCTATCTATCATCTATCTATCTAATTTTCTGGAAGAATTATCTTGCCCTTTTTCCCTTCTTCCCTATATCTCCCTTCTAAAGAAGTATTTATTTGACCGAAGGGTTTATTAGGTACCATGTTGCAGAGTCTTAATTCTTTTCAGTTTGTTCTTAGCATCCTGGCGCAAGATACCCTTACTGTCAGAAATGTTTTTAGATGAAGTGTTGAGTGAAGTATTAGTCACTCTAAATGCCTTATTCAGGATGTCTTCTTGTGGACTCAACTTGGTACACTGATGACTTACTCTCTGGAAACAAATACTGTGGAGGTAAGGCACCCCAAACACCCTTTGAGGTGTGTGTTCTGTTAAGAGCCTGTTGTGCCTTAAAATGACTTCTACTGTATGACGCTGCGGAGTTGCCATGGTAATGGCGTCACAGTACCACTCAAGGGGGCTCCCCGCTCTGGTAAGGAGGAAAACCCAACGTTTTGGATTGCGGAGACGTTCGTGGAAGGAGGGTTGGGATAAATAAATACCTGGACGGTGCCGTGTTATCAGCTAGTACCAAATATAGAGATTTGAGAAAGGGAAAATATAAGCGAAGACAAGGGGGTCTTTGTTTATTGCAAAGGTATCAGTTGGTGTTAACATGAAAGGGAAGAGAAAAGGCTGAGATATAATTGACATTTGTATGAGTGACATCATGTCACGCTGAATCTAAGAGCTGGACACATAGCAATCTCCACTACCCATGTGGTAGCTAAGAATGGAAAGAAAAAAAATAAGGAAATTATGGTGAAGAGACACAGACGGGCAAAGGAGATGAATGTTTATCTTTTCATAATGGGCCCAAGCAAGGATCAAAAGCCAGACAGGATTTTTCCAGAATGACTTTCCATCTCGTAATGAAAGACAACCAACCAACCAACGGCTCTTCAGAAGTTTCTTATTTAAAAAAAAAATGTGAATGGAAGAATAATTAAAGCTATGCAATGCGTGAGCCGATCTGTAATAAGGGACACCAGCTTGCAATAGATGACATCATGAGACATAGAGGTAGTCCTCAATTTATAACCATTCATTTAATGACCGCTCAAAGTTACAAGACTGAAAAAAGTGACTTATTACCGTTTTTCACGCTTACAACCATTGCAGCAATTATGATCACATCATCGGAGACTGGGCAACTGGCATGTATTTATGACGGTGTGATCCCCTTTTGCGACCTTCTGACAAGCAGTGTCAATGGAGAAGCCAGGTTCACTTAAAAACTGGGTTACCAATGTGACAACTGCAGTGATTTACTTACCAACTGTGGCAAGAAAACCCCACTTAATTGCCTCACTTAGCAATGTAAATTTCGAGGCTCAATCGTGGTCGTACGTTGAGGTCTACCGGTAGTTTTTTTCTGCCTTAACAAACAATGAGTATTTTAAGAGCAAGGCATTATGCTGGATAGAGCAGGTGCAACTTTCAAGCTACATGAAACCAGGGTTGAGGTTTTGCTATCTCACAAAACAAGTGGGGGGTAAGATAAAACAATTGTGCCCATGGAAAGCTTAACTCATTTACATTGACCCAGCTTTATTATCCTCACTTCCAACTGTCCTCATTTGCCCACGGTGACATCACTGCCTGTCGCAATACTCCCAGGTTACTTTCCCCAGAATCTCAGTCATCTTATTAATATAGTTCCAAGGAACAGTAGCAGGTGATGAACTCAGATATGTAAAAATATTTCTAAAGGAAAATCTCCCACCTATCCCAAGTAATTCTGACAAGTCTTTCCTACCCCCCAGGGAAATATCAAGTTTCAACTCAATTTCCTGGTGACTAGAGAAGATTCAACTGGACTCCCCTCTCTTCCAAGCTGCTAAATAACTCAAAAACGAGACTGGGGTGTAATTTGAAATACAATGGGAACACGCCACTGGAAATTTAAGCATTAACACGGAATGGCTGCAAACAATCTTGATAAAATAACTGTCGCCCATTCAGGCATTGCTAAAATATTGAGCGTTCCTCTGCATGCACCAGATGGCTAGATAACCTTCTTGCAACCTTGCTTGGGAATAAAACCCTGAATTTACGTTTGCAGGAGAAAAGGCAGGCTAGCTTCAAACAATGCACAGGGCACAGCTTTCGTGGGAAAGCAAATATGTGTAGACAGGCATTACTGGTCTATGAGTCAAAGACTCAGAGGATGCAAAGCTACTTCAGAAAGCCATTGGAGAGTGGTTGGCGAATACAGTTAGTCCTCGACTTTCAACCGTTCGTTTAGTGACCGTTTTCAAATTTACAAGGGCACCGGGAAAAAGTGATCGACGACCATATTTTTACACTCGCGACCACTGCAGCATCCTCATGGTTAGTTAGGTGATCCACATTTCAGATACTTGACCCCTGGCTCCTATTTTACAGCGGTTTGCAGTGTCACAGGGTCGCGCGGTTTCCTTGTGCGGCCCTCCCACAAAGCAATGTCAGCGGGGAAGCCCATTCCCCTCCCCAAAATTATTGCAGTGAATCGCTTAACGACTGTGGCTATGACTTTCTCCAGGTTGGAATCCATCACCAAGGTGGCCATGGCTCTGAAATTCAGAAAGTGGCCTGCTTTTTTAAAAAAATCAGGATAAGACAACCTCCCCCTTCCCCCCCCCAAGCGTGGGAGGTCACTGCAACCTAGGAATCTCTCCCCATAGCACTCCTCTGGACAGCACAATAAACATGATCCATTCCTGCTCCTAAGACATAAAGCAGGCATTGAATTAATGAGGGAGGGAAAGGCTAGCTTTAAAGAGAGTGATTTACCCCAGGAGGAGAGGATTAAGGGAGAAACAAAGTTGGGGGAGGAGGGGAGAAGAGAACAGATCCAAGCCGCAAATTCCACCCCTCTTTTTTTTCCCCTTCCTCCCCCCCATCCCCCGCTTCTCCTCAATTTGAGGTTTTAACCTTTTGGAAGATGCTCCATTAAGAAAACAAGAGTGAAATTGGAATTCAGTTTGGCTGGTCTGCCCAAGTTCCTTCTCCTCCCACCTATTTCCTTCCCCATTTATTTTTCCAAGCGCCCCAGATGACATGAAAGCACACCGGGGAGTGAATTAAAGGTCATTGCTGCTGGAACCGGTCCCTTTCTGAAGACCCCTACCACGACAGGATTAAAATTCTGACATCCCTCTCCTCCCAATAGGCACAGGTAGTCCCCGACTTGCAACAGTTCGTTTAGTGACCGAAGTTACAACGGCACTGGGGGAAAAAGCCACACAAGCGCGTTTCAGACTTACGACCATTGCAGCAAGCATCCCCCGCGGTCACATGTTCGAAATTCAGATGGACTCACGTTGATGACAACTAGCACCCCGGGGTCATGAGATTACACTTTGGGTGACCTTCTGGCCCACAAAGTCAATGGGCAAACCAGATTCATTTAACAACCGTGTTAGTAGTTTAATAAGGGCAGTGATTCACTTAACAGCGGCGGCAAGAAAGGTCGTAAAACGGAGCAAAAGTGACTTAACAAGGGTCTCACTTAACAACAAAGTTTTTGGGCTCAATTGTGATTGTAAGTCACAATTCTGGGAATTCTGGGAGTTGAAGTCCACAAGTCTTAAAGTTGCCAAATTTGGACACCCCTGTTGTAAGTTGAGGACTACCTGTATATATTCTGACTCCTTTTCATTTCCCCAGAGCCCCAGGCCCTCCCCCCCAAAACAAACTCCAATTTTCCAGTCTTCCCATCCTGAACTGAGCTCCATTCATTAGCCGGAAGTCCACAGCTTCTTCAACCAAGCCAGGATGGAGCACAGCAGCGAACGGAACAAGTGAAGGACAAGGTCAGGTTGGCTATTTTCAAAAGCAGCTGGGCTCTTCTGCTCGTCCTTCCAAAGCAGGTCATCCACACACACACACCCTCTGGACCCCGTCTTCCCAGCCACTCCACTCAGCCCCATCAGACAGAGCCCGTTTCTTCCTACTCTCAAGCTTCCTCTTTCCAATACGCATTCAAGATGGACAGGGGTGTGTGTGCGTTTTCATATGTATGGGTGTAAGGCTGTGGGTGTATGTGAGTGTCTATACACATACACACATGATATATATGTATGTATATATACAGCATGTGCATATGTGTGTTATGTATGTGTACACTTTTGAGAGAAGGCAACAGAATTTCATTTTTAATGTTTGCCAGTGTGCCCACAGTAAAAAAAATGGCAATAAAAGTTATCTGGTGGTCTGGTTGGTTGGTTTGCTGGTCTGTGTCTGTCTGTCTGTCTGTCTGTCTGTCTGTCTGTCTATCTATCATCTATCTATCTATTCATTCATCCATCCATCCATCCATCCAGTCTGTCTATCTGTCTGTCTATCTATCATCTGTCTGTCTGTCTATCTATCTATCGATCGATCCATCTATCTGTCTGTCTGTCTATCTATCATCTCTCTCTCTCTCTCTTGTCCATCCATCCATCCATCCATCCATCCATCCATCCATCCATCTATCTATCTTTGCTGGCTGGGGAATTCTGGGTGTTGACGTCTGCCAGGCTTAAAACTGCCACAGTTGGAGACCCCTGATTTAAGGAATTGTTGGTGAAGAGACAGCATCTGATCTAGAGCCAAAACAAGATGCCTTTTCATTTCCCAGGTTGGCATCTGTAGCAAAGGCAACCAAGGAATCTTTGTCAAAAGATCTGGTTACAATTCCGAACGCGGCCAATTCAGAAAAGGCAGTTTTCTACCCACTTCAAAAACATATGAAAGGGGGGGGGGGGGAGGAAGCAGGGGAAAGGGGGAGAATGTTTACTTTCCTGTAACCCATCCCCTATTTAAACTTCAGTAAGTTATTACAACTTTTCATTGCCGATAAAAGTAGCCCAGATCTCTGATAACCGCTCATTAAAAAAAATCCTGTTCAAATACACTTTCCAGCAAGCTATCTTAAGGGTGCAAAGACAAAAAAGAAAGAAAGAAAGCCAAGAGTCAATGAACGTTTAGCCCTTTAAAGAACTCCTATGTAAAATCTTGGTCAGTGCAGATCAACAACAGTTCCAGATTTTAAAACAGAAAACTCAGTTGTCTGTTTTAAACCTGTCTTCCACTGAGGACCTGTACACTGCACAAGTCAAAAAGAGGGCAGTGAAAATATTTACAGACCCCCTCGCATCCTGGACACAAATTGTTTCAACTCCTACCCTCAAAACAATGCTATAGAGCACTGCACACCAAGACAGCTAGACACAAGAATAGTTTTTCCCAAACACCATCCCTCTGCTAAACAAATAATTCCCTCACCACTGTCAAACTATTCACCAAGGCTGCAATACTACTACTATTAGTCTACTATTAGTTCCCATCATCCATCTCCTCCCACTTATGACTGTGGGACTATAACATGGTTGCTTGTATCCTTACCATTTATATTGATATTGTTTCCTGATTGCTTATTTGTACCCTATGACTATCATTAAGTGCTGTGCCTTATGATTCTAGACGAATGTATCTTGTCTCTTTATGTACACTGAGAGCATATGCACCAAAGGCAAATTCTATTTTATTCTATTCTGTTCTGTTCTTCTACTTATTTTTCTAGCTAGGGAAACTTTCAGATTTATCAGAATTTCCTTTGTCCGTTAAAACAATCCATCCTCTTCATTAAACATAACTGCAATATTATCATGAACCATATTAGGTTGGGTTGGGTTCATTCTAGGTTCTCTACAAGGCCAGAAACACCCAACCGACAGAGACCGTGCAGAATCAGAGAGAGAAGAGATCAAACAATTACAAGGATGAAAAACTTTCAGAGAAAACATCTTTATTATTATTTCCCCCCCTCCCCTCCCGGAAAGTTATCTAAGACTTCTCTCTTAAGAAAGCATTCTGCTACCAAGCGAGCAATGTGATTTCCTGCTGCCCACCCTCCCCCCCCAAAAAAATCCCCACCCTTCCTTTTTCATCAGCAGACCAGACAATCCGAGATGTTTATCAATTCACAAACCTTTTAAAAAGGGGCTCCTTTTAAAAGCTAATCTTCGTTTGCTTATTTCATGTGGTATCCTGCGAAACTCAACCCCACCCTGTGGCATATTTCATTTCCCCCTCCTCTCCTTTTCAACTCGTTAAGCATTCTTATTGTAGAGCCTGATTCTTCTTTTTTTGGGTAGAGTTTTTTCCCCCCCTTAAAACTTTCTTCTACACTCTGTTTCAAGAAGGTTGGAAGGGAATATATGTTTTTAAAAGCAGGGAGGGGAAAAGCCTCTTCCCTCCTCCCTTTCCTCCTGATTAATTCTTATTAGCTGCCTTTGAACACACAGAATCCTGTCCTCTCAAATAACACACTGAGGGTATATATTACATTTGGGGGTGGGGAGCAAACAAGATTCACATAAACACAAGCACGCTGAAAGCAATTCTTAAGACTGAAAAGCCCCCACATACAAAACAGACACACAAATGTTGAGCACACTTACTGGGGTGGGGGGCAGGAAGGTGGGTGGGTGGGTGGGAAAGGATAGTCTTCCCACATTCCAGTTGTAAACTAATGAATGGGAGGACGGCTCTTTTATAAATCCAACACAGATTCCTCGGCCAAAGAAAACTTAACTTTCAATAGAGGCGCAAGTCCAAACGAGTATTTTTTGGGGCATTATGCAGAAAGCTATTAAAAAGGTTTGCAAGCTGCTTCACACCAAGAGAAAAATGGGAGAACTACAATAATGCCTTCGGTGAGATGGAGGGCTGGTAATTCAAGGGTTCCTCTCTATTGTAGTTTCTCAACCTTAGGTATGTGGATTTCACCTCCCAGAATCCCCCCAGCCAGTATGGTGTTGGGGGGAGGGGAAATAATAATTTTAAGATGTTCTTTTTCCACATTGTCCTCCTCCTCCTCCTCCTCCTCCTCCTCCTCCTCCTCCTCCAGAGATCAGCCATTCCCAGATTAAATTGCAAGCCACCAAAACGCCTTACACCCAAAACCTTAATCACCAGAAGCCAGCCTCAACTTGCAAACTTGCAAAAAAGCAGGAGCCTGCTCTGGCACACCCTTCAACAGTGGACAGTATATAATTTAGCTCCCTGTGCATAAATCACATAGGCAGACGTTGCCTTCAGCAAACTGGTACTGCCAGCCTGCCAGCATCTTTTGTCTACTCTAGGCTCAGATACAGCTCTCAACAAGGGAGGACAAGATAGAAGCTTGCAAGAAATGCGATCTATGACCAACTTAATTCCAACAGCTGGTAAAACTCGGTCTTACAGCCCTGCAACCTGAGGCCAGCCAGATGTTGCGGAACTACAGTTCCCAGCATTCCCATGAATGGGGCTATTTTTGTTAAGGATACCGGGAAGTATAATTGTTCAATGAAACAAAATTGAAAGAAGACAGACCACGCTACAACAACGACAAAAAAAAGCAAAACCTCACCCATTTTCCTGACCGGTATATGACTAAAGTGCAACACATTTAAAAATGCTACGAAATCATCAAAATCTGGAACATCCAAGGTAACTTATTCTCTTGAGGCTAGATTATCATACACATTCTTATAAACTGGAAGATTTTCAGCTACGAGCCTGTGGGGGAAAGTGTCTTCCAGCAGAAAGGCAAAATAATTGTGGTCTATTTGCAACCTTTCATGAAAATGCAACAGAGGATTTCAAATCACCAGCAAAATGCAGACTGATTTATGTCTGAAAAACAGGGGAAATTCTGCACAACAAAATCCATTCCACATCTGCTCCTTGATGAGATCCATCAGTGTGCTCACACACTTCATTAGCTTGACTTTCTCTTCATTCCCAACACTGGTGAACATACAACAGCTGTCCAACCCCTGATGTCCACAGATGGTACAGCCACTTCCAAATTTTCTAACCACCGCCCCGAGGGAAAACTCCTGCTAAGATTTTCATTCCTGGAAAAGCATTTAGGTCTAGTCTACCAGGCAACAGAGGTTACATGAGGATGCTGCTTACAACACAGATTCACAACTAGGTGGCAAAGAGCCATGAAGAGGAATGTTTCTCAACCTTGTCTACTTTAAGATGCATGGACTACAGCTCCCAGAACTCCCCAGCTAGCGGGGAGATTGAGCTCCACCCATCCTAAAACCAACACAGTGAAGAAACACTGCCATAGAGTAGCGTTTCCCCATCTTGCCAACTTTAAGATAGTTGGACTTCAACTCCCAGAACTCCCCAGCCAGCTGGGAGGTTGAAGTCCACCCATCCTAAAGCCAACACAGTGAAGAAACAATGACGTAGAGTAGCGTTTCCCCAACTCACCAACTTTAAGATACAGTAGTTGACTTCAACTCCCAGAATTCCACAGCCAGGATGGCTGGCTGGGGAATTCTGGGAGTTGAAGTCCACCTATCTTAAAGTTGCCAAGGTTAGGGAACATTGCTCCAGAGGTCCAACCTCCTTTTTTTACAAGAACAACATACAAGAGAAGGGGCGCAGAAGAGATCTTGAGTCTTACCTGCGAGCCCCTCAGGGGCCAGAAAATTAGTTCCCCTCGTTTCGGTGGAAGAAGGCACAGACTCTGGACAACTCGCTGCAAAGACAAAAGCGAATGGAGAAATAAGTATGACATGACACTACCCCCCCCCCATACTTTCAAGCCCAATGCAAGGAGGTCTCTAGCTAAATGAAGCACATTCCATAGAGTTTACTAGGAAGCGATTACTAATTTGTCTGCACAGAGCTATGCTTCATGCAACATCCACCCTCCTCGGTCGTCACCACCACGTCTGCTCTATCATTAGTCAAAGAGAGGAAGATTATAGACTGGATGCTAGTCATCCTCCCTCCCAATGCAAAACCCCTTCTTCGGTTCAACTGGTTTTGTTTTCTCGGTCAAACCTGGCGACCGAATTCCCGTTTGCTGAACCGAAGCTGAAAAACCCAGAAGGAATCTTCTTTAAAAAAAAAAAAAGCATTTATTGAATTTTCCAACATTTAAAAGACAAAACACAAACATACACTTATCACAGCTTTTCCATATAGGTATGTAAAGGTACCAATACCTTTTGTAACAATCCTATTTACAAAAATGCTATCTCAATTTCACTATACTGTTATATCCTTATTTAAATTATCATAACATCAAATCAATATCATATATTCCTTATATCTTTTATGCTCTATATATTATACTTGAACATTTTATATCCTAAATTTTACTTTCACTCTCAAGCCAGGAATACCATTGATTCCAAATTTGATAGTACTCAGTTTCTTCCCTCTCCTTCATTTCCATAGACAAGTCTATCCATTTCTGCACATTCATAAATTTTCCCAGGAGGAATTTTCGTGGCTACCCAATGGCCTTGTCAATTGAAAAACTCAGCTAACCCATAATGGAGAGCATGTTGCCAAAGATGTTTCACTCCTAAAAAAAATAATCATTATCTTTTCTCATTACAGGTAGTCTTCGACGTACAACCGTTCGTTTAGTGTCCGTTCGAAGTTACAATGGCACTGAATAAAGGGGACTTATGACCGTTATTTCACATGACTGTTGCAACTGCCCCGTGGTCATGTGATCAGAATTCAACCACTTGGCAACTGACTTGTACATGTGGCAGTTGCTGGGGTCAAGTGATCCCTTTTTACGACCTTTTGACAAGCAAAGTCAGTGGGGAAGCCAGATTTACTTAACAACCGTGTTCCTAATTTAACAACTGCTGTGATTCACTTAACAACTGTGGCGAGAGGCCGTAAAATAGGGCAAAACTCACTTAACAACAGAAATTTGGGGCTCAATTGTGGTTATAAGTTGAAGACTGCCTGGGTTTCGCTGAGAATTGCCCCCTCTCCTTTTATGTTAAAGTATGATCAACTTATTCTCTCTATTCCTATTTCAAATATGCTTCCCCATCAAATCATTTGAAAGCGTAATCTTTTAAAACTGAGGCCAGGAAAAATATATAAATTAAAAGTTGATTTATCTATCACTGTGCCCAGCCAAAAACCACTGGCATTTGGTCAATATGGCTACGTAAATTTGAATGACCCGTCGGAAAAGAGATACGTACTTTAGAACGACCTATTTTTAAACAACCGAAAATTATTTTTCCGATAATTGCATTCCTTCTTTCAGTTATGGAAAGAACCCACTTTTTTTTTAATGCCCGTGACATTCCATAATCTCCTTTTTATCAGAGTTAAGTATAACCCTGAACAGGAATATACAGTTGAACAGGATGCACTTAATCAAACTGAAAACAATGGAACATACAGGAAATTGAGTTACTTGTGCAATACTGTAGACTTTCTCAATGTGTGGCATTTCAGTGGTCTAAGGAAACAGCTATTTTATAATTAAAACTTTAACAAAAGGGGGAAAGTAGCCATCAAGACAAATGCTTGGGTTGGAGACTTCCCTTAACCAAGGATGTAGGCCTCATTGAGGCAGTTTGGGTAATACCATCTCACAACAAGGGGTAAATTAATGAGAATGAAAGTCAAAAATCTTCCGCTAAGAATTCCTTAAGCAGCAATGTGTGCCAAGAAGAGAGCAACTACAAAGGGGTGTGTGTGTGTGTGTGTGTGTGTGTGTGAGAGAGAGAGAGAGAGAGAGAGAGAGAGAGAGAGAGAGGGAGGGAGGGAGGAATTTAGGCTCCTCCTCTTCGGACGTTGTGTGATGTCACATGTACAAAAGGGGTGGGGCTTATATGATGATGCTCCATCCTGCATCTTGGCCATTCTCCTCTCCCGAGACACCTGAGGCTGCATTTAACTTTGCACTCTTCAGCTATTTCATCACTTGTAACCCCCAGCCAGCACAATGTCACACACACACACAAGGTATTTGTAAACACATTTAAAATACTGGGGAAGGTCAGCCGCAGTCTCCCTCTCTCCTCTAGGCATGCCAAGACCTTTTCTTTAACGAAGTGAAAGAAATTTGGAGACCCAAATGGCACAGAGCATTCAAACTCGCAGAACCAATATAGAACTGCTTACTTAACTATTCACAAATAGTCCTCGACTTACAACAGTTTGTGACTGTTCCAAGTTAGAACTTCACCCCCAAAAAACAACTTATGACCGTTTTTCACACTACCATTGCTGCATCAAAATTCAGATGCTTGGCAACTGACTCATATTTATGACGGTTACAAGTGTCCCAGGATCATGTGGTCATCTTTTGTCACTTGGGTTGCCTAGCACCCAATTTTGACCATGTAACCTGGGATGGCTGGAATAGTTGTTAAGTGCAAATGACCTGTCATGCGTCAACTTTTTTCAATGCCGTTGTAACTTTAAATGGTTATTAAAAGATTGGTTGTAAGCCAAGAACTACCTATCACTTCCGCCCAAAATGAGGATTTGCTTTGGGTTTATGATTCCTGATTTGCATAGAAAGAGCAAATCAGTAATCAAAGTATAAAAGTCTCACTTACAAAGACTGGTTTTACATATGCAACTTTACATGAAATCAATTAAGAGTACTATTCTGAATACCTTGAAGAACATCAACTGATAACTTTCATGGTTAAATCGGCTAGGACAGATCCTAATGATACAAAGAGGACTTTCACCTAAGTAGATCTATTAGATCTGGGCTGCAAGATCTGTAGATCACTGGAGAGCAAGCAAACAATAAAGAATGTTGTTTCTCTGCTTTGCCCTGGTTTTTGACCAGAATTTAGCAGCCAGATACAGCAGCCTTACACATGAGTAACACAGTGCTAGATCAGCTTTTAACAATCAGCTTTTGCATCAAAGCGTAACCAATGAAAACACCCCAAACCATCAAGGTGAAAACAGTGAAAGTGAAAACATGAAATAACAGCATGACAAGATTTCACCCATCCTGAGAAAAATGGAAATGCACAATAATGTGGTAATACATGCACCAATTTTGTCTCTCTGCCCCTTTCAAGAAGACCACACTGCTTATCTCTTTGGTCATCTGTGCATCGTTATAATAATTTACCATCCTGCTTTGCTACTTATCTTGTCTTTTTTTTAAAAAAAAAATCCTATATGAATTGCACGTATTTGAATATTGTATTCAATTAACCTGAGATTTTACAACCTCTTTAAAAGGTTTTAGAACCCCCTGATCTGGGGAAAATACCCCATTTTTATTTATCTCACAAGAGTTGGTTATTGGCTTTATATGGTGTCCTCCAGTTGCCATTTCAAGAACAGGATTTTGTAGTGACTGCAAAACAACAACTAACATCAATGAGGTGAAAGCCTATTTTGGTAAAGAAAAATCACCAAAACAATGTCAGACAACATTTTGACTTAATTCAATGGGTTCGTTATTGGCTTACAGCAAGCAGAATTAAATCTAATTGTGCATTTCTAATTTTAATACTTTCTTTGCTTCCAGCAAAAAGTGACCTCCAACCAAGAGAGATACAGGTGTTTCTCAATTTACAATAATTCATTTAGTGACCGTTTAAAGTTAAAATGGCACTGAAAAAAGTTACTTATGACTATTTTTCATACTTAAGAAGGTTGCAGCATACTCTCTCGGTCACGTGATCTAAGTTGTAAAATGGAGCAACTCTCACAACTAATGTCTCGCTTAGCAAAATAAATTTTGAGCTCAATTCTATTCATTAAGTCACTCCTATACACTGCACTCTGTTAATATACAGACAGATGAGGCTATATTTCACCAAAAAAATCCTGATTTAATCACTGGGCAGTCCCTTATTGGTATCTGAAAACCATCCTGTTTAGACGTCACAGTTGCTAATATTAACCTCCTTAAATTAAGTGTTATGGCTTTCTTAAGAGTTCACAAGAAGTCATCCTGAATAAGGTATTTAGGGTGACTAACACTTCACTCAACACTTCATCTTAAAACTTTTCTGACAGTAAGGGTATCTTGCGCCAGGATGCTAAGAACAAACTGAAAAGAATTAAGACTCTGCAACATGGTACCTAATAAACCCTTCGGTCAAATAAATACTTCTTTAGAAGGGAGATATAGGGAAGAAGGGAAAAAGGGCAAGATAATTCTTCCAGAAAATGAGAGAGAGAGAGAGAGAGAGATAGATAGATATGCATTTACTTTAAAACACTGTTTCTCAACTTCAGCAACTTTAAGATGCATGGACTTCAACTCCCAGAATTCCCTAGCCAGCCATGAAATCCACCCAACTTAAAATCCCTGAAATTGAGTGAGTGTTGGAAGTTTGGAACTGCTAAACTCAAGAGTGTAGCTGCAGATATTTGGGGTTCAAATATCCTGACTCAAAAATATAGAACACGTCAACAACTTTTCAGATTTACTATATGTCCATTCCTGAAGCTTTGGAAACCGGGGTCTTCAAAAGGTAATCTTAAAAAAAAAACCAAAAAAAAAAAAAAACCCCAAAAGGGCAGCTTTGATTGCAGCCACATCTTGACATTTCTGAAAAAACCCATCTAGAAATCTTAACTTTTTTCTCCCTATCTTAATGCAAAATTCACCTTTTGTATTCGCACGCCAAATGCAACTTTTGCATCAATGGCTAATTAAATCCACACCATTTAGATAGAACTGGTGTCTGGCACAGTTAAAAATGTGTGAGCTAACTGCTACAAGGCCTTCATCGATAGAGCCTGGGACGGGCTTTTCCTCCATATGGTTAACAGTGCTCTATAAAAAGAGAAAAACAGCTCCGGAAATGAACTTTGAATCTTCAAAACAGGCTTACTACTACACCAGCCTGAATCCTCTTCCTATGCAGGAGAAAAGAAAACTCTGAATTCAAACCATTTCTTTAGCAGCACACTTTGGGTTTCAAGCACCCAGGGGGAGAAAAAAAAGAGACCCCCTCGCAAAATTTGCAAGAGAATAAAAGACATACAATTTCCTTACTTGCTCTCCTCACAATGGCCTTGATTAAACAGGAAGTTTGATGAGAGTCAGAGGTTATAATAACCACCTGCAGTGACAGACTTATGAATTATTTTTGTCTCCTATTCGGGGCTTCACTGCCAAATGGGTTTCTAGGAAGAGAAGGAGTTGTCCGGACGCTCCATTGCTTTTTTTACACTTCCGACTGGCTCTATTAATCACTTCCCATTAGCCGATATGCAGAACTTTTGCTTTCACAAAACCAGCATTGTCAAGGTTTGTGGTTTCTTTGACTGTTTACACACCATTCATTGCTGAATAAATATTGCTCTCCAAGAAGCAGGGCCTGCTTGTAGGCAGGAGGGAGGTTTAAACACCTGCTCGGAGGTTTTATCCTAGCATCTTTACCAAAAACAAATATGATAGCCATTATTTTTTCCGCATTGTGGCTGGCTGCAGGCCATATTTTTTTTTCTTCGAATGTCCGTGCAAAGGCAGCTGTTGCTAAAAAGGAAAATTTTAAAAAAAGAGGGGGGTTTCCTTAAAACCTCCAAAGTTTAACCACTTTTACATGTAAGCCTTGGACAGCAAAGGTGACTATCAAAAAAGTAATGGGGAGCATAACCCCAGACGTGCCACTAGAAGCAGGGGTGAAATCCAGCAGGTTCTGGAGAACCGGTAGCGGAAATTTTGAGTAGTTCGGAGAACCGGCAAATGGAAATGGAGATTTTGCAGTATTCTTCCCTTGCCACGCGCACCAAGCCGCGCCCATAGAACCAGTAGTAAAAAAAAATTTGAATTTCACCACTGACTAGAAGGCAAAATCATGAAACTTCATTTCACTTGGCCATATCATGGGAGGGAATTGACTGGGAAGAGAAATGATGCTTGGAAGAATTAGCGGTACCAGATGGTGGGACACTATCAAAGGCGGCACCAGCCAGAGCATAGAAAAACTCAAAAGAAATAGCGCAAGATCAGACGATGTGGAGGGACCTTGGGCCATTGTATCACCAAGACTCAGACACAACTAAATGGAGAACATCCTTTTCCACCTCCTCCTCCTCATCATCTGTAAAACCAATATAACAGCTAAAATGTGCGTCTAGGAAAGCAGGTTCAAATCCATTCCGTCATGCTAGATTGAGGTTGAGGTTAAAACCTAGGCAAGCACCCCTAAAATTATAAAGCTATCAAAGATGTGAGAAGGTTATGTATGCCCCCTTTTTTGGTATATTTTCATACATTTGTATTTCGTATTCCAAGCACAAATGTTTGGGATTAGTTCTTTAGCGGTCAACAGAAATCACCACAGCAGAACTGGATTGAGAAGAAATAAGCGCAGGATGAGATGAACATCTCTTGGGGTTCCCAAGGAATTCTCCTTCCCCTACAGAGCTCATCAATGTAATCCAAAACTTGGATTAACCATTACCAAATAAATTAGTTGCAGGAAGTACCATCTGATCTTAGATGGCCATCAGCTCAATGTAGGTGGAATCTTAAGGAATCTCAGGTTTTTACCCAGAAGGTTCATCAAGACCACCTACCAATAGTAGCTCAACAAAAGGAAAACTTGACCTCTCTCCTGCTTTGCATTCATTTGGTTTCAGATCTGGGGTGAATCACAGTCAACTGTGATTAATGCAATAAATCCTATTTTTAGCAAACCACGACAATCAGGCCAAGATACCCCTTTTCTGAGTGCACCAAAATTGAAATTAGTATCCTTTGCCTCTCTCTCTCTCTCTCTCACACACACACACAGAAATCTCCTCCCCAAATTCTCTTCATCATAGCAGCCTTGTTGCAAGCCAGAAATTATTTGTGATCTACTATATAAATCACACAAGGAACTACCAGAAGATCCAGATCTTCCAATCCCTGAGGCAGAGTTGCTTGATCAACTGCAATGCTGCTCCTGCCCAACAGAAAGTTCACAACGCCACAACAATGTACAGCAGACACACTTCAAACTTGTTTCAAGATCAGCAATCTTAATGAACTACAACTCTCGTTATCCACCGCAAACCTTGCCAATGGCAAAGGATGCTGGGAACTGTAGTCTAGCAGCAACCGCCTTTGCTATATTTAGGCCTGTCCAGCTTTATAATCTTTCACCTTCGGTCACCTTTTCACCTCTCTCCATAATCCTATGTAGGCAGATGCTAACCCACCTTTAAGAGAAGACCAAAAACTGCTTGCAAGTATTCTCATTTCACAAGTGGGGGTGAAGAGGAAACCATGGATAAATGGTATATCCTAAGCCAGATCTCTTAAAATTGAGGGTTCATCTACAACACGGAAATGTCACAACAGGCCATGAGATCAGGATCATGAAGAAGTCCCCAGTGAGGTTGTATACAATAGAAAAGTTTGTGGAACTCTATTCTGCAAAAGCTCAGTTGACACCTTGTGCCAAGACAGATAAAAAGATTTTCTGCAAGTGATCAACAGAACAAATGCTACCCACTCACCTAATAAAAAAATAAAGGGATGGAAATAAACTTGTTCCCAAAATTGATGCATTCAAGATGGGTCCTACAGCTACCAAAACTATCACCAAATACAGGTAGTCCTCGACTTACAAGAAGTCTTTTAGTGACCATGATTTATGGCCCTTATGACTGTTACAGCATCCTCACAGTTGCATGATCAAAATTCAGACGCTTGGCAACTGACTCATATTTATGACAGTTGCAGCATCCCGGGGTCACATTATCCCCTTTTGCCACCTTCTGACAAAGTCAACGGGGAAGCCAGATTCACTTAACAACCATGTTACTAACTTAGTAACTAAATTCACTTAACAACCATGTTACTAACTGCAGTGATTCACTTAACAAACGTGGCCAGAAAAAATAGGGCCAAACTCACTTTTAACAAATTTCCCACTTAGC
Organism: Natrix helvetica; assembly: GCF_964273705.1. NCBI lineage: Eukaryota > Metazoa > Chordata > Lepidosauria > Squamata > Natricidae > Natrix > Natrix helvetica. The sequence continues at coordinate 10,238,804 of NC_138552.1, forward strand.
AATTATGATCATAAATCGAGGACTACCTGTATTCAATAAACACATCATTTTTCCTAAGCCCAACAGTCAATAAAATTAGCTCATTCCTGGATCCTTTTTCTGGTCATTCAACAATGTGAGCAATCATTGGGAACTTGATAACCCCTAACTTGTTTCTTAGAAGGACAGATCAGCACTTCCTTCTCAAACTGTTTCATCGAACTGTAATCTTCCAGCCTTCCTACTGGATAAACTTGGCAGAAGCAGCCCCAGTTCTCATATCCTTCCTGAACACGGTCCCTTATGCCAAAGAACTCACAATGTACCATAGTATCAAAGATGGGTCACTCTGTCAAGAGCACCCAATGTTTTTCAAGGACCACGTTTAAATTGGGCAGGCTTAATCAGATCCCGAGAACAAAGCCACCGTTGTCCTTTTTTTTGGGATGAGTAAGGATGAGAAAGGTAGGTGACAAGCATGAGTTTGTAAGAGGATCTTTCGAAGCTATGCCCAACTTACCGCCTTCCCTAACATTAGGGTGCAATCTGTGCGGACAACCCCTCTGTAATCTCTATGTTTGCTCCATTAATTGTCAGAAGAGATACGAAGTGGCTTTGTGGAATTTTATTTCTCCTCCCTTTGACTGCATCCACATTTCTGAGTCCCCCCCCTCCCCACTCTCTCTCTCTCCCTCTTTTCCACAATGCCAGCCTATTTATCTAGCAGAGGGTGAGCCCGCTGCCAGCCAAGTTTATGCAGACAACCGCAAGAGCGCTTGGTGCCAGCCTCAAACGGGCTTCTACCTTGGCAGCTTGCCACTCAATTACAAGCAACAAGCATGCCGAGCAAACTGTGCTAAAAACATCCGTGCCTCTGCATTTTTTTAAAAAAAAAAATACTTTATTTGGGCCCAATGAAATGCCAAACAGACGGTTTCAGGGAATGCTGCTTACCTGAAAGTTCACTTCTTCTAGGATTAGTCATTTAAAAAAAAAATTAAAATGTTCCAGATATTATAAAAATAAAGTTGGCAGAAAGCTATGAACTTTCTTTTTGCATCTTAACAGATTATGAATTTTCTTTTCATTTTCCAAAGGAAGAGTCTGAAGCTGCAATCCTAGTCACTTAAACCTGGCAGAGGAACTATCTGAATTTACTTCTACAGCCAGAAATTCTCATAGATGATTTAAATAATTCTCCTGCATAGTGCAGAAGACTGAACTAGATTATCTTTTGAGGTCCCTTCCAACTGTAAAAAGCCATATAAAACTGCAGATGCCCTATGGCAAGAGGACCTGATTAACTAAAAAAAAGGAATAGCACCAAAGACACATCTAGAAAATCCAATTTAACACGCTTCTTCTAGAATTTATAGACTTTGACTGCAATCCTAGATCTATAGACCCAGGCATGAGCTCTTTAGAAGGTGGATTTGTGACAGTAAACAGGAATCTACAAGAGCCGTGTGAAAAGAATTCAAGACAGCGCTTTTATATTCAGCAGTCAAGCTCACTTATCATAATGGGAAATCCTTCCGATTAACTTGGCAAACCCACAGCAAATGAAGTGCTAAAAAGAGCAAAATAATAGCAGCAATGCAGTCATAAAAACTCAAGAGTTTGGAATAAGGGAGGACAACGACAGGAAAGAGAGAGAAGAAAAAGAGAGAAAGAGAAAAAGAAAGAAAAAGAGAGAGAAGAAAAAGAGAGAATAAAGAGAAAGAGAAAAGAGAGAAAGCAAAAGAAAGAAAAAGAGAGATAAAGAAAGAAAATTAAGAAACCACCCAACGCTATTTTTACTTAGTTTAAAAATGCAGTCTTACTTACCCGTTGGTTTGAGAAAATCCATTGGGTATCTGGAGTAAGGAGGAGGGGGAGACTCTGGAATTAGAAAAGTACAGAGAAAATAAAATCAGAGCCATGAGAAGGAGGGGGGAGAGAGATAGGAACTTATGATAAGAGAGGCATTCTTGTAACAAAACTGTTTGTCTTAGCCTGGCGCTTGGAGGCAGGGCAACTTGGCGGTAACTGCCTTGATATTTAACTGCCAGATAAACAAAGGGGCCTCACTGGCGCCAGGCTCTTGCGCTATCTCTGCTCCTGTAGCTGTCTCGGCAGGGGCTTTCTGGGCTGCACCTAGAGCTCCAGTCCTGGAAATCGCCCATTGATCCAGCAGCTCCCGATAATCCCAACCGGCTTACTTGCAAATGCAATTTAACAAAAAAAAATGGGGAGGGGAGGGGGGGCAGGACAGGAGGGGGGGGGAGGAAAATAGTGGGGGAGGCACGCAATACAGATGCATTGTTCTCCCTGCCTGACCCCCCACCCCTCCAATTGAAAAATCCGCCTGCACTGTTGGCCATAACACAGCGCCCAAAAAAGTTTGCAAAGGAGGGGGGCAAGGAGGGAGGGAAGAGGAGGTGGCTTTAGTATTTTTTTTTTGAATGAAGGGGAGGCAAGGCTCCCCCACTAATGGGGTTTAAACCTACCAAAGCAAGCTTCCCCCTTTCCAGATCATGAACTTAATCCCCCCGTTTTGTATTTAAAAAGGGAGGGGAAAAGACCCTTTGCAATTTCAATCATGCTGCGGGGAGATTTCTCTTTCTCCTCTCTATCCCACTTCTCCCCCCACTTTTTTTTAATTTAAAAAAAAAAAGCAATGGTGGAAACTAAAGGCAACTTGGCAAGAGGAGAAAAACAAACAAGATTGAAGGCCTGGAAATTATGTGTTCGCTTTTATATAGTTTTGAGGCAAAAGAGAGGCCCAAAGTAGGCGGGAGGGCACTGAGGATGCAAGGAGCCAGCCAAGTGGTTGGGAGGCTTTTTTGCTAAAATGGCTAGATTTGTGTATTAAAACTAGAAAATCGTGGAAGGGTTCTCCTTTTTTTTTTTTGCAAAAGCCTTCAGGTTTTTTGTTTTTAATTACACACACCCTGGCTTTTTTCTTGCACAAAACCCTGCAACTTTGCCTGCCTGGCCCCTGGTTGCATCACCATTTTAAAAATAATTTACTGTCCAATTCGGAAACATTTCTTTCCCCAAAAAAAACCTAACACATAAAGTTGCATAAAGTCTTCATCCCTTCCTCCTCCTAACCAGGATCTTTAAATGCACACATCTAGAGATTGTCTCAACCATCCCATCAGGGTTGTCCCAAAGGTGCTTTTCCAAAAGTCAATTGAGTCTTTTTTTTTTTAATTCACCGACAAAAGTGTCCAAGCGCAAGCCAATTTTCAGAAGGGACCCTAAAATCAGGACTGTCCAATTGTGCCTCCTATTCTCCTTTGCGAAATTCCACTTGGGATATTTTTTTTAAAATTAAATTAAAAGCCTCTTTGGGGGCATATATTTAAATTTTTCTATGTCTTCTCCAGAGAGGTTGGTGGGACACACACACACAGAGAGAATCTGGCTGGGACAAAACTCACATCCCAAACTTTGATCTTTCCTAACCTATAAACTGCCTTTCCCCGCACTCCTAAAGTGATGCAGGTGCAAGAGATTTAAGGATACGATCCTGGCATCCCAGGCTGGCTCACCTGAACTCCCTAATGTTAGAACCCCATCTCACCAAGGGGGAAACCCAGAGGAAGTTTCCAATCAAGGCAGCTCCCACCCACCCCCATCTCAAGTCTCAAAGAGGGTGGTGGTCTTTGTTTTGCAAACTGCGGGCATTTTGGGGAGGGGGTGGGAGGGGAGTCAGCGTAGGCAAGAGACCCCATGCAAGCCGGTGGTTTTTTGGGGGGGGGAGGGAGGTGCTGCTCCGCACGTACCTAGTTCGCAGAGTCTGCTCAGGTGGTAGGGGTTGCAGCAGGCTAAGTCCAGGTGAGTTTTCCCGTAAGATTCACAGCCACAAAGCCGCTTGACTTCCGAGCCAGGCCGGAGATCGGGCCATCGGAAGATTTTGCAGAGGAGCAGCGGGAGAGAGTACCAATGCTGGCCCAGTTTGGAGTCCACCTTGGTGGGCAGCAGGAGGCAGGAGGTCCGGGTGCCCCCGCGGGATTCGACGGCTTGGAGCAGGGTCTCCAGGTGCTTCTCCTTCAGCCGCTTCAGCACCGAGTGGGCCAGCGCTTTCAGTTCAGCCTCCGATCCGCCGTGCGCCTTGGCCGCTTTCCCCGGCTTGCCCAAGCAGCAAATCCGGCTCCCGCCTCCTCCTCCGCCGGCCCCATGAGGCCGCCCGTCCGCAGCGCCTTCTGCGACCTCGCCGGCGCCTTCCTCCCCGCCGGGCGCCCGGCTCCGCCAGAGTCTTCGGACGAGCACCGATCGTTTGGTCCTGAACATGCGGGACGAGAAGAAGGCTCCCCGGCTAAGAAACGGGCATGTCGTCCGCAATTCATGAAGGAGTCGGGAGCCGAGTCCAGGCAGCCAGGAGAAGGAGCCTGAAATGATCGGGACGAAGAGGGAGCTGGCGGGCGGCGGAGGGGGCGACGAAGACGGCGCTGCTGCTGCTGCTGGAGCGAGACCCAAAGCGAAGTGCAGCATGCGCCGGTCTCTTAGCGGAGGCTCGGCTGGAAGGCGCCCCTTCCCCTTCTCAAAGACGCCTCCGAGGGCGGCAGTTTATGGGAAGGGGGCGCCTGGAGCAGCAGACCCCGAAACGCGGCGGCGGCGGAGAAGCCCAGGATCCGCCCGCCCGGGAAAAACCGGCATGCCAAGCCGGGACTCCTCTGCTCGGTGTCGGTGGGTGGGTGGGTCGCCAAACCGAAGCGGGGGGCTCAGATCGCGCCCGGCGGAGGTTCTCTTCCGAACCCTTCCCGCCGCCGCCCCCCGCCCGTCCTCAATCCTCGCTCGTTAGATCCTCGGCGGCGATCCAGGGAGATCGAGATCCCCTCCAAAAAAAAAACCAAAGGGGGGGGGGGGGGAAACCAAGCCCAAAAAATGAAAGAAAAAGAAGTCCGAGAGATCGCTCAGGATCAGATCTTGGGGATCGAGGCAAAATCTACCTGTTTCACACGCACAAAAAAAGAAACCCACCAAAAGAGGCACCAGAGCGAAGAAGCCCCCTTTGGTGGCGCGGTCAAACCCGACGCCCGGTATCCAAGGGCCCCCAGCAGGCTGCCCAGCGGTCTCCCAGAGCTTCTCCGGGCCGGAGCCCCGTCGCCTTTTCCGTTAGCCGGGGTCTCCGAGGAGGAGGGAGGACGGGGTAGGCGCGCGTGCCTCCTCTGCCGGGGCGCCCCCTTCTCTTCTTCTTCCTCCTCTTCTTCTTCAGCCCTGGGAGTCGCCGGCTCCCTCGGGACGTGTCCGCCCTTCGCGCGGCCCGCTTTGATCTGCCTCCCGGCCCGCCGGACGGAGCCGCGCTTGTTTTGTTTCCTCGCCCGTAGACGGAGAGAGAGAGAGAGGAGAGGGGAGGCTGGAAGCGCCGCGATCTCCTCCTCCTCCTCTTGCAGCTCTCTTCTCTCCGCCCCTCCGCGCGTCTCCCCGCCGGCGCCTTCTCGCGGGCAGCCCCAGCAGCCGGAGGAGGAGGAGGGCAAGGCGGAGCGGCGTCCAAAGGGACCCCTGGCCGGGGACGGACGAACCAAAGAGGGGGGCCTGCGGCAGACTTTGCAGTCTTGGGGCAGCGGACGCTGCAGTGCTCGGTGCTCAGCAACTCCTTCTCTCCCTCTCTCTTCCCCCCCACCAGCGTCGGCTTAGCTCGCCCGCCGCCTCCGCCTCCTTCCAGTTTGTGCAGACGGGGAGGAGGAGAGGGAGGCGCGCTCCCGCCCGGCGGAATGGAAGAGGAAGGATTGCGGGCGTCGGGAAAGGGGGAGGGAGGGAGGGAAGGAATCCACCTCTCTCACTCTCTCTCCTTTCGCCTCCCCCTTTTTTTCTTCTCCTCCTCCGGCCCCCTCCCCACTTTCTGGCTCGGCTTCCCTCCTTGCCTTCCTTCCTTGCTCCGCTCCTTGCCTGCCTGCTTTCCTTTTTTTCCTCCCCTCTCCCACGAAGGTGCTTTGCACGACCTCCCCCCCGCTCGCCTCGGCTCCTTTTCTTCCCCCTCCCTCCTTTTTTTAACCCCCCCTCTCCGGATTGAGTGGGTGATGCTTGCAATTTAAGCAGCCCCTTGTCTTTCTTTGCAAGGGGCTGCTGGAGGAAGAAATCATTCAGGGCGGGGGGGGGGGAGGTTGTTGATTAGGCGAGCCGCTTCGCGAACGGCAAGAGGGCAAAGGGGGAGTGCAACGCAAAAGGGAGTGCAACGGGCCCGGCCGATCGTCCTCTGCGCTCTGGTTTTGCAGCAGCCGGCCGGCCGGCCCCAGCCAATCTCGGCCGCGCTCCCTCCCTCCCCTGGCTGGCTCGCTCGTAAGGCTGTGCAGCGGCGCTTCCCCGACGCGACCGCCCCGCCTCCTCCTCCCTCCCTCCTCTTCGCTGTGGTCACGTGGGCGTCTAGACACCCTGTCGCTTTTTTATTTAAAAAAAAAAAGAGGCTGTCTTGCGCGAAGACGGCGTCGAGTTTCTGAAAGCTATTCCCCCCCCTCCTCTTCCCTCCCCTCCGTGCAATTCCTGAGAAGGGGGAGGGGGAGGAAAGCCGTCGGGCTCGGAAAGAGGGAAGGAAGAAAAATCCTTAGGAGGAGAAGAGACGCATATGAAAAGCAGAAATTCCCCGGCGGGAGTCGCTGGGTCGTTTCTAGACGCTCACCTCACTTTGCTTTTTCTTCACTGTTTTCGATTTTCTTCACTATTTTCTTCCCACTTTTTCTTCCCTATGAAGAACGTCACGATGGGTTGGGGAAAAAAGTTTTGCAAAGTCTTGCTGACCTTTGAATAAGTCTAATAAATGCAGAAGATTCCCCCTCCCTCCCCTCTCTCTTTTACGGCCAGTTGCTAAGACACTTGAGCTTGTCGATCAGAAAGGTCGGCGGTTCGAATCCCTAGTACGGGGTTGGACTAAATGACCTCCAAGATCCCTTCCAACTCTGTTACCGTTTACTGTTTTTTTTTATTCGTTCGTTTGTTTCAAAAAATAGTTTTCGTTCTCCTGCTTGATGCGGAAAAGAGGGGGGGACTTATTGAAACTTATTTTATTTTCAGAGGCAAATCAGCAACGGGGTCTTGTGGCCCCCTTGAAAGATGAATCCAAATATTATGGCACGGTTTTTTTTTAAAAAAAATTGTAGGCAGAACTTTCGAATCCCTGTGTGAATCTCTTAATCCGCACCGGATCAGGTTGCTGGGGATTTCTGCGCCGGGTGTGTTTGGCGCTTTGCTGGATTGGGGGAGTGGAGGGGGGGAGATCGCTTTACCAAGCCTTTCCGAAGGATCCCCTTGAGATTCACGGGGCGCATCCTGACAGGCTTGACTTGGAACGCGGAGTTGGTGTAGTAGAAATGACCATGCAATAGAGAGAGATCGTGTGAATTTGTTCCGGGTTCTATTAACCTGTCCATTCCCCCCCACACACACACCATAAATTGCCCTGAAATGGAGCATGTTTTTCCCCTCTTGCAGTAGATGCTTTCACAATCCATTTTGAAATTAATAGTCTCTTCACATTCTCGAAAGCCTTGTGGAGGCCCCAATATATTGTTTTTAAAACTTGGAAACTTTAAGATGGGTGGACTTCAATTCCCAGATTTCTCTCACGCTGGCTGAGAATTAAACAGAATCTTTAAAAAGTTGCCACATTATGTCTGGGCAATTCTGGGAGTTGAAGTCCACCCATCTTTAAAATTGCAGATTCTGTCTGGGGAATTCTGGGAGCTGAAGTCCACCCATCTTTAAAGTTGCCGATTCTGTCTGGGGAATTCTGGGAGTTAAAGTCCACCCATCCTAAAATTGGCAAGTTTGAAAAGCAATAAAGATAAATACTTTGGCCACCTGATGAGAAGGAAGGGCTCACTGGAGAAGAGCCTAATGATGGGAAAGCTTTTTTCTCCATTATTATGGTAGTTTCACAACTTTGAGAAGGCAACAGAATTACTTGCCCCTCCTCGCTTTATCTGATGCCGGCATTTAACTTAATTCAGATTCATTAGCCTTCTTACTTGATGCTTTTTCTTTTAATGCAGAAAGCTTTCTGGGGTATTACAGACTGGCATGTGTAAGCTGCAGCAGTTCTGAAATTAAAAATAATCATAATTTGCTCTGCTTTGTAATGCCATTCCCCTTTATTATACAATTGAAAAATGATGATGGTTAATATGGAGCCAGACAAACCTTGGGCCTCCCCATGCTTGTCTCCAGAAATGACTACAATTCTTGGATTTGTGGGCCAAAGTGGTATTTCCAGACTCTGCTTCCCAAAGGGGCATGCTTCTGGAAATCTTAGTCCACAACTACCTTTGAAGAGTTAATGACAAGTGATAAACCTAGGTTAATTTGCAATGTAATTCAACGTTTGGCAGACAGCTGGAGCCGAGGAACTGTTAAAGTAATTGTCTAACTAACGGCACTAGGGTGTGACAATTGGAGTATAAACCAGAAAAGTAGACATGTCAGAGATATAATCCCCCCTTCAATCTCTGGCACCACAAAGAAGCAAGGAAATAATCCTTCTCCCCATCCCCGATTAAAATCACAATTCTTGTTACAAGGATCTGAGAATCTGTTCCATTAAACTAGTAGTATTTTCTCCTAAATCAACAGAATAGAACAAGGCTGTGTCCTCTTCAATGGCTAGCTCGCATCTCATAATGGGAGCTGTTTTGCCTTTAAATTGTGGCAATGCCATTCTTTGACCAATTAAAGGTTTGCAAAATCAATGCAAGGGGTTTTGTGTTTCTAAGGTTTTGTATTTCTAAGGTCCCCAACCAATTTTTGGATGAAGGGGGGGGGGGAGGGACATGGGGAAAAGATTGATTCCAATTTTTCCAACTTAATCAGACACGATGGTTAAAAATCCAGGAGGCGATGGGTTACTAGGCTTAAAGATTCAATCTCTGGGTTGCTGTGAACAAGCCCCACCAGGAAATATATTCCTGTCTAACTTCTGCAGGTATCAAATACTTTGATGATACTTCGATAAATACTTTGGCCACCTAATGAGAAGGCAGGGCTCACTGGAGAAGAGCCTCATGCTGGGAAATATTGAGGGCAAAAGAAGAAGGGGACAACAGAGAATGAGGTGGACTCCAGAGTATGGTAGAGGACAGGAAGGCCTGGAGGAACATTGTCCATGGGGTCATGATGGGTCGGACACGACTTCGCAATCACCATGAGACCATGAGTTCTAGTCCCACCTTAGGCATGAAAACCAGCTGGGTGACTTTGGGCCAGTTACTCTCTCTCAGCCAAAATCACCTCACAGGGTTGTTGCTGGGGGGAAATAAGAGGAAGGAATAATGCTTTGCTGTGCCTGTCATTCTGACTTTTTTTGACCCCCTTCCCCTAGGCCTGTGATGGCAAGCCTATGACATGCATGCCACAGGTGGCACGCAGAGCCCTCTCCTGCGGGCATCGCCCCAGCTCAGCTCCACCGTGCATGCGCGTGTGCCTCCTCTCCTGCTGGCCAGCTGATTTTTGGGTCTCTGCCACGGATGTGTGGGGGGGCAGGGGACATGCAGGAGATGCACATGCATGTGGGGGGGTCCCACAGGCGTGTGCAGGGGGTGCGGGGAACGCGGGGGAGCGCAGCGCCCTCACACAGCTCGTTTTTACTCCCAGAAGGCTGCAGAGAGGCCTACTAGGCTCAAAACGGGGCATGGGGGAGGTTGTGCATGCATGCGCTGAGGTGCGTGGGGTCACATGCGCATGGTGGGATGCATGGGGGGATTGTTGTACACCCATTGCATTACGGGTCCGGGAGGGCGCATGTGCACTGGCACCCCCAGGCGATGACCAAAAGGGGACCTTTGAAAAGATGTTTCTCCTCAGTTCTAGCTAAAATATTCTGAAGTGACTGATCACCTCGAGACCAGACAATAGTTCAGAAAAATGTCTGAATAGTTCTCAGCCTCAATATATTATTTAGGAAGATGCTTGGAAAATTGATATTATTCTTTTGTCAACTTCTTGGACAAAAATGAGACAAGCATAGGTTCCATTAATGGACCAAGGATATTGTAATATTGAAAGCAGCCAGCTCTTTCCTTTTGCTGACATGCCTCCTAAAAATTTGGACAATCATCTAAGGCTTTTTTTTTTTTTACAAAATTCAGGGCTCTTAAGTTCCACTGTCTTCCAGAGGGATGCTCATCTTTCCTATTAGATCAATGCTATTTAAAAAGACTTCCTTTGGCTGAGTCTAAGGTTTAATTTTACCCTTCTTGTTTACAGGGTAATCCCGGGACTTCCCATCCTATTTTGTTGGAAATGTGCCTCTCACTGAGAGTTGAAAAATAATAACTGGGATCAATATATTTTTTTAAAGATCAAGGCAATCTTAAAACAAGGCGGAACTTCTAAAAAGATACCATCCTGCAGTTTTCTTGACAAAGAAACCGAAATAGTTTGCCGTAGCCTTCTAATTTATTTAATCGCTTGTCTGTTTCAATAATTGGCAGTTTAACCTTTTGTACTTGTTTTTACAATGTCGTTAGCTACCCAGAGTCATTGGGCAGTGAGATGGGTAGCATATAAATGTAATCTACGTATATATATGTAGGAAGTTATCACCCAGCCCTCTCCCAGAAAAATGAAATATCCTAGGAAATATTGAAAAGGCAGAATATTATATTTCCCTGGATGTGAAAAGGAAGAAACATGTTTTAAATTGAGAATGGCTCCCTGTAGCTTCCTGCCTCCACCCACTTTATCAATGGGCCATTAAGAAGGCCAAGCCAGTCCCTTTACATAATAAAGAGTTCTCCCCTTCAGCTCCAGGTGGATGGGATTAAGGCATGATAATATTGGCCCTTCACCCAACTCCCCACATGGCATCTGAACTCAACCAAACCTGGATTCAAAACTCAGCCTAGAGCAGCGATGTGGAACCTTTTTTTGGCTCAAGTGAGACCAGTGGGGTCGTGTGCAGGCGTGCCGCACCCATAATGCAATGTGCGACCCCCCAGTGCGCATGCGCGCACTACAGGCGCGACCCCACATTTTTACATGCTTTTTTCACCCTCCCCAGGCTCCAGAGGCTTTATAGGAGCCTGGGGAGGGCGAAAACAGCCTCCCCCGCCCCTCCGGAGGCCCTCCAGAGGCTTCAGCGACCGTCCGGAGGCTTCCCTGATGCCTTTGGAGCGCTTAAAACGACCCTCCGAGCAAACCGGAAGTCACTTTCTGTCTAGTGAGAGGGAAAGTTTGTCCAAAATGTCTGTATTTTCTATATTGTAGAAGCAGCTACACACACACACACACACAGAGAGAGAGAGAGAGAGAGAGAGAGAGAGAGAGAGAGAGAGAGAGAGAGAGAGAGACTCCATTCAGAATTAGATTGAAACTATCTCCTTGACTTAACTCCACACAAAGCTTTTCCTAGGTTGATTTTTGCCCTTGCACAAAAGCCTAAGCAGTGATATCTCCCTTTTAATCCCATGGGGGAGGGTCAATTCCCCTCAGGCATTTTGAAGAGTAGCAGAAAAGATCTTCAAAACTCAAACCCTGTGACTCAAAAAAAAAATGATGCTGCCCAGTTGCCCAGTAAAGCAGGACATGTTGCACTGGTGGTCTCTGATAGGAGTCCCTGGGCTCATTGTGTGTAATTAAAAAAATATATTAAATAGCTTGTATTGCACACTAGCTAAACTCAATTTGGCCTCACTAAAATAAGAGCTAGGGCAGGTTCAAGAACTATCCCTTTGAAATGGGCAGCCTGTAACTTAAAGGAAAAGCATGGCTGTGAAGAATTTTGGGACTTCTGCTTGCTTGTAACCTGTCTGGAAGCTCATAGAAAGTGATATCAAACATCTGAAAATAATTGGCATGGTAAATTGGATATTGTAAATTTCTTTCCAGAAATTATGCCCTGGTTGCTAGACCCTCATGGTTGAAAGCTCTCTGGGAGCCACCAAAGGGATCCTTCACAATGCCTTTCCATCAGAAAAATTAAGCCTCCCTGATCTGACCAATTTTTATCTTTTGTCAAGAACATGTGCGTTCCACTCACATGTTTTGAAAAAAAAAGGAGGGATTGTAGGAAGTTATCACCCAGCCCTCTCCCAGAAAAATGAAATATCCTAGGAAATATTGAAAAGGCAGAATATTATATTTCCCTGGATGTGAAAAGGAAGAAACATGTTTTAAATTGAGAATGGCTCCCTGTAGCTTCCTGCCTCCACCCATTTTATCAATGGGCCATTAAGAAGGCCAAGCCAGTCCCTTTACATAATAAAGAGTTCTCCCCTTCAGCTCCAGGGGGATGGGATTAAGGCATGATAATATTGGCCCTTCACGCAACTCCCCACATGGCATCTGAACTCAACCAAATCTGGATTCAAAACTCAGCCTAGAGGGTTGCCCTTGCATGGGCCCATGGGAGTCTGGCAACCAATCAGAATACATTTCTTACACAGGAACAGGAAACAGATAGGTGGGGCCGAACAGATTATAAAAAGCCCTGCAAGCCCTTCTTCTCTTCTCTTCTCTTCTCTTCTCTTCTCTTCTCTTCTCTTCTCTTCTCTTTCTTCTCTTCTTTTCCCTTCTCTTCTTCTCCACCAACATTGAAGCATGTAATCACATTTTCTGTTCAGGACTCAAGCCATGTGGTCCTGTCCACCATTAAAACCATCTTTCCAAGCAGCCTCCATATCTCCAGTTTCTTTTTCCCCACTTGGAGCCGAACCCAGAAGGACATTTCTTCCAACATATATAAAAGCCAAGTACCACTCACTCATCATGAACTCTCCAGAACCATGTAAGAACTCTTGGCTTCTTGGTGCTCGCTAAGAAAGGATTTTTCGAAATGACCATCAGATCATTCGTATTTTTTTATATAGTAACACATTGATGCTAAGGAGTTCTACTCCCCCTCCCCATCTGAAAAGAACTCTGTTCCAACTGCCAGTTGCCTCATATTCCATTACCTCAGTTCAAACTGGCAGACGTTCCACTCCTTCACTCAGGAGCGGTCATGGGCTCCTTACAGTACTAACGTCGGTACCTCACCAAAATGTCTATGCCTTCCACCCATGGAACTGCTTCCGGACTCAAGGCGGCAGGAACAATATTCCCTTATGTGTTGCAATCACCAACCAGAACTGAGCCAATGCATTGTGAACTGGATTTCTCCTGCATTGCCTTATCACATAGTTTTGTCGCGAAGCACGGGTATTCAGCTAGTAAATAAATAAATATCCTCCTCCTGGATAATAATTTATTTTTTTTCTAAAACTTCTCAATCTTCCTTTCGACCCTTGATCTTCCTTTATTTAATTACAGGTGGTCCTTGGCTTCCAACCATTCGTTAATAACTGGTCGAGGTTCCAATGGCACTGAAAAAAGTGACCTGTGAACATTTCTTCACACAACCATTGCAGTCTCCCCATGGCCATGTGATCAAATTTTGGACACTTGGTAACTGGATCATATTTATGACGGTTGCAGTGTCCCGGGGTCATGTGATCACCATTTGCAACCTTCTGACAAACAAAGTCAGTGGGGAAACCAGATTCAGTTAACAACTGTGTTACTAATTTACAACTGCAAGGATTCACTTAAGAACTGTGGCAAGAAAAGGTTGCAAAATGGGGCAATATTCAGTTAACGACTGTTTTGCTTAGCAACAGAAATGTTGGGCTCTATTGCCATCGTTAAATCAAAGACTAAAAGTAAAGGTAAAGGTTCCCCTCGCAGATATGTGCTAGTCGTTCCCGACTCTAAGGGGAGGTGTTCCTCTCTGTTTCAAAGCCGAAGAACCAGAGCTGTCTGAAGACGTCTCCGTGGTCATGTGGCCGTCATGACTAAACACCAAAGGTGCACGGAACGCTGTTACCTTCCCACCAAAGGTGGTCCCTATTTTTCTACTTGCATTTTTACATGCTTTCGAACTGCTAGATTGGCAGAAGCTGGGACAAGTAACGGGAGATCCCTCCATTACGCAGCGCTAGGGATTCGAACTGCCGATCTTTCTGATCGACAAGCTCAGCATCTTAGCCACTGAGCCATCACGTCCCACAACTCAAAGACTACCTGTATTTAATTCATAAGGTGCCCGATTCCCTCACATTCCTGGTGCTTTCTTTAAGTTCTCCCCAAATGCAGCTCTTCAAGTTTATGACATCAAGATTTCAGGGTGGGGTTTTTTTTTTCCCCTCTGTGCTTTTTACTTCATTTCTTGAACTGGTCTTCTTATTCTGTACAAAACCGCAAGCCCTAAACTATGGTTCATTCTCAATGTATCCTGATGCCAAGCAGAAATTTTGGTCATCATCTTGAAGACTATGGATTTTGCTGTCTGCTTGTAGTTTGCAATGTTTATTTTAGTTAACACCAAAGACTTTAGAAATAATCCTTGACAGCCTGTATATTTTGGGCAGAACTGTTTACACATTTCCCAAAGCGTGGCTTTGCTCCCCGTTGAAAATGTCTTTGTTTTGTTGCTATTTCAACATATCATTACTCCAACACGTAAATCAGGATACACTCAAGATGGATTTTTCTCAAACTCCTCTGAAGATCGATTATTAGGAGACTTCTATTGGTTTTCTGTTTCATTAGTACAGCTGGATCTCTTTGGGTTAAAATGTAATGACTTTTTACCTCTGCAAGAGCGGGGAGGTTACGGGCATAAACATTTCCCCTGCCAACAAGGAAAGGAAGGTTGGCATTTTGAGAATTCCCACTGAATTGCCAAAAAAGCCAATAAAGTCCCTAGGCTGAATTAACAGAAGAATAGAATCAAGATCACGCTTAATAATAATACCACTTTATAATGCCTTGATAAAATCACACTTGGAATACTGCATTTACTTTGGTCGCCACTATAGAAAAAAGATGTTGAGACTCCAAAAAGAATGTAGAGAAGCGCAACAAAGATGATTAGGGGACTGGAGACTAAAACATATGAAAAACAGTTTTAGGAATTGGGTATGTCTAGTTTTAAAGAAAAGAAGGACTAGGGGAGACATGATAGCAGTCTTCCAATATCTCAGGGGTTGCCACAAAGAAGAAGGGGTCTTTTCTCCAAAGCATGTCAAGGGAGGACAAGAAGCAATGAATGGGAACTCATCAAGGAGAGAACCAACCTAGAACTAAGGAGAATTTTTCTGACAGAACAATTAATCAGTGGAACAACTTTCCTCCAGAATACAGATGGGTTGCTTACCGGTTGGGCGAACCGGTAGTGGAATGTTGGCCTCGGTTGCATAACCGGCAGCAACCCAGGCTGGCCACGCTTCCGAACTGCTTCCCCGGTTGCCACAGCATGTTTTTTTGGCATTTTTAAATGTTCTGTACATGCGCAGACCTATTTACAGGCAACTGCGCACCAAACCTGCAGTAACGCCGGCAGCAACCCAGCCCTACTCCCGAAATTGTGGATGTTTCAAACACTGAAGTTTTTAAGCAGAGATGGAAGTACCTTTTGTCTGAAATGGTATAAGGTTTCCTGCTTGAGTTATGGGGATGGGCTAGAAGACCTCCAAGGTCCCTTCCAGCTCTGTTATTCTGTTAATTGCTTGTCTGCCTCTGAAAAAGAGTCACAGTATGGACTGTTGACATTGTAAGTAGCTTCTTGCACTGAAGTGAACACATGCCCAGGAAGAAATTTTCCATAGAAATCCAATCAAACTTTAGATTTTAAATGTGTTGCAGTGATGGTGAGGGAGGCAATGAAACAGCCTTCCGTACTTTCTGAGCATCATGCATGGACCAGCAGAACATTTGTGGATGGTGAAAGGACTTCTGAAATCTATCTCAGTATAAAAGTAGACCCTTAATAGCACAATGTACATCTTGGAAACAGCCTTGGAGATTAGATTATCCATATCTTGAGTTTTCTTAGCCAAAACATCATTTGGAGAACTTTTGGTATTTGGAGTGAACTTCAATTACTGGAATATAAGGATTAAATAATATATTTGATCAAACCTGGTTGACCCTTTCTGTTCTTGCAGTTCTTAGATTATTAAATGAAAGAAGGAAGAGGGGATGTCTGGCTGAATCCAAGGAGAAAGAGAGAAAAAGAAAGATAAAGCGGGTATCAAACTCGTTTAAAAAAAAAAAAAGCAGTACTCCATCCTGAAGAAGCTTTAACCCCAATAACGTGAACAACTACAGTCCAGTGGCCAACTATTCTCTTCAATCAATCAATCAAACCTTTATTGTCAACGCACAACATGTGTACAATGAAATTGAATGAGTCTCCCTTGGTGCAGCCCACCCAAGCACACAGAATAAATCTCCATCAATCAATAAATCTTACTCTTCCTGAGTAAGATGGCCTGGAATAAGCAGCCCTTATAATTCTTATATGATTATTGAGATCCAGTGCAACAGCAACAGTGACTAACAAGCAAGTACTGGAATGCACAACATCAGAAATGTCACTAGAAGGCAAAATCACGAAACTGGGTGTCACTTACTTTGGCCCTGTCATGCAGGGGGATTCACTGGAGAAAGCAATTGTGTTTGGATGGGAGTTAGTGGCAAAAGGAAACCAGGCTCTCAAAGAACGCAGTAGCTGGACACCATCAAAGCTGACACCAGCCAGAGCATAGAAAAGCTCAAAGAAACAGTGCAAGAATGGAAGATGTGGAGAGATCTGGCCCATGGGATCACAAAGAGTCAGACATGACTGAATGGACGACATCATCATCATCATCATCATCATCAAGAATGGCCATTGATCTGATGACCATTCTTTAGATTTTTTTAAAAAATGAGGTTGGAGTGGCATCCTTTATGCCCACCATGACAGTGCTGGGCACCATGTTGAAGATCTACATCACAGGGCAGATTTTCTAGAACAGGGGTCCCCAACCCCCCCGGTTTGTGGACCGGCTTCGGGCCGCAGGATCTCAGGAACCAGGCCGAGCACACCAGGCCTGTATCTGCGGGATGCAGGCAGCATATGAAACCAGCCCCCCACACTCCCCCAGTCCACGGAAAAACCTCTCTCCATGGAACTAGTCCCTGGTACCCAAAAGTTTGGGGGCTGCTGTTCTAGAAGACCTTTCCCAGGAACTCCTGCCAAACTAAGCGAAACATTTGATTTAACCATCAAAAAGAGGGATTTTTGGCTTTCTAAGAGTTGCCTAGAACAGGGGTCTCCAACTTTGGCAACTTTAAGTCCGGTGGACTTCAGCTCCCAGAATTCCCCAGCCAGCTGGCTAGGGAATTCTGGGAGTTGAAGTCAGCCAGGCTTAATATTGCCAAAGTTGGAGCCCCCTGGCCTAGAACCATCTCTGTGATCTCTTTAGCATTGGGTGAAGATCCTCACGGCGCAAAGTATGTTCTGTACATTTTAATGTGACTTTTGCATTCTGGATTCCTCTGAGCCAGGCTATATAACGGGTTGAATTACGGGAGGCCGTGATTTGTGTCTTCTCTTTCTTTTGTTGCTTTTAATCTAATGGCTTTGCGCTCCGTTTCAGCATCCAGATTATTTTTATGTTTATGTATTGCAAATCACCCAGAGAACTTTTAAGTTATACGATCGCCTACTAATGTTGCAAATAAATAAACAAAACAAAACAAAAGTTTGCTAATGGCCCTGTAGAAGAGGTACAATCTTGCCAACACGTGCTTCTAATAAGAACAAGAGAACACATCCACATTTGAAATGCATTTTTGCACCGTTTGGGTAGGTGGCAAGTTGTAGATTTGGATTCTGTTACAGGAAGAGATTCACAGTCTCACGGAGCTGGGAAACTATGAGTCTTATGATAGGTTATCATATAACCTATCAAAATACAATTTTATTATATGTTTCAATCGTGGAGGATAAACCCCAAAATACAGTCCTCAATTGGCTGAATTGTGTTTTTACTATGCATTTACACATGCTAAATGCACCTCAATAAGTACATTTTAAGACCTCTGAAAAGGTGGCTCAGTGACTAAGATGCTGAGCTTGTCGATCAGAAAGGTCGGCAGTTCAGTGGTTCGAATCCCTAGCACCGCGTAACGGAGTGAGCTCCCAATACTTGTCCCATATTCTGCCACCCTAGTAGTTCGAAAGCATGTAAAAAAATCAAGTAGAAAAAATAGGAACCACCTTTGGTGGGAAGGTAACAGCGTTCCGTGCGCCTTCGGGGTTTAGTCATGATGATCACCTGACTACGGAGACATTTTCGGACAGCCCTGGCTCTTTGGCTTTGAAACAAAGATGACCACCGCCTCCTAGAGTTGGGAACGACTAGCACATATGTGCGAGGGGAACCTTTACCTTAAGACCTCTGAGCATTTCATGACATCAATTTTAGGATTAGCCCTGTTGGTCCACTGGGCAGTCTTATAATCAATCAACACATGGTGTTAAATTGGCATTCAGGGTAGTGTGGTTGCCTAACCCATGGATTATTATTTCAGGCAGTCCTCGATTTACAACGGTTCATTTAGTGACTGTTCAAAGTTACTAAAAGATTGTTTTTCATACTGACGATCATTGCGGGCACCCCTATGTTCACATGATCAAAATTCAGACACTTGACAACTGATTCATATTTATGACGACTGCAGTGTCTTGGGGTCATTGATCTCCTGGCGCGATCATCTGCCAAGGAAGATGAATGGGGAAGCCAGATTCACTTAACAACCGTGTTGCTAACTTAACAACTGCAGTGATTCACTTAGCAACTATGGCTGGAAAGTTCATAAAATAGACCAAAACTCACTTAACAACAGAAATTTTGTAGCAACAGAAATTTTGGACTCTGTTGTGATGATAAATTGAGGACTGCCTATATTCATTAGTAATCTGGGAAGCCGAATGGGGGATCTTCATACTGAAGGTGGTTGAATAATTCACACACACACACACACACACACACACACACACACACACACACGTCCTGCTCCCTTCTTTGCCCTCTTGTGATAATGATTTTATCTGCTCTGGGTTTTTGTTTTTTTGTTTTACGATTGACGACTTTAATGCTTTTATGTTGTAAGACGCCCAGAGTCATTGGATAAAGGACGGGAGGCAAACCTATTTTATAAGAAACAAATACATAAAATAATAAATTATATGGGTGTTGGTGATAAGAATAATTTTAAAAAAGCCAAAACTGGCCTTACAGTGAATCTACAATTGCTGATTTAAATTTGTTGCATCCTTGTCCCTCCACTCTTCCTTTTCTAAAGATACTCATCAATTTTCTGCAGCTCTCATTTAAATATTAAATAGCCCATTAAATTGCTAGACGTTGTGGCTGCAGAGATTCACAATGGAGCAGGTTGAGTCTATGGTCTTTCCACACCTTATGGAGAGAGACCAGCTAACAATAAGCAGAAAACACAATTACTGTCCTTTAATGTTGTTAACTCTGCCTGAGCTTAACTATTAAGTAGGAATATCCTGTTTTGTTTTCAACCTGGACATAGACTGGGAATTGATGGAGGAAATGGCCTATTGGTTTAGGCCTGTAGGCTTTCTAGTGTCCCTCTTACTGGAGTCATGGTCATCCCCAGGAGACACAACAGCTCCTCCAAACCGCCGCTGGCTATTCATAGACTATTCTAAAAACATTTCAGAGACTATAAAGCCCCAGTGGGCTCAGAAATTAAAATTCCCTCCTTGATTTCTAAAACTAGATGAAGTTGGGATCCTGTTTTCCTGGCTCGGTTTTATTGGTGTCTGTGGGTTTTTCAGATTAATAAAGTTGGAAGGGACCTTGTAGGTCATCTAATCCAACTCCCCCCCCCCCCCCGCTCAAACAGGAGACCCTACACCAGGGGTGTCCAAACTTGGGAACTTTAAGACTTGTGGACTTCAACTCCCAGAATTCCCCAGCCAGCCATGCTGGCTGGGGAATTCTGGGAGTTGAAGTCCACAAGTCTTAAAGTTCCCAAGTTTGGACACCCCTGCCCTACACCATTTCTGACAAACGGTGGTGCAATCTCTTCTTGAAAGTCTCAAGTGATGAAGCCCCCACAACTTCCGAAGGTAACTTCTCTTCCAGGGGTTGATTGCTCTCACTGTCAGAAAGTTCCTCATTTGTAGGTCGAATCTCTCCTTGGTCAATTCCCATCCATTATTCCTTGTCTGGCCTTCAGTTACCTTAGAAAATAGCTTGACCCCCTCCTCTTTGTGGCAGGCCCTCAAATATTTTAACCTTGCTATCATGTCTCTCCTGGTCCTTCTCTTCACTAGACTAGCCATGCCCAGTTCCTGCAACCGTTCTTCATATGTTTTAGCCTCCAGGCCCCTAATCATCCTGGTTGCTCTTCTCTGCACTTTCTCTAGAGCTTTTTTCTAAACTTTTTTTCTGTTGTTCTGTTCTGTTCTAAACACTTTTCCTGTTGTTGCTTGCTTGCTTATTTGTTTATTTTACTGTATAGTTTGTGTTAGCAGTATACAGGTATGGTTGTGTGGAAGTCCAAGTGTACAACTTTTCCAATTTGATGAAGAGCAACTGTCTAGACTAGTTGTTGAGTTCTGGGCGAAGAATGGAGATGAGGCCAGAGTGATTTCTAACAGCTCTTCATTCAGTACTGCCTGTGAGGCAACTGAACTCCCTGGCTGACACAGCTCCTTTTATATGAAACTGTTCAGCTGAATATCCAATCAGAAGAGAGTATCTTCCCGCTCCAACAGAGGACCAAAATGAGGACTTCAACTGACAACTATATACTATATAGCTGGGATAACGAACCTATGGCACGCATGCCACAGGTGGCACGCAGAGCCATTTATCAGGGCATGCAAGGTGTTGCCCTGTCAGCTAGCCAGCGTGCATGTGCGTGCTGGCCAGCTGAATTCAGACTTTTTTTGAGGCCATTTTTCGCCCACCCCAGGCTCTAGAGGCTTTATAGGAGCCTAGGGAGGGCAAAAACAGCCCCCGGAGCCTTCAGGGGCCTTCCGGAGGCTTCCCTGAAGGCTCTGGAGGGCAAAAAACAACCCTACGAGCAAACTAGAAGTCACTTCCGGTTTGTCTGTAGGGGTGTTTTTTGTTCTCCGGAGTCTTCAGGGAAGCTTCTTGAAGGTCCCTGAAGGCTCCGGAGGACTAAAACCAGCCCTACGAGCAAACCAGAAGCCCGTTCCTGAATTTCCGGTTTGCCCATAGGGCCAGTGTTTTGTGCTCCGGAGGCTTCGGGGAAGCTCCAGGGGGACGGGGCCTCCAGGGGGGCGAGGGAGGCTGTTTTCGCCTTCCCCAAGCTCCTATAAAGCCCCTGGAGCCTGGGGAGGGCGAAAAAAGCATGCCAAAAATGGGGGGGAACACTGGTCATTCATGCATGTGTGCTGGGGGTCATGCACATTGCATTATGGGTGTGACACACTCGCGTACGACACCCCCTGTGCTCCTCCCGCTTTTGGCACATGAGCCAAAAATGTTCACCATCACTGCTATATACCACACATAACACTAGTGTTTGTCCACTTCGTTAAAGTTTCAAAGGTCTGGACTTTAACTCCCAGAATTCCCTGGGTTGAAATCCATGCTGGCTGGGGAAGTCTGGGAGTTGAAGTCCAAACCTTTTAAAGTTGAGAAAAACTCGGTCTAGATTCTTGAGTGAGAGCAAAGGGAAGAACCGAAAATTACTTGGAAGGTCAGGGAAATAGGATTCTATTCTGGTTTGCTCATTCTTCAAGTCTTCTTTATTGCCCCTTCTATGCCAGGAAAGGGAAATATAGAAAGTTGCCATTGCTTGTAGGTATACATGTGCACGCACACACCCACGAAGCAAAAGACTTAAAACTCTGCCCAGGCTTGAGGTAGGTCCCTGGTGATTTAGTAAGCAGCAAGGAAGGCAATTTGGCTGTCATTCTGTGTAATGAACCGAGGGAAGATAGTCTGAAGATGAAGAGGGAAGATTATGGAGGACAAGAAGGGCCTGCAGCAGCAACTTTGCAGACAAGCCAGCCCTCCCAAGGGGGATTGTGTGGCCCAGAAGTCTGGAAGCGAGTGATCTCCGGCAGAGAGTTGGTTTTTCTCTGAATCCAGCCTTGCCCTGGCGGGAGGAGATCGGCCCCAAGCTTTGCAATGGAGGCAAAAATAGCCAAGTCCAAGGTTTAGTTTAGTTTAGTTTAGTTTAGTTTAGTTTAGTTTA
The DNA here is from genome assembly GCF_964273705.1 of Natrix helvetica. Lineage (NCBI taxonomy): Eukaryota > Metazoa > Chordata > Lepidosauria > Squamata > Natricidae > Natrix > Natrix helvetica. The sequence goes on from NC_138552.1 coordinate 10,260,782, forward strand.
GTTTAGTTTAGTTTAGTTTAGTTTAGTTTAGTTTAGTTTTAGTTCGGTTCAGTTTATTGTCATTGCATATGGTTATGATTCAGTGGGGAAATTCAATTTTTTTTACTACCGGGCATGGCTTGGTGGGCGTGGCAGGGGAAGAATACTGCAAAATCTCCATTCCTACCCCACTTTGAGGCCAGGCAAAGGTAGTATTTGCCGGTTCTCCGAACAACTCAAAATTTCCGCTACCGGTTTTCTAGAACCTGTCAGAACCTGCTGAATTTCCCCCCGGCTATGGTTTTCCCAGTTGCAATGTATGCGTGTGAAGTTTGGACCATAAGAAAGGCTGAGCGCCAAAGAATGGAGGCCTTTGAACTATGGTGCTGGATAAGACTCCTGCGAGTCCCTTGGACTGCAAGGCGATCCAACCGGTCAGGAGATCAAGGAGATCAACCCTGACTGCTCTTTAGAAGGCCAGATCCTGAAGATGAAACTCAAATCCTTTGGCCACCTAATGAGAAGGAAGGACTCACTGGAGACGAGTCTAATGCTGGGAAAGATGGAGGGCAAAAGAAGAAGGGGACGACAGAGAAGGAGGTGGCTGGATGGAGTCACAGAAGCAGTAAGTGTGAGCTTAAATGGACTCCAGAGGATGGTAGAGGACAGGAAGGCCTGGAGGAATGTTGTCCAGGGGATCGCGATGGGTTGGACACGACTTCGCAACTAACAACAACAAATTGTCATTGCACATCATACAGCGAAATTAAATGCCACCTTCAGTGTACATTATAACGATAAAAATAAAAACACAAACACACATCCTTCACATGTTATATAATTGAAATTGAAAACCCGATATTGCATTAATATTGCACTATACCGTAGAATTCAATATAGTTACTGCCCTCGGATAGAAGCTGTTTTTCAGCCTATTTGTCCTGGTTTTTATTGTCCTGTACCGGCTGCCGGATGGTAATAGTTCAAAAAAAAGAGTGCCCACGATGAGATGGATCTTTAAGACTGTTTTGAACTTTCTTAAGGCAGCGGGAGCTGTAAAGCTCTTCCAAGGAGGGCAACCAATGATCCTCTGGGCAATGACGTTGACCCTCTGGAGTGCTCTCCTATCTGCCAGTGTGCAATTGGCAAAGCATACACAGGTGCAGTAAGTTAAAATACTCTCTATGGTGCAGCAGTAGAAGATCATCAGCAGTTTTTCATTCAGTTGCTGTTTTCTGAGAAATCTCAGGCAGTGTATTCTCTGCTGGGTCCTTTTGACCAGGGCTGCAATGTTAAGCATTGCATCAATGGAAAGAGAAGGAAAACCCATTGAGAAGGTCTCTGGATTAGTTCATAACTTCAAATGGTGGTTAAACGAATGGCCATAAATCGGGGACTACCTATAATTAAAAGGGAATAATACAGTTAAATAATAAATAATACCTTGGAAGAGCCTGGAAGTTGAAATTGCTGGCCACACCAACTCCTTTCTCTTTATATCTTTTTTAAAAGGACACAGTCAATCCGGAGTTGGGGGCACCTGTCATGGCATATACATAACCTTGGTTATTATTTTCCATTTTAAAAAGACGCTTTCCCAGAAACAAACAACAAAAAAGCCGCTTATTCTGCAGCGCAGTTCCTGGATGCGAGGATATGTAGTCCTCGACTTATGACCTTAGTGGACATCAATTAAGGTCGTTAAGTCGAGGACTACCTGTATTTTAAGAGTAAGCACATACGCTGCAGTTCGCTGGAGTTCTGCAAAGGGAATTCCAGCCCTTAAAAATAAACCCCATTTTTGGTAGATGGCATGCAAAGACGCAGTTATTAAATTTGGTTTAATCAAATCATAATTAAACCCCAACTCCCTTAGGTATATAAAACCAAAGTGCTGAGTTTGGGTTTGAACTAGGCTTAACATCTCCATGAGAAAACAGAAGCATCCCATTTTGGAATTTTTGATGGAGTTATTTAATTCAAAAACCACTTTCATTTAATTTATCCCACTTACCAAGTGCTTACTACAGGATATTTCCAAGCTAATCATCTGGAAAGACACAAAAAAAATTGGCCAGCTCCCAGGGGCTGAATAAGCGATGCCTATCTGGAAAGGCAGAATTGTTAGGTGAATCACGCCGGGTGCTTACGGAGAACTCAAAACTAATTTTATTTTTATTTTTTAGTTCATGGGAGACAGAAAAAGGCAGTTTGTGCCTAGAATCTCTTTGGTTGTGTACCTTTCCTCTCCATGTACAACACCCAGATCCAAATACACATTTCCCATTTTTAAAAAAAGCTTTGGGATTCTTCAGAGGAAGCCCAAGGCTAAATAGACCTGTATGCCTTTCCTTACAGACCAAGCTTTGCCAAAGAAAATGAGGCATCATCACGGTTGGAACTTTTATCTCCCAAGGATTAAAGGAATAGCTGACTAGGATGAGTTGGTGTTTCATTCCTAATAACAAAGAGGTGAACATTCAGACGGTTGGAAGGCAGCTTTGGAGAGCGAGGAGGTTCCTTAGATGTGGAGGATGTCCCTGTTATCCTGAGGCCTTTCCAGGAAGCCCATCTGCCGACATGCCACCGTGGCATGCCAACTACTGTACAAGGAAGGACGTCGAGAGGGTAGAATTTGGGCAGCCCCTGAAGAAAGAGAGTCCCGGCGTCTAGACTGGCTTCAGCAGTGGCTGAGGGCTGTTTTTCCTAATTAAAAACAAGAAGCATTAACCACAGGCCCTTCTGAAAGCAGCCTTCAAAGGCTTTTACTGGAGTGCTTAGATTTCTTACCTTTCAGGGGAATCTAAGGCAGTCTCCCCAATTTGCTAGCGTCTCCCAAAGGATCGACTTTAATTCCTAAAAAATTCCCAAGCAAACTTGGCCCGAGAAAATCGGGAATGCTGCAATCTGCAGCTCAGTTCTCCTAGGAGCAGCCAGATCAGGAAAGGATGATCAACTTGCTTGGGCTGCAATCTACTAGGACTTCCATGGATGTCCAACCTTGGCAGCTTTAAGACTAGTGGACGTCAACTCCCAGAATTCCCCAGCCAGTCGGTTGGGAGTTGAAATCCACAAGTCTTAAAGCTGCCAAGGTTGGATACTGCTGATGTCTGCCATCCTTTTGAAAGAAGATTTTGCAGGATTCACAGCTCTACACAGCGTGCTGAACATTCCCCAAAGTGGAGACCTTCCCATCTACTATTCCCATAATCCCCTAGCCTAGCCTGCCAATTTTTCAGATGCCTGCAAGAGCCAATCCAACATACAAGTTGGAAAGGCTGACATACGGAAGAATGGAGTCTTTATCCTAACAGCTGTCCTGCACTGCAACCTATTATCACCCCTTTGCCTTGCAGAGAATGGGCGTTGGTCCTTACCTGATACACTCATTTTCTGGTAGAGTAGAGACAGCAGCCAGACTGGGTATGCTCCATCCATTAACCAATCGGACTGAGTCTACACTTATGATGTCATCGGACCCTTGTGGCTCCTCCCCAGTTTCAGATGAAGGAAAACTGTAGACTCAAGTGAGAATTGTGAGCAAAAAGTGAAAGTCCATAGTCACTGTATCTCTCTCTCTCCTCCGCACAAGGAATCCCCTCGCGTGACACATAACAGGGCAGGGCTGGCTGCTGTCTCTACTCTACCAGAAAATGAGCTTATCAGGTAAGGACCAACGCCCATTTTCCTGTTATCGTAGAGACAGCAGCCAGACTGGGACATACCAAGGACTGGGCTGTCCAGTAGGGTGGGAAATTGTAAAAAAGAAAAAAAGTCCGTTAGGGCACAAGCACTTGTTACGGCACCCTGCACCCAAAGGCTGGGTCAGACGACATATGAAGACTGTGGGAGATGCCCAGGTGGCCGCCCGGCAAACTTCTTCCAAGGTGGCTTGAGTGGACCAAGCCGCAGATGTCGCAGCGCTGCATGTAGAGTGAGCCGTAATGTCTGCAGGGACCTGTATGGATTGAAGTTCATAAGACAGTTTAATACAGGCTCTTATCCAGCGCCCCAGACTAGACGATGAAGCCTTGGTACCCAAGGAGGCCTGGCGAAAGGAGATGAAGAGAGCTTCCGAGTGGCAGAACGAGGCAGTGCGGTCGATGTAGATCTTGAGGGCACGACGTACGTCAAGAGTGTGCCACTTGCGCTCCCTCTTGTGATGGGGAAACGGACAGAAATCAGGTAAGGTCAACTCCTGACCTCAGTGGAAACAGCTATTGACCTTCAGTATGAATGTCGGGTCCACTTCTAAGACAACTTGGTCTGGATGGAACACGCACAAGTCATGCCTGACTGAAAGAGCAGCCAAATCAGAAATATGTCTGGCTGAGGTTACAACCACCAAAAACAGCATTTTAAAGGACAACAGTTTCAAAGAAGTGGATCTCATAGGTTCAAAGGGCGCAGAAGTCAAAGCCTCTAGGACACGAGGTAAGTCCCAAGTCAGATATCTATGTATGGCAGGGGGACGCAGGTTGGACGCTCCATGGAGAAATCTCCGGATCAAGGGGTGAGAAGGTAGATGTTCAGATGCCAGGCCATCCAGAACAGAGGCCAGAGCGGCCACCTGCCAGCCTAGCATGTTAGGTCCCTGATCAAGCCCCCTGTGCAGGAAGTCCAATATCTGCGGAATGGATGCCCTAAGTGGGTCAACAGTCTGGTTGGAACACCACAGAGCAAAAGTCCGCCACATGGCGTCATAAATGCGGTTAGTAGAGCTTCTGCGTGATGCCTGAATGGTAGCAATGACGTTGAGGGAGATGTTATCGGCTGTTAAGGCTTGCAGCAACTGGGGGTCGGGATGACAAACTGACCCTTGGTGTAGAGACAGGAGAGACCGTGGGATGTGCCATGGGGTGGAGATTGACAGAGTTACTAGGTCGGCATATCAAGGCCGGCGTGGCCAATTTGGCGCTAGCAGCAACAGTTCTGCCTCCTGTTCCAGCATTTTTTGAATTACCCTCTGAATGAGGGAAAGGGGAGGAAATGTGTACAGGAGACCCCTGGGCCACTGGCATCTGAGAGCGTCTACTCCTTCTGCCATGGGGTCCATGAACCTTGAGTAATACCTGGGTACCTGGTTGTTGTCTGCCGTAGCGAACAGGTCTAGGACTGGGAGGCTGAACCGTAGTGTCAGTCGATGGAAGAGGTTCGGATGGATGTTCCACTCCACCTGATCTATCGTTGTCCGGCTCAGCCAGTCTGTTGGACATTGGAGACCCCTGAGATGTGTTCTGCCCTGAGAGATGACAGGTGAGATTCCGCCCACTGGCACAACAGGTTGGACTCCTGCATCAGGGACCAGGAACGAGTTCCCCCCTGTCTGTTTATGTGTGCCTTGGTCATGGTATTGTCTGTGAGGACTAATAAGTGTCGGGCCTGAACTCTGTGGTGGAAGTGTCAGAGGGCGAGGCGAAGCACCCGCAATTCTAGCCAATTTATGCTGTTTTGTCTCTCTTTGAGGGACCACTGACCCTGAGCCACTAGGTCCTGCATGTGTGCCCCCCATCCTGTCAGACTTGCATCTGTCGTAAGTGTGAGATGGCACAGCTCTCTGAACAAGGTCCCTTGCAAAATCGCCGGGGACTGCCACCATTTGAGAGAGTGTAGTACCTGTCTGGGAAAGGGGACCCGGAGAGGAGAGCTGCCCCTGTCGGCCTTTTGATGTGGAAGCATGAACCATTGAAGGCTCCTGTTGTGAAACCTGGCCCACACAACAATCCCGAAGCAGGATACCATCTTGCCCAAGACTTGGGAGAGAAGAAGAAGGGATGCCTTGCATAGACGTAGCACCTTCCTGACAAGTTCCCTCAGACTAGGAGCACCCTCTCGGCCAGGGTCTCTATCAAGACCCCAAGGTGGAGAAGGCGAGTGCTGGGAACAAGGTGACTCTTTTTGAGATTCACTCCAAACCTGTGATTCCGCAAGGTGTGAATGGTGAGGGCGAGATCTCTTTCTGCCTGAACCGGAGACCTGGACAACAAGAGGATGTTGTCCAGGTAACAGAGAATCTGAACTGTGAATGACCTGATATGGGCAGCCAGTGCTGCCAGTACTTTTGTGAATACCCTGGGGGCAGAAGATAGACCGAACGGTAGAGCTTGGTACTGGAACTGCCTCCCCCCCATAGGAGAAGCGGAGATATTTTCGGTGGTCTATGAAGATGGGGATATGAAGGTAAGCTTCGGTCAAGTCTACTGATGTGAGAAGTCACCTTTCCTGACCGCCTGGAGGATGGTGTGCAGAGAATGCATTTTGAACCGCCGATAGATAATGTGGCGGTTCAATGTTTTTAGATCTAAAATTGCTCTCCATCCCCCGGAATTCTTCGTTACCACAAACAGGCGGGAATAAAAACCCTGCCCTTCCTGATGGGGAGGAACCAGTTGGATGGCCCGGATCTCCAACAGGTGCTGAATGGCCTGTTCCATCAGTGCCCTCTTGCGAGGACACCGAAAGACCAGGCATGGCACGAAGTGTTCCTGGGGGATGGAGAGAAATTCCAGTATGAGACCAAATTTGACAGTTTTGAGTACCCAATTGTCTGTTGTGGTCTCCTCCCAGCGGTGGGCAAAGAACACCAGGTGGCCAGATAGTCATTTCCTATGTGAAAAATGGCGGTTGCCTCCTCCACTGTAAGATTTCTTGGAGGGGAAATGCTGTGCATTTCTATTGGACCTGTCCTGGTGACATCCCTGTCTGGGAGTGTAGGATTGGCGTTGAGGACGGGGGAAGGAAGGTCCCCCATCCGCCGGTCGAAAGGGCGACCTCCTATAGAAGGGAGCGGGCCGACTGTCCTGTTTCTTGTAGATGGATGAAAGGACCTTGCGCTTGTCTTTAGATTCCGTGAGGTATGGGTCTAAGAGAGTACCAAATAATTGGGTGCCACTGAATGGGGAGGCTGCTAGGCGCCACTTGGTACGGACATCCGCCTGCCATGGCTTGAGCCAAAGCAGACGCCTGGCCATGACTGAAGAGGCCATGGCTTTAGAAGCGAATCTAGCAGCATTAAGGGGAGAATCAGCTGCAAATTCAACCGCTGCCCTGATCTTGTTGAGATCCCTATGTGATCTAGTGTCAGTAGGAGCGATGCGCTCCTGAAGCTGTTCAATCCAAACCAGGGCCGCCCTTGAGAAAAAGGAAGTGGCTGTAGAGGCCCTAACAGCCCAGGCCCTAGCCTGATAGTTTTTGACTAAGGTTTGATCTGACCTTTTCTCCTCAGGCTTGAGAACCTCCTCAGGGGCTCCCGAGACCACAGTAGGTGAAGACAGGGCTGAAACCGGTGCATCCACTGGGGAGCCTCGAACAATTTGGTGAGGTCTGGTGCAATGTTATAGAGACGTTTGTCAAGGTTGGTCGGCTATGGGCCTGTGCCTGGAGACTCCCACTGCTTCTGGATGACGTTCAGGAATATTTTGGGAACAGGGATCACCTCTTTTTCCACTGTGAGTTCAGTGAATGGGGTACTGGGACCCTCAGTTGAAGCTGGTTCTGCCGGTTTATCCTGTGAAGTAGAAGCTGAAGCAGAAGATGGTAAGTTAGCAGTTTTAATGGCCTTAAGTAGAAGGGACTTGAAACGATCAGTTTTGAATAATCCAGTAACAGCAGGGGTGTCAGGGGTGAACACCTTGTCATCAGACAGGTCTGAGTCCCGCAGGTTATCTTGTTCCCCGCCAATTGAGGCCTGAGAAGTAGAGGCAGAGGGATGAGGTTGCTGAGCCGCAGCAGAAGATTTATGCTTATGGCCATGTGATGGAGCAGGTTGAGGTTGCTGTTGTAGGTCAGCAGCCATGACCTGTTTAATGGTTTCAGCAATGATGGTTGCCATATCAGCAGGAGAGGTGTACATGGTGTGGGGGGGGGGGGGCAGAACCATGTGTAACCGGGAGGGAAGCCTGTTCAAAGGTGTACTCCCTATTGAGAGGGACATCAAAGAAATTGCCTCTGTTGTCAGGTTCCATTGAAGACGAGGACTCCGAAGAAGACAATTCCCCTTCTGAATAGGCCAGGGGGCAGTCAGGGCCCATGGGTGGCAAGAGAGGTGGAGCTGGGGACACCACTTGGTGATCCTCAGAGGGAGGGAGGGAGGGAGGGCTGGGCAGTTAGATTATGTTGTTGTTTTTGGCCCCTCTGAAATACTTTCTCAAGGGCCTTCTGCCTGCGCTCTTCTGCCCTGGTAGTCTCTTTAGAGACCTTGGGTTTTACTCCCGAGGAAGGAGCCTCTTTGGCTTGCCTCTTCTTGCTGCTCTTTGCCCTGCCTCCTCTAATCCTGCATTCGTATCCATAGCTGGATCAGCCATTTCCACAAACATAAATCAACACCCCAATAAGATAGGCAACGGTCTCACCCGTTTGCTAGCCAGGCACTCCTGATCCTGTCCACCTGGGGTGATCCCGCGTTGCTGGACACTCCAAACGGCTGCTGTAGAGTTCTCGCCTAGAGTTGGCTGCCGATACTAAGTATGGCCAGGCGATCTGCAGAATGGCCACCGGACTCGCCTGGAACCGCTGCGTGCAAAACGGGCAGTCGCACGTCCCTCCAAGGGCCCAGAATCAAGGAGCGCCGCGGGAAAACAGCCATGGAGCCGTAGCTTGTGAGCTGGCCGATCTGATTGCAAGGCAGGCTTCCTGAGTGAACTCGTGGCCGCAGGCAATCAGAGGGCTGAGGAGAGGCAGCCAGAGATCAGTTTCGAATTTCCCTCCAATTTGTAGAATAAAGGATTATTTAAGGAACCAATTTAAAGGAACAACAATTTTTTTGGGAAAAATTCACCAATTAAAGATATAATTAAATAATTTGGAGGAGATATCAATTCTCACAGCCAATCCAGGTTGGACTGAGTCTGAAACTGGGGAGGAGCCACAAGGGCCCGAGGACATCATAAGTGTAGACTCAGTCCGATTGGTTAATGGATGGTGCATATCCAGTCTGGCTGCTGTCTCTACAATCACAGGAAAATTTCTGTCGAGTTGAACGGCTTGGTTGGTACTAAGCTGTCCCTTGAATTTCCAGATCCAGGGATGATAAGCAGCTAAGGACTTTAACCCCTTGCTCAAGCAGGAGACCCTATAGAACCATGATGGTGAACCTATGGCACACGTGCCAGATGTAGCACACAGAGCTATCTCTCCGGGCACGCGAGCCATCGCCCATTGCTCTTCTAGGTTCCGGTGCGCCGGCCAGCTGGTCTTCAGGCATGCAGGAGCGCCGGAAACTGGAAGAGCAATTGCCTGGTGCGTATGCATGTGGCGGGAAGATGATTTTCCAGTTTCCGGAGCATGCATGTGCCCTGGCCAGCTGATCTTCACATGGGCACCAAAAACCGGAAGACCAGGTTGGCGGTGCACAAGTGCACACTTGAAACTGGAAGATCATCTTCCCGGCACATGCAGGCACTTCCGGTTTCCGGCATGCACACATACGCTCCCGTTTCGGCACTCAGTGCCAACACTGCTATAGAAGATGGAATCCTAAGGCTGGAAGGGCCCTCCAAGGTCTTCTAGTCCAACCCCCTGCTCCAGCAGGAGACCTTATCATTCCAGTCAAATGGCCGTTTAGTCTATTTTTGAAAACCTCCAGTGATGGGAGCACCCACATCTCCAGGAGTCAAGCTACTCCACTGATCAATTATTCTCCAAAAAAACCTTATTCTTACTTTAGGTTGGATTTCTCTTGAACAATCTTTCACCCTTTACGTCTTGCCTTGCCCTCATGGTAATATTCTTCACTCTTCACAAATTTCCTGAAGCTAGGCATAATGTTGACTTTTGGCTCCCAATAGACTTTCGTCCCTGAATTTATCCAATCTGCTTTTAAAGCCATCGAAGATATGTAAAAGCTGTAATGAATTCCACTACTTAATTGGAGGCTGGATGAAGAAGATATTTGGTTGGTGTCTTCTCCAGCGACTTCCAATCAGCTCCGATGGATAGTCCCCAAAAACAAAAATCACCCTACGCTGTATTTGATGTCTCTCTCTAAGCTGCAATTCTGCAGCCACAGCTGTAAATAGAAGATGAACAAAGGAACGTGTTAAAAAACGGCACTGAATAAATATACAGATATATAGAGATGATAGAGATGATATAGAAATAGGTGATATAGAGATGTCGATGATAGATAAGAGAGATTTTTAATTGATATAATTAAAAAGAGATTATAATATAGGCATAGACATAGATGTAGATGATAGAATATGCATGCTATTATGTATTATTCATTCTGTCTATGAGGGAAGTCAGAAAGATCAAGATGGCAGCCACTAGTTTAAGCCCCACCCCTTTTTATACACTTGTAACAAAGGATGGGGAATTCTGGGAGTTGGTCGACAGGTCTTAAAGTTACTCAGGTTAGACACCTCTGATCTAGGTCAAACCTTAGAGAAGAAAGTTAGTTCAGCCAGTCATAAGCTGCTTTCCAGAATTGTGTTAAGGAAAAGGCAAAAATGTATAAAGCCTCACCTATAGTATATTCCAACCTCTGTAAAGAAGAAATGGGATATTTGATAAATACATGTTTAAAAATCCTCTCCTCTCTTCAGTATGTTTTCTACAATGCTGCCTCTCTTGTCCCCTTCTGATTTCAACTCCTTTCAATTCTGTCTTCTTATAAAAATGACCGTTTAATTAAATCAGCAATGAATTACTTTTGACGCTTGCTCAGAGCCGTTTGTCAAGAGAAGGAATCAATTAATTCAAAGCAAAGGTTAAAAGGAAATAAAATCATAAGGATTCTGATGTTGTAGTTATTAAAAAAAAACAGGAAAGCAAAGCAAAAACCTCTGAAAACACCCACACCCACCCATAATCCACAGACACAAGCACAATTTATACTTGATGGTAGGAAAAGGCTGGAAGGCTGTAGAATATTTTAAAAGAGAAAGCCAGACAATTATTATCTTCTAAAAACCCTTACCAAAACCAGGATATTAAGAATAAATGATTTCATCTATTCAAAAACAAATGTTTTCCTGGACTGGTCAACTTTTAATCAGCACCGTCACTAAGAGCAAAGCAACATTGCAATGCTTGTAATTGCAATTAAGGGATTCTTCATCTACTGCAAAATATGCGTAGCTCAGATTTTCCACGACAATTGAATTAAACCTGTTCAAAGAGTCATATAAAAGGCAGTTTCAGAGAACCTGTTAATCAAAATAACTACGGTACAGTGGTGGGTTGCTAACCAGTTTACTACCGGTTTGCTCATGCTCGCGCATGTGTGACCGCGCAACTCTTCTGCGCATGTGCAGAAGCATCCGGATGGGTGGGTGGGCGGAGCTTCCCACCACCACCACTACCGGTTCAGCTGAATCGGGAGCAACCCAGCTCTGCTACAGTAGCTAACTGCCATAAGGGCGATGACAATTATGAGAGCCAGAAATAAGGAAAATGAGAAAAAATAATTAGAAAAGCATATTACAATAATGCTAACCCAACTATATAAATTAACAATCAACAGTGTACACTGTCCATAATATAATAATAAATAATAATAATAATAATAAATAAATTTAATTTGTTAGCCGCTCCCTCTCCACAAGGGACTCAGGGCGGCGTACAATAAAAGCACATACATATATACATATAAACATACACATACACACATACACATACACGGAGGAGGTAACAGTCATTAAATACATACAATAATAATAATAATAAAATTAGCAATTAAAATACCCCAAATTAAGAATTACGAATTTAAAAAAGGCTGTCAGGAGGAATAGGATAAAACTACGGTTGAGCCAGGCCAGCTAATTGGAAAAGGTGGGTCTTGAGCTTTACACGGAAGGAGCGGAGATCGGAGGTAATCCTGATGTCAGGGGGGAGGTCATTCCAAAGGGCTGGGCCCATCACAGAGAAGGTCCTGCTCCTGGGTGTCGCCCCCCGACACTGTTTAGTGGATGGCACCCGGAGAAGTCCCTCTCTGTGCGAGCGGATTGGTCGTAGGGATGTATGGGGCAGGATGCGATCCCGCAAGTAACTAGGTCCTGTGCCATGGAGCGCTTTGAAGATCGTAATCAAAACCTTGAAACGCACCCGATAGACCACAGGAAGCCAGTGCAGCTCGCGCAGGAGAGGTGTTACATGGGAGTACCTAGTACTCCCCATAATCACCCGCGCGGCCGCATTCTGGACCAACTGTAGTCTCCGAGTGCATCTCAAGGGAAGCCCCATGTAGAGAGCAAAGCAATTGCAAAGCAATTGTAATTAAATTCATACACAGGTAGTCCTTGAGTTATAACAGTTCATTGTGCCATGTGACTGCACCTGATGTTATGAGCTTACCACGTGGCTGCTCTGATTTTCCCATCTTTTTTGTGGTGGTTGTTAAGCAAAAGACATACTAAGCAAATCCACTGTCTGCCATGGGCATTTTTTTGCCAGAAACCAGAAGTAAATACCAGTCCTAAATCACAGTTATGTGACCATGGGACATTGCAAACGCCTGTATATGAGGACTGTTTGCTAAGCCGTTATAACTTTGAATCTGGTTCATAAGAAGCCCTGGGAAAGTCTATCGTAACTTCGAACAGTCGCTAAGCAGCTGGTTGTAAGTTGAGGACCACCTGTATGACTTTATTATGCTCATGTTGTTTAATGATTCCTTTTAGTATTCTTCTCCTGAGGAAAGGGTCCACATGCAAGCCTATCCATTATTCCCTAAAGTGAAAAAAGAATACTCTCTTAATTTAATATAATATTGGGGTATTTGCTCCACCCCACCCTACACATCAGACTCTTTTAAATGTAGGATTATGATATCTTGCCTGCCACAATCCTATTGTACACTAGGTGGAGCAAGGTAAGTGGTGGCCATACCTCTTTGCAGCCACCTAGTGGCCCTCCATGTCTTTGCAGCTCAGATCTGATTGCCCTTGCACATATTTTCAAGCTGGTTGTTTCCTGGTGTGGGAAGTTAGCACCCACCCCTCTCCTGGAAAAATGAAATATTTTAGGAAATATTAAAAGGACATAACATTTCCCCTGAAAGGGAGGCAGAAACTCAGCCCCTCACCTTTGTCAATGGCCATTAAGGCCTGAGCCAGTCAATTCTACATAACAAAGGTCTACCTCTTTCAGGCAGAGCCATAATAGGAATCCCAAAGCCCTTTCATTACATCATCACCTAGCAAGAGTCAACCAAGCCTGGGACTCAGGACAGCCTACAGAGTTGCCCTGCATGACCCCATGGGAGTCTGACAACTAATCAGAATACAAGCTCAAATTCAAAAGCCCAGAGAGGGCATAAAACCCAAGACATCCTCAAGATCTCCTCCCTTTTTCCTTCGCCCAAGATCTTCAATGCATGCGATCCTGTTCATCAACACACCTTCTTTCCAAGCAACTTCCATGAATCCAGTGTCTTTTTCCCCAATTGGAACTGAACTCGGTGTCTTCCAACACTGGATTTGGACAATTTCTTGAGCCCTAAATTATTATCCTTTTGGGGGGAGGGATTTCAAAGAGAGAAAACATTCAGAAGTATCCAGAAATCTTGCATATTTCCAAGATTTAAAGATTCAACATTTTAAGGAATAGATAGCCAGGAACTTTCTCTATAGCACATTTCCTGAAATTCTCTTATGAAAAAGCTCACAATGAATGGCCATTTCATAATAAGTTTCCAAGCGCTTTTCATATTATTTGAAAAGCACGGCAATCAATATGCAGGTTTGACTGGCTTTTTGCATAAAGACAATCATTGTCTTCGTTTCTGCATTTCCTTGCAGAGTTGAGATTCTTGAAGAATGCTTCAGGATCATGTTGGAAAGGTCAGGGATATAAATTATTCTTGCATATAAACCGTGTCTGAGTTAATTCAAACTTTTAAGGCGTGTCCATGACATCTTCCCCAGTTGGTAGATTTTCTAGCTTCTTCAACAGCTTGTTCTGGTTTGAGTTATGTCTTATCTGATCAAGAGTTCTGAAAAACCTGACAGCTTGCACATATATTTTTCTCTGTTATAATTCTGTTATAATTAAAAAGTAGTATTTAAGCTATCAAACCTTTCTATGTACCTGGATGGACATGGCTGTGATTCTGCATTCTGGATGCAGCATTCTGGAACAGCATCCCTGCATCCAGGGATGAAACGTTCTGAAGTCTGCTACCAGTTAGGTTTGTGTGCGCATCTATGCTTTGCTTTACTTTTTCAGTACTATTGTAACGTTGGTCACTAAGTGGACTGTTGTAAGTCGAGGACTACCTGCACTACTGGTAGGAGTAGCAAACTACTCAAAGAAATAGCAATAGCACTTTTCGACTTATATACTGCTTCATAGTGCTTTACGGTCCCCTCTAAGTGGTTTGCAGAGTCAGCATCTTGTCCCCAACAATCTGGGTCCTCATTTTACCGACCTCAGAAGGATGGAAAGCTGAATCAACCTTGAGTCAGTCAGGATCGAACTCCTGGCAGTCGGCAGAATTAGTTTGCAATACTGCATTTTAACCACTGGCATAGCAAACCCATTTCCCTTTTCATAAGAATTATTTTTGAGCATATCAAATTTAAAATATTGTGCAAAAGTTTGTGGGATGTTAAATTCGCTTTCCTTGGTATTGATATGTAGACTGACCTCTTCAGTCTGGTGGACATTGTGTTCTCCAGATTTGCTGATATGATTTAATTAGAACCTTCATTAATTCTTGCGTACACATTACCAAATTCAACCTGAAGCTAGCTATGAAGTTATTTGCATCAATGGTTGGGACATTGATGATTGAAGAGTATGTGGGCAACCTACAACAGAGATACTCCTTGAAAATGAGTACATAATTGATGTAAGACACGAAGCAGTATGACAACATTTCTTATCTTGTCCTCTTTAGGAGAAACACTCCATAATAACTGAAATAACTATATCAAGTTAAGTCAATCTTTAAGCTTATTGTTAAATCTAGAGTTGTAGACTATACAGCAGCATATTGTGTTATCTTTCGAGTTTTAAAGCATGGAGACTTTTCAAGAATGAGTAATAAACTCATGCCCCAGATCCTGTGTTTAAAATCCGGAGAGTCCATTTATTTTCAATCACGTAAAATTATCTTTTCTGCCATGGCCTAGATTTGATAGAGCTAAAACTCAGGAAGAGTTTCAGCAGAGTATCAACATTACATTGAGATCCTTATCCACAGTATAAATTTTCTTTTCCAAGTTGTCTTAAGATATGCAATGACTTGAAACCACAAACAAAGCTGCAGCTGTTCAAGATCAAACCATATGAGTGAAAAAAAAAACCCTAAAATTTCAGGTACCTCAGAGGTTACTAAACTGGAGCTTCTGGGCCATTCATTCTGTTTAGTTAGGTTTAGGGTTTAATGGATGCAGTGGTGAAATTCAATTTTTTTTACTACCGGTTCTGTGGGCGTGGCTTGGTGGGCATGGCAGGGGAAGGATACTGTGAAATCCACATTCCTTCCCCACTCCTGGGGGAAGGATATTGCAAAATCTCCATTCTCTCCCCACTCAGCCAGAGCTGGTATTTGCCAGTTCCCCAAACTACTCAAAATTTCTGCTACCAGTTCTCCAGAACCTGTCCGAACTTGCTGAATTTCACCCCTGCATGGATGTCATTAAGTATTTCAGATTTATGATGCAATTTACCAATATCTTTGAAACAATAGATATCAGCCAACGAATGTGTTGATTCCTTGTTTAACACAAGCAACTAACACAGGGGTGACAAACTCGATTTCATTGAGGGCCACACCAGAGTTATGTATGGTCCTGGAGGGGGGGCAGGGGAGAGGGACAGGGGCATGGCCAGCTTGACATCATTCATATCGGGGGCACTTGTGGTGGCCAAGTGCTAAGGCAGGACTTCTCTCAGACCCTCACTCACTCATTATAATCTCCTCTCAGTCCTTCCCTTCCTATCTTCCTTTATTCCTCCCTCCTTCCTTTCTTCCTTCTTTTGTTTTGTTTTTAGCATGTTTTGCTAGCCCTGTGGCCCTCCTGAGCTCCGTTTTCACTGGCAGAGGCACCACAGCAGTGGTTCCAGATCCCGTTGCAACTGATACGCTGCGCACGGGGCCGGGCGCCTCTGCCCTGCGACACCCAGTTGCTTGGTGGAGGTCGCACAGGTGGCGCACTCTGTGTGCCCGTGCACAATTGGCTGGTCGCATTATAAACAACTATGGAACGCGGGTGGGCGGGTGGGCCAAACGAGCCACCGTACCGGTACGGTAGCCGCCGCTCCTGGCTGCTACTGATACGTCCGTATCGGGCCGTACCGCCCGAAACCCACCACTGCACCATAGGCCGTTCCTTTGCTGTTTCCAGGGCAGCCCCACAGGGCAGATCTAAGCACCCCGCGGGCCAAGTTCAGCCCGGGAGCCTTGAGTTTGATATCCTTGCAAAAGAATCTTGCCTGCTGTTTTCAAATTTGGGTTATTCCACAGCCTCATATTTTCATGAGATTTCGGATGAAAGTATGTAACCTGTTCCCTATTAATAACTAAATGTACCCAGCCGGAAATAAGAATCTGCTGAGTATATCAGAATTCTAAAATGCAGGTAATCCTTGACTTACAACCGCAATTGAGCCCAAAGTGCCTATTGTTAAGTGAGACGTTGGTTAAGCGATTTTTGTCCCTGTTTTACCACTTTTCTTGCCATCGTTGTTAAGTGAATGATTGCATTTAAGTTAGTAACACAGTGGTTAAATGAATTCGGATTCCGGATTCTCTCCAAATTTATCTTGCATTTTTTAAAAGTTTAAAATAAAATAAAATAAAATAATAGACACAGGTAGGCTGCAAAATATTGGCTTCTAATGCACCTTTACACTTTACATTTCCTCCCCCCACCCCAACTTGGCACTGGGAAAATCAGAAGTGATGTTTAGATGCAACGGAGGGTTATTTTCTCAACAGTCTGCAATCAGTGTCACCCTCATGTAAAGAAATGTTGCAAAAGGAACATTTTGGGGAAATTACGGGGCATAAGAGGAAGGAAGAATTGCATAAGCTGCCGAAGTCTAAATCTGCTCTTGTCTCTGATTTGTTTTGTGAATGTCATCTATGCTTCTTATGAGCATAGGAGTGTGATGGCTAACCTTTTGTCATTGTGTGCTGAAAGCGCATGTGCCCACACCCATAATGCAATGCATCTGTGACCCAAAATGGGGTGCGGGGGGGGGCTCGTGTGGTGTCCCCACTCCCCGTTTTGGCTTCTAGGTTGGTGCAGGAGGCCTTCCAGGCCCAAAATGGGGCATGGAGGGCCTCCCTCATGCTCCATTCTGGGTCTGGAAGCCCTCCTGCACCAACCTGAAAGCCGAAATGGGGCACGGGGATGCTGTGGCACTGTGCAAGCCCCCAAAATGCAATGTGAATGCCCCCACCCCCGCACATGCGCTTCACCCCTGTGCATGCACATGCATGTCCCCCGCATGCGCCCCAGAGATCCGAAGACTAGATGGCTGGTGGGAGGCACACATGCATACGCGGTGGAGCTGGGCTAGGGCGACAGCTGGTGTACCTGCAGGGAGGGTTCTACGTGCCACCTGTTCGCCATTATGGGCAAAGGATTTTCCCTTTAATGTTTTGTTCCATTTTGTAGGTCAAAAAGGAGCTATAATTGAAGTTCTGTCTCTTTGTGTCACAATATATATATCAAAAGTTTGTATTTCACCGTTTAACTTACCGGTATTTTTGGAATTCCAGAGTCTTACTTGTGAGCATGCTTGGTATTTCATTCATTCATTCATTCATTCATTCATTCATTCATTCATTCATTCATTCATTCATTCATTCATTCATTCATATTTTTACCCCACTTTTTATTATAAGTAACTCAAGGCAGTGAGCATGCTGTAATACTTCTTCCTCCTTCTCTTTTCCCTACAAAAAACAACTCTTAAGGTGAGTTGGGCTGAGAGAGAGTGACTGGCCCAAAGTCACCTTGCTGGCTTTGGTGCCTGAAGTGTGACTAGAACTCATAATCACCTGCTAATTGGCCCAAAGACACCCAACTGTCTTTCATGCCTAAGGCAGGACTAGAACTCAAGAGTCTCCTGGTTTTTAGGCCAGCATCTTACCGGTGAATGTATTATAGTATATGTGTGTGACATACTACTGGGATACGGAGGCCTCCCGATTAGAACACAGGACTTACTTTTTACAGACACTCGTTTCCGTTTCAAATCCTATCTTTATACCTGCATATAACCACCGAGTGAATGAAAGCATTGTGTACTCACTAAAGGTTTATGATGCATGTACTGTATGCTTCAACTTTTGTCTGTCAGTTGTATGTTTACACTGATTAGACAAGTAAAATAAATAATCTACGAGGACATTGCAGCAAAGCTACCCTTAGCCTTGTGTGTGTGTGTGTGTGTGTGAGACCCAAAGTTCAATGCCATCAAGAAACCAATGACATTAAACTATTCCTTTGTTGTACATCTGACCTTTTTAGCTTGCTTACTCAGTGTCTGGCTGCAGTCATTGACGAAATGTACTTTGCTTTAATTTTTGGGAGTGCCGAGAGCAGGGATGGGCCACCATAGACAGTCCTCGACTTACAACCACAATTAAACCCAAAATTTCTGCTGCCAAGCGAGACAGTTGTTAAGTGAGTTTTGCCTCATTTCACGGCCTTTCTCACCAGTTGTTAAGTGAATCTCCGCAGTTGTTACATTAGTAACACAGCTGTAAGTGAATCTGCCTTCCCCATTGATTGTGCTTGTCAGAAGGTCACAAAAGGGGTTGCCACAAAGAAGAGGGAGTCAAACTATTCTCCAAGGCACCTGAGGGTAGAACAAGAAGCAATGGATGGAAACTAATCAAGGAGAGAAGCACCTTAGAACTGAGGAGAAATTTCCTGACAGCTAGAACAATTAATCAATGGAACAGAAGTTGCCTCCAGAAGTTGTGAATGCCCCAACACTGGAAGTCTTTAAGAAGATGTTGGATAGCCATTTGCCTGAAACGGTATAGGGTTTCCTGCCTAGGCAGGGGGTTGGACTAGAAGACCTCCAAGGTCCCTTCCAACTCTGCTATTGTATTGTATTGTATTGTAAAGGGGATCACGATGTGACCCCAGGATACTGCAACCGTCCTAAATACCAGTCAGTTGCCAACCCTTTGAATTTTGATCACGTGAGCTTAGGGATGTTGCAATGCTCATCTGAAAAATGGTCTTCAGTGCCATTGTAACTTCGAACGGTTACTCAATGCATTGATATAAGTCAAGAACTATCTGTATGGCTCCTTCATCAGTAGACTTCAACTCCCAGAATTTCTGAGGCAGCTCATAAAAGGTCCATAGTTAATAATAACAACAGAAGGGACCTTGGAGGTCTTCTAGTCCAACCCCCTGCCTAGGCAGGAAACCCTACACCATTTCAGACAAATGGCTATCCAACATCTTCTTCAAAACTTCCAGTGTTGGAGCATTCACAATTTCTGGAGGCAAGTTGTTCCACTGATTAATTGTTCTGTCATGAAATTTCTCCTCAGGTCTTAAGTTGCTTCTCTCCTTGATTAGTTTCCACCCATTGCTTCTTGTTCTACCCTCAGGTGCCTTGGAGAATAGCTTGACTCCCTCTTCTTTGTGGCAACCCCTGAGATATTGGAAGACTGCTATCATGTCTCCCCTAGTCCTTCTTTCCATTAAACTAGACATGCTCAGTTCCTGCAACTGTTCATGTTTTAGCCTTCAGTTCCTCACCCCTGGTCTGGTAAAAGGCCTGCCTTTTTTTTTTTACCCACAGAAAAGACTCAATGGTCGAGTCATTCCGACTTAAGGTGCTTCTAAGTGAGACTCTAAGGTTCAATCACCCAGCTTCAGTTAAATGATGGGCGTCAAGTCTCCACCTTCTCCTTGAAGCCCTGTTTTCATAACTCTTTCCAGTGAGCACGGATCAGTCGCTATGTCAGCTGTTTCTGGAATCACCTTCAGACACCAGACGGCTATAAAACTCTGCAGAGGCGTACCCTTTAGCTCACTCAGGGATGTCACCTCCTGAGGAAGACACCATGTTCTTGCCAAAGACATTGGTCTGGAGAATTTTGATTACCTGTATGCCATACATGAAAAGAGCCCCACCGTCTTACATTCTAACCTCACCTCCAAGGAGAAGCAGTTCATTTATTTTTTCTTTTTGCAATGTCAGGTAGCTGCATTAACATAATTCCAAGACACTTCTGCCCTCCACCCCCCCACCCCCACCCCCCCAATACAGGAAAAAACAACAACCCCAACCCTACCATTTAAATAAAGTCAGGCACTGTGAAATTTTATCACATTAAGAAACGCCACAGATTATAATTTATTGCTCTTAAGATAGATCTTAAAATCCAACCAAGTTTGAGAAAATTGTGCTTCTTGCAAGTTTGAGAAACTTATGGTTCTTACTTTTGAAATTCATTTAGATGGAGTGGCTGCATTTCAGCTTCGGAATGCAGTGGGAAATTATACAATTGTTGGGAATTGATTCCTGCTAAGGTGGCACATAAGTAGCAAAATCATTCTGCTGAATTGTCTTTAAAAAGGGGTTATTCTTTCATTTGTGGTGGTGATGTTATAAAATTACACCCTTTTTGCAAAATAATAATACAGTGAACCCACTGTTTGCTGTGCGACTTTTTTGTGAAAACAAAGGAAATGCTGGTTTTTGGAAAAAACATTAATTGTGCTCACATTTTACAGGGTGCTGAATCCACTTGTCAATGTAGGCTGGTTGGAAAGTGAACGAAATGCAGTCATGTAAGGAGGGGGGGGGCTGGCCACTGAAACTTTGGAATTGGGTCATTAAGTATCCTTGGGGAGAAGGCCATCATAAGTCGAGGATTACTTGCATCATCACTAAATAAAGAATGGAGTACTCTCTAGGGCTAAGCCTATTGCATTTCTTTTCAGGACCAAACTAACCATAAGCTTAAAAATAAAGAATTGACCAACTTTTAATTGTAGCAGCCAAAACAACAATTGTGCAACACTGGGAAACTTCAGATAACATAACAGCCGAGTTATGGATTAGTAAAGTCTCTCAAATTGCAGCGTTAACAAAAAAATCACAGATAAAGAGTCATGGGACCCCGCAGACTTCTGTGCTGCACCTCACATTCCCTGGCTGAACATTTTCTTCAAACTGCAATGTTATCGTCGCCCCTCCCTGGATGTGATTCAGTCTATCAATATGCTTTGAGTCAGCTCCATGGCAATCTATCTACCCTCAGAGGCTGCAGCACCCGTGCAGGAACTCGTGCAGGAATCCATGCAAGGACACAGTGGCATCTCCCCATCACCAGCTTTACAAAATTGTAAAGGTGGAGGGCAGAGGGGTGTCAGGTTTTCCTTCCTTCCCTCCCTTTATCACTCCTTCCTTCTCTCATCCTTCCTTCCTCATTTCTCCTTCCTTCCTTCCCCCCCACTTTCTTCCTTCTCTCGTCTTCCTCCCTTCCCTCACTGTCTTTCCCCTTTCCTTCCTTTTCTCCCTCCTCCTACTTCCTTTCCCCTTCCCTCTCTGTCCCTCCCAATTCCTTCTCTCCTTCCCCTTTCCTTCTTTCCCTTCCTTCTCTCCCTCTTCTTCCTTCCTTCCCTGTCTTCCCTCTTCCTTCCTTCCTTCCTCCTCTCTTTCCTTCCTCCCTGCTCCCTCCCCTCCTTCCTTCTCTCCCTTCCTCATCCTTTTCTTCTCTCCTTCCTTTCCTTCTTTCTGTTTCTCATCCCTTCCTCCCCTCACTCTTCTTCCTTCCTTCCCTCCTCTCCTTCCTTCCTTCTTCCCTGTCCCTCCACTTTCCTTCTCTCCTTTTCTCCCTCCCCTCCCCCTTCTTTCCCTCCATCATCCCTTCCTTCTCTCCTTCCCCTTTCCTTCTTTCCATTTCTAATCCCTTCCTTCTCTCCCTCTTCTTCCTTCCTTCCCTGTCCCTTCCCTTCTCCTTTCCTCCTCTCCCCTTCCTTCCTTCCTCCCTGTCCCTCCACTTTCCTTCTCTCCCTCCGTCCCTTTCTTCCTCCCCTTCCTTCCTTCTTTCCATTTCTAATCCCTTCCTTCTCTCCCTCTTCTTCCTTCCTTCCCTGTCCCTTCCCTTCTCCTTTCCTCCTCTCCCCTTCCTTCCTTCCTCCCTGTCCCTCCACTTTCCTTCTCTCCCTCCGTCCCTTTCTTCCTCCCCTTCCTTCCTTCTTTCCCTTCCTCATCCCTTCCTTCTCTCCCTCTTCTTCCTTCCTTCCCTGTCCCTTCCCTCCTCCTCTCTCCTTCCTTCCTTTCTCTCTGTCCCTCCACTTTCCTTCTCTCCCTCCCTCCCCTCCCTCCTTCCTTCCTTCCCTCCCTTCCTTATCCGACATTCCTTCCTTCACTCACTTCCAAGCTCCGTTTCCCCTCCCCCGCCCCAAGTCCCGGAAAACAGATTTCAGAACCTCAAAGTGTGACGGGGAAGGAGGAAGGAAGGAGCGGGGGTCTCTCCCTCCGGGCAAAAGAGGCGGATGGAGCTCTAGTTGCAGAGCCGCCTACTCCACCGCCCATCGTTCCCTGCCTCCGGCCGCTGCCTTGCACCAACAACCCCTTTCACCACGCCGGCTTAGCTCCCGCGCCGCCTCCCCGAAATGACCCGGAGGAACCTCCACCTCCCTCCCCCGTGCCGGGACTGGGGCACCAAGGCCGCCGGGCCTCCCGGAGCCTCTGCCGCCGCCCACACGGGAGCTCCGGACCGCCCCGAGCGAGCCGGGCCAGGAGAGCGCGGGGCTGCCCCGGCTGTTCCCGGGCGACCGTCCCTCCCTGCCTCCCTCCCTGGGCTGGCTGCCCTCGCCCGCCCTTTGCTCGGCTGCTCCGTCCCCGCCCCAGCGCCGGCGGCGGCTCCTCTGATGCCGATGACTCAGGCGGCGGCCGCCGCTCGGGCGATGAGTGGCTGCCGAGCCGGAGGAGGCAGGGCGGGAGAGCCGGACGGGGCCAAGCCAGGCCAAGGGCGCAGGGCGGCGCGGGCCCCGGGGGCGAGGGAGACGGCAGGCGCCGTCCGGGCCCGCTTGCGCAGCTGCCGGGCGCCCTCCAGCCCGGCGGGGGGCGGGGGCGGCTGCAGGGGGACGGGACGGGGAGCGGGGGACGCAGCCGAGGGGCCAGTCCCGTCCTGTGAAGACCGCCCGCACGGTCCCCGGTGCGAATGCTGCGCCCTCTTTCAAGACCACCTCGCAGGCTGCCTCGAAAGGGAGGGGGAAGGGCGGAGACCCCCTGGTTTAATCTGTGGTTTTAATGTATAATGTTATTTAGGTTTTCACGTGTATTGTGCTTTTATGTGTCTGTCAGCCGTCCAGTTATCTCATGGTAAGATGGGGTGGGTGGAGATAGATATAAAGTAGACCATAGACAGATTAGATAGTATACATATTTGAATACACGTGTGTGTGTGTACATACATAAATAAATAAAATTTATTGGCTACCCACCTTACTATGATACAGAAATTATTTATTATGGATGGATGGATGGATAGAGATAAAGATTAGATAGATAGATGATAGAGATAGAGAGAGATAGAGAGATGATAGATATAAAGTAGACAATAGACAGATTCGATAGTATACATATTTGTATACACGTGTGTGTACATATATAAATAAATAGAATTTATCAGCTACGCACCTAACCATGATATAGAAATTACGTATTATGGATGGGTATAAGAGAGAATAGATAGATAGATGATAGATAGATAGATAGATAGATAGATAGATAGATAGATAGATAGATGATAGATAGATAGATAGATAGATAGATAGATAGATAGATAGATAGATAGATAGATAGATAGATAGATAGAGGTAGGTAGGTAGGTGGTAGGTAGGTAGGTAGGTAAGTAGACAGTAGACAGATTCGATAGTATACATATTTGTATACACGTGTGTGTACATATATAAATAAATAGAATTTATCGGCTACACACAACCATGATATAGAAATTACGTATTATGGATGGAGATAAGAGATAAGAGAATAGATATAGATATAGATGATAGATAAGTAGACAATAGACAGATTAGATAGTATACATATTTGTATACATGTGTGTGTATACATGTATAAATAAATAGAATTTATTGCCTACCCACCTTACCATGATACAGAAATTATGTATTATGCATAGACGGATGGATATAAATACAATTCCGTGCATTATTGAACACCCATCACCAGGCACCCTCCGAATACGCAAGCAGACCCTTCTCGGATTGGGTTACCATGGGTTGGGTTACCCTGCTGGCTGGGGACCCTGAAAGGAAGGGCTACCTTAACCCGGCCAACCTGGCGCTTCTCCCCGTGACAACGTGGAAAGGCAACTCCTCCCTTATGGAGGGGTGGGGGGGACCCGCCCTGGAAGACGCTTTCCCGGCCCTGAAGGAGGTGGCGTTTTTGGGGCCCTTTTTTTGGCCTGGCTTCGAAAGCCTCGGAAAGTCGTTGGGAAAACTCCCCAAAGCCCCTGAGTGGGTATCGGGCTTCAAAGCTTGGCAGCCTCCAGAGAGGCCGAGGCAGCGCCGGTCAGCCTCCTTCGGGGTCAGAAAGTTGGGGGGGGGGGGAAGGAGGGAGGGAAGGATCGGGCTGGAGATGAAAAACCGGTTCTGCCGCTCGGGGATTGGCGGAAAGCGGCTGTGACGCCGCACCTTGGCAGATGCTGAGTTGCCATTGGCTAGAAAGAGGGAGTCGCAAAACTCTCAAGCTAGTTTGTCAAGCTAGGCCTCTTGGAAAGGTGTGGACTTCAACTCCTAGAATTCCCCAGCCAGCGAGGCTGGCTGGGGAATTCTGGGAGTTGAAGTCCAGACCTTTCCAAGAGGCCTAGCTTGACAAACACTGTATTAAAGGCAAGCACTGACCCCCACGGAGGTGGCGCTGGTGGAGTTTCCCAAAATAAAATAAAATAATAAAGCAAAGCAAAGTAAAATAAAATTGTATAATACAGTACAATACAATACAATAGTAAAGTAAAGTAAAATAATAAAATAAATAAATAAATAAAATCTAAAATAAAATAAATAAAATAAATACAATAAAATAAATAAAATAATAATAAATAAAATAAATAATAAAATAAAATAAATAAAAATAGGCCAGATTACCTGAAATGTGTGGCTAGGGAGAACCTAAAAGTAGATTTGGCCTGAAACAGAAGCAAATCTGTCTTTCAGCAGGATGGGGGGAAACAAGGGAAGCTTTACTCTCACAGAGAAAT
This sequence comes from Natrix helvetica, assembly GCF_964273705.1. Classification (NCBI taxonomy): domain Eukaryota; kingdom Metazoa; phylum Chordata; class Lepidosauria; order Squamata; family Natricidae; genus Natrix; species Natrix helvetica. The sequence goes on from NC_138552.1 coordinate 10,285,926, forward strand.
GACTCAGCTCGGACTTTGGTTCTATTTTTAGGGTGAATTACATAGTAAAAAAAAACGTGTCTGCGGTGATGGGGTGTGGGTGGGAGCCGCCGTTTCATCTCCCTCTTGCTTTGAAAACTCAAAAGTGGTTTCAGTGGTGGATTGATAACCTGCTTTCGCCTCACATCCCACTTGGCGTGCTGCAGGAGGAAGCTCTTTGCGGAGCAGCCCTTGAAGAGGGTTCAATAACAATGGGGTAAACGGCAGCAGCTTGCTTATTTCCTCAAAACAATTCAGAAACCCCCAGATAAATAGGTATCCTTGGGCCCATCCTTGAATTCTGGAAGCATTTCATCTGATTGCTTTGGGACTTTCTTCCCAAGAAGATGGACCTGAGGCTAAGAGACAGGGGTGAAATCAACTTCACTTTGCTCCCAGTTCGCAAATGTGAGCGCACGCACCACCTCTATGCATGCGCAGGACCTTCCCCGCATGCGCAGTGTCAAAACAGGACGAGCCTGCTATTGAGCCCGCCTGCAAAGGCAAGTAGAACAGCGAGGTATTTCCGACGACTCATTGCGCTAGCCGATAAAGATTAGCTGGAAAGCAGGACTTCCAATGATTCTAGCTAATATAAATCGTGCGTCACAGCTGATCATCGGAAATACCAGTTTGCCTGAACTGGTAGCATTTTTTTTTACTACCGTTTCAGGCGAACTGGTAGCATTTTTACTACCAGTTCAGGTGAACCCGTCCGAACCAGTAGCATTTCACCCTTGCTAAGAGGGCTAGAAAGGTAGTCCTCAATGTACACAATTGAGCCCAAAATTTATGTTGCCAAGTGACACATGTGTTAAGTGAGTTTCTCCCGCACGTAACGACTTTCCTTGTCATATTTGCTAAGTGAATCACTGCAGTTGTTAAATTAGTAACACAGTTTGTTAAGTGAAACTGACTTCCCCATTGACTTTACGTGTCAGAAGGTTGCAAAAGGGGATGGGTCAACCGTCATAAATGTGATTCAGATATCAAGCATCCAAATGTAAATTATGTGAACATGGGGGAATGCTGCCACGGTTATAAGTATGAAAAATGGTAAGAAGTTGCTTTTTTCAGTACCGTTGTAACTCTGAACGGTCACTAAATGAAATTGTAAGTCAAGGACTACCTGTACTTCCATTTGGTCAGACAAGGATTTTTTTGCATAATGAGGGTTTTAAAATTAAGCTAAATTTTATTTTACCTGGTTATGTGTCTTTTCACTGGCCATTGTTAAACCTTCAGTTTTACAGGTAGCCCTCAACTTACAACTACAAATGAGCCGAAAATGTATGTTGCTAAGTGAGGACATTTGTTAAGTAAGTTTTACCCCATTTTACGACCTTTCTTGTCACTGTTGTTAAGTAAAACCCTGCAGTGGTTAAGTTAGTGACATGGTTGTTAAGTGAATCGGATTTCCCCATTGACTTCTCTTGCCAGAAGGTCACAAAAGGAGATCACATAACCTCCAGGACACTGCAACCGTCATAAATATGAATCAGGGTTGGCAAACATCCCAATTTTGATCACTTAATACAATACAATAGCAGAGTTGGAAGGGACCTTGGAGGTCTTCTAGTCCAACCCCCTGCCTAGGTAGGAAACCCTATACCGTTTCAGACAAATGGCTATCCAACATCTTCTTAAAGACTTCCAGTGTTGGGGCATTCACAACTTCTGGAGGCAACTTCTGTTCCACTGATTAATTGTTCTGTCAGGAAATTTCTCCTCAGTTCTAAGTTGCTTCTCTCCTTGATTAGTTTCCATCCATTGCTTCTTGTTCTACCCTCAGGTGCCTTGGAAAATAGTTTGACTCCCTCTTCTTTGTGGCAACCCCTGAGATATTGGAAGACTGCTATCATGTCTCCCCTAGTCCTTCTTTTCATTAAACTAGACATACCCAATTCCTGCAACCGTTCTTCATATCTTTTAGCCTCCAGTCCCCTAAACATCTTTGTTGCTCTTTTCTGCCCTCTTTCTAGAGTCTCCACATCTTTTCTACATCGTGGCAACCAAAACTGAATGCAGTATTCCAAGTGTGGCCTTACCAAGGTATTATAAAGTGGTAAACCTGACCACTGGGAGGCTGCAACAGTCAGTGTGAAAATAAGTCGCTTTTTTCAATGCTGTTGCAACTTTGTATAGTCACTAAATGAATAGTTGTAAGTGAAGAACTACCTGTCTATTGTTTTATTGTTTGGGGCTGCCTTTTTCTTTTGCTACAGGTACTGCAGGAGGGTAAAGTAATAAAGTGAGATAAATGGAAACCCAAGCTGGGGACTGGAGGTGTGGACTGGGAGAATGAGCAATGAGTAGTGATCCCAGTCCTGAAGAAACTCCTTGTGTTCTGTTAAAATGCAGTCATGGATGCAATGCTTAAGGTGAAGCAACCTCAGTTCAATTTCTTTGCATAACCTCTGTCTCGTATCGCCTCCCCAGTTTCAGTTCCTGATGAGTATTTTTTAAAAAATTGATCAACCTATTGATCTTCCCATTTTATGAGCATGGTGTAAGTGCCCATTGTACAGTTAGAGCTGGAGAGAGTACTTTGCATATTTAATGATGCTATGTAAATAACATTAAACCTTCGAAACATGCCCAGGGAGTACTGCAGTTAGTCATAGGAAGACGGGACATGACATCGATGTCAGTATGTTTAAGGAAAGGAGAGTCGTTACACAGGTAATCCTTGACTTACGGTATAATAGAGGATGGAATTTCCGTCGTAAGTTGTGGAGGTCATTAAGGGGGTCACCATGAGTCCATGCCCAATCTTTTTGGGTGGCAATCCTTCAGTAAATGCTGTGGTTGTTAAACCAATGTATTGGGAAAAAACTTTGCAATTTGAAGTCGTCTGACTATGACTGGGGTGGGCTTCAAAAATTTTAGCAAGGTGTTCTCTGTCCAGTTGCTGGGTGGGTGTGGCTATGGTAGGCGTGGCTTAGTCAGCCTCCTGCACCATGGCGGAGAGGCGTTTTTGCCCTCCCCAGGCTCCGGAGGCCCTCTGGAAACCGGAAACGGACCCGTTTCCAGCCTTCATGAACTTCCAGTAGGCCCGTTTTTCGCCCTCCCTGAGCCTCCGTGCACATCCTGCACTTACCTGCATCCAAAACGGGCCGCATAGGGACTCCTGGGACAGGAGGGGAGAGTTGGGCGAGGCCAGCCAGGAGTGGGGCGTGGAGGTTCTCCGAACTGCACAGAATCTTAGCTAGAGGTTCTCCCGAACCCCTGCGAACCTCCAGCAGCCCACCCCTGGCACAGCAGCTGTCGGAACTTTGAAACCAGGTCTTAAGTGACTCTGGGGTGGTTCTGTCTTAACTTTGAATAACACTAAGTGTACATCAAGTACTTATGCCCTAAGTCCTTGGACTTACAGGTATTCTTTGACAAATGACCGTAATCGAGCCTGCCCGCTACGGTCGGATGTCATAATGGTTGGTTTTAATTTTGCAGTGGTTGCTAAGCGAATGCCGTGGTTGTGAAAGCAAATGTTGTAGTTAGTAAGTGAACACACTGCCGTTGTTATATGAATGCTGCAGTTATTAAGCAAAGCAATGGTTCTTTAAGGGCACAGTTTTGCTGAAAATGGGAAGTCAATCCCAGCTTTTGGCAAAACCGTCATTAAAATTCAGTCCTTTGACTGCAGGACGTTACAAATGGCATTACTGTGGTGCAATGGTTAGAATGTAGTACTTCTGTTGCCTGCAGTTCGGCAGTTCAAATTTCACCAGGCTCAACTGTTGACTCAACCTTCCATCCTTCCGAAGTGGGTAAAACGAGGACCCAGTTTGTTGGGGCCAACAGGCGGACTCTGTAAACCGCTTAGAGAGGGCTGTAAAGCACTGTGAAGCGGTATATAAGTCTAAGTGCTATTCCTATTGCTATAATGTGGACGTGTTAGTGAACACCCAAACTTCAATCAATTGGCCTCGGAGGGAGACCAACAGTTGCCACTTCAAATCCATTTTGTAAGTCCCCTTTTTTTGGGGGGGAGGGTGTCAATCATAATTTTGAAAGCTAGCTAAGTGACCAGTTGTACCTGTATTCTGATACACTACAAAGGTTTTGTGCATTTATTTCATCAGGGCCAAAGATCTGTGGTGACCTCCTTGGGAGTCATAAGACGAGCAATTGAATTAATAAACTCTGTTGACTGCCGGAAGTCTCACCCTATTTTTGGAATTCCACTTTTTTTGCAGATTGGAGGAATCAAAACATTTTTTTAAGGAGAGATTCTAAGGTAGATGCACCCTCACCTGCGCATCAAATGAAAATTAAAAAGGTGATCTGAATTAATGTTGCATTCTGTGAGCAATTGAAAAGCTAACCCACTAATCCTATAAAAGGTTGATGTGTTGTTTTAGGCAGAATACAAGTACTTCCCGAGTTACAACAGTCCATTTAATGACCATTAGAAGTTACTATGGTACTGGAAGAAATGATTTATGACTATTTTATGATTGTTGCAGCCTCCCCATAGTCATATGACGGTTGCTGTGTCCTGGGGTCATGTGATCCCCTTTTGCATCGATGTGACATCAGTGGAGAAGTCAGATTCACTTAACAACCCTGTTACTAACTGCAGCTGTCTAGTGAAAAGAAGGGCTAGGGATGACATGATAGCAGTGTTTATATATATATATATATATATATATATATATATATATATATATATATATATATATATGTGTGTGTGTGTGTGTGTGTGTGTGTGTGTGTGTGTGTGTGTGTGTGTGTATGTATGTTTGTGTTGTATTTGTGCTGATAAATAAATAAAGGGAGACTAGTATAGATCTATTTCAAGCTATTTAGCTCTCATCAGCTAGCCATGCCCTTACTGGGATTAAATAAGCTGATGAGTAAGGGTATGGCTAGCTGATGAGAGCTAAATAGCTTGAAATAGATCTATACTAGTCTCCCTTTATTTATTTATCAGCACAAATACAACACAAACATAGCAAAGGCAACATTAAAAATAAAAATATGGTTTTCTGCCTGGATGGTTTTCTGTAATGAGCCGAAGGACAGAAAGGGGAGTAGTGAGCTCCCTCCCATATTTGGTCATACCAGGGGCTGTAACACAAATATATATATATATATTTGGCCCATAGGTTCCTCTTGGCTTCTGGGTGATCGTTAAGAAAGTTCTTAGATCATTAGTATTTCTTATACAGTATTAGATTAACATGCTCTGATGCTAAGGAGTTAGACGTTCTACTCCCCCTCCCCACCCGAAAAGAACTCGGTTCCAACTGCCAATTGCCTTACATTAACACACTCTGATTCTAATTGTTTAAGCATCAATTTATCACACCTGACCATATAGTTTAATAGTGAAGCACAGCTATCCAGCTAGTACTTGATATTTGCCACAAAGAAGAGGGGATTAACCTATTTTCCAAAGCACCTGAAGGCAAGGCAAGAAACAATGGATGGAAACTCATCAAGGAGAGAAGCAACCAGGAACCAAGAAGAAATGTCCTGATAATGAGAACCATTAATCAATCAAATGGCTTGCATCCAGAAGTTGTAGGAGCTCCATTCCTGGAGGTTTTAAAGAAGAGATTGGACAAACATTTGTCTGGAATGGTATAGTGCAGAGCTTGGACTACTCCAAGGTCCCTTCAAAAGCTGCTATTCTGTTATTATACTGTTATTCTGGTCTTAAGATGTGGGAATGCAGCTAGTAGACTCACTTCTAACAGTTAATTTAATTAACTGCTTTAGGATTATCTGTGAACCCAGATATTTTCCCATGTGGCTCCTTTGGTATGCACTACAGCAGGGGTGTCCAAAGCATGGCTGGCTGGGGAATTCTGGGAGTCCACAAGTCTTAAAGTTCCCAAGTTTGGACACCCCTGCACTACAGGGATTGCAATTTGGTCCAAATGTTGCTTGGAGCTGAAATCACAAACACAGATCCTAGTTTCAGGGCATTTATTCTGTCAACCAGATTTGATCTCCCGACTTAATGCAAGGAGGGTTTTTTCATGTTGAATTTTGGCCTCAGGACACAAACTAATTATCTTTTCAATTCTCTACAGAGGGAAAATAGTCTATCAGGGCTAACATTTCATCTCTGCCAACATGGATTTTGAGGATGCCAAGAAATTACTTTTTAAATATATATCCTTGCTGGGTTGCTTTCATCATATATTTTATTTTTCAAATGCAGTGGGATGCTTTTGGAGGTTCACGGGATCGTACAACTGTGTTTCTCAAACTTGGCAACTTGAAAATGGGTGGACTTTGACTCCCAGAATTCTTCAATTAGCAAGGCTGTCTGCAAAATTCTGGGAGTTGAAGTGCAGGGTGCACGAAGGGCGAAAAATGGGGCCTCCCATAAATTTGGGAAGGCCGGAAACGGGCCTCCGGAGCAGAGGTGGGTTCTAGCTTCTGTTACTGCTGGTTCACTCAGGGATGCACTTCGCGTGTGTGCTTGATGTGTGCTATGCGCGCTGCACAGAAGGGAAAAAAATGCTTTTGTGCATGCACAGTAGCAAAATACAAGATGCACTGCCAATAGAACCAGTTTGGGCGTGTGTCCGCCCAAGTTACTACCTCCTCCGCCAAACCGGGCCAAGCTGGTAAGAACCCACCTCTGCTCCGGAGCATGGGGAGGCTGTTTTCACCCTCCCGGAAGCTTGAGAAAAGCCTCCCGAGCCTGGAGGGGCAAAAACGCCCCGCCCCACCATAGTGCAGGAGGCCAACTAGGCCACCCCCACCATGGTCACGTCCACCCAGCAACCAGGCAGAGAACCCCTTGCTAAAAATTTTGAAGCCCACCCTTGCTCCTAGGGACCTTAAATGTGTTTTTTTTAAAGCAGGATCTATTTCTAGGCGACATTTTCTCCAGTGTGTGAAAAAGCTATTGTATTTTTCAGACCTTCTTTTGAAGGCTGAAGCTGCCCAGCACTTTCAGTCATTCTTCTGGGTTTCCAGGGAAACGTCTAGACTGAAGCAGTTGAAATAGATACCCAGGTTCAAATTTCTTGGCCTTTCAGTATTGCACAGAACTTTGGATGAACTTGCAGGAAGTCAGAATTACCTGCATTGGCTTCAGGCCAGAAAAGGAACACACAGTAAACACCCTTAAGCTTTTGCAAAAGGAATTATTGGATCATTAACCATCTCAGCAGACAGGATGTGAACCCATGAAATCATATTACGCGTTCTTTCGCATTGCACAAGCTTGTCGCATCGCAAAAGCTTTTCCTTTCCCCTTCCACCCTGTCTGAGAAAAGGAGATTTCCCTACATACTGAAAAAACCCTCATGAATTTTTTCTCGAAATCATAATGATAAAATGACACCCAGTAAATTAAATTGCTGAGGATGCAGCTAGACAGCCACATGGGTGTGTGTGTGATAAAAAGAACATCTGCTAGGTGCTAATTAATCAAGCTGATTAAGCCTCAATTTGCAGGTTATCTTGGCAACAGGGTAGCTACTGAAAATGAGCTTTCATGCCAAGCCAGTCTGCATTGTAGTTACCAAAAAAGCATCAATAATATAACATAATATAATAATATGGGTATGAGTTTGCATGTGTCTGTATCTCTCTGTCTCTCTCTCTCTCTGTGTGTGTGTGTGAGAGAGAGAGAGAGAATGAGAGAGAGTGGAAGAGAGAGAGAAAGAGAGAGAGGGAGAAGGAAGAGAGAAAGGGAGAGGGGGGAGGAAGAGAGGGAAAAGGAAGAGAGAAAAAGAGAGGAAGAGAAAGAGGGGGAGAAGGAAGAGAGGGGGAGGAAGAGAGAGAAAAAAAGAGGAAGAGAGAGTGGAAGAGAGAGAAAGAGGGGGAAGGAAGAGAGAAAGGGAGAGGGGGGAGGAAGAGGGAAAAGGAAGAGAGAAAAAGAGGAAGAGAGAGGGGGGAGAAGGAACAGAGGGGGAGGAAGAGAGATAGAAAAAAGAGAGGAAGAGAGAGAGAGTGGAAGAGACAGAGAAAGAGGGGGAAGGAAGAGAGAGAAAGGGAGAGAGGATGAGGAAGAGAGAGAGAGAAAAAGAGGGAGGGAGGGAGGGAGGGAGACCAAGCTGATTCTTTTGATGTGGTATGGAAAGAATTAAGTCGCTCACACAACAATCAGCCTTTGCCTATTATGTCAACCATCCAACACAATCTTAATGCAGCTTCGATGGCTTAGGAAACGGCCTACAGTCGACTAGCTCTGAATTGTCTTTCTCCAAATCATTTCCAAGGAAGGGAATTCCAGAATAAATACTTATAGAACAGGAGCCTTCAATCTTGGCAACCGTAAGACTTTCTTAAAGACTTGTGGACGGCAACTCCCAGCATTCCCATGCTTGGAATTCTGGGAGTTGAAGTCCACAGGTCTTAAAGCTGCCAAAGTTGGAGACCCCTATTATAGAAGGCATTGTAGGAGGAGACCCCTATTGGTGCAGGGTAGCCAAAATTCAGGAGGCACCCAGTAGCCACTTTTCTGACTAACCCATTTTACTAAGAAAGGAGAATATTGGTGCTCTCTGAGCTCGGTTGCTTTCTTGCAGATGTTTTATTTCCAAACTAGGTAACATCACTAGCACTGATGACGTTAAACATCTGCAAGAAAACAACCGAGCTCAGAGAGCACCAAGGACCCACTGTTGGAAGAAATGTCCATCTGGGCTCAGTTCCAAGTGGGGAAAAAGACACTGGGAATATGGAGGCTCTTTGGAAAGATGGTTTAATGGTGGACAGGATAACATGCCTTGGAGCTCCTGGGTAAAAAGGGAAGAGTTGCTGAGAGTCCCTGGGTTCTATGCCCTCTCTGGGCTTTGAACTTCCTGGGGCACAGGAAGAGTATCCTGATTGGTTGCTGCCAGAGGTCAAAGCTAGCTTTGTAGGTTGTCTGTGTGCTACGTTTGGTTGAAACTTGGAGGGTGGTGCAATGAAGGGCAATGAAATGGCTCTACCTGAAGGGGGTAGATCTTTGTTATGTAGAATAGACTGGCTCAGGCCTTAATGGCCTACTGACAAAGGGGACGAATTTCTGTCTCTCTGAGTTTCCATTTCTCTTTTTAAGGAAATATTCTTCCCTTTTAATAGTTCCTAAAATATCTCATTTTCCTAGGAGAGGGGTGGGTGCTAACTTCTTACACCTTTATTTTATTACACCTACACCTACACTTTATTAAAAGGCAAACCCTTTTGAATCCGATGAAGTGCGTCTGCAGCTCATTGGCGTTTCCACCTTTTAATAAAAGGTGTTAGTTGGAAAAAGGATATTTCCTGGAAGTGTTGGTGTTTTTTTTTTAAACTCATAGAAGGGTAATAAAGATGTAGCTTGCAGCTTCTCTATTCTGAAATATTCTGAATGCCACAGGCTACCCCAAGAGACTCTGAGCACGTATTCAGGCTGGCAACTGTGATAGTCTCCAGAGAATTCAAACCATCCAAAGCCAGATGTGTAATCAAGAGGTTTAACTGTGACCAAAATGGCCTCTACTGCAGCAAAGAGATTTGAGGTCCTTTTAAGTCTGTCTGTGTGTCCATGAACATGTATGTTTACACATGTGCAAGATGTCCCATGTCGTTCACATGGGTTGAGTCTCCCCCTCACTGTTAGCCACGCATGTCGTCCTTGGTGAGAAGTCGCCTGTCCTTTGCAGTTTAGCAAGATTCTCCGTTTGAGCCAGCATTTGTAAAACGATATTTCTATATTTACTTAAACATCTATTTAAAGAGAAATCCTTCATAATTACTCACCCCCAGATAGATGATACTGTTTTGGCTGTGTTTATTTAGTTTCTATTAGCAATTGGCAAAATGTCTGCTCTGGTCTTAAAAGAAGATCTAGATGAATAGCCACTTGATCGTAAAATAAAGAATGTCCGTTCCTTTTTAATTTTTTTTTTTTTCAAAAGAGAAACTTGTGGGAAATGGCATGCAGAAGTCCACGGAGCATGGAAAAAAAAAAATCTCTCACAGGGATGGATGGATGAAGAGAAGACGCTAAAATTCTCAAATGGATCAAGTGGCATTTTAAACTGCCTAGTCGGAGGGTTCAGGCAATCGCTGAGAGAGGCCCATCTTCCTCAACCTGGTGCCCCCATGATGAGTAGGGACCACAGCACCCAGAATCCCCAGCCAACAATAGGAATCTGCTTTCCATTTTGCAATGGAAGGCAGGTGTGGACCTCGAAAGGGCCCATCTTCTACAGATGGACAAACCGTTGATATTTGGGGGGCCTAAATTTGTCTTTTTGGGGAGCAGGAAGTTGCAGCTAAGCAACCCAGAGCATGACAGAGATGTAAACAAAGTGAAGAGAGGATATTTATTGAGCGATGGGAGTTATTGGTGGGGTGTTTTGTTTTAAAAAACGATCGAGTCTATTTTAAGAGATATATCCGTGATGGCGAACCAATGGCACATGTGCCCAAAGTGACACACGGAGCAATGTCGCCTGGCAGACACACCATCTCCTGTCCCTCTTCTGGGTTTCTGGAGTGCATGTGCGCGCAACGATCAACTGGCCTTGGTGCGTGTGACAGTGCCAGAAAGTGGAAGTGCTGGTCTTCCATTTTCCAGCGTGAGCATGTGTGCTAGCCAGCTGATCGTCGTGCGCACATGTATGTCAGTAACTGGAAGACTAACTGGCTAGTGCACATGCGCCTGCCAGAAACTGGAAGTTCATTTTCTGGTGCGCATATGCCCCCTGGGAAGCTCATCTTCTGGGCTGCGGCCCAAATGAGTATGCAAGCTCCCCAGTGGTGGGTTTCAAAATATTTTAGAACCTCTTCTGTAGGTGTGGCCTGCTTTGTGGGAGTGGCTTGCTGGCCATGTGACTGGGTGGGAGTGGCTTGCCAGCCATGTGACTAGATGGGCATGGCCAACTTGTAAAATGTGGTGAAACTCACTTAACAACGCTCTTGCTTAGCAACCAAAATGTTGGCTCAGAAACTCTGGCATTTGAAGCACGCAAGTCTTAAAGCTGTCAAGTTACAAGACCCTTGCACCCCTAACCCTTTAGAAAAAACAAACCCAGGGGTGTTCAAACTTGACAGCTTTAAGACTTGTGGACTTCAACTCCCAGAATTCCTCCTCTCGCTCTTCATCTTAATGAAGTGTGGATGGGCAGGGGGGAGGGAGCTGGAACCGGTTCTAAACGGTTCTGTAGATTTGTGGAACCTCTTCTATAGAAGAGGTTAGAACTGGCAGGAACCCACCCCTGAAGCTCCCTTATTGGCACTTGATGCCGAAAAAGTTCACCATCACTAATATGTATTATTGTTTTCCAGTCCCATGTCAAACTGTAGATCACATTGCAACCAGCTGTAAGCTGAGGGCATGTACCGGTCCAATATCTTATTTGTTTAAAAAAAATATAAACAATGCTGCACTTCTAGATGGCCTAGACATTGGAATTTGAACACAGATCTTTTGAACAATTATATTTTATTGCATTTTGCGAATCTAGTTGAAATGTTGATATAGATTGCTGGTCTATGTATGATGTGCCATATGCTAAATAAATATTTTCCAAGATTTATCATAACATGCCGTAAAACGCGGACAAATGATGACAAAACATTGCAAAGAGCCGTAAATGCCAGCTGTTTGCTGAGTGTGTGGAATGCAGCCATGTGGCCAGGAGGGGTGCTGGTGGTGGCCAATGGAACTTTGCAACTGGGTCATAACTATCCCAGAGTGTCCGTTGTAGCTTTGAATGTTCACTAAGCTAATAGCGGTTGCAAGTTGAGGACTAGCTGTATGGTAGGTGCTCTGCCTTTCAGCCTTTTCTGTTTTCCTCTAGATATCTTAAGGCAGGGGTGTCCAAACTTGAGAACTTTAAGACTTGTGGAGTTCAACTCCCAGAATTCCACAACCAGCATGGCTGGTTGGAGAATTCTGGGAGTTGAAGTCCACAAGCATGGCTGGCTGGGGAATTCTAGGAGTTGAAGTCCACAAGTCTTAAAGTTTCCAAGTTTGGACACCCATGCCTTAAGGCAAGTGTTTGCCTTAAAAATATGTGGAAATAGGTTTTTTTCCATATCGCAAAGAATTTATGAGCCTGGAGAGTTAGCTTTGGGTCTTTTCCCAGAAGGAAGCCGAGAGATGTGAAATGTGCATTACTTGGAGATTGTGTCACAGTTTGGTGTGCAATAGAATAGTACACGCATCTTTGGCAGGCCCACAGAGTCTGTCTGTGGCAAAAAGAAGAACTGGGCAAAAGAGAAGAAGGGGAGATGAAGTCATGGTGACTTTCACCCTGTCCCTCCCCAGGAGGAGAACCTCCGATGAAGCACTTCAAGGAAGGTTGTTGAAACAGATGAAGAAAGAACAGGAAAATCTCAGCCTTCAGTCCTGCCACAGCTAGAGACAAAGGGAGAGTCATCCATAAATCATACCGGAGTCTCTTGCAAGATTTGAGAGTTTGGCCAAGAGAGTTTTGGTGTGTCTGAGGAGTGGGGCAGCCCTTTAGGATGGGGTTCCTTGGATAGACCAGTCATCAGTGGAAGAAGTAGGTTTGTAGGTGAAAAGGAAAGTATTTCCTCCTGATCTTTTTCTTTTCTTTTTCTCTTTCTCTCTTTCTCTTTCTTTCTTTTTTCTTTCTTTCTCTTCTTTCTCCTTCCTTCCTTCTTCCCACCCTCTCTCCTATCTCCTTTTCCTTCCTTCCTTCCTTCCTTCCTTCCTTCCTTCCTTCCTTCCTTCCTTCTTCCCACTCTCTCTCCTACCTCCTTTTCCTTCCTTCCTTCCTTCTTTTTCTTTCTCCTTCCTTCTTTCCTTCCTTCTCACCCTCTCTCCTACCTTCTTATACTTCCTTCCTTTTTCTTTTTTCTTCTTTCTCCTTCCTTCCTTCCTTCCTTCCTTTTTCTTTTTTCTTCTTTCTCCTTCCTTCTTCCTTCCTTCCTTCTTCCCACCCTCTCTCCTACCTTCTTCTTTTCCTTCCTTCCTTCTTTCCATCCATCCATCCTTCCTTCCTTTTCCCTACTTCCCTCCCTGCCTCCCCCTCCCTCTTCCCCTTCCTCTTTCCCTCCCTTCCCCATTTCCCCTTCCTTCCTTCCTCCCTCCCTCCCTCCCTTCCTCTCATTTCTCCTTCCCTGCCTCCTCCCTCCCTCTTCCCCCCCTTCCCCCCTTCCCCATTTTCCCTCCCTCTCTCTCTTGTTTCTCCTTCCTTCCCCCTTCCCTCTCTCCCTCCTTCCCTGCTTCCTCCACCCTCTTCCCCTCCTCCCCTCCCTTCCCCATTTCCCCTCCCTCCTAGGATGTTAGTCCTCAAAGGCAGGTTGCCAAGGATTTTTTTGATGCTGGCGGTCATTTGACCAACCTGCTCCAGCCAGCCTGACTCTCCTGTCCCCGTTGCCCCCCTGCCATTTCAGGCTGCTGCTAAGATGACACATTTGGAACGGGCTCCTTTCCGTAGCAGCTGCCATGGCATGTACTTGGAACCAAGCAGAGATACCAAAAGTTCTGTCCCAAAGCTTTGAATATATTAGCCTCAGGTCTCTGCACTCCTTCCCTTTTCTTACATCAGCAGCTTCCATAAACTTGGACATTTGACCACTCAATTTTATAGCTGTCCCAAACGCTAGCATTACACAGTCATGCTCTGATCAGATGCCCACCAGGAGTGCCCAACCTCATGGGCTCAGGGTGCTTTTGGCTTTTGAGAAAGGCCTCCTCCTCCAAAGTTGGCGCCAAATGAAACCTCCATTGGATTTTGGTTCCATTTCTATCTAAAGGTAATGAAAATTAGAAGCTGCTACTAGGATTATTCCACTCATGGATTGAACAGAATGACAGAGTTGGAAGGCACCTTGGAGGTCTTCTAGTCCAACCTCCTCTCAAGCAGGAAACCCTATAACTTTTCAGACAAAGGGTTGCCCAATCTCTGTGTGATATGGAGATGGGCACTTGGTCTATCTACACCTTCTCTATTTTACTGAAAAATGAGAAAGCATGCAGGTCCATGGCCTGCTTGGGATGACCACAGCATATAGATGCTTTTTTAAAAAGTCGTTCTTTTCATTTAGGTCTGTTTTCTGGAACCTCCCTAGACAAGGCATTGTAGTTTTCCTGGCAAGTGGTTTGCCCTTGCCTTCTTCCTAGGGCTGAGAGAAAGTGATTGGCCCACGGTCACCCAACTGGCTCTGTGTCCAAGGGGGGACAAGAACTCCCAGTCTCCTAGTTTGTAGCCTGATGCCTTAACCACCACATCAAACTGGCTCTCATATAGAGGACTTGTAAACAAAAGAGAGAGAGAGAGAACTGAAATAATAGAGTATGAATTAATAAAAAGGAGACCAGAAGTGAATATTTTTTTCCATAAGTGTTCCACAATTTGTTTAAAGCAGAAAAGCAGATCAAGGGTTCTTTCCCCCCGATTAGGTTCTCATCATGATTTTTGCTAACGGAATCAGAATTCAGAGGATGCCACTATTAAGATGAGCATACTCAGAGTTCTCTTTCAATAAGAATAAAAAAGGCATTAGTATCCTTCCAGATACTTTATGCAGAGCCTTAGCTCTCTAGAGAAGGTTCTAATGCTGGTGAAGATAGAAACAAAGAGAAGACAATCAGCAACAAGGTGGATGGCCCAAGTTACAATGGTGACTGATGGGTGCACTGTTGAAAGACCTGAAGGGTCCAGATTAGGACAAATCACGATGAAGAAAATCTATCAAAAAGTCTAACCCTAACCCAGCCAACCAGCCAACCAACCAAACAGCCAGCCAACCAACCAGCCAGCCAACCAAACAGCCAGCCAACCAAACCAGCCAACCAGTCAGTGAACCAAACAGCCAACCAAACAGCCAACCAAACAGCCAGCCAGCCAGCCAACCAACTAACCAACCAAACAAACAAACAAACAGCCAAACAGCCAAATAGCTAGCCAAACAACCAACCAAACAGCCAACCAAACAGCTATCCATCCAAACAGCCAGCCAACCAACCAGCCAACCAGCCAACCAAATAGCCAGCCAGCCAGCCAACCAACCAGCCAGCCAGCCAGCCAACCAACCAACCAACCAATCAACCAACCAACCAACCAATCAACCAACCAACCAACCAACCAATCAACCAAATAGCCAATCAAACATCCAGCCAACCAAATAGCCAGCCAGCCAACCAACCAACCAATCAACCAACCAACCAATCAACCAAATATCCAATCAAACATCCAGCCAACCAAATAGCCAGCCAGCCAGCCAACCAACCAACCAATCAACCAACCAACCAATCAACCAAATAGCCAATCAAACATCCAGCCAACCAAATAGCCAGCCAGCCAATCAACCAGCCAACCAACCAACCAACCAACCAAATAGCCAATCAAACATCCAGCCAAGCAAGCAGCCAGCCAGCCAACCAACCAGCCAACCAACCAACCAACCAACCAACCAATCAACCAAATAGCCAATCAAACATCCAGCCAACCAAACAGCCAGCCAGCCAACCAACCAGCCAACCAATCAACCAACCAACCAATCAACCAAATAGCCAATCAAACATCCAGCCAACCAAACAGCCAGCCTACGAAACAGCCAACCAATCAAAAACCCAGCAAACAGCCAGCCAACAAAACAGCCAACCAACCAAAAAGCCAACCAACCAAACAGCAAACCAAACCAAACAGCCAGCCAACCAAACAGCCAACCAAACAGCCAGCGAGCCAGCCAACCAAACAGTCAAACAAACAAACAACCAAACAGCCAACCAACCAACCAACCAACCAACCAACCAACCAACCAACTGTATCATACTTGTCTTTAACAGAATAACAGTTGGAAGGGACCTTGGAGGTCTTCTAATCCAACCCCTGCTCAAGTAGGAGGCCCTACACCAGAGGTGTCCAACTGGCAGCCTGTGTGGGTCTTCTGGAGGCTTAAAGATTCCCAGTTTCTGAGTCTCCCTTTGTAGAACTATGTTTTCCATCCTGATCATGCTCCTTATCCTTCCTTAAACGGAAGAATGTCAAATTAAGGTGGTCACTTCTGCTGCCTTCAGCATCTTGGCATTCTTGGTTCACTACAGCAGTTCTGTTTCTGTCTTTAATCAATAGACCACTTTGTGTTGCCTTCACTTCATCTCCAGGTATTTGTGACAATCTCTGGCAGACATAATGCTTCTGAGTAGATAGTGTAGGCTTCTTAGGAGCTTCAGGTGAGCTCATATTGGTGCAGGTTTTCCTTTCCCTAAAATTAAGCGTTCTGTGAACTCCTGCACTTGTCCTCAGGAGTTGGCATTCAAAACTTTTTCGCTTCTCACCTTTCAGAGATACGTTTTTTTTTTTGTAGGATAGCAACAAACGTCTCCTCGAGATCCAGAACAGATGTTTCAGTGCAGCCCTTATGAAATGAAAATTTGGAAATGACAATTCAAGCTGCGGTGGAAGCTGATAAAGCCAATTAGGAGGGCAGAGAATTTTCTTGTGTATTTCCACCGAAACCACTTCAGTAAAGTCAAAGCCCATTTCAAACTTTAAAGCTATTCATGGGATGCCAGCATTTTAACTACCTGTATGTAAATAATCTACCACGAGTCTTCCCTTAACCCGAATACTGTACATTCAAGGAAGCTGTCTCAGTGAATAATCAGAGGAGCCGAAATATTTAAAGTATTTACAAGGCGATGGCACCAACCCAGCACAGATATAAGCAGAGGGATGAATGAGCACATCAGAGTATTGGTTTCCTTATCTCAAGCATCTCACACACAGAGAAAATACACCCGAAACAGAGAGAGCCTCATAATTCTGCTCAATAAACTCCTACGGATATCATTTGGGCTAGCTTGGAAAATGACACACTGTTTTCTGTTAGGCGTACCTGACTCAGTCTTATGTGGAAATAGAAGTAACTTGGCGTGAGTAGGGAAGAGTGGCTGTACGAAAATGAGGATCTTTGCTATTGTTGCAACACCGTCGCATGAATACGCGAAACTCTTAGTAGTCTGTTAAAGACCTGTGGCTCATAGCTAGGCACGCAATCGTCGAAGGCGAATCTCACCTCCCCGTTTTGAAAATTGTAATAGATTCTTTCCGCATGGAAGCATAGCAACATGGACTCGGTTAATATTTAGTATCCAAATTCAGAAATCAACAAAAATGCTTGTTTGGTCTCACTGACAGCAGCACAGCACAGAGACTTGGGTAAATGGTTTGGACAATGGATCCAAGGAGGCTCTATTAACCTTAGAAGTGTAAAACAAATTCCATTGGGGTGTATTTGCTTTCGGCGTTATTTACTTGTTATTAAATACTGTGTTGTACCTTGTGTTTGAATTTACATACCAACAACTCCTTTCTGGAATAAGGAATTTTATAACTGCAACACATATTTAGATGATAGATAGATAGATAGATAGATAGATAGATAGATAGATAGATAGATAGATAGATAGATAGATAGATGATAGATAGATGATAGATAGATAGATAGATAGATAGATAGATAGATAGATGATAGATAGATAGATAGATAGATAGATAGATAGATGGATAGAGATAGATAGATAGATAGATAGATAGATAGATAGATAGATAGATAGATAGATAGATAGATAGATGATAGATAGATAGATAGATAGATAGATAGATAGATAGATGCTAGATAGACAGACGATAGATAGGTAGATGATAGATAGATAGATAGATAGATAGATAGATAGATAGATAGATAGATAGATAGATAGATAGATGATAGATAGATAGATGATAGATGATAGATAGATAGATAGATGATAGATAGATAGACGATAGATAGGTAGATAGATAGATAGATAGATAGATAGATAGATAGATAGATAGATAGATAGATGATAGATAGATAGATAGATGATAGATAGATGATAGATAGATGGATGGATGGATAGATAGATAGATAGATAGATAGATGATAGATAGATGATAGATAGATAGATAGATAGATAGATAGATAGATGATAGATAGATAGATAGATAGATAGATAGATAGATAGATAGATAGATAGATAGATAATGTTCTGGCCTCGGCTTCCTGATACAGTAAAAAGCACATGTTTAATCCCCAAAACCCTCTTTTTATTTCAAAGGCTGTAAATTATCTTCATTCCCGTAATGAGTCCTAAATAGTCCTACAGTAGACTGCCAAAGTCTTTTGGGATAAGGCTGATAAGCACCCATCTTTACCTTCCTTGAAACGCTGCCAAAGACCTAATTGGCAATTAGTTTGGCAAGGCCACATGAAGCAAAGTCAAAACGGAGCTTCAGAAGGTAAACTGACCGGCATGAACCAAGTTGTTTCCTGCAAAGGCTCACGTGCCTTTGCTCCTTCTTCATGTTCTATGGGAGGGGCCAATCACTTCCAAGCCTTACTTCCGAGTCGTCCCTTCTGTCTTAACTGTTCTTGCCTTCTGGTAGTTCTGCGCATGCGCGCACTGGGAACAGGGGGAGCCTGTTCCTCTGCCTCGCTGATGTCCAACTCAGGAGGCTCCGGAGGCAGCACATAACTCCCAGATGGCCCTGCCCCCCCCTCTGTCTCCAACACAGAGCCCTCGTCCGAGTATCCCACAGACTCCAGGACTGGCCCATGTTCCTCCCCAACCTCCTCCCTGTCCAACTCTGCTGCCAGCTCTGCAGGCCGCCAGCAGACCATGATAGATGATAGATAGATAGATAGATAGATAGATAGATAGATAGATAGATAGATAGATAGATAGATGATAGATAGATAGATAGATGATAGATAAATAGATAGATAGATAGATAGATAGATAGATAGATAGATAGATAGATAGATAGATAGATAGATAGATAAATAGATGATAGATAGATGATAGATGATAGAGAGATAGATAGATGATAGATAGATGATAGATGGATAGATAGATGATAGGTAGATAGATGATAGATGGATGGATGGATGGATGGATGAAGATGATAGATAAACAGATAGAATTAAAAATTGATAATATATAATATTTTATTTTAATATTTTACTTTTACTTAGTTTGAATACCCAAAACATCTAACAAGTCTATTACAACATGATTTAAAACCAATATAAATATAAACTGTTAAAAACATTAGTTCTTCTGGCTAGTTGGTCAGTGGACAAAAACAGAAAGATTGGGATAAACTAGGATCCATAACCATAGTTTGAAGTTGGTCAGAATCAGGTTGTTCCGACTTCCATATCTGGTGTGTTCTAGTTCAACATATAAAAAGCCTGCTATTACAAAGCTTCTCTGGTAAAGAAAGCCAAAGTCTCAAAATCTAACGTAACTGAATGCAATAAATAACAAAATATTATCTCAAAACTAAGATCTTACTACTGAAGATCTTTGACATCTGCTTTTGGGAAGAGCTGATCTCAATCCCAATTTTATAATGCAGTTTTTCCTCCTCCCAGATTTTAATATGCATTTAGAAATGTGGCTTGATTGAATACGGCTATTAAAATACCAAACTTGGTTTTTACTGGCGCTATCAGCACGAATCAGGAAGTGGGAAGTTTCTGGGTCAAGAGGCCAACATTTAAAAAATGACTGTTGAAAGGCAGGATCAGAAGATGGTGCCAACCTGCCAGCCAAGATTTTACTGGTCTGATAAGAATGGCAGCGTATTATAGTCTGCAATCTGCAAAAATAAAAAAATTGACATTGGTGTTTCTCTCTGTGTGAGTCTGGAAAGTTTTACCCATATTTATGAGGTCTCCACCGGCACAACCTTATGCATCTATGGCTAGGTTTATATAATGCATTTTAAACAAGTCCCTTAAAGCTGTTATGCATCCGAAGTTTAGCTACTTTCAACCATTTTTGTGGTTGACGAAGCTGTCCAAAATCTGGCCATTTTGTAAATTCATTTCACTATCTTATGCAAATTCATGTTAAGTATGGGGAGATTAAAACAAACAAAGAAATAGGATTCTCCCACCAATATAGGAACCAGATCACAATCAGGCAGTGATTCAAGAACACCGTACCTGATGATTTGATTGTATTTTATTTCAAATTTATTTTTATTTTATTTATTTTATGATTTTATTTTATATTATTTTTTATTATTTTATTGTATTATCTTATTGTATTTTATTATTTTATTTTATTTTATTATGTTATATTATGATGTTATGTATGTACGTTTGGTGTTATTATATATTTTTATGTTATATGCTCCATTGTACGCCGCCCCGAGTCCTACTTGGAAAGGGAGCGACTAATAAATCCAAATTTATTATTATTATTATTATTATTATTATGTTATGATATGATGTGATATGATATGATATATGATATATGATATGATATATTATTATATTGTACTGTACTGTACTGTACAATACTATACTATACTATACTATTGTATTGTATTGTATTATTATATTATATTATATTATATTATATTATATTATATTATATTATATTATATTATATTATATTATATTATATTATATTATATTATATTATATTATATTATATTATATTATATTATATTATATTATATTATATTATATTATATTATATTATATTATTATATTATATTATATTATATTATATTATAATATGTTATGTTATGTTATGTTATGTTATGTTATGTTATGTTATGTTATGTTATGTTATGTTATGTTATGTTATGTTTGTTATGTTATGTTATGTTATGTTATGTTATGTTATGTTATGTTATGTTATGTTATGTTATATTATATTATATTATATTATATTATATTATATTATATTATATTATATTATATTATATTATATTATATTATATTATATTATATTATATTATATTATATTATATTATATTATATTATATTATATTATATTATTATACTATACTATACTATATTATATTATACTATACTATATTATACTATATTATATTATTCTTATTCTTATTATTATATTCTTTTTATTTTATATTATTTACCAAATTTCTACACTGGCCATCTCACCTGAGTTACTCTGGATGGTTTAACATTCAATGGAGTTTTTAAAAAACTTCATTAAAAAAAAGATAGTTTAAAACGGAATTACAAGGGTGTTGAAGTTGTATTCCTTTATTACATTATACCAGTGATGGCTAACCTTTTCTGGACCTAATGCCCAAAATGTGTGCGTGTGAATGTGCCAAAGCCTCCAAAGTACAATATGCCCCTGTGCATGTGCTCCTCCCCCCGCTGACATGCTCCTCCCCCCTTGCGCATACCGCCCTCCCGCACATGCCTCTCTCCTGCATATGTACCTGTGGTGCCCCCACACGGCCCCACCCCTGCATGCCCGCCCCCTGACCCCCTTGAACATGCTCATGTGCCTCCCATGTGAGCCCTGCCCCCCACCCATGCTCCCTGCATGCACCTGCCTCCTTCTGCATGCGTGGCAGAGACCCGATGATCAATTGGTTGGTGGGAGGTACGCATGCATGCACAGTGCAGCTGAACTGGGGCGACGGCTGTGTGCCACCTGTGGCAATAAAGTACCGGTAGGTTGGGGGATTAAAAATAAATAAAAAAATCTTTTTGCAGGAAGAGAATGGCAAAGTCCTCACTGTTAGGAAATATCAGAGCACAATTCCTCCCTCCGGTTTCCTCCGATGTGCCTCACCAATTAAGTCTGAACCTGCTGAGGTTTCCAACTGAGACTAAAATCCTTTTGGAAGCTGAACTTTGCATGGCTGGATGCAGAAGGAAGCATGACCTGGAAATAATTCGGTTGCCATTGCTTTCCTGGGTGCAGCCTCCCAGAAAGCAGAGAAACAGCAGCTGGCAAGCAGATTGGGATAAACGAGCATCTGTGCTCTCCGAATAGGCCTTGGATGGCAGAGTCCCTTTGGGTGGCTCTATGGGTCATTTATTGGGGTTTACGGAAATGGTGCTGAGGACTCAAGCACAACACATATTCCAGATAACAGTTGGAAGAAATATCCATCTCGTTCAGTTCCAAGCTGGGAAAAAGACACTGGAAACATGGAGGCTGATTGGAAAGATGGTGTAATGGTGAAGCAGAAGCACATGGTTGGTTCTGGGCAGCTGACCACATGGAGTTGAGAGAGAGGGGTATTTATACCTTCTCTTAGGCTTTGCCCTTGAGCTTCCTGTTCCTGTGCAAGAACATGTATTCTATTGGCTGTCGTCAGACTCCCATAGGGCCCCGTAGAGGTCATGTTTGTCTGAGCTAACATTGGTTGGAGTTTGGGCTGATGCAATGAAGGGGCTTGTTGTGCCATGTGGTGAACTCTGCTGCTAGATAGGTTAATCCTATTATGTCCTGGAGGGTCCTGTCTTAATCCCAGCATCCTAGAGCTGGAGGTCTTTTGTCTTGTAGATAGGCTGTCCCAGTCTTTCTTAATGGGCACCAAGTATCTGCTGGGGGCAGGGAACTGCTCTCTGTCCTTAAAACATATTTCTTCTTTTATCACCTAGGGAAATGTAATATTCTGCCTTTTTAATATTTCTCAAAATATTTCATCCTTCTAGGAGAGGGGTGGGTACTAACTTTCTACATAACTTAGGAGCATCCATGTTTGGCTCTGGTGTTCAAGGAAGGAGGCTAATGATCACGCTGGCTGGGTAATTCTGGGAATTGAAGTCCACAAGTCTTAAAGATGCCAAGTTTGAAGACTCTTGTTCTAGGCTAGCAAGTTGATTCTCTGGATCAGGGGTGAAATGCTACCAGTTCAGGCCGGTAGTAAAAAATGCTTTAAAAAGTAAAAAAAAAAAAAAAAGTTCCAACGATCAGCTATGCTACAATCAGCTGTGCCGCGCGATCGTGGGAACTTTTTAAAAGTTTTTAAAGCATTTTTTTACTACCTATTCACCGGTAGTTAAAAAATGCTTTAAAAAAAGTTTTACAAAATTCCGACTCAGCTGTGCGACTATCAGCTGTGCCTGATTGTCTGTGAGGTTCCTGCTTGTTCCAGGGGCCACTTTGTGTGAAGCCCAGCTGCTTTTACGTTGTGGGATAGCCATTTGTGCAGCTTTTGTGTTATTTTTGTGTAAAGTGTGATAGTTGGGTTTTGAGCTCTCTGTGACTCTGCGAGGTTCCTGCTGGTCAGACTCCAGTCACATCCTGAAAAGCCACGCCCACCAAGCCATGCCCACCAAGCCACGCCCACCAAGCCATGCCCACCAAGCCACAGCCACAGACCCAGTAGGAATTTTTTTTGAATTCTACCACTGCTCTGGATGGAGGAGATTTGGCTCCAGCGTTACTGCAGAAGAAATATTGAACTGCCACGTTAGTATAGAGCAGTGATGGTGGCACGCGGAGCCATTTGTCAGGGCACGCAAGGCGCTGCCCTGTCAGCTGGCAAGCACGCATGCGCGCGCTGGCCAGCTGAGTTCACCATTTTAAAAAGGCATTTTTCACCCTCCCCAGGCTCCAGAGGCTTTATAGGAGCCTGGGGAGGGCGAAATGAGCCTCCCTCGCCCCCCCGGAGGCCACCCAGAGACTTCAGGGTCCGTCCAGAGGCATCCCTGAAGCCTTCTGAATGCTTAAAATGACCCTCCGAGCAACTTCCGGTTTGCTCGAAGGGTCGTTTTAAGTGTTCCGAAGGCTTCAGGGAAGCCTCTGGACGATCCCCGAAGCCTCCGGAGGTCCTCTGGGGAGCGGGGGAGGCTCTTTTCGCCCTCCCCAGGCTCCTATAAAGCCTCTGGAGCCTGGGGAGGGCGAAAAAAGCATGTAAAATTGCGGGGGGGGCGCATTGCATTATGGGTGTGGCACACACGCACACGACCCCCCTGAAAAAAGGTTCGCCATCGCTGGTATAGAGATTGTACACTAAACCAGAAGTGGATGCCTTCTGGTTTTTTTGACCCAGGAAACAGAGTGTCTTAGGACAGCTGTGTCTGCAAGGGTGCAGAGTTCTGATTCTCATAATATGGGTCCCAAATTGAATTATGATCAGGGCTCTGCAAATTAAAAATAACCTGTTTTCTTAAATGCAGGTAGTCCTCAATTTACAAGCATTCATGTGGTGACTACCCAAAGTTACAACAGGACTCAAAAAAGTCACTTAGACTCGGACTTCGCACTCAGGGGTGAAATTCAGCAGGTTCTGGAGAAACGGTAGCGGAAATTTTGAGTAGTTCGGAGAGCGAGCAAATACCACCTCTGGCTGACCCCAGAGTGGGGAGGGAATGGGGATTTGGCAGTATCCTTCCCCTGCCACGCCCACCAAGCCACTCCCCATCCACGAAGCCACTCCCACAGAGCAGGTAGTAATTTTTTTTTGAATTTCATCACTGCAACCACTACAGCATCCCCACGGTCACATGATCAGAATTTGGGCAATTGACAAACGGCATGGATTTACGACCGTTGCAGTGTCCCGGAGTCATGTGGGTCACCGTTTGCAAACATCCCAGGAAGGCTTCCAACAAGCAAAGTTAATTAATAATAATTTATTAAATTTCTAGACCGCCCCCTCTCCCCGGAGGGACTCGGGGCGGTGTACAGGAATAAATTTAAAACATACAAACAATCATACACATAAGTAAAAATCAGATTAAACAACCCCTGTACAATTTATAAAAATTAGAAAACAGACCTTAAAACCAATCTTAAAAAATTTAGAAATAGGACTGAGGTGGAATTAGGCCAGGCCGGCTAGCTGGAATAGGTGGGTTTTAAGTTTCTGACGGAAGGAGCGGAGATCCGTAGTCATTCTAATGTCGGGGGGGGGAGGTCATTCCAGAGGGTCGGGCCCATCACAGAGAAGGCCCTTCCCCTAGGCGTCGCCCGCTGGCACAGTCCAGTGGACGGCACCCGGAGGAGTCCCTCTCTGTGTGAGCGAATCGGCCGGAGAGTTGATGGAGAAAGCTGAATTCGCTTGACAGTATGATTCACTGAACAATGGCAGTGTTTCACTTAACAACCATGCTGACAAGGTAAAATTGGGCATGACTCGCATAACCATCTCACTTAGCAATGGAAATTCTGATCCCAATTGCGGTCGAAATTTGGAGTCTATCTGTCGTTGGGGCTTATTCATGAACAACCATTCGTCAATTATCCCAATTTTTACAATGTACCACATACTGTGTTAGATTGGGTAATGAAAGGCACAAAAGGCTAAGATAACAGCAGCTCTTTATTTGGTCAAGCACAGGCATCCACTGAGTGAGAGGTCTGGCAGCTCCCTTTTTAAAGGGGAGCTCGCCAGCGCTTCAGCCAATCAGGTCTCTCTCTGTTTCCCCCTGAAAAGAGAGGACCTGACTGGAAACTACTATTGGCCTTGCAACAACTAGAGGGGGGAGTATCTAATACAATAATGCAATAATACAATAGTAGAGTTGGAAGGGACTTTGGAGGTCTTCTAGTCCAACCCTTCCTGCCTAGGCAGGAAACCCTATACCGTTTCAGACAAATAGCTATCCAACATCTTCTTAAAGACTTCCAGTGTTGGGGCATTCACACCTTCTGGAGGCAACTTCTGTTCCACTGATTAATTGTTCTAATTGTCAGGAAATTTCTCCTCAATTCTAAGTTGCTTCTCTCCTTGATTAGTTTCCACCCATTGCTTCTTGTTCTACCCTCAGGTGCCTTGGAGAATAGTTTGACTCCCTCTTCTTTGTGGCAACCCCTGAGATATTGGAAGACTGCTATCATGGCTCCCCTAGTCCTTCTTTCTATTAAACTAGACATACCCAGTTCCTGCAACCGTTCTTCATATGTTTTAGTCTCCAGTCCCCTAATCATCCTTGTTGCTCTTCTCTGCACTCTTTCTAGAGTATCCACATCTTTTTTACATCGTGGCGACCAGAACTGAATGCAGTATTCCAAGTGTGGCCTTACCAAGGCATTATAAAGTTGTATTAACACTTCACGTGATCTTGATTCTATCCCTCTGCTGATGCAGCCTAGAACTGTGTTGGCTTTTTTGGCAGCTGCTGCACACTGCTGGCTCATATTTAAATGGTTGTCCACTAGGACTTCAAGATCCCTTTCACAGTTACTACTACTGAGCAAGGTATCATCTATACTGTACCTGTGCATTCCGTTTTTGTTGCCTAAATGTAGAACCTTACTCTTTTCACCATTGAATTTCATTTTATTAGATAGTGCCCAATGTTCAAGTTTGTCAAGATCCTTCTGTATCTAATATACTGCATTTCTATCTGATAATCGTTCATTCTATCTGATACAGTCTTAAGAGTTGAATGTTACAAGGGGAATTCGTTTGTGGAATATTTCTCTCCGCTGTAAGTATGCAACAGGTTGTAGTAGGCAGAACAAAGGTCTAATTAGGACATCAAGACAGAGTTCTCTATCACAGATGTCTGCTTGGGCGTGGTGGGGTGGGACTAGATGACCTACAAGATCCCTTCCAACTCTGTTAATCTGTGTCTGTATCGGATGCTCTCCAGATGCATTGACTTCTATCCCTAGAATTTCCCACCAAAGTGGCAGCTGTTAAGAATGGAAGTTGGTCAGATTTGAAAGGAAGCATAGGAACAAGCCATCTTGCTTCTTTGTCCATTGAACCTTTCCCCCAAATTCCTACTTGGGGAATTTGCTCTTGGCTTCTACCGAGGCTCCAGGCCATCCCAAGATCTTCATTCATAAAATTTCTAACCAAATTAACCAGGAATAGGCCAAACTCATCGCACATTCTCCATCCTCTTTCACTAACACAGCTGCAAAGAAAAATCCAGAAGTGTTGCTTCTGTTTTTTTGTTTTTGATTTTTTTTGTTAACCGCAGTGTATTGTGTCAGCCAGTTTGACAGACTGTGGTTTATATTAAAAAAAGGGAATTGAAAAGAATGGCTTGCTTCAAAGTTAAAGCTTTTGATTCCTTCTTCTAAACATCATCTCCACATGTTTCTCCTCCATTATGCTCCAAACTGGAGTGAAGGCAGTTTTCCATACAATGCAGTATCTCTTCTACAAGATTTCTTGCTTTCTGAGGTTGCCCTAATTCTCCCATTCCTCTCTCTTCCTTGAGTAATATTTCCTAACAAATTAGCTTAGTTTCATAAAAGGACTTCCCTGTCAAATCTCAGCTTTGCCTACTCTGCCTCAATGGTTTGCAGAATCACCATCAACCATGTCCATAATGCCTTCACATATCTAAAGGTTGTTGCAGGGGGGGGGGAAGCCACATCTGGAGATGTGAATATTACCCAGTTCTAGATCTGGCTAAAGAGATTCAGAATGGTGGCAAACCATGCTTACCATGGTATGGAAAACAGCCAAAGGGAATAGAAACAAGCTGCCATTTTGAATTCCCATGATGCCTTAGAACTGTGATGGAGAACCTATGGCACATGTGCCCAAAGTGGCACACGAAGACATGTCACCTGGCACGCGCAGCCTTGCCTGTTTGTCTTCCAGGTTTCTGGCACGCATGCGCGCGGGATGATCAGCTATCCTTTGCGCGTGCGGCTGTTCTGACCCTCCTCTCCACGCCTGTGAATAAACCAGAACACAGGCTTGGCTGTTTGCCACTGTTTAATTACTGAGATAACAAATCCTTTGGCTGAGGGCCCAGACAACTCATGTTCAATAGAGCAACCCAGATAATTCAAATGAAGCAACGCAGATAGTCCAAACGAGCAGACACGGCTAGAATACATAGATTTTCTTAACTACTAATTCAAATGTCCCCTCCCAACGCCTCACCTATAATCTCTCTCGGGAGGGGCCAATCCTCAACCACCTGTGCTTAATCATCTTCTGTGAGTCTGCCTACGGAGTTGCTGCTTCCGTTTCTCAGCCCTTTTCAATCTAGCATCAGGGAGAAATTGCCTTTGCTCCTCCCCACTGCTCCATACCTCAAGTGCCTCCTGGTGGCCAACCAGCCTCTCTGGTCCCTGTTCTGAGTCTGAACCCTGCACAGGGTCCTCCACATCGTCCAGGGAAGACTCATATGGTTCCTCGCTATCCGTGTCCATCAGCAGCTCAATCAGATCCTGCTGGGCCACAACAGCGGCAGTGCCAAAAACCAGTACATGCATGCATGCCAGAACCCGGGTGTTAGATTGGGTAATGGATAGGCACACATAGGCTTAACAGTAACAACAGCTCTTTATTAGGTACAACAAGTGAGAACAGTTAGAACAGTAGTTAGAACAAGTATCTAACACCGGGAGTTCAGCTTTTCTGGAGTGCGATCCCTTTTCTGGAGTGCGATCCCATTCTGGAGTGCAGTTCTAAAAACCTGCCTGTGCATGTGCGCCAGCCAGCTGATCATTGGGTGTGCATGCGCACTAGAACCTGGAAGTTTAGCTTTTCTGGAGTGGGGCCCTGATGAGCACGCACACGCACGCAACGTTTCTTCATGACCTCACCATCCTAGAACAAGAGGTCTCCAAACTGGCAACTTTAAGGCTTGTGGTGGCTGGGGAATTCTGGGAGTTGAAGTCCACAAGTCTTAAAGTTTCCAGGTTTGGAGACCCCTTCCCCTAGAAGAAAAGCACCCCCCCCCCTGTGTCCCTCCCGGATGTTTCATTCCTCAACTCCCATTAGCCTCAGCCAGTAGCTAGGCTAATGGGAGTTGCAAGCTAGTAGCAAGGAACTGTATTTAGTCCAATGCAAAGCTTGTGGAGGGCACCAAATTGCTTACCTTGTTTGAGAATCATGTTTAAATTCCTTTATTATTTGTTATTCCCGGGGTTACTTTAAAGTTTAGCTGCACTGCCCTTTTGTCCCATCACCAGAAATGACATGCAAGCATTTATGGAAAGTCGAAACAGTAATAACATCACCTTCTAGAATAGAATAGAGCAGGAAGGGACCTTGGAGGTCTCCTAGTCCAGCCCTCTGCTCAAGCAGGAGAACCAATACCAATTCAGATAAGTGACTGTCCAGTCTCATCTAACCTCCAGAGATGGAGCACTCAGAACCTCTGAAGGCAATCCGTTCCACTGGTTAATTGTCTTCACTGTTAGGAGGTTTCTCCTTAATTCCAGGTTGCTTCTCTCCTTGAGTAGTTTCCAACCAGGGGTGGGATTCAGCTGGTTTGGACTGGTTCGGGCGAACCGGTGACTCCGATGATCAGGTGGGCCCGCCTGCCCACCTCTGCGCTTTCCTTACCTACTGTATATCCTCTCAGCTGATTCACGCAGCAAAATGGATTGCCACGCTTCAGCGGTGTTACTCCCCAGAAGTAACGTGGAAGGTAAGTTTTGTTAAAACTCTGCACCCACCCCAGAGCACGCAATCCCCATCCCACCACTGTTTCCAGCCATTGTTTCTTGTCCTACCCTCCAGTGGTTTGGGAGAATAATTTTGTGAGTCAGAAATGTGACAGCATCAAGAAGTAAAGCAGAAAGCAATTTGTTGCATGTACAATACATTCTTGGAAGAATGGGTGGCTGGAATACATTTCTCCAGCTTTTTATTCCCTCCACCCCAGCTACACATCCCTCCCCAGCAGCCCCCTTTGACAAAGAACATAGGGTTACAATCTTCCCAGAACGTGTTTCTCCTCTCTATGAATTTCCCCATGCTTAATCTGTTTCCCCATCTTTTGCCCAGTTCCTCTTTTCCCAGACCAACTTTCGTCCCTTGCAGCATAAGGATAATAAATTGAGGCAAGCGGTTCATTAATGTCTCCACTTTATACTAGATGGTGTGGTTAAAACTGTTAACTAATCTGCTTGCCCAAACTGACTCGCTTATCGGAATAGCAGACCCTTCCTGTTTTCCAGTCTTGAATTCTTTACTTTTAATGTCCCAATGTCCTACTGAACTTTTAAACCCACATCTCTCAAAAATTGCTTTCTTTGCAAAAGCAACTCTGTCTCCAACAGTTTCTTACAATTTGACCCCCTCTTCTTTGTGGCAGCCCCTCAAATCCTGGAACGCTGCTATCATGTCACCCCTAGTCCTTCTTTTCTTTAGACTGGCCAGACCCAAAGCCTGCAGCCATTCTTCATATGGTTTAGTCTCCAGGGCTCTTATTAATTCCCTCCCACAATGACTTCAGGGCAGGATTTTCTGCTTCTCTTATGAAATCACTTCTCCCTGTTATGTCATTGCAAGTGTTCCCGTATGGGATAACCTGCTACTGTTTGCTGCAGCTTGAACCTGCTGGTTCACCACCTACCGTATTTTTCGGAGTATAAGACGCACCTTTTTCCCTCAAAGAAGAGGCTGAAAATCTGGGTGCATCTTATACACTGAATACAGCATTTTTTGCCTCCTGAAACCCCGCCCCTTTTGCAAAAATGGCCATGCATGGCCTTTAGGAGGCTTTCAGAGAGCTCCTGGGGGCTGGGGAGGGCAGAAATGAGCGAAAAACCGGCTGTTTTTTGCTCACTTTTGCCCCCACCCCCAGTTCCCAGGAGTACTCTATAAGCCTCCTAAAGGCTATTCATGCCCCTTTTTGACAAAAAACGGGCCACTTTTTTGCTCTTTTGACCCTCCTCAGGAGCACTCTTCAAGCCTCCTAAAGGCTATTCATGTCCTTTTTTTGAAAAAGAAATGGGCTGTTTTTGGGAGGTCTGCAGAGTGCAAAAACTTTTTTAAGTTTAATATATAAAAACCCAAATATCACTCACTCATCCCGAAATCTCCAGAACCATAAAGCCCACAAACTTGAAATTTCCTCTTGCCTTCTAGGTGCTCGCTAAGAAAGGATTTTTCGAAATGACCATCAGATCATTAGTATTTCTTATACAGTAATTAACACTGATGCTAAGGAGTTCTACTCCCCCTGCCCACCTGAAAAGAACTCTGTTCCAACTGCCAGTTGCCTCACATTCCGTTACCTTAGTTCAAATTGGCAGAAGTTCCACTCCTTCACTCATGAACGGTCTGGGCCTCCTTACAATACTAAGCATTGGTATCTCACCAAAATGTCTACACCTTCCACCTATGGAATTGGTTCCAGACTCAAGATGGCGGGAGCGATATTCCCTTATGTGTTTCATAAGAGATGAGCACCGCCCCCTAGAGTCAGGAACAGCTAGCACATATGTGCAAGGGGACCCTTTACCTTTACCTATCAATGGTAGTTTGTCCTGGATTGTCTCAAACAGCTCCCAGTGATGGGAACTATAACCCTGATGCTTAGAGCCTGGCCAGAAAAGTTGTTAGCTGTTGTTGTTTTGACTTGCATTGAGTTTTCTGTTTGGCTTCCCTCCCCTCACACACACGTATACACACACACACACATACCTTTGTTTACACTTGTGTCTTGGCTCACATGCTTGACTCTTCCCAAGGCACTTAGGTTGTTTACTTGGAATAAGCTACTTTATGGATCAAGAGAGCTAATCCTGGCTGAGGCACGTCAGATCCTCTTTTCAAGAAAAACATGGGACATTTATGATGACGGTCCAATAGCCTCATCTTTTAAGATGCATTTTTATCGATTGATTTGTACTCCTCCTTTATTCCAGGTAGTCCTCGACTTACAACAGTTTATTTAGTGACCGTTCAAAGTTACAACGGCACTGAAAAATGTGGCTTACAATCATTTTTCACAGCTACGGCCTTTGCAGTGTCCCCATGATCATGTGATCAAAATTCAGATGCTTGGCAACTGATTCATATTTGTGACGGTTGCGGTGTCCCTGGGTCCCGTGCAGTGGTGGGTTCGGGATTCCGTTCCAACTGTACTTGGAGTCACCCACATGCACGCGCATGCGTTGTAGCGTCAAATGATCCTTCCGCAAGCCTCCGCGATCCTCCAGCTGCTCGGTGGAGCGTCGCGCAGGTGCCGTATACGCCATGCACATGCGCAGAAGCGCCATAAGCTTAAAGCGCAGGTAAGGAGCTCAGGCGGGTGGGCCCTCCGGAGCTCCGTACCGTACCGGTACCCGGTGCTCCGGGCAGGATCCAGTACGCCCGTACCTGGGCGTACCGCCTGCAACCCACCACTGGTCCCGTGATCCCCTTTTGTGACTTTCTCACAAGCAAAGTCAGTGTGGATTCACTTAACAACCGAGTTACTAACTTATCAACTGCAGTGATTCACTTAACAGATATGGCAAGAAAGGTCGTAAAATGGGGCAAAAACCCACATTAACAAATGTCTCGCTTAACAACGGGAACCTTCGGCTCAATTGAGGTCGTAAGTCGAGAACTTACCTGTATTTTTACAAACAACTCAAGGTGGTGAACATATCCTTCTTCCTCCTATTTGGTCCCTGGCCCAAAGTCACCCAGCTGGCTTTCATGCCTAAGGCAGGACTAGAAATCTCTGTCTCCTAGTGATTGGCCCAAAGTCACTCCGTCAGCTTTCATGCCTGAGGCGGGACTAGAATTCCCCATCTCCTGGCCATTGGCTTTCATACCTAAGGCAGGATTTGAACTCAAGGTCTCCAACTTTCTAGCATGGTGCTTTAACCAGAATGAATGA
The DNA here is from genome assembly GCF_964273705.1 of Natrix helvetica. Classification (NCBI taxonomy): domain Eukaryota; kingdom Metazoa; phylum Chordata; class Lepidosauria; order Squamata; family Natricidae; genus Natrix; species Natrix helvetica. The sequence continues at coordinate 10,318,170 of NC_138552.1, forward strand.
ATGAATTCTGCCAATCCTTATCCCACTATAGGTAGTCCTTGACTTTTGACCGGTTGCTTAGTAACCCTTCAAAGTTAGGATGGACTTCAAAAAAGAAACTTGTGAACCAAGTATTGATTTCTGCTTCTCTGTCACCGCAGCCACACGAGAGCCTTTTGGCCAATCAGCAGTCTACATTTCCAACCCCCTGCCATGTTGCTCATGTGACCTCAATTTTGCCATGTACTTCTGTTCTCCAGTAAAAAAATTCCCCGGGCTCACTTAACGACGGTGGCATTCACTCAACAACTGCAGTGTTGTCTTATAACCAATGTATTTACTTAATGGCTGCTGCAAAAAAAAAAGGTTAAAAAAAAATCAAATGGTGACTCTCTTTAGGACCATCACGACTTACAACCGAACTTGCGAGGCCAGTTATGGTCGTAAGTCCAGGACTACCTCTAGATGCCTGGCAAGGTGAGCACCAGGGTGCCAACACAGAACTTGGCTTTGGCTGCCTTTCCTTTCAGAAGTACCTTTGGATTTTGTCCTGGAGCCAAAGAGGCATGCATTAGCAAAATCTAATTTTATTCCATCGGTTCGTACCTCAAAGCCGTGTTAGCAGGAAACATGATTCCCTTCAAACTGTCTTGGTTAATGGCTGATTTGCTTGACTGACTTGCAGGGTAATTACACCTCTCTAGTCCAGAGATCTTTAAATTGCATCCAAGCAAAATGAATGAATTCTGACCCACTTCCTGCTTTTCAGTTCACTGGGGCATTTGTTCATTTAAGTCGTCTGCTGCTCCGGCAGACACCAATTCCAGAGTCCTCTTTACTGTACAGATATTTGGCTGTGTGCGCATGGTGGTTTGGTAATAGATAATTGGGTATGCATCCTATGTTAGTACTGTACAGGTAGTCCTCGACTTACAACAGTTCACGTAATGACCGTTCCATTCACAACGGCACAGAAAGATATGAAGAACAGTTGCTGGAATTGGGTAGGTCTAGTTTAATGAAAAGAAGGACTAGGGGAGACATGATAGCAGTCTTCCAATATCTCAGGGGTTGCCCCAAAGAAGAGGAGGATCAACCTATTCTCCAAAGCACCTGAAGGCAGGACAAGAAGCAATGGATGGAAACTAATCAAGGGGAGAAGCAACCTAGAACTAAAGAGAAATTTCATGACAGAACAATTAATCAATGGAACGACTTGCCTCCAGAAATTCTGAGTGAAATGGTTTGCTCCCTGAGCAGGGGGCTGCATTACAAGACCACCAAGATCCCATCCAACTCTTGTTATTCTGCCATTCTACACTTTCTCTATTCCATTAACGGAATGCAACCAAACCAGGATGGATTAAAACCTCTGGATTTTTCCAACCTTGGCCACTTTAGGATATATGGACTTCAACTCATCTTTACGTGACCAAGGTTAACAACTACTGCTTTACTCCAACCGCTTGCCAAGGGCAGGAATCCTCAGGCCATCCCAGATAAATAGTTGCCAGGTTTTGTTTAAAGACCCACATTGACCGAGTCCCCACAACACCAGCATTATTATCTGTTGTTGTGACCCCGTGGAAAAACAAAATCTGGTTTTTCAAGTTATCTTAGCACATTCTCTCTTTATTTTTGCTCTCTTGCCTCACTGCCTGGATCCAGCACTTAAAAGTGGTGGTTTGAGGGAGGGAGGGGGACGACAAAATAAGTGGCGTGGAGCTATTATTTTGGAAACTGTGTTTTTGTTGCTGCATTTTTCTGTTTGGCAGCCACATCACACTTCGGTCTCATATTCTGTTTGTGTTCTATTACCACGCCGTGATCTTTTCAACAAGCACAACTGCCAGAATTTTCCACTTCCTGTGTTCGCAGTGTCTGTTCAAATATGAAATGACTGAACGAAACAGGAGGCTGATATCACATTTAACTGCCAGTCGGTTTTGAGAAAATGAATTCAAAATCTGAAAAGAAAATCATTTATAATATATACCAGGGGTGTCAAATTCAAGGGCCAGGGGCCGGATTCAGCCCACGGGGTGCTTAGATCTGGCCTGTAGTGCCGCCCTGGAAATAGTGAAGAAATGGCCCGCGGTGCTTCTCCCAGTTAAAATGGAGCTTGCACAGGCCCTGCACAGACCTCTCGCACTCCGATTTTGCTGGCAGAGGGTTGCAGGAGGCCGTCGTAGCCGAAAACGGAGCTCAAGAGCCCGTTTTCACTGGGAGAGCGCTCTGGCCGCCACTGGCGCCCTCGACACAAGTGATGTCATGCTGCCCACGCCCCCCCCAGCCCCCCGAGGTCAAACACAACCCTGATGTGGCCCTCAATGAAATTGAGTTTGACACCTCTAATATATAGGTATCTCAACATCTAGGAATATACAGGTAAGTCTCGACTTACAATCATTTGTTTAATGACCGAAGTTACAACAGCACTGAAAAAAGTGACTTGACTATTTTAGCGTCCTCACCATCAGGTGATCAAAATTTGAACACTTGCCAACTGGCCTGTATTTATGACGGTTGCAGTATCCTGGGGTCATGGGATCACTTTTTTCCGACCTTCTGAGAAGCAGTAAATGGGGAAGTGGAATTCACTTAACAGCAGTGTCACTAACTTAACAAGTGCAGTGATTCAGTTAACAACTGTGGTAAGAAAGATCGTAAACTGGGGCAAGACTCCCTTAACAACTGTCTTGCTTAGCAACAGAAACTTTGGGCTCAAAAATTGAGGACTACCTACAAATAAATGCCTTGGTAAGGCCACACTTGGAATACTGCATCCAGTTTTGGTTGCCACGATGGAAAAAAGATGTGGAGACTCTAGAAAGAGTGCAGAGAAGAGCAACCAAGATGATTAGGGGACTGGAGACTAAAACATATGAAGAACGGTTGCAGGAAGTGGGTATGTCTAGTTTGATGAAAAGAAGGACAAGGGGAGACATGATGGCAGTCTTCCAATATCTCAGGGGCTGCCACAAAGAAGAGGGAGTCAAACTATTCTCCAGGGCACTTGAGGGCAGAACAAGAAGCAATGGGTGGAAACTAATTAAGGAGAGAAGCAACTTAGAACTGAGCAGAAATTTCCAGACAGTTAGAACAATTAATCAGTGGAACAGCTTGACTCCAGAAGTTGTGAATGCCCCAACACTGGAAGTCTTTAAGAAGATGTTGGATAGCCATATGTCTGAAGTAGTGTAGGGTTTCCTACCTAGGCAGGGGGTTGGACTAGAAGACCTCCAAGGTTCCTTCCAACTCTGTTATTCTATTCTATTCTATTCTATTCTATTCTAATCTATTCTATTCTATTGTAAAGGAGGTGATAGACAGACAGACAGACAGACAGACAGACAGACAGACAGACAGACAGATGACAGATGGATGGATGGATGGATGGATGGATGGATAGATAGATAGATAGATAGATAGAAAGAAAGAAAGAAAGAAAGAAAGAAAGAAAGAAAGAAAGAAAGAAAGAAAGAAAGAAAGAAAGAAAGAAAAAAGACCTATTCCCCAGGCAGGAAGCCAAATTGTAAGAGACTTTTAAAATTCTCTAGTCAAGAATACATTAATACATTAAGATTTCCATTTCCAGAATTCCCAGGCAGCCTTTTAAGTGAACCATTTCAATTGTTAAATGAATCATGTGGTCATTAAGTGAAGCTGGCTTTCTCCATTGACTTTGCTTTGTCAGGAACCGGCTAGGAAAGTCCCAAATGATTATCACGGGGACCGCAGCCAAGTACTCAACTTTGAACACGTGACCACGAGGATACCACGGTAGTCGTAAAGTGAGGACCAGCTGTAAGTCGCTTCCCCCCGCCCCCCAGTGCCTTTGTAACTTCACTAAATGAATGGTTGGGAGTATCTCTACTCAAAGGTATCTTCTAAAGCAGGGGTCTCCAACCTTGGCAACTTTAAGGCTTGTGGACTTCAACTTCCAGCTTTGCTGGCTGAAGAACTCTGGGAGTTGAAGTCCACAAGCCTTAAAGTTGCCAAGGTTGGAGACCCTTCCTTGCTCTAAAGCTTTTCTGAAATATCTTCAATTTTTCTACTTGCTTGTCAATTTTTGACACACATAAGGAGTGGGACACAACGGCTCAGTGGCTAAGACGCTGAGCTTGTCGGTCAGAAAGGTTGGCAGTTCGGCAGTTTGAATCCCTAGCACCGCGTAACGGAGTGAGCTCCCGTTACTTTCCCCAGCATCTGCCAACCAAGCAGTTCAAAAGTATGTAAAAAATGCAAGTAGAAAAATAGGGACCACTTTGGTGGGAAGGTAACAGCATTCTGTGGACCTTTGGCATTTAGTCATGCCGGCCACATGACCGCCGAGACGTCTTTTAACAGTGCGGGCTCTTTGGCTTCGAAACGGAGATGAGCAACACCTGCTAGAGTCAGGAATGACTAGCACATATGTGCGAGGGGAAACGTTACCTTTAAGGAGGGGAAAAAGTTGTCATTCTGATTTAGACTTCTGCTTGGCTTAGCATGACTAGGAGTTGACCGCTCATCTTTGAAGCCCTGAAATCTACCCAAAGTTTGGGATTATTATTGGCCAAAATGACAAAGTCATGAAAATGGAATGAAATCAGCCTAGCAGAATTTAAACTAACCCACCCACCATAACATGCAGACTGACATCACCGATATTTATTGTTGATTTATTGTTGAGCATACACAAATAACTTGTCATAAGGCTCTGTTGGGAATGGGGTGGAGATCATTGTTTAATACAGTGTTTCGCAACAACTTTGACAACTTGAAGATGTGTGGACTTCAACTCCCAGAATTCCCCAGCCAGCAAATTTTTGGCAACGGTTTGTGGTTGTTTATAGGACTGTCCTCAAGACTTCCAACAATACTGGCTTGCAATTGTCTTCTTCAGGAAGATTATTTTCCCCCCACCCCGCAACTTCCCTGTCTCGTGCACAGTCATGGGGCTTCCTGTATGTCCCCCATCCAACCACTGACCCCTTCGGCCCTTGCTTAGCTACCTACACTGGAGGGTGCTGCCCCCTGCTGGACGTAACGCATTGCAATGTTCTGAAGGAGAAGTAGCAAGTTCTGTAACGGTCCAAATGGGGTCAAAGAGGATTAAAGGTGGTTCTTGCCATAGGGGAAAGTTGTGCTCTTCACAACAACAATACAGCCCTAGGTGAGGAATGGTATGTTTTAGAACAGGGGTCTCCAACCTTGGCAACTTTAAGCCTGGCGGACTTCAACTCCCAGAATTCCCCAGCCAACTGGCTGGGGAATTCTGGGAGTTGAAGTCCACCAGGCTTAAAGTTGCCAAGGTTGGAGAATCCTGTTTTAGAAGGCATGTAATTTTCTAACCTGTCCAGATCCCAGGTTGGCTGTCAACTAATTGTCTAAATGCACCAGCTATTATAATTATATATTCATATAATATATATTATATATTAATATTAATTAATTAATATATTAATTATATATTAATACCACTTTATAATGCCTTGGTAAGGCCACACTTGGAATTCAGCATTCAGTTCTGGTCACCACGATGTAGAAAAGATGTGGAGACTCTAGAAAGAGTGCAGAGAAGAGCAACAAAGAGGATTAGGGGACTGGAGGCTAAAACATATGAAGAACGGTTGCAGGAACTGGGTATGTCTAGTTTAATAGAAAGAAGGACTAGGGGAGACATGATAGCAGTGTTCCAATATCTCAGGGGTTGCCACAAAGAAGAGGGAGTCAAACTATTCTCCAAGGCACCTGAGGGTAGAACAAGAAGCAATGGGTGGAAACTAATCAAGGAGAGAAGCAACTTAGAACTGAGGAGAAATTTCCTGACAGTTAGAACAATTAATCAGTGGAACAGCTTGCCTCCAGAAGTTGTGAATGCCCCAACATTGGAAGTCTTTAAGAAGATGTTGGATAGCTATTTGTCTGAAATGGTATAGGGTTTCCTGCCTAGGCAGGGGGTTGGACTAGAAGACCTCCAAGGTCCCTTCCAACTCTGCTATTGTATTGTATTGTATTACTGTATAAGCACCATTGTTGGATGTTGATTTTAAGCAGTGGTAGTGGGGACACACACACACACACACACATTAAAGGACTGGAAACAAAGTCCTATCGAGGCAAGTTGAAGAAGACGGAAGTGGGTGTCTATTACAAATCAAGTTGACAAGAAACAGCAAAAAAAGAAGAAGAAAAAAGCATTGCAACACCCTGATGCAAACTGTGTCCTGTCGAGCTGCAATTTTGACACTGGACATCAGAATCTAAGTCATGGGGTTTGTGTCTGGACATTTCAACACCTGTTTTGATCTTTGCTTTCTTTTGCTGCCTCGGGAAGGCCTGGATCAGGGGGTTTCCAACCTTAGCAACCGACCGGGGAAATGTGGGGGCTGAACGCCACATTATCTTAAAGTTGCCAAGGTTGGCTGCACTGAGAATGAGAGAACATAGAAGTAGCACTGCATGGACTGGGGCAAAAGCCCATGGCTACTTCTCCATCATCCCCTAATACAGGGTTACGTAAGATTAGCTCGAGAGCCAGTTTGGTATAATGGTATGGTCCAAAGTCCCTTCCAACTCTGTTATTCTGGTGAGCGTCAGGCTAGAAACTGGGAGCTGGGAATTTTAGTTCATCTTGGGCAGAAGCCTTCTGGGTGATCTTGGGACAGTCCCTCTCTCTCAACCCTAAGAAAGAGGCAATGGCATCCTACTTTCCCAAGAAAACTGCAGGGACTTATCCGGGTAGTCTCCATCAAGACACAATTGAACAGAAAGTAAAAAAACAACCACCCCAAAACCTAATAGAAACAATGGTGCTTGAAATAAAATTGTTGGTGATCCTGGAACTGGGATGGGGAACTGATGGGCCTTGAAACTTTGCTGTACAGGTAGTCCTCGACTTACGACCACAATTGAGCCCTAAATTTCTGCTGCCACACTTTTAAGTGAATCACTGCCGTTGATAAGTTAGCAACCCGGTTGTTAAGTGAATCTGACTTCCCCATTGACTTTGCTTGTCGAAAGTCACAAAAGATGATCAGAGGGATGCAGCAACAGTCGTAAGTATGAGCAAGTTGCCAAGCATCTGGATTTTGACCACATGATCCGGGGGATGCTGTAAAGGCTGTCACTGTGAAAAACAGTCCAAAGTCACTTTTTTTCAGTGCCGTTGTATCTTTGAACCATCACTAAATGAACTGATGTAAGTAGAGGACCTAATGCTACCCTCTGAAGTAGCCAATGTGAAGGATATTGGGAGGAGGAAGAGAGGAGGAGAGAGAGGAACCAACTTTGCTCCAGATATGTGGGGGAAAGAGGATTTGTATATAAATCTACCCTCAATATTTATTTGGGCTCCAATTTGGATGGTCACAGTGAATGATGTGAAGATGAAGAGGTGAAGGTTCTAAACCAGGGGTGTCCAAACTTGGGAACTTTAAGACTTGTGGACTTCAACTCCCAGAATTCCCCAGCCAGCAGAGCTTAAAGTTCCCAAGTTTGGACACCCCTGTTCTAAACAACGCATTAGATTCACAACTTATTCATTAGAGATGAAGGTTCTCTAAACCTTGAGGGAACGAGGGAATAGAAGGAGAACCAAAAGTAGACCTATAGACTGGGTGAAACCAGGCTTAAGAGCAGCAACTGTTGAGAGGGATCTTGGAGTCTTAGTGGACTGTCAATTAAATATGAGCCAGCAGTGTGCGGAGGCAGCCAAAATAGCCAATGCAATCCTAAATTGCATTAGCAGAGGGAAACAATCAAGATCAAGGGAGGTACTAATACCACTCTATAAAGCCTTAGTAAGACCACAGCCAGAATACTGCATCCAGTTTTGATCACCACACTATAAAAAGATGTGGAGACTCTAGAAAGAGTGCAGAGAAGAGCAAGAAAGATGATGAGGGGACTGGAGACTAAAACATATGAAGAACGGTTGCAGGAACTGGGCATGCCTAGTTTAATGAAAAGAAGGACCAGGGGAGACATGATAGCAGTCTTCCAATATTCAAGGGGCTGCCACAGAGAGGAGGAGGTCCAGCTATTTTCCAAGGCATCGCATGTGAAGCCACATGCACTCAAATAAATTTAACCTGGTGCCTGCATTTTTTCCCCTTGACATCATACCCTAAACCAGAAACTCTGCGGCGAAACCATCAGGGTTTGGGTAACACACCTCCACAAAGATTTTAAAAAACAAAAATCCCAAGTGCAAATGCTCTTCTCCCACTGACCTAGTTGAGCTGTGAGGGAACCTGGCAGCTCAGCCATTGGGTGCAGTTGGATTTCAATGTCCAAAACAGAGCTTGCTTGTTTGGTTGGCCCAGTCGATCTCGAGGTAGGTGGCTGAGCCTCGGAAGCCGGCAGAATAGAATAGAATAGAGTTGAAGGGATCTTGGAGGTCTCCTAGTCCAACCCCCTGCTTAGGCAGGAAACCCTGCATCACTTCAGACAAATGGTTATCCAACATCTTCTTAAAGACTTCCAGTGTTGGAGCATTCACAACTTCTGGAGGCAACTTCTGTTCCACTGATTAATTGTTCTATCATTATCTATCTATCATCTATCTATCTATCTATCTATCTATCTATCTATCTATCTATCTATCTATCATCTATCTATCTATCTATCATCTATCTATCTATCTATCTATCTATCTATCTATCTATCTATCTATCTATCTATCCATCCATCCATCGTCTGTCTGTCTGTCTATCTATCTATCTATCTATCTATCTATCTATCTATCTATCTATCTATCTATCTATCTATCTATCATCATCTATCATCTATCTATCACCTCCTTTAGAATAGAATAGAATAACAGAGTTGGAAGGGACCTTGGAGGTCTTCTAGTCCAACCCCCTGCCTAGACAGGAAACCCTACACTACTTCAGACAAATGGCTATCCAACATCTTCTTAAAGACTTCCAGTGTGGGGGCATTCCCAACTTCTGGAGGCAAGTTGTTCCACTGATTAATTGTTCTAACTGTCAGGAAGTTTCTCCTCAGTTCTAAGTGGCTTCTCTCCTTGATTAGTTTCCATCCATTGCTTCTTGTGCCTTCAGGTGCTTTGGAAAATAGTTTGACTCCCTCTTCTTTGTGGCAACCCCTGAGATATTGGAAGACTGCTATCATGTCTCCCCTAGTCCTTCTTTTCGTTAAATTAGACATCCCCAGTTCCTGCAATTGTTCTTCGTATCTTTTAGCCTGCAGTCCCCTCATCCTCTTGGTTAATCTTAGGCAAAAGAGAGCGTCGCAGCCCTCCTGCCCACCCCCGGCAAGCCGGGATCCCTTCCTCATCCGACCCGAGTGTCTGAAGGGGCGCGCGGGAGTCTGGCCGCCGGGCTGCCCTTCCCGCACGTCCCCCTCCCCGTCCCCTTTCCTTCTCTCTCTCTCCCTCTGCCCGGGCCAGCGGCTTCTGGGGGCCGGAGAGCATACGTGACTTATCGGAGCTGACCGAGAGAGGCGGCCAGCGCCGGCGGAGCCCGTCAGAAAGGCTGGGAATCTTTCCCACAGTGAGACCAGGAAGAAACGCAGACTTCCCGTCTCCAAGTCCTGTGGCTTTCAGATGCCAATCTCCTCCAACCCCCACAAGGAGCCCGGGCAGGACAAATGACCCCGGAGAACTACTGGCGGTCCCTGCCTAGGCGGCTCTGGGTGTGTGTGTGTGTCTGAGGGTGGCTGTGGAAAAAAAGAAACACGGCTGGCTACTCAGGGTGTGTGGGTGTTGTGTGTTGTGGGTGTTGTTGTTGATGTGAGGGCGGTCTTGATCTAGCACAGGGGTGTCCAAACTTGGGAACTTTAAGACTTGTGGACTTCAACTCCCAGAATTCCCCAGCCAGCTGTGCTGGCTGGGGAATTCTGGGAGTTGAAGTCCACAAGTCTTAAAGTTCCCAAGTTTGGACACCCCTGATCTACCAGGACAAGCGTCTCCTGTACTAAAGTGGAGACTCGGGGTTCTGCTGCTGCGTGGGTTTAACAGATGAACAGAGTTGGAGGTCATCTAGTCCAACCCCCCAAAAAAAGCAGGAGACGACCCCATTTCTGACAAATGGCAGCCCAGTCTTGTAGGAAGTTAAAACCCACCCCTCTGCTAGAAAACGGAAATATCCTGGGAAATATTAAGAAGGCGGAAAATTATATTTCCCTGGATGTGAAAAGGGAGAAACGTATTTTTAAAGACAGAGGAGCTCCCTGCAGCTCCCTGCCCTTTGTCAATGAGCCGTTAAAGCCTGAGTCTAGTCTACTTTACATAATAAAGGTAGGATTAGCTTCTACAGAAACTCACCACATGGCACCTGGGAACACAACCAAACTTGGATTCAAAATACAGCCTAGACAGTTGCCCCTGCATGGCCCCATGGGAGTCTGACAACCAATCAGAATACATTTCTTACACAGGAACAGGAAACAGAGGGGTGGGGTGAACAGAGTATTAAGAAACCAGCAAGACCCTTTTTCTCTCTCTTTTCTTCTTCACCCAACATCTGGAAGCATGTGATCACCTTTTCCCCCAGGGCCTCAAGCCATGTGATCCTGTCCACCATTAAACCATCTTTCCAAGCAGCCTCCATGCTTCCAGGGTCTTTTCCCCCACTTGGAACTGAAATTGGACATTTCTTCCATCAGTCTCTTCTAGAAACTCTCAAGTGATGAAGCACCCACAACGTCCGAAGGCAGTTTCATCGACTGCATTTTCATCTGTCCGTCGGCCCAAGTGTCCAAGGGCAGCACACAGAACATGGAATCAAAGGGATCATGGAAGGGGGAACCCCTGAGATCTTAATAACAGAATAACAGAGTTGAAAGGGTCCTCGAAGGTCATCTAGTCCCGCTCAAGCGGGAGACTAGACTCTACACCGTTTCTGACAGGTGGCAGTCCAGCCTCTTCTTGAAAGCTTCCAGTTTATGAAGCCCCCACAACTTCTTGAGTTTAACCTTTTTATTGAGTTATAAAACATTGTAAAATAGAAAAATAAATAGAAAAGCAGTGGGGAGGAAAAGGGGGAAGAGAAGTGAGGAAGGATAAGAAAAAGAAGCAATGACTTCTGATTCTCTCTGTTGCAGTAAAATAAGGCATTAACATCATCTGAAAGCAAGCTATCTAGGCCAACACCCTGCCCAAGGCAGAAGATCCTATCGAAGTAATCCTTGATCCTATTCATTTAGTGACCATTCAAAGATACGACGGCACTGAAAAAAGTGACTAAGGACTTTTTTTTTCACACGACCATTGCAGTATCCCCAGGGTCAGGTGATCCAAATTTGGAGGCTTGGCAAAGGTTCATATTTATGATGCTTGCAGTGTCCTGGGGTCATGTGATCATATCCATGATGGTTTACACCGTCCCAGGATCATGAGATCACCTTTTGGGACCACTCCTCTACTCACAATAAAATCCCTTATGCCACCAGGCTTGAAATCTTGGGCTTGGACGATCTGGAACTGCGCCGCCTGCAGTCTGACCTAAGCATAGTACACAAAATTGTCTGTTACAACGTCCTACCTGTCAATCACTACTTCATGCTTCAACCACAATAATTGCACGGGCAAACAATAGATACAAACTCAAAGTAAACCGCTCCAAACTCGATTGCAGAAAATACGATTTCAGCAACAGAATGGTCAACGCCTGGAATTCACTATCTGACTCTTTTGTTACATCCCCAAACCCCCATAACTTTCACCTTAACTGTCTACCTTGGACCTCACCCCATTCCTAAGAGGTCCGTAAAGGGGGCGTGCATAAGTGCACCAATGTGCCTACCATCCCTGTCCTACTGTCCCCATTTACCTGTATTTACTTCCTTTGTTCATGTTTATGTTCATACTTATGCCTGCAATCTTGTACATGTTTAACAAACTAAATAAATAAAACAAAACAGATAAATAAAAAAAATACATTTGTTTAAGAATCATCCTATGAAATTATTTTCCTCTTCCCTCCTCATCCTTTTGCTCCTCTAGTGCTGCGTCTAAAAGAGTCAGGAAGGATTTTGTAATTTTTTTGTAATTTGCACATATTACTTTGGATGGGGAGCCCAGGAAAGGGACACTTTAAAAAACCAAGTAATTAATTTCTGATGTAGAATATTGCTTACTGGATTGGTATTTGTGGCGCGCCAGGTAGGCAGTAAAATTTGTGATTCGGTGCCAACTAAAGTCCTGTCCATCCATTGATGCCAAATTAGTCTGTTTCTTTGGCTTTCTTGTTCTCTCTTTCACCCCAGTCTAGCAGCTGCTACATAATTCAGCCGCCAGGGAGTGGCTCTGCCCTCTTTGCTTCCTGATCTGGAGTAGCAGTGGGCACAGGACTGGCACCAGGAACAGCTGGCTGATGGACAATCCTGGACGTCAAGCTGTTATTTGGCAAGGAGGGTGAAGCAAACCTGCTTCCATACTTGGGGAGACACAATTTTTTCCCTTGCAGAAACCCCAAATTCTGTTTGAAATTAACCTCACCCGGGCCGAAGCTACATCTGTTCGCTTGGAAATACTTTTTGCCAAGAGCAAGGAAAGTGTGTGCCTTTGTTATAGTTATGTCTTAATGGCGACTTTTAAATATAACCTGTGTTCTATAATGACGTCTTGTAGGTCACTCTCCAAAGTCACTTTTATGTGAGCTGGGCAGCTCTACAAATGAGAAAAATAAATACATTTTTAAAAATCAAAATGTTATAATAGCAGGGGTGTCCACATTTGGAAACATCAAGACTTGTGGAGTTCAAATCCCAGACCTCTGACTGGAGAATCCTAAGACCCCAGTTATGGCTGTCTGGGGAATTCTGGAAGTTGAAGCCCGCAGGTCTTAAAGTAGCCGAGGTTGGACACTCCTGTGTTATGATGAGGAGGAACAGCAGCAGCGGTGGGTTTCATATTTCGTGACCACTGGTTCGCTCCTGATTGCACCCGCTTGCTTCGTGCATGCACCCTGCCTTCTCTGCATGCATGCATCTGGCCTCAAAAAATGTACTTAAATAGGAAGCATAGAGCCGGAGCGGGTGGGTGGGCCCACCTGGGCGGGTTCACCCACGATTTCCGCTATCGGTTCATGTGAACCGATCTGAACCGGCTGAATACCACCTCTGAACAGCAGGAATAGCTCAGGTCTTTGTAGCTGCCTCCAACAACATCTGCACAACTACCAGATTTTTCGGAGTATAAGATGCACCAAGGTTTTGAAGAGGCAAATTAGAAAAGAAACGTTTTTGCACTCTGCAGACCTCCCAAAAACGGCCCGCTTTTTGTGAAAACGGGCCTGGTTTTTTTTTTTAAAGGGCATGCATAGCCTTTAGGAGGCTTATAGAGTGCTCTTGGGGGCTGGGGGGGGGACAAAGTTGAGCACAAAAAGGCCAATTTTTTGCTCTTTTCTGCCCTCCCCAGCCTCCAGGAGCACTCTGCAAAGCTCCCAAAGGCTATGCACGGCCATTTCGGTGAAGGGGGCGGGGTTTCAGGAGGCAAGAAAATTGCTGTATTCAGTGTATAAGACCCACCCAGATTTTCAGCCTCTTTTTTGAGGGAAAAAGGTGCGTCTTATACTCTGAAAAATATGGTATTTCAGCCCCAGTGCCTCTCTATGGCTGGATTTTGGTGCCGAGAACCATCTCAGCTACACTAATTTTGAAGAACCTGAAAAATGGCTCACGGGCTGCCTCTCCCTCGGCACCTTTACATAGAAAAGGAGGGAATGGGCAGCGTCTGACAGGTTTTTTCTCCCATAAAAGAGTGTGGAAATGTTGGTGCGTCTTATGCACCGAATACAGCCATTTTTGGCCTCCCGAAGCCCCACCCCCCATTTTTGCAAAAAATGGGTGAAAATGGGCAATTTTTTGTAAAATCTGAGGCTGTTTTTCACTCTTTTTTGCAGAAACTGAGGCTTTTTTGCCTTGCCTCAGCCCCCAGCTGCACTCTGCAGGCTTCAACAGGGCTGGGACAAGGCCAAAATGCCCCCGGTTTTGTGAAAAATAGGTGAGAAATTGGTGTTTTTTTTGCAAAAACGGAGGCTTCTTTGCCTTGCCCCAGCCCCGCTGAAGCCTGCAGAGGGCTGCTGGGGGCTGAGAGAAGCCAAAAGCTTTTTTTTCTTATTTACCTCTTCGAAATCTTGGTGCGTCTTATACACGGGTGCGTCTTATAGTCCGAAAAATATGGTATTTGCTTAACCAAGCCCCCCCCCCCCCCCCAAAAAAAAATAACGGTTGCAAGATTGGGCACAACTCACTTTAAAAAAAAAGCCTTGCTTAACAAGGGGAATTCTACTCCCAGTTGTGACCGTATGTTGAGGACTACCTGTAGTTGATGAAGATGAGAGCTAAAACATTCAGAAAGTCCAGTTGTTCCAGAAAGGACAAATACAACTCATAAGTTCACTGCTAGTATTTTTTTTAAAACTCCAGGTAGTCCTTGATCTACGACCACAATTGAGCACAAAATTTCTGTTGCTAAGCAAGACAGTTGCGAAGCGAATTTTGCCCTATGATATCAATTGTCTTGTCACAGTTGTTTAGTAACACGGCTGTTGAGTGAATCCGGCTTCATTGACTTTGCTTGTCAGGTCGCAAAAGGTGATCACGTGACCCCCCCCCCAAGACGCTGCAACCGTCATAAATATGAGTCAGTTGCCAAGCATCTGAATTTTGTTCCTGTGACCCTGGAGAGCTGCCAGGGTCGTTAAGTGTGAAAAAGAGATGTCACTTTTTTTGGTTACTAAATAGATAAAGGAAGAGTCTACCAGCATCATAGAATTAGATTAAAATTCAACGAAACTTAATTATGGAATGAATTCAGTGTGTCATGGAACAAAGTGAGGAAATCCTTAGAAGATTCAGACTGTTAGATTAATATTTCTCAAACTTGGCAAGTTTGATGTGTGGACTTCAACTCCCAGAATTCCTCAGCCAGACATGATGGCTAGAGAATTATGGGAACTGAAGTCCAGGCCTCTTAAAGTGGCCAAGATTGGGAATCACTATGTTACAGACCATTGCTCTCTACTGAGAATTGGTCATTTTTTTGTCACAGTTGCGTTTTCCCTTGTGCTCAGGGTTGCCTGCAACCAGTGTCAACTCCTAAAATTGTCATGGTGAGAGAGGGGAGGGGGGAAACGCATTCCACGCATACTTTCGGCTAAAGTCAGATCTCAGATTACTGCAGCAGGCTTGGGAGGGGGGCACCTCATTGGGGAATATGATTTATGACACAGACTGAGGGGAGGGAAGGAACAGGGGTAAAGTTCAGCTATAATTCAAATGAGGTTCAGAACTGACTGCAATAAGGTCTGGCCAATGGTGCTCCTAATTAATGACTAGTTTTGTATTGAAATTTGGCTTGATACTCATGAATCAATTAGGGCATTTTTAGGAAACCTGACAATCAGACTGGCTGGGATTGATGGGTACTGCAGTCAAAATCATCTGAAAAATGCCATTAGAGAAACTGCCCTACAGTGGTTGGGCAACTGTGAGCTGGAAGGTTTGCTGGGTAAGGAAGGGGAGGCCTAATCCAGTCCTACCTGGAGTACCTGTGCAATGCACTTTTGCCTTGCTTGGACAGTGGTTTACTATTCCTGCAAATTCTTATTCCATTGCTTTGGCTGCATAGACTTAACTGCCTCTTTAATAACCTGTTCTCCCTGACCTGCTTTGATCCATCTGATTTATAGCAAAGCCACTTTGGTTGGTGCAGGAGGAAGGACACCTTGCCATAACTGCTTGACATGCCAGCTTTCTGCATTTTCATAGCTTGCCTTTCACCGAGGCTTCCCAAGAGCATGAAGCAGACTTCTTGTCTAGACAAAAAACCCTTTTATTAATTTCCTGTGAATGCTGCTCATTCACATCCAGCAAAGTCTTTCAAGGGAGGATTTACAGTCACAGACCTTACCTGGCTTGGAGAGCTGACAGGCCGAGATCTGCAAAACCTGGCAAGGAGTCTCGGAGAGTCACCAACCAATTAAGTGAACTAATTGTCTCCTGCAAACTCCACTCCCCTTTTGCTCCTCTTTTATTTCCTTTGGGAGGGGCCATTCATCATCTGGCCTTACTCCCAAGTTCTGTACCCCTGTTCTTTATTTTTTCCCTTCTCCTGGCAACTCTGGGCATGCGCACACTGGGAACAGGCTCCAGCTGTTCATCTGCCTCACTGATGTGTGACTCCGAAGGCAGCTGATAACTGGCATACTGCTCTGGCCCCCTCTCTGCCTCTGACACAGAGCCCTCATCAGAGCCTTCCCCAGACTCCAGGACTGGCCCATGTTCCTCCCCAGCCTCCTCACTGTTCGATTCTGCAGCCAGCTTTGCTGGCTGCTGGCAGGCTACAACAGCTTGCTTGTCTGGGGATGGCCCTCACAGTTGTGATATTTTAAGGTGAGATTACATACACACACACACACACACAGAGGGAAGGTAGCAAATGATAACCACAAGAGTTGGTATATTTCTTAAGTGAGTCTTAACCCCATTTTACAAACTCTCTTGCCAACGTTGTTGTGTGAGTCACTGCAGTTTTTAAGCTAGTCACACGGTTGTTAAGTGAATCCGGCTTCCCCATTGACATGGCTTGTCCGAAGGTTGTAAAAGAGGATCCCAGGATGCTGCCAACCATCATAAATATGACCCAGTTGCCAATCGTCTGAATTATGATCCTGCGATCATGGCAATGCTGCCACGGTCGTAAGTGTGAAGAATGGCCATAAGACATTTTTTTCAGGGCCGTTGTAACTTCGAAAGGTCACTAAATGAACGGTTGTAAGTCAAGGACTTGATTGTAATTTGAGTCATTATAGCAATCATAAGCAAATGGTTTAGGAAAAAAAAAATCTTCAGAGACCAACATGTCCCACCTTCCATTGAATCTTTAATCCTTTCATTTAATCTTTACACCAAATAGAATCCAGTTCTGTTCCATTTCCAGAGCGTTATTCTGCTGACGGACAATGTCCAAACTCTTTTGCAAAATTTCTTTCCAATGTTTTGGAAAAGGTTGTTCGTAGAAGTCCAACATAATCGCATCCAACTGGATGAATCAATAATCGAGATATGGCAAATTTAGTTTAAATAACTAAACGTTCAGCGGGGTTTATTTTAATTCACTCGGGTTTTGTGAAGATACTGCTTGGATGATCCTTTTTAATGATGCATTACCTTGCACGAGGTTTGACCTACACGCAGACTGGGGATGGACCCCCCAAAAGGAATCCGCCCAAAAATGAATTTTAACACAACAATGCATAAATCAGACATTAATTCTCCATAAATTTTTTCAGAGGGAGTCAACTTGCCTGAGCCAGAAAGAGAGCATTTCGTGAGAGTACAACTAAGAGAGAGCCTTTATTTCAATTTCAATGGCCGCCCAATATTCTATTCCCAACACAAAACATATTCCGCTTTACAAAACTGCCCAGAGAACAAAGATAGATTTACAATGCCATTTCCCCATGTTGTGATCTGTAAAGGTTCAAAGCAGAGATTACATAAAGTTACCGTGTTTTCTCATGTATTTTGAAAACCTCTGGCTTTGTACATATTGCCACACTTGATTTGGGTTCAACAAAAAAAGAGAGAGAAGATGCTTTGAACGAGATCGGCTCCCGGTTGGGAAAATTTGTCTTGGTTTGTTTCAAATCTCGTATTGATGGTTTTTTTTTCAACCTGGGCAATTTTGGAATAGAATAGAATAACAGAGTTGGCAGGGACCTTGGAGGTCTTCTAGTCCAACCCCCTGCTTAGGCAGGAAACCCTGCATCACTTCAGAGAAATGGTTATCCAACATCTTCTTAAAAACTTCCAGTGTTGGAGCATTCACAACTTCTGGAGGCAACTTCTGTTCCACTGATTAATTGTTCTATCTGTCAGGAAATTTCTCCTTAGTTCTAAGTTGCTTCTCTCCTTGATTAGTTTCCACCCATTGCTTCTTGTCCTACCCTCAAGTCCTTTGGAGAATAGTTTGACTGCCTCTTCTTTGTGGCAACCCCTGAGATATTGGAACACTGCTATCATGTCAGATATTGGAATTCTGCTGTCACCTAGTCCTTCTTTTCATTAAACTAGACATACCCAGTTCCTGCAACCGTTCTTCATATGTTTTATCCTCGAGCCCCCTAATCATCTTCGTTGTTCTTCCCTGCACTCGTCTCCACATCTTTTTTATATCATGGTGACCAAAACTGGACGCTGTATTCCAAGTGTGGCTTAGCAAGGCCTTATAAAGTGCTATCAATACTTCACATGATCCCTGTTCTATCCCTGTTTATGCAGCCTAGAACTGTGTTGGCTTTTTTGGCAGCTGCTGCACAATGCTGGCTCATATTTAAGTGATTGTCCACTTACTAGGACTCCAAGATCCCTTTCACAGTTACTACTGTTGACCACCTGTACTGTACCTGTGCATTTTGTTTTTCTTGCCTAAATGTAGAACCTTACTCTTTTCACCATTGAATTTCATTGTTAGATAGCGTCCAATGTTCAAGTCTATCAAGATCCTTCTGTATCTTAAGCCTGTCTTCTGGCTTCTTGCTATTTGATTATATTTCTTTAAAAGAACTTAAAAGAAATATTATCGGCGGCAAGTAATCTATTTCAGAAGATTGGTACTTCTTTCATGGGATCTTCTATTTGCTTCAAGTTGGAACCAGTATGATGTGGGGGGAAGGTGCTTATGGGGATATCCAGGCATTGCTCATCTCTTAGGCAAAGGAGCCATTGGCACCCATGGGCCAGTCCCTCCCTCTCAGCCCCACTCACCATTGGGCTCTCTGACAAGCAGTGGAATAACCAACCTCTTGTTGCATTGTGTGCCAATAATGAGGAGAGTATGCAAAGAAAAAAAAAAGGGGGACACGGTGGCTCAGTGGTTAAGCCACTGAGCTTGTCAATCAGAAAGGTCGGCACTTTGGCGGTTCAAATCCCTAGTGCCGCATAACGGAATGAGCTCCCGTTACTTGTCCCAGCTTCTGCCAACCTAGCAGTTCTAAAGCATGTAAAAATGCAAGTAGAAAAATAGGAACCACCTTTGGTGGGAAGGTAACAGCGTTCTGTGTCCCTTTGGCGTTAAGTCATGCTGTCCAACCCTCTGGAATGACCTCCCCCCCCCCGACATTAGAACCACTACTGACCTCCGCTCCTTCTGACAGAAATTGAAGACACACCTGTTCCGACTGGCTGGTCTGGCATAATTTATAACGTCTACCTCCTGGCATACACATTTTTTACTGGTTTTTAGAGGGATAGTCTCTTTTAAATTTAATCTTACATGATATTGGGATTTTAAACTTTGTATATTCTGATTTATTTACTTAGCTGTACAGTTTTGCATATTTTTTATCCTCCTCTCATATACGTATTTATGTATCTATTTATTATGTTTTAATTTGTTGTATTTTGATACGGACTGTACACCGCCCCGAGTCCCTTTCGGGAGAGGGGGCGGTCTATAAGCGCTAAGAAATAAATAAATAAATAAATAAATCCACATGACCACGGAGACGTCTTTGGACAGCGCTGGATCTTCGGCTTTGAAACTGATATCAGCGCCGCCCCCTAGAGTCGGAAACGACTAGTATGTACGTGTGAGGGGAACCTTTACCTTTATGCAAAAATTAGCCGACATTGCAAATGCAGAGAAGGACCACAAGTTTGGTTTTGATGAATCGGAAAGCAGTTGTGGCAACAGGGCCACCAATGTTGCCTGTAATGATTTAAACAAACCCTGAGAGGACTGCCAGCCATTGCCAAGGCACCTGGTTGCAGAAAATGTATTTTAATAACAACAGAAATAAAATGAAATGCAACTAACAAATAATAAACTCTGTAGCATTTGCAGCATTCACAATAGCTCGGAATCTTCCTTCTAGGTTCCGTAATCTTGACTGAGCCCATTTTGGAGGTTTAATTTTGTGGAAAAGGTAACCAAAAAGGAGATATCATCTATGAAAACACATTCTTGGGAGCTGCTTTTGTGTTTCCCCTGTAAAATGAAAGTTAAGCTAGGGAGAATTAACTGGATTGTTTGTTTTTAACTCTCTCTCGTCTTAAGGGGAAACCTTAGCCATATATCACTGGAAAGAATTCCCAGGGATGGTGCTTTATGTTGTAAAAGTCAGGAACAAATATATGGACCTGTCTCGGATTGCAGTTTCCATGCTTCGCAAAGCTTTTGTATTGCTCCGTGGAGGACATTATATCAAACTCTAATTTCTGTACAGATCTCTTTATTTGGGCCTGTTCCAGTCCTAAGCGAACTGCCCCACACTTGAAGCACAAAAAAAGTTCTTACACCAGAGAAACCATTCTTCTCGTAATAGAAATGTGTGAACCCCACCCCCCCTCCCGGCCTCCAGTGGTTTTGGAAACCTGAGACCAAGGTAGCCTTTTTAGAGCAGTGTTTCTCAGCCTAGCAATTAAAGATGGGTGGATTTCCACTTCTACAATTGCCCAGCGAGCGCAGCTGAGAAATTCTGGGAGCTGAAATCCACCCATCATTTAAGATGCCAAGATTAAGAAACGCTGCTCTAGAAGTTAAGGCTTCAGATCCCATTCAATTTTGAAAGGGGGGTTTTAGAGCACCCACCCACCCTCACCCACCCCCAACGTGTGGCCCGTGGACTGGCAGGGGGTCTCAGCATGCCAGCAATGTGGCTGTTCGAACAAGAGAAACCCCCATCTGTGGGATGCAGGCAGCACATGAAACCACGGCCTATTCCAGGGGTGTCCAAACTTGGGAACTTTAAGACTTGTGGACTTCAACTCCCAGAATTCCCCAGCCAGCACCCCTGGCCTATTCGGTCCATAGAAAAATCTCTCTCCACAGATCCGGTCCCTGGTCCCCAAAAGGTTGGGAGGGAGGTGCTGTTTTAGACCATAAACTCACATCTTGTCTGCAGCTTTTTAAAGCGGCTGCATCTTTTCTCGGGCTGATGGGGCTTCCGCTGCAGGCAACCTTAAAGATCCCGGAAACAGCCAACGCTGCTTTATAGAGCTGCAGACAGCCGCTGCACTGGCACTTCCTTCGCACTCCAACAATTTCTCCCCCAATGTGCCGCGCAGCCCAGCCTTCTCCCGTACAGCCAATAAAAGTGAAGAATTCAGCAATTTCAATTCGCACCAGGTAAAATATTCAACGGTTTTAATTTGTCATTTTAAGTTGCCCCTTTTCAAACACTGGATTTTCCACAGCTTGCAGTCAACAGTCATTTATTCGAAGGAGAGGGTTGCAGGACATTTGGCTCCTTTCAAACACCGTGTCAAATACGTCACCTGTTATCAGTTCGCCTTCTGATTTTTAAAAATCACTGCTCCTATTCCCCGCCACTCCAAGCCTGTCTCTGTGCAAAACTGAATAAACTCAATTGCTACGCAGTTTACTTTATAGCTGGAGAAGGAAGTAAATATGATTGCATTTTAAGCAGCATTTTTTTTTACAGAATAGACAGATGGGAAGGACAACACAGGTCAGGAGGTTTAAAAACCAAGCAAAATAATTTGTGAAAAGATATTTAAATGGGGGTGGGTGGGTTCCTCTTTCCCATACATTGCCCGTCTCCCATGTCGTTTTTATTCTGTATGTCCTATTTTTTTCTGTAAAAGAGTATCGTGGGCAACACAATTGTTGATCTTTTTTGTTCCTTAACTTGGCAGCCTGGCATAGGGCTGTGGTTTTGTTTTGTTTTTGAAACTAACAATCACAAGCTCTTATTGTGTGTTAATGCTAAGTGCTTTTCCCTTTTCTCTCCTGTAGCAATCCTGTTGTCAATTCTCTTTAAGGTACACAACATGGGCCATTTATTTTGAAATGTGCATACCTGCAAATTTCTATCAAAAACAATTTATCTGAAAGAAGTCTAAGAAGTGTGTGTTTCTGTGTGTGTTTCGGGGAAGGTTGAGAAGCAACAGTGAAACTCTTTGGAGAAATCGACATTTGTGTAATAGCACTTTTGAAACCATGGATCGTGAGCTGCTCTTAATCTTTTCAGACTTTTCTAGATTTGCAGAGCAAGAGGTGGTAGTTTTAGTGCCTTCCAAAATGAAGCATTTTTTTTTTAAAAAAGAAAAAAAAATATCAATGCCACAAGATTAATGTAGACATTTCAGTTACACCCAGTGTGAAAAAGGTACCAAGGCTGCAAAGATCAAGTTGGAAGCCCACAGCAAAACCTCAAAAGGTTTTTGCAGATACGCTTAAGAGTAGACAGGAAGAAAATCAGCTCGCAAACGCTGAACTTCCCAAAAACAAAATATATTTCGTTTACATTATTTTGTTTTGTTTTGTTTTTTGTTTTCAAAAGCTGATTGCTGTTAATATCTCAGTTCTTCCATCCCAATGACCAGTGTTGATGGAAAAACAATAAGAATCACCCCATCTCTTGGCTTTACAAACAGAGAGATTAAAAATTAGCATACAGTCTTAATGGAGTCCATGTGGTATTCCGGCTTCTAACGTACTCCCAGGAAAATAATAAGTGGGACTATACAATAGTAACAAGCATCCTTCTTAGGAAATCTCAGCTGGAAGAGGACTCGTTTTAGGGCAGGGGGCTGGCAAGGTAGGCTTGCGTTTCCTTTTGGCTTTCAACCCGAATCCCTCGTAAACAGCTGGATATCTTGCGGGTTCCAGTAAAGAGCCACGGCAGAGTTGTAGACGAGAGACCAAACGTACGGGATGAAGAACTCTTCGGGCTGCTCTTCCTCGACGTACTTGAACTTCAGCTCTGGGAATTTCTGCAAAGGGGAGAAAGAAAGAAGAGCGTCAAGAAGAGGGGAAGGCCTCAAGGAGTGGAGAAGTTGAAGAGCGTCTACCTATGACATCATGTTTGGGGGTGGGATCGCAAGCCTTAATGGATTCCTCTTTAGCAGGGGTGTAAAACTCAAGGCCCGGGGGCCGGATCCAGCCCACGGGGTACTTAGATCTGGCCCGCAGGGGATGCCCTGGAAACAGCAAAGGACCGACACATGGTGCCTCTGTCAGTGAAAAAAGGCTCCCAAGCTCCATTTTCACTGGCGGAGGTTGCAGGAGGCCGTAGTAGCTGAAAACGGAGCTCGGGAGCCTGTTTCCGCAGGTAGATCGCTCGGGTGACCACAGGCACCCTTGACAGGAGTGATGTCAAGCTGGCCACGCCCCCCCAAGGTCAAACACAACCCTGAGGCAGTCCCCTCAATGAAATCGAGTTTGACACCCCTACTCTTTAGGAAGGAAATCGTAGAAGATAGGATCGCACAGCTGGAAAGGACCTTGGAGGTCTTTAGGACCAACCGACTGCTCTAGGCAGGAGACCTTAACCAGGTAGTCCTTAACTTACGACCGTTCATTCAGTGACCATTCAGATTTACAACGGCGCTGAAGAAAAGTGACTTATGACCGTTTTTTAGAAAGAGCCGTAGGGTGCGCAGTGTTAGAGTGCAGTACTGCAGGCTACTTCTGCTGATCACCGGCTGCCAGCAGTTTGGCAGATCGAATCTCACCAGGCTCAAGGTTGACTCATCCTTCCATCCTTCCGAGGTCTGTAAAATGAGGACCCAGATTGTTGGAGGCAAGAGGCTGACTCTGTAAAAGCTTAGAGAGGGCAGTAAAGCACTGTGAAGCGGTATATAAGTCTAAGAGCTATTGCTATTACTATTTTCACTCTTAAGGCCATTGCAGCATCCCCACGGTCACAGTCACACCCTCAAAATTCGGACGTTTGGCAACTGACTCATAGTTATGACAGTTGCAGTGTCCCGGGGTCACGTGATCCCTTTTTGCGACCTTCGGACAAGCAAAGTCAATGGGGAAACCAGATTCTCTTAACAACCATGTTACTAACGTGAAAACTGCAGTGATTCACTGACCAATCGTGGCAAGCAAGGACGCAAAAGGGGGAAAAACCCGCTTCACAAGTGACTCGCTTAGCCACAAAACTTTGGGGCTCAATTGTGGCCGTAAGTCGAGGACTACCTGTACTGCCCTGGCCAAACGGTTGAGGGAAGACAGGACTGTGTAATGTGCCAACCACCTGTAGGGGATTTATGTTCGTGGGGGGGGGGGGGAGGAAGAGTTTCACTTAAGGATTCTCTTGCTCTCCTAGTAGGTCTCCCCCCAGATTGATGGAGGAGGAAGGAGGACAGACCAGCCTTGAATTACCTGCATGGCTCCAGTTCTCGCTCAGTTGCTGAACTCCAGCTTTTGTGACTCTGCCCAAACTCTTGATTTGTTGATATTGTTTCCCAGTTGCTTATTTGTACCCTATGACTATCACTAAGGTTTGGACCTTACGATTCTTGACGAAAGTATCTTGTCTTTTTATGTACACTGAGAGCATAGGCACCCAAGACAAATTCCTTGTGTATCCAATCACACTTGGCCAATAAAGAATTCCGTTCCGTTCCATTCCATTCCATTCCATTCCATCCCATCCCTTCCCATTCCATTCCATTCCATGTTTTCTATTCATTATTTGTCAAACACTCCCAGAGCTGATTATTCACCGCGTGAAGACTCTTCCCATCTTGCTCTTCCCTGGTCTGCAGCCAATGGCTCTGAGAAATGGCCGGGTTCTCCAATGGAGACCCTGTGATAGTGCAACCGTCATAAATGTGAGTCAGTTGCCAAGCATCTGAATTTTGAGCACGTGACCGTGGGAATGCTGCAACGGTTGCAAGCGTGAGAAACTATCGTAAACGATTTTTCGGCACCGTGGTAAGTTTGAACGGTCATTAAATGAATGGTTGCAAGTTGAGGACTACCTGTACGGGATGAAAGCTCACCATTAGGAGATTTTTCTTGCACAAGAGAAATTGGCAAAAGCAGCTGTCTCTTCGTCAAAACGGTAGAATGAGACTTCAAAAAAAAAAAACAACAATCCCTACAACCTATTCTTTCTGAACCAAAACTTTCCCGCAGAGGTGCTGTCGTGCGTGTGAGTCATAAGCACTTTGGGTCCAGACAAACTAGGCCAGTCTTAAAAGTCCCAGACCTTTGGGATGCTGTTATGACTTCTTTAATCAACCACAGAGATTTCCCCTGTCTCAGATGTCTGACTTGGTGGTTGGGACAGGAGCGGGTAGCCAGACGGGTCCAAAGTTTACCAGACTGTCTGAGCCACCGAGATTGTGATCGGATGAGCATAACCACAGGAAGTTCTAGCAAAGAGATGCAACCGAGAGACAGACATGGCTTTCCTGCTTCGGTGCATCTGAAAAGTATGAAAACAAAAGATAAAAATCTCAAAATTAGTTAAGAAAAAAAAATGTCAAATGCAGCAGCTCTGCTCACAATACGGACTCCTATAACTTGGCACCTTCCAGATACGTTGGAAATGACTTCAGTCCTTGAGTAACCTGGGGGCTGCTGGTTTTGCAGTGGTCCTGGGGTGGAGAGGCCCGATTTGATGCAGCTTAGAGTAAAAATGACCTTGGGGTATGTTCAAGATTAGATTAAAGCCTACGCCTGTGATGGCAAACCTATGGCATGCGTGCCAGAGGTGGCATGCAGAGCCTTCTCTGCGGGCATGGCAACCGTCGCCCCAGCCCGGCTCCACCGCGCATGTGCGTACGCCTCCTGCCGGCCAGCTGGTATTCGGGTCCCTGCCGTGCATGCACGGAGGATGGGGCGCATGTGGGGGATGCGTGCGTGCATGTGGGAGGGCATGTGTGTGGGGGGGCTCATATTGCATTTTGGGGCCTTGCGCAGCGCTCCTGTGCCCCGTTTTGGGCCTGTAAAGCCTCCTGCACCAACCTGGAAGCCAAAAATTGGCGAGGGGGGGCAGGGCATATGGGTGGGGTTGCGCGCACATGCGCAGGGTGCATGGGTGTTGCACATGCATGTGCAGGGGTGGGGCATGCGGGGAGTTGCACGTGCATGCATGGGGGGCATGCAGGGGAAGTCGTGCACACACTGCATTATGGGTGCGTGTGGGCATGTGTGCTGTTGTGCAAGTGCATGTGCGCACTTTTGGCACATGAGAAAAAGGTTAGCCACTATTGGCCTCCACGAAGTCCAACCCATTGGAATTTGGGCAGTGAGGTTTTAAGTTTCTACAAAGGAGTCTCAAAGGCGCTAAAGGAAGATTTCGAAAATATGAAAATTGAGACGTCATATTAAGAGACAAACAAGACGAGTCTTAAACCACACGAGCCGGAGGAAGTGCTGCTACAGGTAGTCCTTGGTTTACAAGAGTTCCTTTAGTGACTGTTCGAAGTTACAACAGCTCTGGAAGAAGTGACTTATAGGAGGTTTTCACACTTATGATCCTTGCAGCCTCCCCATGGACCTATGGTCAAAATTCAGGCCCTTGGCAACTGATTCATATTTATGACGGTTGCAGTGTCCCGGAGTCATGGTGGGCTTCTGACAAGAAAAGTCAATGGGGAAGCCAGACTCACTTAACAACGGTGATAGCAACTTAACAACTGCAGTGATTCACTTAACAACTGTGCCAGGAAAGGTCGCAAAATGGGACAAAACTCACTTACCAAATGTCATATTGTATTGTATTGTATTGTATTATTATATTGTATTGTATTATATTATAATATAATATTGTATTGTATTATTGTATTGTATTGAATTGAATTGTTTTATTATATTATATTGTACTGTATTGTATTATATTATATTGTATTGTATTGTATTGTACTGTACTGTACTGTACTGTACTATACTATACTATTATATTATATATTATATTATATTATTATATTAATTATATTAATTATATTATATTATTATATTATTATTATATTATATTATTATATTATTATTATATTATATTATATTATATTATATTATATTATATTATATTATATTATATTATATTATATTATATTATATTATATTATATTATATTATTATATTATATTATATTATTATATTATTATATTATTATATTATTATATTATTACATTACATTACATTACATTACATTACATTACATTACATTACATTACATTACATTACATTATTACATTACATTACATTACATTACATTACATTACATTATATTATATAGATATATACTGTGATGTAGGAATATGATGGCTTGGTTGAATATATTACTCATTTACAAAAAGGGAAACAAGAATGTTTGAGTATGGAAAGTCTTAAACTGATCCTGAAAAACACAAAGATTGTCTAAATGTCTGTTTGTGCCTCTCACGTACTGTTGTCAATTGCAAATTCAGAAGGTCCTCAATCTGCATAAGGATCCTCTCACTGTCCTCTTAGAATACAGATAGTCCTCAACTTACAACAGTTCACTTAGTGAACGTTCAAAGTTACAATGGCACTGGAAAAAATGGCTTATGTCCATTTTTCTCACTTATGACCGTTGCAGCATCCCCCATGGTCACATGATTTACATTTGGATGCTTGACAACTGTCTCATATTTATGACGGTTTGCAGTGCCCCGGGGTCATGGGATCCCCTTTTGCGACCTTCTGACCAGCAAAGTCAATGGGGGGGGGGGGGGGGGAACCAGATTCGTTTAACAACCATGTTACTAATTTAACAATTGCAGTGGTTCACTTAACAAATGCGGCAAGGAAAGTCATAAAATGGGGCAAAACGCACTTAACACATTTCTCACTTAGCAGTGTAAACGTTGGGCTCAATTGTGGTCATAAGTTGAGGACTCCCTGCAGTAGGCATCATTCCATTACTAACCTTGTGGAAATATTCAGCTGTATAATGTATATAACAGGGGTGTCCAAACTTGGCAACTTTAAGACTTGTGGACTTCAACTCCCAGAATTCCCCAGCCAGCAGAGCTTCTGGGAGTTGAAGTCCACAAGTCTTAAAGTTGCCAAGTTTGGACACCCCTGGTATATAAGTAATATATCTAGATAATATAACGTGGGAAATAACAAGACTTTCTCTTATATCATCATAACAAACATCCCCAGGTGAACATGAGAAAGGCTCCTTTGCAATTGCATTTGTTCTCCCTGACCTATGGAGAAGCTTTGTCCTGTGGTCGGCAAAATCGACAACTTGGTTAATCTTGAACTTCAATCTGTCCCATTATGAAAGTCCTATTTACAACAAACAATTATAAAGTCTTTTCCCGCCCTTGTGAAATCTTCATACCTTTCCGCGATTAATTCCAAGAGAACCTATTGGCCTGGTTCATTGGCATAAGGATCTTTTTAAAAAAAATTGCTTAAAAGGTAAAGGTTCCCCTCGCACATATGTGCTAGTCGTTCCCGACTCTAGGGGGCGGTGCTCATCTCCGCTTCAAAGCCGAAGAGCCAGCGCTGACGTCTCCGTGGTCATGTTTGCCGGCATGACTAAACGCCAAAGACGCACGGAACGCTGCTACCTTCCCACCAAAGGTGGTCCCCATTTTTCTACTTGCATTTTTACAAACTTTCAAACTGCTAGGTTGGCAGAAGCTGGGACAAGTAATGGGAACTCACTCTGTTACAAGGCGCTAGGGATTCGAACTGCCGAACTTCTGATCGACAAGCTCAGCGTCTTAGCCACTGAGCCACCAGACCCCTTTTAATTGCTTACATGCCCCCAACTCATTGTCAACTCTTAGCAACTTGGTTTTCTTAATGATGATTGACTCCAACCTGGTCTTTTGTTAGATTTAGAAGACTTAGGATAACTTCATTGTCACTTTGAAGATACACTAATCGGCATACATTAAAATGAAACTTCGTGGCATACTGCTCTCAAAGGGTCATCATTTCTTTGGAGTCTTTGGGAACTTCCCATTGCTACTCTGATTGACTCCATCTATCTTGCTGTAAGTCATCCTCTTCTCCTCTTTCCTTCCAACTTTCCTAGAATTAGAGCCTTTTCCAAAGAGACAGATCTTTGCATAAGGTGTCCATAATTTGAGCCTGCTAATTTGTGCCTCGATTGAGAACTTTGGATTGGTTTGTTCAACGATCCCTTTCTTTGTTTTTTTGACCGCACACAGATTTCTCACGAGTCTTCTCCAACGGCAAAGTTCAAAAGCACCAACACTCTTCCTATCTTGCTCTTTTAAAGTCCAACTTTCCCAGGGAATACGATGGTTCGCCCAGTTCTGATCTTGGCAAGTACAGAACACCTGGTCATTTTAATATTGTTTCCAAGACCTTCATGCCCGCCCCACCAAGGGCAAGTCTGCAAGGGCTATTTCTTAGGATATTCAGAAGGAAATAAGGTACAGAAAGGGAAAATTGATATACGCTGGAAAAAGCTGTAAATTTTATTTATTTTGAGTAATTCAAGCCAAATCATTCAATTCTCATACACTTGAATTTCTGGAGACTCTAGAAAAAGTGCGGAGAAGAGCAACAACGATGATTAGAGGACTGGAGGCTAAAATATACGAAGAACGGTTCCAGGAATTGGGTATGTCTAGTTTAATGAAAAGGGATGACATGATAGCAGTGTTCCAATATCTCAGAGGTTGCCACAAAGAAGAGGGAGTCAAACTATTCTCCAAGGCACCTGAGGGTAGAACAAGAAGCAATGGGTGGAAACTAATCAAGGAGAGAAGCAACTTAGAACTGAGGAGAAACTTCCTGATAGAACAATTAATCTGTGGAACAACTTGCCTCCAGAAGTTGTGTGTGCTCCCAACTCTGGAGGTTTTCAAGAAAAGATCGGACAACCCCATTTGTCTGGGATGGTACAAGGCAGTGGTTCTCAACCTGTGGGTCGGGACCTCTTTGGGGGTCGAACGATCCTTTCACAGGGGTCGCCTAAGATCATCGGAAAACACATATTTTCGATGGTCTTAGGAACCGAGACACCAATTTTACGGTTGGGGGTCACCACAACATGAGGAACTGTATTAAAGGGTCGCGGCATTGGGAAGGTTGAGAACCACTGGTATAAGGACTTCTGCCTTGGGTGGGGTGTTGGACTAGAAGACCTCCAAGCCTGTGATTATATGAACTATTAGATAACCTGGATGTCCACTGCACCTTTAAGTACTGTCCTCCCCCATTACAGTACCCACAAACAGCATCTCCCCCCCATCCTCCACCTTCGACAGAGAGTCGCCGCCACAAACACAGGGAGATGTTTCCGTTGAAGTGTCTACATGGTATGCAGCCATGCTTGCCTGATAATATCTTTATGCCTTTTTTTGGACTTAAAAGACGAGACATCAGCCATGGAAAAACTCATAGTTAAGAGAAATGAAGCAGAGCAGTGGAAATTTACAAGGCAAAGTAGCCGTCACCCGCTTTCATCTGCAGACATGCTATGGGGCTCATTATAACCTGAATGCTAAATGAATTTAAAGGACCAGCCGCATGGTTATCTCTCTCCCATACAGATATATTCAACCTCCCTCCCTCCAATAAGTCTTTCTTTAAGTAGCTTATAATTGATGCTCCTGGGACATCCTTAGGGCACGCCGTATTGGGAAGCAAAGCTACAATGCCTCCTTTGCTTTAAGAAAAGACACTGTGGTCATCGGTGAAGGCCCCAAGGTGTTTGGGGGGCTGTCGGCAAGACTTTTGCTGTGGATTTTATAAATTATTCCGACCGTTAAGGAAAGTTGCGTAAAATCATGATAGCATATGTCTTTGAAGAAATATTTGTTTGTTTCTTTTATCTTCTTCTTTTCCTGTTTGTCAAGAGGCTATCAGCTTCCTAAGCCTAACTACTCTCCCTTCTCTCTCTTCCATGATGTGAACAGAAGACGATCAGCCTTTGAGGGACTCAAATAATTGTATTTTCATGTTTTTTGGGGGGGGCACCAGAGTTCTGTTCTTGCCTCTTGGCTTATTTCATCCAGTTAGAGCATCCACATCACAGATGATGCATGACAAACATCCCCTCTCCCGGTTCTCGGCTCTCTACCCATCCATCTTTTTTTCTTTTTTGGTAATCATTTTGTATTTCTTGTTGTGTTCTTTTTCACTGTTTATTTTATTGTTCTACTAGTGGATAACCCGGCGTTGCCCAGGTATTTATTTATAGGGGGAAATTGCCCAGATGAGACATAATATCTAATGTTGGATTTTTCCCTTTACCAGAGGGAGCCCCCTTGTGGAGTACTGTGAAGCCCTTACCATGGCAACTCCACTGTGCTGTACAGTAGAAGTCATTTTAAGGCACAACAGGCTGTATCGTAACAGAACTTGAATCCAAAATGCACACTATCACTGTCAAAAGAACTGTGACTTGACACTATAGATATAATTCAGTCCTTTTCATTTCAAGCGGCCCAGGCGTTCCAGAGTTATGCTGGAAAACACACACACACACCTCTCGAGGGGTGTTAGGGATGTCATTGTTGAAACCTGTCCAGAGTAGCTCCAGGGTGAGACAGGCGGCAAAAAAATAAACAAAGAAAGAAAAACTAAAAGCTTCTGATATGAAAAGAACCATCCAAGCTGCAACTAGATGGTAAAGCAGAGGACAGGAAAAACAAATGAAGCCCCTTCCTAGCCCACTTACTTCTACAATTGACAGACTGATTGATATTAATATGATAGCAGTACCTCAGGGGCTGTCAAAAAGCAGAGGTGGGTCACCCTATTTTCCATAGCACCTGAAGGCAGGAGAAGAAGCAATGGATGGAAACTAATCAAGGAGAGAAGCAACTTAGAACTGAGGAGAAATTTCCTGACAGTTAGAACAATTAATCAGTGGAACAGAAGTTGCCTCCAGAAGTTGTGAATGCCCCAACACTGGAAGTCTTTAAGAAGATGTTGGATAGCCATTTGTCTGGAACGGTATAAGGTTTCCTGCCTAGGCAGGGGGTTGGACTAGAAGACCTCCAAGGTCCCTTCCAACTCTGTTATTCTGATTTGTCCTACATACTGGCATCAAACATGGATTTGTGTATCTATTCCATTTTGTTATCTCACCTCCAGACTCAACAGTTGTGTTGCTCAGTATGATCAAGGACAGATGGAAACGGTGACTGAAGCCTGTGAGAAGCAATGGGTTAACAATGGAGCCCATCACCGTTTTCGTTTGGGAACAATATCCAGGGTTTTTTTTTTCTTTTAAGGGGCTGTTGGTTTTGCTTCTCAATATGCCGAACCAGGAAAAAAAGACTCCATGGATAGTTAAACTCATTGTGAGAAGGAACTTTCCAAAGACCTTCTGGCAATCTGGAAATTTACAAAAGGCTCCAGCCTTCCCCTGCATGTTCTTCAGTTATTATTTATTTATTTATGACATAGGTTCTTGCCGAATCTACAATACCCAGTTAAAATATCCAGGAAGAATAAAACCTGCAAGAGAATTAAAATATCCATGGGAATTTCAACATCCACAATTCAGTCAGTATCCAAGTACATTAAGATTGACTGACTGACTGACTGACTGACTGACTGATGATGTCAGCCTTGGCACCAGGCTAGAAACCAGGGGACTGTGAGTTCTAGTCCTGCCTTAGGCACGAAAGCTAGGAGGACGACTTTGGGCCAATCGCCAGGAGACTGTGAGTTCTAGTCCTGCCTTAGGCACGAAAGCTGGGTGGATGACTTTGGGCCAATCGCCAGGAGACTGAGAGTTCTAGTCCTGCCTTAGGCACGAAAGCTGGGTGGATGACTTTGGGCCAATCGCCAGGAGACTGAGAGTTCTAGTCCTGCCTTAGGCATGAAAGCTGGGTGGATGACTTTGGGCCAATCGCCAGGAGACTGAGAGTTCTAGTCCTGCCTTAGGCATGAAAGCTGGATGGATGACTTTGGGCCAATCGCCAGGAGACTGAGAATTCTAGTCCTGCCTTAGGCATGAAAGCTGGATGGATGACTTTGGGCCATTCGCCAGGAGACTGAGAGTTCTAGTCCTGCCTTAGGCATGAAAGCTGGGTGGATGACTTTGGGCCAATCGCCAGGAGACTGAGAGTTCTAGTCCTGCCTTAGGCATGAAAGCTGGGTGGATGACTTTGGGCCATTCGCCAGGAGACTGAGAGTTCTAGTCCTGCCTTAGGCACGAAAGCTGGATGGATGACTTTGGGCCATTCGCCAGGAGACTGAGAGTTCTAGTCCTGCCTTAGGCACGAAAGCTGGGTGGATGACTTTGGGCCAATCGCCAGGAGACTGAGAGTTCTAGTCCTGCCTTAGGCATGAAAGCTGGGTGGATGACTTTGGGCCAATCGCCAGGAGACTGAGAGTTCTAGTCCTGCCTTAGGCATGAAAGCTGGCTGGATGACTTTAGGCCATTCGCCAGGAGACTGAGAGTTCTAGTCCTGCCTTAGGCACGAAAGCTGGGTGGATGACTTTGGGCCAATCGCCAGGAGACTGAGAGTTCTAGTCCTGCCTTAGGCATGAAAGCTGGGTGGATGACTTTGGGCCAATCGCCAGGAGACTGAGAGTTCTAGTCCTGCCTTAGGCATGAAAGCTGGCTGGATGACTTTAGGCCATTCGCCAGGAGACTGAGAGTTCTAGTCCTGCCTTAGGCATGAAAGCTGGGTGGATGACTTTGGGGCAATCGCCAGGCGATTGAGAGTTCTAGTCCTGCCTTAGGCATGAAAGCTGACTGGGTTATTTTGGGCCAGTCACTCTCTCTCAGCCCAACTTACCTCACAGAGTTGTTGTGGGGAAAATAGGAGGAGGAAGGGGAATTAAGTATGTTCACTGCCTTATGTTATTTATATAAAAAAGGTGGGATAAACATAAATAAATTGGTTGGGACTGCAGGGAATGCCCATGTAGCAAAGGGAGAAAAGTCATCACACACACACACAATCCTAATTTTATTTCTATGGGGACAGTAGCAAACTGAACAATAAACAGCATTTATTGAATGTGAACATTATTTAAGCTATATTTAATATGAATTGTTTTACTGTAATTTTATGTACGATTTAGTTTCATATAATGGTAGCTGTATGCAGTCGTATGAGATGCAGGCGAACAGATAAATAGAAAATTCATTTTAATTAACCTCAAAGGAACACCTGCGTAAAATAGAGAAATAAATCCATTTACTAGCTCCCTTTCCATCAGCAAAAGAACGTCTACATGCTTTATAAGACACGACATTCAATGATACTCTGAATGGAAGGTCCCTAATAAGAAGGTTGAAGGTAGATATCTTTGATATCAAAAACAGAAAAAGGAAGAACTGTGCATTTATGTAACAGAGTAAATTGGTGCTTTGTCATTTTGGGAAGGGAATTAAAATAATTTTGCGACAGGTTTATGCCCACAAGGAATGATTAAGCTATGTGACCAAAAATGTTCAGGAGGACTCTGTCTCAAGACAGATATATTGAGAAACAGTTGACGAAAATGAGAAGATGCCATTAAACAAATGTTGTAAACTACTGACAAAAAAAATGGCATAAATGGAAGTTTTAGTGCCCAACCTTGTTTAAACATTTGTGACCCCGCTAAGCACACAAAACGATTGACATTTCTGGAAGATAAGTAAAATCTCTTGGGGTGTTTCTGAGTTTGGGGAATTAAAAAATAATCGTTATGAAAAATACAGCCCCTGCCCCGACCGCCTCATCCTATTGCAGAAAGGAAGAGGAATATATTAAGGAACTATGGGAGACAACTTTTATTGACATGAAACTGAAATGAATTTCTCCCTTGTGAGGGATTTGTGTGGAAGAGCTGCCTAAGCTTTCTCAGCAAAAACATCCTTTTTTGAAAGTCCCCGTTTCCTCGCTGAAGTGCAAATATTTTGCACCGTGAATGAAGATCAACGCCTTGACTTAGATAAAGGATCCTTAGGAACTTCCTGCTCTGAACCTTGGCATCTCAAGGGGGGGGGGGGAGGAGGAAAGCATCTTGGGTACCAAAGGATAATGAAAGGGTTGATGCTCTGTAGATTCATTGTCTGATTCAGGATAAAGTACTTCAAATGCAGGTAGTCCTCAAGTTACAACAGTTCATTTAGTGCCCCAAAGGTGCTTCTCTCCCCCCCCCCCCTGACCCTCTAGGCAACTAGACTTTCTGGTTTTTCTTTGAAGATGTTTTGCTTCTCATCCAAAAAGCTTCTTCAGTTTTCATTTAGTGACTGTTTGAAGTTACAACACTGAAAAAAGTAACTTAGGACCAATTTTCATATTTACGACCGTGGCGCCATCCCCATGGTTGCATGATCAAAATTTGGATGCTTGGCAACTGACTCATATTTATGACGGTTGCCATGTCCCAGGGTCCTGTGATCCCCCCCCTTTTACGACCTGATGATAAGCAAAGTCAATGGGGAAGCCAGACTGAGTAACAACTGTGTTACTAAGTGAACGGCAGTGTTTCTCTTCATTGTGGCAAGAGAGGTTGTAAAATGGGGCAAAATTCACTTAACAACTGTCTCGCTTAGCAGTAGAAATTTTGGGCTCACTTGTGGTTGTAAGTCTCGGACTACCTGTAGATCACATAAATTCTTACCACATTATACACTGTCAGAGTTTAGGTATTATCCTCTAGGTCAGCGATGGCGAACCTTTTTTGGCTCGCGTGCCACAAGTGGGGGGAGCACAGGGGGGTCGTGTGCGGGTGTGCTGCACCCATAATGCAATGCACGACCCCCCCAAGAGGCTTTATAGGAGCCTGGGGAGGGCGAAAAGAGCCTCCCCCGCTCCCCCGGAGGCCCTCCGGAGGCTTCAAGGACCGTCCGGAGGCTTCCCTGAAGCCTTTGGAATGCTTAAAACGACCCTCCGACCAAACCGGAAGTGACTTCCGGTTTGCTCGGAGGGTCGTTTTAAGCGCTCCGAAGGCGTCAGGGAAGCCTCCGGACAGTCCCTGAAGCGCCTCGCGTACCCTGACAAATGGCTCTGCGGGCCACCTGTGGCACGCGTGCCATAGGTTTACCATCATTGCTCTAGGTCACTTTTTGCTTTCTTTACGTATTTTGTTTGTTTTAGAAATGACATTATTGGGTCTTTGAGTCTGTCTCAGTGGTGGGTTCTGGATGCGTCTTAGCGCCCCCGCGACACTCCAGCTGCTAAGCGGAGCGTTGCATAGGCGCTGTATGCGTCGTGTATGGAAGCGCCAAAGTCTTAAAAGACCAGTAAGGAGCTCGGGCAGGCGGGTGGGCCCTCCGGAGCACCGTACTGGAATGGTATCTGGTGCTCCAGGCAGGATCCGGTACCTCTGTACAGGGGCGTACCTCCTGCAACCCACCACTGGTCTGTCTTGACCCCTGGTGACTGCCAGGACAAGTCCCTGCAAGCTTTTTTTGGCAAGATTTTGGGAAGTGATTTGCTTTTGACTTCTTCTTCCTGGGAGTGTCCTAAAATTGCCCAGCTGGCTTTGTGTTTAAGGCAGGGCTAGAACTCACGGTCTCCCAGTTTCCGGACCATTTTCTTTAACCATTGCACCAAATTGGGACCCGTTATTGCTCAGTTGCTAAGTTGTGACCGACTCTTGGTGACCTCCTGGACGGATTCCCCTGTCCTCCAGTCATGTTCGTTGTATTGATGACCTATCTAACTATCTCATCCTCTGCTGTCCCCTTTTCCTTCTGCCTTCCATCTTTCCCAACATCGGGGTCTCTTCCAAGGAATCCTCTCTTCTCATTAGGTGGCCAAAGTATTTGAGCTTCAGCATCAGTATCAAACTGGTAGCATTTCACCCCTGCCTCGCTCTATGCTTTGATTCCGCTGACAATGTTTCTTGGTACGGTTATGATTTTGCGCATAAAGAACAGAAAAGACTAATGAACAAAGTGAGATAGAATTATTGGGAAAGTCAGCAATATAGTGCTTCCAGTGCAGGGTATTAATTTAAAAATGCTCTGCTGCGTAATTAGTTTTTTGCTTGCCTCCCGGATAATAATTTTATCTGTGCAGGCACCCCTGCTCTCTTCCTCTTCTGATCTGAGAGATTTATCTAAGCTAATGCTCCATAATAACCTTCTCTCACTCACATGTATTTCTCCTTTCATTGCCCTCCAAATTACCCGACTACGAACTTCACTGTAATCCCCTTCTTAAATACAGTGAAAATAAGAGCTTTTCCCTCGAATCGGCTTTTTCCATAAAATCAAGCACCTTTTTCATCCATGCTGATAATTTTGTTTTTTAAAAATCTTTTCTCAACTAAGAGGACCCCAAAGTTATAGCCTTCTCTCATATCTGAGCTAATCCTTTTCTCTACCTCTTTCATTTTCTCGTTTATAGGTAGTCTTCGACTTACAGCCATTCATTCGTAGTGACGATTTGAAGCACTGAAAAAAGCGACTTACAAATGGTCCTCACACTTAACGACCGCTGAATGGGTTGCTTGGCAACCGGCATGCATTTATGATGGTTGCAGTATCCCGGGGTCATGCGATCGCCATTTGTGACCTTCCCAGCTAGCTTCTGACAAGCGAAGACGGTAACCAGACTTGCTTAGTGACCATATGATTCACTCAATAACTGCAGTGATTCGCTTAACAACTGCAGCAAAAAAGGTTGTAAAATCAAGCATGACTCACTTAACAATTGTCTTGCTTAGCAATGGAAATTCTGGGCCCAATTGTGATTGTAAGTTAAAGGCTACCTGAGGTGTGATGAAAGGGAAGTAAACATAACATTGTGCTTCTATATTTTTTCCTAAACTTTTCATTATTGTTTTGCCTGCTGCTGCGTCTGCTGTTTCGTATTTAAACTAACTTGTTATATCTGTACTAATCATCCACCCAGTTTGCAAGATTATTCTGGAGCTCTGGGGATTTTTTTCTGTATTCTTTCTCATCCAGGGGTGTCAAACTCAAGGCCCGCGGGCAGAATCCGCAAGGTGCTTGGATCTGGCCCTAGAAACAGCAAAGGACTGACCCGCGGTGCCTCTGCCAGTGAAAACGGAGCTCAGGAGGACCACATGCAGCCTTCCTGGGCTCCGTTTTCAGCCGCGACGGCCTCCTGCAGCCCTCTTGCCAGCAAAAATGGAGCCTGGGAGGGCCACCCATGGCTCTCTTGAGCTCTGTTTTCGCTGGCAGTGGGCTGCAGGAGGCCATCACGACCGAAAAAGGAGCCTTGTTAAGTGATGTTGAGCCCCCCCCCCCCCCGAGGTCAAACAAAATCCTGATGCGGCTCTCAATGAAACTGAGTTTGACCTCCCCTGTTCTAACCCAATGGGAAAATGGGCAGAAATAATGCAGAGAGGCCTGGGACCTGTGCAAATACATTCCCAGGCCTCTCTGCATTATTTCTGCCCAAATTCTCGTTGGCTTAGAAAGAATAAGGAAAACAGCCCCAAAAGACAAGACTCTTCTCATCAGAAACCTGAATTTAAAAAAGAGATTTTTGCGGGGAGCAAAATGAAATGAAGACTGCTCTGTAAATTAAGCGTAACACATTTAGAGTGCTGCATCCCCTTTTGGTCGCCGTATTATAAAAAAGATGTTGAGACTCTGGAAAGAGTGCAGAAAAGAGCCACAAAAATGATTAGGCGACTGGAAGCGAAAACATACGAAGAACGGTTGCAGGAATTGGTATGTCTAGTCTAATGGGGGGGGGGGGGGGGAAAGGACTAGGGATGACATGATAGCGGCCTTCCAATATTTGAGAGGTTGCCACAAAGAAGAAGGGGAGTCAAACTATTCTCCAAAGCACTAGAGCAGGGGTGTCCAAACTTGGGAACTTTAAGACTTGTGGACTTCAACTCCCAGAATTCTCCAGCCAGCATAGCTGGCTGGGGAATTCTGGGAGTTGAAGTCCACAAGTCTTAAAGTTCCCAAGTTTGGACACCCCTGCACTAGAGGATAGGACAAGAAACAATGGATGGAAACTAATCAAGGAGAGAAGCAAGCTGGAATTAAGGAGAAATTTCATAACTGAGGACAATTAACCAATGGAACAGCTTGCCTCCATCACTGGAGGCTTTTAAGAAGAGACTGGCCAGCCACTTCTCTGGCATGGTATAGGATCTCTTGCCTGAGCAGGGGGTTGGACTAGAAGACCTCCAAGATCCCTTCCAACTCTGTTATTCTGTTATTCTGTTCTGGGGGATGAAGATGAAGAGAGGTTTGCTGACTTGCTGACTTGTTTCTGTGTTTGCACAGTTCCCAGGCCTCCTTGCATTATTCCTGCCCAACTTCCTATTGGGTTAGAAAGAATAAGGAAAACAGCTCAAAAAGACAGACTGTTTTCATCAGAAGCCTGAATGGGGCTTGGAAAGAGGCATTTGCGGGTAGCAAAATGAAATTAAAACTGCTCTGTAACTTATCCCAATGTGAGGACTTAACGTTCAGTAAAAAAAAAAAAAAGGCATGAAATGAACCGTAGCTGGAATCTTACCGCACAATGCTGAGTTACAGAGTCTGTGAAAAAGTTTCCCTGGTCTCTTAAGCACGGATCAATTTTTGGTGGCAGAAATCAAGAAAGCACCTTCTGGGACGATGAGGTACCCAGGCCCTGCAGTGGCGCTGTCCGAGGCCCAGAATGATCCAACGCAAGCTACTTCTGAATCACGGCTTCGGAAGAGATTGCCCAAATCCCCTTCTCTCTCAACAGCCACGGTGACGGCTCAGTGGCTAAGACGCTGAGCTTCTTGATCAGAAAGGTCAGCAGTTCAGCGGTTCGAATCCCTAGCGAAGCGTAACGGAGTGAGCTCCTGTTACTTGTCCCAGCTTCTGCCAACCTAGCAGTTCGAAAGCACGCAAAAAATGCAAGGAGAAAAATAGAGACCACCTTTAGTGGGAAGGTAACAGTGTTCTGTGCACCTTCGGTGTTTAATCATGCCGGCCACATGACCACGGAGACGTCTTGGGACAACACTGGCTCTTTGGCTTTGAAACGGAGATGAGCACCACCCCCTAGAGTCAGGAACGACTAGCACATATGTGCAAGGGGAACCTTTACCTTTAACCTTCTCTCTCGCCCTCATTTCCAACACTCCATCATCCTCTCCTTTAATGCCGCCACATGCACCTCCTATTCCCATGTCAAGATCAAAGGACGGATGGAACTTGGCTACACAGGAGAGCTGTGGATGATGGGATGTGTGTATGAACTAATCTGGGGGATGAGCATGCCAGAGACCGTTCTCCTACCACATCTACAGAGATTAAGAAAACATCCCTTTTGCAAGCTGAAAGGCTCCTTTTCTCATTTAAAAATAGCTTCTGTTTTAGGGTTGTGTTAAAAAGCCCTTTTCATGTGGAGAGGAGCTGACCGAGAAGCTACAGACACCATTCTCCAGGGAGTATTACAGCAAAGAGACCAGCGAGCCACTGCCCACTGGGTGAAAGGCAGGGGTGGGCTGCTGGGGGTTTGCAGGGGTTCGGGAGAACCTCTAGCTAAGATTCTGTGCAGTTCAGAGAACCCCCAAATCCCACTCCTGGCTGGCCCCGCCCACCCCACCCCGCCACTCCCAGGAGTCCCCATGTGGCCCATTTTGGATGCAGGTAAGTGGAGGGCTTGCACAGAGTCTCAGGAAGGGAGAAAAACGGGCCTACCGAAAGTTCAGGAAGGCTGGAAATGGGCCCATTTCTGGCCTCCAGAGCCTGGGGAGGCCGTTTTCGCCCTCCCGGAGGCTTGAGCAAAGTCTCCGGAGCCTGGGGAGCACAAAAACATCCCCGGTGCAGGAGGACGACTAGGCCACGCCCACCCAGCAACCGGGCAGAGAACCCCTTGCTAAAATTTTTGAAGCCCACCCCTGGTGAAAGGTGACGGCTGGCACTCACCCCAGCACCCATAAAGACCCCCTCTGCTGCCTGTTTCACCCTGGAGGGGGGAAAACAAGGGAGCCCCCTCTGCCTCAGTATGCCAAATCAAGAAAACTCCTGTCCTGCTCATCATCAGAAGAAAAGTCCCTCGGCCTCAGGAGTCCATTTTGGCTGCAGGAAGAAAGAGCTCAAAATGGACTTCTCTCCCTTTCCTTGTCAAAGTCTCCTGAAGCCTACGCCAAGTTCTTCCCCATTTTGCTTCCAGCGGAGACCTCCCCCCCAAAGCAAATGTCTGGGGCAAGTCATTGCAAAACTTCGCAAAGGACGACATTCTCAGATTTTGGACGTTTTAATCTGAGCAAGCCAGACCTGTAAATATTACAGAACGATAACAATCACTTAAGAAACTAGAGACAGACTTGGTGTCACCAGCTGTTAACTTTCTGATCAGGCCAGCTTAGGAAGTGGGCCCCTTATCTGTCTTAGTTCAGGACATGCTGACTAACGCCCCGAAGGAGGCAACAGACCCTTGGCTCCATAATCTTTGTGTATTGGAAAATATACCCGGCTGCCTGACCCGATTCGCTTCTAAGTAACCGAAGAGACCCAGAAGCAAATAGGGACTTGCTGCCTGAGTTCAGAAGGGCAGACGTCAAGATCGGAGAAAAATCAAATGTGGTATTTCTGTTTAGAGAAAGGAGACGAGAGCAAAGTCTCTGAGAGTTCATTTTTTTCTGAAAGAGGCAACAAGCAAAGCACAAAAAACCAAAAACCTGATAGCGATGGAAGAAGAAGAAGATGCCTTAAAGGAGGGCTGGGTGTGTTTTGTTAGTTTGCCATGACTGCGTCTTTCCAGAGTCCCCAGTGCAGAGTCATGGGATGCTAGCAACTCTCAATGTGGAGCCCCACAATGACCTGCGAGATAAGAAAAACTGCCTTTATCCGCCCCAGTTTTATATCCCAAGGCCCTTCTGTCCTTGGGGACCTTGAGACGTTAGGAGGATAACAGAATAAACTGAGCGGAATGGATGAAATAGCTCAAGCGTTGCTCATCACTTCTTTGACTACAACTGGAAAGTCAAGAATGGTTTGAAGGCAGACCTGAAGGAGGTGTGAGATTCAGCTCGCATAAAACTGCTCTTAGTTCAGTCACCGGGTTATGGTGGGAGCAGAAGTTACGATTCACAGAATTTTGGCTTCCAAGGTTCAAGCCCTCCAGTTAGCAAATTTGAGGGCTGGTTCCAGTTAGTGTTAATGGGAGGTGGAGCGAGAA
The DNA here is from genome assembly GCF_964273705.1 of Natrix helvetica. NCBI lineage: Eukaryota > Metazoa > Chordata > Lepidosauria > Squamata > Natricidae > Natrix > Natrix helvetica. The sequence continues at coordinate 10,359,888 of NC_138552.1, forward strand.
CAAGCCCAGGACCCTTGTTTTGGGGGGTCCTGCGGGGTTTTGAACTCTCTCCATTCCCTCCATTCCTCTCCATTCCAATACTTTGGCTGCCTAATGAGAAGGAAGGACTCACTGGAGAAGAGCCTAATGCTGGGAAAGATGGAGGGCAAAAGAAGAAGCGGAACTGTTGCAGAAAATGACAGGCTTAGACTTCTCAGGATACAGGAAAAGTTTATTTGGCAGCCAGGTTCAGAAAGCAAGCACATAGCTAGCATTGGAAATTCTGAACAATCTTTATTATCGAAGCACGCATTTTTATACATTCTCAAAGCAGCGTAACAGGGAAACACTTAACTCATTTCTTATTGGTTACCTTGAGGAAAAAACCTTATAAGGAGATGGGGGTCTTACTTCTCCTTTTGTTACAGGTAAGGGCTACGTGTCATTAACGAACTTTATTTGAACCTTGTGGTTTTGGACTTTTGACATAGGGACTTTTACTGGAACATGTTGTGGTAGAAGGTTAATGACATTTCCCTGTCCCTTTAAGCAAGTTTCCAACTGTCCCTTTTTTGCCACGTCTTCATTCTTATATTTTTAATCCATATTTTATTCCACTTTAGAATGAAGCAGTAGGCGTGAGCTTAAATGGACTCTGGGGGATGGTAGAGGACAGGAAGGCCTGGAGGAACGTTGTCCATGGGGTTGCGATGGGTCGGACACGACTTCGCAACTAACAACAACCATTCCTGTTTAATATCTACAGGAAGCTGCTGGGTAAGAGCATCCCAATGATTAGGATGAGGTATCATCGTGTCTGATAATGTCCAGCTTTATATCTTCTCTACCCTTGGCTGCCCCCCAACCGATGCTATTAACATTTTGGACTGTCTGGATGCTATGGTGATTTAGTTCAACCCTAGCAACATTGACTGGAGGTCTGGATTTCTGGTTCAGAAAGGGGCTGCACTGATCCAAGAAAATCACGATATAGAGATTGTAGAAAGAGTGCAGAGAAGAACAACAAAAACGATTAGGGGACTGGAGGCTAAAACATACGAAGAACTGTTGCAGGAATTGTGTATGTCTAACTTATTGGGGGGAAAAGGATTGATTAGAGAGTGTTCCAATAGCCAAGGGGCTGCCACAAAGAAGAGGGGGGGGGGTCAACCTATTCTCCAAAGCACCTGAAGGCAGGACCAGAAGTAATTAATGGAAATTAACCAAGGAGAGATCTAACCTAGAAATAAGGAGAAATTTCCTGACAGGGAGAACAATCAATCAGGGGAACAGCTTGCCTGCAGAAGTTGTGGATAAAGAGGATTTTAAGAAAAGACTGGACTGCTTATACAGTCTCCTGCCTAAGCAGGAGGTTGGACTAGAAGACCTCCAAGGTCCCTTCCGACTCTGTTATTCTGTTAAAAACAAGGTGCAGTGTCCTAGTTCCTGTTTGAGGAATAGGTAGCAGTTGTGAGCAGGAGATCTTTCACATCGCTTTGCTGCACATAATGGTGGCCGTTCCTTGGATGGAGAGGCTCCCATTCACTCATGCCTTAGTCCAGGGGTGTCCAAACTTGGCAACTTTAAGACTTGTGGACTTCAACTCCCAGAATTGCCAGCCGGCTGGGCAATTCTGGGAGTTGAAGTCCACAAGTCTTAAAGTTGCCAAGTTTGGACACCCCTGCCTTAGTCACTTCCCAAGCAGATTACTAAAATATGTTTATCCCTTGCAACTTCCCATTCCTACCCCCTTTCCTTGCAAATCTCATTCCCCTTTTCCTTCAAACGCCTCGACCTTCAGACACTTAAAATTATGACATGGCATTTCATACACTTCCTTGCCTCTTGCTTTGCCAAGATCTCTTCTTAGTCATTACAGTGTCTCTCAACCTCAGCGACTTGAGAGTGGGTGAACTTCAACTCCCAGAATTCCCCAGCCAGGGTGAGGCCTTTAATCTGAGCCCAAACCAAGGCTGTTTCCTTCAACTTGTCAAAGATGGATTGCAAGTTTCTTTAGAAAAGTGAACATTTCGTCCAAGCATGTTTCTATTTAAAATATTTATGTCTAGCTGACTAGGCACTTATCCATGTCAGCTCAGACAATTAGCCACAGAAAGTCCCTGCTTATAAGGACAGTATGGATTATGGAAAAACGTGAAGCACAGACCTTCCATTATACTCTGAGTGCCAATCAAGCAGGAATTTAATGCAGAGATAGAGCATTACATGAAATCTTTACTATAGGATGCACAAAACTTAAGTTTGGCATGACTTTGAGCCCTCCTAAAACGAGAACCTCTTGTAAGGAAAGATGTCCCAGAGTGACTACAGAGTAATCCTTGATTAACAACATTCCTAAGTGACTTAAGACCGGTTTTCACACTTATGACATTGGCAGCATTCCCATGGTCACATGACTACAAAGGTGCTTGGCGACAGGTTCACATTTATGGGGGTGCAGCGTCCCGTGGTCATATTTTGCAAGCTTTTGATCATCAAAGACAACGGGGAAGCCAGATTCACTTAGCAACCGTGTTGCTAATTTAACAACTGCAGTGATTCACTTAACAATGGTGGCAAGACAGCGGGTAAAACGGGGCAAAACTCACTTAGCAACTGTCTCACTTAGTGACATAGATTCTGAGCTTAATTGTGGTTGTAAGTCAAGGACTACCTGTGGTTCGGGGTCTGTTCTTGGGGTCAACTACCCCACTCCAGTTTGAAAAGGATGGATTGGAGGCTCTTGGGAAAGACGTTTAAATGAGCTCCAATGAAGTGGCCCAATGACAAAGCAATTTTTCTCCTCCGTTTCTGTAGAACTGAAGTCTTACAGCCTCTGGGATGACTCAGTGTCTGGCCATGAAAAGGGGACCCAGTTCTGGCCAAGCCAGAACGAAACTGAATGCCAACAAGATTGTGAAGTAATGATGAACTCTGCAAAACTCCATTATTTCTGCTTTTCCTAGCTTTGGAAAGACGATGACTATCTCTGCCAGGCCAGTTTTCTTCAGAAAAGGATCAGCTAAAATTTTAGTTGCAGCCTATTTGCAAAATCAGATGGCGGAGAGAGGTCTAAGAGATGCAACAGCACAGACATGCAAATTTCAAAACAGAATCTCAAGAGTTTGTAACATTCAGCAATTGCTAGATCCATTTGCCTGCCTGACCTCTGCTTGGAGCCTCCTTCCAGGGCAAATCACAGAACAAACTGTCCCTTGCTCCTTCCCAAAAAATTAAAATGTGGATTTCCAAGAAAATGCTATATATTTCATATGACTGAACAGATGTTATAGGTTAAAAACACAAACCCGCCTTGCTTAAATTAAAAGGATGTAATTTTATTCCTGACTATGGTCTTACTTTCTATGATACTCATTTTTTTAGGGTGCCTATGCATTCTTAAATATGTGTAGAGACATATGGTCCATGGTGCTTTTTATACAGGCAGTCCTCAACTTACAACCAAAGTTACAATGGCACTGAGAAAAGTGAATTATGACCGTTTTTCACACTTATGACCGTTGTGTGGCATCCCCAGGGTCGCATGATCAAAATTCAGACACTTGGAAGTAGCTCATATTTATGACAGTTGCAGGTGATGTGATCTACTTTTCAAACACTCTCGCAAGCCAAGTCCAATGGGGAAGCCAGATTCTTTCAACGACCATCTTACTAACTTAACAACTGCAGTGATTCACTTTAACAACTGCAGTAAGAAAGGTTGTAAGATGGTGCAAAACTCACCCGTCTCACTTAGCAAGGGAGATTGTGGGCTCAATTGTGGTAACAGGTTGAGGACAACTGTTAAGTTGTCTCTTAACTGAATGGCTACTTTAAACCAATGCATTTTTCCAAAAACAGATTAGGCTACTACTGCTTTTCCCCACAAAGCTTCAGCACCTCTCTATGGCTCCCAAGAAGAACTAAAAGCTGGTGAAAATGTTGGTTTCTTGTTCTAAATCTTTGTACAGCTGACGGTACAAGAAATTGAGTTTCTTCAAGCTTAAAGACACTCACATTCACCCACCCTTGTTAAGCTACAAAACGATAAATAGTTTTGTGCTGGTTGAAGGGTTTTAAAAAGGAACTATGAACGGGTGTCTAACCTTGGCAACCGTAAGATTTATGAACTTCAACTCCCAGAATTTTCCAGCCAGCCATGCTGGCTAGAGAATTCTGGGAATTGAAGTCCACAAGTCTTAGATAGATACAGATTAACAGAGTTGGAAGGGACCTTATAAGTCATCTAGTCCAACCCCCCGCTCAAGCAGGAGACCCTACACTATTTCAGACAAATGGCAGTCCAATCCCTTCTTGAAAGCCTCCTGTGATGAAGCTCCGAAGGCAACTTCTGTTCCATTGATGGATTGTTCTCACTGTCAAAAAATGTCTCATTGAAAGTTGAATCTCTCCTTTTGTCAGTTTCCATCCATGATTCCTTGTCTGGTCTTCAGGTACTTTGGAAAATAGCTTGACCCCCTCCTCTCTGTGGCAGCCCTCAACACTGCTATTATGTCTCCCCTGGTCCTTCTCTTCACTAGACTAGCCATGCCCAGTTCCTGCAACTGTTCTTCATGTGTTTTAGTCTTCAGTCCCCTAATCATCCTGGTTGCTAGAGTCTCAACATCTTTTTTATAGTGTGGTGACCAAAACTGGATGCGGTACTCTAGGTGTGGTCTTACTAAAGCTTTATAGAGTGGTATTAGTACCTCACTTGATCTTGAAGTTTCCAAAGCTGGACACCCCTGATCTATGGATACATTGCACAGAAAGCTCTGGTCTTCTAAATACTGTCACCTATGGAATGAAGATACCTCTTTTTCCCCTTTCTTCAAAGGAATTTCTTGTATATACATGTAATTAAAGGTCTGCGAAGAAGAGAGCTCTCTTTTTACCTTATTTGGGTATGTTCAAGGATTGGGATGTCATAGCAACTAGAATCTAGGCATAATCAACCTTAACTGATCCTTTAGGAGAAGTTCCCATCTGCCACTAAATCAATGAAGGTTTCTGATTCTTGTATCGTAAGAGACATTTGGTTAGAAATATCAGATGAAAAGGACCCGAAGCAGAACTCGGAGAAAGTTATGGATTCGAGTTATTATTTACACAAAGACCATACTGCATGCAGCTATCTTTAACAATTTTGTATTGAGAACGTCATTCACTAAGCCCGAACAATTCTTAATGCCCTCCTACAATTTCTCCTATTGTACATTTACCGTTCATTGCACTTATAATGCAATACTATTATTACTCACGTCATTTTCTTTGAATCAATGAATCAATGTTCTTAATAACTCCAGGCTCGGAGAATCAACTTTTCCAAAATTGCAATAAGTTGAGCCTTTCTAAAATAATCTACAGAAAAGTTTACGTACTCAAAATTGCTGCATGTTATCCTGCAATGTCAAAATATCAGCCCCATGATGCTGCTGTCATTATATAAGATGTAGCTAGGAACGTAGGGATACTTAAAATGGTTTTTCTTCTTCTTTTTTTTAAAGAAAAACAAGAACAAAAAATTGCTCAATGAATCAATGCTAAATATGTCAAATGACCTAACTATCCTGTAATAATATAAAAACCGCTAGGAAGGGTGGAAGAGAGAAAATTTGCTTCTTGGCTACTTCCAAGCAATATAATTGTTAAAATCTTGGTTGCAAGCACAGTTTTAAAACCTAGACCCGCGAACCGATGATACGCATGAGAGCCCTTTCTGCAGGCACGCCAGCCGTCGCTCCACTCCAACTCCACCACGCATGTGCTCGTGCCTTCTGCTGGCCAGCGGGTCTCTGCCGCGCATGCGGCCAGTGCATGCAGGGGACGTGCATGCACAGTGGGTGCGCATGTGTGTGGGGCACTTGCATTGCATTTTGCGGCCTTGCGCAGCGCTCCCATGCCCCATTTTGGCTTCCAGATTGGTGCAGGAGATCTTCCGAGCCCAAAATGGGGCGTGGAGGGCACGGTGCATGCATGGGGGCGGGGGAGCACACGAGGGGTTTTTTCACACGTGCATGTGGGGGGTTGCATGTGCATGCGGTGGAGCATATGGGGGGGCGCACACTTTTGGCACACAACGACAAAAAGATTTGCCATCACTGACCTAGACTGTAGTGAAGGCACATTTTGCTCACATTTGAAAAAAAGTCCCTTCCTATTATTGTACTAAACAAGCTAATTAGAGTTAATCACCCACAGCTCTATATGATTAACTGGTCTGCAAAGAAATCAGTCATACAGATGCATAGTCCTTTGCAGCCCCTTTTAAGTGGTTTACAGAGTCAGCCTATTGCCCCCAACTCTCTGGGTCCTCATTTGACCCACCTCGGAAGGATGGAATGCTGAGTCAACCTTGAGCCTGGTGAGATTCGAACTGCCCAATTGCAGGCAGTCAGCAGAATTAGCTTGCAGTACTGCATTCCAACCACAGCGCCACCAGGAGTCTTAACCACAAATTCAGAAAACACAGGTAAACAAGTGATAGGGAAGGAAACTTGTTTGCTTAAATTTTATCTTAAAAATATCCTCTCAGTTACATATGAATTACACGGCCTGATTAATGTAGGAATGGCAGGTGGAGACAAGAAGAAACTCACCATCTGGATTTAGCCAAGTTACTTGTATTTAAGGACTTGTAATAATGGCTGTATTGAAAAATGAGAATATTTCTGTGCTGCCTTGCCAGGAACATTATGTGAAGATATTCAGGATAGTTATGGAACACAGAATAACTTGGAAGGGACCTTGGAAGTCTTGTAGTCCAAACCCCTATTTAAATAGGAGACCCTATTTAAGTGATGGCGAACCTGTTCGGCACTGAGTGCTGAAAAGGGAGTGCGCGTGCGCGCATACTTCTCTGGGTTGCAACCCGGAAGAGGAGCTGCCCAGGGGGTCATGCCTGCACTGGAAAGTGAACTTCCGGTTTGTGGCGCGTGCATGCACGCCAGCCAGCTAGTTTTCAGGTTACTGGTGCGCATGCCGATCAGCTGGGCGGTGCGCATGCTCACGCTGGAAAACAGAAAACCAGCTCTTCCAGTTTCCGGCACTGGCGCTCGCACGAATGCCAGCTGATCGAAGGCATGCCAGAAACCCAGAAGAGGAATGAGTGATGCTGAGCGTGCCAGGCAATATGGCTGTGTGTGCCACTTTGGGCATGCGTGGCATAGGTTCGTCATCACGGCCCTATACTCTTTCAGGACAAATGGCTGTTCAATCTCTTTTTTAAAACCTCCAGTGATGGGAGGACAAACAACTTCTGGAGGTAAACCTCCATTGATTAACTGTTCTGTCAGGAAATGTCTATTTCTAGGCTGGATCTCTCTTTAATCATCTTCCATGCATTATTCCTTGTCTTTCCTAGAAATTATGCATTAGTAATAATTATGAAAGAGGTCTCCATTTAACAATAATCACCTCATTTGTAGAAAAATGTGGCCTCCTACATTTTTCTGGCTTATTTATTTATTTATTTATTTCTTAGATTTTTAGACCGCCCCTCTCCCAGAAAGGGACTCGGGGCGGTGTACAGTCAATACAAATAAAACCAGTCATAATAATACATTTGGAGGGGGAGATAGGCTGTACTAAGAAATAAATATATTCTAATCCTAAAAACATCACAATTAAAACCCCAAACCCTATTAAAATAAAATAAATCCCCGGGAGGTAAAACTAAGAAAGTGCCAGGCCAGCTGATTGAAATAGGTGAGTCTTTAACTTTTGCCGGAAGGAACGGAGGTCGGTGGTAGTTCGAATGTCTGGGGGGAGGTCATTCCAGAGGGTTGGGCCCATCACAGAGAAGGATCTACTCCTAGGTGTCGCCCGCTGGCATTGCCTAGCAGACGGCACCAGGAGGAGCCCCTCCCTGTGTGAGCGGATAGGTCGCAGGGACGTGTGTGGTAGGATGCGATCCTGCAGATAACTAGGTCCTATGCCATGGAGCGCTTTAAAGATGGTGATCAATACCTTGAAACGCACCCGAAAGGCCACAGGTAGCCAGTGCAGCTCGCGCAGGAGAGGTGTTACGTGGGAGTAACGTGTACTTCCCATAATAACCCGCGCGGCTGCGTTCTGAACTAGCTGCAGTCTCCGGATGCGTCCCAAGGGAAGCCCCATGTAGAGGGCATTGCAGTAGTCCAGGCGAGACGTCACCAGCGCATGAGTGACCGTGCGCAGGGCACTCCGGTCCAGTAGGGGGCGCAATTGGCGCACCAGGCGAACCTGGTGGAACGCCCCCCTTGCCACGGCTGCCACATGGTCCTCCATTGACAGCCGGGCATCGAGGAGGACGCCCAAATTGCGCGCCCGCTCCACGGGGGACAGTTGTTCGCCCCCTATGGCCAGCGATGGAGTCAGCTGGCTGAACCGAGGTGCCGGTACCCACAGCCACTCGGTCTTGGAGGGGTTGAGTTTGAGTCTGTTGTCCCCCATCCAGACCCCGACGGCTTCCAAACACCGGGACATCACTTCGACAGCCTCGTTGGGGTGGTTTGGGGTTGAAATATACAGCTGAGTATCATCAGCGTAAAGATGGTACTCAACCCCAAAACCACGGATGATCTCACCCAGCGGCTTCACATATGCGTTGAACAGGAGAGGCGAGAGGACCGACCCCTGTGGCACCCCACAAGTGAGTGGCCTCAGGGACGACCTCTGCCCCCCTGTCAACACACATTGCTTCCGGTCGGAGAGGTAGGAGCTGAACCACCGCAAAACGGTGCCTCCGACTCCCATCCCCTCCAACCGGCGCAATAGGGTACCATGGTCGATGGTATCAAAAGCCGCCGAGAGGTCTAATAGGACCAGGATAGAGGAACAACCCCTATCTCTGGCCCTCCAGAGATCATCAACCAACGCGACCAAGGCTGTCTCAGTGCTGTGCCCGGGTCGGAAGCCGGACTGGCGTGGGTCTAGATAGTCGGATTCGTCTAGGTGTCGTGGAAATTGCTGCGCCACCACATTCTCAACAACCTTCGCCAAGAAGGGGAGGTTGGAGACTGGACGATAATTAGCTAGCTCCATTGGGTCGAGCGAAGGTCTCTTGAGCAAGGGTCTCACCACCGCCTCTTTCAAGGCGGTTGGTAAGTATCCCTCACCCAATGAGGCGTTCACCAGGCCCAGGAGCCAGCCTCGTGTCACCTCCCAGGCTGCCAGTACCAGCCAGGAGGGGCACGGGTCCGTTAAACATGTGGTGGGTCGCAGCTGTCCACGCAACCTGTCCAAATCCTCGGGGGCAACAGAGTCAAACTCCTCCCAGAATGGTCTCTCAAGACTCGCTGTTGGCGGCTTGTCTGGTCCACTGACGGAGGTCCACCCGCTCCGGATCTGATCGATTTTGTCCTGAAGATATTCCCCAAACTCCTCTGCTCTACCCTGTAAGGGTGTCTCCCGCGCCCCCTGCGATAAAAGGGAGCGGGTCACCCTAAACAGGGCGGCAGGGCGGTTATCCGCGGATGCAATAAGAGCAGCACAATGTCTACGTTTGGCCGCTCTTATTGCCACAAGGTAAGTCCGCAAATAGGCTCTTACCTGTGTTCGGTCAGATTCGGAGCGTGAGGACCTCCACCTGCTCTCTAGACGTCTCCTGTGGCGCTTCATCACCCTAAGCTCCTCAGTAAACCAAGGAGCCCGGGTGGGTCGATGCCGCAGGAGAGGTCGCAAAGGCGCAACCCGGTCCAAGGCCCCAGTCGTCGCCCTATTCCAGGCAGTCACTAGGTCCTCGGAGCGGGAGCGGGACAAGGCTACAGGTATTGGCCCAAGCTCCGTCTGGAATCTATCAGATTCCATCAGGTGCCTGGGGCGGTACCAGTTTATAGAGTCTGGTTCCGCCTCCTCGTGGTGGGGGATAGCGCCAGGGAAGTCCAGCCGGAGGGATGAGTGGTCTGACCATGACAGGGGCGTGATGACTAAATCCCCTATTCCCAGATCACTCGTCCACTGTTCAGATACAAAAATGAGGTCCAGTGTGTGGCCCCCTTCGTGAGTGGGGCCCTGCACTAATTGGGTCAGGTCCATGGCCGTCATGGAAGCCATGAACTCCCGAGCCACCTCGGAAGCCGCTCCCATTGACGGCAAGTTGAAGTCCCCCATGACCAAAAGTCTGGGAGTCTCAACTGCCGTCGCTGAGATTAGCTCGAGGAGCTCGGGCAGGGCTGCTGATGCATAGCGAGGAGCCAAGTATACAATCAGCAAGCCCCACTGCCTCCCTGGGCCCCAGTTCACACCAAGGGACTCACACCCGGGTATCTGAGGGACAGTGAACTCCCTCGGCTCTAAACATTCCCGCATAACCACCACCACCCCACCACCCTTACCCAGGGCCCGAGGCTGATGGAATGCACGGAAACCCGGTGGGCACATTTCCACGAGGGGTAAACCACCCTCGTGGCCCAACCAGGTCTCCGTTATCCCTGCAAGGTCTAGCTCCCCCTCTGAGATCAACTCATTAATGAGGGGGGCCTTGTTGGTGACAGACCTTGCATTGCAAAGCATCAGCCGCAGGCCCTGGCTCTGTAGCACCTGTCCACCTAGACTGCAGGGGTTGGTACAAGCGACCGGGCGTAACCAGCAGCCGCGGTCTCCCAACCGACCTTGGGATCTTATCCTGTCCTCGCATCCCCTCCTCCCCGCGACCGTTGTAATAGGACAACCCTCTGCTTTAGTGACCTTTATATTCCCCCCCTCCACCGCATCCCCGTCCTTCCTGGACTCACCTGTCTGTCCGGCGCTGGCTTTCCTCCCGGTCTGATTAGCCCTCCCCCCCACCCTGGGCCCCCCTAAAAAAGATAAAAAACATTTTACTAAAAATCCCCTTAGCTTCCGGTTCCTGCACCTCTCGGGGTCCACGAACCCGTCCTCGAGGCGGGCCCTTGAAAGAGCCAAGGGCCAAGCCTGCGAGAGAGGGGCCTCCCGCAGGCGGAGCAAGTCTAACCTCGAATACGTTATTATTGACAAAATTCCAGTAGGGGCTAAGGTGCTGTAGATGGTAAAAAAGTCAATATGGGGGGGAGGTAGAAGGCATTAGTCCCATAAGTCAATATCAATGTGGGGGGTAAGAGGCATTGTCCTGGATAGTTCTTCAGTAATGAGTGGGGGGGGGGGAGTAGATGTCTAGATGATAGAATTAGACGGATGTGGCGATGATGGTAGAAATGGTAGAAAAGATGGTAGAAAAAATGGGTGATAGCCCCAGCAGTAAAGTTGGTGATAACCCTCCATGGTCTTAGATGGTCCTAGGTGGGGATAAGCTCAGGAACAGAGATTCAGGGTCCTTGGTGGGTGGGTGGGGGGGCAGTCTTGGCTCCAAATAACCATACTGGCTCCATATTGGCTCCAAATAACCATACGGCTTAAGGAAGTAGAGACATAACGGGGATGGACCAAGACAATATGGCCTCTAGGTTCTTTCTTAGAAAATGTCTCATCTCTCTGGACTATTTTGTCTTCAAGTACGGAGAAGGAAAGCATGTAAATCTGTTTTTAACAGCCAGGAGAGTTTTGAAAACAAGATTTTGGACCGTTTTCAACAACGTCCATGATGGATGATTACCTGGAATGACAGACTCGTTTGTTTAGCCTTCATTTTCGCTGGTTTTATCCTCGTGGGGTCTAGACTGAGCGAGGTCAGTGGTTGGCACCAGAGAAGGCCTGGTCTTTAGAGACCTCTGTAAATCCCAGGAAGCGGCAAAGAAGACAGACAGATATCTTCACTGGGTCACAGAGGAGCCGACTGAAAAAAGCAAATGTTAGGGAGATGAACTCAAGTGCAGGAGGAGAGGTTGAGCTACAACAGCCTTCGTTTTTCCACTGAGTCATTCCAAATAAACAAGCCAAAACTTCAGCATGACTGTAAAATAGCTGGGTTTCAGGAACAGATCATAAGACGAGATGAAAACTAAATGCGGCTCTTTGAGGGAAGAAAAACATGGGCATTAATGCCAGCTAGGAAGGATGAAATAAGAGTTAAAATTACGAACAGTTAGCAATGCCCTGAACAGCAGGCAGACAAAACAGAAATGAGCATTTTACCTATGTATTTGTAGCCTGCCTTTATTAATTTTTTACAAATAACTCAAAGTGGCAAATGACCTAATACTTCTTTCTCCTCCGATTTCCTGCCCCCCCCCGCAACAACAACCCCATGAGGTTGTTGTTGCGGGGTGACTAGTCCAAAGTTTGAACTGAGTGACTAGTCACTAGTCCAAAATTTGTCTGAAATGGTTTTGGTTTTCCAGCTTGAATGGGGGGTTGGACCAGAAGATCTCCAAGGTCCCTTCTAATTCTGTTAGGGCAGTGTTTCTCAAACTTGGCGACTTTAAGTCCTGTGGACTTCAACTCCCAGAATCCCCCAGCCAGCATAGCTGGCTGGGGAATTCTGGGAGTTGAAGTCCACAGGACTTAAAGTCGCCAAGTTTGAGAAACACTGTGTTAGGGTTACCTAACTGGCTTTCGTGGCTAAAGCAGAATTTGAACTCAGGGTCTCCCTGTTTCTAGCCTGGTGCCTTCACAATTAGAACAAACATCTACAAGAGGAGTGTGCAATAGGTTGAAAATAGTTGAGATGATGCAACAAATGAGGTCGGTGAAGAGGATCGGAATTTCAATTGTTTTATGGGAGACCAATGGTCAGTGCATATTTATTTCAAAACTAGGCTGCTTGGATACAAGAGTAGAATCAAGATCATATGAAGTGTTAATACCACTTTATAATGCCTTGGTAGGGCCACACTTGGAATACTGCATCCAGGTTTGGCCGCCAAGATGTAAAAAAGATGTGGAGACTCTAGAAAGAGTGCAGAGAAGAGCAACAAAGATGATTAGGGGACTGGAGACTAAAACATATGAAGAACGGTTGCAGGAACTGGGGATGTCTAGTTTAATGAAAAGAAGGACTAGGGGAGACATGATAGCAGTCTTCCGATATCTCAGGGGCTGCCACAAAGAAGGGGGAGTCAAGCTATACTCCAAAGCACCTGAGTGTAGAACAAGAAGCAATGGGTGGAAACTAATCAAGGAGAGAAGCAACTTAGAACTGAGGAGAAATTTCCTGACAGTTAGAACAATTAATCAGTGGCACAACTTGCCTCCAGAAGTTGTGAATGCTCCAACACTGGAAGTCTTTAAGAAGATGTTGGTTAATCATTTGTCGGAAGTGGTCTAGGATTTCCTGCCTAAGCAGGGGGTTAGACTAGAAGACCTCCAAGGTCCCTTCCAACACTATTCTATTCTATTCTATTTATTCTGTATATATATTACTGATGCCTTTGAAATGTCTTTTTTTGGACATGCTGATTTTTTTTAAAAAAGTGGGGAAGCTGTATTTTAAACTAATTTCTTTCATTGACTGAAACTCTGTTTCTTCCATATGTTTCTTTCCCATTTCTCTTCCCTCATTCATCTTTATGGTATATAATTTAGTTTGGATTGAGAGTATGGCTAGTTTAATGTCACCCAGTGAGTTTCCATTCCTGAAAGTGGCCTTGAAATCTGTGTTTCCTTGCCTAACTCCACATTTTAATCATTGCACTACATGCCAGAGTCTTGGTTTTATTGGTTTTTTTTTTTAATGATGTGTTATGAATCCAGGGTAAATCAAATCTTGAGTTAGTTGGGAAAGAGTAAAGTATGCACAATTCTTCCTTCTGGCAGGAGCAGCTCAACAAAACTCATATGTAACTCAAGAACTCCCAATGGGCTCTTCTTAAGAATAAACCAAAGCTTCTCACTCTGATGGGGTAATGGGTGAATAAAGTAGCTTTTGATTCACATATAACAATAAATTGTGGACAAAGCCATCAAGTTAGCCATTGCAGCTGGCAGGATGATCCAAATTAAAGAAATAACAGAGTTGGGAGAGACCTTGGAGGTATTCTAGTCCAACACCCTACTCAAGCAGGAGAGCCTATAGTTGTTCTGACGAAGGCTTCCCAAGAGCATGAAGCAAACTCCTTGTCCAGACAAAAAGCCATTTAATTAATTGACTGTGAATTCTGCTCATTCACATTCAGCAAAGTCTTTCAAGGGAGGATTTATAGTCACAGACCTTATCTGGCTTGGAGAGCTGCCAAGCCGATATCTGCAAAACCTGGCAAGGAGTCTTGGAGAGTCACAGTCCAATTAAGCTAACTAATTGTCTCCTGCAAACTCCACTCCCCTTTCGCTCCTCTTTTATTTCCTCTGGGAGGGACCATTCATCGTTCACCTGTGGCCTTACTCCCAAGTTGACCCCTGTTCTTTAGCTTTTCCCTTCGCCTGGCATCTCTGCGCATGTGCACACTGGGAACAAGCTCCAGCTGTTCCTCTGCCTCACTGATGTCTGACTCTGAAGGCAGCTGATAACTGACATATGGCTCTGCCCCCCTCTCTGCCTCTGACACAGAGCCCTCGTCAGAGCCTTCCCCAGATGCCAGGACTGGCCCATGTTCCTCCTCAACCTCCTCAACTCTCCGAATCTGCTGCCAGCTCTGCTGGCTGGCCACAACAATAGTACTATTTCAGACAAATGGTTGTCCTGAGTAATATCCTAATGTTGTAATTGCTCTTGAATACCGTAATCCAAAATTCTAAGGAAATATGATTTATCGCTGCGTACAAATGCAGCCATACCTGGCAAGAAAATGAAGATAAGCTATCTTTCTCAGGGGATATATATGTAACAAGGAAATGTGGTGAACTCTAGTAGTTTGATGAATCAATGGAGTGACAGATGCATTTGAGTGTCTGTCTAAAAAGAGAAAAGCCTACAAGATTCAAGAGTCCTAATAAGGGACTAGCACACGGAAGCAGGGGTGGGATTGAAAACTGTTAGCAACCGGATCTCTGCCTGGTTGCTGGGTGGGCGTGGTCATGGTGGGCATGACCTACTCAGCCCCCTGCACCACGGCGGGGGTGGTGGTGGTTTTCACCCTCCCCAGGATCCGGAGGCTTTCCTCGAGTCTCCGGGAAGGTGAAAACGGCCTCCTCTGGAGGCCTGAAATTGGCCCGTTTCCAGATTTCCGGGAGGCCCATTTTTCACCAAAACGGGCTGCATGGATATTCCTAGAAGGGGTGGAACGGAATGGGTGGGGCCAGCCAGTCCTTTCAACTACCGGTTCGGCGAACCAGATGTAAAATTAGCATCCGTTTCACCCAAACAGATCCAAACCGGCTGAATCCCACAGCTGCACGGGAGGCCCTGCCTACTGTTACCATCTATCTCCACTTCCATCGGTGATGAGCTTGAAAGGCGTTTCCGAGACAAAAGTCAGCGTATTAACTTCAGTATATTAACTTCATATTTAACAGCTTTGCTGGACACAGATTTTGGATTTCTTTGGAAAGTAACAAAAGGACTGTAGTTAACGTTACACCTTATGGGCTGCATTAGAACATAAGCCACTGAAACAATTCCCTGTTGGCACAGCTGTGTTCTCTGCCAGACTCTGAGGAAACTATTTTAGATTTGGAGCTCTCTGGCATATAAACGTCAGTGCCAAATAAATGATAAAATCCCAAAACATTTCCCAGTCCTTTATTTTTCATTTAGAGTATATTTTTACTGCTTGCCTAATTTATCCTGAAAACAAAGGCTACACACATCAGAGAATGGTTTGCAGATGTTGAAAATAGCATTTCGCTTGTATCTGGGGAAGCATCATGTATGTTTGCGTGTCTCTTTGTGGTTTTCTCTTTTTCTCCTTCCCTTGGAACCGAACTCTGAAGGACAAAATGCTTACATAGATATGTATATTCTGAAGAGTGCCAAACCTATAGGGCTGCCAATCACGCGTGGCTTGCCAGGAAAAGTTGTGATTTATACACATGTGCCATTCATGAGTAAATACTGTTTGCACGTACTTAACACTCAGAAAAGATAGCCAACAAATTGAGCTGTAATGCACACTGTGGCAAATGGCTTCCCAAACTACTCATCCTATGTTATCATTTTAGGGAGCAATTTTTAAAAAACTCATGACTGGTAAAACAGGGATTGGTTTATAATTTTGAATGATTTAAGTTTCATCTTTGCACAGAAACCTACTTGTTTTCATATAGACAAAGTTTCTAGAGCCGTGATGGCAAACCTATGGCATGCGTGCTACAGGTGGCACGCGGAGCCATGTTTGCTGGCACGCCAGCAGTCAGCTCTGGTGCACATACGTGTGCTGGCCAGCTGATTTTTGGTCTTCAGGAGGGCCAGGGGAGGCCGTTTTTGCCCTCCCCAGCCTCCAGAGGCTTTCCTGAAGCCCGGGGAGGGCAAAAAATGACCTCAACAGGCCAATCAGAAGTTGGGAAACAATCCATTTCTGGCTTCCGGAGGGTGTCGGGGGGGCTGGGGGAGGCCGTTTTCGTCCTCCCCAGGCTTCAGGAAAGCCTCTGGAGCCTGGAGAGGGGTTGCAACCCCCTGGGGGGGGGGTTTGCACGTATATGTGCAGGTGGGCAGGGAGGATTGAATTGGTGTGGGCACATGGACACATGCAGTTCGCCATCACTGTTCTAGAGCATTTTATTGCACCAAAATTGCAACCTTTCAGACTCTGTAAAACAGAATTACCAGGCTCAGAATCCATGGGCTACATATAATTTGAACCAGTGGTGGGATCCAAATTTTTTTACAACCAGTTCTGTGGACGTGGCTTGGTGGGCATGGCGTGACTTGGTGGGCGTGGCAGGGGAAGGTTACTGCAAAATCCCCATTCCTTCCTGATCAGCTGGGACTCGGGAAGCAGAATAATTGGAGCGGGGCCAGCCAGAGGTGGTATTTACCAGTTCTCTGAACTACTCAAAATTTCCGCTACTGGTTCTCCAGAAATGGTCAAAACCTGCCGAACACCACCTCTGATTTTGAACCCATTTTTATTTCCACCCAGAGTTGAAAAGAACCATGATGAGTGAATATGAATAACTCAAGCTCAATCTTTCCCCGCGATCATATTGGCTTTCTTCAACCTTGTCTTAACTAGGAGTTGCTTTGCTGGTGCCCTTTATTAGGAGACATTAGTACAGTGGTTCTGAAGCTTAGCATCTTTAAAATGTGTGGACTTCAATTCCCAGAATTCACCAGGCAGCATGGGGGAATTCTGGGAATTGAAGTCCACGCATCTTAAAGTGGCTAAGCTTCAGAAACACTGCTTTAACTAAACTCTAGATCCAGCATCAACAAGATCACCTGTTTCACAGAACCACTTGCTTTGGCAGCTGAGGCCTACTGGCCCAGTACAGCCAAAAAATCCTAGGTTTGCTAAGAAGGCAAGCGGTGGTGACACCATTCCACTTTCAAGGAAAAAAATATCACAACACCGAAAAAACCCAACAATTTTGATCCACCTCCAACTTCTGCATCAAAATGGTCAGGAGCATGACTTCCTTGTTCTTGTTCTTGTTTTTATTTAGAGGTAGAGAATAAATAAGGGACGCGGTGGCTCAGTGGCTAAGACCCTGAGCTTGTCAATTAGAAAAGTCGGCAGTTCAGCGGTTCGAATCCCTAGCGCCACGTAAAGGAGTGAGCTCCTGTTACTTGTCCCAGGTCCTGCCAACCTAGCAATTCGAAAGCATGTAAAAAGGCAAGTAGAAAAATAAGGACCACCTTTGGTGGGAAGGTAACAGCGCTCCGGCGTTGAGACATCTTCGGACAGCGGTGGCTCTTCGGCTTTGAAACTGAGAGGAGCACCGCCCCCTAGAGTCGGGAACGACTAGCACATATGTACGAGGGGAATCTTTATCTTTACCTTAGAAAATAAATATCAGGGCAAACGTGCTGAATCTCCTTTTTTTTTTTTTTGCACACTCAAAAGAACAGGGCTCCTGCCAGCCACATGACAAGGGAGACATCTTCGGACAGCGCTGGCTCTTCGGCTTTGAAACGGAGAGGTGCACCGCCCCCTAAAGTCAGGAACGACTAGCACATATGTGCGAGGGGAACCTTTATCTTTACCTTAGAAAATAAATATCAGGGCAAACGTGCTGAATCTCCTTTTTTTTTCTTTTTTTTTGCACACTCAAAAGAACAGGGCTCCTGTCAGAAGAGGACTTCAGAGCGCAAACGAAGCCAGAGAATGCACTCTGTAATTTCTGAAGCTGAGAGCAAACCAGATTTCGTCAGTGAGGTTTGGCAACCGAAGGCATTCTGTAACTAGTTTTCATTTCCTGATAAATGAACGGTCCGGTGGGAAAAGCCAGGCCGAGGGTTGTTTTTTTTTTTTGCAATTGTGGAGACACCACTGAAAGACTCCCTGACGGAGCCAGACTGCCGAGCCAAGCAGCACCTAACTGAGGAGGAGGAGGCTTGGAAGGCCCAGATCTCATTAAAGCTCTTACCGAAGAACAATATGTGCTTTTCACGCATGTGACAGCCTTTAAAAAATCCAGAGGGACCGAAATCCACTTCCTGTATGGCTGTGCTGAGCCACTGCACTGGAAGAAGGTGAATTAGTACCGGCGAGCTTTTAGCTACGCTTCTTAACGGAGGCATTTTAAAAAAAAATAAACCTCATACTAGGGAAAACAATTTTGAAATGTTAGCAATAAATAAATAGATAAAATCAACGTTTGGGGACGAAAGAAACTTTGGATCCTTTTTTTTTTTTAAGCCTGCCAAAAATGCAGACGAAGCTTCCAATTGGAAAGAGCAGATAGCTAGAATGCATTTTAGGAATGTTAAAAACTCAGTTTTTGGGGAATCTAACGTAGTAAATCATTAAAACCTCACATTCAAAAAATGACTGTGAATGCATCAAATGCCATTGGCCTGCCCGTCCACCCTAGCCTGAAAAGAGGAACATATTATAAACAAAAAACACTGCCACAACTTCAGGTACTTGATGACATAGGTCTCTAAGTTTAAACTATTCCACGTATGACAACAATACCAGCAGGTGCATCTGAAAAGAATGCATGTGCACTAACTCAGTGAAAACATGTTTATTTTCTGCCTCACAGCACATATAAGAGTGGCGCCGTGGCTCAGCGGTTAAGATGCTGGGCTTATCCTCTGGAAAGCCGGCAATCTAGGTTTGAGACCCAAGTGCCATGAGATGGGATGAGCTCCTGTTACTTGCCTCAGCTCCACGTGCCAGTTGCCAGAGTCTGAATATTGTTCATGTGAGGATGCAATGGTCATAAGTGAGAGGACCGTTTATAAGTCACTTTTTTCAATGCCGCTGTAACACTGAATGGTTGTTAAATTAATTGTTGTGGGTTGAGGTCTATTTAGTGTAAAGATGGTAAAATATGCTAACGATGATGTCTTCAACAAAATAGCATGCCACTTAACACCACTGTGAAGAACCAGAAGTTAATTGCCACATCAGCAATTATCTTTGCTGATAAATTAACAATTTATTAATGTATTAAATTTCAAATTAACAATTCCTTTAGTTTGCTGTTTGGCTAACTGGTGCTAATTAGGAAGATATTTCAGCTAGGAAGAACTATCATAGTTAAGGATCTTGATGTGATGCTGAGCCTTAATTATTTATTAAATTGATTGACATTTATATAGATTTATATTCCTAAAATACAGACTCTACCATGTCACGAATAGATTTTGGTTTGTAGGCCTAGGAGCATGGCAAAGAGGATAATATGATGTAACTAGAAGGCAGCTTACTTTTCTGATTTTAAGGAACAGATCCAGGAAATGAATTTGTTATCAAGCTGGAAAGTCTCTGTGATGTACAAATTGGAAGAGGACACTGTGCAGTGGCAGAAATCGGTCTATATTTAAGAATAAATGCAAGGACTGCATTAATTTTATATTGTTATCTATGGTCATCGCATGGATTATTTTTTCTTTTGCCATGTTCAGTTTCTTAATCACTATAATATATTTACGATTCCTTTTTTGGGGGGTGTACAGTCTAATCACGATATACCTTTTTTTCCTCCATTGGGGATGCAGGGTTTTTGTTTGTCATTTTGGTACTTCATTATTTCAAAATAAATAAAATGTTTTAAAAGGGCATCTCTCTCAGGAATTTTATAAGCAGAGGATGCCAAACGTAGGCACCCCCTTTCTACACCCCCCCCACAAAAAAGGTACCCTTTTATTATTATCACATTTTTCGGAGTATAAGACGCGCCACGATTTTGAAGAGGCAAATTAAAAAAAAAATGTTTTTGCACTCTGCAGACCCCCCCAAAACGGCCCTTTTTTGCGGTTTTTTTTTTGGTCAAAAAAAAGGCGTGCATAGCCTTTAGAAGGCTTGTAGCATGCTCCTGGGGGCTGCCCCCTTCCCAAAATGAGCAAAAAATGGCCAGTTTTTCACTCATTTTGCCTTCCCCAGCCCCCAGCAGCACTCTCGAAGCCTCTTAAAGGCTATGCACGGCCATTTTTGCAAAGAGGATGGGATTTCCGGAGGCCCAAAATGCTGTATTCAGTGTATAAGACGCACCCAGATTTTTACCCTCTTTTGTGAGGGAAAAAGGTGCGTCTTATAGTCTGAAAAGTACGGTATATCCAGCAATCGAAGAAAACAATTATTTTACATACAGTATATTTCTCTGGAATGTTTTCCTAAGCTATCTTTGGTCATGGCCATCATAGCACATTGCAGTTACCAACTCTGTAGGCTGAAGGAACAGTATGGCAGGCGTTACCCGTGATACTTTACCATTTCATTGGGAGAATTTTGTACTCAGATGTGAATGTTGGGGGGGGGGGGGAAGGGTGCATCATATTTTATATCCTTAGTAGAGAATATTTATAGCTCAGGGTTGAATTGTAGGGTCCTTGCTGCTCTCTGAGCTTGGTGGTTTTTCTGCAGACATTTCATTACCAAACTAGGTAACATTATGAGTGCACTGATGATGTTACCCAGTTTGGTAATGAAACATCTGCAAGAAAACCACCAAGCTCAGAGAGCACCAAGGATCTCACCGTTTACATTCATTCTGAGAAATAAACAAGTCAACAAAAACAAGACTCTTGTGGATTCTTTCCTGGTTAACACATTTATTGAAGAACAAATGGTATGCAACTAAAGCCCTGATGTGGGAAAAGCTTGTAGCACAAAGTATTTGTGCTTTTTAGCCGTAATAATAAAAATCCTCCTTATAGTACACCGATGCGTGGGTTTCTCCAAAGCTATAAAGAACCCAATTATTTGCTTGCATGAGTCAGGTGGTATATTAACTTGATTAAATATAAATAAATAGGATATTTCCTAAAGATCAAACTCCTGTTCCTTGGTAACCATTAGCGGCGGTTAGCTGCAGCTATGCAAAATGCTAAGCAACTATTCCTCACATTCTTGGATGGAGGACAAAAATAAGGTTGTTAAGTTATAAAGAAAAATGTTTTATAGAGCGCTCCCTAAAGCGGAAAAGCTGGGCAATTATGTTCTGTCACAGAACTCTGTGGCTTGCTTTCCATAAAAATTGGATACAACATGAATGAGCTTTTATGGCAGAAATTCAAGGAATTCTCGCTAATGGCCTTTGCCCACGTTGAGAGGGAAAAGTTGGGTTTACACTCCTTTTTCATCAGGGACCAAAGGGTGCTATTGAAGCATGAGAGAACTTTTTTAAAATAGCTTTAAGGCTAGAAAGACAAGTAAAATAAATCGAGTCATTCTTTCTTGCATTAGTCAGCATTTCTGCCTTAGTTTTCTTCCTCCTGAATGTCACATTCCCCTATCACTGTCTGATATCTCTTCTCCATGCCATAGATTTCTCCATCTCCCGGTGTCAGCTGGGGAATTTTGGGAGTTGAAGTCTGCAGTTGTTGAGATGGAGGAGTGCTGACAGAGATAATGTATGTATTAGATTTTATTACCTTATAAGTAATTTGAGATGGTGAATATGCCTTCTTCTTCTTCTTCTTCTTCTTCTTCTTCTTCTTCTTCTTCTTCTTCTTCTTCTTCTTCTTCTTCTTCTTCTTCTTCCTCCTCCTCTTCATCATCATCATCATCATCATCATCATCATCATCATTTAATGACCCCATAATCCCTTGCAGAGAGGAGTGTGAATAGAGCTAGCAGAGCATTTAATGGCCAGATGCCCTTCCTGTCACCAATGCGGAGTTTTGTTCAGCAGATATATTCTCATTGTGCCCAAAGAGAGAAATATCTGCCTCTATCTAGGATCAAACTCACAGCCTTCTGATTGTGAAGCGAGAGCTCCATCTCTAGGCCACCATACCACCCAGGTGGTGAACATGCCTTACTCCTCCTATTTTCCCCCAACAACAACCCTGTGAGGTGGGTTGGGTTGAAGTCACCCAGCCAGCTTTCATGCCAATGGTAAGACTAGAACTCACCATCTCCTGGTGTCTGACCCAAAATCACCTAGCTGGATTTCATGCCTAAGTCGGCACTAGAACTCACAGCCTCCTGGTTTCTAGGCCGGCACCTTAACCGCTACACTGGTTTAATTAATATGCTTAATGTTTTGATCTAAACAAAATAAGGAATATTGTTTAACTCCAGAACTGACGGCAGCTACAATATAAAAGCAAACTCCAGGTGCTTTGAATTCTCTGGTTATTCACAATTTTAAAATAAATTTCCTACAGCCCATCTGGGCGATTTCTCATTCTCCATAGTTATATTTATTGAAATACGCACTAGAGTATTTTGAGGGCTTACTGATACCTGGGGTGAGGTAAGAGTGCAAATCCCGCGTTTCAAGCATTAAGAATAATATATAAATAAGGTCATTTCAACACATGCGATCTCGCTTGCAGAATTACACAGAGGTTAGGGATGCCATGATAAACACCACTGCTGTGAAATCAAGCAATCCTTTGACCAATCTTAAACGTAACTAGGACCTTATGTGGAAAAATAACTTCTCTTTCTAGCAGCAAAATAAACTAATCCTTGCAATGAACGAGACTTTAAAAAAAAAAGAAACCCTTTTCAGGAAACTTTAAACTTCCCTGATATTTTTAAGTCAAGAAGAGATATTTTATCGGTTATGTTGATGGCGTTTTCAGTAATTCATTCTGTGGATATTTCATAGAACCACCTGCCAAAATGCAATTGCTTTAATCTTTTTTTGGAAGGTTTAGATTTCAGCAATAGGGTGTACTGAGTATTATTACAGTAATAAGGGGTCACTGAGTTCAAACCACATTCAGCGAAGAAAACCAAATTAAGATTATTTATACCCAATGCTTATCTAGGGTCTGCGTTAATATATCCTATGAAGATCTAAGACAGGGGTGTCCAAACTTGGGAACTTTAAGACTTGTGGACTTCAACTCCCAGAATTCCCCAGCCAGCCATGCTGGCTGGGGAATTCTGGGAGTTGAAGTCCACAAGTCTTAAAGTTCCCAAGTTTGGACACCCCTGATCTAAGAGTTTTCCTTACAAGACCAGATGACAGGAATCGAAGCTCATCAGATCTGCCTGCCAGCTACAGCTAAAAAAAGATAAAAAGAGAAAGATTTCCCCTCATCCCATCCCCTCCATGGCCAAAAAAAGAGAGATTATGAACTGCCCAAAGACAATGTGTAACCAGAAGGGTCGGGGGGGGGGGGGAAATCCATCTAGTAGCCCTCTTCGCATCCTGTCTAGTCCAGTGTAGACATATCATTCAAGAACGGGTAGTCCTTGACTTCCAACCACAACTGAGCCCTGAATTTATGTTGCTGAGCGAGACATTTGTTAAGTGAATCTTGCCCCGTTTTACGACCTTTCTTGCCACAGTTGTTAAGTGAATCACTGCAGTTGTTAAGTTACTTAACAACGTGCGTTCACATTTGCGAATCGGTAGGGAAGGTAGGAAGGTACGTGGTGGCTCAGTGGCTAAGATGCTGAGCTTGTCGATCAAAAGGTCGGCAGTTCAGCGGTTCGAATCCCTAGCACCGCGTAACGGAGTGAGCTCCCGTTACTTGTCCCAGCTTCTGCCAACCTAGCAGTCCGAAAGCACGTAAAAAGTAGAAAAATAGGAGCCATCTTTGGTGGGAAGGTAACAGCGTTCTGTGCACCTTTGGCATTGAGTCATTCCGGCCACATGACCACGGAGACGTCTTCGGACAGTGCTGGCTCTTTGGCTTTGAAATGGAGATGAGCACCGCCCCCTAGAGTCGGGACTGACTATCACATATGTGCAAAGAGAACCTTTACCTTTACCTTTAGGGAAGGTAAGTGAATCCCACCGCTGGTTGTCAGTATGAAAAATGGTCATAAGTCACTTTTTTCAGTGCCACTGTAACTTTGAATGTTGTAAGCAAAGGACTATCTGTACTCACAGATTCGGGAAAACCAATCCAGATTCTTCTTGAAACCATTTCACAAACCAAGCCAACCGAGCATTAGATCGACATGCCTCTCAAATTAATCTTTCTTTCTACACATTTAAATCTTAGCCGCCTATTCTCAAGCTTATCTTTCAAAATTCAAAATTGTGGTTTTTCCCCCATGAAAAAGAAGCAATATTTTTCTGTTCCTTGGCTACAATTGTTTGATGATTATAAATGCTTGCTTTTGGAGATTCTCACTCACAGACCAGGCATCGTTATCTTATCCGAAGGAATTGTACATCCATGCCGTAATATTCATTTTGGGATTAAGAATGTACTAATTCTAAGATCCTCCCTTTGGTTATTCATCCCTGTAGCTAGTTTTGGAGGGGTTTCCCCCCAACCCCTATAAAATTTAGTGCATTTGTAGCCATCTGCTAGGGGTGGGGGGAGCCAGTATTTTGGACTGCTGGAGGGAAAGAGGATTTGCATACAAATAAACTGAACAGAGCACAATTTTCCCCCTTCCTGTTTGAATTTTAAGGGACAGATTTCAATGCTCTGCTAAGAAAGATTTAACAAACATGAGCTATTCTATGCAACACTTCTTTTAAAAACAACCCTGAGCAATGGACAAATAAAATTGGGAAACTCAACGGGGGGAAAACCATTTATAAAATAAATGTTTTCTCTTCAACTAGATCAACTGGCAGGAAATGTCTTTCAAAAGCATTTGAATGCGATCTCTTTAAAGGCTACGTGAATCTCATAAAACGCAAACATCAGCTTCCAGTTAGAAAACGTCTGGCATTCGGAACAAGTTAACCCACATATTACCCCCAAAAGAGGGGGAGGGCAGCTATCTGCCTAGGCTCCACAAAAAATGCCGAGATAACTCCCAGACAGGGTTTCACTTTCCTGAGTCCCAAATGCTCAATCCAGAGATCCTTCCACCCAAAGGAAGGAAGGAAAGAAGGAAGGGGGGAGGAGAGAGAGAGAGAGGGAGAGAAAGAGAGAGAAAAGAAAGCGAGAGGGAGAGAGAGAAAGAGAGATAGATGAAAGAGAGAGGCAGAGAAAAGAGAGGGCGGGAGGGAGAGAGGAAAGAGAGGGGGAAAGAGAAAGTGGGGGGGGAGAGAAAGAGGCAGGGAGAGAGAGAAAGAGAGAGGGAAGGAGGGACAGATTAGAAAGAGAGAGAGAGAAAAGAGAAAGAGAGAAAAGAGAGAGAGGAAAGAGAGAGGGAGGGAGGGAGAGAAAAGAAAGGGGGGAGAGAAAGAGAGAGCGAAAAGAGAGATACAGGAAAGAGAAAGAGAGAGAGTGGGAGGGAGAGAAAAGAGGGAGAGAGGAAAAAGAGACGGGAAAGAGAAAGAGAGAGGGAGGGAGAAAAAGAGAGAAAGAGAGGGAGGGAGAGATTAGAAAGAAAGACAGAGATACAGGAAAGAGGGAGGAGGAGAGAGAGAGAGAAAAGAGAGAGAGAGAAAAGAGAGAGAAAGAGAGAAAAGAGAGAGGGAGGGGGAGAGTAAAGAGAGAGAGAGAGAGAGGGAGGGAAGGAGAGATTAGAAAGAGAGAGATAGAGGAAAGAGAAAGAGGGAGGCAGAGATAAGAGAGGGAGGGAGGGATGGAGAGAGAGAGAGAGAGAGAGACAGACAGACTCTGAACTTTGGAAGTGGGGAAAAAAGATAACAGGGAAGACCCAATGCGTGCTTGGACTAATCGCCCACATCTTAAAGTGCCTCCTTTTCATAATCTTCTGCCATTAAATGGAAACCCTGCAAACGTGGGCCGCCTTGTCTAGGGAAGGAGACAGCTCTATCTTTGAACGCTGCCACCTCCCCAGCCCGAGACGGGGGCCTATTAACGTGGCTTTATCTCCTCCTCCCACAAGGTGAAGGGAAAATCTTAAAGAGCTGGAGATTTCAACACCTGCCGTTTTATCTCCGGGCTCCTGCTGCTATCATCTAAGGCGGTTAATTACCCAGTTTGGACTTCTCCTGCAGGAGACGGGCAAAAAAACAGCCAGCAGCACTTTTAAACTGACAGCTAATTATGTTGCACTTATCTCGAACAGCAGTCAGAGCAAGAGGCGGCCTCACTTCCCAGTTCTCAAGACCTGGACTTGCCAAATAAAGGCCTCTTGCTCTTTGCAGGTGGGCTCCTCGACTTACGACCGCAACCGAGCCCAACGTTTCGACGGCAGCCAAGAAAGGTCATAAAAGCAAGGCAAGACGCACTCGACGACGTCTCACTTGGCAACAGAAATTCTGGGTGTTCGACTGTGGTGGTAAGTCGAGAGGGCTACCTTGTACGCGGTTAGGTATATTTGAACTTGCGGCCTTTTTCGCTACAGTTGTAAAGTGATTCACAGCAGTTGTTAAATTAGTTGGAATAGAATAGAGTTGGAAGGGACCTTGGAGGTCTTCTATTCCAACTCCCTGCTATGGAAAGATACCCTACACCACTTCAGACAAATGGCTATCCAACATCTTCTTAAAGACTTCCAGTGTTGGGGCATTCACAACTTCTGGAGGCAACTTTTGTTCCACTGATTCATTGTTCTCACTGTCAGGAAATTTCTGCTCAGTTCTAAGTTGCTTCTCTCCTTGATTAGTTCCCACCCATTGCTTCTTGTTCTACCCTCAGGTGCTTTGGAGAATAGTTTGACTCTCTCTTCTTTGTGGCAACCCCTGAGATACTGGAAGACTGCTATCATGTCTCCCCTAGTCCTTCTTTTCATTAAACTAGACATACCCAGTTCCTGCAACTGCTCTTCATATGCTTTGGTCTCCAGTCCCCAATCGTTAACACAGTTGTTAAGTGAATCTGATTTCCCCATTGCTTGTGAGAAGGTCACAAAAGGTGATCACATGACCCCAGGACACTGCAACTGTCATAAATGACAGTTCCTGTGACTTATGTTCATTTAGTGACCATTCAAAGTTCCAACTGCATTGAAAAAGGGTGACCGTTTACACACTTTTGAATGCACCCCCGTGGTCATACAATCAAAATTCGGAGGCTTGGCAACTGACTCATATTTACGACGGCTGTAGTGGTTTTAGGGGGGGGTGTCATACGATCATCTTTTGCGACCTTGCGACAAGCGAAGTCAATGGGGAAGCCAGATTTGCTTAACAACCGTGTTGCTAACTTAACAATTGAGGGATTCACTTAACATCTGTTAATGCGGGCAAAACTCACTTAACAAATGTCTCACTTAGCAGCAGAAATGTTTGGCTCGATTGTGATTGTAGGTTAAGGACTACCTGTAAGTGATTAGGTATATCTGAACTTAAAGGCTCGTAGTGGGTAGAAGGGTCTTCTGAAAGAATTGCACAAGAGTTTTTTGCAGAATCAAAAAATTGCAGCAGTTCTCCCCTTAAGGATTTGTAATAATCTAGACAGCATACTAAAAAGCAGAGACATCACCCTGACAACAAAAGTGCGTATAGTCAAGGCTATGGTTTTCCCAGTTGCAATGGATGGCTGTGAAGGTTGGACCGTAAGGAAGGCTGAGCGTCAAAGAATGGAGGCCTTTGAACTCTGGTGCTGGAGAAGACTCCTGCGAGTCCCTTGGACTGCAAGGCGATCCAACCGGTCAGTCCTAGAGGAGATCAACCCTGACTGCTCTTTAGAAGGCCAGATCCTGAAGAGGAAACTCAAGTACTTCAGCCACCTAATGAGAAGGAAGGACTCCCTGGAGAAGAGCCTCATGCTGGGAAAGATTGAGGGGAAAAGAAGGAGGGGACGACAGAGAAGGAGGTGGCTGGATGGAGTCACTGAAGCAATCGGTGTGAGCCAGAGTGGGTTCCTACTGGTTTGGCCGAGTAGGTAGTAACTTGGCTGCCCACACCTCCGAACTGGTTCTATTGGCACAGCCATAGGTGTCACCATCTTGGGTTTTTTTCATTACTGTGCATGTATGCATGTGCGTGCCCGAAGCACACCTCTGAGTGAACCAGCACTAAAAGAATCGGGAACCCACCCCTGGCATGAGCTGAAATGGACTCCAGAGGATGGTAGAGGACAGGAAGGCCCGGAGGAACGTTGTCCACGGGATCGCAATGGGTCGGACACAACTTTGCAACTAACAACCACAAATGATCCACCATTGAGCTGGAACATTCAACAAAACGTACAAACATCACACACCTTATATGTTCAGTGGGAAAGCGAGTGGACGGTCAGACATCCAAGTCTCCTTAGTTACATTTGCAGTATATAAACATTCTCTTCTCAATTATCTAAACAAATGTAAGTCCTTGTTATCTTAACTTACAGTGTGTTCCTGTGTACGATGTTACTCTAAATAGCTTATTTGAACCTCCTGCTTCTCCTAAAGGGGCAACTGTTGATTCCAAGAGGTTGTTTTGGGGTACACAAATAGTCCTCCACTTACAACAGTACCTTTAGGGACCGTTTGAAGTGACAATGGCACTGAAAAAGGGACTATTTTCCACACTTAAAACCACTGCAGTATCTCCATAGTCACGTGATCAAAATTCAGAAAGCGCATGCTTGGCAACCGGCATGTACTTATGACAGTTGCAGTGTCCTGCAACGACCTCTTGTCCTGACAAATGAAGCCAGTGGCGAAGCTGGATTCATTTTACAACCCTGTTGCTAACTTAAAAACTGCCACGTGTCAACCCTGAAGTTGGCCTGAGCGAGGCCATTTTCTAACTTCAAGGTTGCCACACAGGAGCTGAGGGCCAGGGAGGGGGAGAGGGTTTCTAGCCAAAACAAAATACTTTCTCTTGGGAACCAAGGACGGAAGTTCCCACAGGTGGTCGGAGAGAAGCAGACTGACGTTACCAGGCAACCGGATGATACGATGATTGGACTACGTGACTGACTGCTTGATGAAGGGGAAAAACTTTTACTTTTAACTTGGTGAAAACCGCGGGAATATTCAGACTCGGTTTTCACCAGCCCGTGCCAATATGATCTTTCCAATAAACCAGTTCTTTGAGGAATCTACCTGCCTTGGAGTCCTATTTATCATGAGAGTATTACTTGGAACCCTGACGCAGTGATTCACTTAACAACTGTGGCAAGAAATTTCGTAAAATGGAAGAAAACTCATTTAACAAATGTCTCACTTATCAATAGAAATGTTGGGCTCAATTGAGGTCGTAATTGTGGTACTCAATTTTATGAGGGTAGTAAGAGAGTTCCTATGACTAACGTAGCCTGTATCCTAATCTAATGGGGATGCAGCTCTCTCTCATAATAAGCAGCTACTGTTCTGACCCAGGATTCCTTCAAAAGCAAGAAGCAGAGTCTTGGTCCCGGCAAAACCCCTTTTATTTACACGACTGTGAATTCCTTTCATTCACAATCAGCAAGGCTTAGCAAACAGTCTTTCAGAGGAATGTTTATCAACACGAACCTTATCTCATTTGGAGAGCTTCCAAATAACTAATTTCCAAACACAGGGCAAGGCAAGACTTGGCACAGAGTCTCTTATAATCACAAACAGAACTTTCCACTTTTGACACAACCGAAGGAACAAATAGTTTCCTGCAAAAGCCCACTCCCCATTCCTTTTGTTTCTTATGGGAGGAGCCAATCAACTCCAAGGTGTGGCTTTACTCCTAAGTCGACCCTGCTTTCTTAGTTGTTCTTGTCTTCTGGCAGCTCTGCGCATGCGCACACTGGGAACAGGCTCCAGCTGTTCCTCTGCCTCACTGCGGTCTAACTCCCTCTCTGCCTCCAATGCAAAGCCCTCGTCTGAGCTTTCCTCAGTCCCCAGGACTGGCCCATGTTCCTCCCCAACCTCCTCACTGTCCAACTCTGCTGATAGCTTTGCTGGCCGCTGGCGGGCCACAACAGCTACCGAGATTGGAAGATGATTTTTGACCCAGCTCTTCCCTAGAGGTCCAGCTACATGTATTTTTATATTGCACAATAACAGAAGGTGGTTGATTTGCCCACATAAATAGTTCCTGCGCAAGCTGAATCCCTCCAAGACTGAGTGGCTGTGGTTTCCGTCATCCCGATTTGTGCATCTTGTTCCATCTTTGACGATAGGGGGGGAAATTTTAGCCCCCTCAGAGAGGGCCTGCAATCTGGGAGTCCTCCTGGATACGCGGCTTAGTTTAGAAGAACACCTGACGGCCGTGACCAGGGGGGCCTTTTACCAGGTTCGCCTGGTATGTCAGTTGCGCCCCTTCCTGGATCGGGATGCTCTGTGCACAGTCACTCATGCCCTCGTCCTTTCTCGCCTGGACTACTGCAACACTCTCTACATGGGGCTGCCCTTGAAGAGCACCCGGAGGCTTCAGCTGGTCTAGAATGCAGCCGCGCGGGTTATCATGGGGGTACCTAGGTGCTCCCACGTTACAGCCCTTTTAGGCGGCCTGCACTGGTTGCCGGTTGTTTTCCGGGTGCGATTCAAGGTACTAATTATGACCTTTAAAGCGCTCCATGGCTTAGGCCCAGGGTACCTGCGAGACCACCTACTGCCACCAGTAGCCTCCCACCGTCCAGTACGATCCCACAGAGTTGGCCTCCTCAGGGTGCCATCGGCCAAGCAGTGTCAGCTGGTGACCCCCAGGGGGAGAGCCTTCTCTGTGGGAGCGCCTTCCCTCTGGAATGAGCTGCCCCCGGAGCTTCGCATAATCCCTGATCTCCGGTCCTTCCGACGCGCCCTAAAAGTTGGCTTTTCCAGCAAGCCGGCCCTTTTATCTAATTTTTTAAATGTTATTGTTATATTAATTGGGTTTGTTTTTTGGGATACTTATCTAATTTCCTTTTAACTTTTGTGATATGTAGTTTTTAATGTTGTACGCCGCCCTGAGTCCTTTGGGAGAAGGGCGGCATATAAATCCAATAAATCCAATCCAATCCACAATGGTTCATGCTTGAATAGTTTTTGGATTAGATTACCTTCACGCTTTCTATTGGGGGCTGTCCTTGAAGGTGTCCCCGAAACTTCATTTCTGATCCCCACTTTATGAGCATTATGAGGTAAGACGTTTTATATCAAAATATATTTTACTCTTTATACTGTTTCCATCTTCCCTTAAAATATTAACAGAATCCACAATGGTCAGAGAATCACTGCCTTCACTAGCCAATTGATGGTCAAGCTGAAACTAAATTAATCAAGTAAAAATAGCCAACAGGGGAAAATCCCCTTCTCAAACTTCCTCAATCCCCCAAATAAATTACTCAGACCCAATCTACATATCGAAGGATATGGTCTGCAAACACAGAATTAATTAAATTAGAAATCCCAGAGGAACGGCATGTTCACAAGAATAAACATACGTGTACACCCCCACACACACACCCCGATCAAGTCTCACCCTAGAATCAGCGTGCAGACATTTCACACTCCCCCTATTAAAAAATCTGCTGCTGTACCCCATTCTCTGCACCCTGTCCTTAAAAGCAAACTGTTTTGCTTTTAGGAATAAATATTTTTTCCTTTCCTCACAGCTCTCTGGATCTCATTTTTTATTTATTCTTTTGTAATCCTGGCTTGTTGTTTTTCTGATACCAGGAACAATTATACTCTGCTCATTCTCAATAAGCGGTAATGACTGTCTATTCTAGCCCAATTCTGGGGCCTTGGTGGCCCAGCCGTTAGAATGTGCAGCATTGCAAGCAAACTCTGCCCACTGCCAGGAGTTCAATCCTGACTGGTTCAAAGTTGACTCAGCCTTCCGCCTTTCCGAGGTCGATAAAAATGAGGACCCAGATTTGTTGGAGGCAATATGCTGACATTTTAAACCCCCCCAAAGAGTGCTGTAAAGCACCGTGAAGCGGTATATAACTCTAAGTCAGGGGTGTCCAAACTTGGGAACTTTAAGACTTGTGGACTTCAACTCCCAGAATTCCCCAGCCAGCCATGCTGGCTGGGGAATTCTGGGAGTTGAAGTCCACAAGTCTTAAAGTTCTCAAGTTTGGACACCCCTGCTCTAAGTGCTATTGCTGTTGCTAATTCAAAGCACTAGCTTTAATTTATAGAGCCCTAAATAGTTGGAGGCCCTCTCTCAATGTCATCTACCATAAGAATATTAGAAGAAAGATCTCTTTTGGATATATGATGTAAAAACAAGGAAGGAAAGTTTCTCTGTGCAAGAAATTTCAGGAAACTGAAAAAGAGAAAAGTAGTCTTAAAATTGGTTTTGCCACACTCACCCGGAGCCTGTCTTTGGGTAGGGCGACAGCTCCTTGTTTGATAATCTCAAGAACCCGTTCCACTGACAGGGCAGCTCCAGGATGATCGATCCGTGAGCTAAAGAAGCTGATCACCTTGAATGAAACAGGAGATAAAGACAATAACATGATTTAATGAAGCAGCGCCAGGAATCTGCCCGCCACATTAAAAAACAAAATGTGAAAATCTGCACAACTGGGTTATGGTGATGATTGAGTAGTTTCCTAATGGGAATTCGGCAACTATATAGCTGAATGCCAGATTAAAACTAAGACTAAATATTTATAAACCGAATGAGCCAGCATTTAACTATTGTTTCAAATCTGCTTATTTGAGAATTAGGATCCATATATATATATATCTGTACAGCAATGGTTCTCATCCTCTTCTTCACCAAGGACCTTCTTTAAATACCTTTTGTGGCAATGGTGAAATTCATTTTTTTTTTGCTACTGGTTCTGTGGGCGTGACAAGGGAAGGATACTGCAAAATCCCCATTCCCTCCCCACTCCAGGGGAAGGATATTGCAAAATCTCCATTCTCTCCCCACTCCAGGGGAAGGCTACTACAAAATCTCCACCCCCACCCACTCCAGGGGAAGGACACTACAAAATCTCCATTCTCTCCCTACTCCAGGGGAAGGATACTGCAAAATCTCCGCTCCCACCCACTCCAGGGGAAGGACACTGCAAAATCTCCATTCTCTCCCCACTCCAGGGGAAGGATACTACAAAATCCCCATTTTCTCCCCACTCCAGGGGAAGGTTACTGCAAAATCTCCATTGTCTCCCCACTCCAGGGGAAGGATACTGCAAAATCCCCATTCTCTCCCTACTCTGGGGCCAGCTAAAGGTGGTATTTGCTGGTCCTCCTAACTACTCAAACTTTCCGCTATCGGCTCTCTAGAACCTGTTAGAACCTGCTGAATTTCACCCCCGTTTTGTGGCCACTGACATAGCCACGGATCCCCAAGACTTAAGACATAAATCATAATATTCCTTCAAGTCTTTGTAGCTCTCCTGTGATGACATTGCGCCTCCCCTCCAGGCGTACGCGGGCCACAGGTTGAGAAACATGTATAGCATAGAGTTCAGGTAATTAAGTTGTAAATACTCCACAGTGGTCCCCATTCAAATCTTACCATTATGTATATTCTACTGCCTTAGTCATTTAGTGCATACTTAGCACTATATACCAGTTTCTTAAAATAATTACTTTGCCACAAAATTACTTTTATGGGAGTTGTTGGGGGGGGGAGTCAAGCCTCCAAATGTTGGTCATTCGAAAACACTGCATTCACAAAAAGGTATGAAAGGCCAGGGCCACACATGAAAGTCTAATTAAACTGATTTATCAGTTTAATTTAACCATTTATCTAAAATGGTATAGGGCCGTGATGGCTAACCTGTGGCACGCAAAGCCCTCTCTGCGGGCATGCGAGTCGTCGCCCCAGCTCAGCTCCACTGTGCATGCGCATGCTCTTCCTGCCAGCCAGCTGATTTTCGGGTCTCTGCCACGCATGCGTGAGGGGCGGGGCACATGCAGATGATGTACATGCATGCGTGGGGGGTGGAGAAATCATGCATGCATGCATGAAGCGGGGGGGAGCACTGGGGGGGTGCAGTGCCCCCACCCTGTGGTCCATTGTTTGGTCCCGGGAGTCTTCAAGGAGGCTTGCTAGGCTCAAAAATGGGGTGCAGGGGAGGGTTGTGCGCGCATGCGGGGGGGAAGTGGAGCATGGGGGGTGTTATGTGCTCATGCGCAGGGGGACGGGGACGCGGAGAGGGGGTGTTGCGCGTGCATTGCATTATGGGTGTGGCAACACGCATGTGTACGCTTTCAGCACGCAACAACAAAAAGGTTAGCCATAATTGGACTAGAAGACCTCCAAGGTCCCTTCCAACTCTGTTATTCTGAAAGGGATCTCAACCAGTCCAACAATGCCTCTAAATATACACCTTATCTTGAGAAATCAGGTAGACAGGAATACTGCCCCTGCCACTGAACCTGCTAACATTCCTTTAATAATCTCCTTCAAGGACTTGGAAATGGTTTGCTGCTTGATTCCTTTGTACTCCAGTGGGTTAGACACCCACCTGGAGCCATTAAGCCTCATTAGGCCTCTGCAGCTATTAGTAAAACAAAAAGAGAGCTGATGGTCTGATTATTCAGGGATTCAAATGAGACACACCACTCCTGCAAGCAAACTACAGGCGCTGCCTCCCTAATTTGGAGCAGGAGCACCCAACAACTCTTTGGAGAAAAAAGTGCAAAGCAAATGAAAGATTCAGTAGGAAAAAAAAATGTTTACTCAGTAATGGAATCACTTTGCTGATACTAATAATTTCTTACTGCAATTCCTAAACATATTTCTTTCCAAAATGTGAAAAGCAACCAATTAGAAGTAGACTTTTTTTTTTACACTGCACTTGCAATAAAATGAATTTCTTAAGGGGGAAATAATATGCCTTTTTAATCTGTTACGTTGGTTTCAGGTTCCAAATACTTTGCCATGTTTTTCTCTAGGAAAGGGATTGGCAATGTTGGACGAAATGTCCTTCTGGGTTCAGTTCCAAGCAGGGAAAAAGACACTGGAAACATGGAGGCTGATTGGAAAGATGGTTTGTTGATGAACAGGACCACGTGGGTTTGAGAATCAGGGTTATTGATACCCTCTCTTACACCTTGCCCTTGAGCTTCCTGTTCCTGTGCAAGGAATGTCTTCTATTGGCTGTCATCAAACTCCCATGGGGCCATGTGGGGGTCATGTTTGTCTGAATCAAGTTTGGTTGAACCTTGGGCTGATACAAGGTCCTTATGAGATTCTGCAATGCAGTGAGCCCTGTTGTTGATAATCCTATTACCATATTTTTCGGATTATAAAATGCACTGGAGTATAAGACTCACCAAGATTTTGAACAGGCAAATTAAAAAAAAAGTTTTTGCACTCTGCAAACCTCCCAAAAATGGCCCATTTTCCATTCATTTTTGCCCTCCCCAGCCCCCAAGAGCACTCTGGAAGCCTCCTAAAGGCTATGCACGGACATTTTTGCAAAGGGGGTGGGGTTCGGGAGGACAAAAATGCTGTATTCAGTGTTTAAGACGCATCCAGATTTTCACCCTCTTTTTTGAGGGAAAAGGTGTGTCTTATACTCTGAAAAATACGGTATATCCTGGGGGGCGGGTGTTTCATGTCTTAATCCCATCACCCTGGAGCTGAAGGTCTTTTGTCTTGTAGATAGGCTGACCCAGTTCTTCTGGGGCTATTAAGAAAGGTGGGGGCTGCTTTCCAACAGCATTTCTCCTTTAGGGAGATATCATATTCTGCCTTTTTAATATTTCTCAAAATATTTCATTTCATTCTTCTAGAAGGGGTGACTTCCCTCAGCAACCATGGGCCTCTTTATGACCCATGGACTTCAGCTCCCAGAATTCCTGAGCCAGTCATGTGAAACTTTTTTCCCACACTTATGTCAATCACAGCATCCTGTGGTCATGTGATCAAAATTAAGCCGCTTGGCAACTGGCATATATTTATGATGGTTGCAGTGTCCCGGGTCATGTGATTTGCAACCTTCTAACGAGCAAAGTCAATGGGGAAGCCAGATTCACTTAGCAACCATGTTACTAACTTACAATTGCAGTGATTCACTTAATGCAGGTGTGGCCCTCCGCCCTTTCAAGGGCCCACCTTGATGACGGATTTATTAATCTCGAGAGGTGGAGGAAGCGGAGATTTAGGGGTTTTTTAGTTAATTGTTTTTTAAAAACTTTTAGGGGTAGGGATTCAGGGGTTGGGGGGCGGGTGGGTCAGGTCAGGAGCGATGAGAGAGCCAGGTCTCCAGGTGTGGTCGCGAGCAGAAGGAGCGGAAGGGAGGAGGAGGGGGAGGATATTGTTCCTTTACAGGGCTCGCTGATTTCAACGGTCGTAGGGAGGGGCAGATACGAGGACAGATTAAGAACTCATAGTCGGTTGGGAGACCGTGAGTGCTGGTTACACCCGGTCGCTCGTACCAACCCCCACGTTCTAGGTGGTCAGGAGCTGCAGACCAGGGCCTGAGGCTGTTGCTATGCAATGCGAGGTCCGTCGTTAATAAGGCCCCCCTCATTCACGATCTAATTTTGGAGGGGGAGCCGGACCTCGCGGGAATAACGGAGACCTGGTTGGGCCACGAGGGAGGTTTACCCCTCGTGGAGATGTGCCCACCACGCTACCGAGCATTTCACCAGCCCCGGGCCCAGGGAAGGGGCGGTGGGGTAGCAGCGATTATCCGGGAGGATTTAGAGCCAAGGGAGTCCACTGTGCCACAGACGTCCGGGTGTGAATCCCTTGTTGTGAAATGGGGCCCTGGGAGACAGTTGGGCCTGCTGATAGTATACCTGGCTCCTCGCTATACATCAGGGGCCCTGCCTGAACTCCTCGAGCTGATCGCATCGGTGGCGGTTGAGACCCCCAAACTCTTAGTGATGGGGGATTTTAACCTGCCATCGGTGGGAGAAGCATCCGAGGGGGTTCGGGAGTTCATGGCTTCCATGACAGCCATGGACCTGACTCAATTGATCCAGGGCCCGACACACGAGGGAGGACACACCCTGGACCTTGTTTTTGTCTCTGGCCAGTGGTTGAGTGATCTGGGAGGAGGGGACTTAACCATCACTCCGCTGTCATGGTCAGATCACTCACTCCTCCGACTCGACTTCCCTGGTGCTACCCCCCGCTGCGGGGAGGCAGAACCAGGAAACACTAGATGGTTCCGCCCCAGGCGCCTAATGGAACCAGATAGGTTCCAGACGGAGCTTGGGCCACCTCCTGTAACCCTGACCCGCCCCTGGGTAGAGGACCTGGGAACGCTTCGTTGAGTGAGGGGTCTCTCCCGGCCTCTTTGAAAGAGGCGGTGGTGAGACCCTTGCTCAAGAAGCCTTCCCTGGACCCTATGGAGCTGGCCAATTATCGTCCTGTCTCCAACCTTCCCTTCTTGGCGAAGGTTGTAGAGAGTGTGGTGGCTTATCAGTTTCCACAACATCTGGAGGAAGATGATTATCTAGATCCGCGCCAGTCCGGCTTCCGACCCGGGCACAGCACGGAGACGGCCTTGGTCGCGCTGGTAGATGATCTCTGGAGGGCCAGAGATAGGGGTTGTTCCTCTATCCTGGTCCTATTAGACCTCTCGGCGGCTTTTGATACCATCGACCATGGTATCCTGTTGCGCCGACTGGAGGGGTTGGGGGTCCGGGGCACCGTTTTGCGGTGGTTCGGCTCCTACCTTTCCGGTCGGACGCAACGTGTGTTGGCAGGAGAGCAGAGGTCGACCCTAAGCCCCCTTACTTGTGGGGTGCCACAGGGGTCGGTCCTCTCGCCACTCCTGTTCAACACATATATGAAGCCGTTGGGTGAGATCATCCGTGGTTTTGGGGTGGGATATCATCTGTACGCTGATGAT
The DNA here is from genome assembly GCF_964273705.1 of Natrix helvetica. NCBI lineage: Eukaryota > Metazoa > Chordata > Lepidosauria > Squamata > Natricidae > Natrix > Natrix helvetica. The sequence goes on from NC_138552.1 coordinate 10,397,639, forward strand.
ACTCAGCTGTACATTTCCACCCCGAACCACCCCAACGAGGCCGTCGAAGTGATGTCCCGGTGTGTGGAAGCCGTACGGGTCTGGATGGATGACAACCGACTCAAGCTCAACCCCTCCAAGACGGAGTGGCTGTGGGTACCGGCTCCCCGGTTCAGCCAATTAACGCCATCTTTGGCCATCGGGGGCGTTCAACTTGCCCCCGTGGAGCGGGCGCGCAATTTGGGCGTCCTCCTGGATGCCCGGCTGTCCATGGATGACCATGTGACAGCCGTGGCAAGGGGGGCGTTCCACCAGGTTCGCCTGGTGCGCCAATTGCGCCCCCTACTGGACCGGGATGCCTTACGCACAGTCACTCATGCGCTGGTGACGTCTCGCTTGGACTACTGTAACGCTCTCTACATGGGGCTTCCCTTGAAATGCACCCGGAGGCTACAGTTGGTCCAGAATGCGGCCGCGCGGGTAATTATGGGGAGTTCTAGGTACTCCCATGTGACACCTTTCCTGCGCGAGCTGCACTGGCTTCCTGTGGTCTATCGGGTGCGTTTCAAGGTTTTGATAACGATCTTTAAAGCGCTCCATGGCTCAGGACCTAGTTACTTGCGGGATCGTATTCTGCCCCATACACCCCTGCGACCAATTCGCTCGCACAGAGAGGGACTCCTCCAGGTGCCGTCCACCAGACAGTGCCGAGGGGCGGCGCCTAGGAGTAGAGCCTTCTCTGTGGCGGGCCCAGCCCTGTGTAATGACCTCCCCCCGGATATTAGGATCACCTCTGACCTCCGCTCCTTCCGTGTAAAGCTCAAGACCCACCTATTTCAAGTAGCTGGCCTGGCTCAACCATAGTCTGAACATATCGCTCCTGACGGGTTTTTTATTTTTGTAATTTATTTAATTTACTTAGGGATTTTTAATATTGTGATTTTAATTGTCTCCATTCATTTGTCCACCTCCTCTTTGTATACGTCTTTGTATACGTCTATATTATATGTGTGTCTGTCTATACTTGTATTTTTATGTTTTTATTGTACGCCGCCCCGAGTCTTTCGGGAGAGGGTGCGGCTAAGAAATAAATATTTTTTATTATTATTATTATTATTATTATTATTATTATTATTATTATTATTATTATTATTAACGACTGTGGCAAAAAAGATTGCATTTTTTTTTTGCGGGGATCAATTGTAGTTGTAAGTTAAGAACTGTCTGTAGCAGCTGCTCAGGATAACCATCTCCCTCGTTTTAAACACAGCAGGTCCTGTTAAATCACCATTGATCATTTAAAAATAATACCTCTGCATTGTGAGTATACAAACATAATCACAAAAGTGAACAATTGACAACGGTAGCAAAAGGTTTGATTTTTCTTCACCACTTATTTAGATTTCCCTTCTAATCTCAGAGACCTTTTGTTGTTGTTGCTTATCACAATGATTAATCTAGCAGGAAAATTCTCAATACAGCAAAAGAAATAGCCAACTTTCTATTATATGCATGACTTCAGTCCAGCTTTTGCAACCGCCTGCAAGAAAAAAAACCCATCACATTTGCCAGAAAAGGAGTTCATTTAGTTCTGGAATAGACTTCAGCAATAAATGAAAACAGAATTCATACTAGCCTTGGTTATCAAGTGACCCAGATGTTTTTTTTTAATCTGCACAATATTAGAGCTATTGCAGCTCAAACCCACAAATCTAAGCAAGCGTAATTTGTTATTCTTCTGCAAATGTTAAGCCCAGCTTTAGGAATATAAGATGCATGGTGTATCTTGATCTTTTTTCTCGGCATCATTTGAAGATCATGGAGAGAAAGAGAGAGAGAGATATGAAAATGATCAGTCTTCCTTGCTCTCTTCTACAGCAAAAGGGGTGGTTAAAATCTCTTCGGCAAGGGATTACTTTATTTTATGGGTAGTCCTTGACTTACAACCATAATTGAGCCCGACATTTCTAATGCTAGGCAAGACTTTTGTTAAATATGTTCTGCCCCATTTTGTGATCTTTCTTGCCAACATTGTTAAGTGAATCACTTTACTTGTTAAGTTAGTAACATGGTTGTTAAGCGAATCTGACTTCCCCATTGCTTGCCAGAAGGTCGCAAAAAGTGATCATTTGACACCCGCCCCAGGATACCCGAACTGTCATAAATACATGCCAGTTGCCAAGCATCCAACTTACGAGCATGTGACCATGGGGATAATGCAACGGTCATAAGTGTGAAAAACAGCCATAAGTCACTTTTTTCAGTGCCGTTGTAACTTCAAACAGTCACTAAATGTAAATCGAGGTCTACCTGTACCGAAGAGTAGACTTAGAGACGCCCTCTAGTTTAGTTATTGGCTGTACCCTGTTGTGGAGGTCCTCAATTGGGCAAGATGGATTGACCATTTTTTAATCTTATTGAGATTAAAAGAGACTTGGAAGAACTCCATTTCCCATCCTGCTTCTGCTGTGAAGTCTCTAATTTGGTTCCTTCTACTGAAGAGCTCAAAGATGGTTCTATGTTCTAGTTTGGCAAAAGAGTCTCTATTGTGTTCTGGAGGAGACAAGATTGGTCTCTGGATTTTCCAACACCTTTCCTCACGTGGAGAAAAAGGATTCCAAGATGTTCCTCATGACCATGAGCCTAATCTACATATATAAAAAAGGCTCTGTGTTTGTGTGTGTGTGAGTATGTTCCAGCATAACTCTGGAACGCCTCGAGCAATTTCAATCAAATCTGGTACAAAGATGACTTACTCTCGGGAAACAAATACTGAGAGGGTAAGACCCCTTAAGACCCCTCAGTGGGGGTGGGGTGTTGTTGTTCTGTTAAGATACAGCCTGTTGTGCCTTAAAATGGCTTCTACCGTACTGCAGTAAAATGGCTTTTACTGTACAGCGCAGTGGAGTTGCCATGGTAATGGCTTCACAGTACTCCACAAGGTGGGGCTCCCTCTGGTAAGGGGAAAAAATACAACATTAGAAATTATGTTTGGTCCGGACATTTTCAACAAGGTTTTGATTATTTTTGAGGACAAACGTATGGCCATGATCAATAAAACATTACTGCAACTCGGCCTGCCTGTACCACTACAAGACCAACACGACGTACTTCACGCACATTACATACGAGAAAAGAACTAAATAAATACTGTGGCAACGCCGGGTTATCAGCTAGTTTAAAAAAGAAGAAGAAGAAGAAAAGAAGATGGCGAGGCACAACACCAAGGTACTATGGAAGATTCATTCATTATCAAAGGTCCCTTAAAAAAAGAAGTGCTTTGCTGGTAACTCACACTTTGATCATGCGACCATGGGGATGCTGCGACGGGTAAGCCTGAAAAGTGGTGATAAATCACTTTTTTCAATGCTGTTGTAACTTGGAACGATGACTAAACGAATGTTTGTAAATTGAGGACTACCTGTAGAATGAACCTGTGATGGGGAATATGAAGACTATTGGGCCAGCTGAGTCAGTCAGTAGAGCTCCGAGGAAAAGGATGTCCTCCTAATCCAAGTCCCTCTCTTCCCTGAGATGGCTTCCTCTTTCATTGTCTTCTTCTCTTCTCCATCCTTCCCTCTCAAGGAGAAGGTGGGTGGAGCTAATCCGGCCGACATTCCTTCATTACTGCTAGCAAGATCCATTCTGCTTTGCCTGCAACTCCACTCTTTAAGGAAGGCTACCTCTCAGGTGCAGAGAACATAACTTCTAGGGCCTTTGCTGCCATGGGTGTAATCCTCAAGGTAGATAATCCCCTTTGGTGGTCATCCTGAATTTCATAGCTAAATGTCTATGGGGATTCTCAATCATCCAGGTCATGATTGTCCCAACTGTCCAGCTGCCTCTTGAAAAAGCACCTTTGGGACACCCTGTCGTGGGTAAGACAGGGAAAGATGGCTGCCCACTTGTCTTGTCCAGATGATCACAAAACAGAATACTGGGAGTAAGTATTCCATTAGGTTTTTTTCCTACAGAAAGCAGGGACAGAGGGTAACAGAAGGCAGTTCGTTAAATCCTGTATCAAGAAGGGAGGCACATCTGGCCTTTATTCATGCCCTACTTCTGCAATCCTTATTTGTATGTTCCAGGACAAATTAGATTCATGGTTGGGCAATCAACCTTGACCAGAAAGATTAATCGCTCTGTACACTTTTCGCTTCCAGGTCCAATGTGAAGTGCTGATGTTGATGTTTAAAGTCTTAAATAGTCCCATCCAACATACACTATCTTGACAATCCTAAACCCTAATTTCATTTCGTCTTTTCTATCATCCAAGGCATAGCTGGTGGAGAAGATCTTCCTAGTTGTGAGATGATGGTCAACCCTGGAGCCACTTTGTTAAAACATCTTCAGGGTTGCCACATCTGGGCTTTTACTTGGAACCCTGACAATGATGGTGTCCATTCAGTTGCATTCAACTCTTGGCGATTCCTATGCACCAGGTCTCTCCATGTCTCCTGATCCTGCATTACTTCTAGGCTCTGGCTGGTCTCAGCTTTGATGGTATCCAGTCACCATTTTCCCTTTACTGCTAACTCTTCCAATCATAATTGTTGTCAGACCTGGAAGCCATCTTTTACCCTTGGGACTCAGTCCTACCACATTTTCTACTGTGGGAGGGGGCGATATACAGAGTGTGGGTGATATATAGTCAAAATAACATTCTTTCTCAGAGAGTCAAGGCCGTCTTGCCCTGCAGCTGCGATGAGGTGACTGGGAAGCACCTTTAGTTTTGGACGGTGCCTGATTGGACCATGTGATGGACATGTGGGTGCTGGGCAGGGACTTGAACTTTCTTTTGAGTGGGGAAAATCTGGACACTTTCAGATTCGGGTTTTCCCAGATGTGCCAATATGACATCTCTAATAAAATGGAACTTTGAAGAAACTCCAGCCTCGGGAGTCTTCTTTCGTTAGGGCTGTTACTTGGAACCCCGAAAATTGCTTTCTCCAGTGAATCCCCCTGCATGACATGGCCAAAGTAAGTGAGACTCAGTTTCGTGATTTTGCCTTCTAGTGACATTTCTGATGTTATGCATTCCAGTACTTGCTTGTTAGTCACCTTTGCTGTCCAAGGAATACCTAGGAGCCTTCTCCAATACCACAGCTCAAACCGACTTGTCCTGTCTTCCTTTTTTAAGGTCTAACTTTTACAACCAGACTTGTGATATATGCTTATTACACACTGGATTTCCCTAATAATGGGTTTTGGAAAGCAGTTTTTAAAAAATATTTTTTACAGGACTTTGGAAGGCCTGGCAAAAATAACTAATATTATTACTTTTTCTTTTCTGTTATTCAGGACTGTAACACTGTTCCTACGCTGGCTTTAATATAACAACATTTATTTCGATGCAAACCTCCCATGCTGATCACTTGATGAAAAGTTTGGGAAAAATATTTTAAGCAAATGCATATGAAAACATTGTTGAACAGCTTTTCAGGAAAAAAATGTATAAATTCAGTTTATCAAATAATGACAACTGACAAACTGCATTATTGAAACGTCTTTGCCAAGAATTCGTTAATAAATTCTGACTTCCAACATTTAGCGTAGATCCAGCATTTTTTAATCATTGTTATATTTGCTGATTAGCTTTTTGAGAGTATTAAAATTTATTTTTGTCTGTTACAATTCCTCTGAGCTTATTGAATAAATAAGCATGGATTTATTTCTTCCAATAAACTGATGTTCACAACTGTGTTTGTAATAAAATAATATTATATTCCAAGAGAGTTTGGCTGGAGGAAGAGCATTTTTTGGCTCATTTATTTTAAAATGTGCCTAGATTATTTTTTATATGTTTCTTTTGGTGCCCTTTGGCAGACAAAGCAGCGTATTCTCATATCAAAGCAACAACAAATAAAGAGATATCCGCTCCTGCTATAAAGCTGATATAATCTGAAGCTTTATCAACTACGTCTGATCTTTTCTCATTTTTCTGCAAGGAAATGTAGAGGCATTTTTGCCAAAGTAGGTTTTCCCATTATAAAAAAAATATTTAAATTATCCTTTGCGAGGAGCTCTCGCACACACAAGCATGCACACACACAGAGGCACACAGATATACAAGAATATGACATGCATCTATTTATGGAGTGGGAATAATCCAGAATTGTTTTTTGACGGATCTATCAGGAACTTGGGCACTGCAATTAATATAATGGGAGAACTGTGTATCTTATGTGTCAATATCTATATCTATTCTGCACGAAATAAAAATAGCTATTTTAAATTGTAAATAGCATTTTCAGAGAGGATATTAAAAACATACCAGATCTATGTTCTGCATGATATCCTGGAAAGAGGGGTGAGTTCGAAATTGCTCAAAGAGATCCCGCTTATATAGCAGGGCATACACTAAATTGGAGTTATGATGGAGGGAATTTGTTAAGCAGGAGTTGATTATTTCTAACATCATTCGAATGACTTCTTCAATCACGTTCAAATCCTGGGCCTAAGAGAAAGAAACAAAGGTATTTCTAGTCAGGACAGGTATTAACAAACATAAAACAGATATCAGAACATTTCATTACTTTTCCCCTAGGTTATCGCTCAAGAACAAATAAATTAAATTTTTAGCAGAGCACATGATTTTGATGGAACATAACACATATTTAGTTCCATATTTGATTCTCAGCAAAATCAAGTTGCCTGGCAATTTAAATAATAAATCATCCATATCAAAAGGTTCGACAGATGGACTGATTTTTTTTAAAATGTAAGCAATTGTACTGTGTTCCCCCGATAATAAGACAGGGTCTAATTTTCTTTTGACCCCCGAAATAAGCACTTGGCCTTAAATAAGGCCAAGGGAGGTCTTATTATTTTTGAGGTGCAGGAGGCGGCAAGCATGGTCACCTCATGGCTGCTGCTGTGTTGCAATATTTTCAGGGAGGGCTTATTTTGGGGGGGAAGAGCTTATGTTAGCGCATGTGCTCAAAAGTCCGATTGGGCTTATTATCCAGGGAGGTCTTATTTTCAGGAAAACAGGGCATGTGATCTTTTAGATAGCTTTAAATGCAACAAATGCAAACAAATATACATGAATCCCATCAAACTGTACAGTTCTGGGGAAATTATCAGGATTTTCTTGATAATGACCCAGAAACAATCCTAACGTAATTGTTATTATTTTATACCAACTATCCTAGGGATCTTTTTAGCATTCAGCAATCTAAATACTAAATCATGTTTGTGTGTGTGTGTGTGTGTGTGTGTGTGTGTGTGTGTGTGTGTGTGTTTCTCCAGCATAACTCTGGAATGCCTCAAGCAATTCCAACCAAACTTGGTACACAGATGACTTACTCTCTGGAAACAAATACTATAAGACACCCTTAATACAACGCCGGGTTATTATAATGGTAGCAATGGGGTAAAAAATTGGCAATGGCAAAACCACTTCTGAAATCTTGACAAGAAAACTTCAGTTGCAAGGAGTAAATACTGAAAGTACCAAATAAATAAATAAATAAATAAAATTAAGGTTGGGGGGAAATGCACAAGCTGGAATGGCCTCTTTGGCAATCATCAAAAGACAGAACTGTGATAGACGTGACAGGTCCTTTGTTGCTCTCTGAGCTTAGCTGTTTTCTTGCAGGCCATTACCTAACTAGGTAACATCATCATGCTAGGCTAGCCATTCATTCCCGTAGTTATACCCAGTGGCGAACACCATTAACGTTGACACCAGCCAGAGCACAGAAAAACTTAAAGAAGTAGTGTAAGATTAGAAGATGTGGAGAGACCTAGCCCACAGAATCGCCAAAATGCGGCTACGACTACATGGATAATATCAGTCTTCCATCCTTCTGAGGTTGGTAAAATGAAGACCCAGATTGTTGGGGGCAATAAGCTGTCTTTGTAAACTGCTTAGATCAGGGTCCCCAACCTTTTGGACTTCAGGGACCACTAAATTCGTAATTTAAAATCCCGTGGACCACTAATATGATCTGCCTAATGACCGGCTGGGTGGGCTTGGCTAGGTGATCGTGTGACTAGGTGGGCATGGCCAACTCGATGTCGCTCACGTTGAGGGGCACCTCGCCAGCCTCCACTTGCTCCTCCCCTCCCAGCCACTCCTCACCTGCCCACCCGGGCTCCTTAGGGCCCCAACAGGAAGCAGTTGTTGGAGCTAAGCAGCCACCATGACAAAGAGTTGGCAAAACAGCTCAGTTCAAATTTGACCTGACCGAGAAGGAGGCTCAGTAGAAGCACCTCACTGAGGACTACGAGCATAGGCTTTCCAAGCAGAGGGAAGACCTGCGGGAGTGCAAGGCGAGGTACCGGTGCCTGGAGGATCAGCGGGCTGAGATGGTCAGCCAGTTCCAGGCCATGATGCAGTCCCACTGGAATGAAGCTCTCCGGCTGTTTGCCACCAGCAGTTCTTCGCTCCAGCCTTCACCCAAAGCCCCACATCAGGAGGCTGAAGCAGACCCCAAGTCAGAATTTCTCCCCCCCTCCGACCCGCACAAAAATACTCCGAAAGGGGAGATTCTGCAGCAACATAAATGTTCATTGCAAGTATCCGGCCCAGGGGCTGTAGTTTTGAGGACCCCTGATTTAGTGCAATATAAAAAATGCAAATAATTTTTCTGCAGCCCACCAAAATTGTCTCGCGAACCACCAGTGGTCCACGGACTACTGGCTTAGTGACTGCTGGCTTAGAGAGGGCTGTCAAACACTATGAAGCTTTATATAAGTCTTATTGCTATCATCATCATCACTTCAGATGATTCCTCCTCAATAGAAAATAGATTCGATCGTTTTCCTGTCAGATTCATAAATAACCTTCCAAAATGATCATTATAATAACTAACCATTGCATTTAATAATATCCTTGGTGGCAGCAGGAGCTGCATGCAAAGAGGCTATAGAGATGAGAAGGGAGGTTTTACCCCCTACTATGCAGAAGGAAATGAGTGGGGTGTTAGCAGAGTAACCCTTTCTTCTATCCCCAATGTAGATATGTAGCAGAGTGCTGAGAAGAAACAGAGTTAATTTATTCCACCCTTTCAGCTAGCTAATAGTTTACTTTTGGACTTTTGGGAAACGGGAAGAAAGAAGCTAGAGAACAAGCAGAAAGTCAAGGACAAAATGTATATAATAATGGTGAAATACTATCAACAAAGAGTAGCGTTCTTCATTGTCTTAAACTATCAATACAAAGCTGAGACATCTCTGGATATAGACATGGCATTAAGGCAGATATAAACCATGTTATAAAAACATTTCACCATTACTAAAAACGTTTGGTTTTCCTGAGCAGTAACTTTCGTACCCAGCTGCAAAACAACTAAAGTACGGAACTGGGATTTCTCCTCAAGACAGAGGCTTAAGTAAGGAAGAATTTAGCAATTATCCTTCAATGCAACAGCTGCTCTCCATGTGAAAAAGATATTGTACTAGCCTAGTTATAGTTTTTGTACATCATAGCTTAGACTTCTGAAAGAATTGTGAACATTCCCCTTGTAAAAACTTTCACTTGGCTTCTAATTCCGAAATAGTAATAATACTATCTAGGTGCCAGCCTGCCATGATTTGGGTGACAAATTCTATAATATCAAAAATATTTATTTACAAAAGTAAGTTCTCTAGAAGTTACAAAGGAAGATGTGAAATCCTTCTCTAAAAAGAAACCACCCAGAATTTGGTACAGGGGAAGGAAGGAAGGAAGGAAGGAAGGAAGGAAGGAAGGAAGGAAGGAAGGAAGGAAGGAAGGAAGGAAGGAAGGAAGGAAGTTAAGAAATAAATAAAAGAGGGAGGGAGGGAAGGAAGGAGGGAAAGAAAGAAAGAAAGAAAGAAAGAAAGAAAGAAAGAAAGAAAGAAAGATTATAAGTTGATTAAAGTTAACAATCTGGTATCTACTTCATAAACATAGCAAACTCATTGATGATTGAGTAACTTGTGTACAGGATGTCTGAGGTAAACAAATGCTACTATAAGCATTTCAACCCTATATTTGAGATCACTTAGCTCTAGCAATGTGTTGCTGTAATCCAACTCCCAGATGTTTGCTACTAACCCAGCTATAAACTGGGCCAATGGTGGTTTGACCAACATGATTAGGGCACCAATGTAATCTGGACAAGGCTCTCCTGGCTGTAGCTACCATTTGGATTTCTGCTTTATCTAGAAGTATTCTTAGACTGTGGACCTGATCTTTGAAGAGTAATATAGTCCCATTCAAGACTATTCCTGGATCTGCCTGTGTCCTAACCAGGAGCCTTTTCATTCTCAAGATCTGTACCAATATTTAGCAGGTTTTGACCTGTTCTGGAGAACCGGTAGCGGACATTTTGAGTAGTTTGGAGAACCGGTAAATACCACCTCTGACTGCCTTGCCCCCATCTATTCCCTGCCTCCCAAGTCCCAGCTGATCTGGAGGAAATGGGGATTTTGCAGTAACTTTCCCCTGGAGAGGGGAGGGAATGGAGATTTTACAGTATCCTTCCCCTGCCACCCCCACCAAGCCACGCCAACAGAACCGGTAGTAAAAATTTTTGAATCCAACCACTGATCTGTACCACGATTTCTCAACCTGACCAACTTCAAGATGTGTGGACTTCAACCTCCAAAATTCCCAAGCCAGCCATTGAGAATTGAAGTTGCCAAGGTTGAGAAAAACTCATCTAAAGCTTCACCCAGCCAATTATTCCTGCATGGCATCGATATAAAAAAGAGAGGAAAACTTGGCTTAATTTAAAAGCATTAGAAAATTTGCTTTGTTTGTTTTGGGAGAAACACATACATGTCGTTTATCATCATTCTAGGAAGTTTTCAAAAGCACCCCTTGAATTTCCTATGTTTTCAATAACAACAATAACAACAACAAAAAGGTAAAGTCTTCAGTAAAATTTATGTGAGGGAGGAGAAAGGGAAATGCGCAAGTACGCTGCATTTTAAATTTAAGGTGTAATCTGTCTTCATGGGGCAACTTTTCAGTTCGTAGTTCTGCAGCGGAGTCCTTTATGTAGTTACATTTATTCATATGTACATAGAAATGTTTCCAGACAAATTACGCCATTTGCAGGATAAACAACAAAATATATTAGAAGAACAATTATCCTTTCAGAGCTATCCTGCTTTGCAACTTGAGGATTAATTTGAACGAGGTACACTACAGCATCTCCTCTGATGGTCCCTATGCCAAGTCTGAGTATCTTTAAATTGTGTATCTTTAAAGCCAGTCTGGGATTGCGTTTGCAAGAAAAAGGAAGGATTTTTTAAAGAAAGAAATATAAAGCACTCTCTTCATTACAGTGCTTGGATCAACATAAGCAAGAATATCCTCCAGGCAATGTCCTGATATGCTACTCTGTCAGGGGAAGGATATTAAGGTAATTCATCTTAAAAACAAATAGGAGCCTAACTCCTTCAAGACAAATGTTTATTTAGTGCAATAGGATGCTCCCCACAGTGACCGACTACTGTGTCTCATTCTTGGAAAGCCTGCAGGCAAGGGAAGACAGAAACCCTTTGCTGGTGCTTCCCAACAAGTGGGATTCAGTGACAAATCTTTCAACAGAGAAGCCCTTTAGGGCAGAGATGAGGAACCATGGCCCTTTCACGACTTGTGGACTTCAACTCCCAGAATTCCTCAGCCAGCTGAACCTGCCATGCCCCCGGACCGGTTCTATCGGCGGCGGCGCCATCTTGATTTTCAGTTCTGCACATGTGCAGAACAATCTTCATTGCAGAAATGTAAAAGTTTTTGTGCGCTGAACTGGCAGTAATGCCAGCAGCAACCCACCCCTGGCGCGCATACCGCTCTTTGCATGTGCATCCACACCACAAACCGGAAGACCAGGCGGCTGGTGCGCATGTGTGTGCTGGAAACCGAAAGATCATCTTCCTGGCGCATGTATGAGCACCGGGCGGTTGCTTTCTGGTTTCTGGCCCGCGTGCTCCCAGTTTGGCACTCACTACTCTTATTTTCTAGAGGAAAAAAATAACTGATGATTAGGGGACTGGGGACTAAAGGAGAACGGTTGCAGGAACTGGGTATAATTCTAGTTTAATGAAAAGAAGTACTAGGGGAGACATGATAGCAGTCTTCCAATATCTCAGGGGTTGCCACAAAGAAGAGGGAGTCAAACTATTCTCCAAGGCACCTGAGGGTAGAACAAGAAGCAATGGGTGGAAACTAATCAAGGAGAGAAGCAACTTAGAACTGAGGAGAAATTTCCTGACAGTTAGAACAATTAATCAGTGGAACAGAAGTTGCCTCCAGAAGTTGTGAATGCCCCAACACTGGAAGTCTTTAAGAAGATGTTGGATAGCCATTTGTCTGAAACGGTATAGGGTTTCCTGCCTAGGCAGGGGGTTGGACTAGAAGACCTCCAAGGTCCCTTCCAACTCTGCTATTGTATTGTATTGTAACTGTGGGAACTATGAGGGGAATGAATTCATGTTGACTGACTGAAGCTGATTCCTGCGAAATTGGGTTTCATGCCCTTCCCCTTTGGCAAATACAAAAATGGGCCCACTTTTGGCCTCCCAAACCCCCCACACATCCCAGTTTTGCCCTTCCCAGCTCCCAGGAGCACTCTGCAGGCCTCCCAAACCCTCTGTGTGCCCCGTTTTTGGTGAAAACGGGATGCACAGGGTGGGGTTATTTGGTGTATAAGACACCGACAGTTCCACCCTCTTTTAGGGGGTGGGGGAGAAAGTGTGTCTTATACTCCAAAAAGTACGGTATATAATAACAAAGTTCCAAAGTTTTTCTCTTATCATCTCTACAGTTTTGAGTGTGTTCAGTTTAAGATGGTTCCGGCCGCACAACAGGGCCAGTTGTTCAACTTCCCGTCTGCATGCAGATTTGTCATCGTCTCAAATTAAGACTAATCATAATCATCATCATTTCGATGTAGAATCTGCCTGGCCGACATGTGCAAGACGGGAAATGAAACTTAGGCTCCTGTCTCCACAATTCTCTGTAATGATTCTTCACTGTAGAAAACTTTGCTCTTCCAGATACGTCAGGCATCCTGTTTATTTACTTTCTCTAATTATGAAAATGATTTTATTTCAGTAGGCCTTTGGCAACTGACTTTTAGTATTGTTATGATTTTATGGGATTTGGGTTGCCACTTTCCTGTCAGCTGTCAACTGCTTGAAGTCTTTGAAGCTGGGTGGGATGTAAATTCATATTCACAGAGATTAATACCACAGAAAATAAATGATTTATTTGCTGGAATTCACTTTGTAAGCAATTTCCATTTTCAACCACTCCAAAAAAAAAACAAAAACAAACCTAAACTACCAGAGGAAAACATTTTAAGGAGATAAGCAGGAATGGAAAAATACAAGAATGGCCGTTTGGAAGCATGGATCGGTTTGCGGCAATAACTGGATGAGGAAGGACACATGTTTAATGTGTCTGATGGCAAAAGTTAAGCATTTTAAAAAGATCCGAAAATGGATTACAAACGTGAACATTCCTCCTCAGATACCATAAAGTCATCTCTGTTGGCTGGAGAAGATAGGTTTGTACTCAAAATATTTGGACTGGTTGGGAACGATTGCTGTAAACATTAATGAAGTAGAAAATTACATAAACGAGGAGGCAGGGGGGGAAAGCAGAGTTTAGGAATTTAACCTCATGCGTGTATGTTGTTGTTAGTTGCAAAGTCGTGTCCAACCCATCGTGACCCCATGGACAACATTTCTCCAGGCCTTCCTCTCCTCCACCATCCTCTGGAGTCCATTTAAGCTCACGCCTGCTGCTTCGGTGACTCCATCCAGCCACCTTATTCTCTGTTGTCCCCTTCTTCTTTTGCCCTCAATATTTCCCAGCATGAGGCTCTTCTCCAGTGAGTCCTTCCTTCATTAGGTGGCCAAAGGATTTGAGTTTTCTCTTCAGGATCTGGCCTTCTAAAGAGCAGTCAGGGTTGATCTCCTCTAGGACTGACTGGTTGGATCGCCTTGCAGTCCAAGGGACTGACAGGAGTCTTCTCCAGCACCAGGTGTGTCAGGGGTGGGTTGCTGCCGGTTTTACTACTGGTTCTCAACCCCTGCACACACTTACTTCGCTCGCACGCCAGACACACACTGCACATGTGTGCATTGTTCAATGTAAATTGTTCTTCGTGCATGCGCAGAACGATTAACAGTGTACTGCTCATGCACAGTCACTAAAATCCAAAATAGCGATGGCCCAGCAGCGGCAAGGGAACCAGTTCGGGGACGTGGCAGGCTTGGGTCACTGCCGGTTCTGACACCCAGGCCTGAATTCCACTTCGGCTGAACCGGGCCAAACCGGGAGCAATCCATCTCTGATGCATGTATACTCAAGGGTAAACTGTAGTAGGTGGAACTGAAGCATCTTCCTTGCTGTGGTCCCAATAGAGGAGGGAGAAGTTCTTGGTAAGAGAGCTAAAAAATTTCCCAGGTGAACAAGTCTCAGGTATGCCAAGAGTGGAGCATCATAGCTCTTACTGGCTTGAAAGATCTCCCAGAGATCCTGGCAGTAGATCTCAGAATGAATTACACAGAACTGGGACCTCAGCCCAAATTATTTCAGTAGGGTGTTCTTTCAGCTTGAAACGGCTAACTGATTTTTCTTCTTACAAACCAAGTCACAATTAGATAGCATAGAAGACTCAGACTTAGAATAACTATATTGTCACTATTAATGTATACTAATCTGTATTCGTTGCATACAGCTTTCAAAGGATCATCGCCTCCAATATTGCACTACGTAAACATGACAAAATAAATACCATACAGTAACTCAGAACGGGAAGAAGATATAACTGCATCTATTGTGATTGTTGTCAGGGGAAATTTCACCCTGAGCTAACGAGGTCTAGAATCGATGGCTTTCCAAACAGCATATCTTCAGAAAAAGCGAAAAATAAAAACCCGAGAACATGTTCTAATGAAAACAAAACTTTTAATATGAAAATAAGAAAATAAACAAATCTATCTAATTGTTACATTTTGGCAAGAGCAATTATCGTCCACCTTCGTGGCAGATGAACAGAAGATCAAAAGGGAAGAAGTCTCTGGAATGTGTGATGTATATGAAATGTGTTAAGAAGCATGCGCAGTAAATCATTGCTGATAAGGGCCTATGACCTGCGCAGTATATCTCAGTTCAGCTAGCAAACAATTAACGCAGTGACAGTGATGACTATATCAGTAGTCCTCGACTCACAGCCACAATTGAGGCCAACCTTTCTGTTGCTAAGTGAGAAACTTCTTTAGTGAATTTTGCCCCATTTTAGGACCTTGCTTACCACAGTTGTTAAGTTAGTCACACGGTTCTTAAGTGAATCTGGCTTCCCCATTGACTTTGCCTGCCAGAAGATCACAAAAGGAGATCACATGACCCCGGGATGCTGCAATTGTCATAAGTGTGAAAAGGGGTCATAAGTCCCCTTTTTTTCAGAGCTGTTGTAACTCCAAACAGAAACTAAACGTTGTAAGTTGAGAACTATCTGTATTGAGAAATATATCTAAAATAATAATCAGGAATGCAGACGCAATAACTATGCTGGCCTGTCCATAATAAAGATTAACATGTTAACTGAAAGCGCAGAACTGATTTTTTAAACTATGTATGTTTTAACACGTAGAACCTAATAAAGACATTAATAATAATTTCACATGATTCACCATGATGTGCTATTTTTGTTATTCATGTAGAGGCAACAAATACCAGACTTGCCCCTTAACGCAAAAAATACAAACAGGAAGGAAAAGATTCAATGACTTTGGAGAATTTTGAGAACAGGCACATCATACCATTGTTTGAAAGTAAGCGTTGTTTGTGACATTCCCTATTATTTTTAAAGTTTATTCTCTTTAATGCTGGATAAGAATGCTGATAAACATAAACATTTATGACGCCATTCGCCTTCCTGTCTCCTAGACGGAGAGCAAGGACTGCAAAGGGATGCACCAAAAATTAAAAAAATATAAATCCCGAAGGGAGAATATAAGACACATTCCAAAGGCCTCTTGGGAAAGTGTATAACCCGTGTTGGCGGCTATGGGAAAAAAATAGCAGTAGACTAAATAAGAATTGGAAGAGTCTAACAACTCTGCTAAGCTTCTGAGGCTGATTAGGTAAATGTGTAAACTGATGGGATCATACAGTAATTTTACTTTCAATAGTATCAATCTAAACCACATTAAAATGCACCGACCTGGTACTGTCACATCTATTTTATAAAGATCACGTTTATGCCAGAATGTACATGCTTTTGTAGCAGTCCTATATAATAAGAAACATAGAATTGTTGAGTTGGAAAGGAGTATTTAGGTCACTGAGTCCAATACCCAGCTCAGGGCAGGAATCCAAATTAAATCATCCTTGACAGATGGCTGTCTGGCCTCCTACATTCAGGGAAGGGGAGACCAACACTTTTCTAGGTTACAGCATTTAAATTGTTGCCTCCTCTTACTATGAAGAAGGTTTGAAATAGTCAGGTGGGAATTTCTAATTCCCATCCTACAAAAACTCTTTCTAGAAGTGAATTTCTAGAACTCGGAAAGGTAAGAGTGCTAGTATTTAAATTCTGGGATGAAAAAATATATATACAGGGCAGCACTCCTGGGTGCCATTAACCATCTTGCATACATCGCTTCCTAATTCTCTGCAATAAATCTACTTATCTAACTTCTTGCTGCCAGCTTACATATGTGGAATACCTGGTGGTACAACATGCTGATGTTTTTTAAGGTTAGACCAGAGATGGCTAACCTTTTTGTGTCGTGTGCCAAAACTGTGTGTGTACAAACGTAATAGTGTGCGCCTGCACCCATAATGCAATGTGTGCAAAACAGCCCCCATGCATGCGTGGGCAATCCTGCGCATGCCTGCGCAACCACTGGGCTCTCCCACCCCCGCACATGCGTCCCACCCCCCCCTCGTCCATTTTTGGCTTCCCGGTTGATGCAGGAGGCTTTCCAGGCCCAAAATCGGATGCAGGGGGGCTGGTGCCCCTGCGCCCCATTTGGGGCCTGGAAGACCTTCTGCACCAACTTGGAAGCCAAAACGGGGTGCGGGGTGCTGTGCGAGGCCCCAAAATACAATGCGAGTGCCCCCTGTGCACTCAGTTTTTAAGAAAAGTCATAAAATGGGACAGAACTCTCTTAACAAATTTCTCACTTAGCAACTGAAATAATGGGCTCAACTGTGGTCGTGAGTCGAGGACTACCTGTGTTTCCTTGGGTGATCAATTAATTTTTGTAAAAAAGGATTATTTGACTTCGCAGATGATTCATTTTAGTCGGTAACTCTTAACAGGTTTTTTTCTCCTCCTGTCTTGGTAGCCTACGTTTTTTGGGGGGGAGTATGGCCAGGCCATATGTATGCCCATATACATAAGTGTGATGTATTAATGGAGTAGGAGGAATATCCCAGTTGGGTTTCAGCTAGATTTGGCTATCCTGGTTTGACAAAACGAAGAGGTTGAGGTTGAGAAAAGAACGTAAGATAGACGAGTTCTTGAATGCTCTCTGAACTGAACAGAATAACAGTATAACAGAGTTGGAAGGGACCTTGGAGGTCTTCTAGTCCAACCCCCTGCTCAAGCAGGAGACCCTATGTCACTTCAGACAAATGACTGTCCAGTTTCTTCTTAAAAACCTCCAGTGATGGAGCGCCCACAACTTCTGAAGGAAGCCGTTCCACTGATTAATTGTTCTAGGTTGCTTCTCTCTTTGATTAGTTTCCATCCATTGCTTCTTGTCCTGCCCTCAGGTGCTTCAGAGAACAGGTTGACCCCCCCCCCACTTCTTCGTGGCAGCCTGCTATCATGTCACCCCTGGTCTTCCTTTTCATTAAACTAGACATACCCAGTTCCTGCAACCATTCTTCCTATGTTTTAGCCTCCTAATCTTCTTTGTTGCTTGCAGACATTTCATGAAACAACCAGACAGATCATCAAAAACTCCACAGTTCAACACTGAGTTACACATATTCTTTCTATTGGAATTTCCTTCCTTCCTTCCTTCCTTCCTTCCTTCCTTCCTTCCTTCCTTCCTTCCTTCCTTCCTTCCTTCCTTCCTTCCTTCCTTCCTTCCTTCCACCTTCCCTCTTTCCACCAGGAAATTAAGCACTTTAAGGTGCTGTAATGAGAACTGTCCTGGAAGCTATATTACCCCACCTTTGTAGATGTTCTTTCAAAAATGACTAAGTTAAGCATGCAGTTTGCATTCGTGAGAGACAAAACCACCACACTATCTTCTACAAATCCACTTTGGAGCCACTTAATTATCATTGAAAGAAATTCTGTCAGCCTGGGCCTGATTGCTAGCTCCTAAATTAAAAAGCGAGAACTCGAGGCTAAGATTTCTGGAGAATTTTGATTAACAGGTCATAAGATGAAACATCAATGAACAAATGAAATACGGGGCAAACAATAACACACGGCAATAATAATAACAACAATAACTCAATATTTTTGAATGCCACAGCACAGGATAGCTAACAGGAGTTACCCTGTGATTCGTATATACAAAACAAGCTGAAAAGAATCAGTGTGGGAACTGGAAAAAAATCGCAATCCTGAGGACTTCTTCATTTTCCCCAGGCTGAGGGTGTGTTGACAAATATGGCCAAACCGTGTTTCTTTTTCCCTTCTCCTTATGTGAGGAAAAGCAAAAATTAGCAGGGAGCCTTAAGAGTTTTGCCTGAGGCAACTAGGGTTTCAAGTCAACCTACTTTCTTCAGAAATACAATATTTAATTTTAAAAAAGGACTATCTACTGAAAAAGTAATTGCTTGGAGATTAACCCGCTCCTTTCCCTTATTCCCTCAAATATATATGGAGCACTTAGGTCAGGGGTGTCCAAACTTGGCAACTTTAAGACTTGTGGACTTCAACTCCCAGAATTCCCCAGCCAGCTGGCTGGGGAATTCTGGGAGTTGAAGTCCACAAGTCTTAAAGTTGCCAAGTTTGGACACCCCTGACTTAGGTCACGTGGATTGTTGCCACTAGTAAAACAAAACAAAACAAAAATTTTATTTTCTCAAGTTGTTAAAGCAGGGATGGAAAACTGTCGAAGCAAGGCTGCTGAACGTATTTTCCTGTATTCACGAGCAACAAATCCTCCCGAATTTGAACTAGCAGAAATCTGACGCAGCCATTTTTAAAAAATCCGAGTCTGAAAACTCAATTTCCCACGAAAGGAAATAGGCAATAAAAACATCAACTTCCTGCCCTTTAATGATATCCAAGTTCAACCAACTTCGGGAGCCAGCAGCCACCTCACTTTGCCCAGGAAGTCCAAATCTCTGTGGGGCAATTCAACAGGGATTAGTTCTTTTTTTATTATTCATCAAAGCATCACAAAAGCTGGTGGACATAGGAAGGATTTTCCTTTGATATAAGGGGTAAAATAATTTGGTTGAAAATGTGGTCAACAAAAATAAAAGGAATGATGCGAATTCCACAGCGAATTGTCCCACAGCAAGTTGGCCGCGCGTGGCGAGTTGGCCATGACATGTTGGTCGCGGTGAGTGGCCCATGGCCAATTGTCCCATTCCGTCTTTTGAGTTTGCTTACCAGCCAGATGAGAAGTAAGCATGGACAACCAAGAATAATAATAATAATTTAATAATTTATTAAATTTCTAGACCGCCCCCTCTCCCCGGAGGGACTCGGAGCGGTGTACAGGAATAAATTTAAAAACATACAAACAATCATATACATAGCTAAAAATCAAATCAAACAACCCCTGTACGAATTTATAAAAATTAAAAACATTAAGAACAGACCCTAAAACCAATCCTAAAAATTTAGAAATAAAACTGAGGTGGGAAAGATGGAATTAGGCCAAGCCGGCTAGCTGGAATAGGTGGGTTTTAAGTTTCTGACGGAAGGAGCGGAGATCCGTAGTCATTCTAATGTCGGGGGGGAGGTCATTCCAGAGGGTCGGGCCCATCACAGAGAAGGCCCTTCCCCTAGGCGTCACCCGCTGGCACAGCCTAGTGGACAGCACCCGGAGGAGTCCCTCTCTGTGTGAGCGAATCGGCCGAAGGGATGTATGGGGCAGGATACGATCCCGCAAATAGCTAGGTCCTGTGCCATGGAGCGCCTTAAAGATGATTGTCAACACCTTGAAACGCACCCGAAAAGCCACAGGCAGCCAGTGTAGCCCGCGCAGGAGAGGTGTTACGTGGGAGTAGCCAGAGACTCCCGAGACTGCCCGCGCGGCCGCATTCTGAACCAGCTGCAACCTTCGGGTGCATCTCAAGGGGAGCCCCATGTAGAGAGGTCAAGAGGGCCCCTTATACTCCTCAATGTATCCTATTACCAAACCTACGGTAGTAAATACACAAAATCGTGTCATGCCTCTGCAGCAGTGATGGGATTCAGCCGGTTCGCACCACTTTGGGAGAACCGGATGTTAACTTTCTGAGCAGTTTGGTGAACTGGTCGTTGGAAGAAAGCATTAGGGCAGAGAACCGGTTGTTAACCTATTTGAATCCCACCACCGCTCTGCAGGCGATATCGCCAGGCACGAGGCAAATGCGTAGAAAAACTGTCGTGTGGGAAATTTTGTACAATCGCTGCAAAACAATGTGGTGCTTTTGGCTCTTCCTCCTCCATCGAGCAAAATGGTGGGAAACAGATAAGGAGGAAGACTCTACAGACAGTGTGAGTAGGAAAATTGGAACCGGGCCCTATAGAGGCTTAGATATTTCTGGTTATATCATCTTACTTTTCCTTTTTGTGCGTGTGTGGGAATATGCTAGCATGAAGAAGCACACTTTCCGGATGAAGGTTGGACTGCATCCTTTAAGTGACAGTTCTGGTTGAAATGTCAGCTTTATTTTTCCAAGTCATTCGATATCAAGGTTGCCCCAAAAATATAGTACACACGCTGTGATATCCTACCTTTTCTTGTGGTACAGAAAACAAGTCTATTATGTGTTGTTCTATTGTTCTATGCACTTTTGTGCATAATTATAATTGTTGATGAACATCTGCCAAATCCACGTATCTGGGAGGCACATCCTCTCTCTCTCTTTTCTTCTCTCTGTGTGTATGTCTGAGTGTGTGTGTATCTCCTGCCCACCTAGCAGCTTTAAAGCATGCAAAAGTGAGGAGATAAATAGGTATCACTTTGGTGGGAAGGTAACAGCATTCTGTGCCTTTCGGCATGTAGCATTGTTGGCCACAGGGCCATGGAAGCATCCTCGGACAACGCTGGATCCATCGGCTAAGAAATGGAGATAAGCACCATTCCTAGAGTTGGAAACAACTGGACAATGTATAGTGTGTGTGTGTGTGTGTGTGTGTGTCTTGTAAGGAATTATTTGAAGACGGCATCTCTTGCAGTGATCTTTTACAGCATCTCTTACAGTGTCCTAACTCTCTCTATCATCATTCAGTTAAAAATCTGACTGACGGTCAGACCCAAGTCTCATGCATGAACTGGCTCAGCTCATGCAACTTTCTTGCAAATAAACATTATCTCAAAAACATTTTCCCATCAACCACAAGTAGACACTTAAAGCTACAGGAATAACTGGCAGACAATGAATAAATGAGTTCGCTACATTAGTCTAGTTTCATTTTTAGTGAATCAATGGTGTCTCACCGAACAAAAACACTACATCAAACCTCCATATAGGGATAATCTCTTTTCAGCTTGAGGAAATTTAGATAAAGGTGGCATGTCTCTCAACAGAGGCAAAGTCCTAACCAGAGAGCAAAGTTCCTCTCCTTTATTTCACAGATGAAATCTAGATCATAATCACCTAAGTATCACCTGCCTGAGACCCCTTGAAGGGCTCACCTCTCTCTGAGAACCTCTTTTCCAGTTATAGAGCTAGATACATTGGAAACAACTCTCTCCTACCACTCATTTGACCTCTCACTAGCTTGGTGATGACATTCTCTGTCCAAAATAGGGAGAAGAAAGGAGATAGGAGAAAGAAAAGAAAGGAGAAGAAGGCGAGAGGAGAAGGGAGGAAAAGGAAGAAGGAGAGAGAAGGGAAAGAAGGGGGGAAGGAAGAAGAAGGGGGGAGGAGTAGGGAGGAGAAGGAAGAAGAAAAGAGAAGGGAAAGAAGGGGGAAGGAAGGAGAAGGAAGAAGAAGGGGAGAGGAGTAGGGAGGAGAAGGAAGAAGAAAAGAGCAGGGGAAAAAGGGGGAAGGAAAAGAAAGAAAAAAGGGGAGGAGAAGGGAGAAGAAAGGGGAAGAGAAAAGAAGGGAGAAGAAGGGAGAAGGAAAAGAAGGAAGAAGGGAAAGAAGTGGGAAGGAAAAAGAGGAAGAAGAGGAGTAGAGAGAAGGTGGGGGGAGAGGGGAGGATGTCTGCTCCCAGAGCATCTGAATAATTGCCCATTATTCTTCATTGCCAACTAGTTTTGAAAGGTATGGCTATGTCCTGTCAACAAATTCCCATTTTTATTTTTATTTTTTAAAAAACTAGCGGATAACCCGGTGTTGCGTGGGTATTTATTTATAGGGGGGAAATGTCGGGACCAAACGTAATTTCTAATGTTGGATTTTCTGCCTTACCAGAGGGAGCCCCCTTGTTGCCACTACCATGGCAACTCCACTGCGCTGTACAATAGAAGCCATTTTACGGCAGTACAATAGAAGTCATTTGAAGGCACAACAGGCTGTATCATAACAGAACACACATCCCAAGGGATATTAGGGGTGTCTTACCACCACAGTATTTGTTTCCAGAGAGTAAGTCATCTGGGTATCAAGTTTGGTTGAAATTGCTCGAGACGTTCCAGAGTTATGCTGGAACACACACACACACACACACACCTATATCCATATCTATTCATCTATCCATCTATCCAACTATCCATCTAGCCATCTATCTATCTAGAAGAAAAAGATTAGCATTCCAGTTGCTTTTATACTGACTCAGGCAGTCTTCAACAGGGCCTAATGAAGATCGTGGGTCTACAGTTCTCTCTTCAGTAACTCCAGACAATTGTTTGCAACCTCCTGTGTTGTCTAGAATCTTCATGCAGCGAAAATGATATATTCCTTCAAAAGATATAAACGTTCGCCCTAAAACTTTTAGTTCTTCTAAAAGGCGACAGTCACGCTATCGTTGAACCAGCGGGTCCCTAGGCCAAAGCATGTAAGGGGAAATTAAATATGACTTCTAAAATACAATTTGCTTTACGGGACTCAAGTAATGTAAGGGAGCAATTTAGCATCTACCAATGCATGAACACAGTAAGATTACTGGTGTTTTGTTTTGTTTTTTGCTTCTCTGCTGGGGAAATGAAATGAAGGGCTATTTATAAAGAACTCCTTGCTTTGGCTATAATCAAATATAATAACAAGATAGAACAAAAACAATCTTTTTCTGGAAACCACCTTTGTAATACTCCTTTTTAATAACCCTCCTAATGGCCAAATTAGAAGGACCCCAACTAAAGTCATTCATCCCACATAAAACAAACATTGCCTTTTCTTCTTAGCTTTGTTTTACCAGCTATATTATTTCCAGATGATGCTTGAGGGGTTAAGGTTTTTTTTTCCAAGAGTGAGATGCTGAAACCAGCAGCTGCTTTTTATTTACTGTAAGCAAATGTAAGATGAATCTAAACTGGGGAAGGGGGTTTTCATCAGCTGTGAATGGAGCACTGGCTGGAAAAAGAGGACAGCATCTCGCCCAGCAATTACCTATATGAAATTACAGGTAGTCCTCAACCTACGGCCACAACTGAACCTAACATTTATGTTGCTAAGCGAGACGATGGTTAAGTGAATTTTGCCCCATTTTACAATAGCAATAGCACTTAGACTTACAGTGTTTCCTCCCCAATAAGTCAGGGTCTTATTCAGTGGTGAAATTCATTTCTGTTTACTACCGGTTTACTGCCGGCGTGGCTTGATGGGCGTGGTTTGGTGGACGTGGCAGAGGAAGGATACTGCAAAATCTCATTCCCACCCCACTCTGGGGCCAGCCAGAGGTGGCATTTGCCGGTTCTCCGAACTACTCAAAACTTCCGCTACCGGTTCTCTAGAACCTGCTGGATTTCACCCCTGGTCTTATTTTCTTCTGATCCCCAATATAAGCACTTGGCCTTATTTTCAGGGAGGTCTTATTATGTTTGAGCTGCAGGAGGCAGCAAGCATGGTCACCTCATGGCTAACGATGCGTTGCAAAATTTTTGGGGAGGCCTTATTTTCAAGGGAGGGCTTATTTTACTGCATGCGCTTCAAAGCCCAATTGGGCTTATTATCTGGGGAGGTCTTATTTTCGGGGAAACACAGTGTGTACTGTTTTACAGTGCTTTACAGTCCCCTCTAAGCGGTTTACAGAGTCGGCCTATCGCCCCTAACAATCTGGGTCCTCATTGTACCCACCTTGGAAGGATGGGAGGCTGAGTCAACCTTGAGCCTGGTGAGATTCGAACTGCAAATTGCAGTCAGCAGAAATAGCCTGCAATACTGCACTCTAACCACTGCGCCGCCACCGCTCATACAACCTTGCTTGCCATAATTGTTAAGTGGATTATTGCAGTTCTTAACTTAGTCACATGGTTGTTAAGTGAATCTGGCTTCCCCATTGACTTTGCTTCTCAGAAGGTCGCAAAAGGGGATCGCTTGACCCTGAGAGACACTGCAACCGTCACAAATATGTGTCCGTTGTCAAGCGTCTGAATTTTGGTCATGTGACCATGGAGATGCCGCAATGATCATTAAGTGTGAAAAACGGTTGTAAGTCACTTTTTTTCTGTGCTGTTGTAACTTGAAATGGTCATTAAATGAACTTGTTTTAAATTGAGGACCATCTGTACTTAAGAGTTTTTGATCCCAGGAAAAAATAGTAAATGCTCTTGACAGGTAACAGGTAACCAACTGTTCAGTCTAAGGATATGGCAAGGAGAAAGGATAAAAAAAAAAGAAGGGAAATCAACCATGTTCACAGATGTATCACAATCATAATATAATTTTATTTAATGCACTGTCTGGGAATTTCTCATTAAATCCCTTCCCAGGTGCAAGTCACCAAGTTCACAAAGCGTTCCATTTGTGCTTCAGGTCTGACAAAAGCTTTTTTTGATATTTTTGGGCACGCAAAGACAAACCACCTTCTAGGTTGGGCTTAATACCTGAAGGGACTAGTAGCTCAGCCTGTCTACCGCAGCTACGAATAGCTTTAAAAGACTTAAAAGAGGTTACTTAAAATTACTTAAAAGAGTAACTCCAATGAATGACTCCCTCTGAATTGGCAACGCCCTTTTTACGCCAAATACATGCAAGCCAAACACACTGCCGTGTTAAGTTACTTCATTCATTTTTCTATGTGAGATCCTGAAGACTGGAGAATCAGAAAGGTTTCCTGGCAGTCCTTGGGGTTTTCCTGTAATCTTGGCAAACAATATTTCAAAGCCACACTTGACCTTTGGAAGGTGAAACTGGTCCAGGCCGTTGATAAAATTGCCTCTGAATGACCTCTCTCATTAAGAAAAACCAAACTTGGGAATTGGAGGGGAAGCAATGAGCGGGACAAAGATTCATGTGGATGGAAAAAGTTGGGAACGGTCTGAATAAACAGGCTCCAGCTCATCTCAAGGCATACTCTGTGGTTGGGCACAATTATATTTATTCTTTCCCACTGCATTCATATTTGCAGAAAATCATTCAAGGGGGAGGTCTAATTTACTGCATTTGGCCACACCCACTCCAAAATAAATAAACATAACTTAATAGGTTGTTGTGATCTATACGAATAACACTTCCCTTGTTTCCATGCCGACCTAAATATTCAACGGATCCAGTTGAAGTCATAGATATTTTTCGGCTTATGGATGTCAATTAGTCCCCTATCCTTCCCCTTCTCTGGCTTCAATAAGTAGCCAAGAGAAAACTGTGTGAATGGGGTTAAAAGTGAATATTTGCTTGCAACAAAGAATGCTTCCATCATTCTCAAAGAGGAAAGGATTTTGTGATATAAAACCATCCCTGTAGCTCAACGCATTTATCATTTCTTAGAAGTCTCCAATATTACATTTTTGGGGAAAGGTTTGGAAATTAAAAGGGTATCTTGGCTCAAATTATTTCCAGGTAGTATAAACTATTTGGATGTATTTAGAGCATCTGACAAAGTCAAGGCAGTCATAGGCTACAGAGGGATAGAATCAAGATCATGTGAAGTATTAATGCCACTTTATAATGCTTCAGTAAGACCACACTTGGAATATTGCATCCGGTTTTGGTTGCCACAATATAAAAAAGATGTCAAGGCTCTAGAAAGAATACAGAGGAGAGGAACAAAGATGATTAGGGGACTGGAGGCTAAAACATATGAAGAACGATTGCAGGAATTGGGTACAATTTCCCCGAAAATCAGACCTCCTCGGATAATAAGCCCAATCGGGCTTCTGAGCCCATGTGCCAAAATAAGCCTTCCCCCTAAATTTTGCAACACAGCAGCAGCCATGAGGTGACCCCGCTTGCCGCCTCCTGCACCTCAAAAATAATAAAACCTCCCCCAAAATAAGGCCAAGTGCTTATTTGGGGGGGGGGGTTCAAAAGAAAATAAGATCCTGTCTTATTTTCGGGGAAACATGGTATGTCTGGTCTACTGAAAATAAGGACTAGAGGGGATGGTAACTGGTTCCAATACTTGAGGGGCTGCCACAAGGAAGACGGGATCCATGTATTCACCAAAGCAACCTCGAACTAAGGAGAAATTTCCTGGCAGTGAGACCAATTAATCAGTGGAACGACTTGCCTCCAGTAGTTGTGAATGCTCCAACACTGGATGTTTTAAAGAAGATGTTGAATAACCATTTGTCTGAAGTGGTGTAAGGTTTCCTGCTTAAGCAAGGGGTTAGACTAGAAGACCTCCAAAGTCCCTTCCAACTCTGTTATTCTGTTCTGTTAAATCTGATTTCAGTCTGGCTTGCAGCACAGAAATTGTTTTTCCTTCTAAAAACTTACTTAGGAATCTTTCTATGAAATATCTCAGTGGATTCAAACTCTGCAGTGCCATGACTCCCTGAAAATGATAAATAAATACATTTGGGTGGAACTCTTCCCCTCCCTGCCAAATAAAACTAATGATTTCATTATGATTTGGAGTTAAGAAAGAAATGCATGTAAATAATCGTTTTTAAAAATTGCATTTTAATCTAGGCATCGAATACAATGCTACAACCTTGCATCTTTATAAAATAAAACCTTCTCATCAGAAATAGACAATAAAACAATCCATTCTCAAACCATATTTTTAATGGGATGCATAAACGTGCCCAGTTTTTGCTAAGTCAGCCACTTGCAAGATTTATTTTGGATCAATGTTTGGGTTTTTTAAAATATATATATATATATATATATATATATATATATATATCAGCAACTGTAGTAACTCTGCCAACAAAAGTGCATAGAGTCAAGGCTCTGGTTTTCCCAGTTGCAATGTATGGCTGTGAAGGTTGGACCATAAGAAAAGCTGAGCGCCAAAGAATGGAGGCCTTTGAACTCTGGTGCTGGAGAAGACTCCTGCGAGTCCCTTGGACTGCAAGGCGATCAAACCGGTCAGTCCTAGAGGAGATCAACCCTGACTGCTCTTTAGAAGGCCAGATCCTGAAGAGGAAACTCAAATACTTTGGCCACCTAATGAGAAGGAAGGACTCCCTGGAGAAGAGCCTCATGCTGGGAAATATTGAGGGCAAAAGAAGAAGGGGACAACAGAGAATAAGGTGGCTGGATGGAGTCTCTGAAGCAGTCGGCATGAGTTTAACTGGACTCCAGAGGATGGTAGAAGACAGGAAGGCCTGGAGGAACGTTGTCCATGGGTTCGCGATGGGTTGGATACGACTTCGCAACTAACAACAACAAAGTAACTCATGATTTTGTAGCCAACTCATCCAGACTTAGCAGAAGTGACCAGGGGCAGCAATACTGTTTTGAATGTCCAAGCCGCCCCCCTTCCCCAAATTTGAGAAGAGGAAAACCAAGGCTGTGATGAACTAAGATATTTCCAGAAGCGCCAAAGTAGATTCTGAACCAAATCTTGCCCCCCCCCCCCCTCCCTGCCTTTGAATCAATGCTGATTCCTGGCAAATGCCTGGACAAGTCCTTGCAGTTTTCGTGAAGATTTTTGGAAGTGGTTTGCTATTGCCACCTTCCTAGGGCTGAGAGTAAGTGACTGGCCCAAAGGTGGCACTAAAACTCATACCCTCCCGGTTTCTAGACGTAATCACAACACAAATTGGCTCTTGATGCTAAATTGGAAACCAAACTGTCCTTTTGCTACCTAGGGACAGAGGCAGGGGTGGGTTTCAGCCAGTTCGGACCGGTTCGGGCAAACCGGATGTTAATTTTACGTCCGGTTGGGTGAACCAATAATTCTGATGACTGGCTGGTCCCGCCTCATCCCGCCCCTTCCCTCCCAGGAGTTCCTATGTGGCCCGTTTTGGAACCCAGGTAAGTGCAGGGGGTGCGTGGAGCCCAGGGAGGTGGAAAACGGGCCTCCCAGAGGCCCATGGAGGATGAAAACGGCCTATTTCCAGCCTCCAGAGAGCCTCTGGAGCCCGTTTTTGCTCCCAGAATGGTACAGGAGACTGCCTAGACCCCGCCCACCATGGCCACGCCCACCCAGCAACCAGGCAGAGAACCGGTTGTTAAATTATTTGAACGCCACCACTGGACAGAGGCTTGTTTAAAGGGCATGCTAGAAGCTTCACTCTTTTATCATACTGTGCCCATTGTGTTCTTCCTCCCCGTTGCAATGGGAACCATTTGCAAAAGCTCAAGATAGGAAAACGAGAGTAAAGCATTTGCTGAAAATCACCATTTTGCCTTGCAAGGTTTTTTTTTTTTTGGTTAAATACCTTTCGTGAGTTTCAGACATGATGTCACCAGCCAAACTTCCTATATTTTGGTGATGGTTGTTGCTAGGCTCTCACACTCTTTGAACAGACTTGTGCAAACCGAGGGGGATGTATTTTTTGACTTCTTCCTTAAAAGATTATATTTCGATACTCACATAATCTGGAAGTGGAGAATCCGCAGCCGACAGGGAACCTCTCAAAGACTGGGTGGCTTGTTCCAAAACTTTGTTGTGCTTTTTGGACAACAACGAAAACAAGCTGGAGGGGAAGGGAAGGAAAAACCGTTATATTGTTTTCATAGGAGTCGATCGTTCTGTTTTTATGAAGCAGGGGTGCCAATTTAGTACAGACCAATGTTTCCTAAGCATGGCAACTCGAAGATGTATGCACTGGGGAATTCTGGGAGTTGAAGTCCGTACATCTTTAAGCTGCCGGGCTTGAGAAACACTACTATAGGCCTGCGATGGCGAACCTATGGCACACTTATCACAGGTGGCACAAAGAGCTCTCTCTGTGGGCAAGCGCGCCGTCATCAGCTGCTCTCCTGGTTCCTGGTGTGCACATACAGGGTAGTTAGCTGGTCTTTGCAGGCGCTGGAGCGCCGGAAAACACCCTAAAAATGCCCCCAAAAAACAGCCGGAATGGCCCAGAAAAATGGTTAAAAAACAGGCATGTGCGCACTGGCCAGCTGGTCTTTGGGTTTCCGGTGCTCCAGCGTCAGGGCTGGGTTCCTGCCAGTTCTAACCTCTTTTATAGAAGAGGTTCCTCAAATCTACCGTGCTGTTTAGAACCGGTTCCAGCTCCCTCCCTCCTGCCTGTCCACACATCAAGATGAAGAGCGAGAGGAGGAATTCTGGGAGTTGAAGTCCACAAGTCTTAAAGCTGTCAAGTTTGAACACCCCTGGGGCTTTTTTTCTAAAGGGTTAGGGGTGCAAGGGTCTTGTAACTTGACAGCTTTAAGACTTGCACACTTCAATGCCAGAGTTTCTGAGCCAACATGACTGGAGGAGGAATTCTGGGAGTTGAAGTCCACAAGTCTTAAAGCTGTCAAGTTTGAACACCCCTGGGTTTTTTTTTTCCTAAAGGGTTAGGGGTGCGAGGGTCTTGTAACTTGACAGCTTTAAGACTTGCGTGCTTCAAATGCCAGAGTTTCTGAGCCAATATTTTGGTTGCTAAGCAAGAGCGTGGTTAAGTGAGTTTTACCATGTATTACAAGTTGGCCACACCCACCCAGTCACATGACTGCCAAGCCACTCCCACTTGGTCACATGGCTAGCAAGCCACTCCCACCCAGTCACATGGCTGGCAAACCACTCCCACAAAGCAGGCCACACCTACAGAAGAGGTTCTAAAAAAATGTGAAACACACCACTGTCCGGCGTGCACGCATGAACACACGTGCCGCGTGTTCCGGTTTGGGCACTCGGTGCTGAAAAGGTTTGCCATCACTGCTATACGTTCTGCCTTACAGAGGTAACCCCCCCCCCAAAAAAAAAGCTTATAAAGTGTTTTTTTCAGAAATTGAATTTTATAAAGCAGGGGTCTCCAACCTTGGCAACTTTAAGACTTGTGGACTTCAACTCCCAGAATTCCCTTCTCAGCCAGCAAAGCTGGGAGGAAAAGTCCACAAGTCTTAAAAGTTGCCAAGGTTGGACACCCCTGTTGTAAAGGACGTATTTATTTTGAAAGTAAAGTTGTTCACAGGACAAAGACTTGTGTTTGGACAGCATGAAAGAAAAAGTGAGTGCACTGCAAATATAAATTAATCCAGAGCCACAATTCAAGCTAAAGAATTTGGATAATTCCTGTCCTTTATAGCCCTTTTTCTTCATGAGATTTCCCATCGTCCCTGTTATCACAGTAAGTTGGGCATTTATTCTGACTTTTTGGGCACAATTTTAGGACATTCGGTGGCTGAAAAGAATATCCACCTACCACAAATGTTTTTTTTTAAATGAACCAAGGCTTAATGTTAATATATCTAATTCAAAAGCCAGCCCTACTTTTTTTCCTGCAGAACCGAGCAAAATCTTCTTGTGGAAAAATGATAAATCTGCTAACAGTTTCCTTTAGTTGCGCCCATATATTAGTTATCAAAAATGCCTTATATTCTCCATTTGCAGCCTTTAAAAATAGTGAGCTTTTTAGGCCTTCAAAAGTGTCACAAGGGAGTGGGCTTTCAAACTCTTCAGTCAAAGAATAAAGCAAAGAAATAAAACTTGAAACCCAGAGCTTTTTTGCAGGTAGTGCTCGACTTACGATGACAGTTGAGACCAAAATTACCATTGCTAAGTGAGGTGGTTCGTTAAGTGAGTTTTACCCCATTTCACGAACTTTCCCCCCACAGTTACTAAGTGAATGACTGCTGTTGTTAAGTGAATCATGCGGTCATTAAGTAAATCTGGCTTGCCTGTTGATTTTCTTGTCAGGAGGTCGCAAACGGAGACATAAACTGGGAAGGTTACAAATGGTAATTACATGGGACAGTACAACTATCATAAATGCATGCCACGTTGCCAAAGGTCTGAATTTTGGTCATGAGAACACGGGGATGCTGGAATGGTTATGTGAAAACGGTGCCATGCTGGGTTTTTTTCCAGTGCCATTGGAACTCTGAACAGTCACTAAACGAATGGTTGTAAGTCCAGGACTGCCTGTTTTAATTTTAGAAAAACAAGGCATTCAAATTTCACACTCTAAGAGAGATAAAGACATGGGAACAGGTCAGGGGTGGGGTCCTGCCAGTTCTAACCTCTTCTATAGAAGAGATTCCACAAATCTACCGTGCCGTTTAGAACCGGTTCCAGCTCCCTCCCCCCGCCTGTCCGCACCACGCTTGCCCCGCCCACCGCTCACTGATTGGCTGGCTCACCAATTGCCCCACCCGCCTCTAAGAGTCCTATCTAAACCTTAAAGTCTTAAAGCTGTTTGAACACCCCTGGTTTTTTTTTTTTCTAAAGGGTTAGGGGTGCAAGGGTCTTGTAACTTGACAGCTTTAAGACTTGCGTGCTTCAAATGCCAGAGTTTCTGAGCCAACATTTTGGTTGCTAAGCAAGAGTGTTGTTAAGTGAATTTTACCACATTTACAAGTTGGCCACGCCCACCCAGTCACATGACTGCCAAGCCACTCCCATGCGGTCACATGGCTGGCAAGCCACTCCCACAAAGCAGGCCACACCTACAAAAGAGGTTCTAAAAATTTTTGAAACCCACCACTGGAACAGGTGTAGTTTCAAAAATATCTCTGGTAGCATACATCTGCAGCAGCGGTGGGATTCACTTACCGTCCCTACCAGTTCGTAAATGTGAGCATGCATGCCTTCTGTGCATGCGCAGTGCTCACACATTACGTCGGGGCAGGTGGGCCGAGTCTCCTGCAGCCTCCGCTACTGGTTCGCCTGAACTGGAGCGAACCAGCTGTATACTACCTTTGATTTGTAGTGATTACAGATCCTGTTCCTTCCTTGACCTGGATCTGACTTAGCTCTGGTTTTTATCAACTTTTGATGCTCCTGAAAGTTGGCAAAAGATTTACAAGTGCTTCCATACTTCCGGAAGTCAGTAGCATTTTCATTGTTCTCCTCAAATTGGATAAACGCTACTGATTTCTTGGAGATTCTCAAGTCATCCAGCTCATGGTTGCGCCAAAGGTGCTTTTTCAAAAGGCAAATGGACTTTGTTTTTCCAGGAAGACGTTTCACTTCTCATCCAAGAAGCTTCTTCAGTTCTGACTCAAGAACCAAGAGCTTCTTCAAGTCGATCAGAACTGAAGAAGCTTCTTGGATGAGAAGCAAAACTGTCTTCAAGAACAAAGAAAGTCCAGTTGCCTTTTGACAAAAGCACCTTTGGGACTACTGGTTTCTTATCACTTTCTGGACCTAACTGTCTCTGCCAAAAACTACCAAGAAAACTATGTATGTGTCAGTAAAAGGTGGAGAATTAATTTCAGAAAGAAAAATGCAGCTTTGTGGGAGAAATGTGGTTGAATGTGAACCAGGAGAACCAGTTAAGGAGTTAAACTTATCATTTCTATCTCTATTTTACTGTGTATCAATTTGAATGTATCTTAATTATGCATAAGTCCAAGAAAAAGAGCACATAACTTATTCAAACTCAACCGTCAATACACAAAGTCCTGAAATTACAATAATTCCTTTAGTGACAGTTCAAAGTTACAATGGTACTAAAAAAAGTGACTTGTGGCCGTTTTTCATACTTACGACCTTTGCACCATCCCCATAGTTACGTGATCAAAATTAAGATGCTTGGCAATTAACTCATATTTATGATGCTTGCAATGTCCCGCGGTCATGTGATTTACCTTTTGGTACCTTCTGACAAGCAAAGTCAGTGGGAAAGTCAAACTCACTTAACAACTCTGTTACTAAGTTAACAACTGCAGTGATTCATCTAAGAACAGTGACAAAAAAGATCGTAAAATGAGGCAAAATCCAGGTAACTGTCTCGCTTAGCAACAGAAATTTTGGGATCCATTGTGGTCCTAAATTGAGGACTACATGTAAACATTATTTAGAATATATCGTGTTTCCCTGAAAATAAGACCCCCCCTTCTGACCCCTGAAATAAATGCTTGGCCTTATTTACGGGGAGGTCTTATTATTTTTGAGGTGCAGGAAGAGGCGAGCATGGTCACCTCATGGCTGCTGCTGTGTTGCAATATTTTCGGGGAGATCTTATTATCGGGGAAACAGGATAGTAGAATTCGCAAGATTGTTTTTGAGTTTTTGCTTTATGGATTGTAGAGTCTCTTTTGTGCAGTCCATATATCACAAGATATAGAGCTCCAAAGACAAAGATTCAATTTTATAAAAGGACAGAACGATATTCACAAACCACAAACGCAATTCCCACATGTTTCTCTGTAAAATAACCACAGCATTTGGAAGGCTTAATATTAGCATAATTTAGAAGCTAGGAGCTATTTGTTTGAACCAATCCTTCCTGTTACTCAGGTTGATCAAAGCATGCTCAGCTTTCCAAACAATTTAATTCATAGGAGAACAACTTTCTGATGGTGTTTGCAGTTAGAAGGAAAACAGAGGCGCTCCTTCCCTTTCCTTCAAATAACAACTCACAAGAAATTATTTTTCTCCTATCTACAAATGCAATGCCATTAAATAAAGTGGTTCACCAAAGTTAACAATTAACCCCAAAATATAGATCTCAGATAAAGACTTGCTGCTTAAATGAAGTCTCTCAAGCCACTCAATCAAAAAAAAGAAAAAGAAAAAAAAAGAAAAAAAAGAAACAGCATTGAGTTATAAAATGAATGACCACTATTATATACTATGTTTAGTGTATGGAAAATAAAAAGAGTTAAGCTCTTTATTTAGAACAGGAGTGTTAAACACAATTTCATTGAAGGCTGCATCAGAGTTGTGTTTGACCTCGGGGGGGGGGAAGCAGGGGGGGGGGTGCGTGGCCAGCATGACATAACTTGTGTTGGGGGCACACTTTATTTATTTATTTATTTATTAATCATTTTTATATGCCGCACGCTCTCCACCAAGGGACTCGGGGCGGCTTACAATTTACTACATAACAAATAAATGACAAGGAGGAGATATACAAAAAGCATTATACACACACAATAAATAAATAATCAATTAATTAAAAACAGCAAAAGGCAATTAAAAAACAATTAAAACACCCACTTGTGGTGGCCTGAGGGCTCTGCCAGCGAAAACGGGCTCCCAAACTCTGTTTTCGGCTGGGACATCCTCCTGCAACCCTCTGCCAGTGAAAATAGAGGTCCGGGAGGGGGGGGGTTCACGCACGTCCCTCCTGAACCGTTTCTGCCTGGGACAGCCTCCTGCAAACCTCTGCCGGCGAAAACGAAGCTCAGGGGGACCCACACGCGGCCCTCTCGAGCTCCGGTTTTGCTGGCAGAGGCACTGCGGAACCAAAAATTATTGGAAGGGGACGAGGTTTTAACGGAACAAGCCTGGAGATGAGATACAGGTAGCTCTCAACTTACAACTGTTCATTTAGTGACCATACGACGTTACAATGGCACTGAAAAATGTGATTTAGGACTGTTTTTCACCCTTCCGACTATTGCAGCATCCCTCTGGCCACGTGAAAAAAATTCAGACATTTGGCAACTGACTCATATTTATGACGGTTGCAGTGTCCCGGGATCGTGGGATCCCCTTTTGTGACCTGCTGACAAGCAAAGTCAATGGAGAAGCCAGGTTCACTTAACAACCACATTACTAACTTAACAACTGCAGTAATTCACTTAACAACTGTGGCAAGAAAGGTCGTAAAATGGAGTCAAAACTCACTTAACAAATGTCTCACCTAGCAACAGAAATTTTGGGCTCAAGGACTATCTAACCCCTCAAGACTCTGTGGGAGCCATATGTGTCATGTTAATCCTTTAAGTTCCTTTCTTTTCATCAAAACATGGACAATTATTCTTTGTAGCCCTCACACTTCCAATTTCCTAGCTATGTCTAGGAGATTAAGTGTGCAACATGGCCAAAACAAACTAAGGTACCTGCAATATTCTTCAATCAGTTGTGAATATTTGCTGTTAAAGTGAGCTCTGGATCATGTTAAGACAGTAAAAAGAACTGGCCAGAAAGAGCAAGAGAGACTTTGTCTCATGCTACCAAAGCTATGAAAGTTTTTTTCCCCATCTTTATTATCTCTGACAAAAAGTATGGAGCCCAAGGGACTCCGCTAATTAGATTGACACCGTATTCCATTTCTGTGGAAATTCATCTCATTTCCATACAAGGAACATGATATGTTCTCTGAAAACTGAAATAAAATCAGCAAAACATGACTTTAAAATGAAAACAGTCACTCTTTCGCAAATTAAATCAATCCATCAACAAGTTCATCGCATTTTGTTGTTGTTGGTTGAAAAAGAACGTATAATTCTGAATTCAATGGGTATCCAAGAAGGATTTAAAGGGTCAGCATTTTTATATAATGACAAAACAAAAATGGGTTCCAAATGTTGGATAAACGTATTTAGATCTTACAACTGCAGCAAGCATTTTTAAAAGCGATAGCTTTGGAAAAACAAAGACTTTTATATACTTGGCAGGGGATACGCCAATTTTACGACTTTATGTCTGCATTTCACAACTTCAGTTTATTATGCAAAACCAGACTCAACAGCCAAATCCTAACCTCCAGCTACTATACGCTAGAGCAGTGATCCCCAAACTTTGCAGCTCGGTGGCCCGGTTGTGGCCTATTCGCGACAGGGTCGTGCAAGTGAGCAAGTTGAGCTGCGCACGCTTGCTTGTCTGTTCCAGCCTGCCACTTGCGTAGCCTGGTAGTGGGCTGCAGTCTGGGGGTTGGGGACCCCTGTACTAGAGCAGGTGTCGGCAACCTTAAACACTCAGAGAGTCACAAAGGTCCTAACCGGAAGCCCCCCGTTCCATTCTGGAGCCAACCGGAAGTCCGGTTTCCCCACCATAGAGTCTCTTCCTAGCACAGCATCCTTTTTCCTCTGTCCTAACCGAAAGCCCTATCAGTTGTGGAGCTGACCGGAAAATCTGCCCCTTGCCGTAGAGTCTCCTCCCGCCCTCCCGCCCCTGGAAGCTCCTCTGAACATTGTGTTGCTGACTGGTGACGGGGAGCTGCAGCAGAGGGATGAAAGACCACATGCGGCTCCAGAGCCGCAGGTTGCTTACCCCTGCAGTATATGAAGACTGATCCCAGAATCCGATGGGGAAAGAAAAGATTCATGTCCCACTTTTTAAGCCAACATCTCCTTTGCAGGTGTGATGGCAGAAGCCGAAGGAAGTGGGAATACGCTCATTTGAAAAGGTGGCAGGAATCAGGAAGCCTGCGTTGCATTCGGAATGGCGGGAAATCAGTGCAACAGATTACAGGCAAGTCCTCGACTCACAACAATTGAGCCTGCCATTTTGGTTATAAGCCGCAACGGTTGTAAAATGGGTAATCACATGACTGTGCCCGATTTTACAACTTTTTTTTTTCTTCCGCTGGCTGTTAAGCAAACCCGTTGGTTTTGTATGGGTGGTTTTTTTTTGCTGGAAACCGGAAGTAAATACATATTATTGTAAAACAAAAATGTTTTAAATTGTGGTTACGACTACTGGATACTGCAAATGGATGTACATGCAGGTCAGTTGCCAAGGGCCCAAAATGCAGTCACCTGTGAACGTTCCTCCCCTCCCCCTGCCAACGTAAAATCTGGGTCGTAAATCCCTTTTCCCCTCAGTCATAACCTTGATCGGTTGTTATGCACCTGGTCATAAGGCAATTGGTCATAAGGCAGGGGTTGCCACAAAGAAGAGGGAGGCAAGGTATTCTCCGAAGCACCTGAGGGCAGGACAAGAAGCAATGGGTGGAAACTAATCAAGGAGAGAAGCAACTTAGAACTGAGGAGAAATTTCCTGACAGTTAGAACAATTAATCAGGGGAACAGAAGTTGCCTCCAGAAGTTGTGAATGCCCCAACACTGGAAGTCTTTAAGAAGATGTTGGATAGCCATTTGTCTGAAACGGTATAGGGTTTCCTCCTGCCTGAGCAGAAGACCTCCAACGTCCCTTCCAACTCTGTTATTCTATTCTGTTCAAGGACTATCTGTATACAGATTTATACCTGGGAAGGTAAATATTGTTTAAAGACAGGAACACATTAAAACAGATGATTGAAGAATGCAGCAGGATTCTTCCTTCGTTGTTTAACATGCTCAAAGTTTAATACAGTTATCCAGAAGATTGAAGAGTTCAACATAAAAGTTTTCATTTCCTCTTATTTCAGTATTGTTAATTTTCTGTCTAACCTTCTTAAACCACTGTGGAAAGACGTGCTCCAAAAACACTGTACTGCAGAGTGGTTAACATGAATGCTAAGTCACTTGAAATGTAAATAGGGAACTGAGATAAATTTAAAACATTACACTGTTTAGTATGCGTCTTTTCATTTTTCTCCCTCTGTCCTTTTCTCAGAAAGATATTTGCTTTGCTTTTAAAAACTCTATTAACCCTATTATTTAGGGATTACATTATGTTGTTGCCTGTGTGTTGCCTGAAAAATGGCTAGAATCAGTAAATGTTTTGCTTGTATTCAAAACATAATAATTCGCAGATGCTTTGTCCAGATATAACTCAAATAAGAACCACAGAGACAAAATTCA
The DNA here is from genome assembly GCF_964273705.1 of Natrix helvetica. NCBI lineage: Eukaryota > Metazoa > Chordata > Lepidosauria > Squamata > Natricidae > Natrix > Natrix helvetica. Next base: position 10,435,551 of record NC_138552.1, read on the forward strand.
CATTTTTAAATTTTCCTGCACAAGAACAGAAATTGGTCTTTTTAATTGACCCACAAAGAATAACACTTCCCAAATTGCAGAATTGTGCATAATGGCATTGCAAGGACAGCAAATTGCTACCTGTTGCCCTGCCCACCATCTTGTTCCTGTGCCTGATGTTCGGAGAAGTGGTAGGAGAAGAGGAAGAAAGACAAGGAAAAAGTTGAACCTATCAAGATTGAGGAAGTTGTTGATGGAGCCAACAGGTTTACATTTGTAGAAAAAAAAACTACAATATTTCTCCCTAGATTGCATTTAATCAGAAGGAGGCACCATTCTTTCAAAATCTATGACATCTTTTTGACTCCATAGATCAGGGGTGTCAAACTCAATACAATACAATAGCAGAGTTGGAGGTCTTCTAGTCCAACCCCCTGCCTAGGCAGGAAACCCTATACCCGTGATGGCGAACCTATGGCACGCGTGCCACAAGTGGCACACGGAGCCATTTGTCAGGGCACGCGAGGCGCTGCCCTGTCAGCTGGCCAGCGCGCATGTGCGCGCTGGCCAGTTGAGTTCACCTTTTTAAAAGCTATTTTTCGCCTTCCCCAGGCTCCAGAGGCTTTATAGGAGCCTGGGGAGGGCGAAAAGAGCCTCCCCGCCCCCCCCGGCGAAAAAAGTATGTAAAAATTGGGGGGCGCGTTGTCCGTGCATGTGCACTGGGGGGGCGCATTGCATTATGGGTGTGGCACGCCTACACATGACCCCCCCACGCTCCCCCCACTTGTGGCACACGAGCCAAAAAAGGTTCGCCATCGCTGCCCTATACCGTTTCAGACAAATGGCTATCCAACCTCTTCTTAAAGACTTCCAGTGTTGGGGCATTCACAACTTCTGGAGGCAAACTGTTCCACTGATTAATTGTTCTCACTGTCAGGAAATTTCTCCTCAGTTCTAAGTTGCTTCTCTCCTTGATTAGTTTCCACCCATTGCTTCTTGCTCTACCCTCAGGTGCCTTGGAGAATAATTTGATTCCCTCTTCTTTGTGGCAACTCCTGAGATATTGGAACACTGCTATCATGTCTCCCCTACACCTTCTTTCCGTTAAGCTAAACATACCCAGTTCCTGCAACCGTTCTTCATATGTTTTAGTCTCCAGTCCCCTAATCCTCTTTGTTGCTCTTCTCTGCACTCTTTCTAGAGTCTCCACATCTTTTCTACATCGTGGCGACCAAAACTGAATGCAGTATTCCAAGTGTGGCCTTACCAAGGCATTATAAAGTGGTATTAACACTTCACATGATCTTGATTCTATCCCTCTGTTTATGCAGCCTAGAACTGTGTTGGCTTTTTTGGCAGCTGCTGCACACGGCTGGCTCATATTTAAATGGTTGTCCACTAGGACTCCAAGATCCCTTCTCGATTTCACTGAGGGCCGCATCAGGATTGTGTTTGACCGCAGGGGGGTGGGGTGGGAGTGGCCAGGTTAAGCATGGCCAACTCAACATCACTCGTGTTGGGGGTGCCTGTTGTGGCCTGAGCGCTTTGCCAAGGAATATGGGCTCCCGAGCTCCATTTTTGCCTGCGACAGCCTCCTGCAACCTTTGTCACCGAAAACGGAGCTTGGGAGGGTCACCCACAGCCTTAGTTATCTCTGGTTTTGCTGGCAGAGGCACCATGGACCAGTCTTTCGCTGTTTCCAGGGTGGCACTACAGGCCAGATCTAAACACCCTGCGGGCCGGATCCGGCCCTCGGGCCTTGAGTTTGAACATCCCCTCCCCGCCTTAGATGCTCTTTCTATACAGATGTTTAAAAAAAACATATGCTCCCAATAATTATTGATAGGTATCCTAGACATTCTGACACTGCTTATCTCCAGTAGCTGCTTAAGGACAAACAGATTCTGATTATAGCGCAGATTCAAACGGTTGTAGGTGTGAAAAATGGTCATAAGTCGCATTTTTCAGTGCCGTTGTACCTTCACATGGTCACTAAATGAACTTTTGTAAGTCGAGGATTACCTGCATATATAATAAATATTTGGAGGACAATCGGCTTGGGAAAGATAACTCTAGAATCACTAAGAATCAGATGGCTTATACATTTAGTACATTATTCTTACAATCATTATTCTCACCTAAAGATAGGAATGGACAGTAACAATGGCCTTTCATTGTTTTAAAAAAACGAGGCGTATCACATAAATGTTGTGCTCCTTCTTTCTCAAGCATCTGTGCCTGTAGAGTGGGACAGAAGGAACAGCTGCTGCACAGCAAACCATGTCCTTTCGCAGAACAGATTATATTGATAATATCTTTATGCCAGGACAAAATTGCCTTGAAGTGCACACACAAACTCTGCATGGCCTCTTAATTTATAAGAATTGGCCTTCCCACAGCAGCCCTGGCAAAATCCTGATTTTTCTGACCTAAAGCACTGGAAAAATCCACCCAAACAGGTCTATCAGGAAAGAGAAGCTGAGTGGAATTAGTCCTGCTGTAATTGTCTTTGGAGATTCTCAGACATCTACGTTATGGTTGTCCCAAAGGTACTTTTCAAAAGGCAACTGCATTTTTGTTTTGTTTTCTTGAAGACATTTCCTTCCTCATCCAAGAAGTTCTTCTTCAGTTCTTCTTCAGTTTCAAAGAAGCTGGACTTTAGTTTTTTTTTCTTGAAGACATTTTGCTCCTCATCCAAGAATCTTCTTCACTTCTTCAGGACCTGGACAAAAATAAGTCCAGTTGCCTTTTGAAAAAGCACCTTTGGGACATCCTGCTGTAATTGGGCCCCCCTTTGCTTCTTTCTCCTTCTGTTATTTACCCAAAACTTCCAGCACAGGAGGCCTTTTAATCTAATGCCCCAAAGGGAACGCTAGCCCAGACTTATTATACCTTACCGAATCAAAAGGCTTAGCATTGGGAACACTGGAAGCAGAAAAGTGGCTGAACCAACACACTGTAGGCACATTTGTATAATTAAAAAAAGATCCTTTTAGCAGAAATGAAGCAACTAATATACAGGTTTTTTGTTTTGTTTTTGGAAATGTAATCTCATACCTTGCCTCTAGCACAATTTTGTCTGAATCACTCAAGAGAAATTTTGACAGAATGAGTCTGCTGCGTATTAGGAGGCTGCATTATTAAAGTAATTTGATGGGATTGCTCTTTTTCTGGTAATGCCTGCAGGATGCTATGAAAGCAAATTTCACTATTAGTCCCAGGCAAATATTTCAGTAGAATCTGAAGACAGCCCTCACTCCCCCTCCGAGGAAAGGTTACTGTAATTCAAATATCTGCTTTTATAAATGTGTGCAATAAAGGGGCTTGGGGTGCATAAGAATGGCTGCAAATGTTTTGTTCGGATCCATTTTTTTTTCATAATTAGGAAGATCCAACGCAACACAGGCCATGCTTTGTATCTGTATTAACAGTATATCCTAGATAAAATCTTGGACAGAACACATTTTAATATTCCAGGGTTAATGCAATTAAATCATACCCACCAAAAACATTTTAATTAATGTCCTGGTCCATAGCAATAATTAAAATAGTCCTACATTGGAATTGAATTAGGTCTGCTTTAACCCTGTCTAAATCTGGATCCAATGTACTGTACTAAAGGTGTCATGCAATGATGAGGGAGACACTCAAATTGGTTTATGCTCAATTTATATGCTTCTATTTTAACATCCACATAACCCAGTGATGTCAAACCTTTACGGCTCGGTGCGTCAAAAATTTGGAAAATGGCTGACTTGACTTTCCTGGTGTGTCACTCCAAGAAAAGAATTCTCCATCCCCTATCCCAGTGGTCGGCAAGCCGCGGCTCGCGAGCCACATGCGGCTCTTTACACACTTTAATGTGGCTCTTCTGTGTGCCGGGCGCCCGCTCCCCTCCCTCCTCTCGGGCACTTCAAAACAAGCGCCCCTTTCCCTTTTTTCTTTTCGACCCACAATGATTAGGGAGGATCCTGAAGCGAGGAGGGAGAAAAAGAGACGGAGGCCAAGGAGCTTCTCCCCCCCACCTGCAGAGGTTTGCAGGGGGGAGGAGCTCCTTGGCCTCCGTCTCTTTTTCTCCCTCCTTGCTTCTTGGGGCTCCACCAATGGGGGAGCAAGGCCCGCCCAGCGCCAGGCTTTGGGCTAACACAGAGGTCTGCAAAGTTGGCTGTTTTAAGACTGGTGGACTTCAATTCTCAGAATTCTGGGAGTTGAAGTCCACCAGTCTTAAGAGCCAATTTTGCAGATCCCTGCCTGGGCTAATATGATTGATGCCCTTGGTGGACTTCAACTCTCAGAATTCTGGGAGTTGAAGTCCACAAGTCTTCAAGCTGTCAGATTTGAAGACCCTGGTTTTTTTTTCTAAAGGGTTAGGGGTGCAAGGGTCTTGCAACTTGACAGCTTTAAGACTTGCATGCTTCAATGCCAGAGTTCCTGAGCCAACATGACTGGAGAAGGAATTCTGGGAGTTGAAGTCCACAAGTCTTCAAGCTGTCAGGTTTGAAGACCCCTTGGGGTTTTTTTCCTAAAGGGTTAGGGATGCAAGGATATTGTAACTTGACAGCTTTAAGACTTGCGTGCTTCAAATGCCAGAGTTTATTGAAACTAAAAACAGTGTACCATCCTATGTATTTTTGGTTTTAAAAATGTGGCTCTCAAAATAAATTTCAATCGTGGTTTTGGCGAGATTTGGCTCAGTTGAAAAAAAAGGTTGCCCACCACTGCCCTATCCTACCACCTATCTAGGCCACCCTGAACTGTGCCACTTGCCAACAAAGCAAAGCCTGAGCCTGCCCTGTATTTGTGCAACATTTGGAGGGTCTTCAAAACTGCCCTGCCTCTGGAATGACTTCTGGAGCAGGGGGTCTCCAACTTTGGCAACTTTAAGACTTGCGGACTTCAACTCCCAGAGTTCCTCAGCCAGCGCTGGCTGAGAAACTCTGGGAGTTGAAGTCCGCAAGTCTTAAAGTTGCCAAAGTTGGAGACCCCTGTTCTGGAGGCTGCGCAAGAGGATGGCTGGCTGGGGAATTCTGGGAATCAAAGTCCACACATCTTAAGGTTGCCAAGCTTGAAAAATATTACTCTAGTACAGGGGTGTCAAACTCAAGGCCCGGGGGCCAGATCCGGCCTGCAGGGTGCTTAGGTCTGGTTGGCGGGGCTGCCTTGGAAACAGTGAAGGACCGGTCCGCGGTTCTGCTCTGTTTTCACTGGCAGAGGGTTGCAGGAGGCTGTCCTAGCCGAAAATAAAGCTCAGGAGCCCGTTTTCACTGGCAGAGAGTTGGGCCACCACAGGCGCTCCCAACATCAGTGATGTCAAGCTGGCTACATCTCTCTCCCCCCCCCCCCGGCAACACACCCTTCTCCGAGGTCGAACAGAACCCTGATGTGGCCCTCAATGAAATTGAGTTTGACACCCCTACTCTAGTGGCTCCACTTTGTCCTTGAAGGTAAGGAATTCAAATAACTGAAGCAGATACCAAAGGGGAAATGATACTCTCAAGGAGAACTGTGGGGTTTCCTCCCCTCCCCTCTCCTGATAATGACTCAAAACCTTTTTTTAATAGTCCAAACCGTATGACTGATGGATGTGGAGGAAATTACGGATTTCTCAGTTCTGTCCCCCGTTTGCCAAGAAGCTCTCCTTCCATTAGTGTTCTGTCACAGGAAATGTGGGTTTGGAAATACGAACTGCCAAAATACTTTTCTACTTCTACCCAGAGTTTTAATGTCTAAAACGGCAGCAATGCATACCGTTCCTATTATTTTGCCACCGATACACTCAGGCGCTTGAAACGCAGAAGCTGACTTCTCATGCAATGCTTCATCTCTGTTCTGCTCTGTTTCCTTGATGTTACTAGAAATGCAAATATTTCCGATTCTTCTGAAGGCTGTCTGGAGGATGAATCATTGCAACTGGGCTAAAAAAATTGTTTTAGTTCAAAACGTACGTCGACATTTTGCAACGCACTTTGGGGAGGAAACTCAATGAGATCGGTGGTGGTGGCAGGAGCTGGTATATCCCAACGGCTCTCTGCCGAACTGCCTTGCTTTGACTGAGGAAGCTCTGGGTGGGCAGCGAAATGCTCTCCAACTATTAACAAAAATTAGTCCAGTTGCAATGATTCAAACTTCAGAGAACTTCAGAAAACCTTCAGACAATTCTACCTGGATGACTGAGAATCTTCATCGGCATTTCTGATTCTTCCTCTTAGCAACTGAAACAGACCAAAATCTTGCCTCCCACCCCCCCAAAATGGGCTTGATTCCTAGTGATCACATGGATATGTTCATCTGGTTTTCTTTGGCAAGAATGTAGAGGTTGTTGTGGCCGGCCAGCAGAGCTGGCAGTAGATTCGGGCAGTGAGGAGGTTGGGGAGGAACATGGGCTAGTCCCGGAGTCTGGAGAAGGCTCTGATGAGGGCTCTGTGTCGGAGGCAGAGAGGGGCCAGAGCCGTATGCCAGTTATCAGCTGCCTTCAGAGTAAGACATCAGTGAGGCGGCTGGAGCCTGTTCCCAGTGTGTGCATGTGCAGAGTTGCCAGAGGAAGGGAACAGCTAAAGAGCAGAAGTCGACTTGGGAGTAAGGCCATAGGTGGATGATGGATGGCCCCTCCCAGAGGAACTAAAAGAGGAGCGAAAGGGGAGTGGAGTTTGCAGGAGACAATTAGTTCGCTTAATTGGTTCATAACTCTCCGAGACTTTTTGCCAGGTTTGGCAGATATTGGCCTGGCAGCTCTCCAAGCCAGATAAGGTCTGTGACTGTAAATCCTCCCTTGACTTTGCTGTATGTGAATGAGCAGAATTCACAGCAAATTAATAAAAGGGGTTTTTGTCAGGACCAGGAGAAGCCTCACTCAGAACAATAAGCAGCAAAATGTCTCTCACACTACCGTATTTTTTAGAGTATAAGATGCACCAAGATTTTGAAGAGGCAAATTTAAAAAAAAAGTTTTTGCACTCTGCAGACCTCCCCAAAATGGCGTTTTTTTGCGAAAACGGGCCCGTTTTCTTTTCAAAAAAGGGCATGAATAGCCTTTAGGAGGCTTATAGAGTGCTCCTGGGGGGGTCCGCCCCAAAGAGCAAAAAATGGCCTGTTTTTCACGAAAATGGGCCTATTTTTGTCAAAAACACACTTATAGAGTGTTCCTGGGGGCTGGGGGGGGGCAAAAACGAGCAAAAACTGGCACATTTTTCACTCATTTCTGCCCTCCCCAGCCCCCAGGAGCATACTGAAAGCCTCCTAAAGGCAATGCACGGCCATTTTGGTGAAGGGTTGGGGTTTCGGGAGGCAAAAAATGCTGTATTCAGTGTATAAGACGCACCCAGATTTTCAGCCTCTTTTCTGAGGGGAAAAAGGTGTGTTTTATACTCCAAAAAATACGGAAACAACAAAAATTAGTCCAGTTGCAATGATTCAAACTTCAGACAACTTCAGACAACCTTCAGACAATTCTATCTGGATGATTGAGAATCTTCATCAACATTTCTGATTCTTCCTCTTAGCAGCTAAAACAGACTAAAAACCTGCCTGCCACCCCGCAAAAAATGGGCTTGATTCCTAGTGATGACATGGTTATGTTAATCTAGTTTTCTTTGGCTAGACTGTAGAAGTGATTTGCCATTGCTTGTTTCCAAAATGCTATTTTGACTTCCTGGTCTAGCCCACCACTCTAATTCTTCAGCCTTTTGAGATCTTCTAAGGTTGACCAAGTAACGCTTCACACATTAGCAGCAGTCTACCTTAATCAGATTCTCAAATCAGGAATTTCCATTGTCTCCTCCTTCCGTGCTAGCAGGGAATTCTGGGAGCCTAAATCCATTGTACCAATTATAGAAAGGTAATACGGAGTTGTATTAGAAAATAATTTTCATTCCTATTTCATCGGGGTTTCCTGACCTACCCTGAATTTAGATAAATTCAATGAAAGATTTCATTCCTACAGATGTTTGTTATTCCTGGTTTTAATCTGAACAGTACAATAACCTCTCTTACCAATACATTTTCCTCTTCTGTAAATACTTTTCTAAAAAAATTCTTTATAGGCAACTATTGTTTGTTCTTGAGCAAAGGAAGCTATTTTAAATTGCATGCCATATTTTCTTTTTCTTCCCTTGACAATCAAGCTGGTTTTATTTATGTTTACTGTGTGGTCTCTCTGCCTTACATGCTTGCATAGTCAAAATACTACTATTCCCATTATGGATGATCTCCACGTTCTGGTCAAATTTTGTCATGCAATTTTTTCCCCTTGCTCTCTCAAAATTCTTGGCACCAATCATAAAACACTAAAGAATGTGCAAAGTGAGTGTAGCATGAATCCAAATGCACTATTTTATTTGTTTTTTTGTGGGGGACCTTTAAGCATGTATAACCTCAAGGTTTTCCATAAATCTAAAAGTAACTCGATAATACTGTCAATGTTTTTTTTTAAAAAAAAAACATTTCTTATCTTAATTTGGGGAAATAATCAATTAAACAGATAGAGTCTCTCCCATTTGCACCTACCTGGTACTCATTCAATTGTTTCCCAGCGCATCCTGCTAAAACATACTTCTTGGGTATTGACCAAATCTGAACCACTTATTTCAGTCTGACTAATAGAACAATTCCATAAGAGCAAGACCAAAACAAAAAACAAAAAAACCACTGCCGTGAGATTTGCTTAATATGTTTTTCTGTCCCTTCTGACTTCATCTCTTTAAAGAAGAAACAAGTACTCTACAGCTGCAGTCCCCAATCTTTTTGGCACTAGGCACTGGTTTCGTGGAAGATAATTTTTAGGGGAAGGGGAAAGGAAGAGCTCTAGAGCAGCAGTTGGCAACCTTAAACACTCAAAGAGCCACAAGGGTCCTAACCGGAAGCCCCCCGTTCAATTCTGGAGAAACGGAAGTCCGTTTCCAGAGAGCCTCCTCCTAGTGAGGCATCATGTTTCCTCTACCTGTCCTAACCGAAAGCCCTATCAACTGTGGAGCTGACCAGCGACAGGGAGCTGCATCAGAGGGAGGAAAGAGCCACATGCGGCTCCGCGGATTGCTGACCCCTGTTCTGGAAGTTTCAAAAAATAAAAAAAGGGGGATGTCCAATTGGGGTTGAAATTTAGCCAACTAGCCTCTGCCAAGTCTTATATTCAAACCACTAGTCAATCAAGTTGCAACCATAACTATATTTTCTAAGGAAAGGAACAAAAAATACCGGCAGGCCTCCTGTTTCGTTTCCCTACACTAGTCTACTTTTCTTGTTATACACATGCAGGGCTCCTACCAGTGGTGGGTTCCGGATCCCGTTGCAACCGGTATGGTGCAAAGGGGCCCGGCGTACCCCACATGTACAGGTGAATATACGTGCAGTGCACGCATGCATCCTTACCTCCTGCAACGCCTCCGCAACGCTCCAGCTGGTCGGCGGAGTGTCGCGCAGGCACTGTACGTTCCGTGAGCGTAAGCACCAAAGAGCTCAAATACAGATAAGGAGCTTGGGCGGGTGGGTGTGCCCTTTGGAGCACTGTACCGGAACAGTACCCTGTGCTCCCGGCAGGCACTGGTACGTCCTTACTGGGGCGTACTGCCTGCAACCCACCAATGGCTCCTACTAACTCTACCTCAAGCTGAATTTTACTCTTTGCTTACTTGGCATTCTTATCACCTAAGTTCCCCCCCCCAAAAAAAAATTGGCTCAGACAAATAGGGATCCTACACAATGGCCTCCGTGTAGCTGGTGAAAAGAAGAGGGCCAACCAGGGGTGAAATGCTACCGGTTCACCCAAACATATAGTAAAAAAGATGCTACCGGTTTGCGCGGCACAGCTAATTGTCACACAGCTGATCACCGGAGCTACGCAATAGCGCCTACGGTGAAAATGCGTGCAAAGCGAACCAGTAGCAAACTTTGGAGCATTTCGCCCCTGGGGCCAACAGTGTGGATTCTTCTCACACACATCTGCGTAGGGAAATGTTTAATCATAATGAGCCATGTGGAAATAGAAGGCTTTATATTGTGGGTTTGCTTTCCCCTGCAGGTGGCAATCGATAGGAGTGTAGAAATATACAACATGGCTGCTTTGGGGAAGGAAAATAAAGAAAACTGTTGTTATTAGCACTGATGCTTTTTGAGTAGATTGTAGGTTGCAGTTTGGTCTAGTGCAGGGATGGCGAACCTTTTTTGGCTCGGGTGCCAAAAGCGGGGGGAGCGCAGGGGGGTCGTGCACAGGCGAGCCACATCCATACGGCTTTGCACACGACCCCAGCGCGCATAACCAGCGCTCCCCTCCATTTTTGGCGTGCTTTTTTCGCCCTCCCCAGGCTCGAGAGGCTTTATAGGAGCCTGGGGAGGGCGAAAAGAGCCTCCCCCACCCCGGAGGCCCTCCAGAGGCTTCAGGAGCTTCCCTGAAGCCTCCGCAGCGTGAAAAACCAGCTCTACGGGCAAACCGGAAGTTCAGGAACAGACTTCCGGTTTGCTCGTAGGGCTGGTTTTAGCCCTCTGGAGCCTTTAGGAGGCTTCCCTGAAGGCTCCGGAGGGCAAAAAACGACCCTAAGAGCAGGTTCGCCATCACGGGTCTAGTGTTTAAGGCGCCATGCTAGAAATTGAGAGATCATGAGTTCTAACCCTGCCTTACCTATAAAAGCCAGCAGGGTGACTCTGGGCCAGACCCCCTATCTCATCTCTATCATCTCACAGGGTGGTTGTGGTGGGGAAAAAACTAGATGAGGAAGGAGTATTGGATATGTTCACCACCCTGAGTTGTTTATAAAAATGATAATAGTGGGACATAAACAAAATAAACAAATGTTGCCTAGGGGAATGAAATGATTTCTAGGGGAATGAAAATATGGACTTTCCAAATAATAACTAGTTCTCTTCATGACTTGAAAATATAGAAGAGAATATAAAAGGGATTATTTATGACTATAACCATGTTGCTTGTATCTTTACATATTTATATTGTTTTATTTGTTTCCTAGTATGATTTGATTGCTTATTAGTAACCTATGACTATCACTAAGTCTTGTATCTTATGATTCTTGATTAGTGTATTCTATTTTATTTTTCTTTATGTACACTGAGAGCATATGCACCAAAGACAAATTCCTAGTGTGTCCAATCACTCTTGGCCAATAAAGAATTCTATTCTGTTCTGCTCTATTCAATTCTATTCTATTTGTAGACTGTGAAGACTTTGGTGCTTTCTGAGTTTGGTTGTTTTCCTGCAGACATTTCATTACCAAAGTAGATAACATCATCAATACACTAGTTTGGTAATGAAACATCTGCAAAAAAGCAGCTAAGCTCAGCGAGCACCAAGGATCCGTCTTGAAAATATGCTGTACAATGTAATGAAATATGAAAGGTTCAATTCTATTCCCACCTATATTAATCAGACAATAACCAGCGTGGCTACGAAAATGAAGCTGATTTGGGAAAGGAGTAATGTCATATACAGGCAGTGCTCAAGTTACCACCACAATTGAACCCAAGATTTATGTTACTAAGTGAAACATTTGTTAAGTGAATTTGCATTTTATAACCTTTCGTGCCACAGTTGTTAAGTGAATCACTGCAGTTCTTAAATTAGTAACACGGGTGTTAAGTAAATCTGGTATCCCAGTGGATCACATGACTGCGGGACACTGCAATGGTCATAAATGTGACTCAGTGGTCAAGCATCCGAATGTAAATCACATGACCATGGGGGAGGCTACAAAGGTCGTAAGTGTGAAAAACAGCTGTAAGTCACTATTTTCAGTGCCGTTGCAATGTCGAAGCATCACTAAATGAACGGTTGTTCGTCGAGGACTACTTGCACTTACAAAGGAAATCTACACTCCATTTCTGGGAAGAAAGGACACCCAGCCCAGCTCTATTTTATTCAGTGTGAAACCACAATGGGCTTCCTTTTTTATACTGTGCGGGTATGTACGTTACATGACACAAATAGCTGGTTTGTTTGTAAAAAGGTTACTGGCAATCCGAAAGCTGCCCAGCCTCCTCACCCCCACCCCCTGCCCCTCCACCACCCCTATGTCCCCTTCGTTCATGCACAGGCTGGTCACACGTGGCATGCAGCATGCAGTAAGTGGAGAGCAGAGGTTAATAACCTGGAAGCATAGGATCTGAGAATGTGAGAGCAAGTTAAAGACAAGAGTTCCTCTCCATTGTCACTGAGGCTCGAGAAGCAATGCTCCAGCGTAGAGCAGTGGGATTGGTGGGGGAAATACAATTTGTCCAAGACATAGACATATCTCCGCAAGTGGCGGCAGGTGTAACTGCAAGACAAGGGTAGAGGGAGGAAAAGAAAGAAAACAAGAAAAGAAACAAAGAAAGAGGAGTTTTCCTTTTAACAAAGCTGCACCCAAACACGATCTAAACAATGTTCAGCGGCAGATGTCAAAGAGCAAAGCAAAAAAAGTGGTACAGGCAGAAAGTCTGAGTTAATCAACCATTTGTCTGAAATGGAATAGGGCTGTGATGGCAAACTTATGGCACACGTGCCTGAAGTGGCACGCGGACCCATGTCGCCTGGCATGTGCGGTGTCCCCTGTTCCTCTTCCAGGTTTCTGCCGCGCATGCACGCACGACGATCAGCTGACCTTCGTGCCTGTGGCAGTGCTGGAAACTGGAAGAGCTGGCCTTCCGTTTTCCTGTGTGAGCATGCGTGCCGGCTGCTGATCGCCACACGCACATGCGTGCCGGAAACATGGAAGATTAGCTGGCCAGTGCACATGCCGGAAACCAGAAGTTTATTTTCGGGCATGCACATGCACCCTGGGCAATTCCTCTTCTGGGTTGCGGCCCAGACAAGTGTGCGCATGCTCGTCTGGGCCGCAACTTGATGCTGAAAAGGTTCGCCATCACTGGCCTAGGGTTTCCTGCCTGAGGAAGGGGTTGGACTAGAAGCCATCCAAGGTCCCTTCCAACTCTGTTATTCTGTTGTTAGTTTTTACACATATAATCTACACAAAAATCCAGGATGATTTCATTAGCGGCGCAAAGGAGGCTGCTGATTTTGGCAGGGTGTAAACACAAAAAGAGTTTGTCGATTTTTACTTTTTTTGAGGTAAAAAACCCAAAAAATCCAAACTATCTTTTCGTGCAACTCGAAGAGCAAGGCACTTGTGCCAAGATGTAATGTGAAATGTTATGGGAACAGTCACACAATTTGTGTGGTTTTCTACAAGCTGCCATCTACAACTACAGAAATACAAAAGCCAAATTCAGTCGTCCATTACGGCTTTCCCACCAGCTGAGAACCTTGGCAGTTAGCAATAAGTCTGCTTGCCACAGTGGTTAGGGAATTATGGGCTGGTGCAACTTGCAGCCCATGGATCATAGTCGGTGTGGCTTCTGAATTCTGGAGGGTTTGTCTTGTTTTCCAGCAAATTCCACCGTCTCGTAAAGAGAAGCTTTGCAATAAATGTTATTCAGGCGCATGCTTTCACTTTATCTGACTTTGTGCTTTGCTCCAATTGTGCTGGATCGCTCCTCCATCATCCTGAGCCGACGCAGATAGCATCGAGTTGAAAATGTATTAATTTATATTTCATATTTCTTCCCTGCCCATCTCTCTCAGAGTATTTGATTCCCCTCAACAAGTACATCAGGGTCGAAGCACACAATTTAGAGCAAGGTTATTTGCACACAGATATGTCCCTTTAAGTTCAACGGGGACACATTTTAAGCTCAAGTGGAGGTGTGTCCTTACCCCAAGTTCTGGGAATATCAAAGACTACTTCAATTTGAAGTGTATAATTTCCTCTAGGTCAGCTTTTCAATTTCAGCAAAAACAGAAAAGAATCGCCTTTTATTTCTAACAACAAAGCGTTGCACAGAGAGGAAACCCTTCGGTGGAAAACACAACGATGTGTGCGTGTGTGTGTGTCAGAGACATGACAAGGATGTCCTGTTCCTTTCCTGATAGGAATAAAATCCCTAGAGAGCTTTGCCCCTCATGACACCTGGTTTTTGTAAATATATTAAAATGGCCCTAATTTAAAAGAATGATTATAAATTATAAATATTTGGAAACATTCCTCCTACCTTGTCCAAAACTGTTGGTAATATGGCATCTTCAGCTGCCAGAACATTTGGGACACTTAGATGGTCCCCCATAGAAAATAATTACACTATTAATATGTACCCCTATGTCTCAATAGTAGTAACTGTGAGAGGGATCTTGGAGTCCTAGTAGACAACCATTTAAATAGGAGCCAGCCGTGTGCAGCAGCTGCCAAAAAAGCCAACACAGTCCTAGGCTGCATCAACAGAGGGATAGAATCAAGGTCACATGAAGTGTTAATACCACTTTATAATGCCTTGGTAAGGCCACACTTGGAATACTGCATTCAGTTTTGGTCGCCACGATGTAGAAAAGATGTGGAGACTCTAGAAAGAGTGCAGAGAAGAGCAACAAAGATGATTAGGGGACTGGAGGCTAAACATATGAAGAACGGTTGCAGGAACTGGGTATGTCTAGCTTAAGAGAAAGAAGGACTAGGGGAGACATGATAGCAGTGTTCCAATATCTCAGGGGTTGCCACAAAGAAGAGAGAGTCAAACCATTCTCCAAGGCACCTGCGGGTAGAACAAGAAGCAATGGGTGGAAACTAATCAAGGAGAGAAGCAACTTAGAACTGAGGAGAAACTTCCTGGCAGTTAGAACAATTAATCAATGGAACAGAAGTTGCCTCCAGAAGTTGTGAATGCCCCAACACTGGAAGTCTTTAAGAAGATGTTGGATAGCCATTTGTCTGAAACGGTACAGGGTTTCCTGCCTAGGCAGGGGGTTGGACTAGAAGACCTCCAATGTCCCTTCCAACTCTGCTATTGTATATTGTCTATGTTTCCCAACCTGTGCAAATTGAAGGTGAGTGGACTTCAAGTCCCAGAATTTTCAGCAATGACTATGCTGGCTGTGGAATTCTGGGATTTGATGTCCATATACAGGTGGTCCTCAACTTACAACAGTTCATTTAGTGACTGTTCAAAGTTGGAACGGCACTGAAAAAGTGACTCACGATTGTTTTACATGCTTAAGATCATTGCAGCATCCCTATGGTCATGTGATCATCATACATTCGGCTGCTTGGCAACTGACTCATATTTATGATGGTTGCAGTGTCCTGGGGTCGTGGGATCCCCTTTTGTGACCTACTGACAAGCAAAGTCAATGGAGAAGCCAGGTTCACTTAACAACCATATTACTAGCTTGACTGCAGTAATTCACGTAACAATTGTGGCAAGGAAGGTCGTAACATGGAGCAAAACTCACGTAACAAATGTCTCGCTTAGCAACGGAAATTTTGGGCTCAATTGTAGGGTGCGAGTTTGACAACCCTGGCCTAGTCACTTCAGTGTTTCTCAGCCTTAGTCGCTTGAAGATGGGTGGACTTCAACTCCCAGAATTCCCCAGCCAGTGATGCTGGCTGTGGAATTCTGGGACTTGAAGTCCATATATATATGCATATGTATATGTATATGTATATGTGTATGTATGTATGTATGTATGTATGTATGTATGTATGTATGTATGTATGTATATGTATATATATACATGAACAGCTTGCCTCCAGAAGTTGTGAATGCCCCAACACTGGAAGTCTTTAAGAAGATGTTGGATAGCCATTTGTCTGAAACGGTATAGGGTTTCCTGCCTAGGCAGGGGGTTGGACTAGAAGACCTCCAAGGTCCCTTCCAACTCTACTATTGTATTGTATTGTATTGTATATATATGTATATATGTATGTGTGTACACACACACACACACACACACACACACACACACACACACACACGGAAATTGCCACGGTTGGGAATCCTTGTCTTATGGGGAGTGAATTTCACTAAAGACTAGTGGGAGTTTTCCCCTGTGTTGATGTGTGATTTGCCTATGAAAATACACACTGGATCCAAAGCCCAAAGATATTATGGCATATTCTGTGAAGGCATCAGCCCTCAGCAAGTGCTCTCGCCTCATTCTGTTTTGTCTGCTCACAACAAACGCAGTGCCCACGGCCAATTTCCAAAGATGTCATGTTTAGTTTAATGCGAGATTGACTTGGCTTTGGTTTTATCAAGCTGTCCTGATCTCTCTCACAGGAGGGCGGGGGGGGGGGGGGAGAGAAAGAACAGATCTGAACTCCACATTTGGTAAATGCTACATAATATGATCCCGTTTTCCGTAGAGCTCTTTAAAACAGTGAACGGCTTTGGGTTGTTTTTTTTCCCCAAGAAACAAAAATACGTATTAAAATCTGCATTTTATTACCAAATCAATGAAAAGGAAGTTCTTAAGGCAAAAATAATAACATTCTCTACAACTCGACCCCCTAAAGCAGTGCTTCTCAAATAGTGGGGCGGGCCCCCCAGGGGGGGCGCGAGGCTCCGTAAAGGGGGGCTCAGCTCAAATTATTTTATATATTTTTGTTTTGCAGGTTAAAGCTTTTTTTAATATTGTATTCCTTTAAATCCTGTGCTCCTTTAAATCTTTTCTGCTACAGTTAATAAAGCTATTCTTTGTTGTAAATTGATCCACATTTCTTTCTTTTTTAATTCTCTTATACGTTAATAAGGATACAGTGTTATGCAGAGGTATACTTATAACAATTTTATAGACAAATGATACTATTTACAGTCGCGCGGGGGGCGGGCGAAATGTTTTCTTCTTCCTAGGGGGGGCATGACAGAAAATAATTGAGAAGCACTGCCCTAAAGCAACCAAGCATTCCTCTTCCTTCATAACTGAGTGAGGCAAAGCAACATGTGCTATACCCACAGCAGATTATGGGCTACACATTTCCCTCCTACAAACAGCCAGCTTAATTTCTAGCTATGTGGCAGTAAGGCACTAAAATGTTTAATATCACCATCTAAAAAGTCAGTATTCGGAACGTCTGGTTAAGTGGAGCCTGGGAAATCAATACGCGTGGTTTGGAGTTTTCCTATTGAAAACAGTTGTTCTTACTTAAGGATGAAAACTCTGCCATTTGGGGAAATAATGAAACTAATAAAATATCTCTAATGCCTTCTCGGGGTATACAATTCCCCCCCCCCCAAGGTTATGTGTTATGCGTAAATCTGAAGAGTTATTAAAAAATAAAATACTTCAATCTGTTTTATTAGCAGGAATATGAGGAGGGGGGGGGGAAATCCTTACGTTCTTGAACTACTTGCTCGGTAGGATTCAGAGTCAGCCCAGCCAAACTAATATGAAAATAATTTCTCTGGAGAATAAGTGAACAATTTCAGAAGAATCTTGAAGATCCCTCTTTCAAAAGACTGAATAATTGTGAAAAGCTACTTCTGAAAACGGATCCATCGGTTTCTAGGTGACCGGCTCCTTGAGAACATCTGCTCACATCATTCTAAATGTCCTTGTTCAATCACTACCGCAGGGGTGTCCAAACTTGGGAACTTTAAGACTTGTGGACTTCAACTCCCAGAATTCCCCAGCCAGCATGGCTGGCTGGGGAATTCTGGGAGTTGAAGTCCACAAGTCTTAAAGTTCCCAAGTTTGGACACCCCTGCACTACCGTGTTTCCCCCAAAAGAAGACTCAGTCTTATTTTCTTTTGACCCCAGGGCTTCTTTTTGGGGGGAGTTTAATGACTAACTCACCTCGCAGCAGAGCCACCAACAGCCCCACCCAGCAGGAGCCCGCTACTGACCCATGGCTAGGGCTTTCTGGAAGTATCTGATGGTGAAACAGTGTGTTGTGGCCCGCCAACAGCCAGGGAAGCTGGCAGCAGGGTTGGACAATGAGGCGGTTGAGGAGGAACATGGGCCAGTCCTGGGGGCTGAGGAAAGTTCAGACAAGGGGTCTGCGTCGGAGGGAGAAAGGGAGCTATGCAGCAGTGAAGCAGAGGAACAGCTGGAGCCTGTTCCCAGTGTGTGCATGCACAGATTAGGTTTAGGTTTATTGGACTTATATGCCGCCCTTCTCCCAAAGGACTCAGGGCGGCGTTTCAACATAAAAACACATCTTACAAAAGTTAAAAGAAAGATTAAATAGAATATCCAAAAAACCCAATAGACATTTACAATGAGATTTAGAAATTACATTAAAATTAACCATTAAAATTAATAATTTATTTTATTCAGGCCAGGCCGGCTTTCTGGAAAAGCCAACTTTTTAGGGCGTGCCGGAAGGACCGGAGGTTGGGAATTATGTGAAGCTCCGGGGGCAGCTCCTTCCAAAGGGAAGGCGCTCCCACGGAGAAGGCTGTCCCCCTGGGGGTCGCGCAGAGCTGCCGGAAGAAAAGAAAAGAACAACTCAGAAATCAGGGTCGACATTGGAGTAAAGCCACACCTTGGAGGTGACTGGCCCCTCCCATAGGAAACAAAAGAGGAGCGAACGGGGAGGGGGCTTTTGCAGGAAACAATTCGTTCATTTGATTATTTCAAGACTCTGTGCCAGGTTTTGCCTTGCCCTGCGCTTGGAAACTAGTTATTTGGCAGTTCTCCAAACGAGATAAGGTTTGTGTTAATAAACATTCCTCTGAAAGACCGTTTGCTAAGCCTTGCTGCGCTCTGAATGAAAGGAATTCACAGTCGTGTAAATAAAAGGGCCTTTGCCGGGACCAAGACTCTGCTTCTTGCTTTTGAAGGATGCCTGGGTCAGAACAGAGAGGCTGAGGGCGACATGCGCAAGTGGCAGCAAGCGGCCGCAGAAGACGTAGACCTGCAAGGCGAGTGAGATGTCGGGGTGTGCAAGGCCTGGTAAGTAGGGCAGCTCCACCTCCCCCATTCCCACCCTAGATTAATTTTGACCCGGGGGCTTGGCCCAACCCCCTGCACCGTGTGGTGGGTGGGGTCTTAATTAGGGGGTAGGGCTTAATTTTAATGCATGCATCCAAAAACATGATAGGGCTTCTTTTCGGGGTGGATCATATTTTCAGGGAAACACAGTAAGTTGTGTCTGACTCTTCACAATCCCACGGACCACAGCATGCCAGGCCCCCGTCCTCCCGTCTCCTGGAGTTTGCCCAAATTCAAGTTCATTGTGCTGATAACCCTATCTAACCAGCTCTTCCTCTTGCCGTCCCTTCTCTTTTTCCTTTCCCAACACATCTGCTCCTCACCAAAATGAAGGATCCAAACATGGATGCAATTTCCGGTTAGCAATGCAGGTCATTTGAAAATAGCCAATAGCCAATCTCCTGCATGTTCATATACCTAGTCCTCAACCAGTGGTGGGTTCTTGATTCCGTTCCAACCGGTAAGGTTGGAACGGGCCTGGCGGTGTCCACATGGATGCGTGCACTGCGCGCATGCATCTTAGTGCCTCCGTGACGCTACAGCTGCTCAGCAGAGTGTCGCACAGGCGCTGTATGTGATTGCGCGGAAGCGCCGAAGTCTTAAAAGACTGATAAGGAGCTTGGGCGGGTGCTTTACTTTACTTTACTTTATTCACACTTATAGACCGCCCCCCTCTCCCAAAAGGGACTCGGGGCGGTGTACAGTCAATACATAAAAATACATAGAATACATAAATAGTTAAAAACTTAGCTACTTAGATGGAGGAGGTTAAAAGAACTGTACATTAAAGTAAAGTATTTAAAACACAATCTTTAAAAACCCCTAAAAAATACCCCGAAAGTTGAATTTAAAATGGTTCCCCTAAAATATCAGTTAAAATATATCTGCCAGGAGATGAAAGTTATGGGTGTGCCAGGCCAGCTAATCGAAACAGGTGAGTCTTTAGTTTTTGTCGGAAGGAGCGGAAGTTGGTGGTGGTTCTAATGTCGGGGGGGGGGAGGTCATTCCAGAGGGTTGGGCCCATCACAGAGAAGGCCCTACTCCTAGGTGTCGCCCGTTGGCATTGCCTGGTGGACGGCACCAGGAGAAGTCCCTCCCTGTAAGAGCGGATTGGTCGCAGGGATGTGTGCGGCAGGATGCCCTCTGGAGCACCGTACTGGAACAGTATCCAGTGCTCCCGGCGGGCTCTGGTATGCTTGTACTGGGGCGTACCGCCTGCAAACCCACCACTGTCCTCAACTTACAAACACAATGGAGCCCAAGATTTCTGCTGCTGAGTGAGACATTTGTTAAGTGAGTTTTGCCTTAGTTTATGACCTTTCTTCCCACGGTTGTTAAGGGAATCACTGCAGTTTATTACATTCGTAACATGGTTGTGAAGTGAATCTGGCTTCCCCACGGACTTTGCTTGTCAGAAGGTCCCAAAAGGTAATCACGTGAGCCCAGGACACTGCGACTGTCATAAATATGAGTCGGTTGCCAAGGGTTTGAATTTGAATCACGTGACCATGGGGATGCTGCAACAGTTGTAAACGTGAAAAACGGTCTGATGTCATTTTTTCCAGTGCTGTTGTGACTTTGAACAGTCACTAAGCAACTGCTGTAAGTCGAGGACTTCCTGTATTAAGTGGCTACAATGCAGTGGTGGGTTCCGGATCCCGTTCCAACCGGAGGGCTTAAACCGACCCTACGAGCAAACCGGAAGTCCATTCCCAAAGTTCCTGTTTGCCCATAGGGCAGTGATGGCGAACCTTTTTTGGCTCGCGTGCCACAAGTGGGGGGAGCGCAGGGGGGTCGAGTGTGGGCGTGCCGCACCCATAATGCAACACACGACCCTCCCAGTGTGCTGTTTGCCCATAGGGCAGTGATGGCGAACCTTTTTTGGCTCGCGTGCCACAAGTGGGGGGAGCGCAGGGGGGTCGAGTGTGGGCGTGCCGCACCCATAATGCAACACACGACCCTCCCAGTGTGCATGCGCGCACAACGCGCGAACCCCCCCATTTTTACATGTTTTTTTTGCCCTCCCCAGGCTCCAGGGGCTTTATAGCAGCCTGGGGAGGGCGAAAAGAGTCACTTCCAGTTTGCTCGGAGGGTGGTTTTAAGCATTCCGAAGGCTTCAGGGACCGCCCGAGGGCCTCTGGGGAGGCTCTTTTCGCCCTCCCCAGGCTGCTATAAAGCCTCTGGAGCCTGGGGAAGGCGAAAAATAGCTTTTAAAAAGGTGACCTCAGCTGGCCAGCGTGCGCATGCGCGGTGGCCAGCTGACAGGGCAGCGCCTCGCGTGCCCTAACAAATGGCTCCGCGTGCCACTTGTGGCACGCGTGCCATAGGTTCGCCATCACGGCCATAGGGCCTTTTTTTGCGCTCCGGAGGCTTCAGGGAAGCTCCTGAAGCCTCCCGGGGGGCTCCGGATTTGGGGGGGGGCTCTTTTCGCCCTCCCCAGGCTCCTATAAAGCCTCTGGAGCCTGGGGAGGATGAAAAATGGCTTTAAAAAAGGCTGAACTCAGTTGGCCAGCGGGCGCATAGACTTTTAGTTGGCCGGTTGCTTAGGGACTGTTCAATATTACTATGCCCACCCACCCCCTGGATATTTACAACCCAATTTCAAAGTTCTCACAACTGGAACATCCGCCTCCCAATCCACTCAACAACATGGTTGCATTTATGGCCATTTGCAGCATCCCATGACTGTGATTTATATTTTAACTGAAAACAGTCAATTTACTTCCCAAAATGACCTATGATGTTGGCTTAATGGCCATGGCTTCACTTAATGGCCATGGTGATTTGCTTAACAACTGCCACAAAAAGGTTGTAAGTTCAGGTTTGGTCACAGGATGATCCATCCTGACTTACAACTGCAAGGGAAATATCCATTATGGTCGTAAACTGAGGACTATCTGTATTATTACTGTATTTTTTCGAGTACAAGACACACTGGAGTATAAGATGCACCAAGGTTTTGAAGAGGTAAATTTAAAAACAAAAAAAAAAAGGTTTTGCACTCTGCAGACATCCCAAACCCTCTGCACACCTTGTTTTTTTCTGAAAAACAGGGCATGCAGGTAGGTTGACCGGCCTGCAAAGTGCTCCTGGGGGCTGGGCAAAAAAGAGCAAAAAACCCAGCCTGTTTTTTGTGAAAACCGGTCTGTTTTTTGCAAAAAAAAAAAAAGGTCATGCATAGCCTTTTGGAGGTTTATAGAGTGTTCTTGGGGGCTGGGGGGGGAGGCAAAAACGAGCAAAACCTGGCCCATTTTTCACTCATTTCTGCCCTCCCCAGCCCCCAGGAGCATTCTGAAAGCCTCCTAAAGGCAATGCACGGCCATTTTGGTGAAGGGTTGGGGTTTCGGGAGGCAAAAAATGCTGTATTCAGTGTATAAGACGCACCCAGATTTTCAGCTTGTTTTCTGAGGGAAAAAGGTGTGTCTCATACTCCAAAAAATACGGTAACTACAAAAATTAGTCCAGTTGCAATGATTCAAACTTCAGACAACTTCAGACAATTCTATCTGGATGACTGAAAATCTTCATCAACATTTCTGATTCTTCCTCTTAGCAGCTAAAACAGACTAAAAACCTGCCTCCCACCCGGCAAAAAATGGGCTTGATTCCTAGTGATGACATGGTTATGTTAAATGGCCTGTTTTCTGCTCGTTTCTGCCCTCCCCAGCCCTCAGGAGCACTTTGCAGGTCTCCTAAACCCTCTGCAGGTCCATTTTTGCAAAGGGGGCAGGGTTCCGGGAGGTCAAAAATGCTGTATTCCGTGTATAAGATGCACCCAAATTTTCACCCTTTTTTGGGGGGGGGGAGGAAAAAAGTGCGTCTTACACTCTGAAAAATTTGTTATTTTGCTCCGTTTGACACAGAAATCCAAGAAGCTCTAAACTCTTTCAACAGAGATAGACTGTCACAATGTGCTGATGTTCAGCAGTGTATTAATATTTTGGCAGTATGGTTATAATTTGATTTATATTCCTTATCTTATTTTATGCATCTCACCCAACCTCTGAGAGAGGTTCCTTCCCCCCCCCCCCCCCGAGGTCAAACACAACCCTGACGCAGCCCTCAATGAAATCGAGTTTGACACCCCTAAGCTAGACTGAGAGCAAAATGGCAGAGATGAAAATATTTCCAATTATTACAGGTAGTCCTCGACTTACAACAGTTCATTTAGTGACCATTCAAAATGAAAAAAAAGTGACTTATGACCGTTTTTCACAGTTACGACCTTTCCAGCATCCTCGTGATCATGTGATTAAAATCCAGGTGCTGGGCAACTGGTTCACACTTATGACCACTGCAGCATCCCGGGGTCATGTGATCCCCCCTTTTGCAACCTTCTGGCAAGCATGGGGACGCCGGCTTCCCTTAACAGGTTACTAACTTATCTACTGCAGTGATTCCCTTTAGAACTGCGGCAAGAAAGGTTGTAAAAATGCGGCAAAGCTCACTTAACAACAGAAATTTTGGGCTGAATTGTGGTTGAAAATTTGAGGACTATCCGTAGTAGCATTATTATCTCTCTCCGCAGTTTGACCTGTTCTCCAAACACATGGACATAAATAGGTACCTGGTCATTATTTTCAATTACACTATCAATCCTATTTTACTTTTTGATGTGGTAGGGGAAAAAAAAGTATATTTTCATCTATTCCTTTCGGTTTTGGCTGTTAACAGCTCATATCAGAATTCACCTTTCATTCCCTTAGACGTGTAAGCTGGTAGAAACTCAAGGTCACAACAATCTGAGATGAATTTTTTTTTTCTGAAGGAGAAAATTAACTGCAGCCCTTATTAGGCAGCTCAACTGCAGAAGGTTTCATTCTCAAGTTGTATATTATAGCTCTTCCTGTTCACACATTTACTCCCAAATAAGCAACAGATGCGATTTTTATTCCTAGTGAGATCAGCTGCTTTGCATAAGATATGAAAAGGAAGGTCCCTTAACCTGCCGTAGGAAATGAAAAACCTCTTAAATATTGTTCTACTTGGCCAAAATCTTGAAACCATCTTGAAAGGATATTTATCGGGTCTTCCAAAATGTTCACTTCAAAGGCAAACAAAAAATAATTGTTTGTAGTAACTATCAAGCTGCCTCTTTGCTTACATTATCTTTCACTTAAACACTCTCCTGGAGTGTTAGCCGCAACTGTAAAAAAAATTAAAACCGATTTATGAATTTTGATGTAAACACAAATTGGGTTTGGTGCCATTTGTGGTCGATAAAGCCGCTTCACATCATAGTTTGATATTCTGATTTGGCAGCCTCGTGTACTTGTGAGTCTGTTAATCTAAATAAAACTAAAATCAAAATCATGATAACAGGGCGTTTAAAAATTAATTCACTCTCCTGTCATCAGACTAAGGCAGGGGTGTCCAAACTTGGCAACTTTAAGACTTGTGGACTTCAACTCCCAGAAACTCTGCTGGCTGGGGAATTCTGGGAGTTGAAGTCCACAAGTCTTAAAGTTGCCAAGTTTGGACACCCCTGGCCGAAGGAAAGGGCAAAGACTGGTGTTCTGGTGAGATGAATTCCACTAATCCTGGAGAAAAATCCTTCCATATTTATGAGAAGATTTTGTTTCTGGTCATCAAAGCCAAAATAATCTTCTTTTTTATCCTATGCTAGCCGATAACCCAGCATTGCCTGGGTATTTATTTATAAGGGGAAAATGTCCGGAACAAACGTAATTTCTAACGTTGGATTTTACCCCCTATCAGAGGGAGCCCCCTTATAGAATACCGTGAAGCCATTACCATGGCAACTCCACTGTGCTGTACAGCGGAAGCCTTTTTACGTCAGTACAGTAGAAGCCATTTTAAGGCACAACAGGCTGTATCTTAACGGAACACACACAAACCGGGGTGTGTGTGTGTGTGTGTTAGGGATGTCATACCCCTACAGTATTTTTCTCCAGAGAGTAAGTCATTTGTGCACCATGTTTAGCTAAAATTGCTCGAGGCGTTCCAGACTTATGCTGGAACACACACACACACTTTTATATATATAGAAGATTTTTATGAATCTTTGTGGGAAGAAAAGATGTATGCCCTGCATGTGGGCGTAATTAGTTTTTATCTCTGTATAGGGTGACTCAGAATTAAAAAGGGAGTCTGACAAGGATGCATATTACCTTCTTATCTGTTTAATTTATACAGTTATGATGGCAGGTTTTGAAATGATAGCTGGAATCAAAATGGGATGCCCAAACACTGATAATTTAAGCTAGGCAGACAACTGCTGCTTTGCTAGCCAAAAGTAAAGAAAGCGGAGAAGAGTTCACTAAGAAAGTTAAAACTGGAAAATAAAACATCTGGATTAATTGTGAACATTACAAAGAAATGATAATAATAAAAAGCCAAAAAGACCATCGACCAGCATGCTTAGTGGACTTAGAATTCACGGTGGAAAAATGATGGTGATAAAAGGACCTGAGGAAGGCTGAGATAACTCAGCTAACTATTATCAGGAGATCAGAGTAGCGACATAGAAAACTTTAGAAAACAATAGGAAGACTGGAGGCAGTTGGTTTAATGGAGGAAAGAAAGGAATTTCCTGTATCTAAGAGAAAGGAAGGAGGGAATGAGTGACTGGGCTGTGAAGTCCTGAGGGTAACATGTAAGGTGTTGGAAAAAGGTGGGGGCAATCCTGGAACAGAAAAACTAGATTCAAATGTCTATGGAGATTTTCAGTCATCCAGGTCATGGTTGTCCCAGAACAGTGTTTCTCAAACTTGGCGACTTTAAGTCCTGTGGACTTCAACTCCCAGAATCCCCCAGCCAGCTGGGGAATTCTGGGAGTTGAAGTCCACAGGACTTAAAGTCGCCAAGTTTGAGAAACACTGTCCCAGAAGGTGCTTTTTTCAAGAGGCAACTGGACTTTCTTGCTTTCCTTTCTTTCAAGAAGCTGAAGAAATTTCTTGAATGAGAAGAGAAAGATCTTCAGAGAAAAACAAGAAAGTCCAGTTGCTTCTTGAAAAAAAACACCTTTGGGATAGATTCAAATGAGTTTGCATTTTGCAATTGAAGGGTTTTTGTTTTGGGGCAACCTACTTATCCGGTAAGTAGGGCAAAGTCAGAAGACTGTGGACAGACTTGGCCCAGAGAGTCGTCAAGAGTCGGACATGACTGGGTTGATGGGATAACATCATCATCATCATCATGTTAGTGGATTTAATCCTTTAACTTCTGTCTTAAACTGCTATTTTTGAGCACCTTCAACTATGAAACATCATTTGCAAAATAGGGATAACTTGGTTTATAAAAAGACCATTAGCATATTCTTAAATTCTGAAAACATACAGATGCATATACTAAGTAGCATTATAGTTTGATATTGCAATATTATCCACTCTTATGTAAGGATAATTTAATAATTATTATGAGCTGCTGTGGTGCAGTGGCTAGAGTGCAGCATACTTCTGCCGGCTGACTGCAATTTGGCAGTTCGATTCTCATCAGCTCAAGGTCGATTCAGCCTTCCATCCTTCCGATATGGGTAAAATGAGGTCCCAGATTGTTGGGGGCAATAGCCTGAATGTGTAAACCACTTAGAGAGGGCTGCAAAGCACTGTAAAGCGGTATATAAGTCTAAGTGCTATTGCTATTATAAAGATGTCTATGTTTGAAGACACGGCCATACAAGTCATAACTTGTAGTTCATAGCCAGGAACTGAACAAAAAAGAAATACATTTATAGAACTCCATTAATAAAGTTAATGGTGAAAACTACTGGAATCAGAGGAAGATTTTCAAATTCACATAGCATTCTTTCAAGCATTTAAGCAGGAGTTATAGTTATACCAGGTACTAAAATATCTGGCAAATGTTGACTTATGCTCCTGTGCTCTCGTTACACCATGGCTAAGTAGATTTTGAGTGGAAAGTTCCATAATTATTGCAGTTAAAAAAAAACAAAGCACTGGATTCAAATTCAGCTGAATGGAATTTCCTTCACCTAAATCCTGACAAATTTGCAGTTTCGTTTGGTCTAAAATTATCCTTGTTTTTCATCTTTGTTCAGAGTCTACTGACATGCTATAATAAAAATAATTAGAATAACAGAATTGGAAGGTCTTCTCATTCAACCCCTTGCTTGAGCAGGAGATCCTATACCATTTCTGTTGTGGCTCGCCGGCGGCCAGGAGAGCTGTCAGCAGAATCGGACAGTGAGGAGGTTGGGGAGGAACATGGGCCAGTCCTGGAGTCTGCGGAAGGCTCTGATGAGGGCTCTGTCGGAGGCAGAGATAGGGCTAGGGCTGTCTGACAGTTATCAGCTGCCTTCAGAGTCAGACATCAGTGAGGCAGATGAACAGCTGGAGCCTGTTCCCAGTGTGGACATGCGAAGAGTTGCCAGACTAAGGGAACAGCTAAAGAACAGCGGTCGACTTGGGAGTAAGGCCAGATGATGAATGGCCCCTCCCAAAGGAAATAAAAGAAGAGCGAAAGGGAAGTGGAATTTGCAGGAGACAATTAGTTTGCTTAATTGGTTCCTGACTCTCCGAGACTCTTTGCCAAGTTCTGCAGATATCGGCCTGTCAGCTCTCCAAGCCAGCTAAGGTCTGTGACTGTAAATCTTCCCTTGAAAGACTTTGCTGTATGTGAATGAGCAGAATTCACAGTAAATTAATAAAAGGGTTCTTTGCCGGAACAAGGAGTTTGTTTCATGCTTCATAGGAAGCCTCATGAAGAACAATTTCAGACAAAGGGTTATCCAACATCTTCTTAAAAACCTCAATTGATGGAGCATTCATAACTTCTGGAGGCAGGTCGTTGCACTGGTTAATTGTCCTCACTGTTTGGAAATTTCTCCTTAGTTCTAGGTTGCTTCTCTCCTGGATGACTCTCCATCCATTGCTTCTTGTCCTGCCTTCAGGTGCTTTGGAAAACACGTTGACTCCCTCTTCCTCTTTGTGGCAGCCCCTCAAATATTGGAAGACTATTATCATGTCTGTCCTAGTCCTTCTTTTCACTAGCCTAGACGTACCCAATTCCTGCAACCGTTCTTCATATGCTTTAGCCTCTATCAATTTCTATCTATAATCTATCTATAATCCTCAATCTCTCACTGCTTTTCTTCCCAGCAAACTCTTCAAAGTCAGGTAATGTTCTTTCATTATAATACAGAAACATTCTTCAGGGCTGCCCAAGTCAGACAAAGAATCGAAGGCCATGGATTAAACCTGTGTTGCATTGCACACCAATGCCGTGACCTGCATACTTGCCCCAAACTAGCAATACATGAGGCACATTTACTTGATGATGTCATCACATACGTTGTCAATTTGATAGCATTGCAGTTTGCTGTGAATGCCCCTGTAAAGAATTACAGCTATTCTCACAAGATGCCAATTCTGTTATAATGAAGCATGATCAAAACACAATTAAGACTATTTTTAGACTGTATTAAGGGGTTACCAGTGCAGGAACTAACTGCTAATCTTCTATCATAAATCAGAAAAGTCTCTTTCTATGATGTTAAGAGTTTGGATCTTGAAAACAGACCAGGAAATAAAGCTAGGAAATAAGATATCTGATAACAATCTTAAGCTCTCTAGAAGGAAACGATAGCTCCAGCTGATGAAAGCCACTAAGGGATCCAAGAAACTCAGTAGGAACGCATTTTCTCCATTTATTCCTCCGCACAGGTTATTCGTTAAGGTGCTTGGTGGCTCAAACCCAGGTACAAAGCAAAGATGGAGAGAAATAATCAGTGTCATCCCCAAAATGTCATCATAACTTCAAAAATGTCATAAAAAAGCACAGCAAAGAATGTTCTTTCTGTGCCAACTCAGAAAGTTCAAACTGTCCAAAGAGCTGCTGATACAGTTTTACAGAGGAATTATTGAGTCTCTCATCTGCACCTCCATAACTGACACAGACTTCAACGGATAATTAAAACTGCAGAAAAAACAATTGCTACCAATCTGCCTTCCACTGAGGACCTGTATACTGAAGGAGTCAAAAAGAGGGCTGTGAAAATATTTACAGACCCCTCACATCCTGGACATAAATTGTTCCAACTTCTACCCTCAAAATGACGCTATAGGGCACTGCACACCAGAATAACTAGACACAAGGACAGTTTTTTCCCAAATGCCATCACTCTGCTAAACAAATAATTCCATCAACACTGTCATATTACCTACTAAGACTATATTACTATTCTTCTTCTCTTCCTTTCTAGTAACTCTCTCTTCCCACTTATGACTATAACCATGTTGCTTGTATCTTTAAAATTTATATTGTTTTGTTTGTTTCCTAGTATAATTTGATTGTTTATTAGTAACCTATAACTATCTCTAAGTATTGTGTCTTAGGATTCTTGATGAGTGTATTCTATTTTATTTTTCTTTATGTACACTGAGAGCATATGCACCAAAGGCAAATTCCTTGTGTGTCCAATGACACTTGGCCAATAGAGAATCCTGTTCTACATTATTCTAAAAAAACCAAAACTGCTTGAAGTTGAAAAATTTCATCATGGTTACCCCTCTTTCAGTACCATAATGAACATCCCTTAGGGCAAAAGATCAAACTGAGATATTCTTTGCTAGTTTAGCCAGTACAAATAAAATAGCAATAGCCCTTAGACTTATATCAGGGGTGTCCAAACTTGGGAACTTTAAGACTTGTGGACTTCAACTCCCAGAATTCCCCAGCCAGCATGTTTGGACACCCCTGACTTATATACTGCTTCACAGTGCTTTACAACCCTCTCTAAGCGGTTTACAGAGTCAGCCTATTGCCCCCAACAATTTGGGTCCTCATTTTACCCACCTCCGAAGGATGGAAGGCTGAGTCAACCTTGAGCAGGTCAGAATCGAACTGCTGAACTGCAGTCAGCAGAAATAGCTTGCAATACTGGATTCGAACAACTGCGCCACTGTGGCGCTTCATTTATACAAAGATATGTCACATCATGTTTTCTTTCATAATTCTGTTTTCTTTCATAATCTTTCATAATCTAAGACTCTCTTTCGATTACAAAAAGACAGTGGTCAAGAAATTAAATACCCCTGTATCATATACATGCAAGAGGCATTAAAGCGGTTTTTAAGACCCAGTTATTCAAATATCCGTGCTGTTTATCAGCAATCCTGGAATATAAAAGCACAAGTGGCCCTTGTTTTTCTCTCTACAGATAGCCCTCGACTTACGACCACAACTGAGCCCAAAATTTCTGTTGTTAAGTGAGACATTCGTTAAGTGAGTTTTGCCCCATTTTATGACCTTCCTTGCCACAGTTGTTAAGTGAATCACTGCAGTCGATAAGTTAGCCACACTAACTGTTAGTGTGAAGTGAAGTTACTGTTAAGTGAATCCGGCTTCCCCTTTGATTTTGCTTCTCCAAAGGTTGCAAGAGGGGATTGCGTGACCGTGGGACGCAGCAACGGTCGTAAGTACGAACCAGTGGCCAAGCCTCTGAATTTCGATCACATGATCGTGGGAATGCTACAAATGTTGTAAAAGTGAAAAACGGTCCTTTCGCCCCCCCCCCCAGCGCCATTGTAACTTTGGCCACTAAATGAACTGCTGTAAGGTGAGGACGACCCGTGTTCCAATGTTTCTCAACAGCTGTGTGGACTTCAACTCCCAGAATTCCCCAGCCAGCCTTGATGCCACAAAGGTTGAGAAAACAGTGCTCTATTCAGATGCCAGGCAGAAGCGACGGCTTCGGCCTGTGGTTTTCCTGAGAAAACGTAACACAGCACTCTACAAAACTATATAAACACGAGAAAGACTTGCTGCCGAAGTGGCAATGCTAAAAGAAACAAATAACCGATTTGAGAGCTCAGAGTAAGCCAAGTGGGAACAAACATCCTGAAGAGATTTCTAGAGACTAAGCAAATAGATTTGCAGAGCCCAGTGGAAGGCAGTAGGGACTGGCGGATTTCCTGCACCGTGTTATAATGTGATTTTCCACGATTTTAGTCAACACGATATACGTACTGTGGTTTGCAAACTCTGCCTTTCTAGCTTTAATGCAATGAGGGTAGCCAGCCGCAGCGGCCTGTTCAAAACAGCACAGTTGAAATACAGGTAATCCTGGGTTTACGGACGGTTGCTTAGCAACCATCAGAAATTAGGATGGATCTCCCTGGGAATACTTATGATCACGGCTATGATGATTGACAGCCTCCCTCCACACACACACAGTCATGTGACCGGTTTTTAGACACCAGGCAAATGGCTGTTTGCTATATCCTGGGGTCATTTGACTGTATTTTACAACGTTTTTGCAAAGAAAAAAAAAGAGCATTGATTCCCGGTTTTCAGAAATCACTCGCCCGTTGCGAAGCATTAGTTCATTTAACTAAATTTTAAAAATTAGGTTTTAAAGTTGGGTGGACCATGTTGTAGGTGACCCAATTTATGACCATCATGAATTACAGTGGGGTAGGCCAGTGATGGTGAACCTTTTCAGCACTGAGTGCCCAAACTGGAACGTGCATGCAAGTATGCGCTCCAGAGCACTGGAAACCCAAAGACCAGCTGTCCGGCATGCGCCTGCCTGTTTTCTGGCCATTTTCAAGCCGTATTTCAGGCCAATTTTGGGGCTGTTTTCAGGGCCCAAAACAGCCCAAAAAACCGCCAGAAAATAGCCCCCAAAACGGGCTGTAGTTTGGGCGTTTTTCGGGCCCTTTTCAGGCTGTTTTCTGGTGCTCCAGTGCCCGCGAAGACCAGCTGATGATGGCGCAGGTGCCCACAGAGAGGGTGCGTGCAGCAGTGTGTTCCGGATCTTAGTGCCTCCGCGACGCTCCAGCTGCTCAGCGGAGCATCGTGCAGGTGCTGTACGCGCAGTGCGCGGAAGCGCCGAAGACTTAAAAGTTCGATAAGTAGCTCGGGCGGGCGGGTGGGCCCTCCGGAGCACCGTACCAGAGCGGTATCTGGTGCTGTGGGCTGGCTCCAGTACACCCGTACCTGGGCTTCCCGCCTGCAACCCAACATTGCACGCATGCCATAGGTTCGGGTAGGCCGTAACTCAAGGATTTCTCATGTACTGTCAGTGAACCTAATTGGGTTAAAGAGTATCCTAAGTTTCAAGAGAGAGTGGGGGGAGAAGGGAGGGAGGGAGAGAGAGAGGGAGGGAGAGCGAGCAGCAAGGGCTGGCATCCAAGCATTCTAAATTGCAAATAGATCTGTGGTCATAAGTGTTTTGTTGATGACAGGTTGAGCCCGAAGGAGGGGTCAAATGCGTCATCAGTCTCAAGTCCCTTTGTGCCCACAAGCACTCTCAGTCCAGCCCACCTTAAATTCTGTTGACTCTTATCTATTGCCAACTTAGTAGTTCAAATTCCTGTAGAGAGATTTAGCATATAATAAACCTATATATTGGTCTGAACTGCCTGGACTCCTGATTTCCTTCTCTTGAAAGTCCTCAGACCAACAGGCAGAGCCAGGTCTCCAAATCCTTGCAGAAGGATTGGAGGGTGGGGGCAAATCTCACCTGGAGGGGAGGGGGGAGGCAGGATGGATAGGATAGATTATCTAGTTTTTTTTTAATTGTGTAGGTGAGATTTCCTAGATCAGTGATGGCGAAACTTTTTGCCACCAAGTGCCCAAACCAGAATGCGCATGTGCGCGCAGGCATGCACCGGAGCCCCAGATGCTCGAAGGCCAGCTGGCCGGTGCGCATGTGCATGCCAGCCAGCTGAACTTTGCATGTGCTGGAGCGCTGGAAACCGGAAGACTTGGTGGCTGGTATGCGCATGCGCGCCAGCCACCTGGTCTTCAAGCTTCTGGTGCGCACGCTCATTCGGTTTGGGCACTCGGTGCAGAAGAGCAGCTGGCCACAGGTTCACCATCGAGGACGCAGTGATATTCAAGCAATGGACTAAAGGAACTCTGAATGTTTGGGGTTCCATGTTAAGAAGATTAATTGTTCAAACAAGTTGTACTAAATTCTCCGAGTTCGGAGTCATACGGACACCCTTGCATTGGCACACGGCAACAGGTGCACCATGCAGGTCTAGTGAGGAATTGAATGTGTAGAAAATAATTGTGCACATTGCCTGGTCTTCCCAAAGCTGATTTACAGGGAAGAATTTCCTCCGCTGGCAAATCAGGTGAAGAAAATTCCTCAAAAACATTGCATTTTTAAACATTGAGAAGGGATATCATGCAGCTTCATCAATCCACATAAAATACTTCTCATAATTGCAAATAACTGCTATGATAGAGCCCTCTTTTCCTAGGCATCTGTGTAACAATCCCACTTATTCCACGTAACTCAATAGTATATTCATTGATTCAATACTGAGTAGGCATCTCTTTTTCCAACACGTTACCCACGCCTTGCTTTTTCTCAGGGTAAGCACTATTAGTGTTTGCCATCCATACCATCCGTAAACATTTACTCTAGACTCCGTGAAGCTGAACAGAACCCCTGGGTCAATATTTAAATTTAGGGATTGGAGGTAAGGGGTCTCTTTCCGGCAGAACTTGGAAACAAAACTTAGGGGAATCGTTCTGTACAAGACTTGCATTTTACCTGATGATTCTCTGTGCGGCATACTGATGAAGGGAGCGGAACTGCGCGGACATGTTGGCCAGAGCTGCCAAGCAATTTGTATGAAGGTATTTGTCCTGTTTGAGATGAGACCAGAGGGGGGGGAGGGGAAGAGGGGGAGAAATATACACACACATCAGATTATCCTTCCTGTACACTGCAAGGCCTGTTGAAAGGAAATAATTCCCTAGTCTTTTTCTGTTTACTGGAGGCAGAGTTGAAATAAAAACAAGCCAAGGCTGTGTTCTGATTCGAGGGCTAAGTCTCACTGATAGCTTAAGTCAGGGGTGTCTAACTGAAGGCCCGTGGGACGAATCCGGCCCGCAGGGTGCTTAGACCTGGCCTGTGGGCTCAGCCTGGAAACAGCGGAGGATTGACCTGCAGTGCCTCTGCCAGCGAAAACGGAGCTCGGGAGGACTATGTGCAGCGGGCTCCATTTTCGGCTATGACAGTCTCTTGCAGCCCTCTGCCAGTGAAAATGGAGCTTGGGAGGACTATGTGCAGTGCTCCGGGGTGCCGTTTTTGGCCGCGAAGGCATCCTGCAGCCCTCTGCCAGTGAAAACGGAGTTTGGGAGGACTATGTGCAGCGCTCCAGGGCGCCGTTTTTGGCTGTGAAGGTATCCTGCAGCCCTCTGCCAGTGAAAATGGAGCTTGGACCACGTGCAATCCTCCCGGGCTCCCTTTCGGCCACGATGGCCTCCTGCAGCCCTCTGCCAGGGAAAACTGAGCCCATTACTGGCAGACGGCTGCAGGAGGCCATCGTGGCCAAAAACGGAGCCACATTGAGTGATGTCGAACTACTTTCCCCTCCGCCCCCGCCCGGAAGTCAAACACAATCCTGATGCAGCCCTCAATGAAATTGAGTTGGACACCACTGGCTTAAGTCATCCTAGCTCAGTAGTTGATGTCCACGGGTCATATAGAGGCCACCCCTGCTCTAGAGTAATACAACACTGGGGTTTCATTTCAGATCTCTTTCCTTCTTAGCGCTTTAAAAAGAGAAAATTCCACAGGCTTTTAGTGTTGTTTTGTTAGGTACTTGGGTTGGTTGTGTAGAAAACAAAATATCTATTTACTTGAAATAAATTCCAACTTCATGTTGTGACCTGCCAGCGGCCTGCGAAGCTCACAGCAGAGCTGGACAGTGAGGAAATTGGGGAGGAACATGGGAAAGTCCTGGATTCTGGGGAAAGCTCGGATGAGGTCTCTGCGTCGGAGGCAGAGAGGGGGCCAGGGCCATCTGGGAGTTATATGCTGCCTCTGGAGCCTCCAGAGTCGGATAGCAGTGAGGCAGAGAAACAGGCTCCTCCTGTTCCCAGTGCGCGCATGCGCAGACCTGCCAGAAGGCAAGGAATTAGTTAAAACAGAAGGGACCACTCGGGAGTAAGGTTTGGAGGTGATTGGCCCCTCCCATAGGACATAAAGAAGGAGCAAAGGCACATGAGCTTTTGCAGGAAGCAACTTGGTTCATGCTGTTCAGTTTACCTTCTGAAGCTCCGTTTTGACTCTTTGCTTCATGTGGCCTTGCCAAGCTAATTGCCAATTAAGTCTTTGGCAGCGTTTTCAAAGAAGACAAAGGTGGATGCTTATCAGCCTTATCCTGAAAAACTTTGGCAGCATGCTGTAGAACTCCTTACTACTATTTGGGACTATAATTCACAGCCTTTGTAATAAAAAGAGGGTTTTGGACCTAATTGTGTGCTTTTTATTGTATCAGGAAGCTTAGGTCAGAACACTTCCAAACTTACCCTCGTTCTTGTCATGTTGTACTGAATGGTCCTTATCACGACAAGAATCAGAAGACTCCCCAGTGAAATTTCTGTTAGCACCCGTTCTGAGTACCAAGTAATGTTTTTCAATATCTGGAGAGAGAGAGAGAGAGAGGAACACAGCGTATTAACCTTGACAAGCGAATGTCACACTCTCCATTCAGACTCTATTTCCCAAGGTAGAGAAGTGATGAAGAAAACCTCCGGCATGATCCATATGCCAATGTAAAATATTTACAATATTTTTTAAAAAAAAAAACATCGTCTTTAAAGACGTTGAGGCCTGACCGTCACCGAAACTCCTCCCGCAGAGAAGAACTGTAAAGAAAAGCATGACTGTGTTGGTTGTTTAACGGAACGATTTGAGTAAGAGTTAATCTAATTGTGTTATATGCTGTAATTGGAAGGCCAGCCGTAGCTGGGCAAAGGCAAACTAACCACAGCTTCCATTTTCCTACTCGGAGTCTAGGGGGATCCCTAAATGGTACATCTGCTTATGTACCACTGCAGCTAACAGAGAACAAAATGACCTGTGGAAAACAGTCACACCTTCTTGGGATTCAATTTTCCACTTGTTTCTCCATATCTTTATAGCCTCCGGGCACTTAAAAGACCAAGTTTTTTAAAATATCTTTGGCTTGAGCCCAAAGAAGTATATCTGAGAATATCCTCACCCCAAATAGATGATGCCGCTTAGCAGATTCACATAGACATTGAAAAGCATGAAGGAGAGAGAGGGAGAGAGAGAGGAAGGGGGAGAGAGGGGGGGGAAGGAGGGAAAGTTTGAAAGAGGGGAGAGAGGGAGGGAGAGGGAGAAAAGGAGGTCGAGAGTGGGAGAGACAGGGGGAGAGGAAAAAAGAGGGAGAGGAGGAGGCAGGGGTGGTATAAACTTACCTTCCCTACCAATTCGCAAATGTGAGCACGTGCGGGCTTTGTTCACACGCACCACCGCCACACATGCACAGATCCTTCCGCGCATGCACTTTGGGCGGAAAAAGGTCCTAAATGGGATGCCACAGAGCCGGGTACGGGTGGATGGAGCCACCTGCAATTTCCGCTACCGGTTTGGGCGATCCAGTCTGAACTGGTAGAATACCATCTCTGGAGGGAGGGAAGGAAAGAGAGAGAGAAGGCGGGAAAGAGAGATGGAGGGAGGGAGGAGGGCGAAAGGGGGGAGGGAGTGAAAGAGGGAGGGAGGAAGAGAGGGAGGGAGGTTGGGAGTGGGAGAGAGGTGGGAGAGGGAGAAAGAGGGAGGGAGAGAGGGAGGGAAGGCTGAAAGGGGGGGAAAGAGAGAGGGAGGGAGGGAGGGAGAGAGAGGGAAGGAGAGATGGAGGGAGAAACTCCACCTCTAGGGAGCAAAAAAACAGGCCAGCCGATCGCGACTGGACTCACTCAGGATGAGCTGGAACTATAGTAATACTTGGGGGCAAAGGTGCTCGTAGGACTTGGTGCCATTGGGATACCGCTAGGTCAGTGAGTGGAGCTCAGGGGGGGTGTTGCCGGGTGGCTGCTCGTGAGCGTGGTCACCTCATGGCTGCTGTGTTGCGCTGCTGCGACAGCTGTTCACCCCTGAGGCTGTGCCTGGCTCTTTGGGAGCCTGCTCGCAAGACAGCAGCCGGCCGGCAACCCCAAAATGATAACCCCCCTCGATAATAAGGCCCAGGCCATATTTTGGGGGGCAAAAGAAAATAAAGCCCTGTCTTATTTTCGGGGAAACATGGTACCATTCATACTTGGATCTCAGACACCTCTGGGGCTTGGGGGGAGGGGCTTCAATTTCTCTGCCGTCTCCGCCCTTCCTTTTAGCCTCCACCAATCCTCTCTCATCCCCAGAGACACAGATTAATTCCAAGTCCCAAAAGACACCCTAACAAACAACTCCGAAGATACACAACCAGCACATATTTGCTTTACGTGCAAGAGTTACAGGAAAATTACTGTAAAGGAAAAGCCAGTTCGCTCTCGCATGGCATGCTTTCGTTTACTATCCGACTGTAAATCACCAAGAGATTCTGCGTTCATTGAGCAAGAGGGTACAAGCGGGAATCCTCAACAGTTAAAACTCTTAATGTGTGTTTAATTAAACATTTGACTAACTCTGGTTAATCCATCCTGAATGTGCGCTTAACGGATGAGCATCAGAAATGTCCTGTTCTCAAGCCTTTTCAAGAATGCGAGACGCTAGATTAATGAATCACCAGCTCACGATAAGCTACCTGATTCAGCTCACACACAATGTCTGTGGCCTACCCCTCCCTTCCCTTAAAATACTTGAGCAGGGAAGGATGTAGCATTTGCTTTCCAACTTAGTTAAAATAATTCTGGAAAGATAAGCAAAGGAGGAAGAGTTGATAATCTTATGGAAGATAGGATAATTATATTAGCGTGTTTGCCCGAAAATAAGACTCACCCAGAAAATAAGCCCTAGCCCTAGGGTGGTTGTAATATAAGCCCTACCCCAAAATTAAGCCCCAGTTAAGCTTGTCAGCAATACAGGACACATTTAGTACAATATTTCCCTGAAAATAAGACCTAAGCAGAAAATAAGCCCTGGTGCGTTAATCCAAGACCCAGTCTTATTTTCAGGGAAACCTGGGTATGTTCATCTCAGATCATCAATGTGCTTTTAAGGATGAGTGCTATTTTTACTCAGCCACTATTGTCAAAGTACAGGTAATCCTCACAATACAACAGTTCTTTTAGTAACTGTTCAAAATTACAAAGACATCCTGTTGTGGCCCAGCAGGATCCGGTTGAGCTGCTGATGGACTCGGATAGCGAAGGATCATTTGAGTCTGCCCTGGATGATGTGGAGGACCCTGTGCAGGGTTCAGACTCAGAGCAGGGACCAGAGAAGCTGGTTGGCCACCAGGAGGCGCCTGAGGCATGGAGCAGTGGGGAGGATCAAAGGCAGTTTGTCCCTGATGCTAGATTGAGAAGGGCTGAGAAACGGAAGCAGCAACTCCGTAGGCAGATTCACAGAAGATGATTAAGAACAGGTGGTTGTGGATTGGCCCCTCCCAAGAGAGATTATAGGTGAGGCGTTGGGAGGGGACATTTGCAGGAAACAACCGTTCGAATTAGTAGTTAAGAAAATCTACCTGTGTATTCTAGCCGTGTCTGTTCGTTTGGACTATCTGTGTTGCTTCATTTGAATTATCTGGGTTGCTCTATTGAATGTGAGTTGTCTGGGCCCTCAGCCAAAGGATTCGTTATCTCAGTAATTAAACAGTGGCAAACAGCCAAGCCTGTGCTCTGGTTTATTCACAGGTGTGGGGTGGTGGTGGTCAGAACACATCCCCATAGTCATGTGATTAAAATTCGGATGCAACTGGCCTGTACTTATGATGGTTACAATGTCCCGGGATCATGTGATCACCTTTTGGGACCTTCTGACAAGCAAAATCAATGGGGAAGCCAGCTTCACTTAACAACCTGTTACGATTCACCTGCCAACTGTGGCAGGAAAGGGCATAAAATGGGGCAAAACTTACTTAATGACTGTCTGGTTTAGGAATGGAAATTTGGGGCTCAATTGTGGTTGCAAGTCAAGGATTACCCATAATCAGTGATTTGTGAAATGGCACCTACCAAAATTAATCTAACCTCTCAAATCAATAAATGGGGGGGGGGGTTGTGAAGCCAGAAAAGGAAACTACATTCAAGGACTCTTCACAGGCAACAAAATAGAGGGACGTGCAACAAAAGGGAGAATGGAAAATCCAGCCTGAATAATGGATTATTTTTATTTTTCCTCTTTTTGACCACAAGACAAAAGCTGATCCTGTCCAAAGCTGCTTAAAATAAACAGAGCAGCTTCTAGGGAGGCCTCACTCATTCCTAGTCTTTCCAAAAAAGGGAATTCAAAAAATGGAGCTTACAGACATATACCAAATCTCATCCCAGTATAGTTCCGCTCGTCTGCCTAATGTTTATTCTCTATTCTTCCTTTAAAACAGGTACGATATTGAAGCTGCTGATCATTTTCTGTTCGTTCCCAGTACGAAAAGCACCTACGCAAAATGTTAACAGAGAATCCTTTCGTCTGTTCAATTGTTCCATCTATAAATTCTCATGTCTCACATTTGATTATTTGTAGCCTTCAGTCGGGCGAAATGCTGCATCATTGGGCAATCGTTTTGGAACCAATGAACCTCAAATTGGCCAATTTACAGATTTCATCCAAAATCCAGGCGTCGTGACTCCCAGAGGATTGAAATGTGGCAAAGTAGTGGCTGCTTTCAGTGCTGCTACACCTCTGTGGTCATGTGATCATCATGTCCGACACCCCAGTGGTGGGTTCCTACTGATTCGGACCGGTTTGGCTGAACCGGTAGTGGTTTGGCGGCCTGGGTTGCTGGAACCGGCACAGACCCAGGCCTGCCACACCCCCAAACCGGTTCTCCGGGCGCTGCCTTAGGCATCGCCATCTTGTTTTTCAGTTCTGCACATGCGCAGAACAATTTTAATTGAATTGCACATGCGCGCGCAGCGCACACCCGAGCAAAGCATGCACAAACAAAGCGTGCATGAGCAAAGTGGGCAGTAGTGCCTGCCGGAACCCACCCCTGCAACGCCACCTGCCAGCTTCCTATAACGAAACTCAATAGGGAAGCCATCAGGAAGTCGAAGGTCACGCTTTTTTGCCTCCCTGTGCTTGTTCGTTTTCTCTGCTTAAGTAAGGAAATATTTCTGAAACAATGACCCAAGAAGTCACAGGTTGTCTAGTTAAACAATAAAAGCAGAATACATGGGCTAGAATATAGCAATAGCCCTTAGACTTATATACCGCTTCGCAGTGCTTTACAGCCCTCTCTAAGCGGTTTACAGAGTCAGCCTATTGCCCCCAACAATCTGGGTCCTCATTTTACCGACTTCAGAAGGATGGAAGGCTGAGTCAACCTTGAGCCAATCAAGATCGAACTCCTGGCAGTCGGCAGAATTAGCCTGCAATACTGCATTCTAACCACTACGCCACCAACGGCTCTCTATATAAGGACTATGACATTAGTTCCATAAATCCAAAGGTTTTATAATCAGTAAGATTTTTTTTTTAAAATTGCTCTGGATTAGTGGTATTCATTTCTGTTCTTTTTCCCCTTAGCAATCTTATTATATTGTGATTTGGATGGTATTCTTAGCATTCTACATTTTTCAATTTTATTTCAAAATAAAATAAAAAGAGGGATAGTGGTCTCTAATTCCACCTCAACAAGGTTTTCGACAATCCAACTATAACAGGCCGGTCTTGCATTTAATAAGTGATGCAAAGTTGCCTTTGAAATTAAAATAACGCGAGCTAGTCATGACTAATTTTTTTAGCGGAACAATCAACTTTTTATCGTTGCATCTGCAACTGCAGTCACAACGAAGCGTAGGGCAAAAAAAAAAGCTTGCAAAAATTCTTTACTTTCAATATGTTTTTCATTAATGCCACTTAAAAGTAATGAGTACATCCGAAAAGTATTTGGAATAAAAGCTGCAAGAAGAAAAGTAAATGAGACACCCATTAAAAAAAAGCTGTATTGAGAAAATAAGACATCCAACTCATGCATTTTCATTAAGAAAGGCATTTGCTCATTATTTTGTGTTCAATTAATCATGCATGCCTTCTGAATACACATAACTTACAATTTCATGAATGGATTGATTGAAGCCATCATCTTCAGTAAGGATTAATAAAATTATCAGTGCCATATAAACGTGATGTGAATTCCTCTCTTCAACATGATAAAGAATCTCAAGAATCGGCAAAACCTCAAGAAGGAAAAAAAATGAGATATGAGTGCAAATTAATGTTAGGATTATTGAAAAAAAAAAAAATCTAGACTTTAAAATTCTCCTGATTTTACCTGAAAAGTTAGCCAGTTTGGTCTCGTGGTTAAGGTACCAGGCTAGAAACTACGTGACTTGGAGTTCGAGTCCTGCCTTAGGCATGAAAGATAGCTAGGTGATTTTTTGCCAATCACCAGGCAACTGTGAGTTCTAGTCCCACCTTAGGCATGAAATCAGCTAGGTGACTTTGGGCCAATTTCCAGGGGGCTGGAATTCTAGTTCCGCCTTACGCACAAAAACCAACTGGGTGCGTTTGGGCCAGTCCCTTTCTCTCTGCTCAGCCCACCTCGCAGGGGTTTTGTTGTGGGGAAAATAGGAAGAGGAAGGGGAAGTATACACGTTTGAGTTGTTTATAAAAATAAAAAAGGCAGGATATAAATCAATCAATAAAAAGTAGACACCCCACCCTATTCATTTAATGATTGAGTTGCCAGTCCCAATTGTAGCCGCTAAACGAAGATTACCTGTAATGAACTTAACATTTGCAATTGTTTTTTTTTTTAAAGTAAGTCAGAAAAAGCCAAACTGGCAAAATATAAAGTATGATTCAGTAGACAAGAAATAACCCAACATTTTGTCAAGAAGTTTCACGACAAGGGGGGTGGTTTTATATATATAAATATATATATTTATTTATCAGTACAAATACAACACACACACACACACACACACACACACACACACTAAAGGTCGGCTGGGATGGATTTAAATCATTTTTCTGTTTGAAGTCATGTAGCAAATAAAGGTAGTCCTTGACTTATGACTGGCTGCTTAGCGACCATTCAAAATTATGGCGGATCCCAAAAATGAGACTTACAACCCAATTTGTAAGTTCTGACAACTGCCTCTCCTACGGTCACATGATCACATTCTGGGTGTTCGGAAAACCAGCCCACATTTATGGCTGTTTGCAGCATCCGACAGTCACATGACCACAATTTATGAGGTTTTTTTCCCCCCTGGAAACTGGTATTTACTTCTGGTTTCTGGCAAAAAAACATTAACCCTGGTATTTGCTTGAAGACTGCAAAAAGGATCATCTAATTGGTCATGGGAATGTGGTGACCTGCTTAATGATCCCTACGACTTATGAGTGTAATTCCAGGCTCAATTACGGCTGTAAGTTGAGGACTATGTGTACCAGGCTTGGGTGAACAGCAATAGCTTATAGTAATAGCACTTAGACTTATATATTCTGACCTAGGCATCACAAAATCACGAAGCAGACTCCTTGTTTCAACAAAACCCCTTTTTATTGAGCTAATGTGAATTCCTCTCATTCACATCTATCAAAGTCCCGGCAAACAGTCTTTCAAGGGTGCATTGACAACCACAGACCTTATCAGGCTTGGAGAGCTGCCAGGCTGATACCTTCCAAACGCAAAGCTATACTGTCTGCCTGTGCCTTTACTCCGGAGTCAGCCCGTGTTCCTTAACTGTTCCCTTCTCCTGGCAGCCCTGCGCATGCGCACCTCAGTTGTTCTGCCGCACTGATCTCCAACTCCGAAGGCAGCTGATAACTGGCATACAGCTCTGGCCCCATCTCTGCCTCCGATGCAGAGCCCTCATCAGAGCCTTCCCCAGACTCCAGGACTGGCCCATGTTCCTCCCCAACCTCCTCACTGTCCGATTCTGCCGCCAGCTCCACAACATTATATCCCTCTTCACAGTGCTTTACAGCCTTCTCTAAGTGGTTTACACAATCAGCATCTTTCCTCCAACAATCTGGGTCCTCATTTTACCAACCTCGGAAGGACGGAAGGCTGAGTCAACCTTGACCCAGCAAGCATCGATGCTGGTTACAGGACTAGTTTAGAAGAACATCTTATGGCCGTGACAGTTGCGCCCCTTCCTGGATCGGGATGCCCTGTGCACAGTCACTAACGCCCTTGTCCTTTCTCGCCTGGACTACTGTAATGCTCTCTACATGGGGCTGCCCTTGAAGAGGACCTGGGAGCTTCAGCTGGTCCAGAATGGGGCCGCGCGGGTTGTCATGGGGGTACCTAGGTGCTCCCATGTTACACCCCTTTTAGGCGGCCTGCACTGGTTGCCGGTTGTTTTTTGGGTGCAATTCAAGGTGTTAATTATGATCTTTAATGGCTTAGGACCAGGGTACCTGCGAGACCGCCTACTGCCATCGGTAGCCTCCCACCATCCAGTACGATCCCACAGAGTTGGCCTCCTCAGGGTGCCGTCGGCCAGGCAGTGTCAGCTGGCGACCCCCAGGGGGAGAGCCTTCTCTGTGGGAGCGCCTTCCCTCTGGAATGAGCTGTCCCCGGAGTTTCGCATAATCCCTGACCTCAGGTCCTTCCGGCGTGCCCTAAAAAGTTGGCTTTTTCAGCAAGCCGGCCTGGCGTGAATAGAATAAATTAAATTATTAGTTTTAAATTGTTAATTTTAATTTAATCCTAAATTTGATTTTGTCAATTGAAGGTTATTAGATTTCCTATTTAATCTTTTTAACTTTTGTCATATGTGTTTTTATGTTGTACGCCGCCCTGAGTCCTTTGGGAGAAGGGCGGCATATAAGTCCAATAAAACCAAACCAAACCAACTAGAAAGAGATCTGGAGATTTACATTCCCTATTTCTTTCAAGGTGATTTACACTGCAATCTCCATTCATGTAACCATATAACATAATCCTAACCTGTGAGGTGGCTGGCTTAAAGACCCCAAATGACATTCGATGGCTGAGAAAGGACCAGAGTCTTGATTCCCCCCCCCCCAGTCATAACGCAACTCCTTCACCACTGAACATGCCCAGCATCCTCTAAACTCCCCAC
Organism: Natrix helvetica; assembly: GCF_964273705.1. Taxonomy (NCBI): domain Eukaryota; kingdom Metazoa; phylum Chordata; class Lepidosauria; order Squamata; family Natricidae; genus Natrix; species Natrix helvetica. Next base: position 10,479,170 of record NC_138552.1, read on the forward strand.
CTACCCTAAAACCCATCAGCTGCCACCGTTAGAATAGCTACAATCACTTCATTCACATGTTCAGACAAGCAGCTCCTCTCTAGCGTCTAGTTCTCTCAGCAATTCAGAATCCAACATTTCACAAGTGAGACTTCCTGTTATATTTTTGTACTTGATTAGTTACGCGAAAGGACAAAATATTTACCAGGTTTTCCATATCTGTCCGGGACAACATGTATGTTCGAACATTGCTATTCTGGTGCAAAAGAGTATACAAGAGGAGGGTGGCATGGTCGGAATTCTGTTGCTCACACAACGTGGTGTACAAACTATTAAAATTGATCTGGAAAGCGTGAGGCGTTGGCGAAGACAACGCTGTGCTATCTGGAAGGAAAACAAACAACATCAAATATAGTTTTACAGTAACACGCCATCCGTTTGACTGATGTTTTTCAACTTTTCTTCCCATCTGGTCCCAATTGAACGAAGTTAGCCTTCATGGCGTGACTCAGTAGCCTTCAAAATGCAAACGGACAGGCTTTGGCCTTGCCCAACGGGCTTCGGCCTTGCCCTTCCCAGAGACTCTGTCCATCATCCCAGGGTTTAGGGAGTTATTTCTCATTTATTGGCTCTGCGTTCGTAGGAGGAACTGATATGATTACAGATCGCTTTACGTCAACAGATGGAAGAGTGATTTAAAATACAGAATCTAATCTGTGTTCATCCTATAACCTTCTAAACGGCCAAGAACTGTGTATCTCCCAGTGAAGTTTTACAAGAAGCAGGACTGCCCAGTTTCTGTTATGCCTGGTTAAAGGCTATCGAAGAGTAGAAACTGATAATGCTGATTAGCTGGAATAGCTGATCCAACCTAGAGAAGGCAACTTGTGACTAGAAAGGCCCATGGTCTGTTTCAGGCCAGGGGAGAACTGTGTGTTATCTCTCTGCAAGGATATATTCTCAACTCCCTTAGTTGCGAAACTAAAATGTTCACACGGAGGGCACTGATAGGAGAAATAGAAGTTGGTGGGAGGAAGAGTTCCTGCAACAAATGAGGCTCCTCTGAAAATTGCCCCCTGTTCAACCGTCTCCTACCAGCAGAACTGAATTCCTATTTTGATATCCAGGCAGAGAGAAAAAAAATTAAAAGGGGAAAGGAATTTATGGGGAAAATGAACATGGGAATATGAGAAACAGTCATAGCTGTCAAATGAAACTCATAGCTATGGAAGCAATGTTGAGCCTCCATTGAGGGAGATCCAGATCTTGCCCAGATATAAGAGATAGTGCAACTCTTCCAGAGCAGACAGATTAGGGGTGAAATCCAGCAGGTTCTGACAGGTTCTGGAGAACAGGTAGCGGAAATTTTAAGTAGTTCGGAGAACTGGCAAATGCCACCTCTGGCTGGCCCCAGAGTGGGGTGGGAAAGGAGATTTTGCAATATCCTTCCCCTGGAGTGTGGTGGGAATGGAGATTTTGCAGTATCCGTCCCCTGCTGCGCCCACCAAACCACGCCCATGCCCACTGAACTGGTAGTAAAAAGAATTGAATTTCACCACTGAGACAGATCATAATTTTTTTACATACAGCCAACCAAAGAAGTGTCGTTCACTGAAGGAGTCAGAACAGCTCTTACTTTTTATGATGCTTTCCTTTAACCAAGCCATCGTTTAACTCAAATTGACAAAAATCAGGAGACAGGTGTTATTTCAGGGAAAATTTCCACAGGAAATTGGCACTTTTAAACGGATGCCTACCTTGTGTGTTCTTGAAGGAGACAACGGATTGCTTATAAGGGTTGGGTGTATCTGCAGCATCGGTCAGATTTACTAAGACGAGCAGCAACAACAGACTTTGATTAGCAAGAGGTGAAGACTCTTCCTGTTGAGAAGGCCGCTTGCTTCCTACACCTCCTAGGGTAAAGACTGTCCAGAGGCCAGCTAAATGAAGAGAGAGAGAGAGAAAATATCTGTTTTACACTCTTCAAGTTAATTTACTTTAATATTTGAATGACATTTGACCTTAAATGTAAGTTTCTTAAAAATTAAGAACTGGTAAATTAAAAAAAAAACTTACTGGAAAAAGCCAGCAGCAAACCTCTTTTGGTATCATTGTCAAAATTACATGGATGAGTCTAAGTAGTCACCAGGAATAAAGCTAAACTCAAAGAAAACCTGTTCTATACAAGTTGAGATCAAACATATCACCTCCCCGATATGGATTACTGATCAGTAATAACCAAGAATCAATATGGAATTCACCTGAACATTAGGAGCATATGAACATAAATAAGTAATTAAGTAGGCATGTAACCTACATCCACAAGCAAGTCATTGTATAATGTGAGAATATTACCATGTTTTCTTGAAAATTATTTTCTTTTGACTCCCGAAATAAGCATTTGGCCTTATTTTTTGGGGAGGGGGTTCTTATTATTTTTGAGGTACAGAAGTCAGCGAGCATGGTCACCTTATGGCTGCTGCTGTGTTGCAATATTTTCAGGGAGGGTTTATTTTGGGGGGAGGGTTTATTCTAGCGCATGCGCTCAAAAGCCCAGTTGGGCTTATTATCAGTGGAGGTTTTATTTTTGGGGAAACAGGATATGCCTATAACTTTTAAGCTTTTATTTGGGAGGGGGACCAACAGTTCCAAAGCTAACTCCCAAATTAAATGCCAAATATTGCTTGAATGCATGGCCATTACGAGACTCTTCATTACATAACACAGCTATAAGCTCACTGCCGCCTCCTTAAATTAAGACTCTCAATTTCAAACTGTAAATTTGGAAATGAAGAAAAGAGTTATCATAAATTTATAAGGCCAAAGATGAACATAAAACAACTCTCTGGATGATGCCAAGATTACAGTGTAGATTGTAAAGCCATGTCATCATATCCTATCAGACGCCAAGGTACACTGTTGTTTTTTAGTAACTTCATGGTATATTAAACATATTGGTCAGCCTATCGGTTACATGCTTTTTTCCTGATGTGCAGAAAAGCAAGCCACGCTTTATGAAAGGCAGTAACAGTAACTGAGTGGGAAGAGATCTTGGAGGTCATCTAGTCCAACCACTCTGCTCATGCTGGAGATCTATACAATTTCTGACAAATGGCTTTCCAGTCTCTTCTTAAAAGTCTCCAGTGAGGGGGCACCCACAAATTCTGAACCTATTCCACTGGTTGATTGTTCTGTTAGGAAGTTTCTCCTTAATTCCAGGTTGCTTCTCTCCTTGATTACGTTCCATCCATTGTTTCCTGTTTTGGTGCTTTGAAAAATAAGCTGACCCCCCTCTTCCTTGTGGCAGCCCTTCAAGTATTGGAAGATAGCTGTCATGTCGCTCCTAGTCCATGCAACATTATCATAACCAATGATATATTGGTTGATTATTATAACATAAAACAATGGGTGGAGAAATTTCCTGATGGATAGAACAATTAATCAGTGGAACAACTTGCCTCCTGAAGTTGTGAATGCTCCAACACTGGAAGTTTTTAAGAAGATGTTGGATAACCATTTGTCTGAAGTGGTGTAGGGTTTCGTTTCACCAGACTATGCATACCCTATTTTTACCCAGACAAAGGTTTTGATAATGGAAAACACATAGGACAGTAATTTTTAACGCTCTCTAAAGTTGCATTGCAAGACGTTTGTGAAAAGTACAGGTCAGGAAAAGTGCATATAAAATGAAATGTGAATAGAATAGAATAGAATAGGAGAGGAGAAGAGAAGTGAAGAGAAGTTGGAAGGGATCTTGGAGGTCTTCTAGTCCAACCCCCTGCCTAGGCAGGAAACCCTGCATCACTTCAGACAGATGGTTATCCAACATCTTCTTAAAAACTTCCAGTGTTGGAGCATTCACAGCTTCAGGAGGCAAGTTGTTCCACTGATTAATTGTTCTATCTGTCAGGAAATTTCTCCACCCATTGTTTTATGTTATGATAATCAACCAATATATCATTGGTTATGATAATGTTGCATGTAAACCCAATGGAGGAGGTGATTGCCAAGGAAATGGGTAAAAAGGAGCTCTTGCTTGAGAGATGAAAAACTGAATCCAACATCTCAGAATAAATACGTCATTCTAGAATAGACTCATCGTGCACTCCACAGGCCTAGCAATAGCAGTTTATTAACTACAGGTGAAACTCGAAAAATTAGAATATCGTGCAAAAGTTCATTTATTTCAGTATTGCAACTTAAAAGGTGAAACTAATATATGAGATAGACTCATTATATGCAAAGCAAGATAGTTCAAGCTGTGATTTATCATAATTGTGATGATTATGGCTTACAGCTCATGAAAACTCCAAATCCACCATCTCAGAAAATTAGAATATTACATGCAATCAATAAAACAAGAATTGTACATAGAACAATATCGGACCTCTGAAAAGTATAAGCATGCAGATGTACTCAATACTTGGTTTGGGCCCCTTTTGCAGCAATTACTGCCTCAATGCGGCGTGGCATGGAAGCTATCAGCCTGTGGCACTGCTGAGGTGTTATGGAAGACCAGGATGCTTCAATAGCGGCCTTCAGCTCTTCTGCATTGTTCGGTCTCATGTCTCTCATCTTTCTCTTGGCAATGCCCCATAGATTCTCTATGGGGCTCAGGTCAGGCGAGTTTGCTGGCCAATCAAGCACAGTAATCCCACGGTCACTGAACCAGGTTTTGGTACTTTTGGCAGTGTGGGCAGGTGCCAAGTCCTGCTGGAAAATGAAGTCAGCATCCCCATAAAGCTCATCTGCGGAAGAAAGCATGAAGTGCTCCAAAATCTCCTGGTAGACGGCTGCATTGACCCTGGACTTAATGAAGCACAGTGGACCAACACCAGCAGATGACATGGCTCCCCAAATCAACACAGACTGTGGAAACTTCACACTGGACTTCAAGCATCTTGTAGTGTGTGCCTCTCCGTCCTTCCTCCATACTCTGGGTCCTTGGTTTCCAAATGAGATGCAAAAGTTGCTCTCATCAGCAAAGAGGACTTTGGACCACTGAGCAACAGACCAGGTCTGTTTTTCTTTAGCCCAGGTAAGACGCTTCTGACGTCGTTTGTTGTTCAGGAGCGGCTTGACAAGAGGAATACGACATTTGAAGCCCATGTCCAGGATCCGTCTGTGTGTGGTGGCTCTTGATGCACTGACTCCAGCCTCAGTCCACTCCTTGTGAAAGTCCCCAAGACTTTTGAATGGCCTTTTCCTGACAATCCTCTCCAGGCTGCGGTCATCCCTGCTGCTTGTGCACCTTTTTCTTCCACACTTTTCCCTTCCACATAACTTTCTATTAATGTGCTTTGATACAGCACTTTGGGAACATCCAACTTCTTTTGCAATTACCTTTTGAGGCTTTCCCTCCTTATGAAGGGTGTCAATGATGGTTTTCTGCATAACTGTCAGGTCAGCAGTCTTTCCCATGATTGTGATTCCTACTGAACCAGACTGAGAGACCATTCAAAGGTCCAGGAACCCTTTGCAGGTATTATGGCTTAATTAGCTGCTTAGAATGGGACACTTTGAGCCTAGAATATTGCATCTTTTCACAATATTCTAATTTTCTGAGATTGTGGATTTGGGGTTTTCATGAGCTGTAAGCCATAATCATCACAATTATAACAAATCACGGCGAACTATCTTGTTTTGCATGTAATGAGTCTACCTCATATATTAGTTTCACCTTTTAAGTTGCATTACTGAAATAAATGAACTTTTGAACGATATTCTATTTTTTCGAGTTTCACCTGTATACAGACAACAACAACAATAATAATAATAATAATAATAATAATAATAATAATAATAATAATAATAATAATAATAATAATATTTTATTTGTTAGCCGCACCCTCTCCCGAAGGACTCGGGGCGGCGTACAATAAAAAACACATAAAATACAAATATGGACAATACATACACAAAAATGTAGACGTATACATGGAGGAGGTAGACAGATGAATAGAAACAATTAAAATCACAATTTAAAATCCCCTAAATAAAATTACAAAATTAAAAAACCCGTCAGGAGCGATATGATCAAACTATGGTTGAGCCAGGCCAGCTACTTGGAATAGGTGGGTCTTGAGCTTTACACGGAAGGAGCGGAGGTCAGAGGTAGTCCTAATATCCGGGGGGGAGGTCATTCCACAGGGCTGGGCCCGCCACAGAGAAGGCTCTACTCCTAGGCACCGCCCCTCGGCACTGTCTGGTGGACGGCACCTGGAGAAGTCCCTCTCTGTGCGAGCGAATTGGTCGCAGGGATGTATGGGGCAGAATACGATCCCGCAAGTAGCTAGGTCCTGAGCCATGGAGCGCTTTAAAGATCGTTATCAAAACCTTGAAACGCACCCGATAGACCACAGGAAGCCAGTGCAGCTCGTGCAGGAAAGGTGTCACATGGGAGTACCTTGTACTCCCCATAATTACCCGCGCGGCCGCATTCTGGACCAACTGTAGTCTCCGAGTGCATTTCAAGGGAAGCCCCATGTAGAGAGCGTTACAGTAGTCCAGGCGAGACGTCACCAGCGCATAAGTGATTGTGCGTAAGGCGTCCCGGTCAGGAGGGGGCGCAATTGGCGCACAAGGCGGACCTGGTGGAACGCCCCCCTTGCCACGGCTGTCACATGGTCATCCATGGACAGCCGGGCATCCAGGAGGACGCCCAAATTGCGCACCCGCTCCACGGGGGCAAGTTGTACGCCCCCGATGGCCAGAGATGGAATTAACTGGTTAAACCGGGGGGCCGGAACCCACTCCGTCTTGGAGGGGTTGAGCTTGAGTCGGTTGTCATCCATCCAGACCCGTACGGCTTCCACACACCGGGACATCACTTCGACGGCCTCGTTGGGGTGGTTCGGGGTGGAAAAGTACAGCTGAGTATCATCAGCGTACAGATGATATCCCACCCCAAAACCACGGATGATCTCACAGAGCGGCTTCATGTATGTGTTGAACAGGAGAGGCGAGAGGACCGACCCCTGTGGCACCCCACAGGTAAGGGGGCTTAGGGTCGACCTCTGCTCCCCTGCCAACACACGTTGCGTCCGGCCGGAAAGGTAGGAGCCGAACCACCGCAAAACAGTGCCCCGGACCCCCAACCCCTCCAGTCGGTGCAACAGGATACCATGGTCGATGGTATCAAAAGCCGCCGAGAGGTCTAATAGGACCAGGATAGAGGAACAACCCCTATCTCTGGCCCTCCAGAGATCATCCACCAACGCGACCAAGGCCGTGTCCGTGCTGTGCCCGGGGCGAAAGCCGGACTGGCGCGGGTCTAGATAATCATTTTCCTCCAGATGTCGTGGAAACTGATAAGCCACCACACTCTCTACAACCTTCGCCAAAAAGGGAAGGTTGGAGACAGGACGATAATTGGCCAGCTCCATAGGGTCCAGGGAAGGCATCCTGAGCAAGGGTCTCACCACCGCCTCTTTCAAGGCGGCAGGGAGAGACCCCTCACTCAACGAAGCGTTCACTAGGCCTAGGAGCCAGTCACGTGTAACCTCCCAGGATGCCAGTACAAGCCAGGAGGGGCACGGGTCCAGTAAACATGTGGTAGGTCGCAGTCGTCCACGCATTCTGTCCAAATCCTCGATGGCAACCAAGTCAAACCCCTCCCAGATTGATTCCTCAAGACTCGCCACGGACGTCTCCACTGGACCACTGAAAGGGACCCAATCCTTCCGGATTTGAGCGATTTTATCCTGCAGATATTTCCCAAATTCCTCTGCCCTACCCTGTAAAGGGGCCTCCCGCGGCCTCTGAAACAGGAGGGAGCGGGACACCCGAAACAGGGCGGCAGGGCGGTTCTCTGCGGATGCAATGAGAGCGGCACAATATTGACGTTTGGCCGCTCTCAATGCCACAAGGTACGTCCTTAAGTGGGCTCGTACCTGTGTTCGGTCAAATTCGGAACGGGAGGATCTCCAACGACTCTCTAGGCATCTCTTGCGGCGCTTCATCACCCTTAGCTCCTCGGTAAACCAAGGGGCCAGGGTGGATCGTTGCCGCCGGAGAGGCCGCAAAGGCGCCACCTGGTTCAGGGCCCCGGTAGTCGCATTGTTCCACGCGACCACCAGGTCCTCTACCTGAGGGCGGGTCAGGGCTACAGAAGGTGGCCCAAGCTCCATCTGGAACCTATCTGGTTCCATCAGGCGCCTGGGGCGGAACCATCTAGTGGTTTCCGGTTCCGCCTCCCCGCAGCGGGGGGTAGCACCAGGGAAGTCAAGTCGGAGGAGTGAGTGATCTGACCATGACAGGGGAGTGATGGTTAAGTCCCCTCCTCCCAGATCACTCAACCACTGGCCAGAGACAAAAACAAGGTCCAAGGTGTGACCTCCCTCATGTGTCGGGCCCTGAATCAATTGAGTCAGGTCCATGGCTGTCATGGAAGCCATGAACTCCCGAACCCCCTCGGATGCTTCTCCCACCGATGGCAGGTTAAACTCCCCCATCACTAAAAGTTTGGGGGTCTCAACCACCACCGATGCAATCAGCTCGAGGAGTTCAGGCAGGGCCGCTGATGTATAGCGAGGAGCCAGGTATACTATCAGCAGGCCCAACTGTCTCCCAGGGCCCCATTTCACGACAAGGGATTCACACCCGGACGTCTGTGGCACAGTGGACTCCCTCGGCTCTAAATCCTCCCGAATAATCGCTGCTACCCCATCGCCCCTTCCCTGGGCCCGGGGCTGGTGAAATGCTCGGTAGCCTAGTGGGCACATTTCCACGAGGGGTAAACCTCCCTCGTGGCCCAACCAGGTCTCCGTTATTCCCGCGAGGTCCGGCTCCCCCTCCAAAATTAGATCGTAAATGAGGGGGGCCTTATTAACAACGGACCTCGCATTGCATAACAACAGCTTCAGGCCCTGGGTCTGCAGCTCCTGACCACCTAGAACGCGGGGGTTGGTACAAGCGACCGGGTGTAACCAGCACCCACGGTCTCCCAACCGACTGTGAGTTCTTAATCTGTCCTCGTATCTGCCCCTCCCTGCGACCGTTGGAATCAAAGAGCCCTGTATTGGAACGATATCCTCCCCCTCCTCCTCCCTTCCGCTCCTTCTGCTCGTGACACCTGGCGACCTGGCTCTGTCATCGCTCCTGACCTGACCCACCCGCCCCCCAACCCCAGAACCCCTACGAGTTTTTAAAAAACATTTAACTAAAAACCCCCTAAGTCTCCGCTTCCTCCACCTCTCGAGATTAATAAATCCGTCATCAAGGTGGGCCCTCGAGAGGGCGGAGGGCCACACCTGCGAGAGGGGGGACTCCCGCAGTAGGATTAGGTCTGACCTTAAATACATATGGTCTTAAAAGTTCGTCAGGGCCTAGGATCTGTGCTGAAGATGTTCCGGCCACAATGTCATAGTCTAGTATAATTTGGAAAAGCCAGGGCTCCAGTGCGAAAAAGAATTGTCCAGTCCTAGATGGTGGTGGTGGTGGTGGTGGTAGGCTGGTTGGATGGCAATCGGTAAGTGGGGGCTAGTGGATGGTCAATGGTGGATGGCGAGGGGTAGTTAGACTATTGTTGGAATGGGCAGGGGGCAGATGGTCAGTCAAGCAGTAAGTCACAGAAGATAGGGAGGTAATCCTCTAGGGTGCACACAGATGGTAAACAGGGGCAAGTTGTTAATAAATAGACAGCAGGGGGTAGGTGGTTACAGTCAAGGAGGCAGCTGGCAGGAGGTGGATAACTCCTCTGCCAAGCCTGATGTTGGAGCCTCCTGCCAGTCCCCAACAAGCGCCCCCCCCCCCCCGGTCTCTGAGCAGCCTCCTGAGTCACAGCCCTCCTCCTACCAGGCCTTCGGCATTTAATTCCTGCCATGGCCTGCATCTTCTAGGCACCCAAACCACCATTCCAGACCCCAACGCCACTCCTACCGGCCTCCAGCCTTCCTGCTCGGCCTACCCGCTCGGCCTTCGCCGGCCTCCAGAGTCCCGGCCGGCCTCCAGCCGAGAAGCAAGCGTTGAATTTGCAAGCATGACAATGGATTTTTCAAATGGGTTTTTATTCAAAATGCATGTCCATTTAGATCAGTGTTTTTTCAAACTTGGAAACTTTGTGATGCGTGGACGTCAACTCCTAGAATTTCCCAAGCCAGGAGAAAAGAGGCCACTAATCTCTTAATCTTTTTTCAAAATTATTCTCCATCTACTCTATCAGTCCAGTCCAGTCTAGAAGCTCTGACAGATTCTGCCAAAATAAGGAGATAGAAACTGCGTGGATTTTTAAAAAAAAACCAATATAGCATATTTTCCTGAATATAAAAAGAATTTTTAAGTTGAATTTTCAACAAATAGACTAAAGTAGGGCAAACTATTAAAAGTCTCACAGCTTTTCTTTTTATTTTGAAAACACATCCTTACCTTACCTTCATCCTCCTACTGCAAAGGTCAATTCTGACTATTTTATTTCTGGAAGTTATAGATCACAGGTGTCAAAATCAAGGTCCGTAGGCTGGATTAGGCCCACAGGGTGCTTAGATCTGATCTGTGGGGCCGCCCTGGGAACAGCAAAGGACTGGTCCATGGTGCCTGCCTCTGCCATTGAAAACAGAACTTGGGGGGTTGCGTGTGGCCCCCCCTTAGCTTCATTTTTGCTGGCAGAGGGTTGCAGGAGGCCATCCTGGCCAAAAACCGGCCCCGGAGGTGGGGGGCTTCACATGGCCATCCCGAGCTCCACTTTTGCCGGCAGAGGGCTATCAAAATAAACTAAAAACAAAACAAAAGGAGAAATGTTTCCCCTTTTGCATTTGAACATGCAAGAAGGGCAGGAAAGGGGGAAGAGGAAAGAGAAAGAAAAGGAAGGAAAGCTGGGAAGAGAACAAGGAAGGAAAAATAAAGAAAGAGGGGAAGGGAAAAAAGGAGAAGGAAGAGGGAAGGAAAAGAAAAGCAAGGGAGGGAGGGGAGGGAGGAAGGAAAGTGATTATAATGAGAGTGAGTGAGGGTCTGAGGGACGTCCTGTCACCACAAGTGCCCCCCAAGAGTGTTATCGGGCTGGCCATGCCCCCCCCCCCCCCGAGGTCAAACACATCCCTGATGCGGTCCTCAATGAAATTGAGTTTGACACCCCTGTTATAGCTAATCAACTCCAACCAGAGATCAAATTTTATAATATATGTAAAATGTTCATGGCTGAAGACATGATGAACGATGCCTCCTTTGGAAAAATTATAAGCATGAAGTACTTAATTGCACTGCACACAAAGCTGGCCCACGGTTGTGTGTCAAAATGCTGACCCATTTGCCAAACCACGGCGTTCAAAAATGGAAGCGCCTGGCTGGCCACTGTGAGAACCGGGATGCTGGAAGAGATTAAAAATGTGCTAAAATTCCTTCCCTTCCACTTGGCAGAATCATTTGTCTCCTGTGAAAAGGGAACTGGAGGCAGGATTTTTTTTTTTTTTTTGAGAAGGGGTGGGAGTTTTTGAGGGGAGGGAGGGTGAGGCTTGGCCTGGCTTGGTTTTAAAGAAAGGCCCACTAAAGATTTTTAAACGCTTTCGTATGGGCCTCGTGGATTTGAACAGGCCTTCAGATGGAGCTGGCTTTTTTTTTTAAATGCCTAAATAGAGTGCAGGAAAGTGCAGAGAAGAGCAAGAAGGATGATGAGGGGACTGGAGGCTAAAACATATGAAGAACGGTTGCAGGAACTGGGCATGTCTAGTTTAATGAAAAGAAGGACCAGGGGAGACATGATAGCAGTCTTCCAATATCTCAGGGGTTGCCCCAAAGAAGAGGGAGTCAAGCTATTCTCCAAAGCACCTGAAGGCAGCACAAGAATCAATGGGTGGAAACTAATCAAGGAGAGAAGCAACTTAGAACTGAGGAGAAACTTCCTGACAGTTAGAACAATTAATCAGTGGAACAGAAGTTGCCTCCAGAAGTTGTGAATGCCCCAACACTGGAAGTCTTTAAGAAGATGTTGGATAGCCATTTGTCTGAAATGGTATAGGGTTTCCTGCCTAGGCAGGGGGTTGGACTAGAAGACCTCCAAGGTCCCTTCCAACTCTACTATTCTATTCTATTCTATTCTATTCTATTCTATTCTATTCTATTCTAGAATAGCAACGCCACATTTCCTGGCTGGGTTAATTCTTGAAGGTGCCCTCTCGATTGCTCTCCTTCTGGTGGCAAGTATTTTTGCCAAGAGTGGAGAGACTGAAAAGGCATTCACGAGCACCGGCTGTGCCATCGTTTTTTAAAGCCAATTTGTCCAACTGCCTGAGGCACGCGGACTCCCTAGGCAAGGAAACAAATCCTGCTCCTTAGGCACAGGAAGCTATCAAGGAAGCTCGTTTTTAAACTCCCATCGTCCAGGTATCGTAATCACAATATCTTCCTCATGTTCAGACATATACAGGTACCCCCGACTTACAACCGTTCATTTAGGGACTGAAGTTATAACGGCACTGAAAAAAGTGACTTATGACCCTTTTTCTGAACTTTTGTAGCATCCTCGTCATCATGTGATGAAAATTCAGAGGTTTGGCAACTGTCTCATACTTACGACTGTCACGTGATCCCCTTTTGCGACCTTCTGACGAGCCAAGTCAACGGGGAAGCCAGATTCACTTAACAACTGAGGTATTAACGTGATGAACAACAAATTCACTTAACTGTGGCAAGCAAGGTCTAAAATGGAGCAAAACTCACAAGAACTCACTTAACGACGGATGTTTTGGGCTCAGTTGTGGCCGTAAGTCGAGGACTACCTGTAAAATTGTTGCACTCTAATACAGAACCTGAAGAATTTACCTCACGGGGCCAGAAAGGCTAACAGCAACGCCGCACGGCTTTCAAAAGAGTGTCCTAAATTTTGTAACGGCTTTTACCGGGATTTTTTTTACAGTGGCTGCATTGTACAGTGTTAAAACGTTCAAGCTTAAACCAGGGCATTTGACGAAGATAATTGACCAATACCATTTGGCAAAACAGAAAAGGGACAACAGAAAACTAATTGTGAAAGGATTGTTTCTGGGCGACACGAAGTCTGGCAAAATTAAGACCAGGAAAATTAAAGCTTTAAATAATACTTAAATGCGGGTAGATTGGCTTTGCTTTGAGATATTAGCACACGAGCAGTTTTCATGCGAAGAGGACAAGATTTAAATGTATTTACACAAGCTTTAAATAGCAACAGCGTTTTACTTCGACTATGTCAAACCGGAGACTGAGATGGCCTTGGATAAGTCCAGAGATTCTTTGGTTTGGAAAAGGAAAGGAAAAGAGCAATTTGGTGTTTGTTTGTTTTTTTAATGCTTGAGAAAGTGGTCCTTTGCAGGCCATCTCTGCAAGCTTCTTTTGCTGCCGTAAAACTAGATGCGATATCGCTGTTCTTACACTAATGAGGAACTTCTTGCTGACCTTACATGATCCCGAGACTGTCCACATTTTTGAAGAACTTGACCCATAATTTTGAAATCTGGCTTATTCTTAAAAGAATCGGGTAACAGAATAACAGAGTTGGAAGTGACCTTGGAGGTCTTCTAGTCCAATTCTGGGAGTTGAAGTCCACCCATCGTCAAGTGACTAAGGCTGAGAAACACTGAAGTGACTAGGCCAGAGGTGTCAAACTCGCGGCCCACAGGCTGGATGCGTCACCTGCTGGCCACGCTCACCCCCAGTTTAACGAAGGGGGGGAGTCGTGATACGTCACGTAACGACGTGACGACGCCAATTTGACACCCCTGGACTAGGCCATTCAGAAAACAGCAGCTATGCATACCACACTATACATGACACTTATTAGAAACTGTTCACAGACTCCCCCATTACATTTGAATTTTTAAAATTAATGCCCCAAACCTCAGGAAATTGCTGAATCTCTCACATTTTCAGAATTCTTACGTGAAAATCTCTAGAAATTAGGATGAAAATACCAAAGGTGTTAAGAGCTCAAGGGACAAAGCCAAGCTCTTGAAAACATTCTGGACCCCTTCATCCCTTCTATTGCATGGCATCACACAGTGCCGTTCCCCAAAAATGTGCTACCCCCAAATTAAACTATCAATTGAGAGATGTCTTAATAATTGCACTTCTGAGCCCAAGCACAAAGATAAGCGCCATGCTTTCCACCAGGAGATAAAAAAGAATTCTGCTCTTTCTCCCAGCCACTTCAACCGAGTCTGCCTCTCTCAACAGATCTCAGGAATGTAACGTTCCCAAGAAGGATAGATTACATTTCCCTCCAGAAAACAGGATTTCCCAGATTTATTCTCGTCCTTCCTCATGGCATCCCTAGACCAGGGATGGCTATCCTATTTTTTGTTGTCACGTTCCCAAACCCATAATGCAATGCGCGTGCCCCACCCCCCACATGCCCTAACCCCTGCATATGCTTGCGCGATCTCCATGCCCCACCATGCATGCACACACGACCCACCCCCAGGTACCCTGTTTTGGGCCTAGTAGGCTCCCTGCAGCCTCCTGGGACCAAAACCAGGTTGTGTTCCCCCCCCCGGCCCCTGACACATGCGTGGCAGACACCCGAAAATCAGCTGGTTAGTGGGAGGTGTGCGCACATGCGCAGTGCAGCATAGGTTCTCCATCACAGCCCTAGACTGCAGCAGGAGGAGAGACATATTCCCTCTGTTCTGCTCACTTATACAACTTAACAACTGTGGCAAGAGAGGTCATAAAAAGGGGGCAAAACTAGCTTAACAACCGTTTCGCTTAGCCGCAGAAATTTTGACCTCAATTGTGGTTGTAAGTCGAGGACTATCTGCAGATTGCAGGAGCTGATCAACACACACACACACACACACACACACACACCTTGCAATAAGCCTGCGCTTTTTAGCCTTTACGAAGGTCAACTCCATTTCCCTAAAGGAATACTCTTGAGGTCATTTGTGGTCGTAAGTTGAGGAGTTCCTGCAGATTGCAGGAGCTGATCTAACCACACACACACACACACTCACACACTCCCTCTCTCTCAATGCAATAATCCTGCGCTTTTGAGCCTGTACGAAGGTCACTTCCCTTTCCCTCAAGGAATACCCCACAGGCTTCTTCCTGAGCCAAGAGGTTTTGCTTTTCCACCTTATTTTTACATAGTTCGTAGGAGAAAATACTCGGTTGTCATTCCGCCCTCAAACATTTATTCCTTACGTGCGCATAACTGTTGTCAGTTTCAGTTAACGTCATGCAAGGGAACGGGATAAGCCGGTATCTCTGCCAAGTCGTCTGGATCATGCATCCTCTGGCACGGCCGTTTCCAGAGCGAAGAGCTGACAGGGTGAGTTAAGATAGGGAGGTCTTGTGACCGACCCCTGCACATCAGTGGCACCAGCGAGGCTAGACCAAGGCTCCGGCTTCTCGGCTTTGGCATGCTTGTTTCCTGACTGACTGGACATATTTGCTCACCAGCCAACTCTGTTCCTAGCTGCTTCCCCCCCCCCACTGCCCCCCTCCCTTTCTCCCGCTCGCTCTCTTCTGCAAACCCAATCCCTTTTGCTCCTATAATCGTAACTGCACCGAAGGAGGGGTTTTGTCCTATCACTTTTAACGCATAATTTCAATCTCCGTACGTTAAAGGTTGGAGGATATAGGCAGCTTGTTAATTAGGCTGAAATTTCAGCCTTTTTTTTAAAAAAAAAAAAGCCTGTGGCCTTTTATAAGAAGCACTGCTGAGACAGAAATGACTTCAAGAGGAAGAAACTTTATTAAAAAAAGAAGAAGAAGTCAGCCATATATATTTCGCTGTTAAATAAATTTGATATGCCGTGCATGCACACACATCCTTTTAGAAGCAAATCAGTTCAGCTGTTATGTCAGGCAACAAGGGTGCGCCAAGACTAATTCCTTCTGCAACAATGGGCAGGGGGGTCCCTCGTGCCTATTTTGTTTAAAAAAAAAACTTTTTCTATAAATGTGTGGCTTCACTTCGTTTTATCCCAGTTTCATATTGTCTTCATTCACACAGTCTTCACACAGATTTCAGAGGAGAATCAGAACTGCAGAAAAAAACAATTACTGCCAACCTGCCTTCCATTGAGGACCTGTACACTGGACAAGTCAAAAAGAGGGTTGTGAAAATATTTACAGACCCCTCGTATCCTGGACATAAATTCTTTCAACTCCTACCCTCAAAACGACGGTATAGGGAACTGCACACCAAGACAACTAGACACAAGAACAGTTTTTTCCCGAACGCCATCACTCTGCTAAACAAATTATTCCCTCACCACTGTCAAACTATTCACCAAGGCTGCATTACTATTGCTATTAGTCTTCTCGTCATTCCTATCCCCCATCTCCTCCCACTTATGACTGCAGGACTGTAACTTTGTGGCTTGTATCCGTATGATTTGTATTGATTGTTTCCTGATTGCTTAATTGTACCCTACGACCATCATTAAGTGGTGTACCTTATGATTCTTGACGAATGTATCTTGTCTTTTTATGTACAGTGAGAGCTTCTGCACCAAAGACAAATTCCTTGTGTGTCCAATCACACTTGGCCAATAAAGAATTCTATTCTATTTATTGTTATACGTCTTGGTAGGAATGACCTTGGCAATTAAGTAATAGGACGCTAATACGGGTAGTCCTTGACTTACAACAGTTCTTAAAAGCCTTCAGTGATGGAGAACTCACAAGTTCTGAAAGCAAGTCATTCCACTGATTAATTGTTCCAACTGTCAGGAACTTTCTCCTTAGTTCTAGGTTGCTTCTCTCCCTGATTAGTTTCCACCCATTGCTTCTTGTCCTACCCTCAGGTGCTTTGGAAAATAGGTTGACCCCTTCTTTGTGACAGCCCCTGAGATATCGGAAGACTGCTGACATGTCACCCCTTCTAGTCCTTCTTTTCATCAAACTAGACATACCCAATTTCTACAACTGTTCTTCATACTCTCACACCAAAATCTCATTTGTGAACAGAGATAAAACTGGGCTGCTGCCTGAAGATGTAAAAAAAATGTTACAGGGGAAGTTTGCAGTATAGTTAGTATAGCACCACTACAGAAGAAGAAATCTAAATTACAATTTAGAAAGTTATCTTTTTTTTTCATTGTTCATTTAATTAGAATGAAGTAATAGGAAAATCACCATTGCAATCTTTACATGCCAAGGGTAAGTTGCAAGCTGAATTTTGAAAGCTTCCATCTGCCTTAGTTGGCAAAGCCTTCCTTCTACAATCTATTCAATTTTCACTGAATTTCAAATCCATTAATTTATAGTTTAAGATGTCCTCATAACAGAAGATCTTTCCAAAAATCACACATTCCATAAACTCAGCTCTTTAATTTTCAGTCATGCAAAGTTCTGGCAAATCAAAGAACTGCTGAAAATATTCCATCAGGTCACGTGACTTTCAGAAGGCAAAACTTAATGCTAATGGCTCCTGGCAACGGGGATTAAGAATAAAACTAATAGTACAAGCCCAGCTATGCAAACAAAACTTCACATCAAACAAGAATATAAAGAAAAAGAACAGGAATATACCATTTTGGTCCAACGGTTGCAACTGAACTACACTGATTTTTTTTTTTTAACAAATAAAAACCACTTTGCTTTACTAAATGCAATTATATAAATGCTGCAGTTGGCTACAAAACATAGGACAACTGACACAAATCTACTGCTATGCAAGGACAAGGTCCAGTAAAAACAACTTAAAACTATAAGTATGGAGAAAAATGAAGGAGTTCCTTCATCTTTTGCCATAGAAGATAGAAACCGTTGCTAGAAATCAACCAAGGAGTTGACTTAAGCGAGATGCTAGATCACATCATACAAGCATACAGTAGAAGACGTCATTTTGACCGCAGAGTTGAACTTATCAGGGCAGGATTTACACCAGATGATTATCTACAATCCACTTAAACGTATTTAGTAAAGCAGAATTATTACAAGTACAGAAAGAATTTTGCAAAAAAAAATATAGCGGACAAGTAAGGGAATACCATACAGGCGGTCCTTGACTTACAACCACAATTGAGCCCCAAATATCTGTTGCTATATCAGCCAGTTGTTAAGTGAGCTTTGCCCCATTTCATGACTTTTCTCACCACAGTTGTTAAGTGAGTCGCTGCTCGTTGTAACGTGAGTCATACATTTGTTAAGCGATTCTGGCTTCCCCATTGACTTTCCTTGTCAGGAGTTCGCAAAAAGGGCATCCCATGACCTTGGGACACTGTGACCGTCATAAATATGAGTCAGTTCAGAGGTGGTATTCAGCAGGTTCTGACCAGTGCTGGAAAACCGGCAGCGGAGATTTTGAGTAGTTCGGAGAACGGGCAAATACCACCTCTGGCTGGCCCCGCCCCAATCTCTTCTCTGTCTCCCGAGTCCCAGCTGATCGGGAGGGAATGGGGATTTTGCAGTATCCTTCCTCTGCCACACCCACCAAGCCATGCCTACCAAGCCACACCCACAGAACTGGTAGTAAAAAAAAATGAATCCCACCACGGAGTCAGTTGCCAAGCAACTGAATGTTGATCATGTGACCAGTGGTTGTACGGTAGGCGTGAAATACAGTTCATAGGTCAATTTTTTCAGTGTCGTTGTGTTGGGAGAAATGTCCTTCTGGGTTCGGCTCCAAGTGGGGAAAAAGACACTGGAGACATGGAAGCTGCTTGGAAAGATGGTTTTAATGGTGGACAGGACCACATGGCCTGAGCCCTGAACAGCAAAGGTGATCACATGCTTCAATGTTGGTGGAGAAGAGAAGAGAAGGGAAGAGAAGGGAAGAGAAGGACTGAAGAAGGGCTTGCAGGGATTTTTATAATCTGTTCTGTCCCACCTATCTGTTTCCTGTTCCTGTGTAAGAAATGTATTCTGATTGGTTGCCAGACTCACATGGGCCCATGCAGGGGCAACCCTCTAGGCTGTTTTGAATTCAGGTTTGATTGAGTTCAGATGCCATGTGGTCAGTTGAGTAAAGGCTTATTATCCTGCCTTAATCCCATCACAGCTGAAGAGGAGAACTCTTTATTATGTAAAGTGGACTAGCTTGGCCTTCTTAATGGCCCATTGACAAAGTGGGATGGGCTGGAAGCCGCAGGAATTTATTTTGTGTTTAAAATGTGTTTCTCCCTTTTTTCACATCCAGGAAAATATAATATTCTGCCTTATCAATATTTCCTAGGATATTTCATTTTTCTGGGAGAGGGCTAGGTGATAACTTCCTACAATCCCTCCTTTTTTTTTTCAAAAAAATGTGAGTGGAACGCACATGTTTTTGACAAAAGATAAAATTGGTCAGATCAGGGAAACTTAATTTTTCTGATGGAAAAGCATTGAAAGAGACAGCAGAAGGATCCCTTCAGTGGCTCCCAGAGAGCTTTCAACCATGAAGGTCTTAGCAACCAGGGCACAATTTCTGGAAAGAAATTTACAATATCCAATTTACCATGCCAATTATTTTCAGATGTTTGATATCACATTCTGTGAGCTTCCAGACAGGTTACAAGCAGCCACAAATCCCAAAAATCCTTCACAGCCATGGTTCTGCCTTTTAAAGAAGTACAGGCTACCCATTTTCAGGGGATGGTTCTTTAATCTGCCCTAGCTCTTATTTTAGTGAGGCCAAATTGAGATTAGCTAGTGTGCAATCCAGACTATTTAGTATTTTTAAAACTACACACAATGAGCCCTGGGATTCCTCCTCCTGAGACCACCAGTGCAACATGTCCTGCTTTACTGGGCAACATCATTTTTTGGGGGGGGGGGGGGAGTCACTGTCAGGGTTTGAGTTTTGAAGATCCTTTCTGCTACTCTTCAAGTGGGGGAATTGCCTGAGGGGAACTGACCCTCCCCCATGGGATTAAAAGGGAGATATCACTGCTTAGGCTTTTTTTTTTCCCAGGGGAAAAAAATCAACCTAAGAAAAGCTTTGTGGAGGAGATAGTTTCTGAATGGAGCCCCCCCCTCTCTCCCTCTCTCTCTCTTTTGTGTGTGTGTGTGTGTGTGTGTGTGTGTCTGCTTCAAAATACAGAAAATACAGATATTTTGGAGAAAATTTCCCTCCCACCAGCCAGAAATCTAAGGTGTTCAGATCTTGCTGTGCTAGCCATTCTCAAATACAATTCTTACATGAGTACATTAAACTGATTACAATATAAATGAGGCAAGGAAGAAAGCATAATAAATTTCTGTGAATGAAACAGAGAAAGAAAACTTTATCAAATTCCACCCTCCCCATAATCTTTTCAGCTGTCTTCTGGGAATTGAAAAGAGTCTTTTGGTCTTTACTTCTTCATCTCCTTCAGGGTTCTTTCATGTCTGCTAGGGTGGCATGCTTGGTTTGGTGGTAAGGCTGGTAAGAGTGGTCAGTCAGTCTTGGTAGTCTGTCCCAGGTTTGGCTAAGTTTTTTTCCCCTCATGTCAGGTTTTATCGGGAGGCAATCACCAGCAGCAAATTGGAGAGTTATGGTTTGAGCTAGCAGTCCTTTGTTTCCATTCTGTCCAAGTGTGGAAATCCAAACATTATTTCAGGAGGCAGACGAGGTAAATTTCATGGAACATGGCATTCCCACTGCCTGTATGATTGAAACACTTTTGCAGTAAGATGAGTAAATTTCCAAGAGGGACAACAACTTGTGTTGCAAACAAACAAACAAATAAAATATCATAGGGTAGAGCACCTTGACTCATAAGCGTTTAAAAATGCACTCAGGTGTAAAAGAGGGAGGTAAGAACAGCTTTAAAAAAATTGCAATTAAAAAAAATGTACTTTGAGTCAACACTCCAAAATATCAAATTCCATTCAGATGGAAGCAAATTCTCATTAAGTATGTTAAAACATTTACAAATGTAAGCAAAATATCTCAAAATCATTCCTTTTTATAGGTTTAATTAAGCATTTTAAACCTCAAAAATTTCCAGAAGAAAAAAAAAATCAAAATTGTATTCAGAGCAAAGAAATGTAACTGCATAATTTTATATGCAGATAAAAGATCACAATAGTGAAAGGTAAGCGGGAGCAGATCACCCATTTACTGCAAATTTCTCAGAAGAGAGGGGGGGGGAAGTGGTTAAAGTGAGGAGAAAAAATTTCAGCCTTTAATGACCCAAAAGGAAGGAGGGAAAGAAGGAGGGGGGGGAATGCCCAGAGGCATTCACAGGTATCACTGGGGCGTTTCATACACACACTCATGGTAAAAATGAGCAGACACTCATTCTCCCCGCCTTTCCTACTTCCCTCCAAAGAATGACCCAGAAGGAAGATTGGGGGGGGGGGGGGGAAATTCACACAGGCAATCACGTGGTTCTCTGGATCCCTTCACTTATCACTCCTTGGGGCATGGGGGACACATACTCATATTCATACTGCAATCAGACCTTCATGCTTGCTCATGCCAAACAATCATAGGTATTTCAAGAAGCTTTTTTTTTTTTTTTACAAGCCACCAAGCTTCATTTTCTTTTATTAGAGGATCTCACCCTCCCTTCAGGTTTGGAAATGATAACACACATGCATACACACACATACCATTAAACAACCTTGTAACTGACTGCTTCTTTATATGAAAGGGAATCAAACTACATTCATACCAACTTTACCATCAACATACTCACATTTGCACTGCAATCATTAATTTCACATACAAAAATCCCATTTCATTCTTTCTTCATGCAAGGCAGTTATTACAATTACTTCAGGGAGCTATACATAAGCCAATGAGCTCCATTTTCTATTATTAAAGGATCTCAACTTCCCTCCAGGTCTGGAAATGATCACGCACTAGATTGTTAATGCCTGTCTCTGCCCTGGGGTGTTTGTTTCTAATTTGGACCTGCCAGCGGACGCTGGCTAATTTTTAAAGATCCAAATTCTATCTTGATATCCCAGCACGCGCTGGCATTTTTAAATATCAAGATGTATAGAAACAATGTACAGAGATGTTTGTCCACACATTGTTTGCATTCAGCCAGGGTTCTAGGTTGGCGCTCCCAGCACATGCTGGCATATTTTTAAAGATCCAAGATGTATGGAGACTTTCATTAACACATCATTTGCATCTGGGTGGGGCCCTTGATTCATCTGATGGTGGCCAGAAAATTAGCAAATTTGTTGACAAAATCTAAATCAAAACTGCCTTCTGGAGGCCAGGTTTTTACTTTAGGACTAATAGAGTAGGTTGGTCAGAAAAATGTGCAGAGGGTTTTTACTCAGGTTGAAGGCAAACCTTTAGTAGGAATTTCCTTCATTTCATACATGCACACACAAGGCAACACTCTCCTCCTCCCCCCCAAAGGGAAAAAAAAATCTATACTCACCTGAAGAGTACAATCTTCTAGGGCTGAAAGACATGAGAACAAGGTTCCCTCCCCCACAGAAAAGGCATTGTTGGAGGATTAGAGGTAAGGGAGGGGCGGGGGGGGGTGTAGATAGCTTGCAGGCAGAGTTTGAAAAAATAAAACCATCAGTTACTCGGCAGATAAACAGATAAACATTATGGGGATATCACAGATGAGAAATGGGGTCTGGATTCACATGCTCCAGGAAAGAAATGAACAGGTAAAATCATTTAGACACACAATAAATGCAATACAAGGATGAAACTTTCCTTGCAAATGAGCTTAAAACATTTCCTGGGTTGTTACTTTAAGGTATAGGGAAGGAAGGAAGGAAAAAAAAAATCTTTACTCTGTTTCCGCTGGCCAGAACAGACACAAAGTAAAGACCCTTCCCAGTTTCAGTTAGTTTTCTAGGCCCAACAAACTGAGCGAAGGCAATTTCTGCCAGTTTACTCCTTTCTTTCTTTGAACACTTTAAAATTCTTGTCTTTTGGATTGGAGACATCTTAGTTACAATTACCTTGAGGGTGCACAAAGACTTAGACATACACACACAGACAAAGAGACAAAGAGGGAAAAACAAAATCATTCCCACCATGAATTTCAGTTAAATTGGGGAAGGCACAAATCTTAAGAAACAAAAACCACGTGGTTACATAGAAGACAGAGAAAGAGACAGACAAGAGAAAAAAAAAAAAAGAAATCCCACCATTTCCTTTTAAGTACCTTTTCAGCCAAATTAGTTTTTCCTGTATCATCTTTCAGCAAAGCCCATTTTCTACAATCTGCTCTTTTTTTTTCTTCATTCCGGCCAGGACGGGCATTTGCTTTTCGTCCCAGGCCCCCAACAACTCCCCTAGGGGGGTTTCCATGGCTACCCTCGAGCTACCGCTTCCCATGATCCCGTTTAGATGTGGGTTCACTTCGTCCTAGCCGGGTTTGCCACTTAGTATTTCCCCCACTTTACTTTCGCGTCCTTAGAGGACCTTTCGCGCCCTTTTGAAGGGACTTTCTCTGTTTGCCCTTCGGAGGGTCTTATTGGTGCCCTTCGGAGGGACTTTTCTGGGGGTGCCCTTCGGAGGGACTTTTGACGCGTTCCTCACCGCGGGAACCTTCTCTCGATTCGCGCCCTTTCACGCAGGGACTTTTCTTACAGTTTCAAGTCTTGGGGAAAGAGACCCGGAGGACCAGCCGCACAGTGACCCAGGAGGGGTGCTGTCGGAGCGGGTATGCGTACCTCCCTTTTTCTCACTAACTTTCTTATGGGCTTTAGCTTTTTTCTCTCACAGGACAAAAACAGCAGCAACAACAAAAAATAAAAAATCCATTCACTTTTCCATCCATTTTCACACACACTAGTCACACACAGGCAGGCATACACACATTTCCCATGCTTTAAAATTAAATTTTAGAGAATTAAAATTTAGAAGTACTCACCTTCTTTCCAGGCAGCCTTTGAGCTCAAACTCAAAACCCCTTTAAAGCCTAGATCCAAATGGCTAAGGCCAAGATAAAGTCCACCCACAGACTCAATGGGGTCTGTGCCGGCATGGGAGGCTTACCTGGGCCATATCCATTTGTTAGGCTAGCTTGGAGTCCCATCTGGGGTGCCAATTGTTGGGAGAAATGTCCTTCTGGGTTCGGCTCCAAGTGGGGAAAAAGACACTGGAGACATGGAAGCTGCTTGGAAAGATGGTTTTAATGGTGGACAGGACCACATGGCCTGAGCCCTGAACAGCAAAGGTGATCACATGCTTCAATGTTGGTGGAGAAGAGAAGAGAAGGGAAGAGAAGGGAAGAGAAGGACTGAAGAAGGGCTTGCAGGGATTTTTATAATCTGTTCTGTCCCACCTATCTGTTTCCTGTTCCTGTGTAAGAAATGTATTCTGATTGGTTGCCAGACTCACATGGGCCCATGCAGGGGCAACCCTCTAGGCTGTTTTGAATTCAGGTTTGATTGAGTTCAGATGCCATGTGGTCAGTTGAGTAAAGGCTTATTATCCTGCCTTAATCCCATCACAGCTGAAGAGGAGAACTCTTTATTATGTAAAGTGGACTAGCTTGGCCTTCTTAATGGCCCATTGACAAAGTGGGATGGGCTGGAAGCCGCAGGAATTTATTTTGTGTTTAAAATGTGTTTCTCCCTTTTTTCACATCCAGGAAAATATAATATTCTGCCTTATCAATATTTCCTAGGATATTTCATTTTTCTGGGAGAGGGCTAGGTGATAACTTCCTACAGTTGCAACTTTGAACGTCACTAAAAGAACTTCTTGTAAGTCGGGGATCGCCTATATAAGATGAAAAAGCAGTAACTATTCACATCTGAATGCACTCCAAACGGTAGCATGCTAAATCCTAAACAGCGAGGGTGAAGAAACATAGTGCACAAAGTTAACACCCACCCCTCTCCTAGAAGAATGGAATATTTTGGGAAGTATTTAAAAAGGCAGAATATTATATTTCCCTAAAGGAGAAGCAAGCTTTAGGGAAAGCAGCCCCCACCTTTCTAAATAGCCCCAGCAGGACTGGGCCGGCCTATCTACAAGACAAAAGACCTCCAGCCCCAGGGTGATGGGATTAAGACATGGACACCCCAGGACATAATAGGATTATCTAGCAGCCGGGCTCACTGCATTGCAGAATCTCCTAAGGACCTTGCATCAGCCCAAGGTTCAACCAAACTTGATTCAGACAAACTTGACCCCCACATGGCCCCATGGGAGTCTGACTACAGACAATAGAAGACATTTCTTGCACAGGAACAGGAAGCTCAAGGGCAAGGCGTAAGAGAAGCTATCAAAGCTACCCACTCTTAACTCCATGGGGTCAGCTACCCAGAATCACACATGCTTGGTGGTTTTGCTTCATCAATAAATGCACCCTCTTTCCAATCAGCCTCCAGCCGCCATTTTGTTTCCAGTGCCTTTCCTCTCAACTTGGAACTGAACCAGATGGATGTTTCTACCAACAAGAGAATGCATGGAATAGAAGAAAAATCTTTAAATATGCCCTCTATTATTTTATGTACCTCCTGATCTTTCATGAGATTCTTAGTGGCCTCCCTCTTAAGCCCACCGGCTCAGCTTCTGAAATACTAAACCATTCAGTCCCTCCAAATTATCTCTGGGCCCTTCAACAAAACAAGTCTCCCAAAACTACAAACACGATCCAAAAAGAGGAAGCAAATAACGTTTCTCTGAAGCCCTTGATGACTACAGTGGAACAATTCCCCCCCCCCCCAAGTTAGCTGCCTTTCCTTGATATATTTTGTTTTCTTTAACGTTTTTTTTCTATCTGTACGAAGCTCAGAGTGGCTATGGAGTTCGGCAGCCTTAAAAGTTAAATAATGACAAAGTATGTTTGTAGGACAAAAACTTTTAAAACACAGCCAAACAAAATTACTGTGGTATCAAGGGTGCTTTTGTACTATAGGCTTTCGTAAATACATTTTGAGCAATTAAAAGGAGTGGGGCTATTTAAGTTTGAGCAGGAAGAGAAAGGAAGCAAGTAAAAAAGAAGAGAGGAAGAATGGAAACTGGGCTGCGGAGGCATCTGACACTGTTCTAAAATACTATCTTTATAAGCAAGGCTTCTAATTAGCATGGCTGCAATGTTTTTCTCATATGGAAACAGCGTTTCTTTAAATTAATTTCAGAAACTAAATGGGGGGGGGGAGAAGCTGGCAGAAAGCAGGACTGGAGACTCTCAACAAAATCCCTTATATTTAGATCCATCAATCATGTTCCTTCTCTGTTTTCTGCTAAAATATAATACATGTCATCTTCTTCCTTCTTCACACCATCATGCCAACTCCTGAAAATAAGGCAAGTTAGTAAAATTGTTGTTAGTTGCAAAGTCGTGTCCGACCCATCATGACCCCATGGACAATGTTCCTCCAGGCCTTCCTGTCCTCTACCATCCTCTGGAGTCCATTTAAGCTCACGCCTACTGCTTCGGTGACTTCATCCAGCCACCTCCTTCTCTGTTGTCCTCTTCTTCTCTTGCCCTCAATTTTTCCCAGCATTAGGTTCTTCTCCAGTGAGTTCTTCCTTCTCATTAGGTGGCCAAAGTCTTTGAGTTTCATCTTCAGGATCCGGCCTTCTAAAGAGCAGTACGGGTTGATCTCCTCTAGGACTGACCGGTTGGATCACCTTGCAGTCCAAGGGACTTGCAGGAGTCTTCTCCAGCACCAGAGTTCAAAGGCCTCCATTCTTTGACACTCAGCCTTTCTTATAGTCCAACCTTCACAGCCATACATTGCAACTGGGAAAACCATCGCCTTGACTATACGCACTTTTGTTGGCAGGGTGACGTTTCTGCTTTTTAGTATGCTGTCTAGATTTGCCATGTTAGTAAAATAAGGCAAGTCAAATGATACACAACGTCACATTTGCAAGCTGCATCTCCCAAATCAAACATGTGAATAAAATGCAGAAAATGGGCTGCGTTTTAGAGACTGAATTATGGAACTTGGCTGGTACAACGGAGCCTTTTTCCTTTCTCATAAACATAATGCATGCACTTGCCAATTAAAAAATATCTTAACAATACTGAATAAGGACAATCTGTGTACTGATAGAATGGTATGAGGCAAATCACAAGAACTGAATAAGTAGAAATGCTTATTCCCTTGTGAGAGACATCTCAAGATAACTTCTATTTTCATGTAAAACTCCCTTTCCCCCTTCAGAATTCTAAGTATTTGAAAAATATGGAAAGGAATTCTTCTCCTCTTCATTCTTTGCCCTATATTCATATTACATCCAACTTTAAAGGCCTGAGTGAGTAACGGAGAACTTTAAAACAGATGTTTACAGCTATATTTTGCAGTTCCTTATTTTTAAAAAATATTTTTTACTGAAAATTTTAATAGCAATAAGAGAAAACAAAAACTAAATTCAGAGAGAATCAAAGAAAAAGAAAATAAAGGTGTACAGAAAAAAGAGAAAGAACGTAAGAAGTATTTGAAAGACCAGCTTCCGATCTTCGTCACAAGTACAAACTGAATAATTCATCACCTGCTATAACATGCAACTCTCTTCTTCCCATAACCCATCCTTCATCCTTACATAAATCCATGAATCATTAATTTTCTTCCCATCTCAAAAGTCTCTTCAAGGATTTGACTGACTTTAACCAGAATTATAGAAATATACCAGAAAAAACATCAGCCAGGAAACATTTCGGATTTAAATTCTGTCATTAGCATCTATTAACTTTGACTTTTGTAATGTTAAATCTCTGGATTTTATTTGGGATTTTGTGGGCCATTGAACACTAGGTGCAAGAAGTCAGGAAACAGGACCTAGTTCAAAAGACGACAAGTTTATTTCATGCTTCCTACAGTCTATTCAAGAATCTGAACTACTAACAATCAAGAGGAACTGCCACCAGATAAGAATCCATGGACTTCAAGGGAGGGATGGACTTGGGCTTCTTAGGGGCCTGTAGAGACTCTAAACTGATGATGTGTTTGACCCCGCCCACAGTCTCAGCCTGGTCATCTCCTACATCGCAAGTTTGAATGATATTGCAGTCCTCCTCCTCCTCAAAAAAAACCCGAAACCCATTTAAAAACATTGTTGAATGTACGAAGGTGTCCTGTATGAATGTGTTCACCATTGATCAAATGACTTTCAACTCCACCGACTGTTAACTCCATCCAAGGGTGGGTTGCTACCGGCATTACTGCCGGTTTGGCGCACAAAAATTGTTGAGTTCCCCGCGCGTGCACATTTGCACCTAAAAAGGCCTGCGTCAGGCCTGCAGCCAGTTCCTTTTGGGATCTTTGGCCTGCCAAACTAATATTCTATTCTACCATGCTGTTTCGTTAGTGGGGAATTAGGAGGGGGAATAGTAAGGAGTAGAATATGATGTTGTCAAAGCAAAATTCCTTTCTAGAAGCCCAAGGTCATCCTTTGTCTCTTACATCTCTGCACCTGACCGGAACTGGATGGGTGGAACTGCCAGCGTGACAGTGGAAGATTGGACCAGGGGATGGATTGGGGGGTGGGGGGGGCAGGATCTTGAACTTTCAATTGGGTGGGGAAAACCAGGAAGCTTTCAGATGTGCCAACACGACTCTCTTAATAAATTGGAACTTTGAGCAATACTTTGCCTTGGACTCTGATTTAATTTTGGATGCTATTTGGAACCCTGACAGTCTGTGCATGTGGGCCGTGAGAGGTTTAAAACCAGGGACCATGGAAAAGGCCAGCGAATGCACAAGCACACGCATCCTGAGTTGCGTGAGCAGCGGACAAGCATGAGCGTCTACGCTCCGTTTAAGTGAGCAGCAGGCATGTGCGCACGCCGCTCACAGAAATGGAGCTGAGCGCACGGGCTCGCCGGCCACTCACACGGAACTATTCCTTCTCCCCAGTCTGCAAAGCTGGAAACATAGCAATAGAAATAGCACTTAGACTTATATACCGCTTCGTAGTGCTTTTACAGCACTCTCTAAGCGGTTCACAGCATATTGCCCCCCCGCAATCTGCGTCCTCACTGGAGAACTCTGCTCTAGACTTTAACTGCTAAGCATACATTCCTGAGGTCTAACTAGTACATACTCTAAAGAATGCATTCCTGTCTATTTTTCACCAGAACAGAAGACCAGACATTAAAAAAAAAATACTTGGATTCTCAGTAAGCCGTATCAGCAATGCAGAATTCTCAGTTTGGAAGTAAAGAGTAAAGTATGACTTCAACATCGCTCCAGGAGGATTCTAAGAAAAAGCATCTTTTGACATTCGATCTGCACTGCTTCCTAGTTTTGTCCACAAAGTTGAAGCAAAGAGCAGGGATGATGTAGCTGTTGTTGTTAGTTGCGAAGTCGTGTCTGACCCATCACGACCCCATGGACAATGTTCCTCCAGGCCTTTCTCTCTTCTACCATCCTCTGGCAGGTAGCTCACATTTAAGACTCTCAATAAAATCCCTTATATTTAGATCCATCAATCATGTTCCTTCTCTGTTTTCTGCTAAAATATAATACATGTCTTCTTCCTTCTTCACACCATCATGCCAACTCCTGAAAATAAGGCAAGTTAGTAAAATTGTTGTTAGTTGCAAAGTCGTGTCCAACCCATCACGACCCCATGGACAACGTTCCTCCAGGTCTTCCTGTCCTCTACCATCCTATGGAGTCCATTTAAGCTCACGCCTACTGCTTCGGTGATCCCATCCAGCCACCTCATTCTCTGTCGTCCCCTTCTTCTTTTCCCCTCAATGGTTCCCAGCATGAGGCTCTTCTCCAGTGAGTCCTTCCTTCTCATTAGGTGGCCAAAGTCTTTGAGTTTCATCTTCAGGATCTGGCCTTCGAAAGAGCAGCCAGGGTTGATCTCCTCTAGGACTGACTGGTTTGATCGCCTTGCAGTCCAAGGGACTCGCAGGAGTCTTCTTCAGCACCAGAGTTCAAAGGCCTCAATTCTTTGGCGCTCAGCTTTTCTTATGGTCCAACTTTCACAGCTATCCATTGCAACTGAGAAAACCAGCAGGGATGATGTAGCTATAGGTCTGGTCATTTTCTTCAGGGTTTCAATGGAGGGTACCATAGATGATGGTGTGAAAGGCCATTCTGGACAGACACTCTTGCTCAACTTGTCAGACATTCTCAGTCAAAGGGAAAAGGCAAAAAAAAAAAAAAAAAAGGAAAAGGATCCCACATTGGGTCTTCCAGGAAACTCACATGTCCTCTCCGAAGGCCTCTTCTATAGCATCAGGAAGGTTATCCTGCCATTTATCCTCTGGCTTACAAATTCAAATTCCTGGTGTAGCAACACCCAGAGTTGAGCTGCCCACTTAATTAATCTAAAAGGAATGTTGTGGTCTCCAATGGAACGGGTCGATACAGTTCGATCCAGCCTCAGGCTGCATCACGGGATCCTTTTTGCAAATTGATGTTTGTTTCTGAATCATAGGTGATGTGTTTTTCTACTGGGAGGAGTGCAATTCAGGGGCCAAGAAAGTTTGGAAAGTAGAAAGACAAGAGCTTGATGGGCTTGTCAAGAATGAGCCTCCCGAGACGTAACATCCAACATGAACGAAACGATCCATCCCAGATTGATGGTTCAGTTAAAGGATAAAATTTTCCACATTGTGCTGGGTTTTTTTTGGGAGGGCTGCTTGCAGTGCAAGAGTGCCCACAAATGTATCAATAACAACAGAATGAACAAAGAACACAGAATAACAGAGTTGGAGGGGACCTTGGAGGTCTTCCAGTGGTCCAATCCACTCTACCATTTCAGATAAATCTCTTCCTATAAGTCTCCAGTGTTGGAGCTCTCACAACGTCTGGCAAGTCATTCCACTGATCAATTGTTCTAACTGTCAGAAAATTCCTAATTAGTTCTAAGTTGCTTCTCTCCTTGATTAGTTTCCACCCATTGTTTCTTGTTCTGCCCTCGGGTGCCTTGGAGAATAGTTTGACTCCCTCTTCTTTGTGGCAACCCCTGAGATATTGGAACGCTGCTATCATGTCTCCCCTAGTCCTTCTTTTCATTAAAGTAGACATACCCAATTCCTGCAATTCTTTCGTATATTTTAGTCAGTCGATCTATTGGTTCATCTGGTGATGGAAGTTACACTTGGAATTTTGTGTCTTGCGTTGGGAGAGGAGTACCAGTAAATGATAAAGAAACAGATTAACAAATGGAAGAAGAAGTGGCTGGAAATACACAGTGAATTTTGGTGTTAGAGGACGGAATGGCAGGGCTGGGGGAAGAAGTGAAAACAATGCGCAAGGGAAACATGGATATGGAAAATTTTCAGACAAAAGTAGAATTTGAAAGTATGTCCTTTTTTCTTAGATTCCAGAACTTACCAGAAACAGAGAATGAAAACCTTAAAGATATTATGAGTACAATTTTAGCAGATTATCTCAAGAGAGATAAAAAACAAGTATGGTGGGATATGGATCTAGTATATAGGATAAATTCAGCATATGCTAGAAGACACAATGTTCCGAGGGAGATACATGTTAAGTTTGTCAGGAGATCCACAAGGGACGAGGTACTTGCGACCCAAAGGGAGGGACCATTGAAATACAAGGGTGAAGAGATCACCATTCTCAAACAGATCCCGAAAAAAATAAGAGATAGAAGGAGGAAATTTTCCTCCCTAGCAAAAAAACTATATGAAAAAGGGATCTGGTTTAAATGGCTGATTCTGGAGGGGATGTTAATCTTCTGGGAGGGAAATAGGATCAGAATCAATACAGTCCAGGAGGCGGAGGCCTTCATCAAAAAGAATTTTCCACTCTCAGAGGAGGAATTGAGTGGGAGTAGTGAAAGAGACAGTAAAACACAAGATAGTAAGATCCAAGACGGGAAGGAGGGGGGCACTGAGGCTCTCTCTGGCGACAGGGAGGAAGAAGCAATATCGAAAAGGCTCAGATCTCAAAAATAAAACTATTTGGAACAATAGCAGTTAGTGATATATTAGAAAATAACAAAGAGAAACATGTAGGAACACAAGACTAACAATATAGAGTAAGATTTGGTTTAATGTTTTCTTCTATAAATTTGTTGTACGTTATATAAGTGAGTATCGTGCTGGGATCTCTACCAGCAGTATGAAAGCTGCCAAAAAATTTTGTATACCTATTTACCCTCCCCTATATATTTGAAAACCAATAAAATTTTGTTTAAAAAAAACAAAAAACAAATGGAAGAAGAGTACTGTCTAATATCTATGTACATTTACCTATGTAGTATGATTGCAGCATAAATATTATATTGCATATTATATTACATATACATTGGGAGTTTTTGTACCGGAGACAAATTCCTTGTGTGTCTACTCATTAGGTGGCATAGTGTAGTGAAGTGCAGTACTCCATTCCAGATATTTTGAGGGTAGAACAAGAAGCAATGGGTGGAAATTAATCAAGGAGAGAAGCAACTTAGAACTAAGGAGAAATTTCCTGACAGTTAGAACAATTAATCAGTGGAACAGAAGTTGCCTCCAGAGGTTGTGAATGCCCCAACACTGGACGTTTTTAAGAAGATGTTGGATAGCCGTTTGTCTGAAGTGGTGTAGGGTTTCCTGCCTAAGCAGGGGGTTGGACTAGAAGACCTCCAAGGTCCCTTCTAACTTCTATTCTATTCCTTCCTTTTCTTTTTCCTTCCCTCTTCCTTCTCTTTTCTTCTTCCTTCCCATCTTTCCTTCTTTTTCTTTCCCTTTCCTCTTTCCCTTTCTCCTTTCCTGTCCCTTCTTGCATGCTCAAAGGCAAAAGGGGGAAGCTTTTCTCGTTTCGTTTTAAGTTTGTTTTGCTAGCCCTCTGCCTGCAAAAACGGAGCCCCTGTTTGTTACCCCTGACATAAAGTCACATTTTAAAAAAAGAGTGCAACAAAAGAGCGTATTTAAGACGTACACGAGCCAGAACAAGAAGAGATAACATCAAGGTTGAACGGGCGAGAAACGAAATGTGCACTGAATGACCGTTATTAAAAAAATAACAACAACAATAATAAAAAAGAAGTGAATGACCGCTCAAAAAAGTGTGCCAAGGCATTTTGATCATACAGACAATATGAATGAAATCCAAATTGCAAAACAATATGTGAAGGAAGAGCAAACGGGTCAAGAGGAAGGGCAAGACTGAGATAGAGTCATAGTTGAAAAATGAGATCATCCCAAAGAGAGAGAAGCGAGACGTTTAAAGGACAAAAAGCAATGCGTAAGGCAGTGTACAGACATGGTGGAACCAAGGGTGGCTTGCCAAGGCAGTAAGATAAAGAGAGCTACGGCCCAGAGGGAATGGGGTTGCTGCAAACCAGATTCAGCTGATTTCCTTTCCTTTTTCTTATCTTATAGCTTTCATGTCAGCGTTCCAAGTAATGCACTTTCCATAGAAAGCAGAACTCCAAGGCTGGTAGATTCCTCAAGAGGCGGTTCATTAGAGACATCGTATTGGCACGACTGGTGAAAGCCAACTCTGAAAGTTCCTGCGATTTTCACCAGATTAAAAAGTAAAAAGTTCCCCCTTTCCCCAAATCACCAGTCACATTGGCCAATCGAGGTGCTGGAAGGTTGCTTGGTTATTCCACTCCTCCTCTCCCCAGCCACCGGACCTTGGTTCCCACAGGAAAAAAACTTTTGTTTTCACTACAAACCCCTGGGTAGTTATGTCCCCCACCCCTGTCCCTTCTTCTTCCTTGTGGCAACCCTGAAGCCTCCAAGATGGCCTCAGCCAGGTTCACTTCGGGGAGGACATTGAAGTTATTACAACTTCTTATTCCTTTTCTGCACTCATTCCTTTTCTCCGTAACATTGTGTCCTCCAAAAAGGAACGACGAGAGAGGTGGGCATGTATAACAGGGGTCTCCAACCTTGGCCATTTTTAAGACTTGTGGACTTCAGAAGTCCACAAGTCTTAAAGTGGCCAAGGTTGGAGACCCCAAATTTGTACAGGTAGTCCTTGATTTACAACAGTTTGCTTAGTGACTGTTCAGGATTACAACAGTGACTTGTGACCATTTTTCACAGTTACAACCTATGCTACATCCCCATGGTCATGTGATCAAAATTCGGACGCTTGGCAATCGGTTCATATTTAGGACGGGTTGCACTGTCCCGGGCTCATGTGACCCCCTTTTGCGACCTTCTGACAAGCAAAGGCAATGGGAGAGTCAGATTCACTTAACAGCCAAGCGACTAACTCATTAACTGCCGTGATTCACACAACTACTGAGACAAGACAAGTCGTAAAATGGGGTAAAACTCACTTAACAATTGTTTCCACCTAACAGCAGAAATTTTGGGCTCAGTTGTGATTGTAAGTCGAGGACTACCTGCGTATGACACCTGGGTCACCATACAGATTTGCTGGCAGAAAGGTGATTTTTTTTTTCATTTGGAAGAAACTCCCAAATGTTGGCTGCTAGATCAGGGGTGTCCAAACTTGGGAACTTTAAGACTTGTGGACTTCAACTCCCAGAATTCCCCAGCCAGCCTGGCTGGGGAATTCTGGGAGTTGAAGTCCACAAGTCTTAAAGTTCCCAGGTTTGGACACCCCTGTGCTAGATGGAAGCTACTAGAGTCTACATACATTTGCTTTGACTAAGCAACACAAGAAAAAAATATTTGGTCACCACAATGTAGAAAAGATGTGGAGACTCTAGAAAAAGTGCAGAGAAGAGCAACAAAGATGATTAGGGGACTGGAGACTAAAACATATGAAGAACGGTTGCAGGAAGTGGGTATGTCTAGTTTAATGGAGAGAAGGACTAGGGGAGACATGATAGCAGTGTTCCAATATCTCAGGGGTTGCCACAAAGAAGAGGGAGTCAAACTATTCTCCAAGGCACCCGAGGGCAGGACAAGAAGCAATGGGTGGAAATTAATCAAAGAGAGAAGCAACTTAGAACTGAGGAGAAACTTCCTGACAGTTAGAACAATTAATCGGTGGAACAGCTTGCCTCCAGAAGTTGTGAATGCCCCAACACTGGAAGTCTTTAAGAAGATATTGGATAACCATTTGTCTGAAATGGTATAGGGTTTCCTGCCTAGGCAGGGGGTTGGACTAGAACAGAGGTGTCCAAACTTGGCAACTTTAAGACTTGTGGACTTCAACTCCCAGAATTCCCCAGCCAGCTGGCTGGGGAATTCTGGGAGTTGAAGTCCACAAGTCTTAAAGTTGCCAAGTTTGGACACCCCTGGACTAGAAGACCTCCAAGGTCCCTTCCAACTCTGCTCTTGTATTGTATTGTAAATGAGGACCCAGTTGGTTGGGGGCAATAGGCTGACTCTGTAAACCGCTTAGAGAGGGTTGTGAAGACTGTGAAGCATTAGAAGGTATGGTAAGAGGAAAACGAATATATAAATATCTGAATTAAAATACTTGAGTTAATATGAATTATGTTTGTTGACTGTGGAAGAGATGCAGGTAAGCCTTTTTGTAACCAACTGATACACTTTCTACAGTATGTAAAGGAGGATATGTTGTGTGTGTCTTGAAAATTAAAAAAATTTCAAAAAAAGAGGAAAATGAATAGGTTAATAACATTTAATTGTTTAATATACTATAATCTTAAGATTAGAGAACTAATATTAATGTGAAGGATGTTGTAAATGCTGAAAGTTGACGCACAGAGATATTTGTACCCAGACGACACACTGTTTAAGGAAAGATAAAATGTTTGTATGTTGAAAAAAAAACTTTTAAAAAACACTGTGAAGTGGTATGTAAAAGTGCTATTGCTATTTTTCGGTGGCTTTCTAACTCTGGCCACTAAATGAATAGTTGTAAATTGAGGCCCATCTGCATGTACCATATCCTGAAAGACTGGAAATTAATAAGGAACTGGTCTGTGCAGGAGTGTCTCTGAATCAAAAGCACATGGATGCCATCTTCTCAGCTTGTAAAAGATTCTTGACAACAGAAAGGTTTGCTATTTTCCCCTCTTCCCTGGGCATTACCCAGAAGGGCTCGGCCACACTTTGATGATAGCCAAAAAATCTTAATCCACATTTCTTCCTCTGAATTCTTTATATTCTTCCCAAACACGGGGTCATTTCGCTTCCCGCCAGTCACACTAAAAAATATCACCGAAGAAACCAACAGCTCACCTTCTCCAATTTATGCTGTTGCCCCATAAAACCTCAGCTCTATTTATCTATAACAAATAGAGCCTATCTGAAAAGGAGGTGATCAAATTTAATTTCTGACAACTAAGCTATTAGCTTTATCCACACACTGCTATTTTGTTAAGTGCCGAAACACTACTTTAGACTTGCGATAATTTGGTTGGGCAAATGTTCACAGAAGAAGGGGAAAAAATGTTTTGGATGGCTTGTTCAAAAGGAAAACAGCCATTTATCAGAGGTTCTATTTAAAAAAAAAG
Source organism: Natrix helvetica (assembly GCF_964273705.1). Taxonomy (NCBI): domain Eukaryota; kingdom Metazoa; phylum Chordata; class Lepidosauria; order Squamata; family Natricidae; genus Natrix; species Natrix helvetica. The sequence continues at coordinate 10,515,240 of NC_138552.1, forward strand.
AACTTGTGTTGGAAAGTGTAGCTTGGCAGAGTTGGTCCTTTCAAAACTTTCAGGGGAAAAAAAAATAATGTTGCTGGTTATAATCTTGCTAACCGCTTGGCTTAAATTAAAAGAAATAAATGTCAAAGCCGGAGAAACTTCCTTGCATGCTTAACCTGGCCTTAAATAAACCAAAATGAAAAGAGGAAAACTTCCCGCAAACCTTCCCATGCAAAGAGGCAAATTAGGATAAATTTCCTTCCTTCGTCACGAAGGTTGCCCAAATTCTATCAGAAGACTTTTCTTAATACTGACAGTCACTGCTGTCTTGGGCTTAGGGAGTGTTGTGTTTGTGTGTGTTTGTGTGTGTTTGTGTGTGTGTTTGTGTGTGTGTGTACTCTGTAACTCTGTCCATGTGGAAGCTGCTGAAAAACACTTTCCTGTGACCGAAACTCCATTTTGCCAGTTGAATATTTCCAGGAAAGTCTGGTTCAGCTCAAATGTTTATAACACGTCTATGGCAAGGACATGGGATGTACAATTTTGGAAAGCCTATTACTTAGCGTTGGCGAACATTTTCAGCACCGAGTGATGAAACGGGAGGGAGGGGGAGCGCCGGAATCCAGAAGAACAGTTCCCTGGTGCGTGCCGGTTACTGGTGTGTGCATGCACACTGGTCACCTGGTCTTTTGGTTTCTGGCACGCATGCGTGCTCGAAGACCATTTGTGCGCCAGAAACTGGAAGCTCAGCTTCCTGGCATGCGTATGTGAGCCAGGGAGCTGCTCTTCCCGTTTCCGGTGCTCCTGGGTGCGCGAAGACCAGCTGGTCAGCGCACATGTGCATGCCAGAACCCGGAAGAGCAACGGATAACGGCTGGCGTGCCCGGAGAGATGGCTCTGCGTGCTACTTCCAGCACGCGTGCCATATGTTCGCCATCACGGGTCTATTAGCAAACTCACAAAGTTTGGGCTGCAAACTGGGAGCAAACTGCTGGATTAGTGGGGTACTGGATCGACAAAATAACATAAAAAAGACTTATGAACATTCTGGAGAAGCAATCATCCATATTCATATTATTGGGAAGATATATCTTATATGTTTTATATCATGCGCTGCTAACGTGTCCAAAAAAAAAATCACCGAATCATTCTGAGGTTTAAAAAAACCCCAAAATATCACATGCAACATTAACAGCCTTCAAACCACGAGGAAAACACTTAGTCACGTCCCTTGGTTAACATCCCAACATTGGGAGTTGGGTGTTCTTTTAAGATAAGAACAAGTATACAATCTATAAAAGATCTGGCTTGAACTTTTGTGGATAAAGTAACTTATGGGAGGCCAAAATTTTTCTTGCCTTACTTTCTTCTTTTCATTTCTGTTTTTTCCTATCTGCTGGAGCAATCCACACCCTCAAATCCAATTTCGTCCTTTCTGTTGGCAATATGATGTATGACTAAACGCCGAAGGAGCACGAAATACAGTTACCTTCCCACCAAAGGTGGTCCCTATTTTTCTACTTGCATTTTTAAGCATGCTTTCGAACTGCTAGGTTGGCAGAAGCTGGGACAAATAACGGGAGCTCACTCTGTTACATGGTGCTTGGGATTCGAACCGCCAAACGGCCGACCTTTCTGATCGACAAGCGTCTTAGTCACTGAACCATCACGTCCGTAGAACATCCATAAATATACGCTAAAATATCCACAGCATAAATTTTAAAAAATGATAAATTACTAACTCCCAATTGCTTATAAACTCAACACTAATTGATGGTGCTAATTTATGCTCCAAACTAACTTGGCTTTTGTTTCAAGGAGCAGAGGCCCCAACCCAAAAATGGCACCTGCTAACCCTCCACCCCTCACCTAGAAGAAATGGGGGAGCCTCAAGCAGGATTACCCACAATTTCTCTGCTTGAAATGCAAGGAGACCTTTCATGTGTCTCTGCTGTGAAGTTTTATTCCAAAGGTCAAAGCCATGTGCTTTTACTGCCTCCATGAGGACAATCAAATGCACGGACAAGCTCAATTCCAAACTTCTCTTGGAAGTTAACCTGAAATTCACTTTAAACACAGTTTACAGCAAAGCAAGCACTGAAAAGATTTTATGAAAGATATAGCACTTGACACGAGCAGATTACAGGTAGTCCTCGACGTACGACCACAATTGATTCCAACCTTTCTGTTAAGTGGCACATTTGTTTAAGTGAGTTTACAACCTTCATTGCCAGAGTTGTTCAGCTGTTAAGTGAATCATTGCAGTTCTTAAGTTAGTTAAGTTGTTAAGTGGATCTGGCTTCCCCATTGACTTGGCTTGTCAGAAGGTTGCAAAAAGTGACCATATGACCCTGGGACGCTGCAACCGTCATAGATATGAGTCCATTGCCAAGCATCTAAATTTTGATCACATGACTGTGAGGATGCTGCAATGGTCATAAGTGTGAAAAACTGCAATAAGCCACTTTATTTCAGTGCTGTTGTCACTTTGAATGGTCATTAAGCAAACTGTTGTAAGCCAAGGACCACCTGTACCACCCTCCTTGCACACAATGATACCTACCGTATTTTTCGGAGTATAAGATGCACCCTTCTCCTCCCTTAAAGGAGAGTGAAAATTTGGGTGCATCTTATATGCTGAATGTAACCCCACCCACCCACCATCCCCCACCCTCTGCCTCCCAGCAATTTACCTCCTTGCAGCAAACGTGGAAAATGGGGCTTCCAGAGACTGCAATAGGCTACAGCAATCCCTGCAGCCTGAAACAGCTGATGATTGGGAGGCACGCTTAAACTCAAAGTGAAACTTGCTGTTTGCTCCACGAGGCAAATTGCTGGGAGGCAGAAGCAGATTTTTTTTTCTTGTGCTAATTAGGCTGTTTGCTGCAAGAAGGAAAGTCAATAACTATAAATGCTTATAAATATAGTAAACTATAAACAATAAATATACAATGTTCAAATTAGACTTATTTTTTGAAGACTGCTTTATTATTGTTCTAGACAGCTTAACAAAATGAAGAAGTTTTTAAAATCAATGCTTGATCTGAAGAGGCCCAGCGCTATAGTATCTTCTTTTAAATAGCAGAGAATAACTGTACTTGTGTTTGACCTTGGGGGGCTGGGGTAGGTGTGGCCAGGGCAGGTGTGGCCAGCTCAACGTCACTCGTGTTGGGGACGCCTGTGGTGGCCCGAGTGCTCTGGCAGTGAAAACGGGTTCCCGAGCTCCATTTTCAGCTGCGACCGCCTCCTACAACCTTCTGTCAGCAAAAATGGAGCTCCAGAGGGCTATGGAGCTCCATAGGGCTCCATAAGCTCCAAAAATGGAGCTCCAGAGGGCTCCATAAGCTCCAAAAATGGAGCTCCAGAGGGCCCTTTCGAGCTCCATTTTCACGGGCAGAGGCACCGCGGGCCAGTCCTTTGTTGTTTCCAGGGCGTCCCCTCAGGCCAGATCTAAGCACCCTGCAGGCCATACTGGCCCCGGGGCCTTGAGTTTGACACCCCTAGCTTACAACCTTTCATTTAGTGACGAAGTTACAATGGCACCTACAATCACTTCTCACATGACCGTTTCAGCGTTTCCCATGGTCACATGATCACAATTTGGTTGCTTAGCAACTGGCTCATCTTTATGATGGCTGCAGTGTCCCAAAGTCATGTGACCCCTTCTTGTGACTTTCTGACAAGCAAAGTCAATGGGGAAGCCAGATTCACTTAACAACCGTGTTACTAACTTAACAATTGCAGTGATTCACTTAACAATGGTGGCAAGGAAGATTGTAGAATGGGGCAAAGTCACTTAACAAATGCTTCTCTTAGCAACAGAAATTTGGGGCTCAATTGTGGTCGCAGGTCAAGTAATAACTGCAATAGTAAAGGCCAAATTATATGGGAACTCAGAGGTGGGCTACTACCAGTTCGCACCGGTTTAGGCGAACCGTTAGGGATGGCATGCTCGCCACGCCCCCGAACCAGTTCCCTGTTCCGCGCGGCATTTTTTTTTTTTTTGGCATTTTTAATCTTCTGTGCATGCGCAGACCTATTTACAGGCAACTGCGCATGCAAATCGCTCGTGCACCGAACCAGCAGTAGGACAGCAACCCACCCCTGGAGCTCCTTAAATTTCCAAGTATGAAATTCACACAGTGTCTTTAACAAGATTTATTGAAAAGAAATCATAAGGTTATAAAAATCCCAGCAATTGAAGTATTTCCCACTTAGTACCAAAATATTCCAGTGTACATTAAAGTCTGCAAACAGAATCTGAGGAGGCAGGTTTTTCCACTGATAACAGAAAGGTTTGCCAGACCATCTCTTAAATCTTTTAGCAACTCTTGCAAGAAATAACACAATATTTTTTTTAATGCATGCACAGATCTCATAAAAAGTTTTCTGGCAGCTTTCAAGAGACAACCACGAAGATGGTGAATAACTCACGCACGATACTGAGAAACACAGTATTCAAATGACATAGCGAGTGATTGATTAAAAGAAACTTCACTAGTATCAGAAAGATGTTATCTACCACACTTTCACATGGAGCATGGTCCACATTAAGAGGAATGTAAAGTTTGAGAAGCAAATTTCAAGGACGTCAGTGAGTAGACAGATATAATGATAACAACTGTAATAAAGACCTCACACTGTTATAGAAAAGAAGATGTAATTCACTGATGTGGAGATAGACGAACTGATGAAAAACAACTGGAGAAAATAAAACTATATTGTGGATAGACTTACACTGAAAATCAAACAGAAGGAAGACACAGAATCCGATCAAACATGGAATTTATTTTATCAGTGGTTGGAAAAAAAGAGGCGGAGATTAAAAGTGTAATCTGTATTGTTAAGCACATCAAATACCCAGACAACACGATATTTATTAAGCACTAACAAATGTAAACAACAGAAAATTAATAAAATTTATATATGTCAAAAAGATTGAAACATTGTACAGGAAAAAATGGAATGCAATATCAGTTGCATTGAGCTCTTGGTGCAATACCCAAAGGACTCACAAATATTTAGAAATTATAAATTTACTGGTTCCCCTCACACATATGTGCTAGTTGTTCCTGACTCTAGGGGGCGGTGCTCATCTCCATTTCAAAGCCAAAGAGCCAGCGCTGTCCAAAGACATCTCCGTGGTCATGTGGCTGACATGACTAAACGCCAAAGGCGCATGGAACGCTGTTACCTTCCCACCAAAGGTGGTTCCTATTTTTCTACTTGCATTTTTACATGCTTTCGAACTGCTAGGTTGGCAGAAACTGGGACAAGTAATGGGAGCTCACTCCGTTACGCGGTGCTAGGGATTCAAACTGCCGAACTGCCAACCTTTCTGATTGACAAGCTCAGCATCTTAGCCACTGAGCCACCGCATCCCATAATTACTGCCCTTAATACTGCTAATTTTGCAAAAGATAAACCTACTTGGAACAACATATATTTCGTGGCGATAACTTCTAGGTGCCTGGCTAGGGAACGTAACAACCTGCCCCAGCCAACTTGCCGCGAGCATGTCCCCACAGGACACCTCTCTGTGGGACAATTTAACAATTCTATTTATTTAAAACAAATAAAAGTTATTTTTAATTTTTGCCATTCAGATTTCATTCTGTCACTCATTTTGCAACCTTTCTTTAATGATTCTGTTCCATCATTTCTTTGATATTAATGTAACTTTTGTTCTGCAACGAGTTGTCCTGGGGCGGGCTGCCTATGGCAAGTTGTCCCACAGCAAGTTGACTGTGGCAAGTTAGCCGCGGCGAATTGTCATAGGGTCGCCTGGCTAGTGCCCAAACAATTGAAGTCAACACACTGTTGATTAGACAGTGATCTTCAATTGGATGAATTGAATGCCCTAAGAACAAAATTACGAAAATTCATAAAGGACAAGGACATTTCAAGGACAACCAAAAGAACAAGGACAACGATGATGTTTCTAACACAGTGTTTCTCAACCTTGGCAACTTTAAGTCCTGTGGACTTCAACTCCCAGAATCCCCCAGCCAGCTGGCTGGGGGATTCTGGGAGTTGAAGTCCACAGGACTTAAAGTTGCCAAGGTTGAGAAACACTGTTCTAACAGAAGTTAGAACATGTACATAATGTACAGTTATGACAAGTGAACAATCAGCCAGGTGATCATTACTGCCAAACCTTGAGTTTGGTGACTGTTGCTATGTGTACCATACAGCACAACGTATGCGCTAGTCGTTCCCGACTCTAGGGGGCGGTGCTCATCTCCGTTTCAAAGCCAAAGAGACAGCACTATCCGAAGACGTCTCCGTGGTCATGTGGCCGGCATGATTAAACACTGAAGGGGCACAGAATGCTGTTACCTTCCCACCAAAGGTGGTCCCTATTTTTCTACTTGCATTTTTTACGTGCTTTCGAACTGCTAGGTTGGCAGAAGCTGGGACAAGTAACCGCTGAACTGGCAACCTTTCTGATCGACGAGCTCAGTGTCTCACCCAGATGACACCCACCCACCATCACCAATCACCCTGACCCACACCTCCAGTCACACCCCCACTCAGTGTCATCATAGCCTCTTTCCTGGTTAACCGCATCTGAGCAAAGAGTTACATCAGAGGAGGCAGTTGCACCCGGGTAGAAGAGCCACATGCAGCTACAGGCTCACTCGACATCAGAGAGGCAACATCAACATGGCAGCGTTGCATGGTGGGCATGGTGATGGACAGGGTCCCCTTGGATGGCAGCCTGAGGGCTGACAAGTCACTGAGCCACCTACATGTATCATAGATCGCCGCAAAAACCAATCAATCATCTGGACTGATCCCTTAGGATCCATTTATTTATTTACACGGCCACTCATGACTCTAGGCATGTACAATAAATGAGATGATTAGTCTGCAAACAAAAATGCACACGTTTTGGACATATGAATCAAATAAGATGCGCGGCAGGCTGGAGGGCATTAAAAAAAATAGGGAGACAAAAAGATAAAATAGATGTAAGCGGATCAAATAGATGAGTTGAAAGGAGAGATTATTTAGAAGACCTTTAGGCCATGACTGAAGATTGGTTGAGATGGCAAACAGCTGTTCATGTCCGTTACTAGTTACAGACTAGTTCATTACCGTGGTCAGATTCAGAATAACAGAGTTGGAAGGGACCTCAAAGGTCTTCTAGTCCAACTTCCTCTTCAAGCAGGAAAACCCTATACCATTTCAGGCAAATGGTTGTGCAATCTTTTCTTTAAAACTTCCAATATTGGAGCATCCACATCTTCTGGAGGCAAGTGGTTCCACTGATTAATTGTTCTGTCAGGAAATTTCTCCTCAGTTCTAAGTTGCTTCTCTCCTTGATTAGTTTCCACCCATTGCTTCTTGTTCTACCCAGCAAACTAAAATTCATAGGGTTATAAATGCATGTAACATAGATGTGTGTGTGGGTAAGATTATCACTCCTGCTGTCAAGCAAAACCAAGCATGTAATAGTGATTGTCATACCATGTGCATGAATCACACAAGTGGCAAGAAAATAGGGGCAGTCAGGCATAATACAGGTTATGTAGACAGTAAACACAAGGTCAATCAAAATGGACTCAAATGTCTATATACCAATGCACAGAGTATGAGGAATAAACAGGGAGAATTAGAAATTCAAGTAAAAGAGGGCAGATATGATATTATTGCCATTACAGAAACTTGGTGGGATGAAACTGACAAATGGAACATACAGCTAGAAGGATTTAAATTATTTAAAAGAAATAGACCAAATAAAAGAGGAGGTGGAGTTGCACTATATATAAGAAATAACTATGTCTCTACAGAAATAGAGCACAACAATAATGAGAACTATCTTGAATGCATTTGGGTCAATATTAAAGGTTGTGGGGGAAATGACATTGCCATAGGTCTATACTACAGGCCACCCAACCAAGCAGAGGAAGAAGATGAACTTTTTGCTAGTCAGCTAACTAAGGTATGTAGGAAGCACACCACAATAGTAATGGGAGATTTTAACTACCCTGACATCAACTGGGAAACAAACTCTGCACCAAGTGGAAGATCCAACAGGTTCCTAACAAACCTAGCAGACAACTTTGTTTTCCAAAAAGTAGAGAAGGAAACAAGGGGATCAGCCATACTGGACTTAATTCTCACTAACAGAGAGGAAATGATAGAAGGTGTTGAAGCCATAGGAACCCTGGGGGCAAGTGACCATGCAATATTGGAATTCAACATTATCCAAACACAAGTAGTAGAACAAAGTCAAACTAGAGTCTTGGACTTTAAGAAAGCTAATTTCAATAAACTTAGAGAGAGCTTGGGAAAAATTCCATGGATGAGAATCCTCGAGGGGAAAACAACTCAAGAAGCTTGGGAAATTTTGAAAAATGAGATTAGAAAAGCCCAGTCTAACACAATACCAATGAAGAAGAAAAACAACAGCTCCCAAAAGAAACCAGCATGGCTGCATAAACAACTATCTGACAAACTGAAAGACAAAAAAAGTAAGTATAAAAAGTGGAAGGAGGGGGACATAACTAAGGCAGAATATCAGCAAATAGCCCGAGCCTGTAAAGATGAAGTGAGGAAAGCTAAGGCTCACAATGAAGAAAGGCTTGCCACAAAAGTAAAAATTAACAAAAAAAGCTTCTTCCAACATGTTAAAAACAAGAAAAAAGTTAAGGAAACAATTGGTCCATTGCTAGGAGAAAGTGGCAAGAAGGTGACAAGCAACAGGGAGAAAGCAGAACTATTTAACTCATGTTTTGCATCTGTCTTTACACAAAGGGATAAAACAGTCCAACCTATCAAAAGCAGCACCACAAAATTAGGAACACAAATTGAAATAGGGAAGAAAATGGTAAGTGAGCACCTGTCTACCCTAGATGAGTTCAAATCACCAGGACCGGATGGATTACACCCCAGAGTTCTGAAGGAACTAGCAGACGAGATCTCAGAACCACTGAATTATATCTTTCAGAGATCCTGGAACACCGGGGAACTACCAGAGGACTGGAAAAGAGCTGATGTGGTTCCCATCTTCAAAAAAGGGAAAAAATTAGATCCAGGAAACTACAGACCTATCAGCCTAACCTCAATACCAGGAAAGATTCTGGAAAAAATAATCAAGCAACGAATTTGCGAACACCTAGAAGCAAACAAAGTAATAGCCAAAAGCCAACATGGATTTGTCAAAAACAGATCATGCCAGACTAATCTTATTGCATTCTTTGATAATGTGACAAAATTAGTGGACCAGAGGAATGCCATTGATATAGTTTACTTGGACTCCAGTAAGGCTTTTGATAAGGTAGACCATAACCTACTACTAGATAAAGTAGAAGAATGTGGGTTAGACAGCATCACCACCAGATGGATTGGTAACTGGCTGACCAACCGCACTCAACGTGTAGTTCTCAATGGAACTGCATCTACATGGAGGGAAGTATGCAGTGGAGTACCCCAAGGCTCTGTTTTAGGCCCAGTACTCTTCAACATCTTCATCAATGATTTGGATGAGGGAATAAATGGGGAACTCATCAAATTTGCAGATGATACCAAGCTGGCAGGAATAGCCAACACTCCAGAAGATAGGCTTAAGATACAGAAGGATCTTGACAAACTTGAACATTGGGCACTATCTAATAAAATGAAATTCAATGGTGAAAAGAGTAAGGTTCTACATTTAGGCAACAAAAACGGAATGCACAGGTACAGTATAGGTGATACCTTACTCAGTAGTAGTAACTGTGAGAGGGATCTTGGAGTCCTAGTGGACAACCATTTAAATATGAGCCAGCAGTGTGCAGCAGCTGCCAAAAAAGCCAACACAGTTCTAGGCTGCATCAACAGAGGGATAGAATCAAGATCACGTAAAGTGTTAATACCACTTTATAATGCCTTGGTAAGGCCACACTTGGAATACTGCATTCAGTTCTGGTCGCCACGATGTAAAAAAGATGTGGAGACTCTAGAAAGAGTGCAGAGAAGAGCAACAAAGATGATTAGGGGACTGGAGACTAAAACATATGAAGAACGGTTGCAGGAACTGGGTATGTTTAGCTTAAGAGAAAGAAGGACTAGGGGAGACATGATAGCATTATTCCAATATCTCAGAGGTTGCCACAAAGAAGAGGGAGTCAAACTATTCTCCAAAGCACCTGAGGGTAGAACAAGAAGCAATGGGTGGAAACTAATCAAGGAGAGAAGCAACTTAGAACTGAGGAGAAATTTCCTGACAGTGAGAACAATTAATCAGTGGAACAGCTTGCCTCCAGAAGTTGTGAATGCCCCAACACTGGAAGTCTTTAAGAAGATGTTGGATAGCTATTTGTCTGAAACGGTATAGGGTTTCCTGCCTAGGCAGGGGGTTGGACTAGAAGACCTCCAAGGTCCCTTCCAACTCTACTATTGTATTGTATTGTATTACCCTCAGGTGCCTTGAAGAATAGTTTGACTCCCTCTTCTTTGTGGCAACCCCTGAGATATCGGAAGACTGATATCATGTCTCCCCTAGTCCTTCTTTCTCTTAAGCTAGACATACCCAGTTCCTGCAACCGTTCTTCGTATGTTTTATCCTCCAAACCTCTAATCATCTTTGTTGCTCTTCTCTGCACTCTAAAAATTAGCGTCAACTCAACGGCACTATCTAGCTCAAACAAAATGTCATATGTTCTTTAATTATCTAATTGATATTAAAACCACCCAGATTTGGACAGCACAGAAAACTGTTATGATGACAATGATGGTTGGTCACACAGTCAGCCAGATATTTAGACTCCATTTGGCCATTTTTATCCAATTATTATTATTATATTCACAAAAATATGAAACCACAGCTGCCAATTCTGTAGCTGTGCTGGCCTTCCTATGCATCAAATTATTCCTAGGATGTCCATAACATATTGGTATAATATACAGTATGTGTCGACTACTACTACTACTACTACTAATTTATTAATTAGTATGAACAATATATTGTATACAATTAATATAGAAGAGAAAGCACTGGAGAAAATAACAAAATACAAAGTAAGCAGAAGTAGAAGAACTATCCCCCCCCCCCCCAAAAAAAGCAAGGCTAGTACCAATAGTAATAAGCCCCTTGGGTGCAATCCCAAAACAACTGGAGCAGAACTTGAACATGATTGGCGTTGACCAAATCCCCATCAGTCAATTGCAAAAGGCAGCTTTCCTGGGAACAGCTTACATCCTATGACGATGCCTTTAACCCCATCAAACATCAACATCTGACTATCCCAGGTCCTTGGGGAGGACTTGATAAATGGATAAAAAAGCCAAATCTAGTCTAAGCATCTGGATGATTGTGAGAATCAAAACTGCTCTATTACCAAAGTTACTGAGGATTTTGTTGTTGTTGTTAACCTGACTTAAAACCAATAGCAGCTAAACGTAGACCTACAGATGCGTAATACTTGCATCTCAAATCATCCAAGACTCTTCTTCACTGCTTTCTATTGCCTTAAGCAAAACATTAAGGGTATAAATATGTTTAGGATTAGCATTTAGTTCATTGTGGGGTCTTTAACTAGGAGGAAGTGCAGACAATTTGGTTTAATTGTTTTTTTGTTGCAGGAGAGTTACACAGAGGGAGGAGAGAAAGAGGAAATAAAACACATATGAAGATCTTTGTACCACACACAGAGAGAATGCTGTGGTTAGGCCTTGTTAGCATTCCCTACAGACATGGAATTGATTCATGCTGAAAATAGATACCCAAACAAGCAGGGTAAACCAAATGTGATTTCTATCGCAATTCAAGGGAAGGCCAGTCCACCATATATTGTATATCGTTGTACCAGACCAGACATATGCCGACATTGTATAGAGAGTACAACTGGACGTGCAGCTGCTACCGAAATGAAACAAAAATTGTTTCATTGCCAATGCTAATTGCCAATGTTCACAAAAAGATGGTTCTTGAGATGAATTATACTACTTTTTCATGGGATTTACTAAGACGACGAAAAGGCAGTGCAAGTAGAATAATTGACATGTCCAAAATAATAGGTGTGAAAATCTCACTTGGCATTACAGTTGAAGACGTCATGATCTATGGGACCAAACATAGAGCCAATCTATTCTAGAAATTAAAGCACCAGGCTAGAAATCAGGAGAGTGTGAGTTCTAGTCCCGCCTGAGTCATGAAAACCAGCTGAGTCACCTTGGGCCAATCACCAGGGGACTGTGAGTTCTAGTCCGCCTGAGTCATGAAAACCAGCTGAGTCACCTTGGGCCAATCACCAGGGGACTGTGAGTTCTAGTCCGCCTTAGTCATGAAAGCCAGTTGAGTCACCTTGGGCCAATCACCAGGGGACTGTGAGTTCTAGTCCGCCTTAGTCATGAAAGCCAGTTGAGCCACCTTGGGCCAATCACCAGGGGACTGTGAGTTCTAGTCCGCCTTAGTCATGAAAGCCAGTTGAGCCACCTTGGGCCAATCACCAGGGGACTGTGAGTTCTAGTCCCGCCTTAGTCATGAAAGCCAGCTGAGTCACCTTGGGCCAATCACCAGGGGACTGTGAGTTCTAGTCCCGCCTTAGTCATGAAAGCCAGTTGAGTCACCTTGGGCCAATCACCAGAGGACTGTGAGTTCTAGTCCGCCTTAGTCATGAAAGCCACTTGAGTCACCTTGGGCCAATCACCAGAGGACTGTGAGTTCTAGTCCGCCTTAGTCATGAAAGCCACTTGAGTCACCTTGGGCCAATCACCAGAGGACTGTGAGTTCTAGTCCTGCCTGAGACATGAAAACCATCTGAGTCACCTTGGGCCAATCACCAGAGGACTGTGAGTTCTAGTCCCGCCTTAGTCATGAAAGCCAGTTGAGTCACCTTGGGCCAATCACCAGGGGCCTGTGAGTTCTAGTCCTGCCTGAGACATGAAAACCATCTGAGTCACCTTGGGCCAATCACCAGAGGACTGTGAGTTCTAGTCCGCCTTAGTCATGAAAGCCACTTGAGTCACCTTGGGCCAATCACCAGAGGACTGTGAGTTCTAGTCCTGCCTGAGACATGAAAACCATCTGAGTCACCTTGGGCCAATCACCAGAGGACTGTGAGTTCTAGTCCCGCCTTAGTCATGAAAGCCACTTGAGTCACCTTGGGCCAATCACCAGAGGACTGTGAGTTCTAGTCCTGCCTGAGACATGAAAACCATCTGAGTCACCTTGGGCCAATCACCAGAGGACTGTGAGTTCTAGTCCGCCTTAGTCATGAAAGCCAGTTGAGCCACCTTGGGCCAATCACCAGGGGCCTGTGAGTTCTAGTCCCGCCTTAGTCATGAAAACCATCTGAGTCACCTTGGGCCAATCACCAGAGGACTGTGAGTTCTAGTCCCGCCTTAGTCATGAAAGCCAGTTGAGCCACCTTGGGCCAATCACCAGGGGACTGTGAGTTCTAGTCCGCCTTAGTCATGAAAGCCAGTTGAGCCACCTTGGGCCAATCACCAGGGGACTGTGAGTTCTAGTCCCGCCTTAGTCATGAAAGCCAGCTGAGTCACCTTGGGCCAATCACCAGGGGACTGTGAGTTCTAGTCCCGCCTTAGTCATGAAAGCCAGTTGAGTCACCTTGGGCCAATCACCAGAGGACTGTGAGTTCTAGTCCGCCTTAGTCATGAAAGCCACTTGAGTCACCTTGGGCCAATCACCAGAGGACTGTGAGTTCTAGTCCGCCTTAGTCATGAAAGCCACTTGAGTCACCTTGGGCCAATCACCAGAGGACTGTGAGTTCTAGTCCTGCCTGAGACATGAAAACCATCTGAGTCACCTTGGGCCAATCACCAGAGGACTGTGAGTTCTAGTCCCGCCTTAGTCATGAAAGCCAGTTGAGTCACCTTGGGCCAATCACCAGGGGCCTGTGAGTTCTAGTCCTGCCTGAGACATGAAAACCATCTGAGTCACCTTGGGCCAATCACCAGAGGACTGTGAGTTCTAGTCCGCCTTAGTCATGAAAGCCACTTGAGTCACCTTGGGCCAATCACCAGAGGACTGTGAGTTCTAGTCCTGCCTGAGACATGAAAACCATCTGAGTCACCTTGGGCCAATCACCAGAGGACTGTGAGTTCTAGTCCCGCCTTAGTCATGAAAGCCACTTGAGTCACCTTGGGCCAATCACCAGAGGACTGTGAGTTCTAGTCCTGCCTGAGACATGAAAACCATCTGAGTCACCTTGGGCCAATCACCAGAGGACTGTGAGTTCTAGTCCGCCTTAGTCATGAAAGCCAGTTGAGCCACCTTGGGCCAATCACCAGGGGCCTGTGAGTTCTAGTCCCGCCTTAGTCATGAAAACCATCTGAGTCACCTTGGGCCAATCACCAGAGGACTGTGAGTTCTAGTCCCGCCTTAGTCATGAAAGTCAGCTGGGTCACCTTAGGCTAGTGTCTCTCATTCAATCTAACTCATCTCAAAGGATGGTTGTTGTAGATATAGTAGGAGGGGGAAGGAGTACAGGTAGTCCTCGACTTACAACCACCAGTGAGCTCAACATTTCTATTGCTAAATGAGCCAGTTGTTAAGTGACTTTTGTCCCCATTTCACGACCTTTCTTGCCACAGTTGTTAAACGAATCACTGCAGTTCTTAAGTTAGTAACAAGGGAATTTGGCTTCCCCAATGATTTGCTTGCCAGAAGGTCGCAAAAGACGGTCTCATGACCCTGGGACACTGCAACTGTCATAAATATGAATCAGTAGCCAAGCGGCCAAATTTTGATCATGTGACCACGGGGATGCTGCTACGGTTGCGAGAAAAGTGGTCATAACTCCCTTTTTTCAGAGATGTTGTCACTTCAAACGGTCACTAAATGAACTGTTGTAAATCGAGGACTATCTGCATTGGTTATGTTCATTGCCTTGAGTTATTTATAATAATAAAAGGCGGTGTATCAATAAATGTAAAATTACATTACCCCTGTTAACCCTGCTCTTCGAAAGCAAGGCAGAATGAAGTGAAATGACATAGGAATAGAGGTTCCAGATAACAATAAAAGATGTTACTTCTATTTCTTATAAAAGGGAGAAAAGGTTTATACCTGATTCAGATATCTGACATGCCCAAAATATATTCACAGAGAGAAATGAAAGCACTGAATGTCTGATGGGCACAGGCACAGGCAGCAATAACACCAATAAAACTCACTTGCTACTCCTGATGCAATTCCGTATAGCAATCCACCTCCTTCGGATTCAGGCTGGAAGACATGGGAACTTGGAGGAGGGCTTCGCTCTTGACGGATGAAGTTATATAACAAAGTTTTCACTAGTCGGCTGGTGTATGAGAGACTGGCAATACAAAAGAGCCACAGTTTTACGTGGATTTGGGACTACACCAGAATGCAGACAAATCATTCCTTTCCTTTCCTCTATTTTGCAAAACTATCTAAAACGCGAAAGTTTAAAAGTGCTCTTTTAAAAATGAAAACAGGTCACTAAGTGATTCATGTAATGTTAAAATCCCTAATTCAGTGTTTCTTAAGCTTGGTGACTTTAAAATGCGTGGACTTCAACTCCCAGAATTCTGCTCTCACAGAGAGGGACTCCTCCGGGTGCCGTCCACTAGGCAGTGCCAGAGGGCGGCACCCAGGGGTAGGGCCTTCTCTGTGATGGGCCCAGCCCTCTGGAATGACCTCCCCCCAGATATCAGGATAACGATGGATCTCCGCTCCTTCCGCACGAAACTCAAGACCCACCTGTTCCAACTAGCCGGCCTGGCTTAATCAGAACTTCTAACCTCCCTGGCAATTTTAAACTGTATATTTAAATCTTTTGGGTATTTTAATTGTTTTAATTGTATTAATTTTATTGTTATTTATTTTAACTTTGTGGCTTTTACTTTTTGTATTGTTAATTGTCGATGTATTTACCTCCTCCATGCCACATGTCTCTATATTTGATTGTACGTCGCCCCGAGTCCCTTCGCGGAGAGGGCGCGACTGATAAATTGAATCAAATAAAATAAATAAATAAATTTTAAAGTCACCAAGCTGGAGAAACAATGCTCTAATATGATGCCTACTTAAACACACTCAACTCTTCTGAATTTTAAAAAGGCTAATATATTTTAAATGTGTTAACAGAGGTGCTAAAAAAAGCTGCTAGTCTGTGAAAATGAACACAAGTTTCCCATAACCTTTTTAATATATTCAGAAATCAGTTATATATGACTTGGCATTTATATATTTAGAAAATAAAAATAGTTTACCACTATTTGTTCTGTTACAGGGAAATGAGTCCAAAATACTCACAGGTACTGAGCAATGAAGGGTGAATAAATGTACATATCTGTGACAACCTGCTCTTAACCTGGTTCCAGTAAATTCAAAAACTACTAATGCCTACTCTTTAGAGATTCACAGAAGGAAAAACAATAAATACTTCCCTGCAAACCAAAACTTTAGGCTTAAACAACCTGGTACATTCTAAATATTTAAAATATAGTTCCCAAAATCTCTTTTTGCCATGGCTATGTTGGCTTGGGTTGATGGAAGTTAACATCTAAAACATCTAGAAAACAATGGGTTTCTAACTGCTGCTATGAAGTTTTGTTTTTTTTTAAAAAAAATACTGTAAAAATGCAGAGCCATTCTAATTCACTCCATATCCTAAAATTATGAAGTGGAACGGCATACAATACTTTCATCTCAGCATATTTATTTAACAACCCGTTGTTTAAGTGAGATTAAAAAAAAGAAAATTCTTATTGCCCAGAGAGTCAATCTGTTATCAGCTTGGGAGATCTTTCAGGAGCGCAAATTAATCTACATCTAAATAAAAAGATTTGCTTTGACAGAATAAATGCAAGGGCTATGCTCGTTAAACTCAAGAATAAAAGCTACCTACCTGTGTTTCCCCAAAATTAAGACTCGGTCTCCTATATATATATATATTGCCTCCCAAAAAAGGCACCAGGTCTTATTTTGGGGGATATCTTCCACTGATTTACCTCGCGGTGGCGGCACTAACAGCCCCGGCCAGCAGGAGCGCACTGCTGTCCCTTTTCTTCTGTGGCCGCTCTGTGTTACTTGCGCACATTACCCCCAGTCCCTGTTTTGCTGCCAATAAAAGAGCTCTAGATTGAGCTCTTTTCTGGAAGGCCTCCGAAGGCGAAATGGAAGCCAGGGGCGTCAATCCGGAGCTCGTTTCTCCGCTGCAGAGGCCCTTCCTGGAGGTCTCTAACAGCAAAAGCGAGGTTGGGGGCGACACACGCAAGCGGTAGCTAACAGCTACAGAAGAAGTGGGCCAGCAAGGCGAGACAGGTGTCGGGGTGCGCGAGGCAGCTCCACACACCCATTCCCACCCTCACTTGACTTTTACCTGTGCGCCTCACCCCACACCGTACAGCCAGGTGCAACAGAGTGGGCGGAGTCTTAACTAGGGCTTATTTTGGGGGGATGGCTTATATTGGATGCACGTTAAAAATTCAAGCTAGGGCTGTTTTTTTCAGGATAGGGCTTATTTTGGGGGAAACACGGTACGTATAAAATAGTACTGCAGTGTAACCTACCATCGGCCATGCATAAGGTACTTATGGATGATGCTCTTCCGCAGAATTTCCTTGTGGAAAAGCTGACAGGAGAGAAAAACGACCAGTGTTGTCACAGCTTCCAGGGAAATGCTGTATGTAATGTCTCTGCAACGAATGAAGACATAAAAGTATTAATCAACACCAATGAGTACATATTTACTAGCAGTCTTTTTACACGTTATATGCAAAGATTGGCTATAATGTTGGCTATGAGCTTGGCTCAAAGAAGTCCTCGGCAAAAAAAAAACACCCCTCCCCCAATTCATACTACTGTAAGATTCTCTTCCTTATGTGTTTACAAATAAGAAAACCTGGGGGGGGGGGGGAGAAGATAAGCCAACAGCAGCACTTGGATGGACTCAAGTCCAGGAGCAATGGGTGCCTCATTGGAGGATCTGAAGAACCTGGTTGAGGATGGATCCCCTGGAGAAAAATTGATGTAGCCACTAAGAATCAACCCTGACTTTATGGCACGTAATCAATCAGATCACACCATTCAACACCATAAAACACAGAATCATAGGGCTGGAAGGGACCTTGGAGGTCTCCTAATCCAGCCCCTTACTCAAGGCAAGAGACCTTATATCATCCTGGTCAAATCACTCAATTAGAATAGAGCTGGAAGGGGCCTAGGAGGTCTTCTAGTCCAACCCCCTGCTCAAGCAGGAGACCCTATACCATTTCTGACAGGTGGCTGTCCAGTCTCTTCTTAAAAGCCTCCAGTGATGGAGAGCCCACAACTTCTGAAGGCCAGCTGTTCTCACTGTTAGGAAGTTTCTCCTTAACTCCAGGTTGCTTCTCTCCTTGATTCATTTCCATCCATGGTTTCTTGTCTTGTCTTCTGGGTGTTAAGTTTATTTTTAAAAACCTCAGGTTGCGGTCTCAAGTTTTCAAAGAAAAAACAAACAAACCAGGAAAGTCCAGTTGCCTTTTAGAAAAAGCACCTTTGGGATTCCAGCGATGGAGTACCCACAACCCTGAGAGCAAGCTGTTCCATCAATTGTTCTCACTGTCAGATAATTTCTCCTTACTTCTAGGTCGGATCTCCCTTTCATGAGCAGATTCTAACCACTGTTTCTTGTCCTGTTGTGCTACATTCTACCCTTGTAATTGCTTCCCACTGCTTTTGAATAGCCACCAAGTTTCTTACACAACTAACTAGGGAGAGGAGAATGCCTTACCGTCAGCCTAACTTCAGGTGTTAGGAGAGCTAAATAAAAACCCAAAGTAAAATATCCAGAGCTACTGCCAATGAGTTATGCGGATAATAAAGGGCCCTGGTAGAATTATTAGGGATGTGGGGGCTCATGAGGTTAGAATGGTGGGCTGATGATTGGCAGGCTAGCATTCAAGACTCACTGCTGCCACTGAGTGGAGTGAGCTCCCACCATACACTCCAGCTCCTGCCAATTCTTCACATGGAAAACAGGCATGCATGAGTAGATAAATGGCACCACTTCGGTAGGCACTTTCTTTGGGATGCGAAGGAAGCCCCCAACTGGGCATCCCCTGGGCGACAGCGCTTCCAACATGGAAGTATTAGTATAAAGTTACTGAGTTATTATGCCTTCAATTCATTGTTGACTCTGGGCAACTGTCTAGACTAGTCCCTAAAGCAGGCATGTCCAAAGTCTGGCCCGGGGGGGTGCGGGTGGCAATTGCGGCCCATTTTCAAATTTCGAGCGGCCCACAGCCTCTTCTCCCCGCCGGAGTTATTTGTTTGGCGTTTCATAAAATAGTTCATTTGTATTCAATGTTAAATGGTTCGAAGAATGTGAGGCTGAATGGTCGGCCTCACACGTTTTCACCTCGCCAAATCTGCCCCTTCTTGCAAAAAGTTTGGACACCCCTGCCCTAAAGTTTTCTTGGCAAGGTTTTAGAAGTGATGTGCCCTTGCCTTTTTCACAGGGCTGAGAGTGAATGACTGGCCCAAGGGCACCCAGCCAACTTTGCAGGCCCGAGCTGGGACTAGAACTCACCGCCTTCTGGTTTCTAACCTGATGCCTCTAATCACTAAACCGAACTGGCTCTTTCCAACCCCACAAAAAAAAAAATTTACACTTAGAGAAAATGTAAGAGCCATAGAAGTGTTGCATACTTGGAACTGTAGCAGCACAAAACAGAGTGAAATACTTTCCATATTTCATTTCCTCCTGGATACGCGGCTTAGTTTAGAAGAACACCTGACGGCCGTGACCAGGGGGGCCTTTTACCAGGTTCGCCCGGTACATCAGTTGCGCCCCTTCCTGGATCGGGATGCTCTGTGCACAGTCACTCATGCCCTCGTCCTTTCTCGCCTGGACTACTGCAAAATGCTCTCTACATGGGGCTGCCCTTGAAGAGCACCCGGAGGCTTCAGCTGGTCCAGAATGCGGCCACGCGGGTTGTCATGGGGTGCTCCCATGTTACACCCCTTTTAGGCGGCCTGCACTGGTTGCCAGTTGTTTTCCGGGTGCGATTCAAGGTATTATGACCTTTAAAGCGCTCCATGGCTTAGGCCCAGGGTACCCGCGAGACCACCTACTGCCACCAGTAGCCTCCCACCGTCCAGTATGATCCCACAGAGTTGGCCTCCTCAGGGTGCCGTCGGCCAGACAGTGTCAGCTGGCGACCCCCAGGGGGAGAGCCTTCTCTGTGGGAGCGCCTTCCCTCTGGAATGAGCTGCCCCCGGAGCTTCGCATAATCCCCGACCTCCGGTCCTTCCGACGCGCCCTAAAAAGTTGGCTTTTCCAGCAAGCCGGCCTGGCCTGTTAATTTTTAACTTATTTTAAATGTATTGTCTTTTAAATTGGGTTTGTTTTTTGGATATGGATTTAATTTTTTTTTAACTTTTGGGATGTGTTTTTTTTTAATGTTGTACGCCGCCCTGAGTCCTTTTGGAGAAGGGCGGCATATAAATCCAAACAAACAAACAAACATATCATGAAGGGCACTTGTTAAGTTGTGATTTTCATTTGTGGCTCATAAAGTCAAGCGGATGCCCCGGCGGCTGAGTATTGGCTCCAGAAGTTCAAAAGCAGGAGTGGGCTTCAGAAATTTCAGCAATGGGTTCTCCGCTTGGTTGCTGGGTGGGTGTGGCCATGGTGGGTGTGGCCTAGTCAGTCTCGTGTACCACGGCCAGGGGGTCGTTTTCACCTTCCTCAGGCTCCGGAGGCTTTCCTGAAGCCTCTGAGAGGGCAAAAACTGCCTCCCCTGGGCTCCGGAGGCCCGTTTTTCCCCCTCCCCAAGCCTCCGTGTGGGCCCTGCACTTACCTCGCATTCAAAATGAGCCACGTGTAGACTCCTGGGAGGGGGGTAGTGGGGTGGCAGCGGCAGGGCGGGTCGGGCCAGCCAGGGGTGGGATTTGGAGGTTCTCCGAAACAGTCATAATGTTAGCTACGGGTTCTCCAGAAGTAGGGCGAATCTATAGCAGCCCACCCCTGTTCAAAAGTAGGAACAGATGAGCAATGACATCTTCCTTGTTGCTTCCTACCGTGTTTCCCCGAAATTATGACATGTCCTGATAATAAGACCATGCCATATTTTTCCCGTGGGCAAAAATATACGCCCTCCCCCAATAATAAGCCCCCTGGACAACCCCCCCTCCAGCCAGGTAGAGCGCCGCTCACCAACCTAGCGATATCCCGAAGGCGCAAAGCCGCAGGAGTCGGGGGGGGAAGGCACTTTGGGGATTCTGCTAGGTTGCTGAATGGTGCTGTGCCCAGCTGGAGCAGGGGGTTGCCCCTTTCCAGCCGGGCAGAGCACCACTCACCGACCTAGTAATATCCCGAAGGCACTAAGCCACGTGGCGCTCTGTCCGGCTGGAAAGAGAGGTTGCACGAGCACTTGTTTTGCCTCCAGCTCACGTGCCTCCCTGCCTCACCATGCCCAACTCTCCCTGCAGAGCTGGGCCAGGGCACCGCCGCCGCCCTGCTGCTGCCACCGCTGCTGCCACCGCCGTCCCTGCTGCCGCCCCGCTACTGCTGCTGCCCCGCTGCCGCTGCTGCCGTCATGCTCCGAGCACAACCGGCTTCCAAACTCCGGAGATCCGCTGCCGAGTCTTCCGGAAAGCCGGTTATGTTCGGAGAATGGTGGCAGCGGTGGCGGCAGGGCCGTGGCGGTGCCCTGGCCCAGCCCTGCAGCGAGAGTTGGGCATGGTGAGGCAGGAAGGCACGCGAGCAGGAGGCAGAACAAGTGCTCACGCAACCTCTCTTTCCAGCCGGGCAGAGCGCCATGCGGCTTAGCGTCTTTGGGATATTACTGGGTCGGTGAGTGGCGCTCTGCCTGGCTGGAAAGGGACGTTGCCAGGCGGCTGCTCATGAGCGTGATCACCTCATGGCAGCTTTGTTGCGCTGCTGAGACAGCGCAACACAGCCGTTTGCCTGAGGCTGTGCCCGGCTCTTCGGGCGCCCGCTCGCAAGAGAGCAGCCACCCAGCAACCCCAAACCAATAAGCTCCCCCCCGATAGTAAGGCCCAAGCAAAATTTGGGGGGGGGGTGTCAAAAGAAAATGTCTTATTTTCGGGGAAACACGGTAGCATTTGGGTGTTTAAAGCATGCAAGTCCATGATGTCAAAGATGTTCAAATAGCAGCGTTTAGCCCTGTCCTCCATGAAAGAGAAATTTCCTAAGAGTGAGGACAATTAACCAGTGGAGCAGCTTGCCTTCAGAAGTTGTAGGTGCTCCATCACTGGAGGCTTTTAACAAGAGATTGGACAACCATTTGTCTAGCATGGTACAGGGCCTCTTGCCTGAGCAGGGGGTTGGACTAGAACACCTCCAAGATCCTGTCCAAGTCTGTTATTCAGTTTCTGAATTTGTCCGGGTTTCCCTTTAAACCCATCTAAATGGCTCTCCATTCCCATGTTTCTTGAAAGCTAAATTCTGCACTTTGAAGGTTAGAATAGAATAGAATTCTTTATTGGCCAAGTGTGATTGGCCACACAAGGAATTTGTCTTTGGTGCATCTGCACTCCATGTACATAAATAGACAAGATACATTTGTCACGAAACAAAAGGTACAGCACTTAATGATGGTCATAGGGTACAAATAAGCACCAGGAAACCATCCATATCAATATAAATCGTAAGGATACAAGCAATAAAGTCACAGTCCTGCAGTCATAAGTGGGAGGAGATGGGTGATAGGAACGATGAGAAGACTAATAGTAATAGTAATGCAGCCTTAGTTAATAGTTCGAGAGTGGTGAGGGAATTATTTGTTTAGCAGAGTGATGGCGTTCGGGAAAAAACTGTCCTTGTGTCTAGTTGTCTTGGTGCGCAGTGCTCTATAATGTCGTTTTGAGAGTAGGAGTTGAAACAATTTATGTCCAGGATGCGAGGGGGTCTGTAAATATTGTCACAGCCCACTTTTGACTTGTGCAGTATACAGGTCCTCAATTGTTGAGGAGTCCCAAATCTCTGTGTGTGTGTGTAATTTGTGTGTAGAGGGTTGAAATCCAAGTTCGGGTGTTATCTGTGTCCACCATGCCGTCTCTTATTTAGAATTTTGCAAGAATTATAGAGTTTTGCCTCAGATGCAATCCCTTTTAATCCGTTTGGCTGCCCTTTTTTTGTACCTCTTATCGGGTTCTTTAATTTCATGCGATCTGTGTGCGGTAAGTACTTCTTTATCTCGGGCTTTTCAGGCTCGCTGATCTGCGATACCAAAATGGCATCAAGGCTCAGCAGTGTTTATAGCGGGGGTTCGTAACTTGGGATGCCCACAGATGTTTTGCGCTGATAAGAACAGCAGGATAACAATATTTGGGTACCCTTGCTGGGAATCACTGACCTATAGACTCGTCCCACGTCAGCTTTTTTGAAGAAAAGCCATTTCTTACTCTTCATCTCCTAACAAGTCGAATTTCGCCGGAAGCATCCAAGGTTAAAAGTTTGCTAATTTAGGACGGTTGCCAGAAGAGACGGATTCAAGCATCAACATTCAAAGAATAAAGGAAAAGGGCCTTGATTGCCACACTTCCCGAGGAGGGTTGACCAGAAAGGTTTAAAGACGAGTTTGCCAAAAAAGGATGAAGCCAGTTCAGGATACTGAAAGGCAAAGAGCCCCCTGTTTGGGGATCTTCGGGGAACGTGATCTTTCCTCTTGGCAATGCTCTCCAAATTAACATCCACTAATGGCAACCAGGCATGCAAAGAATACACTAGCGATGCTTGTCTGAGAAACGTTTGGGGAAGTGTCTCAATTTATTTCTGAAAAAAGTAACGGGAAGCCAAAAACCCAACAGTGACCTCTTTTGCCATCCTCTTATTTGAAAAGAAAGAACAGGAAATATTCCCAGTGAATTCTTCCACCTCCTCCGTAGAAAGGAAGGGAGTGGATTCAGCAGCTACAAAAGGGAATTAAGATGTCTCGCTCATGAGTCATTCCCTGGATTGCAGACAAGGCTCAGGACGCTCAAGGCTTCCATTTCTCATCCTACCTATGTTTAGAGTCATCCGTAAAAATGAAAAAAAAAAATCTGTTAAGTCCCACAAAATTAAACTCAATTGCTAACGTTTCCACGCTTCTACCAAGTCAGCCATTCTATAAAATAAATAGAAATATCTCTTTCAGCAGCAGGATTTGCTTATAGAGAAAACCGGGTACTTTCAGATAGAATATCAAACTATAGCAGTGATGGCTAACCTTTTGATCATGCGCGAGCAACTCTCCCCGGCCCCTATACATGCAACCCTCACCACCTTATTTTGGCTTCCAGATTGCTGTAGGAGGCCTTCCAGCAGGGGTGGATTCCAGCCGCCATTACTACCGGTTTGGTGCCCCAAAAATTTTGTTCGGTCCGCGCGCGCTTACATTCACACCAGTGGTGGGATTCAGTCGGTTCGCACCTATTCGGGAGAACTGGTTGTTAACTTTCTAAGCAGTTTGGAGAACCGGTTGTTGGAAGAAATCTCCTTTTGGTTTTTTCCACTTTCCAGGGCTAATCCTGTAAGGGAGGCAGGAAGGAAACATTCTGGTGCTGTTTCTAGCCTCATCTTTATTGCCCTGCTTACAGAAACTGCCTCTCTGGTTAACCCTTGCTACATTGTAACAGCTAAGGCGAAGCGCTCATCGACATGAGAGATGTTGAGTTGGCCATACCCACCCAGTCACATGACCACCAAGCCCTGCCTACCCAGCTGGTCATTAGGGCAGAGAACCAGCTGTTAAATTATTTGAATCCCACCACTGATTTACACTTAAAATGATCTGCACATGTATACAACATTTAAAAAGCAATAAAAATTACATTTTTTCCATGAAGATTGTTCTGCGCATGTGCAGAATAGAAAATCAAGATGGCGCCGCCGAGGATAGAACCGGTAGATCCATGTGTTCGCGGGAGTTACTACCTATTCGGCCGAACCGCACCAAATAGGTAGGAACCCACCTTCCAGGCCCAAAACAGGGTGTGGAGGCGCCGCGCAAGCCCCCAAAATGCAATGCGAGTGCCCTCCCATGCATGCACCTCATCCCCGTGCATGTGCGCACACGTCCCCCACATGTGCAGCAGAGACCCGAAGACCAGCTGGGCGGCGGGAGGTGCATGCGCTTGCATGGTGTAGCTGGGCTGGAGCGACGGCTGGCATGCCCGCAGACAGGGCTCTGCGTGCCATAGGTTCACCATCACGGAACTATAGCTTGGTCTTTAGGAGCGAGAGCGAATTTGACTTGCATGTTTCTATCGTCCTCTTTGTTTTTTAAACAAGTGAGGAAATCAGAAATTTCCTTGTTTGGGTCAATGAAAAAAATACAGCTTGCAGCTACATCTTAATGGGTAGCATAGTGCCATGTGGTAAACACCATCTGTTGAATTTAGATACAGCAACAAACGATGGTTTGCTACTCATTCCAATAGGAAGCTTCTAATCCCCTCGCTTTCCAAGGGATGGAAGAACATTTAAAATTAAGGGAAACTTGTGCTAAAGCAATTTTGCATTTATGGTATAGATTTCCAAAGGTTCAAGCTGGTTTTTTAAAATTAGCTGTTTATTTTCTCAGAGAGAGAGATATCTATTCATGCTCTTTAATTTAGTTCTGCTAAAAATCTTGAAAAAGCTGGGAGTTCTATTCTCCAGGGATTTCAACAAATAAGGGACTGTAAATAGAATATAGAATCATAAGGCTGGAAGGGATCTTGAAGGTCTTCTAGTCTACACCCCCCCCCCCCCCGTTCAAAGCAGGAGACCTTATACCATCTCAAACGGTTGTTCAGTCTATTTTTGAAAATCTCTAATTGATCCAGGCAATACACTGTTCACAAAGCACTTGTATGTATGTAAACAGAAAATGCATAAACAAACTGTTAAAAAAAGATTTAAAAAGTCAAATAAACGCTACTATAGCAGTGATGGCAAACCTGTGGCATGCGTGCCACAGGTGGCACGTGAAGCCATTTGTCAGGGCACGTGCTGCGCTGCCCTGTCAGCTGGCCAGAGCGCATGTGCGGCTGGCCAGCTAAGTTCACCCTTTTTAAAAGTCATTTTTCGCCCTCCCCAGGCTCCAGAGGCTTTATAGGAGCCTGGGGAGGGCGAAAAGAGCCTCCTCCACCCACCCACCCGGAGGCCCTCCGGAGGCTTCATGAGCTTCCCTGACGCCTTCGGAGCGCTCCAAAGGCTTCAGGGACTGTCCAGAGGCTTCCCTGATGCCTCTGGAGGGCGTCCAGGGGGGGGAGGCTGTTTTCACCCTCCCCAGGCTCCTATAAAGCCTCTGGAGCCTGGGGAGGGCGAAAAAAGCATGTAAAAATGGGGAGGGGAGCGCTTGTAGTGCACGCATGCACACTGGGAGGTCGCGCATTGCATTATGGGTGCGGCACGCCCGCACATGGCCCCCCTGTGCTCCCCCCACTTATGTCACGCATGCCAAAAAAGGTTCACCATCGCTGTACTATAATCTCTGACGTTTTAAGGATTCTCCTTGTATGAACTGTCAATGATATACTATAATATACTTCAGATATTAAATAAATATGTGAAATAACAAAACATCATCGCTTTTACTTCAACTTCAAATGTAATATATGACATTCTTCGGCACAATCCAGAACACGCATAATGCATTTCTCGTAGTTTCCCAAATTTTCTCATTTAATTATTCTATATCTTAGTTCAGTGATGGTGAACCTTTTTCGGCTCGCGTGCCAAAAGTGTGTGTGTGGGAGGGGGGTCACACCCATAATGCTATGCTTCCCTGAAGCCTCCGGAGTGCAAAAAAAAGGCCCTGCGGGAAAACCGGAAATTCAGGAACAGACTTCCAATTTGCTCGAAGGGCCAGTTTTAGCCCTCGGGAGCCTTCAGGGGCCTTCAGGCTACAGAGAGGCTCCTGAAGGCTCCGGAGGGCTAAAACCGACCCTACGAGCAAACTGGAAGTCTGTTCCTGAATTTCCTGTTTGCCCATAGGGCTGGTTTTTCGCGCTCCAGTGGTTTCAGGGAAGCCTCCGGAGGGCAAAAAATGGCCTCAAAAGAAGGCCGAAGTCAGCTGGCCAGGGCGCGCATGCCTCGCATGCCCTGACAAATGGCTCCGCGTGCCACCTGTGGCACGTGTGCCATAGGTTCGCCATCACGGTCTTAGATGAATTCCTGGGCACTGTCCAGTTTTAGTCTCAGGCTGGGAGGAAAAAAAGAATCCCTTTTTGGGAATTTTAATTAGAGAAAAGTGCTCATTTGGACCAGCAAACGGCAATCCGAGAGGCAACTTTGGCTGGCATGAATTTAATGAGGGATCAAAATTCACTTTCAGCTTTGAGGCAGAGCCCATCCCTACATGAGAAACAGAAAGGACAATTTCCTGTTGGTTTCATTTGCCACATGAACCCAGCAGGAAACCCTAATCTGCCTCGCCTGCTTTTTCACTTAACATAAACAATGATTTGCTTTAGTGCAATAAATCCTAGCTAGCGATTGGCTCAAGTGTCTATTAACTGTAGCTTAGCATGATGTGAAACACACAGTGGGGACATACGCATAGTTTGGTTTTGCATGCTGCTCAAAGCTCTTCACAAACCCATCGAGATATATGGCACGAGTAGCTACCATAGAAAGGGGGGGGGGAAGCCTCAGGAATTAGCTAAGCAAGCTGTGATTATTTTGTCTACATGCAAGAGACAGGGTTAAACAATGAACAGTAACAGAGTTGGAAGGAACCTTGGAGGCCATCTAGTCCAACCCCCTGCTCACACAGGAGGATTGAGGAGTCCTTGGTGCTCCCTCAGCTGGGTTGTTTTCTTGCAGATGTTCCCTCACCCAAACTAAGTAACATCATCAG
The DNA here is from genome assembly GCF_964273705.1 of Natrix helvetica. Classification (NCBI taxonomy): domain Eukaryota; kingdom Metazoa; phylum Chordata; class Lepidosauria; order Squamata; family Natricidae; genus Natrix; species Natrix helvetica. Next base: position 10,542,975 of record NC_138552.1, read on the forward strand.
TGCTAGTCAGTCTAGTAAAGGGGTGTCAAACTCACATCGCCACGGGACGTATTGTGACTTTTCCCCCCTTTGCTAAACCAGTTGTGGGCCTGGGCAGCATGTGACGCATCCAGCCCATGGGCCACGGGTTTGACAGTCCTGGTCTAATATTTGGCGATGTTACCTAGTTTGGGTGATGATGTCTGCAAGAGAACAGAGCATCAAGGACTCCTCTTTTCAACCCTGAGCTACAAATATTCTTCTCCATGGGTAAGAGGGTTGATTAACAAGCAAGCCAATGGCTTAATGCAGGGGTGTAAAACTCAATGTCCACGGGCCGAATCCGGCCTATAGGGTGCAGAAGAGGTTCCACAAATCTCCCGTGCCGTTTAGAACCGGTTCCAGCTCCCTCACCCCACCCATCCGCACCACGCTTGCCCTGCCCACTGCTCACTGATTGGCTGGCTTACCAATCGCCCCACCCACCTCTAAGAGTCCTATCTAAGCCTTAAAGTCTTAAAGCTGTCAAACACCCCTGGGGTTTTTTTTCCTAAAGGGTTAGGGGTGCAAGGGTCTTGTAACTTGACGGCTTTAAGACTCGCACACTTCAATGCCAGAGTTCCTGAGCCAACATGACTGGAGGAGGAATTCTGGGAGTTGAAGTCCACAAGTCTTAAAGCTGTCAAGTTTGAACAACCCTGGGGGTTTTTTTTTCCTAAAGGGTTAGGGGTGCAAAGGTCTTGTAACTTGACAGCTTTAAGACTTGCGTGCTTCATATGCCAGAGTTTCTGAGCCAACATTTTGGTTGCTAAGCAAGAGCATTGTTAAGTGAGTTTCACCACATTTTACAAGTTGGCCAGGCCCACCCAGTCACATGACTGCCAAGCCACTCCCACTCAGTCACATGGCTGGCAAGCCACTCCCACCCAGTCACATGACCAGCAAGCCACTCCCACAAAGCAGGCCACACCTACAGAAGAGGTTCTAAAAAAATTTGAAACCCACCACTGATGGGGTGGCACGCGGGGCCGCCCTGGAAACAGCAAAGGACCACTTCACGGTGTCTCTACCAGCGGAAACTGAGCTCTTTTGGCCACAACTGTCTCCTGCAGCCCTCTGCCAGCGTAAACGGAGCCCGGGGAGGCCGCATGCACCCTGGCCACAGCTCCCCGAGCTCAAACACAACCCTGATGTGGCCACCAATGAAATCAAGTTTGTGATATGTGTATTTAAGGAAGACATGCACAAGGCTTGGTGTTTAGGGCAGAAAACGACTGCCTCGTAGTATCTGTTTCTAGAATATATTGTTCTGCAATGGAGCTTCTATTTTTTGACAGTCAAAGTCACTTCTGGTCAAGAAACATTTAAACACAGGCTTCTGAAACCAATTTTATAGAATTCTGGATCCTGGCTACTGATTTTACAGGAGTGGACTCTAGTTGCGGACGATGTTGTGTGTGTGATTAACACTCAACTGCCTCTTCCCTCATGCTGCCAACATTTATTAATATTTTTATATTCTTTCACCTCCAGCTTTTTTTCCTAATCTTCCACAAACAGAAATGATCACTCTCACAGGAAGCATGGACAATGGCTCTTTGCATTATCAGAAAGGCTTCTCTAAGTCTCATCACAAATTCATTAAACAGCAACTGCCCCCCTGTTAATGAACTGGCGACAAAATTAGGTTTCAAGAGCACAGCACTTCCCCCAAAAAACCAACAAAGAATCCAACTGTGCCTTTATCAAAACACTAAATGCTTGTACGGCATCCGAGGGAATGGACAATCAACAGCAAAAGGTGAAGGTTCCCCTCGCACCTATGTGCTAGTCGTTCCCGACTATAGGGGGCGGTGCTTATCTCCATTTCAAAGCCGAAGAGACAGCGCTGTCCGGAGACGTCTCTGTGGTCATGAGGCCGGCATGACTAAACGCCGAAGGCGCACGGAACGCTGTTCCCATCCTACCAAAGGTGGTTTCTATTTTTCTACTTGCTTCTACTTTTTCGTGCTTTCAAACAGCTAGGTTGGCAGAAGCTGGGACAAGTAACGGGAGCTCACTCCATTACGCGGCGCTAGGGATTCGAACTGCCGAACTGCCAACCTTTCTAATCAACAAGCTCAGCGTCTTAGCCACTGAGCCACCACGTCCCTTCAATCAATAGTACAAAATATTAAAAAGCTGTAAGAGAGTAATCTGAAATCTTAAGGCTAACTCAGAAAAATAAGAACCTCAAAACAAGTTTTGAGGGGCTGCCACAAAGAAGAGGGGGTCAACCTATTCTCCAAAGCACCTGAGGGTAAAACAAGAAGCAAGGTATGGAAATTAATCAAGGAGAGATGCAACCTGGAATTAAGGAGAAACTTCCTAACAGTGAGAACAATTAACCAAGGGAACAGAAGTTGCCTTCAAATGTTGTGGGTACTTCATCACTGGAAGTTTTTAAGGTGAGACTGGATGGATACTTGTCTCAAATTGTACAGAGTCTCTTGCTTGAGCAGAGGGTTGGACTAGAAGGCCTCCAAGGTCCCTTTCAGCTCTATTCTGGTTGCATTGTAAGTTCTGTCTATTTTGGTAAATGTCTTTGGAGATTCTCAGTCGTTCAGGTCATAGTTGTCTCAAAGGTGCTTTTTTTCAAAAGGCAACTGGGTTTTGTTTTGTTTTTTAGGAAAAAGAAAATGTTTCGCTTCACTGATGAAACTTCTCGGATGAGAAGCAAACTTCTTCTTTCTCAAAAAAAAACCCCAAACCCCCAGTCCAGCTGTCTTTTGAAAAAAGCACCTTTAAGTTCACTTTGGTAGAACATTCTGCAGCTATATAAAGACGAGGCACCAAAAATCAAAGGTAGCTATCGGGCTAATTTACTGTAAGTTAAGAAAAGTCTCTGAATTTATAAGGAAATTTATCCTGAGAAAGAAGAGAAAGTAAGTTCTAAGGCTGCCATGGGCAAAATCCTGCTAAGATTTCTGTGTACGTCAGCTTTTCTCCAGGGCAATATAGTAAAAATAATGATTGTGCTAATCCTAAGACACACACAAACAACATTTACAATTTCCCATGATTTTGCACTCAAGAACAATTCAATTCATCTGATTGTTATCAGATGGGGCATGTTTTTAAAAAAATCTCATCCCCCAACCTCCTCTTTCTTATTATCTTTTGCAAATACCATTTTGAACTTAACCTAAACATCCAGAAACAGCTCCTGACTTTACATTTAGTGGATCCAACAGAAATAAAATTTGTTCCGTGTTTTTTGACTTATTACAAATCTGATTATTATAAGATGGACTCAAATGTAACTATGGGATTCTAGAAGAATTAGTATTTTTTTATTAAAAAGGAGTTACCCTGCGTAGCCTGTAATCAATATTATGTAAAATAGATATCTGAATTTCCAATTAGCAGGGCCAGTTTTTTTGTTGTTAGCTTTATGTCCTGCTTTTTCTTCAGGAGGTCAAGGTAGTACGTGGGGATCTTCCCTTTTTAATATGACCATGAGGCCTGGGGATTATTGGTATTGTAATCACAATGCAGGGACAGGGTGACTCAGTGGCTAAGACGCTGAGTTCGCCAATCAGAAAGGTCGGCAGTTCGAATCCCTAGCGCCACGTAACGGAGTGAGCTCCCATTACTTGTCCCAGCTTCTGCCAACCTAGAAGTTCGAAAGCATGTAAAAATGCAAGTAGAAAAATAGGAACCACCTTTGGTGGGAAGGTAACAGCGTTCTGTGCGCCTTTGCCATTTAGTCATGCCAACCACATGACCGTGGAGACGTCTTCGGACAGCGTTGGGTCTTCAGCTTTGAAATGGAGATGAACACCGCCCCCTAGAGTCGGGAACAACTAACACGTATCTGCGAGGAGAACCTTTACCTTTAATCACAAACAATGCATCTGGAGGGAACCCAAATGGAAACCGAACACATGAAATCTACTTACAAAAGAGGAATCTCCACAATCAGTTGAATGAGGCAGCAGAATAATTCTTCCATAAGATCTTCATATTCAGATCCTAAAAGAAAATAAGGAAATTTTACTGGAGATGTCATCATTAGTACAGTAATCTTGCTTCCAAATTCTATCCAAATTTCCAATTATCAAAAGTTTAAACTTCACCAGCCCTTTTTTAAAAAAACAGTGTATTGTCCCTGGTCTAAGACTGTAACAAACTGATTGATTGAAAACAGTGTATTTTTAAAAATGGCTCGAAAACAGCGGGTTGAAATACAGGCTAAGACGGTGAGGTACTTGGTACCTTTTCGGTACCGAGTGCCCAAATCAGAACATGCATGCATGCGCTGAAGCGCTGGAAATCCAAAGACCAGTTGGCCAGTATGTCCATGTCTGTTTTCAGGCCACTTTCAGGCTGTTTTTCAGGATAAAAACAACCTAAAAATGACCCAGAAAACGGCACGAAAAACTGTTTTTTGGGCTGTTTTCTGGTGCTCCTGTTCTGACCCCCCTCTCTCCACACCTGTGAACAAGCCAGAACACAGGCTTGGCTGTTTGCCAGTTTAATTGCAAGATAACAAACCCTTTGGCTGAGGGCCCAGATAACTCACGTACAAGAAAAACAAACCAGATATTCCCAACGAATTAAACACAGCTCTAAGACATGGACTTTCTTCACTGCTAATTTCAAATGGTTGTTTCCTGCAAATGTCCCCTCCCAACGCCTCACCTATAAGCTCTTTTGGGAGGCGCCAATCCACAACCACCTGAGCTGAATTATCTTCTATGAGCCTGCCTATGTAATTGCTGCTTCCGTTTCTCAGCCCTTCTTACTCTAGCATCAGGGACAAACTGCCTTTGATCCTCCCCACTGCTCCATGCCTCAGGCGCCTCCTGGTGGCCAACCAGCCCCTCTGGTCCCTGCTCTGAATCTGAACCCTGCACAGGGTCCTCCACATCGTCCAGGGCAGACTCAAATGATCCCTCGCTATCCGAGTCCATCAGCAGCTCAACCGGATCCTGCTGGGCCACAACAGCTCCAGATGATAGGCTCAAGATCTACATGGATCTTGACAGACTTGAACACTAGATCTTATCCAAGAAAATGGAATTCAAGGTAGAGAAAAGTATGGCTTTACACTTAGGCAAGAAAAACCAAATGTACAGGTCCCGATTAGGTGAAACCTGGCTCAAAAGCTGTAACTGTGAGAGGGATCCTGGAGTCCTAGTGGGAGATCACTTAAACATGAGCTAGTGTGCGGCTACAGCCATAGAAGCCAATGCAGTGCAACAGAGGGATAGAATCAAGATCACGTGAAATATTTGTGACACTTTATAAAAACCTTAGTAAGATCATACCTGGAATACTGCATCCAGTTTTGGTCACCACGTTATAAAAAAAAACGTTGAGACTCTGGAAAGAGTGCAGAGGGTAGCAACCAAAGTGATTAAGGGCTTGAAGACTAAAACATGTGAAGAACGGTTGCAGGGATGGGGAAGGCTAATTTAGTGAAAAGAAGGACCAAGGATGACATAATATTAGTCTTCGAATATTTGAGGGGCTGCCAGAAAGAAGGGGGGAAGGGTCAAACTATTTTCCAAAGCACCGGAAGGTAAGACAAGAAGCATTGAATAGAAACCAATCAAGGTGAGAAGCAACCTGGAACCAAGGAGAAATTCCTAACACTGAAAATAGAATATAATTCTTTATTGGCCAAGTGTGATTGGACCCACAAGGAATTTGTCCTTGGTGCATAAGCTCTCAGTGTACATAAAAGATATAAGTGATAAATCATCAATACATTCCTCATAAATCATAAGATTCAAAACTTAGTGATAGTCATAGGATACTGAATAATCAATCAAACTCATACTAGGAAACTAAATAAAACAACATAAATCATAAAGATACAAACAACAAAGTTATAATCATAAGAAGAAAAGGAGGTAGGCAATAGGAAGGATAAGGAGAGTAATAGTAATACAGTCTTAGTAAATAGTTTGACAGTGTGGTGGGAATTAGTTGTTTAGCAGAGTGATGGCATTTGGGGAACAAACTGTCTTTGTGTCGTGTTGTTCTGGTGTGCAGTGCCCTATAGGGTCATTTTGAGGGTAGAAGTTGAAACAATTTATGTCCAGGATGTGAGGGGTCTGTAAATATTTTCACAGCCCTCTTTCTGACCCGTGCAGTATACCAAATACAGAAAACAACCAGTGGAATAGCTTGCCTTCAGAAGTTCTGTGTTCTCCATCACTCCATCTCTTTTAGAAGAGACTGTCCTAGCCGTTTGTCTGGAATGGTATAGGACCTTCTGCTTAAGCAAGGGGGTTGGACTAGATGACTTCCAAGGTCCCTTCCAACTCTGTTATGCTATTACTCTGCTCATCACAAACTACAGTATAAATAGGTTAACTTTTTGTAAGATGAATGAAAATGAAGAAAATGAAAATATACGCATCTGCTGAAAAAAATGACTGCCGTTCAGAAATAAATTAAGTTCTAGGTTTCCTTCGGTCAAGCAAGGCCGAAGCATCAGAAAGTTAAAGACGACCAACTGTTGGCCGACTGAGATGCAATTAGCAATTCTTTCAGCTTAGCCCTTCCGCACAGAATTATCGGCATTGCGCAGCTGACCAAATAAGGCCTGGAAAATGCCTTTCTCTCCAACCCAGTCATTAAGCTAAAGCCTAAAAACCCAATTGCTTTCATTTGTCTGCTTCACTGCATCCCAAAGCAACCAGATCCTGGTTCCCCCCCCCCCCTTTTACATTTTGGCTTCTCGGGAATCATCTCGGCTTCCTTTGTACCTGCAAATGTTTACAAACTTTTCGGGAAGCTTTTCAGTGCAAGGGAGTTTACAGGATTATGTCCCAGCACAAATGGAAGGTTATACGCCATCATTTTCCGAGCTTCGCCATTCGTCCCGAATAGAGGAAATTATTCCAATTTTATAGAAGGGTAAACTAAAACAGGAAACAATCAACTGGCAGAAGATCAGAGTGCAGCAGAGATCACACTGAAGAGGAATTCCAATTTCCTGGCTTCTGGATCCTGCTCCAAACCAATAGACCACACACAAGCACCTTCTTTTACTTTTCAAAGTTTTGTTTGTTAAACGGGGGGGGGGGTGGGGGGGTGGGGGGGAGAGAAATAATAATTGGCACTTTACTTCAACAAACTTAGCACTGGATGTTTTGCTGCTTTGAATAACAGGAACAATTCTTTAAAGCATTTGTCCCAAAGGTGCTTTTTTTTTTTTTTTTCAAGAAGCAACTGGATTTTCTGGTTTTTCTTTGAAGACGTTTTGCTTCTCCTGCAAGAAGCTTCTTCAGCTCTGACTGGAGGGTGGGGAATGGAAGAGCTGAAAAAGCTTCTGGGATGAGAAGCGAAAGGTCTTCAAAGAAAAAGAAGAAAGTCTCTTGAAAAAGCACTTTTGGGACAACCATGGCCTGGATGACTGAGAATCTCTATAGCAGGGGTGTCCAAACTTGGCAACTTTAAGACTTGTGGACTTCAACTCCCAGAATTCCCCAGCTGGGGAATTCTGGGAGTTGAAGTCCACAAGTCTTAAAGTTGCCAAGTTTGGACACCCCTGCTCTATAGGCTTTACTGATCTGGAACAAAATAATATAAATATTTCTTAATAATTGGGGAAGGGTTTAGTGACTCTCTCCTGTCCCCTGATTGGAACTAAGAGATGATGGGGTAAAGAAAAACAATTACAGGTAGTCCTTGACTTATGATCACGACAGAGGCCAACATTTATGGGGCTAAGCGAGACAGTGGTTAAGTGAGCTTTGCTCCATTTTAAGATCTTTCTTGCCACAGTTGTTAAGCGAATCACTGCAGTTGGCAAGTTAAGTAACCTGGTTGTTAAGTGAATCTGGCTTCCCCCTTGACTTCGCCTGTCAGAAGGTCGCAAAGGGTGATCACTGCGACCGTCATAAATATGAACCAGTTGCCAAGCATCTGGATTTTGATCACGTGACCATGGGGATGCTGCAAGAATTGTGAGAAAAATGGAAGACTGCTATCATGTCACCCCTAGCTCTCCTTTTCATTAAACTAAAAAGGTAAAGGTTCCCCTCGCACATATGTGCTAGTCGTTCCTGATTCTAAGGGACAGTGCTCATCTCCGTTTCAAAGCCGAAGAGCCAGCGCTATCTGAAGACGTCTCCGTGGTCATGTGGCTGGCATGATTAAATGCTGAAGGCGCACAGAACGCTGTTACCTTCCCACCAAAGGTGGTCCCTATTTTTCTACTTTCATTTTTACGTTCTTTCAAACTGCTAGGTTGGCAGAAACTGGGACAAGTAACGGGAGCTCACTCCATTATGCGGTGCTAGGGATTCGAACTGCCGATCTTTCTGATTGACAAGCACAGCGTCTTAGCCACCAAGCCACCACCTCCTTTCATTAAACTAGACATACCCAATTCCTGCAACCGTTCTTCCTATGTTTTAGCCTCGTCTCCTAATCGTATTTATTGCTCTTTTCTGCACTCTTTCTAGAGTCTTAACATCTTTTTCTATATCCTGGCAACCAAACTGGACACAATTTTTCAAGTGTGGTCTTCCCAAGACATTATTAAGTGATAATACTTAACCTGATCTTGATTCTATCATGTTAATGCAGCCTAGAACTGTGTTGGCTTTTTTGGCAGCTGCTGCACGCTGCTGGCTCATATTTAAGCAATTGTCCATTAGGATTCCAAAATCCCTCTCAGAGTTACTACCCTGTTTCCCCCAAAATAAGACCTCTCCGGATAATAAGCCCAATTGGGCTTTTGAGCGCATGCGCTAAAAATAAGCCCTCCTCCCAAAATAAGCCCTCCTTGAAAATATTATAACACAGCAGCCGTGAGGTGATCACGCTCGCCTCCTCCTGCACCTCAAAAATAATAAGACCTCCCCGAAAATAAGGCCAAGCACTTATTTGGGGGGGGGGGTCAAAAGAAAATAAGACCCTGTCTTATTTTCGGAGAAACATGATACTATTCAGCCATTATTGTATTACTGTTGTGAGGACGGCAAGAGTTGAGCTATAATGGAGATAAATTATACTTCATTCTTTGTACATAACAGTTGTATGCAGAAATGTGGGCACCCCAGTCAAATTATATATTTCAAAGAACCCTAATAAAAGCTGACATAATATTTGATATATAGTACAAAGTTAAATGTATTTCTTTGCAAGCTTGCATGCCATTTATAATGAGCCATGGTGGTGCAATGGTTAGAGTGCAGTACTGCAGGCTACTTCTGCTGCCTGCCGGCTGCCTGCACTTTGCCAGTTCAAATCTCACCAGGCTCAAGGTTGACTCAGCCTTCCATCCTTCCGAGGTGGGTCAAATGAGGAGCCAGGTTGTTGGGGCCAATAGGCTGACTCTGTAAACCGCTTAGAGACGGTTGTAAAGCACTGTGAAGCGGTATATAAGTCTAAGGACTATTGTAGGTGTTCACAGACTCAGACTAAAAACATAGTGTCTCTGGCAGATGCTGAAATTTCAACACCCTTTTCGTTCTGAATGATCAGCAGGCCAGCACACATTCCCACACAGTTCCACTTGTGAGCGGTGGGATGCACAAACAAGCCACTTACACAAATGGAGCACATGTGCACACGCTTGCCCACTCTTCATGCAAGTGGGGATGCCATGCACTTGCACACCTGCCACTTCCACAGTCTGGTTCCAAACGACTCAAAGCCTGGTAGTGGGCGGAAGCCTGCAGATGGGGTCCCCTCTTCTGATGCAACCCCCTGCTCAAGCAGAAGGCCCTACACCAGGGGTGTCAAACTCAAGGCTCGAGGGCCGGATGTGGCCCGCGGGGTACTTAAATCTGCTCCACCCTGGAAACAGCAAAGGACCGGCCTGCAGTGCCTCCGCCGGTGAAAATGGAGCTCTGGAGGGCCACAAACAGCACTTCCGAGCTCCGTTTTTACTAGCAGAGTAATGCAGGAGGCCGTGACAGCCGAAAACGAAGCTTGGGAGCCTGTTTTTGCTGGCAGAGTGCTCGGGCCACCGAAAGTCACCTCCAACATGAGAGACGTCAAGCTGGCCAGGCCCACCCTGGCCACGCCCACTCCCCTCCCCCCCGAGATCAAACACAATCCTGATGTGGCGCTCAATGAAATAGAGATTGACACCTCTGCCCTATACCATTTCAGACAAACAGGTGTCCAAACTCTTCTTCGAAACCTGCCGTGTTGGAATACCCACAACTTTTGCAATCAAATTGTTCCACTAATTAATTGTCCTCACTGTCAGGAAATTTCTCCTTTGCTCTAGGTGGCTTCTCTCCTTGTTTAGCTGCTTCTTGTCCTGCCTTCAGGTGCTTTGGAGAATAGGTTGGCCCCCTCTTCTTTGTGGCACTGATATTAAGGGGTTTTTGTGGCAGCCAAGTTTTTTCAGAACAGTGTTTTGCTGCAAATACCAAATTTCTGTTCCATTTCAATTTATTCGTCTCTCAAGGGACTCTGAAACATCCATTCTGACCAGGGATGCCTCAACATTTGCATACAACTCAATCTATATATATCAAAACGGCTGTGTGTGTGTGTCTGTTCCATCGTAACTCTGGAACACCTCAAGCATTTTCAACCAAACTTGGTACACAGATGACTTACTCTCTGGAAAAAAATACTGTGGGGGTAAGACACCCCTAACAGCCTTCGGGATGTGAGTTCTGTTAAGATACAGCCTGTTGTGCCTTAAAATGGATTCTACTGTACAGCACAGGAGTTGCCATGGTAACGGCTTCACAGTACTCCACAACGGGGCTCCCTCTGCTAAGGGGGAAAATCCAACACTAGAAATTCCGTTTCTGGAGGCACAGGGAAAACATTTTTAACTAATTTAATTGTCGCCGAAACCAGGGCTCAGGGAGACGGTGCTTTTGCCGTCGGCTCTTCAGGAATTGCGGCGATGTTCATGGAAGGAGGGAGGACAGCCTATTCTGCACTTATGTTGCTACTTGACATAGTCACTCCTGTCTAATACAGGATTGGGATAAATACTGGATTTTTCAGACTATAAGCTGCACCGGTGTATAAAACGCACCAAGATTTCGAAGAGGTAAGTAAGAAAAAAAAAAGTGCTTGCCTTCCCTCAACCCCCAGCAGCACTCCGCAGGCTTCAGCAGGGCTGGGGTAAGGCAAAAACGCCTCCGTTTTTCACCCGTTTTTCACAAAAACCGGGGAATTTTTTCCTTACCCCAGCCCTGCTGAAGCTTGCAGAGTGCTGCTGGGGGCTGAGGAAAGGCAAAAAAACCTCAGTTTTTCACCCATTTTCCACAAAAACGGGGGACTTTTTGCCTTACCCCAGCCCTGCTGAAGCTTGCAGAGTGCTGCTGGGGGCTGAGGAAAGGCAAAAAAACCTCAGTTTTTCACCCATTTTTCACAAAAATGGGGGACTTTTTCCTTACCCCAGCCCTGCTGAAGCTTGCAGAGTGCTGCTGGGGGCTGAGGGAAGGCAAAAACGCCTCAGTTTTTCGCAAAAATGGGATGTGGGGGGCGGGATTTAGTGAGCCCCAAAAATGTCTGTATTCGGTGTATAAGACACACCAACATTTCCATGCTCTTTTAGGGGGGGGGGGTGCATCTTACATTCCAAAAAATACAGTAAATACCCGGGCAACACCGGCTTATCAGCTACTTTAGGATAAAATGATATCTGCATGATGAATTGTGAAAGGCCAACCAGGAAGTGTAAGAACAGACATTCTGCAGAGCCATAAAACCTTTCGGCCAAGGTGTGATGCCATTTGTTTTGTTGGAATAAATTCAAGGTTTACCATAAGCGCCTGGGGTTTTTTCCTCATAGGTGAAATGAAGCTGCAGTTCCTCTTCTGACATCTGACAGATCAACACTTTCAGCAGGCAGCAGATAATGAAGAGGGCATTCTGAGCCTGCCAGATAAAGAGGTGGCTGGAAGAGAAAACAGGAGTTTCAAGAGCCTGGATATACCAAACTCTACAGGAAGAAAATAACTTTCAAGATGCAGGCAGTCCACGACTTGCAACCGTTCATTTACTGACCATCCAAAATTACAACGGCACCGGGGAAAAAAGTGACACATGGCCATTTTTCAGACTTACGACCGTTGCAGCAATCCCCGGTCATGTGATCAAAATTCAGAGGCTCAGCAACTGGCTTCTTTTTATGATGGCTGCAGTTGCCCTGAGGTTGTGACCCTCCGACAAGCGAAGTCAATGGGGAAACCAGATTCAGCTTACAATCATGTTATTAAGAACAGGCAAGAAATGTCATAAAATGGGACAAAACTCACTTAATAGCTCTCTCGTTTAGCAACAGAAATGTTGGGATCAATTGAGTTTGTAATTTGAGCACTATCTGTATTTGGTATGATACATTTGTGACATTAAATGCTCATTTATTCTTTCTATCTATCTATCTATCCATCCATCCATCCATCCATCCATCCATCCATCCATCCATCCATCCATCCATACATACATACATACATACATACATACATACATCTCTCTCACACACATATACACATCTATTAATCATCCATCCATCCATCCATCCATCCATCATTGGGTGGGTTCCGGAAGTCACTACTGCTGGTTTGCTCGTGGCTGCGCCGTGCGGTTTCCTCGGAGGGTCGTTTTAAGCGCTCTGAATGCGTCAGGGAAGCCTCCGGACGGTCCCTGAAGCCTTCGGAACGCTTAAAACGACCCTCCAAGCAATCCGGAAGTGACTTCTGGTTTGCTCGGAGGGTCGTTTTGAGCGCTCCGAAGGCGTCAGGGAAGCCTCCGGACGGTCCCTGAAGCCTTCAGAGCGCTCAAAACGATCCTCTGAGCAAACCAGAAGTCACTTCCGGTTTGCTCGGAGGGTCGTTTTAAGCGTTCCGAAGGCTTTAGGGAAGCCTCCGGATGGTCCCTGAAGCCCCCGGAGGGCCTCCGGGGGGGCGTGGGAGGCTCTTTTCGCCCTCCCCAGGCTCCTATAAAGCCTCTGGAGCCTGGGGAGGGCAAAAAAAGCATGTAAAAATGGGGGGGGGGGTTCGCGCCTGTTGTGCGCGCATGCGCACTGGGGGGGTCGCGCATTGCATTATGGGTGCGGTACGCCTGCACACGACCCCCCTGCGCTCCCCCCACTTGTGGCACGCGAGCCAAAAAAGGTTCGCCATCGCTGGGATAGAATAACTTCATTGTCACTTTGAATGTACACTAATCAGCATAGATTAAAATGTAATTTCATTTCATATAGTTCTCAAAGGGTCACCACCTCCAATTTAACTACATAACCATGACATAATAAATACGAAGCATGGGAATCATTTCACAATATTGTACAATGTTATCAAGTCGCTTTCTATAATCCATTATCTACCAAAGAAAAAATAATAATAATCACCTCCTTTCTTTGGAACTGTCAAACAGAAAAAGTTCATCTCTAATTGTAATGTCACCGGATGCAATATGACCTTAACAACGTGGCGTATTAAGGATAATTAACACCGCGCAGAAGACATTGCAATATTACTCAAGCAGGTACGTTTTTAAGAGGCTAGCATCTACTTCTCTGGAAAAGCTAAGAGTCACAGATGCTGGCAGAATTATGTACAGTATGTCTGGTCGTATTTAGACAGACGGACAGGATCAAGCAGGTTGGAATCACAGCATTGGATGGGACCCTGGAGGTCTTCTAGTCCAATCCTCTGCTCAAGCAGGAAACCCTACTGTCAAGCTTGGCCATCTTTTACAGTGGGCCTCCAGCCTGCCACATATTCTACTGTGGGAAACTGGGAGGGGGGAATTGTATGGAGGATGGGAGTTGTGTAGTCAAAACAACATTCTTTCTCAGAAAGTCAAGGTCATCTTGCCTAGGCACCTGGAGGTGGCGTCGCTGGGAGGAATCTTCCTGTGGGACACTGACTGATTGGGCCAGGTGATGGACATGTGGGTGTTGGGGTCAGGGTTTTGAACTTTCAACCCTGGTGGGGAAAAAACCTGGAAGCTCTCAGATTCAGGTTTTCCCAGATGGGCCAACATGGCTCTTCTAATACATTGGAACATTGAGGAATCTCTAGCCTCGGACGCATTTCCTTGAGGATGCTTTTTGGAACCCTTGACACCGACGCCATTTCAGACAAATGCTTGTCCAATCTCTTCTTAAAAACCTCCAGAATTCCAACTTATGGAAGCAGATTACTCCAATGATTAATTGTTCTCACTGTCAGGAAATTTCTCCTAAGTTCCAGTTTGCTTCTCTCCTTGATTGATTTCCATCCATTGCTTCTTGTCCTGCCTTTGGGTGATGGAGCATTTGACTTATTTTCTTTTTATTTATTTATTTTTTAAAAGGGGGGAATTGGGGGAATACCTATCTTGGTTTTAGAAAATGTTACCACTAAGTCAATGGATATGCTACAGTTTTTGTGTGTTGCCTGCCACAAAACAGTAGGGAACATTATCATGGCCTCCAAGCCATTTTGATGGACATGTTTACTAGAGCTGAGACCATTATAGAAGGACTCTGAGCTCAGACTTCATAAAATACTATTAGCTGTGCCCCTGAAGCAATCAGCCAGCACCCTCGGTAGCAACGACGTGCATTTCAACCAGGGATGGGTTTGTGTTTTGAAGTGACAAAAATCAGCAAGTAACGTAAAAACACTTACTTCTGACATTCTGCTGAAATTTTTAATTCTTTGGTTCTGGAAAGGAAGACTTTAATCAGTGAGGCAAGGTTTCCTGTCCGAGGATTATTCTCCACTAGAAAAAAGAGCAGGAAAAGTTAGGTAATGTTTCAGGTTCTACAATGATTACATAGAATGGAATAGAATAACAGAGTTAGAAGGGACGTTGGAGGTCTTCTAGTCCAACCCCCTGCTTAGGCAGGAAACCCTACACCACTTCAGACAATTGGATATCCAATATCTTAAAGACTTCCAGTGTTGGAGCAATCACAACTTCTGGAGGCAAGTGGTTCCACTGATTAATTGTTCTGTCAGGAAGTTTCTCCTCAGTTCTAAGTTGCTTCTCTCCTTGATTAGTTTCCACCCATTGCTTCTTGTTCTACCCTCAGGTGCTTTGGAGAATAGCTTGATTCCCTCTTCTTTGGGGCAACCTCTGAGATATAGGAAGACTGCTATCATGTCTCCCCTAGTCCTTCTTTCTCTGGGCCTGGTGAACGCTTCATTGGGTGAGGGATCCTTACCAACTGCCTTGAAAGAGGCGGTGGTGAGGCCCTTACTCAAGAGGCCTTCACTGGACCCAATGGAGCTGGCTAATTATCGTCCAGTCTCCAACCTTCCTTTTTTAGCGAAGGTTGTTGAGAATGTGGTGGCGCAGCAATTTCCACGACACCTTGACGAATCCGAATATCTAGACCCACGCCAGTCCGGCTTCCGACCCGGACATAGCACAGAGACAGCCTTGGTCGCGCTGGTTGATGATCTCTGGAGGGCCAGAGATAGAGGTTGCTCCTCTATCCTGGTCCTATTAGATCTCTCAGCGGCTTTTGATACCATCGACCATGGTATCCTATTGCGCCGGCTGGAGGGGATGGGAGTCGGAGGCACCGTTTTACGGTGGTTCGGCTCCTACCTCTCTGACCGGTCGCAATGTGTGTTGACGGGGGGGCAGAGGTTGACCCTGAGGTCACTCACTTGTGGGGTGCCGCAGGGATCGGTCCTTTTGCCCCTCCTGTTCAACGCATATGTGAAGCCGCTGGGGGAGATCATCCGTGGTTTCGGGGTTGAATACCATCTGTACGCTGATGATACTCAGCTGTACGTTTCAACCCCAAACCACCCCAGTGAGGCTGTCGAAGTGATGTCCCGGTGTTTGGAAGCCATCGGGGTCTGGATTGTCACGATGTTAAAAGGTTTGCTAGGCCTGAACTGCCTAAACTGACATTCAAGAGTTAAACTAAGAAAGCTTTATTGCGCAGGTCATAAAACAAAATGTTATCTGAAAGTGATTTATTGCGCACGCGTTACACATTCCAAATTTTTCTTCTTCTTTGTTCGGCTGCCAGCTTGGCAGACGTAGCTTTCATTATCAAAATGTAACCAATTAGTTATTTCTGTTTCATTTACTTTTATTATTTTATTATTAAAGTTTGTTTATTAATTAGAATACTTTTGAAGACTTTTATTTTTCTCAATATCTCAAAAGATATGCGGAAGGGAATCAGCCACGGTCCATTGATCTCAGATACCCAGGGCATTTTTTTTCCCTGACATGGATGGGGGACAACAGACTCAAACTCAACCCCTCCAAGACTGAGTGGCTGTGGCTACCGGCACCTCGGTTCAGTCAGCGGATTCCAGCGCTGGCCATAGGGGGCGAACAGCTGCCCCCTGTGGAACGGGCGCGCAATTTGGGCGTCCTCCTAGATGCCCGGCTGTCAATGGATGACCATGTGGCAGCCGTGGCAAGGGGGGCGTTCCACCAGGTTCGCCTGGTGCGCCAATTGCGCCCCCTCCTGGACCGAGAGGCCCTACGCACGGTCACTAATGCACTGGTGACGTCTCGCCTGGACTACTGTAATGCTCTCTACATGGGGCTTCCCTTGGGACGCGCCCGAAGACTGCACCTAGTCCAGAACGCAGCCGCGCGGGCAGTCATGGGGAGTACCAGGTACTCCCATGTAACACCGCTCCTGCGCGAGCTGCACTGGCTGCCTGTGGTCTTTCGGGTGCGTTTCAAGGTTTTGACCACCATCTTTAAAGCGCTCCATGGCATAGGGCCCAGTTACCTGCGGGATCGCGTCCTCCCACATACATCCCAGCGGCCAATTCGCTCTCACAGGGAGGGGCTTCTCCTGGTGCCATCCGCTAGGCAATGCCAGCGGGCGACGCCAAGGAGTAGGGCCTTCTCTGTGATGGGCCCAACCCTCTGGAATGACCTCCCCCCCGACATTAGAACCACCACCGACTTCCGCTCCTTCCGGCAGAAACTAAAGACTCACCTGTTCCGACTGGCTGGCCTGGCATAATTTCAACGCCTATCTCCTGGCATTTATATTTTTACTGGTTTTTAAGGGGATTATTCTGTAGACTTAATTTTATTGGGTATTGGGATTTTAATGTATGTTTATTTTAATTATTTATTAGCAATACAGTCCTGCACATCTTTTATCCTCCTCTTATCCATCTATTTTATATTTGTATATATATATTGTCCATTTAGTAATTTTAATTGTTTTAATTTTGTTCTTTGACATGGACTGTACACCGCCCCGAGTCCCTTTCGGGAGAGGGGGCGGTCTATAAGCGCTAATAAATTGAAAATTGAATTGAATCTTAAGCTAAACATACCCAGTTCCTGCAACCGTTCTTCATATGTTTTAGTCTCCAGTCCCCTAATCGTCTTTGTTGCTCTTCTCTGCACTCTTTCTAGAGTCTCCACATCTTTTCTACATCGTGGCGACCAAAACTGAATGCAGTATTCCAAGTGTGGCCTTACCAAGGCATTATAAAGTGGTATTAACACTTCACCTGATCTTGATTCTATCCCTCTGTTGATGCAGCCTACATCTAGTTCAAACATGAGGTTTGCAAGCCTATGTCCTCTTACCAGGGTCTTACACTCAAATTTAACGAAGAATGTGCCTCTTTCTTTGTCAATTTGTTCAACATATTTACTGAGCTGGTATGCTCAGCCGGGCACACCAGGAGATGTTTAGCCATCAGAGAAGCCTCAAGGCGCCACATCTCAAACAGATGAGACAATATGCTTTAAATGGGGAAAAGGGAAAACTCAAGATGTCCCAAAGGTGCTTTTTCTAAAGGCAACTGGGCTTCCTTTGTTTTTCCTTGAGGACATTTCGCTGCTTCTCATCCGAGAAGCTTCTTCAGTTCTGAACGGAGCTGAACAGTTCTGAACTGAAGAAGCTGCTGGGATGAGAAGTGAAACGTCCTCAAGGAGAAACAAAGGAAGTCCAGTTGCCTTGGGAAAAAGCACCCTTGGGACAACCATGACCTGGATGACTGAGAATCTCCATAGGAAGTTCAAGATGGAGCTCTTGATAGTAACCCTCTTGTTTCCCATGTCTGACTCTAACATTTCAAACAGTTTCATAAAGTTTTGACCAAGTCACAGATCTCAAAAATTGCTGATCTGAATCGATATACTTTGGCAGAGTTTGGAAAGCCAATTGTTTTGTTCATGTTTAAATTTCAGGGGGGGGGGGGATTTCAGAGAGGATCAACATGCAGCGTTTTGAAGAAGCATTTGACATCCCATTACCAAGCAATTATCATGTTCCATTTCTGCTTTCACCTCCTACACATACTATCTTCTGAATAAATGCATTAAAATCCTTTTTCTTTTAAAGAGGGAGAAGAAAAAAAACAACCTGTGCCACTGGAACTTAATGTAACTGCACCCAAGCCAACTTCCTGTGATATCATGCAATGTAAAGCAAAAACTTGTGAAAACGTTGGGCTCCAATCGCACATGCGGGTACAATATGACAACTTCGAGCCCTTAAAACGAAGTGTGGTTCTTTTTTAAAAAAAAAATCTCGTGCACAGGCCACAGATGGGAGATATTAAATGCATCACAAATACAAAGGGATGTTGTAGAGAAGAAGAGCAATTGGCTAGGAAAGTCAATGCACAGCAGGGGAAGAAAAATTGAAACAGGGGAAGAAAAGCTCGGCTGACTGCAGCGCCATACCTAAAGACTTGCAGACGGACGCAGAAGCTTCGTCCAAAAGTTTTAACTCGGAGCTAAAAACAAAAGAGAAAAAAAATGTTTATTAGAGCGGATGCCGTTGAGTTTGAGCTAATTCATCACCCGTCAGACACAGCGAGGTTTCGATAAAGGATTAAAGTTGTAGCTCAAGGTTGAAATGAGGAGCCAAACAACGGTCTTGGAAGGGACCTTGGAGGTCTTCTAATAGAATTCTTTATTGGCCAAGCGTGATTAGGCACACAAGGAATTTGTTTCCGGTGCGTAAGCTCTCTAATCCAATACAGGTAGTCCTCAACTACAACCACATTTGATCCCAAAATGTCTGTTGTTAAGTGAGACACTTGTTAAGTGAGTTTTGCCCCACTTTACGACCTTTCCTGCCACCGTTGCTAAGTGAATCACCGCCACTGAGAAGCTAGTAACGTGGTTCTTAAGTGAATCTGGCTTCTCCGTTGATTTTGCTTGTCAGAAGGTTGCAAAAGGGGATCACGTGACCTCGGGACACGGCAATGGTCATAAGTATGAAACAGTTGCCAAATATCTGAGCTTTGATCACTTGAATCAAGGGGCTGCTGCAAAGGTGTGCAAAATGGTCATAAGTCACTTTTTTTTCAGTGTCGTTGCTAAGTGAGAGAGTTGGGTCAGTTGCCAAGCAGCTGAATTTGGATCATAAGGATGCGGCCAAGTCAGTGAGAAGCCAGATTCATTTAACAACCATGGCATTAACTTAAACAACTCCACTGATTCACTCAAC
Organism: Natrix helvetica; assembly: GCF_964273705.1. NCBI lineage: Eukaryota > Metazoa > Chordata > Lepidosauria > Squamata > Natricidae > Natrix > Natrix helvetica. Next base: position 10,562,338 of record NC_138552.1, read on the forward strand.
AGCTGTGGCAAGAAAGGTCGTAAAATGGGGCAACACTCACTTAACCAATGTTTTTGTAAGCTGAGGACTACCTGTATTAGGACACATTTTAGATATGAGGAATAGCAATTTATTCAGTATCACTCTGATCATGTTTAAAGTGAACGAAAAACTCATTGCAAACTAGGCAGAAGACCAAGAGAGGAGGACATCTGTAGCTCAGGGCAGAACTGTGTGCTCTTTTGAGCTTGGTTGTTTTCTTACATACATATCATTATCCAACTAGGTAACTTCAGCTAGCACTGATGATGTTACCTAGCTGGGTAATGAAACATCTGCAAGAAAATACCACCGCTCATAGAGCACTCCACAGCAGAAGAATGGCTGATATCATTAACTTAACCACCGTAATTGTTGAAGTGTTTTCCTGGTTTGGCCCATTGCAACACAGTTCAAAAGATTGACTGATTGAGTTGATTCATCCCACAAGCACATCAAGGTTTTATTGAGTTGGTTTAAAGGCTGTCATCCTTGTGGCTCGATAAAGCTATTTAATACCGAAATACCAGTATGGCTAAACGTATTGTTCGTTTGACCAAAAACCACTGCTTTGGTGTTGCTTGTTGTTTTCAGGATTTTGCAAGTTTGCAATAAATTACTCTATCTGGGAAAAAAAAATGTATCTCCCTGCAGAAAGGTTTTCACGAGAGCAACATGCTAACGGATAACGTTAGCTTTAGATTCTATCTTGAATGCAACGAAGAACACTTTCCCACAAAAAAAAATGCAAAAAAGGATCCTAGAACACAGTTGTTGTGGCCCACCAACAGCCAGTGGAGCTGGCAGCAGATTCAGACAGGGAGGAGGTTGGGGAGGAACCTGGGCCAGTCCTGGAGTCTGGGAAGGCTCTGAAGAGGGCTCTGCGTCTGAGGCAGAGAGGGGGCCAGAGCCGTATGCCAGTTACCAGCTGCCTTCAGAATCAGACATCAGTGGGGCAGAAGAACAGCTAGAGCCTATTTCCAGTGTGCGCATGCGCAAAGTTGCCAGACGAAGGGAACAGCTAAAGAACAGGGGTCGACTTGGGAATAAGGCCACAGGTGGACAATGAATGGTCCCTCCCAGAGGAAATAAAAGAGGAGCGAAAGGGGAGTGGAGTTTGCAGCAGACAATTAGTTCGCTTAATTGGTTCGTGACTCTCCGAGACTCCTTGCCAAGTTTTGCAGATATCGGCCTGTCAGCTCTCCAAGCCAGATAAGGTCTGTGACTGTAAATCCTCCCTTGAAAGACTTTGCTGGATGTGAATAAGCAGAATGCACAGTAAATTAATAAAAGGGTTTTTTTGTCGGGACAAGGAGTTTGCTTCATGCTCTTGGGAAGTCTAGGTCAGAACAACAGTATCAAATAACAGAAAGATGCTTTACTAACATCTAAACACATAGCAAACTTCTGCAAACAATTTGTCTTCGCTGCATAAAGCTATGTGATAAATCATGAGTATAGTCACCATAAAAATACATTCCTCATAGTCATAAGATACAACACTTAGTGATAGTCATAGGACACTAAATACGCAATCAACATAAATCATACTAGGAAACTAAATAAACCAATGTAAATCGCAAAGATAGAAGCAGCTAAGTTACAGTCATAAGTAGAGGAGGAGGTAGGTAACAGGAAAGATGAGAAGAATTATCTTCTCATTATAGTAAGAATTATAAGATTTATAAAATATATTTATTTATAAAATGATATAAGAATAATAAGAATTCAATTATCATTGAATTGAGTCCAAATTTTAGCCAATTCTGGTAACCACCTATCATTTGCTGATGGTAGGGCCCAATCTTTTGTTTTATGTGATGTCCTCCATGCTTAGTTTACTAATAACAGAACTCAAACCTCTGAGGAAAGATCACTTATTTCTTTGTATGGGAATACATTCTATTTTTTTAAAAAAAAACAGTTTTAATAAACTTTATTGTAAGATAAAATACACCAACAAAAATTAATAAAGTAAAAAGGAGACAGGTGACAAGAGACATAGAAAAGAACGAAAAAAGTAGTGATTTCTGACTTTTTTCATTGCAGCAGAATACAAAAAGAATTACAGTTTCAATTATTTGCTTTACCCTTCTAAATATTTCAAGCCATTTTTATAACCAGAAAAACACTCTAACCATCAAAATCCAAAACTAGCATTTCCTTCCCCCCCACCCCCCACCCCCGTTTTGAGTACAAAATTCAGAAGTGGTTTCCAAATGGAAACAAAAACTAAGTAAGTTCTTCCCTTTAATTAAAAGAGTAAATGTTGCCATCTCTGCCAACTCCATCACCTTAACCATCCATTCCTCTATTGTGGGGATTAATGCATCCTCCCATCTTTGGCCATACAACAAAGTCTTGACTTACAAGCATTCATTTAGTGACCATTTGATGTTGCAACACCCCTGAAAAAAAGTTGACTTGTGATTATTTTTCACATTTATGACTGTTGCAGCATCCCCATGGTCACATCTTCAAAATTCAGACTCTTGGCAACTGACTCAGTTTTACGACGGTTGCAATGTCATGGGATCACCTTTTGCAGCCGTCTGACAGGCAAAGTCAAGGGGGAAGCCAGATTCACTTAACAACTGTGTTATTAATTGCAACTGCAGTGATTCACTTAACAACTGTGGGAAGAAAAGTTATAAAATGGGGCAAAACTCACCTGTCTCACTTAGCAACAGAAATGTTTGGCTCTACCTATGATAGCTTGCGGGGAAAAATGTTGGATATGGGATTGAACTAGAGAAATGGGAGAGATTGTGGTCCCAAAATTATAAAAGGACAATGGCAACAGCTTATAAGGAAAATTTGTATAAGATGTTTTACAGGTGGCACCTATCCCCAACGAGAATAGCAAGAATGTCCAAAAACAAATCGGAAAAATGTTGGAAATGGTATCAGACACCGGGATCAGACTACCACATGTGGTGGACTTGCACAGAAACTAAAAGGTATTGGACTAAAATCTTCATGTGGTTGGAAAAAATGACACAGAAACGCATAGACTTTAAACCAGAGACTCTTTTATTGGGTATTATACCAGATACATACAATAAAGACTTGAAATATTTGATCGTAAGTATTTTAACGGCAGCCAGAATTGCATTTGCAAAAAATTGGAAAAATGAGAAAATACCAACGCAGGAGGAAGCTATTCAAAAAACAATGGAATGCGCTGAAATGAGTAAATTGACATTTGAAATCAGAGAACAAGAGGATGAAGAATGTTATAAGATTTGGGACTTGTTTTATCAATGGATACAATTACCATAATCTTGAATTGTAATAATAGAATGTGACAGGAGATATTATAAAGACATATTGCTTTTATATAGATTTTATAGATTTATAACAATGTAATGGAATATTGGTATATATATGAATTGAATATATAGATTCTATAGATTTATAACAAAGTAATGGAATATTGATATATATATATATATATATGAATTGAATATTTATAATATCTTGTTTAAAATGAAGAAATAATAATTGTAGTTGATTATATGAGATACAATGATAAAGATGTATTTATATACATTTAATAGATATTTTATGATTTTACATATAAATGAAAGTAATGATATGCAAATATATGTTGGTGAATCCTTTTTATATATACTGCAAGAAATATTAAAATAAGATAGATGATACAATTAAGATATGTTACTTTTTAATAGATTTACAATGATGTGACAGATAGTTAGCATATATATGAATTTAATCCTTAGAATACATATTCAAAAGAAAGAAATTATAAGAGTAAATTGAATATATGATTTACAATGATAATCAATGTACTAATGTATATTGAGCTGATAACTACTGATTTTATATGCAATTGAAAACGGTGATGCACAAATGTTTGTGACCAAACAACATGCTAAATAGATGTGGGGAGACAAGATAGCATTGTTCCAATATCTCAGGGGTTGCCACAAAGAAGAGGGAGTCAAACTATTCTCCAAGGCACCTGAGGGTAGAACAAGAAGCAATGGGTGAAAACTAATCAAGGAGAGAAGCAACTTAGAACTGAGGAGAAATTTCCTGACAGTGAGAACAATTAATCAGTGGAACAGCTTGCCTCCAGAAGTTGTGAATGCCCCAACACTGGAAGTCTTTAAGAAGATGTTGGATAGCCATCTGTCTGAAACGGTGTAGAGTTTCCTGCCTAGGCAGGGGGTTGGACTAGAAGACCTCCAAAGTCCCTTCCAACTCTACTATTGTATTGTATTGTATGCAACTGATGATATTTTTAATGTATATTTTTGTTTGTTTTTAAAATAAAAAAAATTAAAGAAATGTTTGGCTTAATGTGGCTTTGCGTCGAGGACTACCGGTATAAGATTCTCCCCACTGTTAACATATACAGTATAATAATAAAGTTTGAAGAGTCCGTCAAACCTAACGGGAAATCTTCAAAACACAAGACCTGTTGTCTGGCCAAATTCTCAAGATGCGCCAGAAATCTGGGTAGGTTGCTTTCATGTTCTCATCCAGCACAAAGGGACATATCCATGAGCGCAGTGGTGGGAATGCAGTACTGCAGGCAACTTCTGCTGACTTCTGGCTGCCTGCAATTTGGCAGTTCGAATCTCACCAGGCTCAAGATTGACTCAGCCTTCCATCCTTCTGAGGTCGGTCAAATGTGGACCCAGATTGTTGGGGGCAATCATCTGACTCTGCAAACCACTTGGAGAGGGCTGTAAAGCACTGTAAAGCGGTATATAAGTCTAAGTGATGTTGCTGTTGCTATCTTTTCTTCATACTCATCAACACAGGGAGCATTATGCCAAAAGGTATATCATGTAACATTCAAGTGGTCATCAGGAAAAAAAAATCATGGCCATCAAAATGAGCATTTTCCTTGAGTGGCCCAAGAAACTGCGTATTACATTTACATTTTCTCCATTAAGCCGTGACACATCAATCTCTCTGCAGGTAGTCCTTGACTTACGACCACAAGAGAGACCCACATTTCTGTGGTTAAACAAGACAGTTGTGAAGTTTGCTCCATCTTAGACCCTTCTTGCCACGGTTGTTAAGTGAACCACTACAGTCATTAAGTTAGTAACACGGTTGTTAAGTGAATCTGGCTTCCCCGTTGACTTTCTTTGTCAGAAGGTAGCTAAAGGGGATGGTATGACCCCGGGACTCTGCAACCGTCATGAATAGGGCCTGTTGCCACATGTCCAAATTTTGATTTGTAACCATGGGGACGCTGCAATACAATACAATAATACAATACAATACAATACAATAGTAGAGTTGGAAGGGACCTTGGAGGTCTTCTAGTCCAACCCCCTGCCTAGGCAGGAAACCCTATACCATTTCAGACAAATGGCTATCCAAAATCTTCTTAAAGACTTCCAGTGTTGGGGCATTCACAACTTCTGGAGGCAAGCTGTTCCACTGGTTAATTGTTCTCACTGTCAGGAAATATCTCCTCAGTTCTAAGTTGCTTCTCTCCTTGATTAGTTTTCACCCATTGCTTCTTGATCTACCCTCGGGTGCCTTGGAGAATAGTTTGACTCTCTCTTCTTTGTGGCAACCCCTGAGATATTGGAACACTGCTATCATGTCTCCCCTAGTCCTTCTTTTCATTAAACTAGACATACCCACTTCCTGCAACCGTTCTTCATATCTTTTAGCCTCCAGCCCCCTAATCATCTTTGTTGCTCTTCTCTGCACTCTTTCTACAGTCTCCACATCTTTTTTACATCGTGGCGACCAGAACTGAATGCAGTATTCCAAGTGTGGCCTTACCAAGGCATTATAAAGTGGTATTAACACTTCACGTGATCTTGATTATAGCCGTTAAGTGTGAAAAATGGTCGTAAGTCATTTTTTTCCCAGTGCCCTTGTAACTTCAAAGCATCACTAAATGAATGGTTATAGGTCAAGGGCTACCTGTATTTCCATGTTTGCCTTCACACGTCCTTTATTATTTTTTTTACCTGAATAGCACTTAGACTTATATACCGCATCGCAGTGCTTTACAGCCCTCTCTAAGCGGTTTACAGAGTCAGCATATTGTCCCCAACAATTTGAGTCCTCATTTTACTGACCTCGGAAGGATGGAAGGCTGAGTCAAGCTTGAGCCTGGTGAGATTTTTGAACTGCCAAATTGGAGGCAGTTGGCAATCAGCAGAAGCGGCCTGCAGTACTGCACCCTAACCACTGCGCCACCGGGGCTAATTGTTAAATGCAAATCCGCAAAGATCCCTTAGTTATTTTGAAAACCGGTGTCCAAAGTTATGTCAGGGTCTTTCCTGCTATACACACCCTTACTTGCTGCTAATATTGCTCACAGAGAGTAATGCTCAGGAAAACGCCGGTGCCAGAAGTTGTTTCTTCCCAAGTTGTTTGCCACCCACTTTGTGCAATCAAAACCACCGCAAAAGGTCAGAGTTTTCACAGAGCAGAAATCGCTTGAGAGCTATCCTGAAGCTTAAGGATACTCATGAGGTGATGTTTTTGTGCATTCCCAGTCTGCCTACTCATGGAATAATTATATATCAGCCCTCTGTGTCCTCGATAGGCTTCCATAGAGCTAGATCTACTTGATGGGCAGGCTGAGCTTCAAACCCTCTAGAGATCCACCCAGGAAAGCAAATTCATTTCAGGGTGGTCTGGTTATTACTAGTTATATATAAATAATTTTTCTTCAAAATATTTAATGAACAGTACATTGTCTGGGTCAAATTACTTTATACAAAAACTTGACATCAATGTGATGTGTGTGTGTGTGCGCGCGCGCCAAATACCACTCACTCATCACAAAATCTCCAGAACTGTACAGCCTACAAATTTGGCAAGTAGGTTCCTCTTGGCTTATAGGTGCTCGTTAAAAAAAGGAGTTTTCCAAATGACCATCAGATCATTAGTATTTTTTATACAGTAATTAACAAGCTCTGATGCTAAGGAATTCTACTCCCCCTCTCCACCTGAAAAGAACTCCCTTCCAACTTTCAGTTGTCTATTAACACACTCTGATGCTAAGGACTTCTACTCCCCCTCCCCACCTGAAAAGAAATCATTTCTAACTGCCAGTTGCCTCACATTCCGCTTCCTCAGTTCAAACTGGCAGACGTTCCACTCTTTCACTCAGGAGTGGTCTGGGGCTCCTTATAATACTAAACGTTGGTATCCCACCAAATGTCTATGGAACTGCTTCCGGACTCAAGGTGGCGGGAGCGATATTCCCTTATGTGTTTCAATCACCGACCACCACCGAGCCAATGGATTGAACTGTAGTGAACTTGATTTCTCCTGCATTGCCCGATCACATAGTTTTGGCGCAAAGCACCACTGTTAGCGAAAACGGGGCGCAGGCAGGATTTGTAGCCTGGATGGCCTCCTGCAGCACACTGCCAGACAAAACAAGTTGCAGAGGGGCCGCATGTGGCCCCCCACGCACCCTATTATAGCCAGCAAAGTGCTGCCGAAGGCCATCCATGCCAAAAATGGGGCACAGGGGGGAGGGGGAGGCAAGGTGCTGCAGGAGCCATCTGTCCCATCTGTTAAGTAAGCTCCCCGTTAGGAGGGCGAGTGCGCAACAAAGCGTAATGAGAGTGGTGTTGGAGAACACACAAACCAGCATACAGAGACATTACAGTTTAAATAGGTTTTTACTTTCGTGGAAAATAGAGGTATTCAAAGTCCAATTAAACAGTCCAAGTCACACACAGTTCAGTCAGTCAGTTATCAAATAATCAGTTCAGCACACAAAGTCGCTAACAGTAGCAAAACTCACAGTAACTCACAAGCAGTATTCACCGATCAGCATCTAACGAACAGAGAGCTAATAGTCATTCTGGCTCCCTCTAATGGCTGCTTGTGGTAAGGTCAACCAATCACATTACAGCAGTACTTAAAGCTACAGTACTACCATCATGGTTTATATATTGCTGACCCGACCGTTAGCTTACATTCCTAACACCGTCTCCCTCACCTGGCCAGCCCATGGAAAACTACAATGTGGTTGTAGTGAAGAAATCCAGTTTGCCGCCCCTGCTTTAGACCAATTAGTGCTCCATCTGCAAGTCCCCGTCTGCATTGTCGTTATAGATTTTTTTAAAGTATGCCTTCTTGAGCTTTAAAAAAAACCCACATGCGATATAAATGTAGTATAATAGAATAGTACGTCGGCTTCCTCTTCATCCTTGGATTCCCCTACCTTCGGTATGCCTGTTGGTTTTAAAAAGAGCATTAAAACTCTTTCATTTATTTATTTCATTTTTGTATAGTGCCTGAAAACTGTTTCTAAATGAGAAGCCAACGATAAAAATGGAGCTTTTATCAGACACAATGACAAACAGACACAAATTTACAATACAATACAATAGCAGAGTTGGAAGGGACCTTGGAGGTCTTCTAGTCCAACCCCCTCCCTATGCAGGAAACCCTATACCGTTTCAGACAGATGGCTATCCAACATCTTCTTAAAGACTTCCAGTGTTGGGGCATTCACAACTTCTGGAGGCAACTTCTGTTCCACTGATTAATTGTTCTGTCAGGAAATTTCTCCTCAGTTCTAAGTTGCTTCTCTCCTTGATTAGTTTCCACCCATTGCTTCTTGTTCTACCCTCAGGGGCCTTGGGGAATAGTTTGACTCCCTCTTCTTTGTGGCAATCCCTGAGATATTGGAACACTGCTATCATGTCTCCCCTAGTCCTTCTTTTCATTAAACTAGACATACCCAGTTCCTGCAACCGTTTCTCATATGTTTTAGCATCCAGTCCCCTAATCATCTTTGTTGCTCTTCTCTGCACTCTTTCTAGAGTCTCCACATCTTTTCTACCTCATGGCGACCAAAACTGAATGCAGTATTCCAAGTGTGGCCTTACCAAGGCATTATAAAGTGGTATTAACACTTCAGGTGATCTTGATTCTATCCCTCTGTTTATGTAGCCTAGAACTGTGTTGGCTTTTTTGGCAGCTGCTGCACACGGCTGGCTCATATTAAAATAGTTGTCCACTAGGACTCCAAGATCCCCCTCACAGTTACTACTGTTGAGCAAGGTACCACCTATTCTGTACCTGTGCATTTCATTTTTCTTGCCTAAATGTAGAACCTTACTCTTTTCACCATTGAATTTCATTTTATTAGATAGTGCCCAATGTTCAAGTTTGCCAAGATCCTTCTGTATCTTAAGCCTGTCTTCTGGAGTGTTGGCTATTCCTGCCAGCTTTGTGTCATCTGAAAATTTGATGAGTTCCCCATTTATTCCCTCATCCAAATCATTGATGAAGATGTTGAAGAGTACTGGGCCTAAAACAGAGCCTTGGGGTACTCCACTGCATACTTCCCTCCATGTAGATGCAGTTCCATTGAGGACTACACGTTGAGTGTGGTTGGTCAGTCAGTTATGAATCCATCTGGTGGTGATGCTGTCTAACCCACATTCTTCTACTTTATCTAGTAGTAGGTTATGGTCTACCTTATCAAATGCCTTACTGAAGTCCAAGTAAACTATATCGACAGCATTCCTCTGGCCCACTAATTTTGTCACTTTGTCAAAGAATGCAGTAAGATTAGTCTGGCATGATCTGTTTTTGACAAACCCATGTTGGCTAATTCATTGCTTGATTATCTTTTCCAGAATCTTTCCTGGTATTGAGGTCAGGCTGATAGGTCTGTAGTTTCTTGGATCTGTTTTTTTCCTTTTTTGAAGATGGGAACCACATCAGCTCTTTTCCAGTCCTCTGGTAGTTCCCCGGTGTTCCAGGATCTCTGAAAGATATAGTTCAGTGGTTCTGAGATCTCGTCTGCAAGTTCCTTCAGAACCCTGGGGTGTAATCCGTCCGGTCCTGGTGATTTGAACTCGTCTAGGATAGACAGGTGCTCATTTACAATTTTCTTCCCTATTTCAACTCGTGTTCCTAATCTGATTTTTGTGGTGCTGTTTTTGCTAGGTTGGACTGTTTTATCCCTTTGTGTAAAGACAGATGCAAAAAATGAGTTAAATAGTTCTGCTTTCTCCCTGTTGCTTGTCACTTTCTTGCCACTTTCTCCCAACAATGGACCAATTGTTTCCTCAACTTTTTTCTTGTTTTTAACATGTTGGAAGAAGCTTTTTTTGTTATCTTTTACTTTTGTGGCAAGCCTTTCTTCATTGTGAGCCTTAGCTTTCCTTACTTCATCTTTACAGGCTCGGGCTATTTGCTGATATTCTGCCTTAGTTATGTCCCCCTCTTTCTACTTTTTATACTTATCTTTTTTGTCTTTCAATTTGTCAGAGATTTCTTTATGCAGCCATGCTGGTTTCTTTTGGGAGCTGTTATTTTTCTTCTTCATTGGTATTGTGCTAGACTGAGCTTTTGTAATCTCATTTTTCAAAATTTCCCAAGCTTCTTGAGTTGTTTTCCCCTTGAGGATTCTCATCCATGGAATTCTTCCCAAGCTCTCTCTAAGTTTATTGAAATTAGCTCTCTTAAAGTCCAAGACTCTAGTTTGACTTTGTTCTACTACTTGTGTTTGCATAATGTTGAATTCCAATATTGCATGGTCACTTGCCCCCAGAGTTCCTATGGCTTCAACACCTTCTATCATTTCCTCTCTGTTAGTGAGAATTAAGTCCAATATGGCTGATCCCCTTGTTCCCTTCTCTACTTTTTGGGAAACAAAGTTGTCTGATAGGTTCCTGTTGGATCTTCCACTTGGTGCAGAGTTTGTTTCCCAGTTGATGTCAGGGTAGTTAAAATCTCCCACTACTATTATGGTGTGCTTCCTACATATCTTAGTTAGCTGACTAGCAAAAAGTTCATCTACTTCTGTGTGGCCTGTAGTATAGACCTATGGGAATGTCGTTTCTCCCCCAACCTTTAATATTGACCCAAATGCATTCAAGATAGTTCTCATCATTGTTGTGCTCTATTTCTGTAGAGACGTAGTTATTTCTTATATATAGTGCAACTCCACCTCCTCTTTTATTTGGTCTATTTCTTTTAAATAATTTAAATCCTTCTAGCTGTATGTTCCATTTGTGGGTTTCATCCCACCAAGTTAACCAAATTTAACTGACTTAGTGGTATCCTTCGAGCGTCTTTAAAATTATTTGCAATGTTACAAAATGTTGACTGGGGAATCCTAGCAGTTGGAAGTCCATACATGTTAAAAGTTGTCACGGTCGATCGAGAAATATTGCCCAAAAATGTAAGAGAGGCTATCAACGCTCAATCTGTCCCATTTTTTTTCCTGCCTTTCCAGAAATGTTCAGGCACATGGGACGGTTGCAGAGCATAGCAAGACCACTAGAAAAAGAATGCATCTTTTGGGTCTGTTGAGCCTTGCAGATATTATTTATTGCAAGTCACCGAGAGACCACAGGAACTCACCCGGCGTAACGCCGATAAATCTAGCAGGATCGCTAAAAATAATTAATAGGAGTATCTGATCATGCAAACCCATTTGAGAGGAATCATCACTCCGTGTTAAGGATTATTCTTTTTCTCTCGCGCTTAAACACAGACACCAGACAGAAGTAACAGGATGGAATAAGGAATATAAAGCCAGGAAGTCTAAAAACATACTATTGATTACACACAAGAAGTGTTGAAGCTTCATCTCCTAGGTGGTCCTTTTTCTCAACTCAAGAAGCAGACAACTATAATTAAAAACAAATGGTTAAGAAGAAGGGAAAAGAAAGAGAAGGAAAAAAGAAAAGGAAAAAAGAAGAACTGAGCACGCATCCCAGTCTCCTCAATGTAAAAATCAGAATTTCCCTAATTCGCTCCACATTTTAAAGCACTCTAGCGGGCTTCTGGTGATCAAGATGTATTCCAAACCCAGAGTAATTCAACTAACAAGCATCTCTGGGTACAGTTCAGGGGGGGAAATAGCTTTTCTGTCTTCTAAGAATAAAAAAAATGAATATATGGAGCCACATGGATGTAAGAGCTGAAAACCCTAATGCAGTGATGGCTAACCTTTTTGTAATGCAATGCGTGCGTGACTTCCACACCAGGGGTGAAATCCTACTGGTTCGGACCGGTTTGGGAGACCACTGCCACGGAATGGCTGTTTGCTTTCTTCCTTCTCCTACCACGAAACGAAAGCGAACGGCATTTCCGCGGCAGTGTTCTGGGAGGGTAGGCGGACATTTGCAGCCAGGCGGGGAGGGAAGCGAGAACGGTGGCAGGAGCCCCTTCCAAGCGCAGTACATGGAGGTGGCAGGCAAGGTAGCCCCAATGCACCTGTTACCGGGGAGGCACAGCGGTCGCTCGGCCAGGGCAGCCTCAGCGGGGGCTGCATCAGCCTCTCCACCCACGCCATGTCCCGTTCCGGCGGCCATGCAACCAGAAGTGCGGTGACATGGTGTTTGCCAAGATGAAATGCTGCCACCCAGGCCAAAGGGAAAGCGCTGCAAGGTCCATGGTGGCGGGGTCGGGCCTGGCCCTCTCCCCGCGTGGGAGGCTGAGTGATGTCAAGTTGGCCACGCCCACTCAGTCATATGCACACACACACCCAGCCACAGAACCAATAGTAACATTTTTTGAAACCCACCCCTGATGCACGCCCCCCCCCACTTTCCCTGCCCCTGTGCATGCACGCACGGCCCCCCCGCACATGCCCTGCCCCCCACGCATGTGCAGCAGAGACTCAATGACCAGCTGGCCGGCCGGAGACGTGTGCTCATAAGCAGTGAAGCTGAACTAGAGTAGCGGCTTGCATGCCCACAAAGGAGGTGCTGCGTACCACCTGTGGCACGCATGTCATAGGTTCGCCATCACAGAAATAGAATATTTTGTTTGGCCAAGTATGATTAGATATACAAGGAATCTCTCTTCAATGCAGAAGCTCTCTTTGTACACGCAAAACAACAGAGCAAATAATCATAATAACAATGCCAATAAGAGCAGGTAGTAAGGAAGATAAGAAGGATAACAATACTATAGCCCTACAACATGGGTAAATATCCTTAGGCATAAGACAGTGCTGTGGGAATTAGGTATTCAGTTGAGTGATGTCACAAGGGAAAAAACTCTCCCTGTGTCTAGTTGTTTTGGCCTGTAATGCTTAGTGCCATCTGGAGGGGAGGAGTTAAAACAGGTTATGTCCAGGATGTGAGAAGTCTATAGATAAGTTCAGGACTCCTTCTGACCTGCGCAATATATGGGTCTTCTATGGAAGGTGGGCTGGTTGAAATTGTAGTGAAAAGTAGTGAAACAATCTTCTGCAACAACATTACACAACATATCTCAACCTAACCAGGGGTGAAATCAACTTACCTTCACTACCAGTTCGCAAATGTGAGTGCATGAGCATGCGCACTTCGCTCGCACATGCCACCTCCGTGCATGCGCAAGACCTTCCACACATGTGCAGGACCTTCCATGCATGCGCAGGACCTTCCACCATCATGCCCCGTTTTTAATGCTTTGTGCATGCGCTGGAACATCCGCGCATGCACAGAGCATCAAAACCGGGACGTGATGACGTCCGGGCAGATGGGCGAAGCCTCGCACCGCCAGCGCTACCGGTTCGCCCGAACTAGTTGGAACCGGCTGAATTTCACTACTGAACCTAACCCAATACACCAAAATTTCAATTTCGCTAACATTGAAATAGTATACCCAGAATCATGGAACTCATCAACCTGGACTTTACTACCTACTTTCAGTCTGATGCACAACTATACCAACAAATCAGAGGAATACGAATAAGGTTACCACTCGCAGGACTCATAGCAGGAACTATAATGCAGCATCTAGAAACTATAATACTCCGGCACATACGACTAAAAATAAAGATCCGGTATGTGGATGAGACACTACTAGAGAAGATACATGGAATGATCAACAACATCCTCAAAGGATTAAAATTCAGAAGGGAAGAAGAAAACAACAACATACTACCCTTCCTGGATATTCTCATCAGCAGAGGAAACGGCAGCAAATTAGAAACACAAGTCTATGAAAATACGACCCACACTCGCTAAGTGGGCCACTGCAAAATTAATCCAACTTCCCGTAAGAACATACAATACAATACAATAGCAGAGTTGGAAGGGACCTTGAAGGTCTTCTAGTCCAACCCCCTGCCTAGGCAGGAAATCCTATACCGTTTCAGACAAATGGCTATCCAACATCTTCTTAAAGACTTCCAGTGTTGGGGCATTCACAACTTCTGGAGGCAAGCTGTTCCACTGATTAATTGTTCTAACTGTCAGGAAATTTCTCCTCAGTTCTAAGTTGCTTCTCTCCTTGATTAGTTTCCACCCACTGCTTCTTGTTCTACCCTCAGGTGCCTTGGAGAATAGTTTGACTCCCTCTTCTTTGTGGCAGCCCCTGAGATATTGGAAGACTGCTACCATGTCTCCCCTAGTCCTTCTTTTCATTAAACTAGACATACCCACTTCCTGCAACCGTTCTTCATATCTTTTAGCCTCCAGCCCCCTAATCATCTTGGTTGCTCTTCTCTGCACTCTTTCTAGAGTCTCCACATCTTTTCTACATCGTGGCGACCAAAACTGAATGCAGAATTCCAAGTGTGGCCTTACCAAGGCATTATAAAGTGGTATTAACCCTTCACGTGATCATGAGAAACATGAGGTTTGCAAGCCTATGTCCTCTTACAGGGTCTTACACTCAAATTTAATGAAGAATGTGCCTCTTTCTTTGTAAATTTGTTCAGCATATTTACTGAGCTGATATGCTCAGCCGGGCATTGTTTATTATTCACATTATTCAGATGAGCACTGCAGCAACCCAGAACACCAGAAAAAGGAAACAGACCTCCTTATATAACATCTTCATAACAAAATGGATACCCATGCAACTTTATCAAAAAAATCCACTGAAACTACCATCAAAGGATGCTGTACATAAAAAAAAAACAGCTCTGAAACAACCAACACACTATCACAACCACCCAGCATCACCACAGCACACAAACTAACTGAAGTCCTCCCAATCCTATTGAGTAAACCAAAAGATACATTCGCCCAAGAAAGTGTGTGTGTGGGGGGGTGTAAACAGTAGTGTCAGGGTTCCAAATAGCATCCAATATAAAATCGGAGTCGGAGGCAAAAGATTCCTCAAAGTTCCAATTTATTAAAAGAGCCATGTTGGCACATCTGGGAAAACCAGAATCTGAAAGCTTCCAGGTTTTCCCACTCAGTTGAAAGTTCAAGATCCTGCCCCAACACCCACCAGTTCATCCCATGGCCCAATCTTCCACTGCCATGAAGGCAGATTCCTCCCATCCAGTTCCGGCCAGGTGCAGAGACAAAGACCACCTTGAGTTTCTAAGAAGAATGTTATTATGGCTACATATCACCCCACTCCACATAATCTCCCCTCCCATTTTCCCATAGGAAGTGTGGCAGGCCTGACGTCCCAAAAAGAAAAGACGGCTTGTACACATGACAAGTAGTTCACCTACAACAGGGGTGTCCAAACTTGGGAACTTTAAGACTTGTGAACTTCAACTCCCAGAATTCTGGCTGGGGAATTCTGGGAGTTGAAGTCCACAAGTCTTAAAGTTCCCAAGATTGGACACCCCTGACCTACAATCTACAGTCTAGGCAGGGATGTCAAACTCGATTTCATTGATGGCTGCATCAGGATTGTGTTTGACCTTGGGGTGCGGAGGGGGGGCTGGCCAGGGTCTGCATCACTTGTGTCGAGGGCACCTGTGGTAATAATAAATAATAATAATAATAAATTTGAATTTATTAGCCGCTCCCTTTCCACACAGGACTCGGGGCGGCGTACAATAAGACATATAAAAACATAAAACATATGTGCAAACACATAAACATCCAAATACACACATATACAAAGACATACATGCACGGAGGAGGTAGCAAATTACATCACATTTGGACAGTTAAAAATCACCATTAAAAAAACCCATTAATAATAACACAATTTAAAAAATTTAAAAGGACTGTCAGGAGGAATAAGAAAAAATTTACGGTTGAGCCAGGCCAGATAATTGAAAGAGGTGGGTCTTCAGCTGTACACGGAAGGAGCGGAGATCGGAAGTAATCCTGATGTCACGGGGGAGGTCATTCCACAGGGCTGGGCCCATCACAGAGAAGGCTCTGCTCCTGGGTGTCACCCCCCGACACTGTTTAGTGGACGGCACCCGAAGAAGTCCCTCTCTGTGCGAGCGGATTGGTCGTAGGGATGTATGGGGCAGGATGCGATCCCGCAAGTAACTAGGTCCTGTGCCATGGAGCGCTTTGAAGATCGTAATCAAAACCTTGAAACGCACTCGGTAGACTACAGGAAGCCAGTGCAGCTCGCGCAGGAGAGGTGTTACAGGGGAGTATCTAGTCCTCCCCATAATCACCCGCGCGGCCGCATTCTGGACCAACTGCAGTCTCCGAGTGCATCTCAAGGGAAGCCCCATGTAGAGAGCATTGCAGTAGTCCAAGCGAGACGTCACCAGCGCGTGGGTGACTGTGCGTAGGGCATCCCGGTCCAATAAGGGGCGCAATTGGCGCATCAGGCGAACCTGATGGAACGCCCCCCTTGCCACGGCTGTTACATGGTCATCCATGGACAGCCGGGCATCCAGGAGGATGCCCAAATTGCGCACCCTTTCCACGGGGGCCAGTTGCTCGCCCCCAATGGCCAGAGATGGAAGCAACTGGTTGAACGGGAGGCCGGAAGCCACAGCCACTCCGTCTTGGAAGGGTTGAGTTTTAGTCGGTTGCCATCCATCCAGACCCGTACGGCCTCCAAACACCGGGACATCATTTCAACGGCCTCGTTGGGGTGGTTCGGGGTGGAAATGTATAGCTGAGTATCATCAGCATACAGATGATATCCCACCCCAAAACCACGGATGATCTCGCCCAGCGGTTTCATATATGTGTTGAACAGGAGAGGCGAGAGCACCGACCCCTGTGGCACCCCACATGTGAGGGGGCTCAGGGTCGATCTCTGCTCCCCTGCCAACACACGATGCATCCGGCCAGAGAGGTAGGAGCCAAACCACCGTAAAACGGTGCCCCTGACTCCCAGCCCCTCTAGCCGGTGCAACAGGATACCATGGTCGATGGTATCGAACGCCGCCGAGAGATCTAATAGGACCAGGATAGAGGAACAACCCCTATCTCTGGCCCTCCAGAGATCATCAACCAACGCGACCAAGGCCGTCTCCGTGCTGTGCCCGGGTCGGAAGCCGGACTGGCGCGGGTCTAGATGTTGGACTGGCGCGGGTCTAGATGGTGTCCCAGGTGGGGCTGGGGGGGGGGCTCCTCCTGCAACATTCTGCCATTTAAAATGAACCTTGAGAGGGCTCATGCGGCCCTCCCAGACTGTGTTTTCGGCCACGCCAGCCTCCTGCAGCCCCCTGCGCAAGGCCCTCCCGAGCTCCATTTTTGCTGGCAGAGGGCTGCAAGACGCTGTCGTGGCCAAAACTGGAGCCCGGGAGGGCCACACGCAGCCCTCCCAAGCTTCGTTTTCGCTAGCAGAGGCACCGCAGGGCGGTCCTTCACTGTTTCCAATCTGGCCCGTGGCCCTTGAGTTTGACACCCCTGGTCTAAAGGATTATAACAGCAATTGTGTAGAACAGGCAGGCAGAAGACTAGAAGACTGAACACATCCATGGATACCAACTAAAGATCGGAACAAGCAATGAAAACTGCTTCATTTCATAACACATGGCCAAACTCAACCATAGTTTCAACTGGGAATCTGTAAGTGTCCTGTTGGAAGAAATGTCCATCTGGGGTTCAGTTCCAAGTGGGGAAAAAGACACTGGAAATATGGAGGCTGTTTGGAAAGGTGGTTTAATGGTGGACAGGATCACATGCCTTGGAGCTCCTGGGTGAAAAAAGGGAAGAGATGATGAGACTCCCTGGGTTTTATGCCCTCTCTGGGCTTTGAACTTCCTGGGACACAGGAAGAATATCCTGATTGGTTGCTGCCAGAGGTCATAGCTAGCTTTGTAGGTTGTCTGTGTGCTACGTTTGGTTGAAACTTGGAGGGTGGTGCAATGAAGGGCAATTAAATGGCTCTGCCTGAAGGGGGTAAATCTTTGTTATGCAGAATAGACTGGCCCATTGACAAAGGTGGGGGAAGCGAAATTTCTGCCTCTCTGAATTCCTACTTCTCTTTTTAGGGGAAATATTCTGCCTTTTTAACATTTCCTAAAATATTTCATCTTCTAGGAGAGGGGTGGGTTTTAACTTCCTACAGTCCTAGATGAAGCTAAATCCAAAATCACTCAGGAATTCCTGGGAGCTTGGCATTTGGATAAATCAGTCATCCTTACACACAGATGTAAAACTATATTTACATACACTTCAAGGGACTCAAAAACGCTAAGAAGGAAACAAAAAGATCAGAAGACATCCTCTGAAGCAGCCAACGCCCAGATGATACGTAGGGATGAACTCCAGACAATCAAGCAGAAAACAATACCCTAATCAACGAGAAAGCCACACCCTCACCAACGCTGTCAGAGCAACCTACTGCAGCGGCCCTCAACTTTTTGGGCACCAGTTCCAACAGTTCCATGTAGAGAGGTTTTTCGGTGGTCCAGAGGAGCTGTGGTTTCTTGTGCTGCGTGCATCCTACGGATAGGGCTTCGCTTGATTGCGCGCCCTGGTCGCTGGCATGTTACGGCCCAGGGCCAGTCCAAGGACCGGGAGTTTGGCACCTCTGAGTTACTGTATATAAACAGGGAGCCAACCCCAGACTCACTAAGCCTGATGTTTATTTATTATTATTTATTTGATTTGATTTCTAGACCGCCCCCTCTCCCCGAAGGGACTCGGGGCGGTGTACAAGTACCAAATTAAAAAACCTTACAAATAATCATAAATATAGTTAAAATCGAATTAAACTTTAAACCCCTGTACAAATTTATAAAAATTAAAAGCTTAACCTAAGACCAAAATTTAAAAATACAGACTGAGGTGGGAGAGCTGGAATTAGGCCAAGCCGGCTAGATTAAACAGGTGGGTTTTGAGCTTCTTACGGAAGGAGCGGAGGTCCGTGGTTGTTCTAATATCAGGGGGAAGGTCATTCCATAGGGTCGGGCCCATCACAGAGAAGGCCCTTCCCCTGGGCGTCGCCCGCTGGCACAGCCTAGTGGAGGGCACCCGGAGGAGTCCCTCTCTGTGTGAGCGAATCGGCCGAAGGGATGTGTGGGGCAGGATACGATCCCGCAAATAACTAGGCCCTGTGCCATGGAGCGCTTTGAAGATGATAATCAGCACCTTGAAACGCACCCGAAAAGCTACAGGTAGCCAGTGCAGCCCACGCAGGAGAGGTGTTACGTGGGAGTATCTAGCGACTCCCGAGACTGCCCGCGCGGCCGCATTCTGAACCAACTGCAGTCTTCGGGTGCATCTCAAGGGGAGCCCCATGTAGAGAGCATTACAGTAGTCTAGCCGGGACGTCACAAGCGCATGGGTGACTGTGCGAGGGGCGTTCCGGTCCAATAGGGGACGCAATTGGCGCACCAGGCGAACCTGGTGAAACGCCCCCCTTGCCACGGCTGTCACATGGTCGTCCATTGACAGCCGGGCATCTAGGACGCCCAAATTGCGTACCCGATCCACGGGGGCCAGATGTTTGCCCCCAATGGCCAGTGATGGAATCAGCTGGTTGAACCGGGGTGCCGGTAGCCACAGCCACTCCGTCTTGGACGGGTTGAGCTTGAGTCCGTTACTTCCCATCCAGATCCGTACGGCTTCCAGACACCGGGACATCACTGACGGCATCGTTGGGGTGGTTCGGGGTAGAGATGTACAGCTGGGTGTCATCCGCGTACAGATGGTAATCTACCCCGAACCCACGAATGATCTCGCCCAGCGGCTTCATATATGCATTGAACAGGAGAGGCGAGAGGACCGACCCCTGTGGCACCCCACAAGTGAGCGGCCTGTTGTTACCTAGATAGGTTATAAAATGTCGCCAAGCAAAAAAAAGAAAAGAAAAGTGCAGAGAGCATTAAGGACTCCAAAAGGACAGCCACAGAATGCTGGAGGAGATGGGGAACCCACACATTTTCATTGAAAAAAAAGCAATATAACAAGCAATTAAATATCTAAATGTCTTTTTTAAAAACTGTACAATTGCATCTTAACTTTAATAAAGTTTGTCCTCATTTCTGAATATTATTTCAAGCGCTTAAGTGGCACAATACAATCAGCCACAACTGTCATGTTTTAGTTTGTTGAATAAAGTGTAGCTTACTATCATATCTGAACCCAATCAATGGCTTGGATCTCCACAGTAAAATATTATTTAGTACAGCTGGATCTAAAAATTAGCAAGGCATATACAGTATCCAGAGTCCCTTCTCAGAGTCTTATACATTCAAACATATTCCACCTTCTCCCTCCCACATTCATTGTTGGCATGTTGAATTATTCCTATTTTCAAACAAATGCAACAGTAAATAAGGAAAAAAAATGTTTTTATTCATTATTTAACCAAAGTGCGATATTGAAGTAAAAGTTATCAAGAGGAATGCATTTCATCATAATAGCTTCCAATAAGGTATTGGAATATCCATCAAGCTCAGTGGCTAAGACACTGAGGTTGTTGTCCAGAAAATCGGCAATTCCACGGTTTGAATCCCTAGCGCCGCATAACAGAGTGAGCTCCCGTGACTTGTCCCAGCTTCTGCCAACCTAGCAGTTCGAAAGCACGCAAAAAATGCAAGTAGAAAAATAGGGACCACCTTTGGTGGGAAGGTAACAGCATTCTGTGCACCTTCAGCGTTTAATCATGCCGGCCACACGACCACGGAGACATCTTCGGATAGCGATGGCTCTTTGGCTTTGGAACGGAGATGAGCACCGCCCCCTAGAGTCGGGAACAGTTAGCACATATGTGCGAGGGGAAATTTTACCTTTAAGGTATAATCATATACTTTATATAAGGTATAATCATAGTACCTTCCCATAAAGTGGGGGGAGTCTTGATTTAATTAAAAAGAACAGAGAAAATGAATGTGGAACTTTTTAAAAAGGAAAAGATTTTTAAAAAGTGAAATAGCAGCACTGCATATACAAAGTCTTACCATACGTCCCTAGAGGATTATAGTTTTACAAACCACTTTGCATAATAGATGGCCCCAGTTACTCAGTGAAGACTTAATGTTATTATCAACCTACTATGAATGAATTGCTTACACACGTGTAGTTTATATGTGGACAATTAACACGAAATCGTCTCCCGCTGCTAAGAGCTGGAGAACTAAACCTTTCAGAGCGTTGACAAGACACAACTGTCTTTGGGAACCAAAGGCAAACTTTCCAAGTCAACTGTCAGGCAATAATAATAATAATGGCTACATTTTGGAAGTGTGGGGGGGGGGGGAAGGTGCGTTTGATTTCTGGGAGAACTACAAAGGCAAAGATTTTGCCTATTTGGACAGAAAATAAGCCCATGTGTCATCTACAAAGATTCATGAAGTGGCATGAAAGCAGCAGACTCACAGTTCATTTTTATTACATTTCCTGTGCGTCATAACCCCTACAAAGGCACTGTTCCACTGAAATGAATTAATACCAAGCAAAAAAAATAAAAAAAATAAACCACGAGTTTCTTCAATATAGGTCCTTTTCATTACTCCATAGTGTGGCACTGTTAAACTTCAAGCTGCTTTCGAAAAACGTTCTAGCAACAGGGGGTAAATGGTATTTTTTCAAGCACAGAAGTGTACTCAGCAGAGATACAGCGAACATAGGGGGGGAAAAACACCCAGACTTAAAAACTAAAGACGCTACGGATTTGACCTTATTAATAGTTTTTTTTTTAAAGCAGGAAGCGTAAATATCCTCTCCAATAGGAAGCCCTAGCAACATTTGACAAAAAAAAGACACTGAGAAACAAACTTCTTGGATTCCGCCCAGGTAACTAACATGAAAAACAAATTATGTGTCCGGTTGATGGCACAGTCCTGAACTGCTAGTCTCTTCTCTTCTACAGGGAAAATAATGTCATTTGGGGGTCCTTGGTGCTGTCTGAGCTTGTTTTCTTGCAGACGTTTTTTTTACCATACTAAGTAACATCATCAGTGCTAATAGAGAGTGGGGTTTGCTCTCGTTTTATATATTAGTGACTTGTCCTGTTAATGGAAGTATTAGTGGGAGTGGTCTTGATTGGGCTGTTCTTCACTGTTAGCTTGTTTGTCTTGAGTTGGCAGTTCCCTGTTTGGAGTCTGGTATATACTCCCTGATTGTTCATCAAGAATTAATCCTTGTGTTAATTCTCTCCTTATTTGGATGTTGGTTGCTGTTGAGGAGGTGTTTTAGTCTTTTTGGATTCCTTGTTGGCTTTTTGACTCTCTCTTTTGAATGGTGTGTAGATATTGTTTATCTCAATGTGCCACTTGATGGCTGATTTGTCTTGAATGCCAGGTTTCCAGGAATTCTTTGGTGTTTTTGGACTTGGCTTGGTCTAGGACAGTGATGGTGAACCCTTTAGACACCAAGTGCCCAAACTACGCGTGCATGCTCAAATCTAAAGGTGTGCCCATGCACAAGCAGCAGACACCCGAAGACCAGCTGGCCGGTGGGAGGCAAGGCATCCCAACACCGGCAGCGTGGCAAGAGGTAAGATCTTTTTCTTTCGTGAGCTTCTGTTTCGTCATTGGCAGGGAAAGAGAAGCTCACGAAAGAAACACGCAGGTGCCAGCAGAGAAGGCTCTGTGTGCCACCTCTGGCATGCGCGCCATAGGTTCGCCATCACGGGTCTAGGATGCTCAGTTTCCCAGTTGACACTGTAGATAAATCTGTCTATATATTCTGGAGTTTTCATCATGTCTTTTGATTGCAAGTTGGTGTCCATGGATGCCATAAGCACCAACTAATGCCAAGGCTTTCCCTGCCTGGACAACAGAGAGCTAAAAAAGTTTTCTTATCTTGCCGTGAGCAGCAGGACTGCAGGGATAATGTTACAAGTGTTCCAACATCCATCCTCAGAGTAGTGATTTTTGTTTACCAATGCAAGAGGCAATTTAAAAGAGAATTTCCAAAGGATTTGTGTTCTCCGCTGTGTATATTTATACATTTGCATTCTTTCTGATAAGGCCATTCTGGGGTTAACTGAGGGGGCGTTTGCTGTTCTTGTTGCTTCTGCTGCTGTTTCTTGGCAAATCTTTGCAGAGTTTATGATAACTATCATATCTCACGGAGTTTATTAACATTCAATGTTTCACAACATTCAGCGGCAGAAAACGACTAAACGGTCAAAAGGAGGTTGAATTAAGCAACCTTTTAATTGGCCTTAAACTGACACTAACAGTTTGTTGGTGTTTTGTCTTGCCCATTGGAAGCCTTGCTTCCCAAAATAAATCGACGGGTTTGGGGACATACCATATTTTTCGGAGTATAAGACGCATCGGAGTATAAGACGCAGTAAGGTTTGAAAGAGGAAAATTTTAAAAAAAAGTTTTTGCACTCTGCAAACCACCGAAAAACGGCTCGTTTTTCACAAAAATGGGCCCATTTTTTTTTGAAAAAAAGGGCACAAATAGCCCTTACGAGGCTTGTAGAGTGCTCCTGGGGAGGGTGGGGGGCAAAAACGAGCAAAAATGGCCCATTTGTTGGGAAAACAGGCCTGTTTTTTTCAAAAAAAAAAAAAAAGAAGGGCATGGATAGCCTTTAGGAAGCTTGTAGAGTGCTGCTGGGGACTGAGGGGGGCAAAAACAGGCCATTTTTCGCTCATTTCTGCCCTCCCCAGCCCCCAGGAGCTCTCTGAAAGCCTTCTAAAAGCTATGCACAGCCATTTTGGTGAAGGGGCGGGGTTTCAGGAAACAAAACAGCCTCCCCCACCCCCACCCCGGAGGCCCTCCAGAGCGAGAAAAACAGACCCTATGGGCAAACCGGACGTTTGGGAACAGACTTCCGGTTTGCTCGTAGTGTCATTTTTTGCCCTCCGGAGCCTTCAGGGAAGCTTTCTGAGGGCTCCTGAATTCTCTGGAGGGCTAAAACAGGGCGTACGAGCAAACCGGAAGTTTGGAAACAAACTTCTGGTTTGCTCATAGGGCAGGTTTTAGCCCTCCTGAGCCTTCAGGAGCCTCCAGGAGGCTTCCCTGAAGGCTCCGGAGGGCAAAAAACAACCCTATGAGAAAACCGGAAGTGTCATTTTTTGCCCTCCGGAGCCTTCAGGGAAGCCTTCTGAGGGGTCCTGAATGCTCTGGAGGACTAAAACAGGCCCTACGAGCAAACCGGAAGTCTGTTCCTGAACTTCCGGTTTGCCTGTAGGGCTGTTTTTTTGTGCTCCAGAGGCTTCAGGGAAGCCTCTGGCAGGCGAAAAATGGCTTCAAAAGAAGGCCGAAGTCAGCTGACAGGGCAAGCTTCACGTGCCCTGACAAATGGCTCCGCGTGCCACCTGTGGCACACGTGCCATAGGTTCGCCATCACAGCTATAGGGTTTCATGCTTGAGCTGGGTTTAGACTAGAAGACCTCCAAGGTCTCTTCCAACTCTGTTATTCTGTTATGTTCTGTTATCCCCTCCTCATCTCAAAAGCCTTGTGCCCTTTTGCTGGTTCGTTTCGAGTATTACACGGCTGGGACCACTCCTTCCTATTAAGCTTTTTCAGTTCAACGGGCAGGAAAAATTGCCTTCGGCCATCTCCCACTATCAAGGCAGGAAAAATCCATTTCCTCACCCACAGCTAGTCAATCACTTCTGTCTTCTAAGATAAGTAGGCACAAGAAACTTTGCTATTATCTGTGGACTGTCGCAAAGGAAATAGTTTTGAATCTTTTTGTCCAAAAGTCACACTTGAACTCCCTGTGACCTCTGCACAAATCCAGAGCCCAGCCAAGAACCACCCAAGCAGCCTGAAGATATCTAAATGTGCAGCAACTGTCCTCACAGTATCAGTCCTTTTAAAACAGACACAGACATCATCACAGGAGGAAAAAAAGATACTGAATATTTTGCTGTATGTCAGTGTTTCTCAACTTTGGGTACTTTAAGATGGGTGGACTTCAACACTATACTGGCTGGGGAATTCTGGGAGTTAAAAGTCCACCCATACTAAAGCTGCCAAGGTTGAGAAATACTGCTTTATACAATTCCCCTTATTATGTACTTTGTACACAAAAATAAGTTAAATACCCCAACTTATTCTTAATCCTAGTCTTATCTTTTTTTTTATGAGGGATGCGGTGGCTCAGTGGCTAAGACACTGAGCTTGTTGATCAGAAAGGTCGGCCATTTGGCGGTTCGAATCCCTAGCGCCGCGTAACGGAGTGAGCTCCTGTTGCTTGCCCCAGTTTCTGCCAACCTAGCAGTTCGAAAGGACGTAAAAATGCAAGTAGAAAAAATAGGAGCCACCTTTGGTGGGAAGGTAACAGCGTTCCGTGCGCCTTTGGCGTTGAGTCATGCTGGCCACATGACCATGGAAAAGTCTTTGGACAGCACTGGCTCTTCGGCTTTGAAACGGAGATGAGCACCGCCCCCTAGAGTCAGGAACGACTAGCACATATGTGTGAGAGGAACCTTTACCTTTTATCTTTTAGCCTTAAATGAGTCTTCAAAAGTAACTTCCATGGATATTAT
Organism: Natrix helvetica; assembly: GCF_964273705.1. Classification (NCBI taxonomy): domain Eukaryota; kingdom Metazoa; phylum Chordata; class Lepidosauria; order Squamata; family Natricidae; genus Natrix; species Natrix helvetica. The sequence goes on from NC_138552.1 coordinate 10,587,863, forward strand.
AGTGCTTTAATTGTACCTTCCTTACGATCCTTCACACACATACAAAATAATTACCCCATTCCCTCCAGTCATATTATGAAATTATACAGACTATATTATAAACTATCTACAGGAAACTAACAATGAAATGCGCAAAACCTACCAGTAATTTATCACATTCCCTTTCTTTTAAAAACCCCTGTATTAAAGCAACATGAAAGTTAGCTATTTTTAGGATTTTCCATTAAGGGGTCAGACGTCCTGTTCTTCGACCAACCTTTTGTAAAAACCCAGGGGGAAAGAACAAAGTGAAACGGAATGCATTCAGGGAAGCATATTGTGTTGGTTTTTTTTTTAAAAAAAAATTCAGCTTTAGATTTGATACTTTCCAGCAACAAAAACAATACACCCATGTGTAAGAGCAAGTACAGGTAGTCCTCGACTTACAACCACAATCGAGCCCAAATTCTCTGTTGTTAACGTTTCTGTTGAAACCTTTGTTAAGTGAGTTTTGCCCCATTTTATGACCTTTCTTGCCACAGTTGTTAGGTGAATCGCTGCAGCGAACGAGTTAGTAACCTGCTTGTCAATTGAATCTGGCTTCCCCATTGTCAGAAGTTCGCAAAAGGGGATCACATGACCTTGGGACACTGTGGCCGTCATAAATATGAATCAGCTGCCAAGTGCCGGAATTTCACGTGATCACGGGGGATGCTGCAAAGGACATAAAAATGTGTCATAAACCACATTTTTCAGTGCCGTTGTAACTTTGAACGGTCACTAAACAAACTGTTGTAAGTCGAGGACTACCTGAATGCCACAGAAGTAATCAAGACCCAAGGAGTCTTAAGTATGTCCTTCCTCCCACCCTTCCTGCAATGTTAACATAAGGAAATAGCCAGTGGTGGGATTCAAATAATTTAACAACCGGTTCTCTGCCCTGATGACCAACTGGGTAGGCGTGGCTTGGTGGTCATGTGACTGGGTGGGTGTGGCCAACTCAAGGTCACTCAGGTCGATGGGCGCTTCGCCTTAGCTGTTCCAATGTAATAAGGGTTAACTAGAGAGGTAGTTTCTGTAAGCAGGGCAATAAAGATCAGGCTAGAAACAGCACCAGAATGTTTCCTGCCTTCCTTACAGGATTAGCCTTGTAAAGTGGGAAAAAACAAAAGATTTCTTGCAACAACCGGTTCTCCCGAATAAGTGCCAAATGACTGAATCCCACCACTGGAAATAGCAGGATAGAGATAAAGATACTTCAATAAAGTTCACAAATTAAGCACAGGTAGCATCAGAAGAGCAGGCAGGGCAGAAAACGTTGTGACCACTAAAGAGGGTAAATAAGCAGAAGCTGAGCTCTGTGCACACGGTAATCAGAAACCGGGCACAAAGAATCAGGGCCACATGTGAAGGTCTAGTTAAGCTGATGTATTGTTTATACTCATACATACACAAAATCGATCAACTAACAGCCAGCACTAAATTGGCGCTTGATAAGACTCAAGAAGACTTAGGTTTAGACCAGGGGTGTCAAACTCAATTTCATTGAAGGCCACATCAGGGCTGTGGTTGACTCAGTGGGCGTGGCCAGCTTGATGCCACTCACTGTGCATGGCCAACTGGGTGGGCGTGGCCAGCTTGATGGCACTCACTGTGCATGGCCGACAGGGTGGGCGTGGTCAGCTTGATGCCACTCACCATGCATGGCCGACTGGGTGGGTGTGGCAAGTTGGATGCCACTCCCCAAACTACCGGCATGTTTCCTCTTTGCATTGGGTAGACCGGACTGAAGTCACGCTGGCCCGATGTTTCCTCTTCGCATTGGGTACACTGGGCCGAAGCAACATGGGTAGACCGGGCCAAAGCGATACATACAATAATACAATACAATAGCAGAGTTGGAAGGCACCCTGGAGGTCTTATAGTCCAACCCCCTGCCTAGGAAGAAAACCCTATACCATTTCAGACAAATGGCTATCCAACATCTTCTTAAAGACTTCCAGTGTTGGGTTATTCACAACTTCTGGAGGCAAGGTGTTCCTCTTATTAATTGTTCTCACTGTCAGGAAATTTCTCCTTAGTTCTAAATTGCTTCTCTCCTTGATTAGTTTCCACCCATTGCTTCTTGTTCTAACCTCAGGTGCCTTGAAGAATAGTTTGACTCCCTCTTCTTTGTGGCAACCCCTGAAATATCGGAAGACTGCTATCATGCCACTCCTCGTCCTTCTTTTCATTAAACTAGACCTACCCAGTTCCTGCAACCATTCTTCATATGTTTTAAACTCCAGTCCCCTAATCCTCTTTGTTGCTCTTCTCTGCACTCTTTCTAGAGTCTCCACATCTCCGGAACAGCCCCATGGGCTGGATCCAACTACATCACGGGCTGAATGTGGCCCACAGGCCTTGAGTTTGACACCCCAGATTTCCTCCATTCATTCATTCTTCCTTTGAAAGACTGTTTGCCAGGTCTTTGCTGAATGTGAATGAGAGGAATTCACACTTGTTTAATAAAAGGGGTTTTGTCGGGACCAGGACTCTGCCTCGTGCTTTTTGGGAAAGCCTAGGTCAGAACAATTATTTTTGCATTATATTTTTATCTCACCCTCTTTAATATATATTGGGCAACTCATTTGGTCAACTTATTATCGACTGATTATTACTCACCCAAGACAAAAAGCAGTGTGACTTGAATTAAAAATAAAGCGCACACAGAGTAGGCAGAAGACTAATCTAAATAATGAACACATGAATGAATCATTACCGTTGTAAGGCCTAATATCCCCAAGGGGCGCTAAGGAAAGTTTGTTTATGGTCAAGAAGACTTGGTTAATCTTAGGATTATGTCGGGAAACCATTACTGTTTAAACAAGCTCACTTAACAAGAACGGTTCCCATACATGCAATCCATCATGTAGCCTGATAAATATAATCACTTATAGCAATACCTTGGACAATCCAGGAAGACAGAATAACAAAACAGAGTGATTCAGATGGAATGTCAAGCCCTGATCCTGCAGTAGGATGAGCAACTTTTTGATATCCAGAGCAGGGATCACCAACCTTTCGGACCTCAGGCACCACTAAATTCGTAATTTTAAATCCCACAGACCACTAATATGATTTGCCTAATGACTGGCTAGGTGGGCGTGGCTAGGTGGTCATGTGACTGGGTGGACATAGCCAACTTGATGTCACTCAAATTGATGGGTGACTTGCTGGCCTCTACTCACTCCTCCCCTCCCAGCCACTCCTTGCCCGCCCGCCCGGGCTCCTTAGGGCCCCAACAGGAAGCAGTTGCTGGAGCTAAGCAGCCACCATGAGAAAGAGTTGGCAAAACAGCTCAGTTCAACTTGGATCTGACCGAGAAGGAGGCTCAGCAGAAGCACCTCACTGAGGACTACGAGCATAGGCTTTCCAAGCAGCAGGAAGACCTACGGGAGGGCAAGGCCAGGTACCGGCGCTTGGAGGCTCAGTAGGCCGAGATGGTCAGCCAGTTCTAGGCCATGATGCAGTCCCACTGGAACAAGGCCTTCTGGTTCTTCGCCACCAGCGGCGCTTCCCTCCAGTTTTTGCCCAAAGCCCCCTACCAGGAGGCTGAAGCAGACCCCAAATCGGAATTTCTCTCTCCCACCTGACCCCTACAAAAAAACCCTGAAGGGGAAGACTCTCTGCAGCAAGACAAACGTTCATTGCACATATCTGATCCAGGGGCCGTAGTTTGACGCCCCTGATTTAATGTAATCTAAAAAATACAAATAATTTTTCTGCGGGCCACCAAAATTTTCTCACGGACCACCAGTGGTCCATGGACCATGAGTTAGTGATTGCTGATCCAGAGGGTGCACTTCGTTCAGGAAGCAGCTAGGGCTCCTGTGAATGCAGTTGTAACATGCAACCCTCTCAAAGTCTGTATGGAGATGGCAGAAGAGGAAGGCTTACCTACCTTATCCCCCATCGAAGCCCCCACCCAATGAAAAACAATGGGACACCCATTTCTGTCTGGTGGGTTGTTGCAATTTTAAAAACATGCAACGAAAAAAGTCTTTAGAATCTCAGGTTAGAATACAATAGAATAGAATAAAAGAGTTGGAAGGGACCTTGGAGGTCTTCTAGTCCAACCCCCCTGCTTAGGAAGGAAACCCTACACCACTTCAGACCAATGGTTGTCAAATCTCTTCTTAAAAACATCCAGTGTTGGAGCATTCACAACTTCTGGAGGAAAGTTGTTCCACTGATTAATTGTTTCTAACTGTCAGGAAATTTCCCCTTATTTCTAGGTTGCTTCTCTTCTTGATTAGTTTCCACCCATTGCTTTTTGTCCTGCTTGCAGGTGCCTTGGAGAATAGTTTGACTCCCTCTTCTTTGTGGCAACCCCTGAGATATCAGAACACTGCTATCATGTCTCCCCTAGTCCTTCTTTTCATGAAACTAGACCAGTGGTTCCCAAAGTGGGCAATACCACCCTCTGGGGGGCGGTGGGATGACAGGGGGGCGCTAAGAGGCAAGGGGGATGGCAGGCGGCAGAGAAGGAGCTGCGCTGAGCCTACAGTTTCAGCTGGCCAGCCTGCCATAAATGCCCTTTCTTCGTTGACCTACTCGATACTACCACTGCTGCTTCTCGCTGCTGCTGCTGTCCGCCGCGGCAACTTAAGCAACAGCAGAATCGATCCTAACTATCAGCGGCCTCAACCACCACCCAGCAAAAGAGAGAGAGAGAGAGAGAGAGAGAGAACATAAGAGAGCGTGCAACCAAGCAGAGGAGGGGAGGGAGTCAAAACAACTAAATCGGAAGACACCGAGTCACTCCCACACAGCGGCTACGCACACTCCGCTCAGGCTTTTTTCTTCCTCCCTCTCCAGACCGAGTGCCACGGCTCGGAACGTGCATGCTCCCTGAGCCCACCGCAGACATGGGCCACTCCCGTCCTCCGTCCTCCCGTCGAACGGTTGCTTCTGGCCTCTTGCATACCTTGCATTCCTCGGGGTAGCCAGTCAGTCGGCGCGCGCTCCGCCGATCCGCGTACTGTGCACCAAGGTTGGCAGTATCGCGTTCCGCAGGCAGGGAGCCCTCTTTTCTGCGGGCGTGAGAAGGGTGATCCCAAAACCGGGGATCCCCATATGTGCGTGTGGCAACTAAAATCCTCCGGCAACACAAGAAAGGGGGTGGTGGGTGGTGTTCCTTGGATGGGAAGGGGGCAGCAGGGCAATGGCCAAAGGGAATTTCGATGTAGGTGACGACGAAGCAAGTTTTGATGAACTCCAGGGGCAAACTGGTACGAAATGGGCTGCTCTTTTAAGACAAAACATCACCCAAAACTACTGGAAACTAGAGCCAGGAGTTAATGCCACCAAAAAGGCTCCTCTGATACCATAATAGGAGAGGAGAGGAAAACAGTTCTGATGCTTTTAGAGCAGTGTCTCTCAACCTTGGCAACTTGAAGATGTCTGGAAATCAACTCCCAGAATTCCCCAGCCAGTATTCCCTGGCTGGGGAATTCTGGGAGTTGAAGTCCAGACATCTTCAAGTTGCCAAGGTTGGGAAATATTGCACTCTGCTAAGTGACTGAAAACCAGACATTGGGAAATTGGTATCACTTTATCCATCACATTAAGAATTTACTGAACAGTGAAGTAGTTACTACATTTTACTGAGTTTACTAAGTTATTAGTTACTAAGGTTCTTGATAAATGACTATCAGACTTTGAAAACCTGGTACCACTGGATCACGTTCAACAATTTTGTTGAATTAACATTAACTAAAAAAAGGTTTTTAAATTGGATTTTGAATAAATGTGTAATTAATTGTTATAGTTTTGAATTTTCCTGTTACAAACCACCCAGTCACATGACCCCCCCAGCCACGCCCACCAAGCCACGCCCACAGAACCGGTAGTAAACAAAATTGAATTCCACCACTGGGTAGGGGGCATTGAGGATTAGTTTGTAGCACCAAGGGGGCAGTGGACTGAAAAAGTTTGGGAACCACTGAACTAGACATACCCAGTTCCCAGGTTGAATGCTTACTCCTGGTTTAGTGTCAGGTAAACAAACCCCACCTTCCTATGTTCCCATCCTTCTCTCCGCTCCCTGTAACACTTTCAGGTGAGGATAACCAGTGATCTCCCTGCGGAATGGGTTTACAAACCATTCAGATTGCGCAGCAGGGTTGGTTCTGAATCCAGAAGGATTTAGAAGAGATAAGAAGGAGGGTCTGTATCTATTTCATTAGAAATGTGTGTGCTGAGAAGATATCCAAGCTTGAGTACAACAGCAAAACATACGCATAGTATATACAACTGCAATTCTCAACAACTGGTATTTCATTAAGGAAACGATTTATGTTTGAAGTATCCTAACTGCGCAATTGTAACATCCACTCCAAAACTAAATTACTCACTTACCATCCATCAGCACCATCTAGTGTTCAAGATATTTTTCTGACCCTTTTTGATTCTCGAGTTATATTTAAACACAATATATATAATTACAATATAAAAAGTATTGTTAAACACATATAAACACACATAAAGAGGGCCGTGAAAATGTTGAAAGACCCCTTGCACCCTAGACATAAATTGTTTCAACTCCTACCCTCAAAACAACACTATAGGGCACTGCACACCAAGACAACTAGACAAAATGACAGTTTTTCCCCAAACACCATCACTCTGCTAAATAAATAATTCCCTCAACACTATCAAACCATTCACTAAGGCTGCATTACTATTACTATTAGTCTTCTCATCGTTCCTATCACCCATCTCCTCCCACTTATGATTGCAGGACTGTGACTATGTTGCTTGTATCCTTACAATTTATATTAATATTGATTGTTTCCTGATTGCTTATTTATACCCTATCATTATCATTAAGTGTTGTACCTTATGATTCTTGATGAATGTATCTTGTCTTTTTATGTACACTGGGAGCATCTGCACCAAAGACAAATTCCTTGTGTGTCCAATCACACTTGGCCAATAAAGAATTCTATTCTATATTGAGCACTGAGAGGGGCTGACACTGAATATATTTGTTTGTTCACAGTATAATAAGATTAAGAAATAGGACGAAAGCTGCCCATATCGGAGAAGCAGGAACAGGGTGTTGGTACTTACCTGATACGCCTCTTCTCATAGTGGGGGAGGAGTATCCAGGATGGGTTGACCTTGTCCTCTCATTGATTGGGCTGAGTCAGATAAGCTCTTTGGGCCACGCCCTGGTCACCAGGTACCACCCAGTTATCGGCGAAGGACCTTATCCAACTCGCTGTGTCATCCACTCCAGACTTTATCTAAGTTTTAACCTTTATTTATTTCTTCAACAGAACAGCTTAACCATCAAACATAACGCTCATGTTACATAACCCTATCAGGGAGGGGCTGGATACTCCTCCCCCACTATGAGATGAGGCGTATCAGGTAAGTACCAACGCCCTTTCTCCATAGTGAGGGGAGGAGTATCCAGGATGGGATGTACCAAAGCTTACACATCCCTAGGGAGGGTTACCCATGTTAAGAGTTCGCACAACCTTATGCCTGGTGATACGTCACCTCCGCCCTGTGCACAGCCTGCAACACCCTATGCCAGAATGAAGCCTCTGCAGAGGCAAAGGAGTCCAGTTTGTAGTTCCTCACGAATGGTGAGGGGGAAGACCATGTAGCTGCCCTACAGATCTCTTTCAATGAAGTCTGGGTGGCCCAGGCCGTTGAGGTGGCCGCGCTTCGTGTGGAATGTGCTGTAATAGAGCTCGGTGTTTGCAGACTCTGTGCTTGGTAGGCGGTAACAATACAGGCTCGTAACCACCTGCCTATGGTAGTGGATGTCACCTTGTTCCCCAGGGATCCCGGCTGGAAAGAGACAACCAGGGCTTCAGACTTCCTGTTCAGCCGGGTTCTTCTGGGGTAAATCCTCAGAGCCCTCCTTACATCTAGGGTGTGCCACTTCCTCTCCAACGGGAGAGAGGGGTCCGGGCTGAAATTGGGCAATATCAATTCCTGCAAGCGATGGAAGCAGGAGCACACCTTAGGGATGAAGGAGGGGTCCAACCTTAGTACCACCCTGTCCTGGTGGAACACGCAGAGATCTTCCCTGGCTGACAGAGCCTGAAGTTCGGAAACCCGCCTGGCTGAGATGATAGCCATCAGAAAGGCCACCTTAAGAGTCAAAAACTTAGGAGACACAGTTCGCAAGGGTTCGAAAGGAGGGCCTGTCAGAGCATCCAACACCTTATGCAAGTCCCAGGAGGGGTACCTGTGTACCATGGGTGACTTAAGATTGGATGCCCCCTTGAGGAATCGCCTGACCATGGGGTGGTGAGTCAAGGTCTGAGACCTACCGCGCAGAAGTATCAATGAGATGGCCGAGATCTGTCTCCTAATCGTGTTGGGAGCTAACCCTCTGTCCAGGCCCATCTGAAGGAAGTCCAGAACCTGCGGGATCATAGCTCGAACCGGATCATGGCCCCTGGAGCTGCACCATGTTGAAAAAGCACGCCATGTAGTACCATAAATGCACTCCGTGGAAGGTCTGTGAGCCGCCTGAATAGTTTGTATCACCCTGGGGGAGAAGTGGCCTTCCCTCAGGATGCTCCGCTCAAGCGCCAAGCGGTCAACTGAAGCCACTGAGGGTCCGGGTGTTCCAGCGAGAGAGATTGGAGATCGGCAAACCAAGGCCTCCGGGGCCAGTGCGGGGCAATCACCACCTCCGCCCCTTCCCGCAGGATTTTCTGTATGACCTTGGGAATCAGGGGTAATGGTGGATAGGCATAGAGGAGCCCCCAGGGCCATGGGCATCGGAGAGCGTCCACACCCTCTGCCCCCTGTGTCTGATACCTGGAATAAGACCTTGGGAGCTGGACGTTGAGAGGGGTGGCGAATAGGTCGACATCCGGGCATCCAAAGTGCCTTGCCACTTCCTCGAATATTGCAGGCTGCAACCTCCACTCTGAATTGTCTATCTCGGTCCGGCTGAGCCAGTCAGCTCTGATGTTGTCCACCCCCGCTATATGTTCTGCAGTCAATGACAGAAGGTTCCTTTCGGCCCACTGCCCCAGTCGTTTGGCCTCCTTCATGAGGGCCTTCGATCTGGTCCCCCCATCTCTTTATATCAGCCTTGATGGTGATGTTGTCTGTGAGGACTAAGATGTGGCTGCCCCTGACAAGGTGACGAAATTGAAGGAGGGCCTGGCGGACCACTCTGAGCTCGAACCAGTTTATGTCATGAGTCAGTTCCGCCTGGTTCCATTGTCCTTGCGCCATCTGAGGCCGCAGATGGGTGCCCCATCCGAACAGGCTTGCGTCCGTTGTTACCGTCACCCTGTCTGGCGTTCTGAAGATCTCGCCCTTGGAGATTGCCGGGGACGTCCACCAAGCCAGTGAGCGGGATACTTCTGTGGGCAGAAGAACCTTGGTCTGGGAGCAGCTCATGCGCTTTCGCTGGAAAGGTAAAAGGAACCATTGGAGGTCTCTGGTGTGGAACCGAGCCCAAGGGACAATGCCAATGGCAGACACCATGGTGCTAAGCAGCTTGGACAGTGTGGCTAAGGATACCCTACGCCCCCTGGCTACCTGAGCGGCTAGCTGCCTAAGAGAGGGATGTCTTTCTGATGACAGAGAAGCCGTGTCTGCCTCTGTATCTATCTGGGCTCCTAGGTGGACCAGACTAGTGGAGGGATGAAGGTGGCTTTTGGCCAGGTTTACCAAAAACCTGTGGTCTCTCAGGACTGCCATAGTAGTGTCTAGATCCCATAGCGCACCCTTGAAGGAGGACGACTGCAACAGCAGGTCATCTAAATAACATTGAATTCGAACAGGAACCTGCCTCAGGTGAGCTGCCAATGCCGCCATTACCTTCGTGAAAACTCAAGGGGCAGACGAGAACCCAAAAGGCAGGGCTCGATACTGGAAGTGGTGCCCTAGGTAGCAGAACCTGTTTATGGTGTTCCGGGGCTATGGGTATATGCAGGTAGGCCTCTGTGAGGTCTATGGAGGTGAGAAAATCTCCCTGCCCAGTCCCTTCCAGGATGGAATGCAGTTAATGCATCTTAAACCTCCGATAGCGGATGAAACGGTTCAGGCCTTTCAAGTCAAGAATCGCTCTCCAGCCGCCCGAGGTCTTAGGAATTACAAAGAGAATAGAGTAATACCCCTGGCCTTGCTGCTCTAGAGGCACTGGCTGGATGGCCCTGATGTCCAACAGGTGTTGGATGGCCTCCTGCATCAGCAACCTCTGGGTCGGGTTGCTTGAGACAGGGCAGCTCCAAAAGGAACTCGGGGGGTTGGAGAGGAACTTGAGTGAGAGACCAGACCGAATGGTGCTCTGTACCCACTTGTCGTAGGAGGTTAAGTCCCAGCGGTCGGCGAAGTACACCAAGCGTCCCCCAATGTGAGGTGAGCTAGGTCTAGTTCTTGCGGAAAGAGCGCCCGCCTCTGCCTCCTCTGCCCCCTCAAAAGGGCCTCTTCTGCTGACTGCCCCTCTGCTGTCTATCTGGGTATCTCTGCCTGGATGAAAAACCTCCCTGGTACTGCCTGGGCCCCAAGTACCCAAACTCTGACCCCCTGAAGGAATCCTGACCCCGAAGGAGACCCGTAATCCTGCCCCTGGGAGTTGGGGTGTCTAGGGTATGGCGCCGCCCTGAAGTTGGACTTCTTGTGAACGGTGGGGAGCACCTTCCACTTGTCCTTGTTCTCTACCAGGAATGATTCAAGGGCTGCTCCAAAGAGGGATTTTCCCATGAAGGGGGCCAATGCCAGGTGCCATTTGTGGCGTACTTCCACTTGCCACTGCTTCAGCCAAAGCAGTCTGCGAGATGCCACAGATGAGGCGATTGCCCTGGAGGCAAACCTGGCTGCAGCTAAGGTAGCATCAGAGGAGAATTGGGTGGCGGCCACCAGCATGTTGATATCTTGGTGGGCCCTGCTATCCGAAATGGGGATTCGCTGCTGCAGGTCTTGCAGCCACACCAGAGAAGACCGGTTGAAGAAGGTGGTGGCTGCTCTCACTGCCCAGGCCGCTGTTTGATGCGTCCTCTGTAAGGTGAGGTCAGCTTTTTTCTCTTCCACCTTCAGGGCATCCTCTGGTTCCCCTGGCATGTTAGTAGGCATATGCAGGGCCGTGACAGCCGTGTCGATGGTGGGTTGCGAAAGCACCTGGGCCATGTCCCTGTCCACGTTGAAGGTCTTGTCTGTGGAAGTGGGCATGGGGCCTGCCGTGGTAGAGGCCCATTGCTGCTTGATCATATCTAGGAAAGACTTGGGTGTGGGCACCATGTCTGCCTCGATGGCCTGCTCCTCAAAAATGTTTTCCGCTGAAAACCCCTGGGATTGTACCAGAGCTTCTGTTGGCCTGTTGCCAAGCTTGGCAGATGTCTTAGCCTTGAACAGAAGGAATTTGTACAAAGAGGGCTAGAACAATCCGGGGAAGGTAGGTTTAGGAGGAGGCATGCCTTCGTCCTCAGAGTGTCTATCCTCTCTTATTTCGCCCTCTTCGGAATCCGAATCGCTGTCCCCCTGGGAGAAGGCAAGTGATTCTGGAAAATCTTGCTCCTGAGTCTCTAGCCCTTCCAAGACCCTAAGCACGGGGGCTGCCTGGGGCTGCATCTGTGGCTGCTGAAAGGTTGCTGCCATGCACTGCTGGAAGGCCCGTATCATCATATCCTGGAAGTTGGGCATCCCTGATGTGGGTGGTATTCCCGCTCCTGTGCCAGCAGGTGTGCACGGGAAGGGCTGTGGTGAGGGTCCCGCTGCTGTGGGGCGTGGGGGTGATTGCCATCCTTGTGCAGCCCCCCAGATGCCCGAAGTATCAAAGGGAATCCTACTGTGGGGGGGTTCCCCATGTGCAGTCCTGCCAGGAGAAAAAATCCCTGGAAATCCTTCCCCAGGTTCCTGGCCAGGGGTAGCCCTCTTGCTGCTGGCCTTGTGGCAAATGAGCTCCAAGGCTCGGTGCCTCCGCCTTTCGTATTTGGAGCCAGACTTTGGGGGTTTGGGGCTGCAGCCTGCCTCTTTGGCCCCCTTGGAGGAGAGGTGCTTTCTCTTTGCCTTGCCTCCTCCTCTTCCCTTAGCAGCCTCTGTAGCAGTCTCTGACCTGGTTAGCTACTCCTCTGCTCCTCTGGTGGAGCTGCTGGCTGCTGGGCTGGAGGCTTGAGTCCTGCCGGCATCCTCTGTGCTGCTGGGCGCCGCCATCTTGGATCATGTGGTTCCAAAATGGCCACCGACTCCAAATTCAAAAAGTTCCTCTCCCTGGGAACACGTGGAAGCGGCTTGTGCCTTTGGGGCTGCCGTGCAGCTTCTGCTACCGCTGGAGAGCTCTCTCTCTCGCTTCCTCCAATCTCTTCCGAGCTTTGCGAGCCGCTATATCTCTCTGGCACTCGCAGGCAGGCGCAGGCGCTCCGCTGCATTTAAAAACACCACGGTTCGCTGCTCGACCCTCTGGGGGGGGAGTGGCGGAGCGCTCCGTGCCGGCTGAGCCTCTCCGACGTGACTGCCTTCCTGGGGCTTCCAGGGGAGCGTCCCCTCGCCCGCAGTCTCGATTAGTGCCCTAGGTCTCTCTTTATGACCTGGGTTGCACGTTGCCCTGAAGGGCTTGCTGCGCGTGCTCTCTCTCTCTCTCTCTTCCCGCTCAGGGAATCAGCCAAGAGCCAGTTACTCACTCAGGCAGGGAGGCAGCGAATGCAATCGAGTTAACAATGAGTTCAATCCTTTTTTAAAAAATTTCCAGGAGTTTGGGATGATCACAGCCACCCGTTGAGGGGCTGAGTCGATAACTGGGTGGTACCTGGTGACCAGGGCGTGGCCCAAAGAGCATATCTGACTCAGGCCAATCAATGAGAGGACAAGGTCAACCCATCCTGGATACTCCTCCCCTTACTATAGAGAAAATCAGAATTAAGAGCAAATAGTACAGTAACATTAACCACACACATTTCAAAAAGTAACGACCCCAAAATGAGAAGAAATAATTCTAATATGTAGGCAGGGAAAGATCTAAAAGGATTGAGTTTACAGGTAGTCCTCCACTTATGACTGCAACTGAGCTCCCATTTTTTGTCGTAAGTGATAAGACCATCTTAAAGTGGATCAGTACGTAACTGTGCCTGAGTTCATGACTGTCATTAAGCAAATCAGACACTCACAAACTTAACATTGCAGCCGTTAAGCAAACATTGCAGTTATTAAAAACAACAACATGCCAGTTTCTAGCAAAAACATTGGAAATCGTGGCCATATGAACCAGCGATGGGATTCGCTTACCTTCCCTACCACCCCGCAAATGTGAGCACACGCTCATTGGCGCATGTGCACCGCCTTCTGTGCATGTGCAGTGCTCGTGCATTACATGGGTGGGCGGAGCCTCCCGCAGCTGCCGCTACCAGTTCGCCCAAACCGGAGACAACCAGCTGAATACTGCCTCTGATATGACCGCAAGACACTACAAGCAGCCATAAATGTGAGCCAGTTACCAAATGCCCCAAATGCAGTCATGTGCCCGGATATCGGAACTTCAAATTCAGGTTTTCATGACCCATCGTAACTTCAGTCCCCAAGCGACTGGTCAGAAATCAAGGACTACTCATATTTAGCACCTAAAATACACAGCGGGCAGCCTAAAACGGGGAGGAGGAAGTATTTGAAAGAGAGCTGCAGGCTTGCTTTCAAGAAACCAACGATCTGCAGGCTGCCACTTAATCAACGTCTCTGCTATACACTTCAGCGATCACATAGAATGATTTTGAACTGGGAAGTTCAGAGGCTCACTGTGCAAGAAAATCCTTCCTTTTATCAGTCCACAAATCAATCATTCATCGGATGGATCTGGGTTCTAGTATTACGAGCAAGGAAGGAAAATAAATACCGTATTTTTCAGACAATAAGACGCACCAGTGTATAAGATGCACCAAGATTTCAAAGAGGTAAGTAAGAAAAAAAGTTTTTGCCTTCCCTCAGCCCCCAGCAGCCCTCTGCAGGCTTCAGCAGGGCTGGGGCAACGCAAAAAAGCCTGAGTTTTTGCGAAAAACGGACCATTTTTTTTGCCTGTTTTTTGCAAAAACTGGCATTTTTGCCTTGCCCCAGACTTGCTGAAGTCTGCAGAGGGCTGCTGGGGGCTGAGGGACAGTAAAAAGTCCTGTTTTTGCAAAGAAAATGCCCATTTTTCGCAAAAATTGGGTGCGGGGGAGGGGCCTCAGGAGGCCAAAAATGGCTGTATTCGGTGTATAAGACACACCAACATTTCCACGTTGTTGTAGGGGGTAAAAAGGTGCGTCTTATACTCTGAAAATATGGTACCTCCCATTACATTTCTCTACATTCATTATAATTTAATGCAAAGAAAGGGATTGTAAAAGGAAGCCGTACGGTCTGCTGTTGCAGGGAAATGCACTACAGGTAGGCCTCAACTTCCACCATTGAGACCAACATTTATGTTGGTAAGTGAGAAATGTGATAAGTGAGTTTGCTCCATTTCCCGACTTTTCGCACCACATTTGTTAAGCGAATCACTGCAGTTGTTAAATTAGCAACACGGCTGTTTAAGTGAATCTGGTTTCCCATTGACTTTACTGGTCAAAAGGTCGCAAAAGGGGAACGCATGACTACGGGATCCTGCAACCGTCATAAATCTGAGTCAGTTGTCAAGCGTCCGAATGTAAATCACGTGACCATGGGGATGCTGCAACAGTCATAAGTGTGAAACATGGTCATACGTCACTTTTTTCAGCGCCGTTGTAACTTGGAACAGTCACTAAGTGAACTGTTGTAAGTCGAGGATTACCTGTAAGGGATAGATATCCCTAAGGGACAGAGGGATAGAATCAAGATCACCTGAAGTGTTAATACCACTTATATAATGCCTTGGTAAGGCCACACTTGGAATACTGCATTCAGTTCTGGTCGCCACGGTGTAAAAAAGATGTGGAGACTCTAGAAAGACTGCAGAGAAGAGCAACCAAGATGATTAGGGGACTGGAGACTAAAACATATGAAGAACGGTTGCAGGAACTGGGTATGTCTAGCTTAAGAGAAAGAAGGACTAGGGGAGACATGATAGCAGTCTTCCAATATCTCAGGGGTTGCCACAAAGAAGAGGGAGTCAAGCTATTCTCCAAGGCACCTGAAGGCAGGACAAGAAGCAATGGGTGGAAACTAATCAAGGAGAGAAGCAACTTAGAACTGAGGAGAAACTTCCTGACAGCTAGAACAATTGATCAGTGGAACAGAAGTTGCCTCCAGAAGTTGTGAATGCCCCAACACTGGAAGTCTTTAAGAAGATGTTGGATAGCCATTTGTCTGAAACGGTATAGGGTTTCCTGCCTAGGCAGGGGGTTGGACTAGAAGACCTCCAAGGTCCCTTCCAACTCTGCTATTGTATTGTATTGTAATAGCAATTCTTGCAGTGTCACCTACTTGACTGACTGTCATTTTCTGGACTGAAGAAAGTCACTAAATGGTACTCAACGCATTTTGACGTGAACATTTCGTCCTGCTACTCATCGTTTGTTTGGTACTCCACGCACAAGAACTTTTGGATGTCAGCAGCCTTGGGACACACTACATTATTTCTGTTGTGGCCAGCCAGTGGCCAGCGAAAATGGCAACAGATTCAGATAGTGAGGAGATTGGGGAGGAACATGGGCCAGTCCTGGAGTCTGGGGAAGACTCTGATGAGGGCTCTATGTCGGAGGCAGAGAGGGGGCCAGAGCCATATGCCAGTTACTAGCTGCCTTCAGAGTCAGACATCAGTGAAGCAGACGAACAGCTGGAGCCTGTTCCCAGTGTGCAAATGCACAGAGTTGCCAGACAAAGGGAATAGCTAAAGAACAAGGGTCGACTTGGGAGTAAGGCCACAGGTGGACGATGAATGGCCCCTCCCAGAGGAAATAAAAGAGGAGCGAAAGGGGAGTGGAGTTTGCAGGAGACAATTAGTTCGCTTAATTGGTTCGTGACTCTCCAAGACTCCTTGCCAAGTTTTGCAGATATCTGCCTGTCAGCTCTCCAAGCCAGATAATGTCTGTGACTGTAAATCCTCCCTCGAAAGACTTTGCTGGATGTGAATGAGCAGAATTCGCAGTAAATTAATAAAAGGGGTTTTTGTCGGGACAAGGAGTTTGTTTCATGCTCTTGGGAAGCCTCGGCCAGAACAATTGCTTATGGGAAAAATATGTTTGGCACTTATCATTTTTGGTACTCATCGTGCCTGCTGGAAGCAATTAACGATGAGTTTCGAGGTAGCATTGGATTCCAAGTTAAATAATTGAGAGTTCCATTACAGAATAGTCCTCAATTTACAACTATTCCTTTAGTGATCATTTGAAGTTACATTGGCATGGAAAAAAGTGACTTATGACCAGTTTTCACACAAGACCATTGCAGCAAATCCATGGCCATGTAACCCAAATTTAGGCACTTGGCAACTGGCATGTACTTATGACAGTTGCACAGTCCTAGGGTCATGTATCAGCATTAATCATGTTAGCTCGCTTCTGACAAGCAAAGTCAATTGGGGGGGGGGGTAGCCAGATTTGCTTAATGACTGCAAGATCCACTTCACAATTGCAGTGCTTCACTTAACAACTGTGGCATATGGGTCATAAAATGGGGCAAGACTCACGTAATGTTGTCTTGCTTAGCAACAGAAAATTTGGGCTCAGTTGTGGTTGTAAGTAAAAAAGAGTCTTCAGAGTTAACAAGGATGATACTCTATGGCAGGGGTCTCCAATCTTGGCAATTTTAAGACTTGTGGAGTTCAAGTCCCAGAATTCCTCAGCCAGCAAAGCAAAGTTGGCTGAGGAACTCTGGGAATTGAAGTCCACAAGTCTTAAAATTGTCAAGGTTGAAGACCCCTGCTCTATGGCACAATGTAAGCTCTAGCTTACATTCCTAACAAGTATTACAGAATCTGGGTGTTCTGCTTTCACTTTTAAATATTATTGTTGAATGTACACTTGTATAACACTTACCTGTTTGTTGGGATAGCAAAGCTAAAAGAAAGCAACTGATTCCAAAACGGGTCATTCTCAGAGATGGCGTCTCGTCCTGAGAGTTTCTTTAAATATTCGTTTTCCGGAAGGTCACGAATGCTGCTGTTTGCTGCTCCCATCTTCTCATTAACCCACTCTTCCGTTTTTAGGATTTCATGTCATCGATGAAAATCCTGCAAACAGATTGAGGAAAGTGAAAATACAAGAACATTGTTACCTAAAGTACGTCTGGAAATACCGGTACATACCAAGTGCTATAAAAACAAGAGTTATAAAACCACAACGCAGAGCACTAAATAAGAAATCCCAAGAATTTTCCTTAAAAAAAGAAAAAAAATCCAAATTTAAGTTTCAGTAAGGTAAACGTTCCCCTCATACATATGTGCTAGCCGTTCCCGACTCTAGAGGGCGGTGCTCATCTCTGTTTCAAAGCCGAAGAGCCAGCGCTGTCTGAAGATGTCTCCATTGTGATCATGTGGCCGGCATGACTAAATGCTGAAGGCGCATGGAACGCTGTTACCTTCCCACCAAAGGTGGTTCCTATTTTTCTACTTGCATTTTTTACGTTCTTTCAAACTGCTAGGTTGGCAGAAGCTGGGACAAGTAACGGGAGCTCACTCCGTTAGGCGGCGCTACGGATTCGAACCACTGAACTGCCGACCTTCTCCTCAACAAATTCAGCGTCTTAGCCACTGAGCCACTGCGTCCCAATACCAGTACATACAAAGTACTATAAAAACAAAGAGTTATAAAACCACAATGCAGACCACCAAAATCAGAAATCACCAAATCTTCCTCAAAAACAAAAAAAGAAAAAAAAGCCCAAATTAAGAACTTATCACAAAAATAAGAATAGTTTTTCCTCATTGTAATGCCTGTTTTTAGTGGTACAACTGTTAGTAGTGTGTAGAGATTCTCAGTCATTCAGGTCATGGTTGTCCCAAAGGTGCTTTTTGGGGGAGGCAACTGGACTTTCTTGTTGTTTCTTTGAAGACGCTTCGCTTCTCATCCAAGAAGCTTCTTCAGCTCTAACTAGATAGTGGATGGTCCATTCTCCATCCTTCCACTCCCCACTATTCAGTCAGAGCTGAAGAAGCTTCTTGGATGGGAAGCGAAATGTCCTCAAGGAAAAAACAAAAAAGTCCAGTTGCCACCTTTGGTATAAATGTAGTAGTTGTAATGGTACAAAGTGTACAATTTCATGAGGGACATTTTGCTCATCATCAAGGATGATATCTCCAGAGATGCAATTTGCTGCAACTGAAAGTTATTAGCTAGAGCTTACCATAATTTGAAAACAACACCAAAGGGAGTAGAATAGCTAATACAGGTTGTCCTCAACTTACAACCTTTTGTTGAATGACTGAGTAACAGCACTGGAAAAAGTGACATGACCCTTTTTCACACTTGTGACAGTTGCAGCATCCCCTGTGGCCACACGATCAAAACTCAGATGCTTGGCAATTGACTCACCTGGGTTGCATCCCAGGGTCATGTGATCACCTTTTGCGACCTTTTGGCAGCAAAGTCAGGTGTGCCGGAGAGAATTCCTTGCTACTACCTGGCAGCCGAGAAGCACACCAAACCGCCAACCGAGGCCCAACCAAGGGGCCTGGCAGAAGCCACCATGGCGCTCAGAGGGCGACACTAGAGTCACCTACCATACGTCAATCGGCCAAGTCCGCACCAGGCGGCCAAAAAAGCTGAAGGTCACAGTCCTCATCGAGGACTCTCCATGCGAGATGGAGATCGACCCCGGGTCATCACTGACCATCATGCCGTGGTCTACCCTCAAGCAGGCTATCCCTAGCCTGAAGAAACAACATCTACGCACCCCCGACATCCGCCTACGCAATGACCAGGGCAACCGGATCCCCATTGTGGGCCAAGTCACCTTTCTGGGAGAAATTCAAGCATTTCAGCGGCCAACTCCCAGTGACAGTGATCAGCGGCAACCTGCAGAGCCTCCTGGGGCTTGACTAGTTCGAATCCCTGGACCTAGAAGTGACCGGTATCAACACCTTGAAAGATGACGGTGCCGAAGCCATTTTTAAGGAGTTCGAGGACGTCTTTGGTACTGGTCTGGGTAAGTATGTGGGGACTCCAATCTCGTTTAATTTGGACCCCAATATAGCCCCCATAAGGCTAAAACCCAGGAGTGTACCTTTTGCTCTCTGCCCCAAAATTGACGGGGAAATTGACATAGGCCAAGGAATCCTAGAGCCGGTTGATCACGCATGCTGGGAAACCCCTATTATGACACCTGTCAAATCTGACGGGTCTGTCCGCATCTGCACGGACTACAAGTGCACAATTAATAAAGCGCTACAACAAAGCGTTTACCCTGTACCCATTGTATAGCATCTACTACATTTGTTAGGCCCCGGAAAAATATTCGCAAAATTGGACATGGCGCAGGCATACCAACAATTGCCAGTAGATGGCGCTACGGTGGAGGCCCAAACCATTGTGACGCACAGGGGTGCACTCAAATGTCACCGCCTGCAATTCGGCATTAGTATCACCCCTAGACTGTTCCAAAGCGTCATGGAACGGCTTTTGCAGGGGATTCCGGGAGTCGTCTCCTATTTCGACGACATCTTGGTATCGGCTGCAAATGAGGCGCAACTTTTCAAACATGTATGAACTGTTTTGGCTCGAATTAGAGAGAAAGGCCTCCGTCTCAAGAAAGAAAAACGCCAAATTAACGTGCCAAGGGTTGAATTCTTAGGGTACCTAATCAACGGCTCTGGGATTCAACCGGCCACCCAAAAAATTCGAGCAATCCAGGACGCCCCCCCACACCTCGCAATCAAACCGAGCTGCAGGCGTTCCTCGGGCTCCTTAATTTGTACAGTGTCTTTCTTAAACAGAAAGCCACCGTTGCTGAGCTCTTATACCATCTCCTGGCTAAGAATGCGAAGTGGTCCTGGGGCAGACCCGAGGCTGCTGCATTTGCCGCGGTAAAATGACTCCTGTCGGTGGACTCCTTTCTGGTACAGTACAGCCAGACCTGTTGGTGCTGACCTGCGACGCTTCCCCATTCGGCGTCAGCGCCGTCCTCAGTCACCGCATGCCTAATGGAACCGAGGCTCCCATTGCTTTACAGGACCTTGTCTGCTGCAGAAAGGAACTACAGCCAGCTGGACCGCGAGGCTTTGGCTGCAGTGGCCGGAGTAAAGAGGTTCCATGAGTACCTATATGGCCGTGATTTCAAACTAATTACGAACCACAAGCCGTTATTGGGCTTACTGGCTGGGGACTGACCTAATCCAGTGTCATTATCTCCATGGATGATCAGATGGACCATCTTCCTAGCTGCCTACTCCTACCGCCTCATCCACCAGCCAGGCTCCACTTTGGGGCACGCTGATGCTTTAAGCCGCTGCCTGCTGCATGAACTTCTTGCTGACCCTACCCCGAGACACCAGTCCTCCTCATTGACTGCCTTGAGACTGGGCCTGTCTTGTCCAGTGATGTTGCCCGTCACTCTGTGAAGGACTCCACCATCAAACACATTTTGAACTGGGTGTGGAAGGGGTGGCCCAAGGGGCCTGTTGGGGTTGATTTCAAAATGTATTTTACCTAACGCAATGAGTTATTGGTTGTAAATGGCCGTTTACTGTGGGGGGACCGGGTCGTTGTTCCACCCAAACTGCGCATTGCAGTATTAAGAGGCTTTACACGTAGGGCATCCTGGAATTGTCAGGATGAAGTCTTTGGCTAGGAGTTACGTGTGGTGACCTAACATGGACAGGGAGATCGAAGAATGGGTGGCTACCTGCACACCGTGCCAGGAGTCCGGACCAGCTCCCCCAGAGGCACCCGCTAAGGAGTGGGAGTGACCTCAAGCACTGTGGTCTAGGGTGCACATTGATTTTGCTGGCCCAGTTCATGGCCAGACATTCCTCGTAGTTGTGGACGCCTACTCAAAATGGCTAGAGGTAATCCACTACGGCAGAAGCGGTTATCAAGGTGCTAGGGAGACTTTTCTCCATGCATGGCCTGTCCAACGTCTTGGTCTCTGACAATGGGCCCCAATTCACGACCATGCAATTTGAGACCTTCCTAGCAGCTCAGGGAATCAGGCATGGCCTGGTCGCGCCATTCCATCCGGCCTCCAATGGTCAGGCAGAGAGAATGGTGAGATCTGCAAAAGAGGCCCTCTCTAGGATGGGTCCAGGAGATTGGCAAACATGGGCTGACCACTATTTGCTAATTCAGCACATCACACCCAGTGCCACTACAGGGAGAAGCCCTTCCGAGCTTCTCATGGGTCACCGGCTAAAGTCCCACTTAGACCGACTACACCCAAACTATTCTGCCTCATCGCCCCGACTCCACAAGCAAGATTCGGACTTCTAGCGTAGGGGATTCGGTATATGCCCACAACTACGCTGGGGAAACTCTGTGGATTCCTGCCACAGTGATAGGCATCACCGGGCCTCGCTCTTACCTCTTAGAGCTCGAGGACGGTTGGAATTGGAGAAGGCACGTTGACCAACTCCGTGGCCGCCTCTCCAACTCCACTCTTAGACAACCAGAGGCAACTCCTGCACGAGTTAGCCAAAGCCCTACCCAAACGGAGCAAACACTCGCTCCTTCCACAGCCAGCTCAAGCCCGAGGGTACCGGGAAACTTATCTGGTTATGTTGCAGGCCCGCAGCGAGCTCCGAGCGAACCGGCTCTAGAAGCTCCAGCTGCGGCCTGTGAAAGGTTCAAGGAGCTTCCACCAAGCGGAGCTGCGGAGCAAACTGGTCCGTCCAACCTGTCCAAAGAACACCCTCCGACTGAACTGCACAGGTCTAGCAGAGCTACCCAAAAGCCCGCCTACCTGCGTGACTACGTAACAAGTAGGATTATTCCATCCAAGAGGGGAGGGGTGTTAGATACTTGCTTTAACTACAGTGGTTTCTACCAAGGTCCTCTGTTCCGGCGGGAACAGAGGTTTAATACTATTGGTCGAAGGGTCTGACAGCTCCCTAAAAAAGGGTGCTGTCAGACTCAACCTTTGCTGGATTGTTCTCACTTGTTGTACTTAATAAAGAGCTGTTGTTACCGTTAGCCTGTGTGTGCCTATCCATTACCCGATCTAACATTAAATCTAGGAGAGTCTAAGCAATCTGTAGAACTGAAGAGAAACTTGAAAGCGCGTCCACTGGGCTAGCTGAATTGAAAAAAACGGAAGGTGGTCAGCACCAGGGGCGTGGCTTAAAGCTTCAATTCAGTTCTGGGCAGATTGGCTGTATTTAACCCATTGCCTGGACTCTCCAGAGCAGCGCCCTGAAAAATTTAAAGGAGACAAGTGTGAGGTTCTACTGTTAAATAAAGTTCCCCTTGCACATATGTGCTAGTCATTCCCGACTCTAGGGGGCGGTGCTCATCTCTGTTTCAAAGCCGAAGAGCCAGCGCTGTCTAAAGACGTCTCCGTGATCATGTGGCTGGCATGACTAAACACCAAAGGCGTACGGAATGCTGTTACCTTCCCACCAAAGGTGGTTCCTATTTTTCTACTTGCATTTTTTACATGCTTTCAAACTGCTAGGTTGGCAGAAGCTAGGACAAGTAATGGGACCTCACTCCGTTACGCAGCGCTAGGGATTCGAACCACCGAACTGTCAACCTTTTTGATTGACAAGCTCAGCGTCAATCAGCCTCTGAGCCACCGCATTCCTCGTTCTAGAGTTAGGGCGTCAAAAGTAAAATGTACAGGCATGGTGTTAATGTTAATATCTTGGAATTCAGCAATACTTGATTATAAACCGAATACAGGTATATTTATAGGTAGGTAGAAACAGGACTGCACTATTAATGAACAAAAACAGTGTGTATGTTTAAAAAAATTATTCAGAGATGGTTCATGCCAAATGAAATTAGCACCTCACTGATAAGAGTCAAATATGCTAATAGAACCTTCTTATTCTATTTACAACAGACATTCTTAGTTGTCATTTATTAATGCTCTAGTACAGTGGTGGGCAACCTTTTTTTTCAACTGAGCCAAATCTCGCCAAAACCACGATTGAAATTTATTTGGAGAGCCGCATTTTTAAAACCGAAAATACATAGGATGGTACACTGTTTTTAGTTTCAATAAGTTTTTATTGAGAATATTCTGCACGCAAGTATCCACATAGGTTGGGAGGATACAAATAACACAACTAATAAAACAAAAACTTTAGAACGATATTATTTATCGATAACGTTAAATTCCGTAAAATTTGCCTTACAATGTAGAGAAAATTACATCCTGACAATGACTGACAAAGTCACAACCACTAATGTGAACATTGGCCTTGCATTTCCTTGGATAGTTTGAGTAAGTCAGGTTTGTATGTTGTTGATTTTAATTTCATCTCTCTCTCCCAGTTTCTTTCTTTTTTTCTTTTTCTTTCTCTCTCTCTCTCTCTGGCTCTTTGAATCTCTCTCCCTCCCTCCCTCTCTGTCTCCCTCTGTCATTTTCTCTGGGTGTCTATCTGTCTGTCTCTCTCTCTGTATCTCTCTCTCTCTCTCCTCCTTCCCCCATCTCTGTCACTCTGTGTGTGTGTGTGTCTGTCTGTCTCTCACTCTGTGTGTGTGTGTGTGTCTGTCTCTCCCTCTGTCTCTCTCCCCTCCCTTCCTCTCTCTCTGTCACTCTGTGTATGTGGGTGTGTCTGTCTCTCACTCATTCACTTAATCACTCACTCTGTGTGTGTCTCTCTCTCTGTCTGTCTATCTTTCTCTCCCTCCCTCCCCCTCTCTGTCTCTCTCTGTGTGTGTGTGTGTGTCTGTCAGTCTCTCTCTGATTCCCTCCCTCACTCCCTCTCTCTGTTCCTCTCTGTCTGTCTGTCTCATTCACACACACACACACACACACACACACACACACACACTGTGGTCACCTTGCTGAGTGTGTTTCAAATGTGATTGGAACACTCAACAAGGTGACCACAGTGTGTGTGTGTGTGAATGAGACAGACAGACAAAGAGAGGGAGTGAGAGAGGGAATCAGAGAGAGACTGACAGAGACGAATCAGAGACGTACTTTTAGCTACCTGGCAGCGGCGTTTTGCCTTGGGGGGCTCCTCAGAACTTCCCAAGACTTCGGAGGGAAGTTTACAGCCCTCCCTCGGAACGCTTCGGAGGGAAGCTTTTGCAAAAGCCCGGGCGATTGACAACAAGTCTCCCAGGCTGTAATTTTCCAAGCTGTGCGCACGCGCCTGTTTTCCACGGCGTGGAGCAGCGGCGAGATTCTGCGCAGCAAGCGATGATTCCAGGGGCCATCCGGGAAGATGAGGAACGCGAGGGGGGACCCTGCCCCCCCACTGATGGCCCCCGGAATCATCGCTCGCCGCCCAGAATGTCGCCGCTGCTCCACGCCATGGAAAACAAGCGCGCGCGTACAGCTCGGCAAATTACAGCCTGGGAGACTTGTCACTCGCCCGGGCTTTTGAAGAAGCTTCCCTCCGAAGCCCGAGAGGAGGGAGGGGTGCGGGCGCCCGGCACACAGAAGAGCCGCATTAAAATGTGTAAAGAGCCACATTTGGCTCGCGAGCCGCGGCTTGCCGACCACTGCTCTAGTATAAAGGAGGACAAAAGCTTATCATATTTAATTGAAATTTAGAATATGTGTGGGTAAAAGAAAAGAAAAGAAAAGAAATAGAGATCGTACAATTAATCTCTACCCATCGGCCAAGAATCTACACCTCTAGGATATGCAAGCACTTAACTAGGTTAGCTAGCATTCTCTGGCAGACTTACAGACGTGTCTTGAATTATTCCTTAAAAGATCCGAAGTTTCTAAAAGCATGACATTGATGGAAATGCAATCCTCCCAAGAATTCCCAGAATGTTATCACATGGATTTTATATCCAAACCAAATGCATGTACTGCAATTCTAAAACATTTGTGTATTTAACATCATGTCAGTTCTAAGAGCACGGTTGTCAACTGTTAAATCATAGAAGCAAGCCAACATACAGCTTTTAATCTCAATGTCCGGTTGAGATCATCCAAAGGAGGAAGATTCAATACTATGATGTTCAATAAATATTTAATAGAGGCTTATTAGTCCTCAGAGTTCACCAACACAATTTCTCTTGGAAAGGAAAACAAAACAAAATAAAATAAAATATAGCACAAAGTGCTTGGCTTTCCACTAAACATATATTTGGAGGCTCTAGTCCAGAGTTCCCCAACCTTTTCCTGGTTGTGACATGGAATGGGGGAAGGGGGAAAAGAAGGGATGATTTTGTGGGAAGGGCAAGCACATGTGTGTGCATACGTGCTCACAACATTTGTGGCAGCGCTCGCGTGAATGGGGCAGTAAGCACCCACGATGAGGCTGGTGTGAATGGGACTGTGCAGAGGTGCGCAGACCAGCCAGCCACTCATGCAGCCCAATGGCAATTAGCCCGTGGCCCGGTAGTGGCCCACCCCTGCTCTAGTCCAATGCTATTATGCCATATGGGACCACCTTGGTCTACCAATGGGCTTCTGGATTGAAAAGTTGGCAGTTTGAGACTCAAGCATCGCACAACTGGGTGACTCCTGTTCCTTCCCTAGCTCCTGCCCGCCTAGCAGTTTGAAAGCAATTAGATAAATAGGTACCACTTTGGTGGGAAGGTAACAGCATTCCGTGAGCCTCAGTGTATAGTTAGGTCACCCAAATGACCATGGAACATCTTTGGACAATGCTGGTCCCTCACCTAGGAAATGGAGATAAGCAATGTCCCCCCCTCCCCCCCGGGCAGATACAACTGGATCAGTGGTGGGATTCAATTTTTTTTACTACCGGTTCTGTGGGTGTGGCATGGTGGGCGTGGCATGGCTTGGTGGGCGTGGCAGGGAAAGTATACTGTGAAATCTCCATTCCCTCCCCACTCCAGGGGAAGGATACTGCAAAATCCCCATTTCCTCCCAATCAACTGGGACTTGGGAGGCAGAGAATAGATGGGGGCAGGGCCAGTCAGAGGTAGTATTTACCGGTTCTCCAAACTACTCAAAATTTCTACTACCGGTTCTCCAGAACTGGTCAGAACCTGCTGAATACCATTTATGGACTGGATAGGGGTAACTTTTACCCTTACACTTTACGCCACACAGTTATAGTCCATCTATGTAATCCTCAAATTCTTTTCCATCCAAAGGAAAGCAAAGGACCTTCTGTACAGAAATAAAGCCGAGAGAATAAAGCTGTGCTTCTTCTTTTAAACGGGGCACAGAGATAAGCAAGAGTTGCTGTTTTTTTCTCATCACGTTTTGGATGAGGTACAAAGGAAGCAAATATTTGAAGTTAGAAAAGATCATATCTGGAGCAACGAGGGAGAAATTTAAACCCAAATGAATCATAAGGGTGTGCAAAAACCTTATAAACAGCGACACTCTGGTACATCTCTTGAAGCAAAATGTTAAAACTAATACTATTCCAGCAGATTAAATTAACAGAATTGCTTGGGAGAATATGAATGAGAAATTCACCTATTTGCTTCCTGTAAAGTATGATACGGCTAAAAAGGTGACCCGGCTACACAAAACCAACAATAAAGTTGGGAAGCCCACAAAAAGCCGGAAAGCAAATGTTTCATTTCAGCAGTCACCTCCAATACATTATTTTATTGCTGTGCCTCAATGTACAGATGTTTCTTATACAAACATCCTATTTGAAGATCGTAAAACTTTTTATATAACCCCCCCACAAACACACACACACAAATCCTTCTTACCTTCTGAATTTCAGATTGATTGTCTTGCTTGGTGAATTTCAGTCTATCTGTAGAAGAGAAACCAACAACAACTATTAGGAAGTGAATCAAGCACAAGATCAAGCTTTCATTGTTAATTATGTCGGTCAACATACGGATGTCCTCATTGTAATGCATTGTACAAAAAGTCATCCTCACAACCCATCCAGAATTGCTAGATGGTTAATGAGTACTGTATTTTTCGGAGTATAAAATGCTCCGAAGTATAAGACACACCTAGATTTTGGGAAAAATATCTATCTCTGCCTCTCAGCAATTTGCCCCCTTGCAACAAACAGTACAGACAATATACACTGTTTGTAGTGTTATATTTCAGACTCTACTTGTACAGATGCTATTAAAATTGATGTGCTTTCTGGAAGTATAGTTATTCTCTGCTATTTAAAAGAATAGCCCTTTTTAAAACAATAGCACAAGGCCTCTTCAGATCAAGCATTTATTTTAAAAACCTTCTTCATTTTCTTAAGTTGTCTAGAATAATAATAAAGCAGTCTTTAAAAAATAAGTCTAATAATTTGAACATTCTATAGGCATTTATACTTGTTGACTTACCTCCTTGCAGCAAACAGCCTGATTAGCACAAGAAAAAATATCTGCCTCCCAGCAATTTGCCAAGTGGAGCAAACAGCAAGTTTCACTTTCAATTCTCTCAATCATCAGCTATTTCAGGTTGCAGGGATTGCCATAGCTTATTGAAGCCTCTGCAAGCCCTCCTTTGCTGCAAGGAGGTAAATTGCTGGGAGGCAGGGGCAGGTGGGTGGGGCTACATTCAGTGTATAAGACGCACCCAAATTTTCACCCTCTTTGGGGGGGAAAGGTGCGTCTTATACGCCAAAAAATACGGTAACTTTTCTTTAACACTCTAATGCATCTTGCCACAAACGGTTTAATGCTAATGCAAACATTACCATCGGGCACCGATATGAAAGTGTCAACGACCTTTTGTCATGATTTATCAAAGAATTCTAGAAGCTAATTTAAATAACATATCTACAACGTCTCTCTTTTGCACAAGGAAGTTGTATCAGCTGAGGCTGCAGTGCTACAAGTAGTATGTCCAAAGCTTGGATATACCCACAGGGGAGTTACAAATGAAATTGGCACACCGGTAGTCCTTGATTTACAACCATTTGCTTAGTGACCCGTTCAAAGTTAGGCTGAAAAAAAGTGACATGACTATTTTTCACACTTACAGGGGAATTCTGGGAGTTGAAGTTCACACACCTTAAAGGAGCCAAGATTAAGAAACACTGCTTTTAGAATTCAACCCTCAAATCTGAATTTTACAGCCTCAATCTCGTTTGCTAAGCCACTTTGCAAAATTAGTTTGTGAGCAATAAGCTGCCGATCTCTGGAATGCAGGGTGATTTTTTTTTTTTACAATAAAGTGATTCTATGTTTCTAAAAAAAAGGGGTGGTGGTGTGTGATTGAAATGTGTTAGTTATTGACATCCAGCATCTTTTAAGTCTCCTCTTTGCTTCATGATACCAAGAAATACAACCTCAGGCCAAGAAAAAAAAAAGCTTCAAAGAGTTCACGGTAGTTTAAAATGTACAGCAAGAACTGTAAGTTTAATATATATTACAAAGTGAATCCAAATTACACGCCAAGAATCGGAGGCTAAATTTACAAAGAGCACTGCATCTAAAACCTGTTTGCTAGGAGTTTTATGCATTTACCATTCTAGATGCCATATACCAGTATTTCTTGACCACTTGAAAAGGTGTGGAGTTCAACTCCCTGGCTGGCTGGAGAATTCTGGGAGTTGAAGTCCATACCTCAAGTGGCCAAGGTTGAGAAATACTGCCATATACTATTTTGGATACAAGTTCCCATTAATTCTTATTATAAGATAAAGCAAAATGTTCATAGGTATAACTCACTCACTCTCTCTCGATACACACACACACACACACACACAAATATATATTATATATATATATGCTAGTCTTGTTGTATTCGGGTCTTTTCCCATGTAAGATTGAGATTGTCTTGGCAACGTTTCAGCGAGATCTCACTCGCCATCTTCAGGCTGGTGTTTTCGGCTTCGTGCTTGTGCGAGTAAAGCACCTCGCCAAAACGTTGCCAAGACAATCTCAATCTTACACGGGAAAAGACTCGAATACAACAAGACCAGCATACCTGTACTGTGAAAATCTACAAAAACATATTGTGTGTGGGGGGGGGGTGTTCGTAGATTTTCACAGTACAGGTATGCAGGTCTTGGCGTATTCGGGTCTTTTCCCGTGTAAGATTGAGAGTATCTTGGCGACGTTTCAACGAGGTCCCACTAACTATCTTCAGGCTGGTGCCTTCGGCTTCATGCCTGTGCGAGCAAAGCATTACCAACCTAATCCAAAGGGAGACTCCCCCCAAGAACCAAGACACAGAACAGGATAACAGCATCGCCCTCCTCCCTTACATCAAAGGCACCACAGATAAAATCAGCAAAATTCTCCACAAGCACAATATCAAGACAGCCTTCAACACTGACCAAAAAATAGCCAACATCTTAAGAAACCCCAAAGACAAAAATCCAGCTAGAAAACCAAGGAGTCTACGAAATACCATGCAAAATCTGCCCTGCAACATACATAGGACAAACAAACAGGAGAATAAATGCATGCATCGCATAACACAAGAACGCAGTCAGAAAAAAAGAAAAAACTTCCTCCCTTTCCCAGCACCTTAAAGCTACAGGACATGAAATTAATCTCCAAAACTGAACACTTCAATAAGAAAATAATTATGTAAGCTATCGAAATAGAGAAACACCCCCACAACATGAATAAACATGACAATACCTCCCGCCTACCAGACATCTGGAAACCAGCCCTAGTCAACAAACGAGCCCCACCCACCACCTAGGCCGTTACAACACAAAACAACAACAGACACACAGCCAGCACCAATCAGCACCAATCTACCAATCATGATACAACTACACAGCCAATCAATCCAGTTACTGAAACAAAGCCAGCACTCCACACACCCCCACCAAGATTTATAGAAAGACGGCAGCTCCGACCACGCTTTAAGCTGAAAACACCAGCCTGAAGATGGCAAGTGAGACCTCGCCGAAACGTTGCCAAGACAATCTCAATCTTACACGGGAAAAGACCCGAATACAACAAGACCAGCATACCTACACCCGTGAAAATCTACAAATATGTGTGTGTGTTGTGTACATACATAATACATACTACATACGTACATACATACATACATACATACATATATATATGATGTAACTATAAGTATGTAAGGGATGTATATTAGTGATCTAGACATTTTTCTCTTTTTTTCTTTAATAAAATGTTTTCAGAGGCCAAGGTTTATCAGCAACAGCAGCTTAATGTTATATCTGATTATTGCAATATCACACAGATGTAGGCAGTTCTGAGCCTCTTAGATAAATTGTATCGGCCACACGATCAACATATTTAAATATCTTGAATACCATTTTTCAGTTCTGCAAATGTGAATATTATTTTTACAGATAATTTAACACTGGATTATGGCTGAGTTAAAGAGCTAAGTACTGGTAGTCTTCAATTTATGACCACAATTGAGCCCAAAATTTCTATTGTTACACAAGACATTTGTTAAGTGCGTTCTGCCCATTTATGACCTTTCTTATCACAGTTAAATGAATCACTGCAATGATTGGTTAGTAACAAGGTTGTTAAGTGACAACCTATAGTCACTTTGCTATACTTATCAATCAGAATAGAGCTGGAAGGGACCTTGGAGGTCTTCTAGTCCAACCTCCTGCCACCCTATACCAGGAGTGTCAAACTCATGTCGTCTCGGCATCGTCACGTGACGTATCGGAGCGTTTTTCCTTCGCTAAACTGGGTGGAGGCGGAGCCAGCATGTGACGCATCTGGCCCGCAGGCCGCGAGTTTGACACCCCTGCGGTATACCATTTCAGACAGGTACTCTGTCCAGTTTCTTCTTAAAAACTTCCAGTAATGAAGCATCTACAACTTCTGAAGGCAACTTCTGTTCCACTGGTTAATTGTCCACACTGTCAGGAAATTTCTCCTTAATTCCAGGTTGCTTCCCTCCTTGATGAGTTTTCATCCATTGTTTCTTGTCCTGCCTATAGGTGCTTTGGTAAACAAGTTGACCCCCTCTTCTTTGTGGCAACCTCTCAAACAATGGAATACTGCTATTATGTCATTCCTAGTCCTTTTTTTCCCCTAGATTAGCCAAACCCGCATATTTTAGTCTCCAGGCCTTTGATCACCTTAGTTGCTCTTTTTTACACTTCTTCCAAAGTCTCAACGTCTTTTTCGTAACGTGGCGGCCAAAACTGGATGCAGTATTCCATGTGTGGCCTCACTAAGGCTTTATAAAATGGTACTAATAATTCATGTGATCTTAATTCTGTCTCTGTTACACAACAAAGGATTGTACTAGCTTTATTGACTGTTGCCGCACACTGCTGGCTGATATTTAAGTGATCGTCAACTAGGACTCCAAGATCCTCCCCAGCAATGGGTGGAAACTAATCAAGGAGAGAAGCAACTTAGAACTGAGGAGAAATTTCCTGACAGTTAGAACAATTAATCAGTGGAACAGAAGTTGCCTCCAGAAGTTGTGAATGCCCCAACACTGGAAGTCTTTAAGAAGATGTTGGATAGCCATCTGTCTGAAGTGGTTTAGGGTTTCCTCTCTAGGTAGGGGGTTGGACTAGAAGATCTCCAAGGTCCCTTCCAACTCTGTTATTCTATTCTATCTCTCTCACAGAGAGTTTTTGAGCCAGGTTTCGCCTAATCTGTACTTGAACCTTTATACAACTTTTTAGTTATATTGACTCTATAAAATTATATATATTATATTGATTGCATAACTCAAGAGTTATAGAATTGTATTCCTGAACAAGCTACTGTATCCTTAAATAAAAAAATGCC
Organism: Natrix helvetica; assembly: GCF_964273705.1. NCBI lineage: Eukaryota > Metazoa > Chordata > Lepidosauria > Squamata > Natricidae > Natrix > Natrix helvetica. Next base: position 10,619,476 of record NC_138552.1, read on the forward strand.
ACCCTGAATCAATCATACACTTCCTGTCATGATTCAATTTTCTTCCTTTGGAATGTGTTTTTTTTTTTTAATTCAGAAAAGAAAACATGTTGTTTCAACAACAAGATGTCAATTGGCATATTTTGGCTGGGAAGCCACAGAAATGCAAGTGGGGTATCCTTGGCAACCAGCTGCAGCGTCTGTGGATGTCATTTCTGCCAGAATGAATAGATGGTGGGAGAATTTATCCAATTTTTAGTCTCTAAAAATTTATCTGCAGCAAATGGGGAATGAACATTTAGGCCTGTAGACCACCGTGTTTCAGTCACTTGAGGGAACAAGGACTCCGGGAGGTCTTAAGTGATTTCCATGGTTTCGTTGACAACTTTTAGGGCAGCAAGGAAAGTAATATGCTATGTACACATACTGTGAGTTAAACTATAACGGGATTTATGTTGTGAACTGAAGCGGAAGCCATGGTTTGTCAAGGTGCAGTGTTTCACAACCTTGGCAACTTGAAGATGTGTGGACTTCAACTCCCAGGAATGTGAAGTTCACACATCTTCAAGTAGTAGCTACCGTAGTATTTGTTCCAAGGAAGAGTGTGCTTGAACAAATGAAAAGGTTTAAGATATTAGGAAAAGCTTGGCAACAAGCAGCCTAATTTGTGTCAATGTCGAAAGAAAGAAAGAAAGAAAGAAAGAAAGAAAGAAAGAAAGAAAGAAAGAAAGAAAGAGCACATCCATCCCCTTTTGCGATATGGTTTTATCAGCATCTACTTGTTGCTGGAATTTATTCTTTACCTAGGTATCTTTTTCATCATTAATTTCCTCTTTAGCTAAAATATTATGGGTATTGAACTAAATGGAAAGGCCTCCTTTGGAACGCTTAAAACGACCCTTCGAGCAAACTGGAAGTCACTTCCGGTTTGCTCGGAGGGTCGTTTTGAGTGCTCCAAAGGCTTCAGGGAAGCCTCCGGACGGTCCCTGAAGCCTCCGGAGGGCCTCCGGGGGGGCGGGGGAGGCTCTTTTCGCCCTCCCCAGGCTCCTATAAAGGCTCTGGAGTCTGGGGAGGGCAAAAAATGGCTTTAAAAAAGGGTGAACTCAGCTGGCCAGTGCGCGCATGCACGCTGGCAAGCTGACAGGGCAGCGCCTCGCGTGCCCTGACAAATGGTTCTGCATGCCACCTGTGGCAGGCGTGCCATAGGTTCGCCATCACTGATATAAGGGAACAAAAGACGGCATTAAGCCAATTCTCATGGCTCAAAGGTGATGTATAACTTCTTGCATCAAGGATCCAGCAGAAGAGAACTAATCAACACAGCGAGCAGATTATCACATTATGCAACAGGCATTCTTTCTAATAATGAACTGACAAACGTTTATAAACTGTAAACATTATACAATGCAAAGCTTGTATGCACTACCCTTATCAATGTGCCCCAATTTTGCCACTGGCTTCCTCATTCTTAGATTACAGCTACTGTGTTGTGGCCCGCCAGCAGCCTGTGGAGCTGGCAGCAGAGTCAGACAGTGAGGAGGTTGGGGAGAAACATGGGCCAGTCCTGGGGGCTGAGGGAAGCTAAGATGAGGTCTATGCGTCGGAGGCAGAAAGGGAGTTAGACCGCAGTGAGGCAGAGGAACAGCTGGAGCCTGTTCCCAGTGTGCGCATGCGCAGAGCTGCCAGAAGACAAGAACTAAGAAAGCAGGGTCGACTTAGGAGTAAAGCCACACCTTGGAGGTGATTGGACCCTCCCATAGGAAACAAAAGAGGAGCGAATGGGGAGTGGGCTTTTGCAGGAAACAATTCGTTCTTTCGGTCGTTTCGAAAGTGGAAAGTCTGTTTGTGACTATAAGAGACTCAGTGCCAAGTGTTGCCTTGCCCTGCATTTGGAAACTAGCTATCTGGCAGCTTGCCAAGCAAGATAAGGTTCGTGTTCATAAATATTCCTCTGAAAGACTGTTTGCCAAGGCTTGCTGACTGTGAATGAAAGGAATTCACAGTCGTGTAAATAAAAGAGGTTTTGCTGGGACCCAGACTTTGCTTCATGCATTTTAAAGAAGCCTAGGTCAGAACATACTGCATACAGGTGAAACTCGAAAAATTAGAATATTGTGCAAAAGTTCATTTATTTCAGTAATGCAACTTAAAAGGTGAAACTAATATATGAGGTAGACTCATTACATGCAAAGCAAGATAGTTCAAGCCATGATTTCTCATAATTGTGATGATTATGGTTTACAGCTCATGAAAACCCCAAATCCACAATCTCAGAAAATTAGAATATTGTGAAAAGGTGCAATATTCTAGGCTCAAAGTGTCCCACTCTAAGCAGCTAATTAAGCCATAACACCTGCAAAGGATTCCTGGGCCTTTAAATGGTCTCTCAGGAAAAAAATAAGGTTTTGCACTCTGCAAACCTCCCAAAAATGGCCCGTTTTTTCCCAAAAAAAGGTATGAATAGCCGGCCGGGGGGTGGGGGGGAGCTTGTAGAATGCTCGGGGGGAGGGCAAAAATGAGCAAAAAATGGCCCATTTTTCGCAAAAACGGGCCCGTTTAAAAATTGCATGCATAGCCTTATGGAGGCTTATAGAGTGCTGCTGGGGGCTGGGGGGGGGGCACAAAAACCGGCTTGTTTGTTGCTCGTTTCTGCCCTCCCCAGCCCCGAGGAGCTCTCTGGAAGCCTCCATAAGGGTATGCACGGCCATTTTGGTGAAGGGGCTTCGGGAGGCAAAAAAATGCTGTATTCAGTGTATAAGACGCACCCAGATTTTCAGCCTCTTTTCTGAGGGAAAAAGGTGCATCTTATACTTCGAAAAATACGGTTTATAAAAGCCAAATACCACCCACTCATCACGAAATCTCCAGAACCGTAAAGCCTACAAACTTGAAATTTGGCACATATGTTCCTCTTGGCTTCTAGGTACTCGCTAATGTAGAATTTTTTGAAATGACCGTCAGATTATTAGTTTTTCTAATGCAGTAATTAACACGCTCTGATGCTAAGGAGTTCTACCCCCGCTCCCCACCTGAAAAGAACTCTGTTCCAACTGCCAATTGTCTTGTATTTACATGCTCTGATGCTAAGGAGTTAGACATTCTACTCCCCCTCTGAAAAGAACTCTGTTCCAACTGCCAGTTGCCTCACTTTCCGTTACCTCAGTTCAAACTGGCGGACGTTCCAGTCCTTCACTCAGGAGCGGTCTTTGGGCTCCTTACAGTACTAAACGTCAGTACCTCACCAAAATGTCTACGCCTTCCACCCATGGAACTGTTTCTGGACTTAAGACAGAGAGAGCAATATTCCCTTATGTGTTTCAATCACTGACCACCACTGAGGCAACGGATTGAACCGGACTTCTCCTGCATTGCCTGATCACATAGTTTTGTCACAAAGTACGGATATCCAGCAAGATATATATATTTGTACAGTAGAAATTAATTCTACACTGATTGAATCAATTCATTTTCAGCCATCGTGAAAGTACTGGTAGTCCTTGACTTATGACCACAATGGAGCCCAAAATGCTAAGCAAAACAGTTGTTAACTGAACGATGCACGATTTTATTATCTTTATGCCACAGTTAAGCAAATCACTGAAGTTGCTAAATGGATCATGCAGTCGTTAAGCAAATCTGGTTTCTGTCATTGATTTTTGCTTGTTAGAAATCGGCTGAGAAGATAACAAATGGGGAGCACCTGAACCCGGAACACTGCAACTCCCATAAATACACGCCAGGTACAAGTGCCCCAATTTTGATTACATGATCATGGAGATGCCGCAACAGACGAAGTGTGAAAAAAGGGTCATCAGTCACTTTTTCAATGCTGCTGTAACACTGAATGATCACTAAATAACTGATTGTAATTTGAAGAGTACCTGTAACACTGTGGTAGCCATTATACATAATCCTGTATATCAGGATTCTAGGTAAATGATAAAATCATTAATCTTCTAAGATGCAGTGTTATTTTTAGACAATTCACAACCATAATTGCAAAAGTATTCTAGTCTCATAGACGCCACATGCAAAGTAACCATGTAAAATCTGATATCTGTTCTGTTTAAACTAATCATCAAGTGACTAAACTAATTCTTTCTTTGCATAATCTCTCTTTGGAACCGATGATAGAAGAATGTAAGAGCACAGATGTCACGCCTTCTCCTAAGCGGAGACATATTCATATTAAACCTCATGTTTAAATTTTAAAATGCATATTTCCAGAAAGAATCTGAGAGAAGGAATTGACAGCAACAGAAACATAGCAAGTAGCAGAGAAAGAAATTAACATAAAATTGAAAATATTTGTTAAAGTAACCTTGTAGATTATGAGACTATGAAGACTGTTTCATATTTTCAAGACTATATTAGGAATAGTTCACTAACCATCCAGAAAAAAAGCATTGGGTGATCAAGGAGAATTAAAAAACTAAGCAGCATAATTCTTGCTTTTCCCCCACTATTAAGAAAAACAGAAGAAATACTACAGAACAGAAAATGTTACATACACGAGTCGGCATATAATTTGTAGAACTCCCTAGGAATATGGAACATAGGAAGACATATAAATGACCCCACAAAAAAGATGCCAAACTTTAAATTACGTCAGCAACGGACAACCCTGAATAGGATTCACACCTCTCTGTATAAAGAGGGTATAGCATCCTCCCCTCAGTGTGACTGCAGGGTCCCACATCAAACTGTACAACAAATCATGACCCAGCTGTATACTGGTCCAATATCTGATATATATATATATGATGCTGTGCTTCAGTGGTTAGTGGCCTAGACCAATGATGGTGAACCTTTTCAGCACCGAGCGCTGAAAAGGGAGTGCGTGTGCGCACTCATCGGGACCACAACCTGGAAGAGGAGCTGTCCAGATGGCATGCATGTGCAGGAAAATAAATTTCCAGTTTCCGGCACACGCATGCACACCTGCCAGCTAGTCTTCCATGCGTGTGTGAAGATCAGCTGGCTGACACATGTTAACGCTGGAAAACAGAAGGCCAGCTCTTCCAGTTTCTGGCATGCCACACAAACAAAGGCCACCGGATTGTCAAGCGCGCATGCGTGCCAGAAACCCAAAAGAGGAACGGGCGACGACGCGCATGTCAGGCAACATGGCTCCGTTTGCTACTTTGGGCACATGTGCCATAGGTTCGCCATCACAGGCCTAGACATTGGTAATTGAACACAGATCTTTTTAACATTTATATTTTATTGTGTTACTAATTTAGGTGAAATCATCATATATATTGCTAGTCCGTGTATGATATGCCATACACTAAATAAATTTTAAAAAACGCATGGCAGGAAATGACTGAACACAGAGCATGCAACTTTTAGGCAACCAGGAGCCATTTTTTTTAATTAAAAAAAAAACACAATACTGCAATGGCTTAGGACAGGGGTGTCAAACTCGTGGCCCAAGGGAGAATAACAGTTTGGTCTAGTGGTTAAGGCATCAGACTAGAAAGGGGGAGATGGTAAGTTCAAATCTTGCCTTAACCATGAACCAGCTGGGTGATTTTGGGCCAGTCCCTCTTTCTCAGCCCACCTCACAGGGTTGCTATGTGGGGGAAAAGTGGAGGAGGAAGGAGGTGTGTTGGATATGTTTACCACCATGAGTTATTTATAAAATAAAACCAAGATATATAAAAATAAATACACAAAAATAAAAATAAATTACCAGGGCGATAAGCATAAGCCAACCAGAGATTTAACGCACATGTACCTATTTTATGCAACAAACTCTTAGAAATTCAAAGCCACATATAGGTTCCCCAAAATTAGTTTATGGTAGGAAAGACTGGGTTGTGATATAAGGGATCTTTTCTCAATTACATATCAGAAGGAAGCAAAAGGGTGATTTCTCTGCTTAATCATGGCTACACATTGCCTTCACATTAACTTGGGCTTGATGTGCATACCAGGATAGGTTTTCAAATTTCCCACAGCCTCAATGACTCAATAAAACAATTGTGTTCACACCACAAACTAATTCAACTTTCCAGAATTAGTTCAATGGTCTGCTTATTTTTTTGATTCACTTAACTTAATAACATTTTACCCTACATGACCTTCGTTATGGATTATTTCTACATATCTTATCTAGACTTTGGAGGTGCATGAACCAAATTGCCATGAAAATTCATTTCTCTGGAGTTTTATTTACACACAGAACACTCAAAGGAAACACCATAAAAACGAGGCCACAATTCCACAGCAGTTATTCTTTTCTTAGGGTTGATATATGACTTCCCAGCTCCAGGTGGACGGAGCTTGGAGAAAAGAACTACCGTGTTTCCCCGAAAATAAGACAGGGTCTTATTTTCTTTTGACCCCCGAAATAAGCACTTGGCTTTATTTTCGGGGAGGTCTGATTCTTTTTTAGGTGCAGGAGGCGGCGAACATGGTCACCTCATGGGTGCTGCTGTGTTGCAATATTTTCGGGGAGGGCTTATTTTTGGGGAGGGGTTATTTTAGCGCATGCACTCAAAAGCCCGATTGGGCTTATTACCCAGGGAGATCTTATTTTCAGGGAAACAGGGTAGCATTTGAATTCACAATTGGCATTTTTTTAGGGTCCACAAAGCTAGTGGCCAGGTTTGAAAATTTAAATTAAACAATTGACAAATCGCACTATCCATATAGTAGGTTAACTTCAAACCAATTACCGATATGTTTTAGCATGTTATGCAAAGGAGGCCACAACCAGTCAGGTTTGCCTCCGTTGTGCTTTCTGATTCCAAATTCAATTTGCAATGTAGCTTTCCTTGATATGGATTCTGTGGCCCTCCCCAAAGACCATCATTCTGGGATTGGTCATTCTGTTTACATTCATGTGACCTTTAACCTTTCAGAGGCAGGAGAGCCCTGAGCTCTCCAGCTCAGATCAAATCCCAACAGAACTGATTATAGCAGTGACAACCAGGTCTATGGAGATCCTCAATCAAGTCATGGCTGTCCCAATGGTGCTTTTCCCAAAGACAATCGGACTTTTCTTGGGTTTTTTTCTTTGAAAATGTTTTGTTTCTCGGAACTGAAGAAGCCTCTTGGATACGAAGCGAAAACGTTTTTAAAGGAAAAAAAAACCCAAGAAAAGTCCAGTTGCCTTTTGGAACAGTGCCATTGGGTCAGTGACCAGCAACATATATACTGCTCTGAACAGAGCTCAAGGAGAACCCAGAATCCACAACAAGTACAAATAATCCTTGATTTACAACAGTTCACGTAGTGATTGTTCAAAGTTACAACTAAAAAAGTTCTGACCATTTTTCACACTTAAGACCATCTTAGCATCCCTATGGTCACATGATTTACAGTTGGATTTTATGCGATTTTACTCCGGATTAACTCAAGCTACGCTATCTGAAATACTGATCCTATCAGTAAACCCAGTTAAGTGGTTTCATCACGGTTCGCTTATTCAACTTCTACAACCACCCATCTCAGACAAGTGATTCAGAGCGGTGAACCTATCTACATATAAAAACAGTTAGAACCAGTACAGGCACCATACCTTTATACATAAAGGTAAAGGTTCTCCTTGCACATACGTGCTAGTCGTTCCCGACTTTAGGGGGCAGTGCTTATCTCCGTTTTCAAAGCCAAAGAACCAGCACTGTCCGAAGACGTTTCCGTGGTCATGTGGCCGGCATGACTAAACGCCAAAGGCGCACAGAACGCTGTTATCTTCCCACCAAAGGTGGTTCCTATTTTTCTACTTGCATTTTTACTTGCTTTCGAACTACTAGGGTTGGCAGAAGCTGGGACAAGTAACCGAAGCTCATTCCATTACGAGGCACTAGGGATTCGAACTGCCAACTTTTCTGATCGACAACCTCAGCATCTTAGCCACACTTGCAATACAGCCAAATTAATTCATATTTTATCTACCTCTCAAGAGAGCAAGAAACATTAAGACCATGAATATCAATACAATCCCAAAAACGGGGCTCAGGCTTTTACAATAAAGTGTTGCCTCAAACGCACACCGAATCGTGCAAGATGTGACAACAACCCCACGCCCCACCCCAGGCTGCCCTCCACTGGAGGGGTGTCTGCCTAGGTCCCTTAAAGCGCTGCTGGGTTAAACAGGGGATGCGTCCACAAGTGCTAAATACACCGGGGTTTAAGCTCACATAGCACACGAAGCACTAAAACCCGCGTTGGCCAAGCAATGTCTGGACCCAAATAGCTCGTTTAGCACTTTTGGAGATGTAGGACCTCCGCCGGGGAGAGGGGGGTATCCCGGGGGCACCGGCATTTCTTCTCCCCCTGCAGCAACCATTTGCTAGCCCCGCTCTCCCTGACCCGCTGCCTTCCCCAATGGTCCATATCCCTGCCGCCCCACCTTTCCAAGGCTAGCGGGGCAAAAAAGAGGACACCCGGCCCCGTTAACAACCCCTTCCGGCGGTACCGACTCACCGGCTCCGGTTTCCTGGGGGAAGAAAAAGGCGGTGCACGCTGTCACCCCCTCTCTCTCCGCGCGCGGCCCCCCACCCGGATCTCTTCTGGGACCTGTCGCGCGTCTCCACCGCTGACTTGCGACCGTGCGCGCTCCCGACGCCCGGATTTCCCACCCACCCCCTGCGCGCGGCCGTTTTCTAGCCACGCCCTCCGTCGGCGATCTCCATCTTTTCACGTCGTCACCACTTTTCCCTTCTGGAGGGGAGGGGGGGCGAGTTCGCGGAGGTCACGTACCCGGAGGGCTCGGGTCGATCACGTGGAACCGGAGCTGCATGTCGGGAAATGAAGTCCGCCTGAGCTCGCAGTGGGAGTGATTTCATGTTCTCCCGCCTACGCAGAAGCAGTGTTGTTTCCTAGGCTACCTGCGGAGTTCAGAGCTGCTTGTTTAAACACTTGTACGCCTCTAGTGGGTTTGACCTAGTGGGACCAGGGGTGGCCTGGTTTTTGCAAATGCAAACTCACGTTTTAAAACATACCGTCTAATGTCCCAGGTGAAACCCATTTCATAGAGGGGCAAGTTGATGTAACTAAAACACAAGTCATTTCCCTGCAAATGAACACACAACAGACAGCGTAACAGCCCCGTGGGATCCCAAAGGTGTTTCAAAAGACACTGGGATTTTCTTAGGTTTAGTTGGTTGGTTGGTTGGTTAATTTGTCACTCATGTACAAGATAACCAGGAATAAGAATAAACATGAATAAGAACACAGGAAATGGGTACCAATAAATGGGGACAGTGAGACTTTAAAATGTTTTGCTTTTCATCCAAGAAGCTTCTTCGGTTCTTAGACCAGAAGCGAAATGTGGTTTTTTTTTTTTTGGGGGGGGGGGGGGGGAGAGACACTCCCAAGAAAGTCCAGTTGTCTTTTCAAAAGTCAAATCTTTGGGACTAGAGATTCTTCGTCATCAGGGTTGTCCCAAAAGTGTCTTTTCAGGAGGCAACTGGACTTTGGGTTTTTTTTTTCCCTTTTGAAGATGTTTCACTTCTCATCCAAGAAGCTTCTTCAGCACTGACACAGGATAGTGGGAAATGGAAGGATTTATACTTGCAGACAGCTGGTCATTTGCATCCTTTTAGAAATTTAGAAGGTCCTTGAAGCACTTGGAGGCTTGTCTGTGTCCTCAAGGTCTCTTGAGTGGTGCAAATGGTTCCTGTAGTCTGCAATTTTTTCCCCTCTGGAAATCCATTCCTGCTCCCACACCATTCAATGGGTGACCATCCCAAATTGTATAGCTGAAAGTCTGTAGAGATTTTTCATCATCCAGGTCAAGGTTGTCCCAAAAGTGGTTTTTCAGGAGGTTACTAGACTTCCTTATTTTTTTCCCCTTTTGAAAATGTTTCGTTTCTCATCCAAGAAGCTGCTTCAGCACTGAAACAGGATAGTGAGGAATGGAAGGATTTATACTCCTTGCAGAAAACTGGTCATTTGCATCCTTTAGGCTCTAAAGTTTAGAGGGTCACTGAAGCAAAAGGGGGGGGAACCAAGGAAGTCCAGTTGCCTCCTGAAAAAGCACTTTTGGGATCACCATGACCTGGATGACAGAGAATCTCTACAGAATTTTGGCTATACAATTTGGGATGGACACCCTTGGAATGGTGTGGGAGTAGGAATGGATTTCTTTTAAAAATGCAAACTACAGGAATCAAGAGCACTGCTCAGGTGACCCTGAGGACACAGACAAACCCCTAAGTGCTTCATGGACCCCCTAAAAGGATGCAAATGACCAGCTGTCTGCAAGGAATATAAATCCTTCCATTCCCCACTATACTGTCAGAGCAGAAGGAGCTTCTTGGATGAGAAATGAAATGTCTTCAAAAGGGGTAAAAAACAAAGTCCAGTTGCCTTGGGTCATCTTTGGGACAATCATGACTTGAGTGATTGAGAAGCTCCATAGACAGCCCTGGGAGATCAGACTAAAATTGCCCTCCCAGGATCAAATGTCATAAATATATTTTTGAATGGTCATTAAAGTTGTAATGTTGTAAAAGCTGAGGACTACCTGTAGGTTAAAGGGACATGGTGGCTCAGTGGCTAAGACAATGAGCTTGTCAATCAAGAAAGGTTGGCAGTTTGGCGGTTCGAATCCCTAGCGTTGCATAACGGGGTGAGCTCCCGTTATTTGTGCCAGCTTCTGCCAACCTAGCAGTTCAAAAGTATGTAAAAATGCAAGTAGAAAAATAGGAACCACCTTGGTGGGAAGGTAACAATGTTCCGTGCGCCTTCGGCATTTAGTCATGACAGCCACATGACCACGGAGACATCTTCGGACAGCACTGGCTCTTCGGTTTTGAAACGGAGATAAGCACTGCCCCTAGAGTTGGGAATGCCCATTATATCTGCAGCAAAGCTAGGTATTTTGAATTGCATTTAATACAGGGCCAAAAAAAATTCAATTTTGAAGATATATGGACTTCAACTTCCAGAGTGCAAGAAGACAGCAAACTCCACTTAGCTGGTGTGTTTGTAACCTACACTTAGTGTCTTAATTTTGGTATGAAAAAAAGGGGAGAGGGAGAAAAGTGGGACTCAGAACATAATGTGTGTATTGCTTGCACACTTTATTCAAATTCTAAATCAGTTAAATTTGCATTTTTCCTAGGCAAAGGGTTGTAATCTGCTTATTCACTAAAATAGATCTCAGATTAATAATAAACTCTCTATCCGCAGAGAACATTTCCCATTCACCCATCTGTTCTCTGTAAAAATGCCTTAAATTGAAAGGAAGTCATGAGCATATCCTAAGGTGCGATCTTTACTTCATATGGGAGACAGTACTCCTCTATTACTTTACGAAAAACATACATGGATCTTAGAATGCACCAACTGAAAATCTACATTGCAGACAAAATAATACAGTTACAACAATAAGCAGTAAGGTTTATTTGCTATGGCAGTCTTGGGGGTTATTCTAATTAGGGAGGTAGACATTCTCAACCAAAATACAGGAATTTGCATAAAGAGTTATGTTTGTTTATCAGCTTTAGCTTTTTTTCTCCTTTAGAAGTTTAAAAACTTCAAAAAAAGGACACTTTCCCCTCGTGGCATTGTATTGGTATTGTCTCCTCCATGTATAATATCTGCGTTTAAAAAAAATTTCTATACCATCGTGAGGAATCAGCAAAAGGGCAGCTCTCTAGATGCTAATTTAGAAAAAGCAAATTAGTAGCTTATCAATACATTCACCATTAGTGTTCAAATATTTACAATGCTGTTTTCTTTTTAGCTACTGTAAGTATGATCTCTTGCTTAAAAAAACAAACAAACCTATGAGTCATCATAATGAAGGATTTTAGGATTTTTTTTTTCGAAACAAGTAGCAAAATTGACAGTTACGGTTTTAATAAAATGGACACTAAAACTGTTAACACTCTTCAATTGCACTGCACATTAGGGTTCCAATCACCCCAATTTTCAACAACAGCAAGACAATGTATTAAAAACTATTTTCAAGGACACAGCTAGAATTATTCCAAGTCTCCCTGGAGTGGATGGCTGTCTATACATATTCCAAATTTCCATTCAGATAAATGTGCAATCAGTAAAATATCCATGTGGGGGCAACACTGTGAGTTCATTTCCTATAACAGCCTTGATCCCACAGCAGGAGCGTGACTAATCTGTTTTTTTGTCGGAGTCTTCTTTGGGTCCAATTCCAGAAAATCCATTTGCAATGCCATTACTTTTGGTCTGAAAGACAGGGAGGGGGGGGGGAGAGAGATTTTTAAATGCACATTCATTCATTCCATCACAGTTTTGAAAGAGAAAAACCAGAATGGTGACTAGCTGGGCCTAAGATGCCTTTCTTGGTCCTAAAAAAGATCAGGTTCCTTTTAGATCAGTGGTACTGTGGCCCACCAGCAACCAAAAGGGCTGGCAGCAGATTTGGGCAGTGTGGAGGTTGGGGAGGAACATGGGCCCGTCCTGGATTCTGGGGAAGGCTCGGACGAGGGCTCTGTGACAGAGGCAGAGAGGGGATCCAAGCCATCTGGTAGTTATTTGCTGCCTCCGAAGCCCCCGGAGTCTGACATCAGCGAAACAGAAGAACAGCAGGAGCCTGTTCCCAGTGTGCGCATGCGCAGAGCTGCCAGAAGGCAAAAACAGTTAAGAAAACAGGGTCGACTTGGGAGTAAGGCTTGGAGATGATTGGACCCCCCCCCATAAGACATAAAAGAGGAGTGAACAGGATGTGAGCTGCAGGAAGCAATTAGTTCATCTAGTCAGTTCAAGCTTTGAAAAGTTCTGTTTGGTCTTGCTCTGCAGTTGGCAATTAGGACTCTGGCAGCATCCAAAGGGAGATAAGTTGGGTGTTTATCAACATTCCCCTGAAAGACTATGGCAACTCAAGCAGACATCTGTCGGAATCTTCATGGATTGTTTGTGAAGCCTTGCGGACTGGGAATTACCATGATTTCCAGCCGTATAAATAAAAAGTCCTATTCGGAGTCCTATTCGGAAAGGGAGCGGCTAATAAATTTAAATTGAAAAATTGAAAATTGAAAAAGAGGGTTTTTCAGAATAAGATTGTAATTTATGCTTTCTCAGGAAGCTTAGATCAGAACCAGTAGTCCCCAACTGTTTTGGCACCAGGGACTAGTCTGATGGAAGACAATTTTTCCACAGACTGGGACCGGGGGGGGGGGGAGAGGGGGCGGTACTGGTCCACAGCTGAGGTTGGGGACCCATTTTACATCATGCTTAAGACAGCCTTGGGGATAGAAGGGAGCTGAGTTGGATTCATCATTAATTGGAGTCATAACTTTATTGTTTATTTACAGATCCTTGCTTAATGACTGGTTGCTTAATGACCATTCCAAGTTACGGCAGACCTCCCCCCAAAAGGTACTTCTGAACCAGGTTACATGATGTGATGTACAATGTCTTTTGCCAGCAGATGACACCCCCGGGAATGCTTTGACTCGCTTAGCGATGAACGTTTGCTTAGCAACTGCTGCATTCACTTTACAGCCACAGCAACCCCTTAACAACCAACACAAACAAGGTTGCAAAATCGGATCTGTCACGTGGGTGTCTCAACATACGGCCACCATGACTTATAATGACCATCCGGGCTCCATTACGTTCATAAGTCAAGGACAACCTGTAATATGCTTAAGCCACTTCACTTGCAGCCATGTATGCCCAGGGGTGGGATTCTACCAGTTCGTTCGAACTGGTGCTCCCACTATCAACTGGGAGTGAACCGGTTCGCTCCAACTTTGAAGTGGGCCCTCCTGTCCTCCCCTGCACTATAATCACCTACACTATATTGCCAAGAGTATTCGCTCCCCCATCCAAATAATCAGAATCAGGTGTTCCAATCCCTTCCATGGCCACAGGCGTATAAAATCAAGTCCCTAGGCACGCAGGCTGTGTTTACAAACATTTGTGAAAGAAGTGGTCGCTCTCAGGAGCTCAGTGAATTCCAGCGTGGAACTGTGCTAGGATGCCACCTGTGCAACAAATCCAGTCGTGACATTTCCTCACTTCTAAATATTCCACAGTCAACTGTCAGCTGTACTATAAGAACGTGGAAGTGTTTGGGAACGACAGCAACTCAGCCACAAAGTGGTAGGCCACATAAACTCATCCAACATCAGTGTGTGACCTCACAAATGCGCTTCTGGAAGAATGGTGACAAATTCCCATCAACACACACCTGAATCTTGTGGACAGCCTTCCCAGAAGAGTTGAAGCTGTGATAGCTGCAAAGGGTGGACCGACGTCATATTGATCCCTATGGATTAGGCATGGGATGTCACGTACAGTAAGTTCATAGGCAAGTAAAGGCAGGTGAGCGAATACTTTTGGCAATATAGTGAATATTTCCTATTCCGAAGCCCAGCTGATTGGCGCAGCAGAGTGATTTGCCGCGCCTCGGCTGTTTTCTTCGCCAGCAGTATCGCTGAAGGTGAGATTTCGGTAAACTGTACACGTGCACACAGAGCCCATCCAGCAGCTTCGGCGGCAAGAGGTGGCAAGAGCTCTGGACGAGAATTTAATGGAGTCGAGGGTGGCGTCCGCCGAGAACTGTGTGGCTGAAATAATTTTGGCGAGGTCTTGATGAAGACGCTCATCTTCCAGAGGTATGCGGTCTTGCAGCTGTCGGAGCCACATGACTGAGGTGCGATTAAAGTAAGAGGCTGCCGCGGCTGCTTTAATAGCCCAGGCCGAAGCGTTGAAATTTTTGCGCAGGGCTAGTTCCGCCCGCTTGTCCTCCGGTTTCAATTTATCGGCCACATCGCCCGTGACTACGGAGGAAGCGTTGGCTAACAGGGCAACCGGAGCGTCTACTGTGGGCAGCTGAAGAGCCTGCGCAAAGGCTTGCTCCATATTGTAGTAACGTTTGTCGTTACCACCCGGGTTAGGTAAAGAAGAAGGTTTAGCCCACTGATCCTGAACTACCTCCAGAAAAAGGGGAGGAGCTGGCACCTTCTCCTTCTCCGTGTTGGGGTTAATAAACATTGCCAGATTTGGGTCCTTACGTTGAAAGGCCGGGGGGGGGGCGTGCCAATCTGCGTGGTCTTTTTGGCCTTGCGCAGCATAGGTTTAAATGCTGGAGGGGGAAAAAGACCGGGAAAAACCGGTGTCTCGGGAGAATCCTCCTCATCCTCAGAAAACCCCAGAGCAACATGAGCAGGTTCCCCCAAAAAGGAACCCTCGCTGACAATCGAAGGAGAAGGCGCCCTGGTCATCTCCAGACTTCTATCAGCAATCGGAGGTCTGCTTCTGGCAGCAGCCACAGGATGAGGCCTACCCTGGGATGGATCTCTGTGAGCTAGGCCTGAGGAGATACCCTTATAAATTGCAGTAGAAATGAGCCTTTTAATATTGGGAGGCAAGTTCTCTAATTCCTCCAGATCCTCCCCTGAAGGACCACGGGAGGGATCCTGTGGTGCCAATTGAGCTGGTGGCAAATAGTCTCCAGATCCCCCTTCTCTTGGATCCTCCATCCTTGACCTGTAACTTCTGGGGGAAATGGATGGAGAAGGGGAGGTCACTTTCCTCCTGGGCCTGGCCGGGGAGACTGAAGGGGAAGAAGGACTGTAGCCCCTGGTAGGAGAATCTGAGGCCTGAGACCGTGCCCCAATAGGAGACCTAGATCTGTTGGGGGAGTTAGGCCTAGATGCCTGTGCTCACCGTTCGGCCCTGGCCACCTGTTTTTCCAGGGCCCTTTGTCTCCTAGACTCGTCCCTGGCAGTTGCTCTGGAAGGGTGTTGCTCAGCAGAAGGCTTGGGGCCTGCTGTTCTGGGCCTAAGCCTGCCCTGGGTCTCCTCCACCCCTTCGCCGGCCTGTGCATCTGAGGTAGTGGAGGCCATGCCTCACTCACGTGTCCTGTAGAGCTGTGTGCTGGTCTCAGGAAAAAACCTCGTTGCAGCCGCTCCACGAGGCTCAGCGTGCCTCTCCCCAGTCGTTGTAGGCCTGCTCGACCAGTTTCTGCGCGCGGGAATGAGGCCGCCGCCCATGAGGTCGCACCAAAATGGCCGCCGCGCCTCGTGGGTGAAGAAATCAAACTTTCCGGCTCAAAGGAATGGCTCTGAGGGGATTAGCCTCGCTACGAGCCTAAACGACTGCCCGGGAAGTTCTTCAGCTGACTCGCCGGCTGCGAGCAGCACTTAAACGAAAGGGGAAGTCGCGCGGCAGCTCTTTGAAGCCGCGGCAAGCCGATCGGGCAGATAAGAGCCTCCGCGACGTTCCAAGCCGCCGCAAGGATCCAGGCGGCGCGAAAAGCCGATCAGAGGCTTTCCTGCACTATCGGGCTGAAGCCTCAAAGGCAAAAGCCCCGCTCTTTCCCGGCGCCACAAGGACGGCGCTCCTGAAGAGCCCCCGCCCTCAGGAATTTCCTGAGAGCCTGATTAAACCCCTTCGCTTTAAGGCAGAGGTTTAAGTTATAATTTTAGAAAATCCAATTAATATATATACTAAACTTCAACCTCACAGGAGCCAAACTAGCTTGGACCAAAGACTGAGGGAACTGGGAACCAGGAGGGAAAGGAGGATACTTAAAGAAAAATCCCTCAGTCTTTGGACCAATCAGGCTGTATCAAACCCGGCTGTAGCCCCTCCCACCGAAACCACTGGAAAACTTATGGTTTTCAATTCATCCCCTTCAAACCCTAAAACCGAAACCGTTTACAAAATGGGGTGGGGGGGGTGGGAGGAAATGTAGCTCATGTGAGACAATAAAGAAAATTTAAGAGGGGCTCAGTCCATGGACTATTAATTATTAATATTATTTAATAATTGTTAATGATACTGATGATGGTTGTTAATTATTAATAGTATTATTTTGGAGACTGTTTAGGTGCAGCCAGCCAGCCGTCCTGGCACCTATAGGCCCGATGTTGCTAATCCTCACCCTAAAGCACGACGATATTTGCTTTCACACAAGCATTTTAAACAGGATGCTTGTACAGTACGTTCAAGCTTGTAGAGGGGCTTCAACCACTGCCAAGCCAAGCTGCTTCCAATTCTCTGCAGCGTTTGTGTTGCCTTAACTTAAGAGGCAATCTCCATTCCATTATGAATATTCATTGGTAAATATGCGCAAGATGTAAACAGCAGAGAGAAAAAAACCACAGGTAGTGAATGAGACCACTGCCAAAGCCTTCAAGCTTAAAATTCATCCCGGAGCAAAATTCAAAATGAATAGCTTCCTTTTCTTAGGTCAGGGGTGCCCAAACTTGGGAACTTTAAGACTTGTGGACTTCAACTCCCAGAATTCCCCAGCCAGCTGGCTGGGGAATTCTGGGAGTTGAAGTCCACAAGTCTTAAAGTTCCCAAGTTTGGACACCCCTGTCTTAGGTATATTCCAGATGCCTAAGAGCCACAGTGACACAGTGGTTAGAGTGCAGTACTGCAGGGCACTTCTGCCGACTACCAGCTGTTCGGGTCTCACCAGATCAAGGTTGACTCAGCCTTCCATCCTTCCAAGGTGGGTAAAATGAGGGCCCTGATTGTTGGGGGCAATAGGCTGACTCTGCAAACCACTTAGAGAGGGCTGTAAAGCGGTATGTAAATGCTAATGCTATTGCTACTCCAAGGAATGCATGGCTCATGCAGGAATGAAAAACAGAGAAACTGGTCTATCAGAATGACTGCATTTAAGCAAGCAAGACCTGTTTGCAACTAGCAAACCTGTATGAATCACATATCCCTTTTGTGATCCTATTGTTTTCTTTGCGTCTGTTGGGACGTTTGTACAGATAGTCCTCGACTTACAACCATTAGTTTAGTGACTGTTCGAAATTGCAGCAGCACTGAAAGAGGGGACTTACGAGCAGTTTTCACGCTTACAAAGGTTGCAGCATCTCCATGGCCACGGGAAAAGAAGAGGGGGTCAAGTTAGTCTCCAAAGCACCAGAGAACAGGACAAGAAACAATGGTTGGAAACTAATCAAAGAAAGAAGCAACCTGGAATTAAGGAGAAACTTCCTAACAGGGAGGACAATTAACCAGCGGAACAACTTGCCTTCAGAAATTGTGGGTGCTCCATCACTAGATGCTTTTAAGAAAAGTCTAGACCAGGGGTGTCAAACTCAAGGCCCGGGGGCCGGATCTGGCCCTCGATGCCTCTGCCAGCTAAAACAGAGGGGCTGTATGCGAGTCTCCCCGAGGTCCGTTTTCACTGGCAGAGGGTTGCAGGAGTCCATCGCAGCCAAAAACGGAGCTCGGCAGCCCATTTTCTCTGGCAGAGTGCATGGGCCACCACAGGCACCGACATGAATGATGTTGAGCTGGCCATGCCCACTCCAGCCCCCCGCCCTGAGGTCAAACACAACCCCTCAATAAAATCGAGTTTGACACCCCTGCTCTAGACAGTCACCTATCTGAAATGGTATTAAGTTCTCCTGCTTGAGCAGGGGGCAGGACTAGAAGACCTCCAAGGTCCCTTCCGTTCTATTCTACATCCGGTGATCAAAATTCAGGGACTTTGCAACTAGCATGTATGACAGTTGCACCGTCCTGGGGTCATAAGATCCCCATTAGCAATTTTCCCAGACAGCTTCCAATGGAAGCAAAGTCAAGGGGGGAAGCCATATTCACTTAATGACTGCATCACTGAATAACAATTGCTGATTCACAACTGTGGCAAAGGAAAGGTTATAAAATGAGGCGCAACTACTTAGCCGTCTCACTTAGCAATGGAAAATTTGGGGCTCAACTGCGGTCTTAAGTCAAGGACTACCTGCATTCATTTCATCTATCTGATATGGTCAACTGACTAAATGAATAAAGTCTCTACCGGAAGTCCTTACAAGAGTTCATTTAGTGACCGTTCAGAGTTACCGGGCAGTCAAAAAAGAGACTTGTGACCATTTTTTACACTTACAACAACTGCAGCATCCCCATGGTCGTATGATCAAAATCCAGATGCCTGGCAATTGGTTCGTATTTACGACGGGGGTCACGCAATCCCCTTTTGTCACATTCTGACGAGCAAAGTCAACGGGGAAACCAGTTTCACTCAACAGCTGTTACAAATTTACCAACTGCAGTGATTCATTTAACAGCGGTGCCAAGAAAAATCGCAAAATGGAGCCAAAGTCATTTAACAAATGTTTCACTTAACAACAGAAATGTGGGGCTTAATTGTGGTGGTAAGTTGAAGAGTATCTGGATTTTATTCTTATCCATTTCTAACGGGGCTCCTCAAAACATACCGTATTTTTCGGACTATAAGATGGATCTTTTTCCCTCAAAAAAAGAGGGTGAAAATCGGGGTGCATCTTATACATTGAATACAGCCTTTTTGGCCTCCCGAAACCCCACCCGCTTTGCAAAAATGGCCGTACACAGCCTTTAGGAGGCTTCCAGAGTACTCGGGAGGCTGGGGAGGGCAAAATGAGCAAAAAATGGGCCGTTTTTTGTTCAGATTGCCCCCCCCCCCCAGCCCCCAGCACTCTATAATTCTTCTAAAGGTTATTCATGGTCTTTTTTTGACAAAAAACAGGCCCATTTTCACGAGAAAGTGGCCATTTTTTGCTCGTTTTCGCCCTGCCCCCCCCCCCCCGCCCCTAGGAGCACTCTACAAGCCTCCTAAAGGTTATTCATGCTTTTTTGACGAAAAATGGCCCCGTGTTTGTAAAAAACGAGTCGTTTTTGGGAGGTCTGCAGAGCGCAAAAACTTTTTTTTTTTAATTTGCCTCTTCAAAATCTTGGTGTGTCTTATACTCCAGTGCATCTTATATTCCAAAAAATACGGTATGGCAGAAATGTTTTGCCTGGGTAATACTTACTTTACAAACATCTGGCTGATCGCTGGAGGAATCCTGCTTCACAAAACCATGCCCATTTTCAGAGCTGTTGTTTTGGTCTTGCTTTGCCGTTTCCTGCACTGCTTTCTTGGGCCAAATGCGCTTAACGAACGGAGCGATGAAGGGATAGAGATATGGCTCCAGGAACCGTTTGTAGACCCACAGCAGAACTGGAATGACGATGCATGGAATGCACACCATGGTTCTTTTGTAGCGTGCTTTACAAATGTGCTGGAGGAAGAAATGCAACAGGTTGAAACCATTATGTAGATAAGGTTCATCCTCACCAATTATTTTTTTTGGGGGGGGGGGGGATACACTTTCCAAATCCATATGTATGGCAACCTTTTCCACCTTGAAGCATCATACAAAGGCTGGACTTCAACTCCCATAACCCTCGGGGTGGAGGCCATGCAAGGCTTCAATTATGTGGTTATGGCTGCTTTGTTGATCTTTCACATACACGCAAGACACACCCTGGGCTACCAAGTACCATTTTGTATGATACAAAATGATGAAATCAGGCCTAGAGATTTCAGAGTGACGTTTTGACAACCAATGGCTTATTTTTTGATTAGTTAAAAGTGTATTCTACGAACCTGTTTGCCTGCCAATCAAAAGAATGCAAAGCTACCTGCAAGGAGTATAAAACCTTCCATTCCCCCCCACCACCACCCATTCAGAGCTGAAGAAGCTTCTTGGATGAGAAGCAAAACATCTTCAAAGAAAAACCAGAAAGTCCAGTTGCCACTTGGAAAAAAAAAGCACTTTTGACTTTGGATGGCTGAGAATCTCCATAGACGTTTAACGATGCCAATCAAAACTTTATAAAGGGACGGTAGTGACCTAGCTCTCTAACTGTAACTACTCTCCAAGGAAAACGATGGTTATTTTTATTATAAATGGTAATGGATAGGGGTTTATTTTCTTCTATTTTGGGGTTGTAGATCACAACTCGTTCAAATGTTTTGCTTTTCATATGTTTAAATGCAATTATTATACTGTTTTAGTTTTTAAAAGCTAAGACACCGTTACAGGGAGTTGCAACATTTCAGTTTTATTTGCATTTTGATGAAAACAACAATGATTGGCTGCCCTGAGACAATTCAGTCAGTTAATTATAACTTGTTCTTCCTCATGTTTCCTAGGTCAACACCTGAGTTGTGTACCAACTACTGAAAAGAGGATTGCAATCTTCATTAGTTAACCAGACCAAACCTGAGGTAATCAGGTTTAGAAGTTAGAAGCGTGAATTACTCCATGGATTTTAAAACACTATAATATTATACCAGGCTAAAGACGAGGAAAAGGTACAATAAATGCGTCACTGTAAAGAAAAGAAAATGGGTCTGGAAATTTTATCATGAAATATGGCAAAACACCAATTGCAAAAAAGTCCTCAAAATGAAAATTCAAAAGCTGACAATCATTGCATGTCACCCATCCATCACTACAAATCAAATACAGAATGTTTCTTCTTATGCATTATAAGCAGACGTGGGTTCTTACCGGTTCGGCCCACGTGAGGCGTTGTCCTGTCAGCTGGCCAGCGCGCATGTGACTTCCGGTTTGCTCGGAGGGTCGTTTTAAGCGTTCCGGAGGCTTCCCTGAAGCCTCCGGAGGGCCTCCGGGGGGGACGGGGGAGGCTCTTTTCGCCCTCCCCAGGCTC
Organism: Natrix helvetica; assembly: GCF_964273705.1. Classification (NCBI taxonomy): domain Eukaryota; kingdom Metazoa; phylum Chordata; class Lepidosauria; order Squamata; family Natricidae; genus Natrix; species Natrix helvetica. The sequence continues at coordinate 10,640,860 of NC_138552.1, forward strand.
CTATAAAGCCTCTGGAGCATGGGGAGGGCGAAAAAAGCATGTAAAATGGGGGGGGCGTTGTGCGCACATGCGCACTGGGGGGGGCGCACCTTGCATTATGGGTGCGGCACACCCGCACACAACCCCCCTGCGCTCCCCCCACTTGTGGCACGCGAGCCAAAAAAGGTTCGCCATCGCTGAACTATAATGTAACTTTGTTGCTTGTATCCTTAAGATTTATATTGATATTGTTTCCTGATTGCTTATTTGTACCCTATGACTATTAATAAGTATTGTACCTTATGATTCTTGGCAAATGTATCTTGTCTTTTTATGTATACTGAGAGCATATGCACAAAAGACAAATTCCTTGTGTGTACAATTACAGTTGGCCAATAAATAATTCTATTCCATTCTATTAATGAACACCAATTAATATATTATTAATTGAAAAGCCATAGATGGAGAGATAGAGACAGGTAGACAGAGAGACAGGAAGGAAGGAAGCCAGCAGGGATGAGCTTTCATATTGAGGTCATTCAATGATCGAAAGCAACCTCTCAAATTTGCAGATGACACTAAGCTGGCAGGAATAGCCAACTCCCCAAAAGACAAGCTCAAGATCCAAAATGATCTTGACAGACTTGAACAATGGGCTCATTCCAACAAAATGAAATTTAATGTGGAGAAAAGCAAGGTTGTACATCAGGGCAGGAAAAACCAAAGGTACAACTACAAATTAGATGAAATCTGGCTTTAAAACAGTACCTGTTGAGAGGAACCTTGGAGTCCTACTGGAAGATCACTTAAACATGAGCCAGAAGTGTGTGGCGGCAGCCAAAAAAGCTAATACAATCCTTGGTTGTATAAACAGGCATAGAATCGAAATCATGTGAAGTATTAATACCGCTTTATAAATCTTAGTAAGACCACACCTGGAATACTGCATCCAGTTTTGGTCACATTATTACAAAAAAGATGTTGAGACTTTGAAAAAAAAAGTGCAAAGTAGAGCAACTAAGATGATTAAAGGCCTGGAGACCAAAACATATGAAGAACAGTTGCCGGATTTGGGTTTGGCTAGTCAAGAGAAAAGTGTTGGGGCTTGCCAGCAGAACTGGTAGCAGACTCAGACAGTGAGGAGGTTGGGTAGGAACATGGGCCTGTGCTGGAGTCTGGGGAAGGCTCTGATGAGGGCTCTGCCTTGGAGGCAGAGATTGGGCCAGGGCTGTCCAACAATTATCAGCTGCCTTCTGAGTCGGAGATCAATGGGGCAGAAGAACAGCTGGAGTCTGTTCCCGATGTGCGCTTGCACAGAGCTGCCAGGAGAAGGGAACAGTTAAGGAACAAGGGCCGATTTAGGAGTAAAACCACAGGTGGCCGGTGAATGGCCCCTCCCATAGGGAATAAAGAGGAGCAAAAGGGGAGGGGAGTTTGCAGGAGACAATTAGTTTAATTAATTAGTGTGAAGATTTGTTCGTGACTCTAAGAGACTCCTTGCCAAGTATTTTCTTGTACAGCATTAGGAAGATATTGACCTGGCAGCTCTCCAAGCCTGATAAGGTCTGTGGTTGTAAATTCCCCCTTGAAAGACTGTTTGCTGAGACTTTGCTGAATGTGAGTGAGAGGAATTCACATTAGCTTAATAAAAGGGGGTTTTGTGGAGAAAAGGAGCCTGCTTTGTGATTTTGTGAAGCCTAGGTCACAACAAAAAGGACTATGGATGACATGATAACAATGTTCCAGTATTTGAGGAGCTGCTACAAAAAAGAGGGGCAGGGGGGTGTTTCCAATTTATTTTCCAAAGCACCAGAAGGCAAGATAAGAAACAATGGGTGGAAACTAATCCAGGAGAGAAGCAACCTGGAACTAAGGAGAAACTTTCTAACAGGGAGGAAAATTAACCAGTGGAACAGAAGTTGCCTTCAGAAGTCGTGGGTACTTCATCACTGGAGCTTTTAAAGAAGAGACTAGATAGTCAAATTTGAAATATTATAGGTTGTCCTGCTTGAGCAGGGGGCTGGACTAGAAGACCTCCAAGGTCCCTTCCCAGCTCCATTCTGACTCTGTGATTTAAAGGGAAACCTGCCCCTCCCACACACTTTTAAAGTGACCGTTTCAAACAAAACTGTCAAATCGGTTGGGGGCTTTACCTTAGCCTCGAAGAGGGACGCATTAGCCAGAAGGCGACAGGAAGGAAGAACGGCGCCTAGGCTTCCCACACACACACACACACACACCTCCCTCACCTGCCCCACCGCCCCGCGTCTCACTTACCTGCGCGAACCTCCAACGATTCCAGGTATGAAGAGGGAAGCCGCTTCACTTCCGGGAAAGACGAAAGAAAAAAGCCGTCACTTCGCGACCACCAATGGGAGAGGAGGAGGCGCGTGACGCAAGGGAAAGGCTCCGCCCTGACGTTGCTCCCGCGGGGAGCGCCATGACAGGCGAGGCACAGCAGCCTCGGGTCGCGCGTGCGCTCAGAGCGATGCTCTTTTGCAGTCACTAAGTCCTTTAAGGCAGAGGTCTCCAAACTTGGCTACTTGAAGACTTGTGGACTTCAACTCCCAGAATTCAGCTTTGCTGGCTGAGGAATTCTGGGAGTTGAAGTCCACAAGTCTTCAAGTGGCCAAGCTTGGAGACCCCTGGCCTTAAGGAACAAATATACACACACAACACACACACACATGTGTGTGTGTTGTGTGTCCCACATTTTTTCCTTAAAGCTAGAAACTCCTCAAGGGCCTGTGTGTGTGTTCCACCGCCTTTTCCTATCTCAATAGTTATCTCAATTTTTTTTTTTACTGGAGTATTGCAAAGGGTGAAAAAATAAAAATTCAAAAACTCCAGAGAAACAAACGATTAAGAGGGAAATGATCTCTCTCTCTCTCTCTCTCTCTCTCTCTCTCACACACACACACACACACACACACCCCTCTTGGTATTTTTCCTACAATGTTTGGAGACTGAAATAATGGCAGAAGAGGATTGGAATTTAGATTTGCTGCAGACAAAGCTTGTGTAGTAGCCCCACTGTGAAATAGGCAGCAAATAAATGTAAAAACTAAATAGTAAATAAACAGATGCAGTTTTATTTTTTACTTTGCTTCTACTTACACTCAGTAAAAGGGTTCTCCACTTAAGGTAAAGGTTCCCCTCGCACACAGGTGCTAGTCGTTCCTGACTCTAGGGGGCAGTACTCATCTCCGTTTCAAAGCTGAAGAGCCAGCGCTGTCTGAAGACGTCTCCGTGGTCATGTGGCCGGCATGACTCCATTTACAACAGTTCATTTAGTGACCATTCAATACAATACAATACAATAGTAGAGTTGGAAGGGACCTTGGAGGTCTTCTAGTCCAACCCCCTGCCTAGGCAGGAAACCCTATACAGTTTCAGACAGATGGCTATCCAACATCTTCTTAAAGACTTCCAGTGTTGGGGCATTCACAACTTCTGGAGGCAAGCTGTTCCACTGATTAATTGTTCTAACTGTCAGAAAAGTTCTCCTCAGTTCTAAGTTGCTTCTCTCCTTGATTAGTTTCCACCCATTGCTTCTTGTTTTACACTCAGGTGCCTTGGAGAATAGTTTGACTCCCTCTTCTTTGTGGCAGCCCCTGAGATATTGGAAGACTGCTATCATGTCTCCCCTAGTCCTTCTTTTCATTAAACTAGACATACCCAGTTCCTGCAACAGTTCTTCATATGTTTTAGCCTCCAGTCCCCTAATCATCTTGGTTGCTCTTCTCTGCACTCTTTCTAGAGTCTCCACATCTTTTCTACATCATGGCGACCAAAACTGAATGCAGTATTCCAAGTGTGGCCTTACCAAGGCATTATAAAGTGGTATTAACACTTCACATGATCTTGATTCTATCCCTCTGTTTATGCAGCCTAGAACTGTGTTGGCTTTTTGGCAGCTGCTGCACACGGCTGGCTCCTATTTAAATGTTTGTCCCCTAGGACTCCAAGATCCCTCTCACAGTTACTACTATTGAGCAAAGTACCACAAATACCTGTGCATTTCGTTTAGAGGGTTAATCCTACCATGTCCTGAGGGCCGTGACTTAATCCCATCACCCTGCACCTGAATGGGGGGGGGGGGGGAGGAGAGACAGGGAGCTGCAAGGAGCTGCTTTGTCTTTAAAACACGTTTCTCCTTTTCTCATCCAGGGAAACATAATATTCTGCCTTTTTAATATTTCCTAAAATATTCCACTCCTCTAGGTGGGTGCTAACTTCCTACAATCTCCTGCAATCCAAATTGAGCTTGTCTGCATCTGAAAATTGTCCAGTTCTCTCCACCCTCGAAATACAAATTTGTATACTTGTAATGCAAGTTTGACATTGTGTCATCCACATGACATTGATCAAGCCATCTTTTACGTGTTAGAGCCAATTTTGGGCACTGTGCTTTTTAGATGGATTGGAAAAAAAGTGGAAAAGGTTAAGACCCTATACAGTGTTTCTCAACCTTGGCAACTTTAAGATGTCTAGATTTCAAGTCCCAAAATTCCCCACTTCGTTTTTAAGAACATCCAAGAAGAAACACAGTGTATTAGTCAATGTGCAACTAGCAAGCAGATTTCATAATGTGGAAATGCCCAGTTTTGAAGCATCTTTCTAGAGTAGGACTGTATTTTTACACCCTTCCAGTCCTGAAAATGTGTTGCACACCTACATGATGGATTAAGTTATAGGGAAGCAGATCTTGAATGTTTAAGGAGTAGAATTAACAGCACTTGCAGCCCTTCCAATTCTTGAAATTCCAGTATTTGGGTTACATTTTAAAAAAAAGATGATACCATAAGGACATCACTGTACCTATTGCCCAAATGTGAAACTCCATTTGCTTTTTTAGACTGCTGTGAGGGCTACTCCATCTTTAAGGATTGCCTGAGGAAATCCAGAAATACAACCAAATGTTCCCAGGGTAGTCAGTGCGGAAGACCATTGTTATTTCGAGAGGTTCAGTGATATGTTTTGATTTCTCCTCCAGGTTAGGAAAAATCTGGAACTTTAGAGCTCCTTCTGAGCCAGCCTGCTTGGGTTTTTTTTTCACCCTTGTTTATTAAATAAAGGAGAAGAGGGAGGGATATTCTCATAGCTTCAAAGCTTTTCCCGCTGTGAACGTCTCTGACTTTTGATTCCCATCCCAGGATTACGTGCCAGACGGTCAAGGTTAGGTCTTGTACTCTCCTGACTGCATCAAGGCTCTGAAGTCCTGGTCCCAAGTTTTGATTTAAAAAAAAAACAACTTTGGGGTTATTTGTTGGTAGCTTCTGCGCAGATTAGCATTGGGTATTGTGGAAACTGGCCATCTCTGCTCTCATTATTAAGGAGCTCCTGTCAGTCCGTAAGACATTTGGTTATCATCTTACTTGGTATGTATGTCTTTTATGCTATGCTTTTACATCTGTTTGCTTGTGTTGTTCCCAAAACTGGGCTCTTGTTTGTTGTCGAAGCCGATAAGTCACCGGACACAAGGGGTGATCCAGAATTATACTTTTATTTTGGTACCAAGATACAAGGACCCCCGTTTGAAAAGCTAACCAAGGGCCAAGATTAGATCTTACAGCAGTTTTTATAGTCAAAGGATGGTCACATTCAATCCTTTGTCCTTCCCCTAATAATGCATACATAATAGATAATATTGATTGGTTATTTGGATTTCAGCCCCCCCCCAAGCCCTTACAATTGTTATGTTAAATGGCTAAGTGTCACATCACCTGTTTTTCCGCCTTCCGCCAGAAACTTAAAACCCACCTATTCCAGCTAGCCGGCTTGGCATAATTCCACCTATCCCACCTCAGTTCTATTTCTAAATTTTTAAGATTGGTTTTAGGGTTTGTTTTTTAATTTTTATAAATTGTACAGGGGTTGTTTAATTTGATTTTTATCTATTTGTATGATTGTCTGTATGTTTTAAATTTATTCCTGTACACCGCCCCGAGTCCCTCCAGGGAGAGGGGGCGGTCTAGAAATTTAATAAATTATTATTATTTATTATTATTATTTCATCCCAGGTCACAGGTATCTTTCCAAGTGTGCCAGCTATGTGGGTTTTGGGTTTTTTCTTATAAGTGAGCTATTCTTGTTCCTAATATCCTGGCTAGTGGTTTTAAGGTGCTAACTTCTGTCTCGCTGTTAATGTGCATCCCCCCCCCCTTCCTGTTGCAGAGCAGAATAAAAGAGCAAACAGTTTTTATCTGAGGCAGCGACCCCGCAACCCCCTCCCTCCACAGAGAAAAGTAAAAGCAGTTTAAAACTTTTGTCTAAGGCAGCAATACCCCCCCCTCCACTCCCCCGCTTGCCTCTGCAGTGAGAGAGACGGGAAAAGAGCAAAGCTCTTAATTGTCCAGGCAAAGACATGAAGACAAGAGAAAATGTTTTGTCAGAATTCATATTCCTCACTCTCATGTCCATTCCATCCACACCTGGGTCCTATCTCAACATGTGACCCATCCTCTGATCCACAGGACTTCCATCTGTGCATACATCCCATCATCTGATCCTTCACTTGAGCAAATGATAATGCTTAAAATCCCTTGTTTTCTACTGTGCCTATTATTTCTGGATCCAAGAGGACCAATTGCCCTTTGATTTGATCGGTGCCTTAATACATTGAAAAACATTATTAACAACAAATATGGGATCCAACGATGTGAGCATCTAGAATATTTTATTTGAAAATGAAGGAATAATATTTTTGTTTGAATGTATGATATACAAGGATAACAATGAACATAAACACATTTGATGGATGACTAATGGGATTATGCATAATTGAAAGCAGTGATATATAAACATAAATAGTTGGGGGGGATTTTTTTACACTGTAAAAATAATTAGAATGAGATAAGTGATTACATAAAGGTATATTGTTATGAAATAGATAATTAAAAATGCAAGGGGGCTAGGCTTGTTGAAAGGAAAGAAATTTTAAATTGTAATTGATCACAAGATGCAAAATGAAAGTAAGGTACCTTATTCATATTAGATGAAAAATGTATGAGTGTATAGGTAATTGAAAATATGGATGCACAAAGCTTGTAACCAAACGACATGCTGTACGTAATGGTTGAGAATTTTCTATGTTGTTTTTCTTTTATGTTTAAAAAATAATATATATATATATATAAAAAAAAGATGGGATCCAGCGATAATATGCTGATAGTGGGGAAGAAAATCTGCTAAACAAGGGTAGTGTGGCCAGAATTATATTCCTAGTGGGTCCAGCACAAACATCTGGAGGCCAGTGGCTCAAATATTAAACGGGGGTGACCGGACTGGTGTCATGCCAGCATGAGTTGGCACACTTTGGAGATTTGATTCCTGATGCAGGGCTTAAATGAATGCAGTTTCTGGAAAAGGGAGAGAGAAAGGAGTAAGAGTCTGTAGGTGGACTTAGGTGGGTCTTTCTCACTGTGTTCCATCATGTCTGGAAGTAGCCACTCAGAGAAAGGTAAAGCAGCAAGCCGAAGAAGTGATTATTTTGAAAAGTCAGTTGGCTTTTATCAAAGAGAGATGCAAACTAGAATTTTTATTTATTTTTAATAAAGTTTTTTATTTTGTCATTTTCATACAAATAACCACACGTATACCATTACATAACCAACACTATTTTGTATTATTAAATATTATGTCAATTTGTCTTACCATCAATCTCCAAGAACTATCATTGGCTCTCCTGCTCTTCATACACCATATTTATACCCTATCCATCACTTTCTTTTCCCTCTCTCCTCCTCCCTGCCTCCTTTCTTCCCTCTGTCATCCTTCTCTTCTCTACTTCCCCTTCCTCTCTCCTCCTCCTCTCTCCTCTTTCCACTCCTTCTTTCTCTTCTCCTCTCCCCCCCCCCTCTTCTCTCTCTCTTAACCCTCTCCTTTTCCTCTTGCCTCTCTCCTCTCTTCCACACTCTTCATCTCATTTACATGGTATATTTCAGCAAGAGATGCAACCTAGAATTAAAGAGAAATTTCCAGACACTTATAAGAACTAATCAGTGGAACAGCTTGTCACCAGAAGCTATGGGTGTTCTAATACTGGAGGCCTTTAAGCCATGGTTCTCCAATCTTGACAACTTTAAGACATAGCTTAGCAATCACTCCCAAGGGTGTGCATAGAAGGCAGCCTAGGGAGATCAGTTTGCCCAAGGCTATTTTGAGTGGGAGGGCTTTGATTAATTACTTGATTAATTTCTTGATTAATAAAAACACACAACTTGCACACACAACTTAGTCAGGGTTGACTGAGTCAATGGTCTCCAACCTTAAGACTTCTGGATTTCAACTCCCAGAATTCCCCAGCCAGCCATGGGGAATTCCTGGAGTTGAAGTCCACAAAGTCTTAACGTTGCCAAGGCTGGAGATCCCTGTTTTAAGCCATTTGTCCGGAATGATACAGTGTCTCCTGCTTGAGTGGGGTTTGAAGTAGAAGACCTCAAAGGTCCCTTCCAACTCTGTTATTCTGTAGTCTGTGTTCTGGATGAGATGGATGGAGCTCAGGGAGACATACCAGGTCGTCTATCCACATCACACTTCAGTTCAGTTGTGGCTTCACCAGTTAGAAATGGCTAGGGGTTTGGTGTATATGTGCTTCCAACGTCCTACTGGAGATTAGGCAGTGCCTGGAAATTTACTGTGTAAAAAAAATTGGTTGATATTTGTATTTTTTGTACAATTATACAAAGGAATAAAAGAGATGAAGCTTGATATGCTTCTGCTTTGTGAGTGTTAAGATAAAATTCAGTTTGTACATTTGGTTCTCCTTGCGCTTGCAAAGGATGGGGTTAGCAGATTGTTGTCAAATGTGTGTATTTTTTTTCCTTCCTTCTTTTTTTAAAGCCATGGAAAGGAAGGGCTAACAATCTTTTTGTAGAGAGGAGGTTTTGTGTAATGTTTAACGGTACCAGGCTAGAAATTGTAAAGTTCTGGTTTTGCCTTCTTTTCACGACATCCAATTTGGTGAAACTGGGTTTCTGTTTGGAAACTGGGAGGCTGTTTGGAAAGATGGTTTAATGGTGGACAGGATCACATGCCTTGGAGCTCCTGGGTGAAAAGGGAAGAGATGCTGAGAGTCCCTGAGTTTTATGCCCTCTCTGGGCTTTGAACTTCCTGGGGCACAGGAAGAGTATCCTGATTGGTTGCTGTCAGAGGTCATAGCTAGCTTTGTAGGTTGTCTGTGTGCTAAGTCTGGTTGAAACTTGGTGGGTGGTGCGATGAAGGGCAATGAAATGGCTCTGCATGAAGGAGGTAGATCTTTGTTATGTAGAATAGACTGGCCCAGGCCTCCATGGCCCATTGACAAAGGGGGAGAGGCTACTAAGAGTGATGTCAGGTTCCAAATAGCATCCAGAAGTAAATCAGAGTCCAAGGCAAAGTATTGCTCAAAGTTCCAATTTATTAAGAGAATCGTGTTGGCACATCTGGGAAAACCCGAATCTGAAAGCTTCCCGGTTTTCCCCACCCAGTTGAAAGTTCAAGATCTTGCCCCCACACCCACAAGTCCATCCCGTGCTCCAATCTTCCACTGCCATGCTGGCAGTTCCACCCATCTAGTTCCGGTCAGGTGCAGAAGTGCAAAGACAAAGGATGACCTTGGCTTTCTAGAAAGAATTTTGTTATGGCTACATAGCATCTAACTCCGTACAATCCCCCCTCCCATTTTCCCACAATAGAAAATGCACAGTAGAATAATAGAAAGTGTGGCAGGCCAAAGATCCAGAAGAAAAGATGGCTGCAGGCCTTACAGTGAGTCTGTTTCCTGCCTAAAAACATGTTTCTCCATTTCTCATATAGGGAAATATAATATTCTGCCTTTTTAATATTTCCTAGGATATTTCATTTTTCTATTAGAGGGGTGGGTGCTAACTTCCTTCATGGTGTTTCCCAGGAGCAAACTGTCAGTCTGGGAAGATTCCTGTGAAATACTGTAGGTATCTAAGGAACAATAAAGCAGCTGGTTTAAACTTCTCACGTGTGAATCTACTGCAGTTGTTCATGCCTGACATTAATCTTCCCAATCTCATTAACATTTACTCCCCAGGAGCAAGGACAGTGACCAGGATGGCGACCTTCCCCCAAGCAGCAGCAGCAACAGCAGACCAAGGTTTAATGGCTGCTGTTCTATACCATCAGGATAGACTGCAGAGTGAAGTGGGGGATTTGCCACAAAATGTACATCAGCTAATGCAAGGGGTGCAAAACATAAACCTCACACCCGCTCCAGCCACTCCAGTGGTGCAACCCGTTTTGCACACAAGCCAGGTGAGTCTGCCAGAAAGATTTGGAGGAAAATCAAAGAAGATGAGAATCTTCATCACTCAATGCGAGTTGTTCATGAGAATCCAACCGGCAGCATTTCCGACAGACCGTTCAAAGGTTTCCTTCATATTAAGCCTGTTAAAGGCCTCGGCGGCTCGGTGGGCACGCTCAATCATTGAACAGAATGACCCAATCATGGACAACTACCAGGACTTCATGGATAACTTCAGAGTTCATTTCAGTGACCCGACACCAGCTATCCACCGGATCACACAGCTTAACCAGGGTAACCAAGGGATCAGGTGGTACATAGACCAGTTCAAATTACTTGCAGCAGGACTGCACTGGAGCGAAACATGGCTAATTTCTACGTTTAGAGACGGACTGGACCCTGAAATAGAGGATGAACTGAGACTACTAGGAGCTCCCCAGAGGTTGGTTCAGTTATATGAGCGCTGTATCTTTATCGAGACATTTCTGGGAGACGTTCAATGGTTTTTCAGACATCCGGAGGGACCGAGCTCGAGATCTCGATTCACAGCCTGTTCCCCACCCCCGGCGGCAGGAACCGAGTCGGAAGAAGAGGAACACACGCCAAGAAGAGCAAGGAGGAGATCGGCAACAGCTAAGGAAAGACAGAGGCGTCGGGACCTGGCACTGTGTTTTTACTGTGGAGAATCTGGTCATATGGTAAGAACCTGCCCAACCAAACCTTCCTGACGGGAGGGAAGACCGTCCCGAAAGCAGAGCACAGGCAGAGGGAAACAACAACAGCCCCCCTTGCTCGGATCGGGCCATTGATTCACCAAATACGTTACGGATGTTTCCCGTTACTTTGTCTTTAAAACACGGGCGGGAAGAACATCTCACGGCTTTAGTTGTTTCTGGAGAAATTGCCAATTTTATAGAGTCAGCAATTTCTATTTACTTGGCTGTTTTGTCAAATTAAAAAAAAAAGATGAAACTTTGCTTTTAGATTTTGACAATTAGAATGATGTTGCTATAGAAATGGCTTAGAGTAGAGTAGAGTAGAGTAGAGTAGAGTAGAGTAGGGTAGGGTAGGGTAGGGTAGGGTAGGGTAGGGTAGGGTAGGGTAGAGTAGAGTAGAGTAGAGTAGAGTAGAATGGAATTCTTTATTGGCCAAGTGTGATTGGACACACAAGGAATTTGGAAATATAAAGCAAAAGGTTTGAGGTTGTAATTATTTTTTTATATTCTACTGCAAAAAGGTGGAAGTCACTACATTTTTTTCTTTCTTTGCTTTTTCGCCCTTCATTCTTCTCGTAGCTTAACTTTTATATTTGTATTTTTATCTTATAATAAATTTCTATCTATCTATCTATCTATCATCTATCTATCTATCTATCTATCTATCTATCTATCTATCATCTATCTATCATCTATCTATCTATCTATCTATCTATCTATCTATCTATCTATCTATCTATCTATCTATCTATCTATAAATAAATAAACAATGGAGGCTAATTATGACCAATATTTTAAATTTGGCATAGCATCCAATAATTATTTTTCGAATGGTTATATTGATGCATCCTTTGCATGTTAAAGTGAAATGATTGCATGCAAACGTACAATTTACTATTTGAAAACTGGGAATCATACTAAGCAACATGAAGGGAAGTTAAAATATGTTAGGGGTGAAATGTAGTGGCAAGCCACTGTTATTTCAAGTTTAAGAACATGGTTTGATTTCTCCTTTGTATTAAGAAAAGTCTAGACATTTAAGGCTGATTCTTAGCTGCCCTGCTTATTTTATATTCTTGCTTGGTGAATAAAGTGTGTCAGGGGAGGGGGGGAATCTTCACATACCTGTAAATGTTTAACAATTTCAAGACTTTTGAGTCATGTACTAGTCAAACATACGTAGGTGCCAGGTTTTGATAAAAAAAAATTTTTTTGTAGTTCTGGTAGTTTGTGAGAAGTTTCTGTACAGAATTTAGCATTGAGTATGGCAGAAAACTGCCTGTTCTTAAGATATCTCTGCTGTCATTATTAAGGAGATCCTGGCAGTTTGTAAGAGATTTTGGGTATCATATTGTGTGGTATGTATGCGTTTTATGTTATGCTTTTAACTCTGCTTGAACTAATAATAAAGATTAAAATCCCTTTACTGACTGGTGTGTTTATTGTCTCTGGATCGGGGGTGGGTTGCGGATCCCGCCGCAACCGGTACATATGCGCACCCACCGCCCTGCGATACTCCAGCTGCTCTGCGGAGGTTGCGCAGGTGACGTATGCTGCGCATGCGTGCGCGAATGGCCCAGTTGGCTTAAATACAGGTAAGGAACGTGGGCGGGTGGGCAGGTGGGCAGGCCCTCCAAAACACTGTTCCGGTACGGTGGCCGCTGCTCCCAGCTGCCACGGGTACCCACCACTGCTCTGGATCATAAAGAACTGATTGCCTGGACCTTTGATCACTGCCCTGACACTTGACAAAATATACCCTGATGTGGAATCGCTACGTATCATTGTACAATGTTTAAAGATAAACTCAGTTTTTGTAAGACAATGCAAGGAAGGATTTTTGGGCTCCGACTAAGAAAATTATACCGTGTTTCCCCCAAAATAAGACAGGGTCTTATTTTCTTTTGACCCCCCCCCCCGAAATAAGCTTGGCCTTATTTTCAGGGAGGTCTTATTATTTTTGAGGTGCAGGAGGCCCCTTAACCTCAGCCCGCGGATCATCTGATCCAGAGAGGATCGGAAGTTCTGTCTCAGTTTCTGGCACATTCTGGCCAGCCTTAGTGTCGCTGGACTTGATGCTCTTTTTGTGGCTGCCACTAAGAGAAGTGGCGCAATAGCTAGGGTTTGCGGCAGCGGCCTCCACGAGGCTGTTCCATGTGGACGGCAGGGGCATGTGGGGTGCATGCGCCATGTTTCCCCCCTAGGAAATGGTGGGGACCAGCTGTGCATGCATTTAAATATTTTAGGGGAAGGCTTATTTTAGCGCATGCACTCAAAAGCCCAATTGGGCTTATTATCCAGGGAGGTCTTATTTTTGGGGGAACAAGGTATCTGGAAAATGGATCCCTTCCTCAAGCTCTTCACATTAGTCACCATAGCTGGCTGTAGCTTTTATGGCTTATTTTGAGTTATCTATGTATCACTGTTCAGTGTTAGATCAAAGCTTCAGCAACATTCCCGCAACCCTATTTAATTTAGACCAGTGTTCCTGGCAAATTTAAGATGGACTTCCACTCCCAGAATCCCCCAACCAGCATTTGGAAAAACACTGATTTAGACCATGTTCCAAATAGGAGAAGCATGCCCACTTTTGAGCTGTGTCTGGGATGCAAAGTGTAGCTGGCCAATAAAAGGCACCAGAGGTATTTTTGTTTGAATTACTAGATTCAGTATCCCTAGCAAAGCAATGTCTCTATTAATGGCCACACATAAGAGTATGTTTATGAGCCTTTGGGATTACAGCTAGCCCCTATTCAAGTCTTAATCCTGAAGGACGTTTCATACTGCGGAATGTACCAAAACAAATCTTGCATGTTTATTATTAACAATCTGTAGTTAACAATCTGTGTTAATTTTATCTTTTGAACATGCCATTTGCATATGCAAACCAGATTATTTCTGGGAGGACTGTTTTTTTTTTAAAAATAGTGCTTAATTATAAATTTAAGGCAGAAAACATAGCTATTACTTTCTCCCTATTTTCCCCACAACCATCCTGTAAAATGGACTGTCACCAGTCATCCAGGCAGCTTTCATGTCTAAGGCAGGACTAGAACTCAAGTTTCTTAGTTTCTAGCCCAGTGCCTTAAACCACCTAGTCCTAGACCAAACTTCCTCTCACAATGTTGCCAAGAAAAAACATGTTTGTATTGTACACAACTGTTCAGAAAATTCTCCCAATAAGCTCTTCTCTTAGGACACGTACAACAGCTGTCTTGTACATTAATTGAACAGCAAATTTAAATGATTAAACTCTTGACAGGTTTGATGTCAATCAATGGGAAGTCCCGGTAATGACCTACTAACAGGCTGAACTGCTTGTTCCATCACCTGGTTTTCATGTGAGAAAAATCTTTTAAACCTGTTTTGTCAGCAGGTCTGTTCTAAATAACATTCTTAGGTTGTGCCTCCTTGTGAAATCAATTGTTGCTGGATTTTTTTTAAGGGAAAAATAGTTTTAGAGCCACTGCTTGCAAAACTAACATCTAAATCCAGTTGTTTATTAATTAAAAGGAGGAATGCTCTTATTACTTCTATGGAAAGGCTACTTATTTCTCTTTTTCAAAATTGTGGTACCGGTAGACCTTGACTTATGACAATTGAGCACATTTTTGTTGCTAAGTGAGACAGTTCTTGAGTTTTGCCGCATTTTAGGACTTTTCTTGCTACTGTGATTAAGTGAATTGCTGCAGTTGCTAACTTTGTAACATGGTTACTTAAGTGAATCTGGTTTCCCCATTGACTTGGCTGGTCAGAAGGTCACAAAAGGGGATCCCATGACCCCAGGACACTGCAATCGTCATAAACATGAATCAATTGCTAAGCTTCCAAATTTTGATCATGTGATCCTAAGGATGCTGCAACTATTGTGTGAAAAACGATCATAAATAACTTTTTTCAATGCCACTGTAATTTCAAATGGTCACTAAACAAATAGTTCCAAGTTGAGGATTACCTGTATTATTCTAGCGTTGGGAAATATTGCTGCTGTATTACGGAGAAAGAAATGATAAATTGAATGGCCAAATATTACAACTAATTCACCAGCCAATGTATCACATTTCGAAGCAACCCAAGAAGCAAGAAAATGGAATTTCATATCTGCCTTAGAGCAGTTATATTTGACAAAATATTGTTACATTTATGCCATACTTAAAAGAAGCTCAGTTAAAACTGAGATCAACTGTGAAGTATAGTCTTCTCAAAAAAATTAAACAGAAAGTTGCAGAAATTGGAAATAAAATTGCAGTTTTATTTATAAGTTGCATCAATGTTTATTCCCGAGCCATTAGTTTCTGCTTCTTCAATTTCTTTTGGGATATCTGGAAAAAAAGATAATGCAACAAATCAGTACCAATTTGCCACAATCATAATACATTTGCAGAATGTTCCAATAAGTCACTAATCAGCCATGAAATGCATTTACGCGTCACATCAAGCCAGAATTCTCCACATTTTTAGCAAGCATGCAGGCAATCAATCCCAGTTAGTTTTTCATGCAAGCCATGAAACATACACACAGCAGGATAATTCATGTGTTTATATGCAAAGGAGGATGCCTGGCTTTTGATTCTTGCTACAAACCAAAATAAAACAAGGCATGAATATGCTGGAGAATTTTTTTTAAAAAAAATGGAAATTAAGATTCTGTTTTTGATATTAATGTATGAAATTAGATATTTTAAAATTCCCATTAGACTTCATAAATCCCTATATTTTTGAATCTTTATGTCAGTGTTCCCAAACCTTATCCACTTTCAGATATGGACTTCAACTCCCAGAAAACTCTAGCTAGCAGAGTTGAACGTCACACATCTTAAAATGGCTATAGTTGGGCAGCACCGTGTTAGGCTGTTGGGATAATGAACGAGCCCATTGCAAGGCACTTTATACATGGAAACGTTTTGTTGAGTGTGAAAGATACGGAGTCTCTTGACTTCTGCCTTAGGCCTGAAAGCTGGATGACTTTGGGCCAGTCAAATCTGTCTCAGCCTAACCCACCTCACAGGGTGGTTGTTGTGGTGAAAAAAGGGAGCAAGGAGGAGTATTAGGTTATGTTTGCCGTCTTGAATTATTGATAAAAAATAACGAAGGTGAAATATATACGTATGTACGTGTGTGTGTGTGCATGTATGTATATCTGCCATTGCAAGGACATGGATAATAAATTATGGCCCTTTTAACAGATTGACCTAAGTCAGGGGTGTCCAAACTTGGCAACTTTAAGACTTGTGGACTTCAACTCCCAGAATTCCCCAGCCAGCTCTGCTGGCTGGGGAATTCTGGGAGTTGAAGTCCACAAGTCTTAAAGTTGCCAAGTTTGGACACCCCTGATCTAAGTCAACATGTCTAAAATAAAATATTTAAACAAGTTGCCAGGACTGTTATCTGGGTGCTCCAGCCATGCTTCGCCAGATGTCATAGTCTATGGGGGAAGGGCGCTAGGGGGAATCGTAACTACTCTTCCTGCCCTCCTGCGACACCAGGTGGCTGCCTCAAGGTCAAGAGCTTGGGAATGGAATCCAACACGGTCAGGCTGCCAAGACAGGGGATGTAACCAAAACAATCTGAACGTAATTGGGCAATGTGAGATAACCAGGGGGAAAGATGGGAAAAGGAAGAGTTAACCAGGGAGCTTTGCTACATTGGAACTACTTGTAATTTAGTACTTGCATTAGTAATACTTGCGTTAGTAAAAGTATACTTTCGCTGAGTCGAGTCTTTCTTTCCTAAGTGACCAAATCGGGATGACTGGCAATCGTTTTAATTATTGAATGCAATAAAGTGGCTCCCCACCCCCTGCCACTTAGAAAAGGTTTGTTTATTCATTTAAAACATTTTTATGGCTGCCCATCTTAAAAACAAATTCTCTCAATCAAATCTTGGTGGGGAGAGGTAGAGGTGCCTTACCTTCTTCTTCTGAGCAACTTCTTCTTCTGGCTTAGGGACAATCTGCTCCTTTTCTGTGAGGATCATTTCAATGTGGCAGGGAGAACTCATGTATGGATTGATGCGCCCGTGAGCTCGGTAAGTGCGCCTCCGCATTTTGGGGGCTTTGTTAACCTGGATGTGCTCAATTACCAGAGAATCAACATCCAGACCCTGGAGGGGAAAACATTTTGGAAAGCTCGTTTGACAATCACAATTTGCAACAGTTCAGTCTAAATCAGGGGTGTCAAACTCAAGGCCCAGATTCGGCCCGCGGGGTACTTAGATCTGGCCCGCGGGGCTGCCCTGGAAACAGCGGGGGACCGGCCCGCGGTGCTTCTGCCAGAGAAAACAGGCTCCCAAGCACTGTTTTCGGCTGCCATGGCCTCCTGCCATCTTCTGCCAGTTCATACGCCCCTCCTGAGCTCCGTTTTCACTGGAAGAGGGTGGCAGGAGGCCCTTGCAGTCGAAAATTGAGCTCGGGAGCCTGTTTTCGCTGGCAGAGCACTTAGGCCACCACAGCCCCCCCCCAAAACACGTCAAGCTGGCCACACCCACCCTGACCACGCCCCCCCGGCCCCCAAGGTCAAACACAATCCTGATGAAATAGTTTGACGCCCCTGGTCTACATCATATCTTTTCTCAAATCTCAGTCACACTTACCTAGAGAAAGGACCAAAACTCTTATTTTTAATTATAATGTAGTATAATCCATACTTATGCCAATTATTCCAATAAATGTCCATGGTTGCCTCTAACATTGAAGGCAATTTTCCTTCAATTTCATATTCAGCAATCCTTCCCTCAAAGTCTCTTCTACTCTACATAGATCTTCCCTTCTCCCTTATATTATAAATAAAATATACACAGGTGAAACTCGAAAAATTAGAATATTGTGCAAAAGTTCATTAATGCAACTTAAAAGGTGAAACTAATATATGAGATAGACTCATTTATATGCAAAGCAAGGTAGTTCAAGCCGTGATTTGTCATAATTGTGATGATTATGGCTTACAGCTCATGAAAACCCCAAATCGACCATCTCAGAAAATTAGAATATTACATGCAATCAATAAAACAAGGATTGTACATAGAACAATATCGGACCTCTGAAAAGTATAAGCATGCATATGTACTCAGTACTTGGTTTGGGCCCCTTTTGCAGCAATTACTACCTCAATGCGCCGTGGCATGGAAGCTATCAGCCTGTGGCACTGCTGAGGTGTTATGGAAGACAGGATGCTTCAATAGCGGCCTTCAGCTCTTCTGCATTGTTCGGTCTCATGTCTCTCATCTTTCTCTTGGCAATGCCCCATAGATTCTCTATGGGGTTCAGGTCAGGCGAGTTTGCTGGCCAATCAAGCACAATAATCCCATGGTCATTGAACCAGGTTTTGGTGCTTTTGGCAGTATGGGCAGGTGCCAGGTCCTGCTGGAAAATGAAGCTCATCTGCAGAAGGAAGCATGAAGTGCTCCAAAATCTCCTGGTAGACGGCTGCGTTGACCCTGGACTTAATGAAGCACAGTGGACCAACACCAACAGATGACATGGCTCCCCAAATCAACACAGACTGTGGAAACTTCACACTGGACTTCAAGCATCTTGCAGTGTGTGCCTCTCCATTCTTCCTCCATACTCTGGGTCCTTGGTTTCCAAATGAGATGCAAAAGTTGCTCTCATCAGAAAAG
Source organism: Natrix helvetica (assembly GCF_964273705.1). Lineage (NCBI taxonomy): Eukaryota > Metazoa > Chordata > Lepidosauria > Squamata > Natricidae > Natrix > Natrix helvetica. Next base: position 10,659,427 of record NC_138552.1, read on the forward strand.
AGGACTTTGGGCCACTGAGCAATTTCATCTTTTAAGTTGCATTACTGAAATAAATGAACGTTTGCACGATATTCTAATTTTTCGAGTTTCACCTGTATCTTTGCTTCCCATTCAACACGGTCACCATCCTCTTCTGGAATTATTTCACTTGTTCCATTGAGCAAAAACCTAAAGTACAGGTAAGCCTTTGATGCACAACCACAATTGGGGCCAGGATTTGTCGTGAAGTGAGCTATGCTCAGTTTTAAAAGCTGTTCTGCCACTGAAGCAAATCCCTGCAGTTGTTAAGGGAATCGTGTGGTCGTTAAGCAAGTCCGGCTTCTCCCATTGATTTGGCTGGTTGAAAGCTGGCTGGGAAATCACATGATCCTGGAATGCTGCCGCAATTGTAAATACATGCTGCTTGCCAACTGCCTGAATTTTTATCACTTGAACCTGGAGGCGTGGCAGATTGTTGTTAAGTGCGAGGTTGCATTTACATTTTATAAAATGCTGTTGTATATTTGGTCGCTAAACAAATGGTTGTAAGTTGAGGACTACCTACAACCGTGATGGCAAACCTATGGCACGCGTGCCACAGGTGATATGTAGAGCCATTTGTTAGGGCATGCGAGGCGTTGCCCTGTCAGCTCCAGCACACATGCATGCTCTGGCCAGCTGACTTCAGCCTTCTTTTAAGGCCGTTTTTCACCTCCGGAGGCTTCCGGTTTGCTTGTAGGGCCGTTTTTCGCCCTCCGGAGCCTTTAGGCAGGTTCTCGGAAGGCTCGAGGGCCTGTGTGTGTGTGTGTGTGTGTGTGTGTGTGTGTGTTTTGCCCTCCACAGGCTCCTAGACAGCCTCTGGAGTTGGGGGGGGGGGTTTGAGCACATAGTATTATGGGTGTGGGCACACCCGCGCACAACCCCCCTGCGCTCCCCCCATTTTTGGCAAGTGATCCAAAAAAGGTTAGCCATCACTGACCTATAATGTCCTAGCTTCAAGCACTGCAGTATAGAAAGAATCTCAGATACCAGAGTTGAGAAAGACCTAAAAAAGAATAAGCCCCTTAAGTTTCTCTTTGCTCCCTAGAGTTGATTACAGGTAGTCCTCAACTTACAACAGTCCAATGAGTGACTGTTTAAAGTTACAACAGCACTGAAAAAAGTGACTTATTTTTCACGCTTACGACCTTTACAGCATCCCGATGATCGTGAGAGCAAAAATAGGATGCTTAGCAACGGGTTCAAATTTATGACGGTCAGTGTCCTGGGGTCATGTGATCACCTATGGCGACCTTCTGACAAGCCAAGTCAAGGGGAAAGCCAGATTCACTTAACAACCGGGTGTGTTACTAACGTAACTCTAGTGATTCACTTAACAGCTGAGGCAAAAATGGTCGTAAAAAACCCACTTAACAAATGTCTCACTTAAAAACAACTTTGGGGCTCAATTGTGGTCACAAGTCAAGGACTACCCATATAACATTGTTCTTCCTTGCTAACCATTCCCCAATGAATGCAAAACGAAGGGGATTTCCATTAGAACTCAGAACACTTGCTACAAACTCAGTTCACACAGAAATATTAAGCTATACTTGTGTCAGCCTCTCCTTTGCTTGCTTGCTTTTGGCTGCCATAGAAACAGGGAGGGAGGGGGCTTGAGGTATTTGGGATGAGGAATTTATGGTGCTGAAGGAAGTATCAGGAGGGAGTTTGGTTCCCACCAGAAGATCTTCTGCGCAGGCTGATGGCCTGTGTTTGGACTTGGTCAAGGTCAACCATCTCTGCATACCAACTGAATGAGGCTTTTTGAAAATGCACCCCACACGACACCTGAAGGAGTTGCAGATTGGTCACTGGGTTGGGATGATTGGGGGGGAGGGTGCTGGGCAAATGTTTGATATGTATATGTTCACGCCTTTTTGGCTCAGATCTTGCTTTCTTTTCATAACCAGTAAAAACATCTTTATCTCTACAAAAATGGAGTTGGGAGTAGCAAATGCCAGCTGTCACAATATAGTTCAGAGGTTCCAAATCCCCGGTCTGTGGAATGCGAGAAACTGGGCCACACAAACAAACGAAGCTCCATCCGTGCGATGCATGAGAAACCATGGGAAAAAATTCTCCCCACTGAATTGGGTCCCTGGTACCCCAAAGGTTGAGGGGCCTCTGATATAGTTAACATTACACGAAATCCAGCATTTAATGTTTTACCTTCAGCTCAGCATTGCTCTCTGCATTTTTGAGCATGTGCAGGAGGAACTCGGCACTCTTTTTTGGCCAACGGCCCTGGGTCCAACCCCACTGCTTGGCCTGCAAGAGGAGAAAAGTAAGGTCAATTTCCCTATCAATGAAGACGTTCTCAAGCTTTCAGCTTGTACAGGTTGCTCAGAATCAAGGTTATTTTCATGGTTAATCCAAAGGTGTCCTAAGAATGTCATCACAGCAACCCTAAAAACGAGTGAGGGAACACAGAAAAGATTCTAAATACATCACATCCAAACAACTTGAGAATCTACCGTATTTTTTGCACTGTAAGACCCTCTGGACCATAAGATGCATCTAGCTTTTGGGGAGGAAAACAATAATTTAAAACATCTGCCTCTCAGCAATTTGCCTCCTTGCAGCAAACAGCCTGGTCAGCTACAGCACAGCCCGATTTAGCACGAGCAGCTGATCGGCGGTTGGATCGGCATCCCGGAATACCGACAATCAGCTGTTCCAGGCTGTGGGGATTGCCGCCATCTGGAACAGGCTGAAAATGGGGCACGCGAAGGTCAAAAATGGGGCACACCGAGACAGCCATAGGTGGCGGCGATCGAAACCAAAGGGTGGGGTCTTATAGACCAAAAAACACAGTATTTAAATTTTACCAGGGTTTTATATAAAATCCAAATAATATGTCTGCCTTTATCTTTCCACCTCAGGAATCCAGATATAAACAAAGGACAATGCAATCCAGAGATATGTTTTACCACATGCACTAAATCAGGGTTTCTCAACCTTGCAACCTTTAATATGCAGGAACTTCAGTTCCCAGAATCCACCAGCCAGCATAATTGAAGTCTTGTGTCTTGAAAATCGCCAAGGTTGGGAAAACCCTGCACTAAATAAATACCCTCTATTTCCTACAACAAAAGCAACTTTGGGGACACATCAAAACTCCAATCTCTAAACTCCAACAAGATACGAAAAATGTAGTGTCATTTATTGCTATTCTCCTCTCTAGACATGAAAGAACTGCTCGTTAAGAATGTTTTTCCTGAAATCTATATTATTCGCACAGATCTGCGCACACACACACACCTAAGCTGTTTCAGAGCCATACCTGTGCACACCTGCCAACGCCCCCGTTGTAACGTCGGAATGGAACACACTGCTTCTTCAGAGTCACGTCCTTTAAATATTTGGTGGCCTTCCGAATGTGCATCCCCTTGATAGCTTGGGCAGTCTCACGCGTGTTCTAAAGAAAATGGAACAATTCAAGGGGCTGATTAGCACTTTTAAAGCCCTTCATGGCTTGGGATCGCACTTCAACCATTATTCCATCCATCCAACCCACCAGAATGGGAAAGCAGGGTATTTTATGCGTCCCATCGATTAGGGATGTACATCTGGTAGGATTGTGAGGCTTCTCAGTGTTGGCCCCTTCTGTATGGAATTATCCTTCTTGCTGAAATAGTTGGCCTCTACCCTTTTAAAGACTTTTCTGAAAAGCCCTAAAAACATGCTTTTGTCAGTGGGTCTGGTAACCCCAAATGAAGCTGATCAAGTGGTTAATTTGACTGCGTTGTTGCTGCCATGTGGATGAAGTTTATAACCTTAAAGCCCCCTTAAATGATGTTGTAGGGAAAGTACAAAATAATTTTGTTAAGCAACTGCTCAGAACCAGTTCGATTGTTTTCATGACAAATCCAAAGGTGTCCTAAGATGGTCATCACTGCAGTTACGACACATGTTCCCCTCAGCTCCTCAAAATAAACAATCATGCTCCATATTAGTTGATCCCAAGAATTTCAAGCAGGCAATCCAAGAACCATTATTAACTGGCTGCCTTACCATGGGAAAATCAATAAAGGAAGTGTCATATTAAGACAAGCAAGAGGTTTTATTTCATTAGAATTTGATCTCACTTTTAATACTTTAAAAATAACTGAAGGCAGCAAACATTCATTAACACTCCTCTTCTTTTCCCCTCTAACAACAGCACTGTGGCTTTCATACCTAAGGTGAAACTAGAACTCACAATCTCCTGGTTTCTAGGCCAGTGCCTTAAGCACTATCCCAATTATTTTGCCCCCAAACAACAATAATCATGAAAGATATAAGGAAAGTGTAAGTGAGAAAAGCAATGGGGAAAAAAGGGGGTGGGTGGGAATGCATCTACAGGAAGTCCTCGACTTATAACACTCCACTTAGTAACCATTCAAAGCTACAACAGCACTAAAACAGTGACTTATGACTATTTTTCACTAATGACTATTTTTCACTATTGTCATGTGACAAAAATACGGATGCTTAGCAACTGACTCACATTTATGATGGTTGCAGCATCCCCAGGGTCATGTGTTTACTTTTTGTGATCTTCTGACAAGCAAAGTCAAGGTGGAAGCCAGATTCACTTAACAACCATGTTACCAACTTAACAATTGCAGTGATTCACTTAGCAACTGTGGCAAGAAAGGTCGTAAAATGGTGCAAAGCTCACTTAACAAATGTTTCATTTAACCAACAAAAATGTTGGGCTCAACTGTGGTCATAAGTAGAGGACTACCAGTATTATGGAGCTTCCCCACCCATGAGATCTCTGAGGAACAAAAACCAGAACTGCTAATTAGTGAAGTCTCTATGGATAGGGAGCATAGTGCCTTCTGGCAAATGAGAATGGAATTAGAAAGTTACTAGTCCTGAGACTGAACACAATCTAAGGCAGGGGTGTCCAAAGTTGGCAACTTTAAGACTTGTGGACTTAAACTCCCAGAATTCCTCCCAGCTGGCTGGGGAATTCTGGGAGTTGAAGTCCACAAGTCTTAAAGTTGCCAACTTTGGACACCCCTGATCTAAGGCAATGAACTCCCTATTAAAATACAGGTAGTTCTCAATTTATAATCAATCAAGCCCAATGTTTCTGTTGCTAAGCAAGGCAGCTGCTAAGTGAGTTTGGGGCCGCCATTATACAACCTTTCTTGCCACAGTTGTTAAAAGAATCAATGAAGTATTGAGTTAGTAACCTAGTTAAGTGCGATTCTGCTTTCCCTAGTGGCTTTGCTTGCTAGAACAGGGGTATCCAAACTTGGGAACTTTTAAGACTTGTGGACTTCAACTCCCAGAATTCCCAGCCAGCATGGGGAATTCTGGGAGTTAAAGTCCACAAGTCTTAAAAGTTCCCAAGTTTGGATACCCTGTGCTAGAAGCTTAAAAAAACATGACCACTCGATCCTGGGAGACTTGTAACCGTCATCAATATAAGCCAGTTGGCCAAGCGCCCAAATTATGACCATGAGGATGCTGCAGTAATTGTTAAGTATGAAGAAAAGGTCATTAGTTACTGTTTTCAGTGCCACAGTAACTTTGAATTAGTAGCACAATTGACCTCATGGACGTTGCTTGTGAGAAGGTTGCAAAAAGGATCACATGGTCCTAGAAGACTGCAACCATCCTAAATATAAGTTAGCGGGCAAGCATCTAAATTCTGACCATGGCTGCAACGGTTGCAAGCATGAGAAAAGGCGGGAAGTCACTTTTTTCAGTGCCATTTTATCTTTGAGCAGTCACTAAACAAATTGTCCTAAGTCGAGGGCTACCTATTTACACTTCTACCCATTCCTCTTATTGCCAGAGGCAAGACCCAAAATTACGCACCTTGAAATGGACGCGAAGGTTGGAACCCCTGGACTTGCATGCTACAAGAAGAAAACAAGCAAAAGTTAAAACTCTTTTGATCTTGAGACCGAAACCTGTGAAATAAAACTCTTGAGAGAAAGTTACTTACATTTGGTGGGGTTCTCTGGGTCCAGTGAGTAGCGAACCATTTTCAAAGCTCACCTAGGCAAAATTCGGAAACAGAACAATGAGTTTCGGACTTGAAATAGTAACTGATGTATGCCTTCCTGTGCTGCTAGAAAAAAAAAGCTGCTCAGAATTGATAGTATTTTCATTATTTACATCCAAAGGTGTCCTAAGATAGTCATCACCGCAGCTTCGGGTTTCACCCTAGAGAACACCGTATCCCGCCCAGTGTCCCTTCTTTCCCCTTAACGAATCACATATAAAATTGTAAGATTTATAAAAGAATTGCAACACTGTAAAATTTCATCCTTGTTATATCTCAATTGGATTATCCTAGAACCAGGTGGTTTTAATTAAATGCCATGAATTAAAATGTTACACTGACGGGTTATTAAAACAATGATAAATAGTTTTTTATTTTTCTGTTCCTATTTTAAATGTCAAGCCAACACAAAGTAGAATTAAAATTATAAGACAGCTTGATTGGCACATTCTACTAGGGAAAGTGGAATGTGCAAAACTGAATTTGGATTCTGGTGATTTGATGGATCCATCTATATAATTTCCTTGAAAGAGGCAGTTTTTTTGCCAATATCTTCAAAGTTCTTTCTTTGGTTCTTAATAAAAAATAATAACCACTCTTACTATTTGAATATTAAGTCCATTCCTGCTTCACCTTTTGAGGTCAGACAAGGTAAACTACAGTACCCGGAGTCAATGTCAGGCTAAATTATGATTGGGGAATTTATTGATTGTGGGAAACCCAGCATTTTCTTAGCAATTTTTGTGACCCAACCTAGTAAACTCATTATAATACAATTTAACTCTCTGTGGCCTGTTATACAAAGACCCCATCTGTGTTTGATTAGTTCAGATTTAACATACTGTATACATACATTACAGCCCAAAATGTTTACATTCCCTCTTCTCTCCACAAACCAGTCCTATTTCTACTTAGGAAATCAGTTCAATATCAGAGAGATCTGCATTGCAAAAGGTACCAATTAAAAAAAAGAGAGAGCTGAACTGGTATTTTCTTCTCACCCAGATTTCCTTGAAATCTATTCTTTCCCATTTAAGACCTGGGCATCTATAACCTCTCAGCCCCGCAAATCATCACACGAGAAACTTTAAAAGGCCCAAATTCTTAGAATCAATAAAAGCAACGACTCCTGTAACCTCCAGATTGCATTTATGCATCTTTTAACCCTTTTCTATGGGAGAAGGATGATACAATGACAGCATCCTCTCCCCCCTCCCCCTTTCCTAAATTGCAATTTTCAGGAGCTTCCAGACAGCCAACTCCAGGATGAGCCCTACTAGGAGTTGCAACTTAGCAACACGTGGAGAACCCTAGCTTCACCCTAAGGATGCCAACGTCAACGTCCATTGCTTTTGGGGCAACGCAAACAGAAGCTACGCCTGCATCCCACCCTCTCGACGGCTGCAAAATTATTCCTCCGCGGGAGGAAAAATGATATGCAGAAATCCCACCCACCCTTTTAGCCAAACGGAATGGTTTCTTCCATCGACTTACATCCGGGGCACTTGTTCACAACATTCCCCCCTATTCCCGTTTCCATTCGTCCACTTTCCCTCTTCCCCGTTCCCAAAACGTGGAAATACCGCAACGGTCGTCCATCTTGAGCCCTCCCTTCTCGGTACGGGCCGGTGTCAGGGGATCTCATAAGTGGATGGCGCCCCACGACCACGGATTAAACCGAAGGCCCGGCGCAGCGCCGAAATGCTCACCTTAAGACGGCCACCACCGCCGGGAAAAAGGAAGGGCAGAGGATTCTGGGTGGCGTATGCGTCACTTCCGAGTCTCCCCGAGCTGACGTCATTACTCCGTCGAAGCGGACTAGGAAGGGACCGTCGAGAAACTCCCTTATCGAGAATGAAGCGAAGAAGATTTCCAGGGGTCGTGTAGCTTCTTTATGGGACTGCATATCAATGGCGGAAGTTGATGCATAGATATTGAATTGATCATTGTTTGCTGTTCTCTGATGAACTTCCCTTGCAGTACCGTTTCTAAAGGAAAATTTAAGCTGTAATGAAATCAAGAAAACGGTTAGAAAAATCACAACATTGAGCCCCAAATTTCTGCTACTGTGAAACAGTTGTTAAGTGAGTTTTACTCTATGTTACAACCTTACTTGCCCCAGTTAAGTGAATCAGGGCAGCTATTCAGTGAGTAACATGGTTGTTAAGTGAGTCCATTGACTTTGCTTGTCAGAGAGTCGCTGGAGGTGATTTCATGACCCCAGGACACTGCAACCGTCATAAGTATGAATCTTTTGCCAAGCGGCTGAATTTTGATCACATGACCATGGGGATATTGCAATGGTCGTACATGTGGAAAATGGGCATAACTGACTTTTTTTCAGTGCTATTGTAACTTCGAATAGTCATTAAAATGAACTGTTTTAAATTGAGGACTACCTGAATTGATGTAGAGCAGTGTTTCTCAACCTGGGTGAATTTAACACTTGTGGACTTCAACTCCCAGAATTCCCCAGCTAACTCTAACTCAGAATATGACTCACTAAACCGTAGAAGGCCAGTTAATGAATCCAACCATCTCACATGTCTGCCGTTACACAAATAACACCATTGCATGCCACTTTTTATGCAGAGTAAATTATTGTACATTCTACTATTTGGATCCAGTCTAAAACCTCTCTGGAAGCTTTTTTTTAATTAAATAGTAAAAGGTTATTAAAATAATAGGATAAAACTGATATATAATCCAGGTAATAATGAATCTGGCCACATGGGTAGGAAAGCATATGCACTTTACTCCTTAACTGATTTGTTCCTTCAATTAAATGCCTTGAAAATCCAATAGAAATATATTTGTATAAAGGTTCCCCTTGAACATATGTGCTGGTCGTTCCTGACTCTAGGGGGTGGTAGTCATCACAGTTTCAAAGCTGAAAAGTCAGCGTTGTCCGAAGATGTCTCCGTATTCATGTGGCCAGCATGACTAAACGCAGAAGGCGCATAGAACGCTGTTACCTTCCCACCAAATGTTTTTTCTATGTTTCTGCTTGCATTTTACATGCTTTTGAACTGCTAGGTTGGCAGAAGCTGGGACAAATAACGGGAGCTCACTCCATTATGCGGCACTAGAGATTGAAACCGCCAAACTAGTCTTAGCCACTGAACCCTCAAAGTATACAAAGTATATTTGTATACTTGCCACTATTGCAAATAGATTTGTTTTCAGACATGGGCCAATTAACAATCTACCACAGGATGGCGGTGTTTGCTATGAATTTGTCATTTTGTCATTGTTCCCCTTAATAAACTTTCTACTTCTGCAGCACTCTCACTTTTCCATTCTAAAAAAAAACGGAAACCGTACAGTAATTAGATCTGCATTAATTTTACTTCTTCTGATTCATTAAATGTGTACTTCTTTTTTCAAGTGCCTTTAGTTGCATTATAGAAACCACATAATTTCATTAGAATTAGAATGCCAGGAATGGATTCGCCCCCCCGGCCCCCTTGACATGGACTAACCATAACCTGCCTTGTTTGGTTTGGTGTCACTTTGTGTGAATCCAAGCATTGTGGCCTGTAAGCTCCGTTTTATGCTTTAATGTGATGTTATGAATCATGATTTATCTAGCAAATCATGGTTGAACAAACCATAGAATTTTGCAGTGTGTGTCTGTGTTCAGGAATGTGTGTCATGCTGTATCAGTACAAACTGAACTACAAGCTGTGGGCAGCTGTAATGCAACTTACAGAAGTTGGTCTTCATTTCCTTATTTTACACATTCCACTTCTCCTTGTATTGAACAGCTAATGATTGATATTGAATCCTGTTCTTTGGCCCAGCTCAATTATCCTTAGAGCAAGAGTCCCGACCATGGGTGGGTTGCTGCTGGCATTACTGCTATTGGCCAGTTCTCTGAACGACTAAAAATTTCCGCTACCAGTTCTCCAGAACCTGTCAGAACCTGCTGAATTTCACCCCCGCTCCCACTTCCACCGCTACTGGTTCGCCCGAACCTGATAGAACCGGCTAAATAGCACTACTGTTGTATATATGTATTGTTTATATTTTGTAGAGCCAGATTAATTTAATGATTAAACTACCACTAGACTACTAGACGGTGAGTTCTAGTCCTGCCTTAGGCATGAAAGCCATCTAGGTGACTTTGGGCCAGTCACTGTTTCTCAAACCCAACCCACTTCACAGGATGGTGGTTGGGTTGAAAATAGGAAGAAGAAGAAGAAGAAGAAGAAGAAGAAGAAGAAGAAGAAGAAGAAGAAGAAGAAGAAGAAGAAGAAGAAGAAGAAGAAGAAGAAGAAGAAGAAGAAGAAGAAGAAGAAGAAGAAGAAGAAGAAGAAGAAATATTACCTTGGTTTGCCACCTTGAATGATATATAAAAAATACAAAAGGGAAATAAAAATAAATATTTGCAGTTGCAGACACATTGATAGTAAGCAATGGTCCTTTGAGTTAACTAACATATCTAAAATAAAGTTGTTGTTGAGAAAATAGGAGAAGGAAAATAGGAGAAGGAAGGAGTATTATTTATGCATGTTTGTCTCATTGAGTTACTTATAAAGTAACAAAGGCAGGATAACAAATCTAATCAATAAATTCATTTTAGAAAAACTCCCAAAGGAGATTATTTTTACGCTGTAACCTGGAACCAAACAATAGGGTACAATAAATTGCTTTAGTTAAAGAGTGGCATGCATGTGAGGCTGTAGGATAGATAGCTGATCTCAATCTCTGTCTCCCAGAAACCCTCAAGGTCTCCATGCCCTGGAGACACCCCCTTGAAGTATCTGGTTTGCTACCTTCAACTGCCAGTAGCTCTCTTCTAAGGATGCTTTTTACCTGTGGTCCTCCATGTAACCCTGCTGATGGAGGGAGATAGGGCTCTGACCCCTTGGGCTACCTTTATGGCACTTCAAAGGAAAACCATGAAATAGCAATAGCACTAATATATGCCTTCACCGTGCTTTTACAGCCCTTTCTAAGTGGTTTACAGAGTCAGCCTATTGCCCCCAACAATCTGCGTCCTCATTTTACCAACATCGGAAGGATGGAAGGCTGACTCAACCTTGATCTGGTGAGACCCGAACTGCCAAATTGCAGTTAGCTGGGAGTCAGCAGAAGTACCCTGCAGTACTGCACTAACCACTGTGTCACTGTGACTCTTAGGATTGAACTTGTGGCAGCGGGCAGAGTTTATTTGCAATACTGCATTCTAACCACTGTGCCATTAAAGCTTCAAATTGTTTTCTTACAATGTAGCTGGCTGGCTACATAGAGGTAGGTCCTCAACTTATGACCATAATGGAGCCAGCCGTGATGGTTGAAAAGGGGCTGCTTTTATGGTGTGTGTGTGTGTGTGTGTGTGTGTGTGTGTGTAAATCATTTATGTTTACGGTTGTAAAAAAACAACCCCATAGGTTAGTTTTGCCCAAAACTGAAAGTAAATGATGGTTTTTGTCAAAAACCAGACATAGGACTACAAATCCCATATTGCCCAGCCACATCTGCGTTTGGTTCTGTCGATTGGAAATAACAAGAGTTCCTAATCTAGAAGAACTTTCTGGAAGTTACCAGGTTAGACAAAGCTAAGTGACTGTTAGGGAGACAAACTCAGGAATCAAATTTCTATTCCTCCTCCTCCTCTTCCTCCTCCTCCTTCTCCCATATCTGGAGGCCTCAATCATTGTTATTTGATGCTGTTTGTGGTGTCTCTCTGATATTGTCTCTCCATCTTATTCTGGGTCTGCCTCATGTTCTTTTCCATACTCAAATTTCCATGCAAATTTCCATACTAAGATGGCAAATTTGTCGTGTTCTAGTAGAACATCCGATCCTTCCATGGATTTCCCATTGACATCCCCCCTCCATCCCCTCACACACACCCCTCAAAGGCTCCCACCCCTGGGGGCAAGTTTGCATTTCTAAGAAAAGTTAAGCACGCCACTGACTTCACAAAGGAATGATTGACGCAAATCAATCTGGGAATAACACAGCTTCGAGCTCCAATGAGAATCTGTGTTAGCTAACCGAAGTTAATTATCAATCATTCTCAATTCTAAGGGGTGGATCTGTTGGGTCTGCCTTAGGAGTGGCAGGAGGCAAGCCTTTTCATGTCATCGCTGTACTTGTAGTCCTCTCCGGGATCTCTTTGTGTATCTTTTGAGGTTAATTCAGAATTTTGTTCCTGGATTCTAGTGCCCCTCCCTCGTTCTCTCTCAGGATCACTTTATAAACTCTCATTTCCAGGTAAGAGAATTTGGGATTGCTTCAAATTGAGGTAGTCCTCGACTTACGACCTCAATTGAGCCCAACATTTTTTGTCGCTAAGTGAAATGTTTGTTAAGTGAGCTTTGCCTCACTTTCTTGACACAGTCTTTAAGTGAATCACTGCAGTGGTTAAGTGAATCACATGGTTGTTAAGGGAATCTGGTTTCCCCATTGGTTTTGCTTGTCAAAAGATCACACAAAGGGATCATGAGGGACCCTGCAACCGTCACAAATATGAACCAGTTGTCAAACATTGGAATGTAAATCACATGACCAAGGGGATGCTGCAATGGTCGCATGTATGAAAAATGGCTGTGTCACTTTTTGCACTGCAAAAAATGACCTCACACGGTCACTAAATGAACTGTTATAAGTTGAGGACAACTTGTACAATTCTGAAGACTTATGAGATGTTCGGCATACACCAGTGGTGGATTGCCGGCGGTACGACCCTGTACGGGCATACTGGTGCCTGCCCGGAGCACCGAGTACCGTTCTGGTACGGTGCCCGCCTGAGCTCCTTACCTGTATTTGAGCTCTTCGGCGCTTCCGCGCACGGAGTGCATGGTGCCTGCGCGACGCTCCACTGAGCAGCTGGAGCGTCACGGAGGTTCACTGAGGCGTCACAAGAGATAAGGGCACATGCGCACGCTGCGCTCATTCATGTAGTGCACGCTAGGCCCTGTTGCAACCGTACTGGTTGCAACAGGATCCAGAACCCACCACTGGCATACACAGGCTTCATTTTCACATATAAACCAAGATTAATTGTCGGACGAAGCAGTGGCTTATTTATTCAGGATCTATTGCAGCGATGACCGATTTTGGATTATGTGCCAAAAGCGGGGGAAGCGCAGGGGGGGTCGTGCACCAGTGTGCCCACACCTATAATGCTATGCGTGAGACCCTGCTCAACGCTATCCCCCTTGCTTTTGGCACGTTTTTTTCACTCTCCCCAGCCTCCAGAGGCTTTATAGGAGCCTGGAGAGGGAGAAAACAGCTTCCCCCGCCTCCCTGGAGGCTCTCCGGAGGCTTTTAGGAGGTTCCCTGAAGCCTCTGAAGGGCGAAAAATGGCTCAATAGGCTACCCAGAAGTTTGGGAACCATCACTTCCGGTTTGGTCATAGGGTCGTTTTTTGCCTTCCGGAGCCTCTTGAAGGCTCTAGAGGGCGAAGAACAGCCCTACAAGCAAACCGGAAGTCCGTTCCTGAACTTCTGGTTTGCCCAGAGGGCATGTTTTTCGCGCTTAAAAGAAACAACCTTAAAAGAAGGCCAAAGTTAGCTGGACAGCGCGTGCATGCGCACTGGAGCTGACAGGGCAATGCCTTGCATGCCCTAACAAATGGCTCCATGCCACCTGCGGCACGTGTGCCATAGGTTCGCTATCACGGATCTATTGAATGAAAAAGCAATAAATCATGGTTTATAATCAGTAATGGCTGATTTCATACCCAGATATTCCCCAACTTATTCATTGTGACCAGTTATCACAGCACTGAAAAAAAGCAACCTACAACCGGTTCTCACACTTATGACTGTCGCAGCATCCCCATGGGTCACACAATCAGAATTTGGTTGCTTGGCAACTGGCATGTCTTTAAGATGGCGGCAGTGCCCAAGGGTCACATGATCACCATTTGCGTCCTTCCCAATCAATTTCTGACAAGAAAACTCAATGAGGGAAGCTGGATTTGCTTAGTGACTGTGTGGTTCGCTTAACAACTACTGTGATTTACTTAACAACCATGGCAAAAAGATCATAAAATCAGGTGCTCCTCACTTAACAACTGCCTTGCTTAGCCACAGAACTGTGGCCCAATTGTGGTTGTAAGTCAAGGATTTTAATATATCACCAAAACCTAATACACCATATTATAGTTTAAAGAACGACATGAGTTCAGTTGGTGTCATGACAAAACAATTGTTGTGTTAAGTGAGTTTTCTCCCACTTTATAACTTTTCGTGCCACAGTTGTTAAGAGAATCATTGCAGATGTTAAGTTAATAACATGGTTGTTAAGTGAATCTGGCTTCCCCATTGAATTTGCTTGTCAGAAGGTCGCCAAAGGAGATCACATGACCACAGGACACTGCAGCCGTCATAAATACTGTACATGCCAGTTGCCAAGCGACCTAATTTTGATCACGTGGCTGTGTGGATGCTGCAAAATTCATAAGTGTGAAAAAGGGTCGTAAGTCACTTTTTTTCAGTGCTGTTGTAACTTCGAATGGTCATTAAACGAATAGCTGTAAAGACTACCTGGAGTAGTCTTTTGTTTTGCCCTCTGTTCCAGGGTGGGGTTGCTGCTGGCATTACTGCTGGTTTGGCGTGCAAATAATTTTGCACGATCAAAAATTTTTGCGTGTGAGTGATCGCTGCATTCGCATTTAAAAAGGTCTGCGCATGCGCAAAATGTTACAAAAGGAAAAAAATACATTTCTACAGTGAAAATTGTTGTGCGCATGCACAGAACCGAAAATCAAGATGCTGCTGCTAAAGGAGAGCTGGTTTGGGGGCGTGGCAGGCATGGGTCACTACCGGTTCCAGCGACCCAAGTTACTACCTGTTAGATATCTACAATAGCAACTATGGTTTCCACCAAGGTCCTCTGTTCCGGCGGGAACAGAGGTTTGATTCTATTGGTCGAGAGGTCTGACAGCTCCCTATAAAAGGGCTGCTGTCAGATTCATTTCCTGCTGGATTGTTCACACTTGTTGTATTAAATAAAGAGCTGTTGTTACTGTTAGCCTGTGTCTGCCTATCCATTGCCCGTTCCAACACTGGCAACGAAGGTGGGATTGGACTAGGCGAACGGAAAGAGCGCAGAAATCCAGCAAGTAGATCCAGCCCAGAGCTCAGCGCGGCTTCAAGTGCCATTTTTGAGCGGCAAACTTGAATTGTCCTCTATACGCAAAATGGCTATGCACACCCCACCAACTCCGTATGACCCAGTCACTGAGCACTGGGAATCGTACATGCTTCGATTCGACTGCTTCCTAGAGGCGAATGACCTCATGGGCCTGCCTGACGGCCGAAAAAAGGACATGTTCCTCGGGTACTGTGGCCGGGAAGTGTTCGAGACGGCAAAGAAACTTTCGGAGCCGACACCGCTGCAATCGGTCGCCTGGTCCGTGCTCCAGCAAACACTAAAAACCCATTATACACCGAAGCCGTCCAAGCACGTTCGCTGGCATGAATTCAATATCAGAAAACAGAGAGAGGGCGAAACGATAAATGAGTATGTGGCGGCACTCCGTAAGGCTGCTGCATACTGTGAGTTCAAAGACCTGGATGAGCGGATTCGGGACCGCATAATATGCGGCGTACGGGACATTAGTTTACAGAGAAGGCTGCTGGCAAGATCAAACCTCACTCTGCAAATCGCCCTGGACGAAGCCAGGGCATCAGAATCAGCCGAAGCAGTCCAAACCAATAGGAACCCACCTCTGCTCCACTCCATAGTGCTGTGTAATGGAGTGAGCTCCTGTTATTTGCCCCAGCTTCTGCCAACCTAGCAGTTCGAAAGCACGTAAAAAATGCAAGTAGAAAAATGGCAGCCAACTTTGGTGGGAAAATAACAGCGTTCTGTGCGTGTTAAGATATGCTGGCCACATGACCATGGAGATGTCTTCGGACAGCGCTGGCTCTTCAGCTTTGAAACAGAGATGAGCACTTCCCCCTAGAATCGGGAACGACTAGCACGAGGGGAACCTTTAACTTTTTATATATCTTTATTAAATCTATATCCGCCATCTGTGTTTACTGGATTTACGGAGGCTCTTGAAAGTCACAGTGGCTGATGTGATGTTCCTTTTCCCCCCAAGGAGGTCTCTGGGTCAAGAGAATTTCATCGACGCACCTGAACACACAGGCACGACAATAGACAGAGCGCCCGATTTGTCAGTTCTCCTTAAATCATTTCAGGAAATTCAAGATCGTTCAGGGAGAGACGGTAAAGCGAAGAGCCTGAGCAAATATCAGGGAAGGCACACCCTTTGCTGGGATGAATCAGGTTTACAGTTCCGCCAATCCAAATTTGAAAAGCTTTTTAAGATTCCCACTTCTTAGGAATCCCCTGAATCCATTTTTCAAAAATCCTTGTTGAAGCATGCCTGGCTTGTCTCAACATTACTTGGTATGATTACATAACCTCGCAGGGAAAGTTGAAATAAAAAGAGGGAGTTTATGAATTTAGCATGTTCTCTGAACGTATTCCAACATATTTTCCGCGGAGGTGAGCTTCATATTTCCATACAGTTCCCTTTCTGTCCAAATTTGGATACCTATTTATGGTTTGCAAACTAAGAAGCCCCTTTCATTATAGCAAAAGGTTCGGATGATTTGGGTGATTTTTATTTCTGAATAAAGTAAAAAAAAGGTGCCTTTCAAGGATAGATTTTAAAAAAACGACAATGGGATTGTTATAATATTAGATACTTAAGGTATTGGAAATTAAGCTAAGATGAGATTAAATTATGAATAAGATTGCATATTTGAATGTTGGCGCAAAATATGTATAGCCAGATGATACACTGATGAATGGAAAAGGGATTGTTTATGCTGTATAAAAATAAATTAAAAATTTAAAAAAGGATCCAATCCAGCCCAAATTAATGATGTCCATTGGAGAGTGAAAATGCCCCCCCCCCTTTGCCGTGGTGCAGGAAGCCAACTCGGCCCCCATGGCCATGCCCACCCAGCAACCGGGCAGAGAACTGGTTGCTAAAAATTTCCAATCCCATTCCTGCATAGACTACCTTGTCCTTGAATGGCTGCATGGACTGGACATTAACATTTGAACTAGTATAAGTCCCTGTATTTGCCATACGCTAAATAAATAAATTGCAGCTAACAGACCCTGTCAAATTTCTGCTCTCTCTGGCTTTTTTTAAAAAAATGCTTTTGCAGTCAGAATCAGTTTCCTTTTGAGCCAGCATAAGCCTCTCGCTGCCCTTTTGAAGACCTCACTTTATGTCTGTCTGGGGTTATTTGCAGTCAAAGCCAGCCTTCTCTGACCCTCCCCACCCCCATTCATTCCCCAGCCTCTTGCTCCTGGCTGTAAAATTCTTTCTCTCCATCTTTCTGAAAACCAGATTAGGTGGGGTAGGAAGGGACGATCGGCGGTTTGCTTGGCAACCGGGCTGTCTAAATCCTCATGTGCTCTTTATTCCTGGTTGTCTGTCTTGGGAGAAAACAAAAACATTGGGAAAGGAGAGAGGGAAAAGGGGGGAAACCGCAGCATCTTTGGAAAAATCAATGTACACGGAAGTCAGTTCAAAGACAGTGGGGAAAAATAAATCATCCCTTCTAAATAAAAACTCAGATATTAAAAACTTACCTTATGTTTTTCAGAGTATCCCTAGATTGGACAGCTAAATTTTAACAATCAGCAGCTTTAAGCACCATGCTTTTACTGCGTTGGATTATTTACAGATTGAAAATAGGTGGATTAATCTTAATACATCTATTTACAAGTTCTAATTATTTCAGATTGTAAAAGCCCAAAGCATAAAACTATGCAGTTGTTAATCAGAGAATCATAATATTTTAGAATTTGCTTCTGGGTTCATCCTGCCCAACCACCTGATCAGTATAGGAAATGGAGTCAGAATACATTAACAATTAGAAAATATATTGATATATAGATAATCCGGTGGGTTATTGGTCTCAGTTGAAAATGACTTGATAGTATATAATCAATCAATCAATTTGAGTACAGATAAAAGTAAGTAATCAACCATGGTTGATCCCCTAGTTGGGACCAGAAGTTAGAATAGAATACAATAGAATAGAATGGAATGGAATGGAATAGAATAGAATAGAATAGCAGAGTTGAAAGGGACCTTAGAGGTCTTCTAGTCCAATCCCCTGCTTGGGCGGAAAACCCTAAATATTCACATTTTATAAATTCACATTCATAATTGGCAGAGGTTTGATGACACATTCACAATCACCTTATTGTCTTTCCCTCCCTCCCTCCTTCCCTCTTTCTTTCTTCTTTCTTTCTTTCTTTCTTTCTTTTTTCTTTCTTTCTTTTTCTTTTGCTCTCTCTCTCTCTCTCATCTCTCTCTCTCTATCTCTCATCTGTAACTCTCTCTCTCTCTCTCTCTCTGACTTACAACCATTTGTTTAGTGACAATCCGAAGTTAGCACTGAAAAAAGTGGTTTACAGCCAGTCCTCACACTTAGGACTGTCACAGCATTCCCCATGGTCGCATGATCAAAATTCTGGCACTTGGCATGTACGTATGATGGCTGCCGTGTCCTGGGGCAATGGGATCACCATTTGTGACTTTCTTTTTTTTAAAAAAGTTTTTTTATTTTTAATCTCTTACATACAATTACAGGTATGCAATCACATAGTTATTATTCTTATTTATATTTACCACTTTTACACATTATTTTCCATATGAAAGGTTAAAATATACATTCTGGGTTGTTTTGCTTACCATCCCATATACCTGTTTTGTATTATCACCATCCTACTTGTCCTTTCTTTTCTCCCTCCCTCCCTTCTCTACTTCCTTCCTTTCTCCTCTCCTTTCCCTTTCCTTCTTCCCTTGCCTCTCCTCTCCTCCTCTCTTCCTCTTCCCCTTCCTACCCTCTCTCCTTCTCTTTCTATCCCTTCCAAACTTCCTTTCCTTTCCTCTTTCTTCCTTCCCTCTCCTTCCCTCTCTTCTCCTCTCCTCCTCTCTTCCTTTCCTTTTTTGTTGTTGTGGTTATCTCTTTTCATCTCACAACTGGTGTATTTTTGGGATGGTATTCCCGCAAGCCCGCTTATAGTTTTATACTTATCCTTTCCCATTCCCTTTTCTTCACTATCATGTCCTAACTATTTTTATCTATGTCTCATTCTTGAACATATATTTGTGTGTTAATACATTCTTTTCTATTTTCCTCCTCTTCCCCCTTTTTCATTTAATAGTGTTTCATTTAGGTTCTATATCTCTGTCTTACTTTCTTTTCTAGTTTTCTTTCTCTAACCAGCCATAGAATCTTCCACATGTCTTGAAGTACACCGATTCCTCTTTATCCTTTATTCTCAAAGTTAATCTGTTCATCTCTGCACAGTCTAAAATTTTTTTTATTATCTCTTCTTCCGTTGGTATCTTATCTAATTTCCAATTTTGTGCAAATACAATTCTCGCTGCCATTACTACATGAATAATCAAATGGGAGTCTTTTTCATTATATTTCTCTGGAAATATACCCAATAAAAATGTCTCTGGTCTAAACTCTATAATTTGCTGTAACATTTTCTCTAATCATGTTCTTATTTTGGTCCAATAGTTCCTTGCTTCTGCACACGTCCACTGCATATGATATAATATGAGCCCGTACGAGGTTGACATTTCCAACATTTCGCTGATTTACTTTTAAGCATCTTTGCTAATTTTTCAGGTGGCATTTGCCATCTATAAAACATTTTGTATAAATTTTCTTTATAAGCTGTTGACATAGCTAATTTGTAATTCCTTTCCCATAGTTGTTGCCATTGTTCTAGCTCAATTGTGTAACCAAAATTCTTTGCCCATGCTATCAATTGTATCCTTAACCACTTCTTCTTCTAATCTAATTCTTAATAGGTAGCTGTATAATGTCTTAATCATTCTTTCTTCTGTTCCAATCAGGGGTGGGTTCCTGCCAGTTCTAACCTCTTTTATACAAGAGGTTCCACAAATATACAGTGCCGTTTGGAACTGGTTCCAGCTCCCTCCCCCCACAAGTCCGCACATCATCAAGATGAAGAGCGAGAGGAGGAATTCTGGGAGTTGAAGTCCACAAGTCTTAAAGCTGTCAAGTTTGAACACCCCTGGGGTTTTCTTTTCTAAAGGGTTAGGGGTGCAAGGGTCTTGTAACTTGACAGCTTTAAGACTTGCGTGCTTCAATGCCAGAGTTCCTGAGCCAACATGACTGGAGGAGGAATTCTGGGAGTTGAAGTCCACAAGTCTTAAAGCTGTCAAGTTTGAACACCCCTGGGTTTTTTTTTTCTAAAGGGTTAGGGGTGCAAGGGTCTTGTAACTTGACAGCTTTAAGACTTGCATACTTCAAATGCCAGAGTTTCTGAGCCAACATTTTGATTGCTAAGCAAGAGCGTTGTTAAGTGAGTTTCACCACATTTTACAATTTGGCCACGCCCACCCAGTCACATGGCTGGTAAGCCACTCCCACCCAGTCACATGGTCAGCAAACCTCTCCCACCCAGTCACATGGCTGGCAAACCACTCCCACAAAGCAGGCCACACCCACAGAAGAGGTTCTAAAAAAATTTGAAACCCACCATTGGTTCCAATGAGTATCTTATCTGAGCTGTCTAAATTAAAGCCATACTCCCTCTTGTCTTTTTCCTATCTTGATTGCATTTGCAATTGTGAAAACCAACCTATATCAATCTCTTGTTCTTCTAACTCTTGTTTTTGTTTTAATTCCCCCTCTTCTGTTAAAATAACTTTGTATCTAATAATATTCTTTGAACTACTGATATTTGGGTGTGTCAATGCTTCCATTGTTGAAAGCCACATTGGTATTTCTAAGTAGTGTTTTCCTTTTACTTTTTTCCATGATATTAATAATCCATTCCTTCCATAGTGTATCTGGAAACAGCCATGTATCTTACTTTTACCGTACCACAAAAATGCGTGCCAATCTAATTGTAAATCATGTCCCTCCAAAGTCAATAATCTTGTGTTTTTCAATAAAATCCATTCTTTCATCCAAGTTAATGCTGCTGCTTGATAAATACAATTCCCAATTTGTTAATCCAAACCCACCTCTGATTCTTACATCTTGTAAAACTGTTATATTAATTCTGGCTCCCCCCCCCCCCTGCAATATGTATTTCCACACTATTTTATTAATATTTTCAGAATTCGTTTTCTCTTAACTTTATTGGTATTGTTTGCAATAGATATAAAATTCTTGGTAATATGGTCATCTTTATTACAGCTATTCTTCCCATTAATGATAGTTGCAGATTCCTCCATCTTTCCAAGTCTATTTCTATTTGTTTTCTCATAATAATTATCCTCCTTTATTGTTACACATCTTGATGTCAATTGAATAACCAGATATTTCACCTTTTTCACTACCTGTATATCAGTGGTGGGTTCCGGATCCCGTTGCAACTGGTATGGTGCAACAGGGCCCGGCAGCCACCATATGAACGTGCGTAGCATGTGCACACATGTGCAGTGCACGCATATGCACCATGCACGCACATGCACAGTGCACACGTACATCCTTGCCCCCGCGATGGTCCGCGATGCCTCCATGATGCTCCAGCTGCTCAGCGAAGCATCGCACAGGCGCCATACACTGTGCGCATATGCGCAGATGGCCTGTTTCCTTCAAATACAGGTAAGGAATGAGGGCAGGCAGGTGGGCCCTCCGGAGCACCATACCGGAATGGTACCAGGTGCTCCTGGCAGGCACTGGTACGCTCGTACTGGGGTGTACCGCCTGCAACCCACCAGTGTTGTATATCCAATTTTCTCATTAATTCTCTTCTGTTTTTCTGTTCTGTTTTCACCAAAATTTTTGTTTTATCTTTATTTATTTTCAGCCCTGCTACTTCTCCATATTCCTCTATTGTTTCAATTAGTTTCAGCCCTGTTTCCATCAGATCCTCCATAATAAGCACTAAATCATCAGCAAATGCTTGTAATTTATATTCTTCTTTTTTAATTCTCATTCCTTGTATTTCTTTGTTCTGTCTTATTTCTCTGTTCTGGGTCTCTAATGTCAATATAAATAGTAGTGGCAATAATGGACACCCTTGCCTTGTTCCCTTCGTGATTACCACCTTTTCAGTCATATCACCATTTACCATTACCTTTGCCGATTGATCATTATAAATAGTTTTGATCATATGTATAACCAAAATCCATCATTTGTAACTGCATGGTCATAAATTGCCAGCTTATGTTATCAAAAGCCTTTTGCACGTCCAAAAATAGCAGCGCCATTTGTTTCTCTGGATGAGCTTTATTGTACTCTAGAGTGTTCAGTACAATCTGCATATTATCTCTGATCTGTCTCTTAGGTAGGAATCCATTTTGGTCCATATGTATAAATTCATTTAAAAGTCTCTTCATTCTTTCCGCCATTATTGATACAAAATTTTGTAATCCACATTTAATAATGAAATTGGTCTATAGTCCTTTATTTGCTGTAAATCTGACTCTTCCCTTGGTATAAAAGTTATATATACCTCAGTCCATGTATCTGGCATCTTTGCCTCCCCTAATAACTCATTAAATAGTTCCAACATTACGTTACTTAGTACATCTTATAATGTTCTATATAATTCTGCCGGTAATCCATCTGGTCATGGTGTTTTCCCCTTCTTTTGCCTTTTGATTCCCTCCATTCCCTCCATCATTGTTATTCTTTCTTCTAACGTCTTCTTAAATTTTTCTGGAATCTTAGTTATTTTACCTTTTTCTAGGTAGTCTTATTTTTTCCTTAGGAACTCTCTCGTTTTGATAATTTTTTATAATACTTCTCAATTATTATTTTTTCGTTTTCTCATTAAGGTGTTGTAAATTCCTTTCTTGGTCCATCAGTTGGCTTGTCCTCTTTTTTTCATTTTATATGCAAGCCAATGCTCTGTCTTATTTGCATTTTTGAAGAAGTTTTGTCTTGTCAATTTTATTTTGTTTGCCAAATCTTCATTTTCTATCAAATTCGGTTTATGTTTTTGTAGTTCCATCATATTTTTGACCTTTTTATTTTGTGGATTTCTCTGTGACTCTGTCTCCAGTCTCTTATACTCCTGTTCCAATTTCTTTTGCACTTGTCTCTTCTGTCTGTTCTTCTTTCCCAGATATGTCATTGCAAGTCCTCTGACATATGCTTTACACATATCCCATACGTTCCGCAGTGTTGTCTCTTCTTTTCTATTTTCTTTGAAAAAGTATGTCAGTTCTTTTTCCGTATATTGCTGGAAGCTGTTTTCATTCAGCATTTTTGAGTTTAATCTCCATCTCGGCTTTTTCCTCTGTCCCTTCCAGGTCATTGTTATTGGATTATGATCAGCCCAAATGCTTGTTTCTAGGTCAATCTTATGTGTTGACATCCACATAATATCTATTCTTAGCCACGACAGGTGTCTGTTTGAGTAAAATGTACGCACGCATTTATCAGGGTTAAAATGTTCCTCAGTCTTTTGATCACCATTTGCAATCTTCACCACTGGCTTTGGACGAGCAGATCAAAGGAGAAGCTGTCAGGAAGTTGTGAGTCATGGTCGCACGAGGGGCTTAGAGACTGTGGGTGATTTAATGATTTTTAGAGGAACTAACGTTGGAAGTCAAGCACGGTCACAGGATGTCTCACTTAATGACTGTGCCATTTAGTGACTGAGCCATCTTTCACAAACGCCCCTGGTAATGACCTTCCCAGCTGCCTTTGGACAAAAAAAAGTTAATGGGGAATAATGGATTTGCTTAACAACAGTATGATTCACTTAATGACTGAAGTGATTTGCTGAACAGCTGTGACCCAAATGTGCAAAAACTCACTTTAAAATGTCTTGCTTAGCAATGGAAATTTTGCACTCAATTGCGGTAATAGGTTGAGGACTATCTGTATTTGGAGATGCATTTTCCCAGGTTATTTGCCCCAAAAAATTATATCTGAAAGCAATCGCTCTCGGAAGTTGCATTCCCAGATTCAGACATCAGCAAAATGCATCATAAAGGGCTCCTTTTCCAATTTCCTGTTCCATCCACTGTCTCACAAATTTAACCAGCATTCCCTCTAAGCACCTCCTCCTGATCTCCAGGAGCATAGCTGGCTGGGGAATTCTGGGAGTTGAAGTCCACAGGACTTAAAGTCGCCAAGGTTGGGAAACACTGCACTGGAGTACAATATTTTTTGAAAAGATTGACACTTCTTCGTATGTTTTACCTGGAAGAAATGGAAGTTTCTAGTTCATTAAAAGTAAAAGTTCCCCTCGCACATATGTGCTGGTCGTTCCCGACTCTAGGGGGCAGTGCTCATCTCCGTTTCAAAGCCAAAGAGCCGGCGCTGTCCGAAGACGTCTCCATGGTCATGTGGCCGGCATGACTAAATGCTGAAGGCGCACAGAACCTTCCCACCAAAGGTGATTCCTATTTTACTCTACTCTTCTAATTTTTACATGCTTCTGAACTGCTAGGTTGGCAGAAGCTGGGACAAGTAACAGGAACTCACTCTGTTAAGTGATGCTAGGGATTCGGACCGCCGAACTGCCTACCTTTCTGATTGACAAGCTCAGTGTCTTAGCCACTGAATCACCGCATCCCTTTTTAGTCCATTATAAGAATTAAAAAAAAAAACATTTGCAGCCGTACAGCTATGTCAGAAACCTGATATCCTATAACGCAGTTTCCCCAGCAAACATGGGAAGAAAAGGTGTGGGGCATTTTCTAAGTAGAATTTAATTGGCTTGCAAATGAACAAGAATGGAAGTAAACCGTGTCATAAATAGCATTGAAAGCTCCTGTTGAAAGCAGGTTGGCTTGCTGGAAAAAAGAATGCACATCAATGGAAACCACCTGTGTCAGAAACTGGGTCTCCAGCAGTGTGATGAATGGATGAAAAGCCATTGTAAAGAACCCTACCATGGTTGAGGTGATCTTGACCAAAATGCTGTTTGGATTTCCACATACAGGGTTTTCCTTTCCCTTCCCGCTATTTATTTTTTCCTTCCTTCCTTCCTTCCTTCCTTCCTTCCTTCCTTCCTTCCTTCCTTCCTTCCTTCCTTCCCTCCCTCCCTCCCTCCCTCCCTCCCTCCCTCCCTCCCTCCCTCCCTCCCTTTTTCTTTCTTTCCCCCTCTCCCTCTCTTTCCCTGCCTCCTGTCTGTGAGTGTAGTTTTCTTTTTCTTTTTTCTCTCTCTCTCTCTTTCCCTATCCACCCACTCTCCCTTTCCCTTTCTCTCTCTCTCCTTCCTTTCTTCCTTCTTTCTTTTCTTCCTTACTGTTTGTTCTCCCTCATTTTTCTTTCTCCCCTTTCTCTCACTTTCCCTGCCTCCTGTCTGTGTGTCTAGTTTTCTTTTTTCTTTCTTCACTCTTTCTTTCTCCCTCTTTCTTTTTCTTTCTTTCTGTCTCCCGCTCTCCCTCCCCACCACCCTCCCTTTCCCTCTTTCTATTTCTCTCTCCTTCCTTCCCTCTTTCCCTGCCTCCCGTCTAATGTTTTCTTTCTTTCTTTCTTTCTTTCTTTCTTTCTTTCTTTCTTTCTTTCTTTCTTTCTTTCTTTCTTTCTTTCTTTCTCTCTCTCTCTCTCTTTCCTCCCTCCCTCCCCTCTTCTCGCTCTCTTTACTTTCTTTGTTTTTTCCTCTCCTTTCTTTCTTTCCTTCTCTCTCTCCTCTCCTCCCTCGCTTTTCCCTTCTAGCCTCTCCTTCTCTTCTCTCCCCCACCCCTCTTTCTTTCTCTCTCCCCTCTGCCCCAATCTTTTCCTTCCAACTTTGAAGAAAAACCAGGAGGACCTTGGTGAAAGTTAATCTCCTTGAATGGCACCAACATTATCTGCAGGATCAGGGGTGTGAAGATAACCCAGGCTCTTTTAAATTCCCTTGCAGCTGGATGACCTTGGTTAGGCAGGGCCACGGGGCAGCTTGTACTTGGACAGAGATAACCAAGGCATCTCAGGCTAAGATGGAAAGTTCAAAGAAACGCCCCAGAAGTGGGCAAAAGGAAACTTTAACACCCCCCTCCCATACTACTGGTTAAAAAAAGTAGTTATTCCTCGACTTAGGACCATAATTGAGCCCAAAATTGCTGTCCCTAAGCGAGACCTCTGTGAAGTGAGTTTTGCCCCATTTTACGACTTTCCTTGCCACCGTTCAGGGAATCACTGCCGTTGTTAAGTTAGTGACACAGTTGTTAAGTGAATCCGGCTCCCCCATTGCCTTTGCTTGTCAGGCCCCCCGGAGACGGTCCTGCAACAGTCATAAACAGGAGTCAGTTGCAAAAGCAGCCGAATTTTGATCACATGATCACGAGAGACGCCGCAACTGTCATAAAGGTGAAAAATGGTCATAATAGAAGTCACTTATTTCACTGCCGTTGTAACTTTGAACGGACGCTAAACGAACGCATGTAAGTTGAAGACTACCTGTACAGCTGTCTAAATGGGTGGACATCATCACATCTGGCAACACCAAAGCCCCTAAACCTCAAGGATAACTTTAGAGCAGGTTAACTGTTGTAAGTGGGACGGTGGGACCTGGTGGCTCAGTGGCTAAGAGGCTGAGATTGTCAATTAGAAAGGTCGGCAGTTTGGCGGTTCGAATCCCTAGCGCCATGTAACGGAGTGAGCTCCCGTTACTTGCCCCAGCTTCTGCCAATCTAGCAGTTCTAAAGCATGTAAAAAATGCAAATAGAAAAAATAGGAACCACCTTTGGTGGGAAGGTAACAGTGTTCCATGCACCTTCGGCATTGAGTCATGCCGGCCACATGACCATGGGCAGCGCTGGCTCTTTGGCTTTGAAATGGAGATGAGCACCGCCCCCTAGAGTCGGGAATGATTAGCACCTATGTGGGAGGGGAACCTTTACCTTTAATTTATCTTTTAACTGTTGTAAAAGAGTTTGGGCCGTGTGCAAAACTAAACTCATATTTCAGCCTGGCATCTCCTTTCTCCAAAGCGCTTCTGGATCGGGAGTTTCAGGGCACGGCCACTGCTCCGTTTCTTTCAGCCAAGTTGGTGTGGATGCCCTCCATGCAGGAGGAGAGAAAGGAGGAGAAGAAGGGGGAAAGGGAAAAGACCCCTTGGGTTTTTCTTCCTGACCAGACCCACAAGTTGTCCCAAAGCTTCTTTTTTTTCCCAAGAGGCAACTGGACTTTCTGGTTTTTCTTTGAAGACCTTTCTCTTCTCATTCAAGAAGCTTCTTCAGTTCTGAAGTCCAGTTGGCTTTTGAAAAAAAAAAGCACTTTTGGGATAACCATGTCCTGGATGGCTGAGAATCTCCGTAGATAGACCCCCCCCCCCGGGTTGTTTTTGCCACCTGGACTAAGGTGAAGTTCCCTCTTGGCTGTTGAGAAGTCCTGGGACTACACCTACAAGCACGTTGTACCAAACAATAACCCCATTCTGAAAATGTAGAATAGAATAGAATAACAGAGTTGGGAGGGACCTTGGAGGTCTTCTAGTCCACCCCCCTACTTAGGCAGGAAACCCTACACCACTTCAGACAAATGGTAATCCAACATCTTAAAAACTTTCAATGTTGGAGCATTCACAACTTCTGGAGGCAAGCTGTTCCACTGATTAATTGTTCTCACTGTCAGGAAATTTCTCCTTAGTTCTAGGTTGCTTCTCTCTTTGATTAGTTTCCATCTACTGTTTCTTGTCCTACCTTCAGGTGCTTTGGAGAATAGCTTGACTTCCTCTTCTTTGTGGCAGCCCCTGAGATATTGGAAGACTGCTATCATGTCTCCCCTAGTCCTTCTTTTCATGAAACTAGACATACCCAGTTTCTGCAACCGTTCTTCATATGTTTTAGCCTCCAGTCCCCTAATCCTCTTGGTTGCTCTTCTCTGCACTCTTTCTAGAGTCTCCACACATTTTTTACATTGTGGCGACCAAAACTGGATGCATTATCCCAAATGTGGCCTTACCAAGGCATTATAAAGTGGTATTAACACTTCACAGGACCTTGATTCTATCCCTCTGAATTTTATGCAGCCTAGAACTGTGTTGGCTTTATGGAGCCTGAGTTCACTCCTTCCCTCTGCTCACTGCTCAGGGATGGCACCCCCTCACTTCCACCAACCAAAGCCCTCTGGACCTTCATCTGAAGATCTCTAAGCTTCAGATGAAAGTCCCTCTTATCCACCTTTTCTCATTTCCCACTAGATCCCCTACAAGTCGCGCGGGGGGGGGGGGGACGGGGACGAGGACGACGACACACCTCCCCTCCTGCAAGCATTTCTCCAGAGACCCCCCTGCGTCTTGTACTGTGTGTACGTGTCTTTCTGTGTGTGTGTGTGTGTAAATGATGAGCCGCCTCCAAGCAGTGTCCCAGACAGTCCCAGCAGAGACCCCCTGCTTCTTGCTCTCTCTCTCTCTCTCTCTCTCTCTGTGTGTGTGTGTGTGTGTGTGAACGATGAGTTGCCTCCAAGCAGTGTCCCACCCTCCCACCGACAGTCCCAGAGTTCCCCTGCTTCTTGTGCGCTCTGTGTGCGTTTGTGTGTGTGTGTGTGTGTGTGTGTGTGTGTGTGTGTGTATGAGCCGCCTCCAAGCAGCGTCCCACCGACAGTCCCAGAGACCCCCCTGCTTCTTGCTCTCTCTCTCTCTCTCTCTGAACGATGAGTCGCCTCCAAGCAGCGTCCCGCCGTCCCACCGACAGTCCCAGAGCCCCCTGCTTCTTGTGCACTCTGTGTGTGTGTGTGTGACAGAAAGTGAGTGAGAGAGAGAGAGAGAGAGAACGATGAGCCGCCTCCAAGCAGCGTCCCACCGACAGTCCCAGAGCTACCGGATCCTCCACAGACCCGCCTTGCTTCTCCCCTGTTGAAGGGGCTGATCTCGCCTCCCCGTCTCACGTCCCCCTCCTCGCCCGGCCCGGTCCCCCCCCTCTCCTGCCGGTGGGTGTGTCGCAGCTCCATTGAGACTTTTGGCCGGCTTTCTCTCGACGTCAGGGAGGCGTGACCAATCAGCGCCCGGGAGCCGAAGCCTCGGGAGTCCCGTCCCCCTCTGGCCATGGGTCAGGTGACGCGCCCACTCGCCTATTTAGAAAGGACCCCCGCCTCCTTTTGCAGCCCCGCCGAAGAAAGAGCCTCCGCCTGGGCTGCCGCCACTCTTGCTCCGGGGACGCTCGCGCGCGCGGCCGGCTCCTCTTCCCCTCGCGCTTCCCACGTTGCTCCGGGACTGCCCGCCAGCCCAGCCCAGCCCAGCCCCGCCAGCCGAACGAAGCCCTCGCGGCGCCCGGAGAAGAGCGATGCGCCTTTCGCTGTCCCTGCTGCACCTCTGGCTGAGCCTCTGGAGCGGCGCCGGCGACCGACCGGGAGCCGCATCGGAGCGCAGCGAAGGTACCTGCAGCCGCGGCGCGCCCAGGGCGATCGGGCGCCTTGGAAGCCCTGCCCGGGAGTGGGGAGGAGATGCCCGTCGGCCAGCCGCGCGTCCCGGGAGAGTTGTGGGGAAGATCCGCGTATCCTCGGATGCCCCCGCCCGGCCAGGCTGGAGGTGGTGGTGGTGGGAGACACACGGTCATGCACGGTTCATTGGGAAGGCTTCCCGGTTAGATCTGAACGGACCCCAGCCTGCGCTCTCTCTCCCTTCGCGGGTCCACCGAAAGGGTCGCCAGTCCCCAGCCAGGCACCCGGTGGGCGAGGAAAGGGGGATGGCAAGGCGGATCGAGGCTTCTGTGGATGAGTCCCCACTTGATCAAAACTTGAAGCTATTTCCCCCTGACAAGGGATCCTTTGGGGTGGGCGCGGGGGGGGATGGAGGGGAAATTGAGGAGGGGTCGCCAGTCCCCAGCCAGAAACCCCCTGCTTCTGTGTGTGTGTGTGTGTGTGTGTGTGTGTGTGTGAACGATGAGTCGCCTCCAAGCAGTGTCCCACCGCCCTACCGACGCGGGCGCGGAAGGGGGGCGGCAAGGCGGATCTAGACTTCTGTGGATGAATCCCCACTTGATCACAACCTGAAGCTATTTCCGCCCCCCCCGACAAGGAATCCTTTGGGGGTCGAGGGAGGGCAGATGGAGGGGAAATTGAGGGGGGTCGCCAGTCCGCAGGGAGGCACCCGGTGGACGCGGGAAGGGGGAAGGCAAGGCGGATCGAGGCTTCTGTGAATGAGTCCCCGCTTGATCACAACTTGAAGCTATTTCCCCCACCCCACCCCACAAGGGATACTTGGGGGGCGGGCGTCAGAGTGGAGGAGATGGAGGGGGATTGAGAGGAGGGAAGCGGTCAAGAGATCGGTGACTGCTAACCTGGGTTGGGGAGAGGCGCGCGCGATGCGCGTGAGAACGCGAGTCAACCCGGGTTTGATCACCGGGCGAAAGAATCGCCCTGGAGAACGGCAGGGTTGGATGGAGCCGCCTTTGGCGTAAAACCTCCCCGCTCGGACCCACTCGCGGCGAATCTCTTCCTTAGACAAAGTGGAAGGGGAATTTTTCTGCCACTTGGACCAGGAAAGGTTTGCAAGGTTGGGTTTTTTTTTAAAGAGTTTGAAGCCACGTGTCCTTGATGTGCCATTTATACAGTATTGCCCCCCCCCTTCAAACTCTCGGTGGGTTTTGTATGATTTTTTTTTTGCCCCAAACGGGACTGCAAAGGCTGCGATTTTGTACCCCGTCTTGGGAGTTAAAGAGTCATTGAATGCACTGCCTGTGCACTAAGCCCAGGTCTAACCACGTTTTAGGGAAGCAACCGCTATAGAGTGGAAACTTCAGTAGTTGCTGAAGTTTTGCAGTAGTTGCACTTAAGACCGGAGCAAGCAAATCGGACGATGTGACAAGCAGAATTCATTCATTTCATTCATCATTCATTTCATTTATTCGATTTATAAACCGCCCCCTCTCCCCGAGGGGACTGGGGCGGTGTACAGACAGGAATAAAATACACTATAGACAACAAAAGTACAAAATCACAGAAAAAACAAATTAAACAAAAAGTCTGTACAATGATCATGAAATAAGGTAATAATTAAAACCAATTAAGATACCCCAAAATTTAAAATACCGGCCAGGAGGGTCGGGGAATAAGTTATGATTATGATTGTGATTGGGCCAGGCCAGCTAATTGGAACAGGTGGGTCTTGAGTTTCTTACAGAAGGAGCGGAGATCAGCAATGATTCTAATATGGGGGGGGGAGGTCGTTCCAGAGGGTTGGGCCCGTCACAGAGAAGGCCCTACTCCTGGGCACCGCCCACTGGCATTGCTTAGCGGATGGTACCCGGAGGAGTCCCTCTTTGTGAGAGCGAATTGGTCGCAGGGATGTGTGGGGTAGGATGCGATCCCGCAGGTAACTTGGTCCTGAACCATGGAGAATGATAGGATTGCGTCTAAATATAGGGTAACTCTATCGGTGGTCTTATTTTAGTCAGGTGTTTGGTGACGTTGGCTGATTCCCCGCTTGATTTATAGTAATAGATTCAAGGATTTCAAATAGTTGAAGATGTTATCAACCCAACTATCGCTAGAAAGGGAGATGCTCAAAGTGTAGCAAAAGTGTAGTTTAAGCTGCTTTGGAAGAGGCGTTAAATTGCATTGTCAACAGTAGCAAAAAAAAAAAAAAATGCCAGCGATGCCTCATTTTTTAAAATTGTCTTATGGCAAACAAACTCATCTTGAATTCAATGGTCTGATCAATAGGTTTTCCTGGTGTTTTTCTTTCCCCATTGGAATTCATTCTTTCATTCCATTCGTTCTCACCAGATCCTCAGAAGTGCAGGGCTATTGGCAAATGCAGTGCCTTATGCAAAATTTAGAATTTTGGAGAGATGTAGACCAGATTTCTAATGCATGCTATTCCACAATGTTTGGGGGATTTTTTTATTTTTTTTTGCTTGTGTAGGGCTTGGTCAGTTTGAATAAATTCTTGCAATTGATGGTCTGCATGTCATAGCCACCACATTATTGGTGCCATAAACCATGATTTAGATGAAACTGAGTTTCTGCGTTATTGAGATGAAGGTGGATTCCTTTGCCAACTCAGCCTAATACGGGAGTGTCAAACTCAAAGCCTGGGGGTCGGATTCGGCCCATGGGGCTGCCTGGCAAACAGTGAAGGACCGGCTCACGGTGCCTAGGTCAGTGAAAACGGATTTCGGGAGGGCCACAGCTGACCCTGCAAACTCCACTTTTGCTGGCAAAGGGTTGCAGAAGGCCGTTGCAGCCGAAAACGGCGCTTGGGAGCCCATTTTTGCTGGCAGAGTATCAGGTCACCACTGATGCCCCCCCCTCACATGAGTGATGTCAAGTTGCCTCCCCTGCCCCCCCCCCCAGGTCAAACACAACCTGATGTGGCCCTCAATGAAATTGAGTTTGACACCCCTGGCCTAACACATCTTCCCTTGGGGTTTTATTAGCATGCACTGATTTATACTGTTGCTTAACTGTACCTAAAGTGCTTCCCCAGGGAATAAGTGTACTTCATACGTCATTGGTTAGTCCATCTATTGGCCTTGCTACAGATAGTCCTCGACTTAACAACAGTTCATTTAGTCACTGTTCAAAGTTATGGCACTGGAAAAAAGTGATGTATGACCATTCTTCACAGTTAAATGTGCGGAGATGGACAAACTGACAAAAGAAATACAAGGAAAGGAGGAATCAGAATATTATCTAACGTGGAACAAATGGTTAGAAGACAGAACAAGAAGTTAGGAAACCTAAAACAGTGATGTAATAGAAGTATTAGGAGGGAGAGATAAGATATAGTTAAGATAAATTAAGACATAGCAGTTAAAAGTTAGTTAGAACGTTTGGTTCCTTTGTTGTCTTAATCTACATTTCTGTTTTGTTTATGTGAATATGTGTTTAAAATATGTATTTAAAAAAAAAATAAGAGGAAGGTGAATGAAAATAAAGTGGCTTTAGTTGTAGCCCTTTTTCAAATAAAAAAAAACCCCACAACTATGACAAGAAAGGTTGTAAAATCGGGGGGAAAACCCTTAAACAATGTCTCACTTAACAACAGAAATTTTGGACTCCATTCTGGTCGAGGACTACCTGTATTCTTGGGATTTTGAGAGTACTTTGGAGAAGTCACCTTCAGGAAAGATTGTCTCTTCTGATGTGGGTTGAGTCAAGGCTGTTCAACAGGTTTTGTGACCACAAGGGGTAGGAGAGCAACAGAAAATCCAGTTGCCACTGTAAGATAGTGTAATAACCCTTAATTGCAGTTGTATATTGCTATTTCAGCTTCTGTTATCTATTTGCAAATTAAGAAATCCATATGACGCTTCTCAGTCTCAAAGTCACAAAAAAGATCGTCTTTGACTTTTGCTCAAAAGGAGGAGAACTGGTGTTGGCCAGAAGCAAGTCTGTCTAGATCAGGGGTGTCAAATTCAAGGCCCGTGGGCTGCAGCCGGCCCACCATGTGGTCAGATCTGGCCCGTGGGCCCATCCTGGGAAATGTAAGGGGCCAGCCCGTATGGCTTCGGCCTGGTCTACCCAATGCGAAAGGGAAACTATGGGCCAGCTTGGCTTCGGCCTGGTCAACCTAATGCGAAGGGGAAACATGCCAGCAGTTTGGGGAGTGGTGCCAAGCTGGCCATACCCATCTGGTTGGCCACACCCACCCAGTCAGCCATACCCACCCAGCCTCCCCGAGGTCAATGATCTGGTGTGGCCTTCAATGAAATTGAGTTTGACGCCCTTGGTCTGGGTGGATCAAGTGTTCCTAATATAATATATAATCAATAATATAATATTATCGAGTGCAGGTAATCCTCGACTTACAACAGTTCACTTAGTGACCGTTCAAAGTTACAGTAGCACTGAAAAAAGTGACTTAGGATAGTTTTTCACACTTATGACCATTGCAGCAATCCCCTTGCTCTCATGATTTACATTCGGATGCTTGACAACTGACTCATATTTATGACGGTTGCAGTGTCCCGGGGACCTGTGATCCTCTTTTGCGATCTTCTGACGAGCCAGGTCAATGGGGAAACATGATTCATTTAATAACCGTGTTACTAATTTAACAACTGCAGTGATTCACTTAACAAATGTGGCAAGAAAAGTTGTAAAAAGGGGCAAAGCTCACCTAACGCATTTCTCACTTAGGAACAAATTGTGGTCGTAAGTTGAGAACTCTCTGTCTATAGTATAATTAGTGCTATAATATTATTGAGTCTAATCAATAGAGCTAGTCCTCAGCAATTTGCTTAGTGACTGTTCGAAGTTACAAAGGCACTGAAAAAATGACTTATGACCATTTTTCACACATATGACGATTGTTGCACTGCCATGATAATGTGATGCTTGGCCTCTGGCTCATATTGCACTGTCCCAGGGTAGGGTTGCCAGGTGTCCACTATTTGAGCGGACAGTCCACTTTTTTCACATTATGTTCGCTATTTTTTTTCACAAAACAGTGGACATATTTTTTTAATTCAAAAGCTTTCTGATGAAATGGTACGTAATCTAAAGCTGTACAGTCTAAGAGAATAAGGATAGGAGAATCGCGTTTTGTCTTTTTTCCCCATAAGTTAGAATGAGACAAAGATCGAATATCCATTGAACTCGATTCTCCGAAAAAATTATTAATCATATTCGATTGTTTCACAAGACATTTAATAAAAGTATATAAAATTATTTACATACTATTTTTCTTAACTCGCATTTACCTATTATTTTTATATTATACTTTTTTCTTAGTTGGATAGGTATGTTTTGGAACACTCAACAACGTATCATCATTTGAGGTTCAATGAGGACTAGCCTCAATATGTAGAGCGCGAATTTGTCAAACCAAAGATTTCCTTGAAGCATTATAAACATAAAAGTTAATCATTGTTTTTATGTAAATACTATTTTGCTGTTTGTAAGAAAATATATAATTTAATTGTAATTTTTTTTATTTTTTTACCACTTAACACCCCCCCCTCCCCGCTTGTCCGCTATTTTTTGGAAGCAGACCTGGCAACCCTATCCCAGGGTCATGGGATCACCATTTGTGATCTTCTGGCAAGCTAAGTGAATGAGTAAACTGTTAGATCTGGGCAGCGAGAGAACAGACTGCGGACACGAAGTGACTTAACAGCTCTTTATTAGTAGTAGTAGTGATCCAGCTTGCTCTGTGGTCGGAGGGTTCCCCTTTTATAGGACTCGGGTACACCTCTCGACCAATCAGAGCGATACCTGTTTCCCGCTGTAGCAGCGGACCAGAGAGGAGACTTCCTACGATATATGTTAATATCTAACACCCCTCCCCTCTTAGACGGAACATTGCGGTTAGTTATGTAGTCCTTAAGGTAAGTCGGCGTTTGTCTTACTCGGGTGGAGCGTCTCAGTTCGGGTTGGTCAGAAGTAGTTGCAGGATCGGTTTCTTTCTCCGTTTTGGGTTGGGGGGTTTTCAGGCTTTCGTTACTTGGGTGTTCGGGGGTCTGCTCGCTTACATTGCTTGGGGTTTGTTCCGTTTCGTGCTCGGCCTCTTGTTCTGTCCTGGGTTCGCAGGTCTTGTAGTTCTCTGTGTTGGGGCTCTCGAGTGGCTGACTTTGCATTGGTGTGTAGCTCTCGTTCTCGGTTCGTAGATCTGAGTGTGCCAGGCGACCCCGAAGTTGATCGATGTGCCTTTTCCAGTTCCGCCCATCTTCCAGTTCTAACAGATACGATCGTGGACCCGTGATGCCAATGATCCTTGCTGGCATCCATAATGTCCCCCCTGCATAGTTGTGGGCGTATACTGAATCCCCTATGCTAAAACTCCGAATTTTGCTTGTGGAGTCTGGGGGTGTTGTGGCAGAGTAATTTGGGTGAAGACGGTCCAGGTGAGACCGTAGACGGCGGCCCATGAGTAGCTCAGCGGGGCTCCTGCCCGTCGTTGCGCTGGGGGTAATGTGTTGGATTAATAGGTAATGGTCAATGCGTGTTTGCCAATCACCTGGACCCATCCTAGCGAGGGCCTCTTTTGCGGATCGCACCATTCTCTCCGCCTGTCCGTTTGATGCCGGATGGAATGGTGCGACGAGGGCATGCCGAATTCCCTGACCTGCTAAATATGTTTCGAATTGCATGGCCGTGAACTGGGGCCCGTTATCGGAGACCAGGAGGTCGGGCAGGCCATGAGTGGCGAAAAGTCGCCGTAGAACCTTAATGACTGCCTCTGCCGTGGTTGAAGTCATTAGGACTACTTCTAGCCATTTGGAGTATGCATCCACAACTATAAGGAACGTCTGACCTTGAACTGGCCCTGCGAAGTCGATGTGTATTCTCGACCAGGGTGCTTTAGGTTTTTCCCATTCTGTGGCGGGCGCTTCCGGGGGTGCTGATCTCGATTCTTGGCATGGATCGCAAGTGGCCACCCACTCCTCTATCTCTTTGTCCATGTTTGGCCACCAAACGTAACTTCTTGCTAACGCCTTCATCCTAACGATCCCCGGATGCCCAACATGTAATGCATCTAACACATTTCTACGTAAAGCATAAGGAATAACAACTCGATCCCCCCACAATAAACAACCTTGTAACACTGAGAGTTCGTCCCGTTTCGACCAAAATACTTTGAATTCCGGGCCCACGTTTCCCTTCGCCCACCCCCTCCAAACCCAAGTTTGAACTTGCTTTATTAAATTGTCTTTAGAGGAGAACCTTGCAACGTCGCAGGAAGAAACCGGTCCTGAGTCCAAACAGTCAATGAGCAACACCGGTACTTCGGGAGTGGGGTCTGGTAAGAGGTCCGGTAGTGGGCAACGGCTGAGTGCGTCTGCGTGTCCTAGAGTGGAGCCCGGTCGATGAATTAACTTGTAGGAGTACGCAGCCAGGAAAACAGTCCACCTGGTCATGCGTGGAGAAAGGGAGACTGGTGTGGGGCGGTTTCCCGCCAAAAGTCCCAACAGCGGTTTGTGATCTGTAATCAGTTCAAAATCGCGGCCGTAGAGGTATTCGTGGAAACGTTTTACTCCAGCTACAGCAGCTAACGCTTCCCTGTCCATCTGGCTGTAGTTCCTCTCGGCTGACGAAAGAGTCCTGGAGTAGAAGACGATGGGTGCTTCGTTTCCGTTCGGCATCCTGTGGCTAAGGACTGCGCCGACTCCAAAAGGTGATGCGTCGCAGGTCAATACCAGCGGTAGTGTCTGGCTGTATTGGACTAACAGCGAGTCAGTGGTGAGCAGGCGCTTTACTGCGGCAAAAGCTGCTGCTTCGGATCGTCCCCATCTCCATGGTGCGTTCCTCTGGAGTAGTCGATGTAATGGCTCAGCAACGGTCGCATTCTGTCTCAGAAAAACGCTGTAGAAGTTAAGTAGTCCGAGGAAGGCCTGCAACTCGGTCTGATTTCGTGGTGTGGGGGCGTCCTGGATCGCCTTAATTTTCTTTAAAGTTGGGTGTATTCCCTGACCATCGATTCTATAACCCAGGAATTCTACGCTAGGCACGTTAATTTGGCATTTTTCTTTTTTAAGGCGGAGACCCTTCTCTCTGATTCTGGCCAAAACAGTTCTGACTCTTTTATTTAATTGCTCCTCGTTTGCAGCGGACACCAAGATGTCATCGAAATAGGGGACGACTCCCGGTATCCCTTGCAAAAGTCGTTCCATGACGCTTTGGAACAACCCTGGAGCAATACTCACACCAAATTGTAGCCGGTTGCATTTGAATGCTCCTCTATGCGTCACTATAGTTTGGGCCTCCGCTGTGGCGCTATCTACGGGCAACTGCTGGTAAGCTTGTGCCATGTCTAATTTAGCAAATATCTTTCCTGGCCCCAACGAGTGCAATAAGTGCTGTACTACTGGCACAGGATATGCGCTTTGTTGTAGCGCGACATTAATTGTGCATTTATAGTCCGCGCAGATGCGGACTGACCCATCTGGCTTGACTGGGGTCACAATGGGAGTTTCCCAGCGCACGTGATCCACCGGCTCAAGGATTCCTTGCTCCACTAACTTATCTATCTCCTTATCTATTTTTGGGCGGAGTGAAAAAGGCACTCGTCTCGGTTGAAGTCGGATTGGCGCCACTTTGGGGTCTAAATTGAATGAAATTGGTT
Organism: Natrix helvetica; assembly: GCF_964273705.1. NCBI lineage: Eukaryota > Metazoa > Chordata > Lepidosauria > Squamata > Natricidae > Natrix > Natrix helvetica. Next base: position 10,697,348 of record NC_138552.1, read on the forward strand.
TACCCACATACTTACCAAGACCGGGGCTGAACACATCCTCGAACTCCTTAAATATCTGCTCAGCGCTGCTGTTCTCCACGGCGTTGATTCCTGTGACTTCTAACCCCAAGGCTTCAAACCAATCTAGTCCTAGAAGGTTCTGTAACGGTGCGCTGGCGATGGTCACGGGCAGCTGGGCTACGATGTCCTTGAAACGGATCTGGAATGTGCCTTGGCCCACGATGGGGACTCGGTTCCCCTGGTAGTCTCGAAGCAGGATGTCAGGAACACGTAGTTGGCTCTTTTTGAGGCTAGGGATAGCCTGTTTCATGGATGCCCATGAAATGATCGTCAGGGACGATCCTGTGTCAACTTCCAGCTCGCAAGGTGAGCCCTCCAAGAGGACTGTGACTTTCAGCTTTTTAGGCCGCTTGGTGCGGACCTGACTTATTGTGGTGAGATACGTTCACAACTCCTCTCTCTGGGTCAACTCTATCTCAGCATCTGTATCCTGAAAATACTCTCGTTGAGCGTCTTGATAGAACGCTCTTTCAGCTCTTTGTGTGTAATCTCTCTGGGAATACGCTCGCTCAGCTCTTTGGGGATTTTCTCTCTGGGTAAACACTTGTGGATTTCTCTCTGGGCGCCCTTTTTGATTTCGCCAAGCCCCTGGGTTGGGCTTCTGTTGGCGGTACATAGGTGGCTGCCGTGAGGCAGGGATTTCGCTCCGGCACACTTGTGCGATGTGCCCAAGTTTGTTGCAGTGCGAACAAACAACGTTCCTGAACCTACAGGTAGACCGGGGGTGATTCCCTCCGCAGCTTGCGCAGGGCGGCAAACGGAATCCGGGTCTCCCCCCAGGCCTCAAGTGACTGCTCCGCATCAGGTGACTGTCCTCGAACTCGGGATCCTCGTAGTCGGGGTTTGTGTCCTCGTAGTGAACTCTGGTTTGCCTGGGTGCTGGCTGGCTTACGCTGAAACCGCGTTGTATGGTTACCGATGATTTCTCCGCTGACTCTGATGCCCTTGCTTCGTTTAGAGCTATCTGTAGGGTTAAATTTGGGTTTGCCAACAGCTTCTTTTGTAGTGAAATGTCTCTTAACCCACAGACAAATTGTGCCAGGATATGCTCGTCCAGATCCCTGAACTCGCAGTGAGTTGCTGCTTTACGCAAGGCTGCAACATATTGGCTGATTGATTCTCCCGCCTTCTGGTTCTGCGTGTTGAATTCCTGGCGGCAAACGTGGCGGGAAGGTTTTGGCGCGTAATGAGTCTGTAGAGCCTGTTGCAACGCCGTCCATGATACTGCTTGTATCGGAGTAGGCGCGGTGAGGTCTCTGGCCGTGTTGAAGACTTCTTTTCCACAGTAGCCGAGGAAGATGTTTTTCTTCCGGGCGTCGGTTATCCCTGTGTATTCGTTCGCTTCGAGAAAACACTCGAAACGAATCATGAAGGCTTCCCATTCGTCGTTCGCTGGGTCGAATGGAGCGGGGGGAGTGTGCATCGCCATCTTCTCTTGTTTGAATTTGCCGCGCTGCGGTGTCCTGAGGTGGCTGCCGGAATTTCTGCCGAATTCCTAGGCTGGATCAAATCCGGAGATTCTGAAGTAGCGTTCTTCATCCTATCTGTCTCTCGATCCCACCTTCGTCGCCAATGTTAGATCTGGGCAGCGAGAGAACAGACTGCGGACACGAAGTGACTTAACAGCTCTTTATTAGTAGTAGTAGTGATCCAGCTTGCTCTGTGGTCGGAGGGTTCCCCTTTTATAGGACTCGGGTACACCTCTCGACCAATCAGAGCGATACCTGTTTCCCGCTGTAGCAGCGGACCAGAGAGGAGACTTCCTACGATATATGTTAATATCTAACAGAAACCAGATTCACTTAACAACCGTGTTACAAACTTAATAACTGCAGTGATTCTCTTAATAACTGTGGCAAGAAAGGTTGCAAAATGGGGCAAAACTCACTTAAAATAAATGATTGTAAGTCAAGGACTACCTTTCCCCACCCCCACCCCCAAATCACTTCTGTACACTCTGCCTCCCTTCTGCAAGTCTTGTGGCCTGTGGTATTCCAGGACACAACTGTACAAAGTCTGCAAGCAATTTTCAAGTGTGTGTTTGGCACCGTGCTAAGGATGCCCAGAGTTGTGCGGCTTGCATGCACTTGGAACAAGCTGGCCTTCGCCCGAATCCCCATAGGATGTATTTGCACAACACGACTTCCTTAAATATCTAGCATGTTGTCTGATCTGCTAAATTTAGGGTGAATTTCCCATTATATTAGCTTCTGTTTCCAAATATTAGGCAAACACAACATATGGGTTGATTGTGAATCACCAAGGAAAATGAGTTGCATAAATGCTGTTGGGCAACACACTTAAAAAAAAAAGGTAGGGCTTTGTGCAATCTCATCTGGACATTTTGCTTCCTTCTGACACGCTGGTTTTTGGATCTCGGCATACCACTCAAGGTGAAATTGTCCCCCACCCACCCCCAATTTTATATTTCCCCCGAAAAGTCGTGCCCTCTTGAGTTACAGAACCAGTAAAGTTACAACAGTCTTAAACATATTCCTGCACCTCTCAAAAGCCTTTAAGGTTGTTGTTGTTAGTTGCGAAGTTGTGTCCGACCCATCACAACGCCATGGACAACATTCCTCCAGGCCTTCCTGTCCGCTACCATCCTCTGGAGTCCATTTAAGCTCATGCCAACTGCTCCAGTGGCTCCATCCAGCCACCTCCTTCTCTGTCGTCCCCTTCTCCTCTTGCCCTCCATCTTTCCCAGCATTAGCCTCTTCTCCAGGGAGTCCTTCCTTCTCATTAGGTGGCCAAAGTATTTGAGTTCCCCCTTCAGGATCGGGCCTTCTAAAGAGCAGTCAGGGTTGATCTCTTCTAGGACTGACAGGTTTGATCTCCTTGCAGTCCAAGGGACTCACAGGAGTCTTCTCCAGCACCAGAGTTCAAAGGCTTCCATTCTCTGGCGCTCAGCCTTTCTTATGGTCCAACCTTCACAGCCATACATTTCAACTGGGAAAACCATAGCCGTGACTACATACACTTTTTTTTGAAAAGTTTGTTTTATTTTTTATTCCCTTACATACAGTTATAGGTATACATTCACATAGATCTTCTTCTTTACATTTGTCATTCTTATACATTTGTTATTCCATTTAAAAGGTTATAATATACAATTTGGGTTGCTTTATTTACCATCCCATCCGCCTGTTTTAACACCACCCTATTTTCCCTTTCTTTTCTCCCTCCCTCCCTTCTCTTCTTCCTTCCTTCCTCTTCTCCTTTCCCTTCCTTCTTTTTTTAAAATAATTTTTAAAAACACAAACAAACAAGACACAACAAACACCATAAAAACATATTCCATTACAAATTATAAAAAGTGTGTCAATTGGTTACAAAGAACTTCCGTAGATCCCTTCCACAGTCATCACCTATAATCCATATCAAATTATATATTTTACATCAAATATATTTATATATATTACTATCATCATACCTCATCCTTCATATGACTATAGTTGTTTTAACATCCCTTTATAGCAAATATTCCAAAATGCAAAGCAAAACCACATAATGGCATTCCATTGTCTATTTTCAAAATCATCCAACAACATTCTATTTTTGTGAAACGTTCTAAATAAAAAATAATTATGTTTGATAACAAAGTTTCTAAACCTCCTTTCTTAATCACTGTTTACAATTTATATCCAATTTCAATATTATAGGCTTTTATACATAACTAAGTTTCAAAACTTCCTTTCATGGTCACCATTTAAAATTTATACCAAATTTCCTCTTGTTGAAGCAATATATATGTATATATTATATCATTATCAATTATTTATCTAACTATATCCATGATCAATCCAATTTTGATATTATAGGCTTTCATACATAACACCATTTCTAAACTTCCTTTCATGGTCACCATTTAAAAATTTATACCAAATTTTCTCTTGTCAAACCAATACATATATATACATTATATCATTGTCAATTATCTATCTAGCTATATCCATTATCACTTCATTTTTAACATAATGCTCTAATTTTAACTATTTAGCTAGTATTTTATTAATAGTTTTCATATCTCAACCTGTGTCTTTCCAGTAGTAGTACAATCTTATTTCTTTTGCCTTATGTGGGATTAATCTTCTGGTTATTTCCTTAATCAACTTTGTGTGGACTTCTCTTCGCACCTTGTTGCTTGTTGCATGTCTTATAAATTCTCGAAACCCTCCATCAACTTCTCTAATCAGCTTATCTTTGGTTATCAGTAGTGCTTTTGTCAAAGTTCCTCTCCTTAAATCCACCAATTCTTCTCTTTTTTCTCCCTCTATACCTTGAAATCTGGAGTAGGGCTCTTTTCCATCTCTCTTCCCTTTCCATGTTCCATTCTTTCCATTTCCAACCACGCTCAGATCACTGTCAATATCCACAGTTATCTTGCCTCTTTGTTCATTTTTCCTTTGGGTTTTTGACACTCTAACTTTTTCATTAGCTAGCTATCTTCAATTTCATCAAAGTTTGCTATATTACCATCTATATTTTCCAATTTCTTCTCAATTCTCTCTGATGTTTCTAATAATTTTTGAATTTCAAACATAATCTGTTGTAATGTTATGGTTTCTTCTTGGTATTGTGTCATTGTCCAATTTATAAACACTGCCACTCTAGTTGGAAAACAAAGCTTTGTTTTTCACTTCTCTCTCACTGCCAAAGAGACATCCAAAGGGCACCTGCATAAACAACCCATCTTATCTCTTTGCAAGCTAAAACCTTTGAAGTGCAAGGTCAAAATGATTAGAGAAAAGAGAGAGATTTTTTTTTCCAGAACTCAGCCTCCAATCTTCAAGTGGCAGTGTAACTTCTTTTCCTTCTGATGTTACTGCTCTCTTTATATTCCTTTTATATCCTCTTTATATTCCAAGCTTAAAAGAAACAAGGCTCTTAAATGGAACAAAAGAAAAAGAAAAAAAAACCCATCCAAGCCAGTATTGTGAAAGTAAAAAAAAAAAGATTTAATCCATAGGTAAAAAAATGTAGAAGAAGAAAAGCCAATACTTTCACTTTAAAAAGTAGGAAGTGTTTGCAAAACTTCCATCCATAGAAGACGATTAAAAAAAAAAGATAACACACTTTTTATTTATTTATTTATTTATTAGATTTTTAGACCGCCCCTCTCCCAGAAAGGGACTCGGGGCGGTGTACAGTCAATACAATAAAACCAGTCATAATAATTAAATACATTTAAGATACATTTGGAGGGGGAGATAGGCTGTACTAAGAAATAAATATATTCTAATCCTAAAAACATCACAATTAAAACCCCAAACCCTATTAAAATAAATCCCCGGGAGGTAAAACTAAGAAAGTGCCAGGCCAGCTGATTGAAATAGGTGAGTCTTTAACTTTTGCCGGAAGGAACGGAGGTCGGTGGTAGGTCGAATGTCTGGGGGGAGGTCATTCCAGAGGGTTGGGCCCATCACAGAGAAGGATCTACTCCTAGGTGTCGCCCGCTGGCATTGCCTAGCAGACGGCACCAGGAGGAGCCCCTCCCTGTGTGAGCGGATAGGTCGCAAGGACGTGTGTGGTAGGATGCGATCCTGCAGATAACTAGGTCCTATGCCATGGAGCGCTTTAAAGATGGTGATCAATACCTTGAAACCCACCCGAAAGGCCACAGGTAGCCAGTGCAGCTCGCGCAGGAGAGGTGTTACATGGGAGTAACGTGTACTTCCCATAATAACCCGCGCGGCTGCGTTCTGAACTAGCTGCAGTCTCCGGATGCGTCCCAAGGGAAGCCCCATGTAGAGGGCATTGCAGTAGTCCAGGCGAGACGTCACCAGCACATGAGTGACTGTGCGCAGGGCACTCCGGTCCAGTAGGGGGCGCAATTGGCGCACCAGGCGAACCTGGTGGAACGCCCCCCTTGCCACGGCTGCCACATGGTCCTCCATTGACAGCCGGGCATCGAGGAGGACGCCCAAATTGCGCGCCCGCTCCACGGGGGACAGTTGTTCGCCCCCTATGGCCAGCGATGGAGTCAGCTGGCTGAACCGAGGTGCCGGTACCCACAGCCACTCAGTCTTGGAGGGGTTGAGTTTGAGTCTGTTGTCCCCCATCCAGACCCCGACGGCTTCCAAACACCGGGACATCACTTCGACAGCCTCGTTGGGGTGGTTTGGGGTTGAAATATACAGCTGAGTATCATCAGCGTAAAGATGGTACTCAACCCCAAAACCACGGATGATCTCACCCAGCGGCTTCACATATGCGTTGAACAGGAGAGGCGAGAGGACCGACCCCTGTGGCACCCCACAAGTGAGTGGCCTCAGGGACGACCTCTGCCCCCCTGTCAACACACATTGCTTCCGGTCGGAGAGGTAAGAGCCGAACCACCGCAAAACGGTGCCTCCGACTCCCATCCCCTCCAACCGGCGCAATAGGATACCATGGTCGATGGTATCAAAAGCCGTCGAGAGATCTAATAGGACCAGGATAGAGGAACAACCCCTATCTCTGGCCCTCCAGAGATCATCTACCAACGCGACCAAGGCTGTCTCCGTGCTGTGCCCGGGTCGGAAGCCGGACTGGCGTGGGTCTAGATAGTCGGATTCGTCTAGATGTCGTGGAAATTGCTGCGCCACCACATTCTCAACAACCTTCGCCAAGAAGGGGAGGTTGGAGACTGGACGATAACTAGCTAGCTCCATTGGGTCGAGCGAAGGTCTCTTGAGCAAGGGTCTCACCACCGCCTCTTTCAAGGCGGTTGGTAAGTATCCCTCACCCAATGAGGCGTTCACCAGGCCCAGGAGCCAGCCTCGTGTCACCTCCCAGGCTGCCAGTACCAGCCAGGAGGGGCACGGGTCCGTTAAACATGTGGTGGGTCGCAGCCGTCCACGCAACCTGTCCAAATCCTCGGGGGCAACAGAGTCAAACTCCTCCCAGAATGGTCTCTCAAGACTCGCTGTTGGCGGCTCGTCTGGTCCACTGACGGAGGTCCACCCGCTCCGGATCTGATCGATTTTGTCCTGAAGATATTCCCCAAACTCCTCTGCTCTACCCTGTAAGGGTGTCTCCCGCGCCCCCTGCGATAAAAGGGAGCGAGTCACCCTAAACAGGGCGGCAGGGCGGTTATCCACGGACGCAATAAGAGCAGCACAATGTCTACATTTGGCCGCTCTTATTGCCACAAGGTAAGTCTGCAAATAGGCTCTTACCTGTGTTCGGTCAGATTCGGAGCGTGAGGACCTCCACCTGCTCTCTAGACGTCTCCTGTGGCGCTTCATCACCCTAAGCTCCTCAGTAAACCAAGGAGCCCGGGTGGGTCGATGCCGCAGGAGAGGTCGCAAAGGCGCAACCCGGTCCAAGGCCCCAGTTGTCGCCCTATTCCAGGCAGTCACTAGGTCCTCGGAGCGGGAGCGGGACAAGGCTACAGGTATTGGCCCAAGCTCCGTCTGGAATCTATCAGATTCCATCAGGTGCCTGGGGCGGTACCAGTTTATAGAGTCTGGTTCCGCCTCCTCGCGGTGGGGGATAGTGCCAGGGAAGTCCAGCCGGAGGGATGAGTGGTCTGACCATGACAGGGGCGTGATGACTAAATCCCCTATTCCCAGATCACTCGTCCACTGTTCAGATACAAAAATGAGGTCCAGTGTGTGGCCCCCTTCGTGAGTGGGGCCCTGCACTAGTTGGGTCAGGTCCATGGCCGTCATGGAAGCCATGAACTCCCGAGCCACCTCGGAAGCCGCTCCCGTTGACGGCAAGTTGAAGTCCCCCATGACCAAAAGTCTGGGAGTCTCAACTGCCGTCGCTGAGATTAGCTCGAGGAGCTCGGGCAGGGCTGCTGATGCATAGCGAGGAGCCAAGTATACAATCAGCAAGCCCCACTGCCTCCCTGGGCCCCAGTTCACACCAAGGGACTCACACCCGGGTATCTGAGGGACAGTGAACTCCCTCGGCTCTAAACATTCCCGCATAACCACCGCCACCCCACCACCCTTATCCAGGGCCCGAGGCTGATGGAATCCACGGAAACCCGGTGGGCACATTTCCACGAGGGGTAAACCACCCTCGTGGCCCAACCAGGTCTCCGTTATCCCTGCAAGGTCTAGCTCCCCCTCTGAGATCAACTCATTAATGAGGGGGGCCTTGTTGGTGACAGACCTTGCATTGCAAAGCATCAGCCGCAGGCCCTGGCTCTGTAGCACCTGTCCACCTAGACTGCAGGGGTTGGTACAAGCGACCGGGCGTAACCAGCAGCCGCGGTCTCCCAACCGACCTTGGGATCTTATCCTGTCCTCGCATCCCCTCCTCCCCGCGACCGTTGTAATAGGACAACCCTCTGCTTTAGTGACCTTTATATTCCCCCCCTCCACCGCATCCCCGTCCTTCCTGGACTCACCTGTCTGTCCGGCGCTGGCTTTCCTCCCGGTCTGATTAGCCCTCCCCCCCACCCTGGGACCCCCTAAAAAAGATAAAAAACATTTTACTAAAAATCCCCTTAGCTTCCGGTTCCTGCACCTCTCGGGGTCCACGAACCCGTCCTCGAGGCGGGCCCTTGAAAGAGCCAAGGGCCAAGCCTGCGAGAGAGGGGCCTCCCGCAGGCGGAGCAAGTCTAACCTCGAATACGTTATTATTGACAAAATTCCAGTAGGGGCTAAGGTGCTGTAGATGGTAAAAAAGTCAATATGGGGGGAGGTAGAAGGCATTAGTCCCAAAAGTCAATATCAATGTGGGGGGTAAGAGGCATTGTCCTGGATAGTTCTTCAGTAATGAGTGGGGGGGGGGAGTAGATGTCTAGATGATAGAATTAGACGGATGTGGCGATGATGGTAGAAATGGTGGAAAAGATGGTAGAAAAAATGGGTGATAGCCCCAGCAGTAAAGTTGGTGATAACCCTCCATGGTCTTAGATGGTCCTAGGTGGGGATAAGCTCAGGAACAGAGAATCAGGGTCCTTGGTGGGTGGGGGGGGCAGTCTTGGCTCCAAATAACCATACTCCTAGGCAGCCTTCCAGCCTCTCCATGGTCATGGGCCCGGTCCATGGCCCTAGGCCAGATCTTCCAGAGGCCTCAGATGATCCAGGCCCCCTCAGCCACCATAACCACCATCCTCTCCCACTCTGTCCTGGCTCCCACCTAAAGGGTCCAGTAGTCCAGGCTCGCCCAGTGCTCACCCAGCGTTCCAATGTTCCAAGCGTTGGTCTTCCAGTGTCTTCCCAACAGCGCCGGCCTCCAGAGGATGATAACACTGTCCAAAATAGCTTAAATTCGCTGCTTCTTTTCTTTTCTTTACAAGTTTAATTTGGTTTTAATCTTTTTGGGGCAGTCTCTTTTGTAAAAATAAAATTTCCTCACCAGATGGACACACTTTCTCTTTTCCGCTTTCCTCCGGTTGCGGAGCTGTCCCGACTTCAGCAGCTTGGGGCTGCGCTTCTATCGCTGGCTAGAAGAGATTCTCTTGGTTCAATCAGGGACTTTGCAATGTCCCTGAGATCAGCAAGATGTACTCTTCCCTGTCACTGTCTCTTCGGGACGGTTTAGGTCCAGATTGACCACCCAGCGGTAAAAGTATCGGCTGTGATCTCGGAGCTCCGAGAACGCACATCCATATCGTCGCAACGTCAGCTCCTTCCTCCCTTCCCCTTTCTTCTTCACTTACCTCTCCCCTATTCCTACTCTTCCTCTTCCCCTTCCTACTCTCTCTCCTTCTCTTTTTCTCCCTTCTACCCTCCTCTCCTTACTTTTTTCTTCCTTCCCTCCTCTTCCTCTCGTCCTCTCTCCCTTTCTTTTTATGTTGTTACAGGTGTCTCTTTCAAATCTCAATTTATGTTTTCTTGGGATGGTATTTCTGCAAACCCAAATATAGTTTAGCATCATTTCTTATTCCCTTTCCTTCGCTAATTTATCCTAACTATGTTTTTTCCCCTTTATATCTCACTCTTGAATATGTACTTGTATATTTAGTACTTTCTTTTCTGTTTCCCCCTCTTCCTCCCTTTTCTGTTTAATAGTGTATCATCTGAGTTCCATATCTGCCCCTTACTTTCTTTTCTAGATTTCTTTCTCTAGCCAGTCATAAACTCTTCCCCATGTCTTGAAATACACCGATTCCTCTTTATTTTTTATTTTCAAAGTCAACTTGTTCATTTCTGCACAGTCTAATATTTTTTTTTATTATCTCTTCATCTTTTGGTAACTTATTTGATTTTTTTGACTTATATTGATACACACTTTTGTTGGCAGGGTGATGTCTCTGCTTTTTAGTATGCTTGTCTAGATCTGCCATAGCTTTCCTCCCCAGGAGCAAAGGTCTTTTAATTTCTTGGCTGCAGTCCCCATCTGTGGTGATCTTGGAGCCCAGGAAAATAAAATCTACTACCTCCATTTCCCCTCCATATATTTGCCAGGAATTGAGTTTTCTTAATGTTGAGTTTCAAGCCAACTTTTGCACTCTCCTTCTTCACCTGCATCAAGAGGCTCTTTAGTTCCTCTTCACTTCACTATCACCTAGTAGAAGGATAAAAATGGGATAAAAAAAAGGACAGGTTAAAAAAGAAAAGAAAAAGGGGTCATTGTGGATTTTACTCCATTAGTTGTTGTCAATTATAGGTGTGTTCAGCTTATTTGTTCAACATCACTTACAGGGGAGTGATCTTAAAATCTACGTATTTCATTCCAGATGATAGCATTTCTCAAGTGCTAAAGCTGGGAGAAGAACCATCCAAAGTTCAGGATCTACAAGTGAAGTTCGTTGTTCGTACCACCCCAGACCCCGATGATGCTGACTGCTATCTCACTGTCGGTCAAGACCATCTCCTAGATGATTGCAATTTCAACGTCTCCGCAAAGACCTTCTTCGTTATTCATGGATGGGTGGTAAGTAGAAGGACTTTGCTGAGCTCCGTGACACATGACAAGCTGCGATTTTTTTACAGTGACTACTTTTTTGGCAGCATTACCATATCTAGGGCCAAGGTATATACAGCTTCGAATCACCCATTTTTCTTGACGGAATGTACCTTCTACACTGGACATTTCTAGTATTTAGACTGTTGCTGTAAGTGGGTTGATTGGCTGTGTAGTTGCATCCTTGTACGGACTGAGAGCCAGGATAGTGACCCGGTATGAACTGGTGGCGTTCCTCTGTACCGAGCTCTCCTCTTCTTCCTCTACTAACACCAGGAAGACCAGACCCCTGTGAGGAACAGCGGCGGGGTCTGGTCTACCTGGTGTTAGCAGAGGGGGAAGAGGAGAGCTCGGTACAGAGGAATGCCACCAGTTCATACTGGGACACTATCCTGGCTCTCAGTCCGTACAAGGATGCAACTACACAGCCAATCAACCCACTTACAGCAACAAAGCCAGCACTCCCCACCTCCCCACCAAGATTTATAGAAAGATGACAGCTCCGACCATGCCTTACTCACACAAGCACGAAGCCAAAAACACCAGCCTGAAGATGGCGAGTGGGACCTCGCCGAAACGTTGCCAAAACAATCTCAATCTTACATGGGAAAAGATCCGAATACAACAAGACCAGCATATAAATATACAGACAGACAGACAGACAGACAGACAGACAGACAGACAGAGATGATATAGATATAGATGTAGGATGTAGATGTAGATGTAGATGATAGATGATAGATGATAGATGATAGATGATAGATGATAGATGATAGATGATAGATAGATAGATAGATAGATAGATAGATAGATAGATAGATAGATAGATAGATAGATAGATGATGGATAGATAGATAGATAGATAGAGATAGATGGATAGATATGGATATAGATATAGATTAGATATACATATAGATGATATAGATATAGATATGAAGATATAGATTGGGACTCCACCAGTGGCTGAGTCAGTGCCTGTCCAATTTTCCTGGTAAAATGCAGCTTGAGGTTTGGGAGTAATAAGATCATTCCCGGATATTTTCCAATCACTTTGGAAAGAAAAACATGGCACAGTCATTCTTTCTATCCTATCCAAAACAGAGGAAAACATCCATTTATAGACCCAGCCAAAGTGGCAGTTCGATCAAACAAAGTCAGTTAGTGACTTATAAAAGCTGAGCTACACGATACATCAAATATCCAGCATGGTTTCGTCTGTCTTTAAATGACTAATGTAAGCATGGTAGAACTTTCTGAGTTTTCAAAATTCTTCCTCTCTCCAAATGACAAAAATAATATATTGGTCCCGATGCAGTTAAAAACAACAAACTTGTGTTAGTGCATGTGGAGGGGAGGGTTGGGTATCCTCCATCAATGTGTGGTGGTCTTGATTAAGATTCTCCTCTGTGCTTATGTCTATGGAAATTGGGCTTTGTTTTTCCTTGAAGATGTTTCGCTTCTCATCCAAGAAGCTTTTTCAGTTCTGACTGAATGGTGGAGGATCCTTCAGTCAGAACTTCTTGGATGAGAAGCGAGACGTCTTCAAGGAACAACAAAATCCAGTTGCCTTTTGAAAAAGCACCTTTGGGACTCCTGCAACTATGCTAGTTTAAGTTAAAAAGGGCCAACTCTAGAATCAGAAAGTTCAAATCAGGATCCAAACGTTGAGCTTGAAAAACTGTATATTTTAATAGCTGTAATAGGTTTTTTTTTTAAAAAAAAATAATATTGTGGTTTTTGGACAATTGTAAGCCACTTCACTCACCCTTCTGTTTCACCAGCTTTTTGTTTGGGAGGTTTTGAGGGTGACAGGATGCATCTCCTGGTCATCCAAATCTTTGGATTTGGATTAAGAGCCAAGATCTTCTCCCAAGATTACATTCCCCAAATGTATTAACAGCTGCATCCTTCTATTTAAAAAGTCTTTTCTGAGAGTCTATAGAGTTTCTCAGTCATCCAGGTCATGGTTGTCCCAAAGGTGCTTTTTCAGGAGGCAACTGGACTTTTTGGGTTTTTTTTTGAAGATGTTTCACTTCTCATCCAAGAAGCTTCTTCAGCTCTGATAGGATAGTGGGGAATGGAACTGTGGTGGGATTCAATTTTTTTTACTATCGGTTCTGAGGACATGGCTTGGTGGTGGTGGTGGGGTCATGTGACTGAGTGGGAGTGGCCAACTCAATGTCATTCACGCCCACCCCCACAGTCACATGACATCCCCACCCCCACCAAGCCATGCTCACAGAACCCGGTAGGCAAAAAAAGATGAATTTCTACCTATCTACCTATTTTCTGCCCAGGCCTGGCCTAATCTGTCAAAGGCCTCCTCTTGCATGCTGCCCGCTCTCCTTTCGCCAGTCCCATTTCCGCTCCTTCAGAGGCTCTGGCCCAGGGGTGAAATCCAGCAGGTTCTGACAGGTTCTGGAGAAATGGTAGCGGAAATTTTGAGTAGTTCGGAGAACTGGCAAATGCATCCTCTGGCTGGCCCCAGAGTGGGGAGGGAATGGAGATTTTGCAGTATCCTTCCCCCTGGAGTGGGGAGGGAATGGAGATTTTGCAGTATCCTTCCCCTGGAGTGAGAAGGGAATAGAGATTTTGCAGTATCCTTCCCCTGGAGTGGGGAGGGAATGGAGATTTTGCAGTATCCTTCCCCTGGAGTGGGGAGGGAATGGAGATTTTGCAGTATCCTTCCCCTGGAGTGGGGAGGGAATGGAGATTTTGCAGTATCCTTCCCCTGGAGTGGGGAGGGAATGGAGATTTTGCAGTATCCTTTCCCTGGAGTGGGGAGGGAATGGAGATTTTGCAGTATCCTTCCCCTGGAGTGGGGAGGGAATGGAGATTTTGCAGCATCCTTTCCCTGGAGTGAGGAGGGAATGGAGATTTTGCAGCAGCCTTCCCCTGGAGTGGGGAGGGAATGGAGATTTTGCAGCATCCTTCACCTGGAGTGGGGAGGGAATGGAGATTTTGCAGTATCCTTCCCCTGGAGTGAGGAGGGAATGGAGATTTTGCAGCATCCTTCCCCTGGAGTGGGGAGGGAATGGAGATTTTGCAGTATCCTTTCCCTGGAGTGGGGAGGGAATGGAGATTTTGCAGTATCCTTCCCCTGGAGTGGGGAGGGAATGGAGATTTTGCAGCATCCTTTCCCTGGAGTGAGGAGGGAATGGAGATTTTGCAGCAGCCTTCCCCTGGAGTGGGGAGGGAATGGAGATTTTGCAGCATCCTTCACCTGGAGTGGGGAGGGAATGGAGATTTTGCAGTATCCTTCCCCTGGAGTGAGGAGGGAATGGAGATTTTGCAGCATCCTTCCCCTGGAGTGGGGAGGGAATGGAGATTTTGCAGCATCCTTCCCCTGGAGTGAGGAGGGAATGGAGATTTTGCAGCATCCTTCCCCTGGAGTGGGGAGGGAATGGAGATTTTGCAGCATCCTTCCCCTGGAGTGGGGTGGGAATGGAAATTTTACAGTATCCTTCCCCTGCAGTGAGGAGGGAATGGAGATTTTGCAGTATCCTTCCCCTGGAGTGGGGAGAGAAAGGAGATTTTGCAGTATCCTTCCCCTGGAGTGGGGTGGGAATGGAAATTTTGCAGTATCCTTCCCCTGGAGTGGGGAGGGAAAGGAGATTTTGCAGTATCCTTACCCTGGAGTGAGGAGGGAATGGAGATTTTGCAGTATCCTTCCTCTGGAGTGAGGAGGGAATGGAGATTTTGCAGCATCCTTTCCCTGGAGTGAGGAGGGAATGGAGATTTTGCAGTATCCTTCCCCTGGAGTGGGGAGGGAATGGAGATTTTGCAGTATTCTTCCCCTGGAGTGGGGAGGGAATGGAGATTTTGCAGTATCCTTCCCCTGGAGTGGGGAGGGAATGGAGATTTTGCAGCATCCTTTCCCTGGAGTGAGGAGGGAATGGAGATTTTGCAGCATCCTTCCCCTGGAGTGGGGAGGGAATGGAGATTTTGCAGCATCCTTCCCCTGGAGTGAGGAGGGAATGGAGATTTTGCAGTATCCTTACCCTGGAGTGAGGAGGGAATGGAGATTTTGCAGTATCCTTCCCCTGGAGTGAGGAGGGAATGGAGATTTTGCAACATCCTTTCCCTGGAGTGGGGAGGGAATGGAGATTTTGCAGTATCCTTCCCCAGGAGTGAGGAGGGAATGGAGATTTTGCAGTATCCTTCCCCTGGAGTGGGGAGGGAATGGAGATTTTGCAACATCCTTTCCCTGGAGTGAGGAGGGAATGGAGATTTTGCAGCAGCCTTCCCCTGGAGTGGGGAGGGAATGGAGATTTTGCAGCATCCTTCCCCTGGAGTGGGGAGGGAATGGAGATTTTGCAGTATCCTTCCCCTGGAGTGGGGTGGGAATGGAAATTTTACAGTATCCTTCCCCTGGAGTGAGGAGGGAATGGATATTTTGCAGTATCCTTCCCCTGGAGTGGGGAGAGAAAGGAGATTTTGCAGTATCCTTCCCCTGGAGTGGGGAGGGAAAGGAGATTTTGCAGTATCCTTACCCTGGAGTGAGGAGGGAAAGGAGATTTTGCAGTATCCTTCCCCTGGAGTGAGGAGGGAAAGGAGATTTTGTAGTATCCTTACCCTGGAGTGGGGAGGGAAAGGAGATTTTGCAGTATCCTTACCCTGGAGTGGGGTGGGAATGGAAATTTTGCAGTATCCTTCCCCTGGGGTGAGGAGGGAAAGGAGATTTTGCAGTATCCTTACCCTGGAGTGGGGTGGGAATGGAAATTTTACAGTATCCTTCCCCTGGAGTGAGGAGGGAATGGATATTTTGCAGTATCCTTCCCCTGGAGTGGGGAGGGAAAGGAGATTTTGCAGTATCCTTCCCCTGGAGTGGGGTGGGAATGGAGATTTTGCAGAACCAGTAGTAAAAAAGTTTGAATTTCACCACTGCCCTGGCCCTAGCCCCGCTTCCTCCCCCATAACCGCCTCTTTCTTTGGGCTTACCTTCCTCCTGCAGTGGCTGGTCCGGACTCCGGAAGGCAAGCTCTCTTTTTCGGTGTGACTGCGAGATGACTCCCAGTCGCCACCTCTTTGCCAGCCACTTCCTGGCAGTGGCAGCTGGCTGCAGGCTGCCAAAAACTACCGGAGCTCTTGAACACGCTAAAAAAGCCACCAGCGCGTTTGAGGGCTGCGGTAGTTTTCTGAAGTCCTCAAGCCCTGGTTATAATTTTCCTAGGACTAGAATGGAGCCATATCTTGATTATTTTTTCCCCAGATGGGTGGCATGTACGAAAGATGGCTGGACACCCTGGTCTCAGCTCTTCAACAACGTGAGAAGGAAGCCAATGTGGTGGTAGTGAACTGGCTGGCTCTCGCCCAACAACTCTACACCATCGCTGTCAACAACACAAGGGTGGTTGGCAAACAACTTGCAGAGCTGCTCGACTGGTTAGAGGTAAATTTTACAAGCAAACAAACATTTCACTCCGCACATCGCACGCGAAGGTCACAGCCCAACCTCGCATCAAGCTGATGCTTGGAAGCGCCACATTTGCTCACGCCAAGACTTACTACTTGGAGCAGCAGCATGACAAAGCTGGCTGAGTGCCAAAAAGGTGAGGAGAGGAAATAATTGGGGCTGATTACATACCAGATATCTCAAGAGACACAATCTACGTGGAAATGCACCACGGCTTCATCCTTTTACATCTGCCAATCTGGCTCAGGTCTCTTGTTCAGATCGGCTTGGTTAATCCCTAATTGCTTAATCATTCCTTAAAATATCTGTTCCTTAATCTAGTTAGGTCCCTGCTGTCATTTGGAAATGCGAAGCTTAGGGAAACCGGGGAGTAGGAAATATATCATTTCACAGATCTTAAATACTGGCCTCTTCAGACTAAGATCTTAGTCAAATACCGAAAAGCCATATCCTTGCCTCTATTTTATGCGCATATTTATTTGGCTGATCTCAGTAGGCAGGCCTTGTACCCTTGCCGCCGGCAGGTGTTCCTTAATCCAAATTTGCTTTCTCTCTCTCTCTCTCTGTCACAGTTGATTAGTCAACTTCTGTCTTTAATTAATCTGGCTCTCATTGGATAAACCTGGTCTTCCAAGCTGTTTTATGTACTTTGGCATTTGCATTAAGGCCTTCTGTAACCGAACTATACATTTAGAATTTAATTTCCTAATTGCTGTGGCCTTTTATGGCTGGATTAGTTTATAATTTTCAGGGGAAGAATGCACATTTGAGTGGCAGGCAGTGGTGGGTTTCAAATTTTTTTAAAACCTCTTCTGTAGGTGTGGCCTGCTTTGTGGGAGTGGCTTTTAGGCCATGTGATCGGGTGGGAGTGGCTTGCCGGCTATGTGACTGAGTGGGAGTGGCTTGCCAGCCATGTGACTGAGTGGGGTTGACTTGCCAGCCATGTGACTGAGTGGGTGTGGCCAACTTGTAAAATGTGGTGAAACTCACTTAACAACGCTCTTGCTTAGCAACCAAAATGTTGGCTCAGAAACTCTGGCATTTGAAGCACACAAGTCTTAAAGCTGTCAAGTTACAAGACCCTTGCACCCCTAACCCTTTAGAAAAAAAAGCCCCAGGGGTGTTCAAACTTGACAGCTTTGAGACTTATGGACTTCAACTCCCAGAATTCCTCCTCTAGTCATGTTGGCTCAGGAACTCTGGCATTGAAGTGTGCAAGTCTTAAAGCTGTCAAGTTACAAGACCTTTGCACCCCTAACCCTTTAGGAAAAAAAACCCCAGGGGTGTTCAAACTTGACAGCTTTACGACTTGTGGACTTCAACTCCCAGAATTCCTCCTCTCGCTCTTCATCTTGAAGATGTGCAGACGGGCGGGGGGAGGGAGCTGGAACCGGTTCTAAACGGCACTGTAGATTTGTGGAACCTCTTCTATAGGAGAGGTTAGAACTGGCAGGAATCCACTCCTGGTGGCGGGTGACTAACTGGACATACACTACAGCCCTCGATCTACCACAGTTTATTTAGTGACCATTCAAAATGACAGTGGCCCTGAAGAAAGTGACTTACGACCATTTTCACACTTAACATTGCAGCCTCCCCATGGTTACATGATCAAAATTCAGATGCTTGGCAACCGATTCATCTTTATGACGGTTGAGTGTCCCTGGGGCGTGTGATCCCCATTTGCGACCTTGTGGTAAGCAAAGTCAATAGAGAAGCCAGATTCAATTACAAGCGTGTGGCTAACTTAACAACTGCAGTGATTCGCTTAACAACCGTGGCAAGAAAGGTCATAAAGTGAGACAAAACTCACTTAGCCGCTGACTTGGTTGTCGTCATAAGTCGAGGACTACCTGTGAAATGCCCTATTCTTAGATACCCTTGATTTTTTTAAAAAAATATGTTGGTTTTCTTCTGGAAGGAAAGTTCTAGTGTGAGATTTTTGTCCATTTGTTATGTAATGTGGTGCAGTCAAAGGGAACAAAGTGTTGTGGCCTGCCAGTGGCCAGCGGAGCTGGCAGCAGATTCGGACAGTGAGGAGGTTGGGGAGGACCAGTCCTGGAGCCTGGGGAAGGCTCTGATGAGGGCTCTGTGTCAAAGGCAGAGATGGGGGCAGGGCCGTTTGGCAGTTATCAGCTACCTTTGGAGTCAGATATCAGTGAGGCAGACAAACAGCTGGAGCTTGTTCCCAGTTTGCGCATGTGCAGAGTTGCCAGACGAAGGGAACAGCTAAGGAACAAGGGTCAACTTGGGAGTAAGGCCATAAGTGGACGGTGAACGGCCCCTCCCATAGGGCATAAAAGAGGAGCGAAAGGGGAATGGAGTTTGCAGGAAACAATGAGTTCATTCCTGCATTTTTGCCAAGTATTGCGGCATCTGAAAGATATCAGCCTGGCCACTCTCCAAACCTGATAAAGGTTGGTAATTGTGAACTATCTTGAAAAACTATGGGAGAGGAAAGACTTTGCTGGAGAGAAATTCACTGTAAATTAAATAAAAGGGGTTTATCGGGGCAAGGACTTGGCTTTGTGCTGCTGGAGAAGCCTATGTCAGAACATAAAGCACTCATTTCTCCTCTTATTTGTTGCAGAAGAAGAAGGATTTCCAACTGGAGAACATCCATCTGATTGGCTACAGTCTCGGGGCCCATATTGCTGGCTATGCTGGAAACTATGCCCGGGGCACTATCGGAAGAATTACAGGTGACCACCTGGTGGCTTTTTCTCGCTTTCCAAAAACATTGCAGAGGTTTGTCTCCTGCTTCTGCAACTGCCAGATGTTCCCATTTAGTGCAAGAAGTGGTTTTGTAGCCCCAGCCTAGAGGATTAATCCAGGGCTCTCCAAATTTGGCAATTTTAAGACTCGGGGACCTCAACGTGAGGAATTCTGGGAGTTGAAGTCCACCAGGCTTAAAGTTGCCAAATTTGGAGACCCCTGACTTTGTCGACCCTGACTAAGTTGTGTCTGCTCCTCCTCTAAAAGTCTTAAAGTTGCCTGGTATAGCGTCACCTGTTTGAACTGGGCCTTAGACTAGAACAGGGGTCTCCAACCAGGGGTTGGATTCAAAAAATTTAGCAACCGGATCTCTGCCCTGTTGCTGGGTGGGTGTGGCCATGGTGGGTGTGGTCTACTCTACCTCCTGCACCATGGCAGTGGGGGGTTGCCCTCCCCAGGCTCCAGAGACTTTCTTTGAGCCTCCAGGAGGACGAAAACAGCTTCTACCAGGCTCCAGAGACCCTACAGAGGCTGGAAACGAGTCCGTTTCTGGACTTTCGGGAAATTCTGGAAAGCCTGTTTTTCACCCGCCATGAGCCTCCACCCAGCCATTGCACTTAACTGACATCCAAAATGGGCCGCGTGGAGACTCCTGGGAGGCGAGGGGCAGGGTGGGTGTGGCCAGCCAGTCTTTGCAACTAATGGTTCGATGAACCTGATGTAAAATTAGCATCCGATTTGCCTGAACCGGTCCGAACTGTCTGAGTCCCACCCCTGTCTCCCACACAGCCTCGCTGGCTGGGGAATTCTGGGAGTTGAAGTCCACCAGGCTTAAAGTTGCCAAATTTGGAGACCCCTGACTTTGTCGACCCTGACTAGGTTGTGTGTACTCCTTCAAGACCCTGACTAGGTTGTGTGTACTCCTTCTCAAGAGGAGAAACTTCCTGACAGTGAGAACAATTAATCAGTGGAACAGAAGTTGCCTCCAGAAGTTGTGAATGCCCCAACACTGGAAGTCTTTAAGAAGATGTTGGATAGCCATTTGTCTGGAACGGTATAGGGTTTCCTGCTTAGGCAGGGGGTTGGACTAGAAGACCTCCAAGGTCCTTTCCAACTCTACTATTGTATTGTATTGTAAGTAATTAATCAAAGCCATCCCACTCAAAATAGCCTTGGGTAAACCAATCTCTCTAGGCTGCCTACTATGCACGCTCTTGGGTGTAATTGCAGAGCTGTGTTTTGGTCAAGGCTGGGTTGTGGTTAGTGGTGGACGGGGCCAAAGTCAGAAGGCAGGAGGGCATCTCATTTCGGTCTCTGCCTTCTCTTTTGTTTTCTGCCATGTCATCAGCTTTTTGATTTCTAGGGCCCTCAAGTCCTTCATTACACAGGGAGAAAAGTTAAGGGAAAAAAAAATCTTTTATTGGCATTAGCGGCAGATTTGCACTCCTCAATCCACCCTTAACCTTAATTGCCATGTGAAAGAAAGCATTTTTTTGGGAAGGGCTCATCCGTGAAACTTTTCTTCCCAGCTCTGGGTGTACGTGTGTTTCAGTATGTACGCCTTTTATCTGCGTGCATACACCCAGAACCTCATTTTGCCAAAAATAGTTTCCCCAAACTTTGCATCTCATGGAGGATCTACTTTATAATTCTCCTTCCAAGCCAGACAACCTGTCACCCCAAGGCTAGGAGGGATCCCCAACCCTGCCTTTTTGTGAGTCTCGAAATTGCGGAAAATATGCTGCTCTTTTGAGGCAGAAATGCACGACACGGCAAGTTCTATTAGATAGCAAACCAGAACGTGCCAGAAATGTAGCTTTTTTCTTGATAAACTAAGTTTATCAGTGTATTTGGGCCATGGGCTCTGTTCAGCCCCAGAAAGCTAGTTTCATATTGTACGTAACAACCCACCTCCAAATTTGGAAGTTAATCATGAGATCAGGGGTGGGTTCCTGCCAGTTCTAACCTCTTCTATGGAAGAGGTTCCACAAATCTACAGTGCTGTTTAGAACTGGTTCCAGCTGCCTCCCCCCGCCCCTTCTGCACATCATCAAGATGAAGAGCGAGAGGAGGAATTCTGGGAGTTGAAGTCCACAAGTCTTAAAGCTGTCAAGTTTGAACACCCCTTGGTTTTTTTTCTAAAGGGTTAGGAGTGCAAGGGTCTAGTAACTTGACAGCTTTAAGACTTGCACACTTCAATGCCAGAGTTCCTGAGTCAACATGACTGGAGGAGGAATTCTGGGAGTTGAAGTCCACAAGTCTCAAAGCTGTCAAGTTTGAACACCAATGCCAGAGTTTCTGAGCCAACATTTTGGTTGCTAAGTAAGAGCATTGTTAAGTGAGTTTCACCACATTTTACAAGTTGGCCACGCCCACCCAGTCACATGGCTGGCAAGCCGCTCCCACCCAGTCACATGGCCGGCAAGCCACTCCCACCAGGTCACACGGCCAGCAAGACACTCCCACAAAGCAGGCCACACCTACAGAAGAGGTTCTAAAAAAATTTGAAACCCACTACTGCATGAGATGTACCATAACATAATGGTCAAAATAGCATTACGTTTGCCCCTGCTGCTGGTGTAAACTAACCATTCCTCTGATAAGGTACAAATCAGGTTCTTCTAGAACGATAATGGCTAACCCTTTTGTCATTGCGTGCTGAAAGTGCAGGCGTACGCATGTGACAGCGCACGCCCCCCATCCCATAATGTAACGTGCATGTGACACTCCCGCCATACCCCATGCCCCTGCTCATGTACACGTGATCCCCTCATACTCCCCCCAGCCCCCACGCACGCACGCCAGTGGTGGATTCCTACCGGTTCGGACAGGTTGAGCCGAACTGGTAGCGGTTTGGCAGCCTGGGTCACTTGAAGCGGCAGCGACCCAGGCCCGCCACGCCCCTGAACTGGTTCCCCAGTTGGCGCCGTTGGCGCCAGTTCTGCGCATGTGTAGAACAATTTTAATTGCACTGTGAACGTGTGTGAAGCACGCACACGAGCAAACCGGCAATAGTGCTTGCCAGAACCCACCCCAGATGTGCAGGCAACCCCCCCACCCCGTGCCCCATTTTGGGCTTAGTAGGCCTCTCTGCTGCTTCTGCCTGCACCCCCACCCCTCTGCACATGCACGTGTGACCCCAGACCCTCCACGCATGCACATGCATCACCCACATGCCCTGAATATGCGTGGCAGAGAGGGCTCTGCGTGCCACAGGTTTGCCATCCCGGTTCTAGAACAAAGATGGGGAACGATGGCCCCTCGATGACTTGTGGACTTCAACTCCCAGAATTCCTGAGCCCGCCATGAGCCAACTGGCTCGGAAATTCTGGGAGTTGAAGTCCACAAGTCATCAAGGGGCCCTCGTTCTCCACCCTTGTTCTAGAAGAACGATGACCTCCAATTATGACGAAGGGCTAACCACATGCCTTGGATATTCCAGGCTTGGATCCAGCTGGACCGATGTTCGAGGGAGCCGATCCAAGCAGACGTCTTTCTCCCGACGACGCTGATTTTGTGGATGTCTTGCACACGTACACGAGAGAAACGCTGGGCATCAGCATTGGGATCCAGATGCCTGTGGGTCACATCGACATTTACCCCAACGGAGGAGACATCCAGCCAGGATGCGGCCTTACTGAAATCTTGGGAACGCTCGCTTTAGGAGGTGAGTTGACTCCTCTGCTTGATCTATAAGATGAACTTGCTTCAGAGAGTAGGAGCTTGCCAGAGGCAGGAATGCCACCCTGGACTCATTTCCAAGGGGAAATGGGGAGTTTCTTCAGACATGGACAGCATTCCTCTGAGGAAGGGTAGTGTAACAGTTGATATCAAATAAGCGTGTTAGCAAAATATGCCTTGTACAAATGAATACCCTGGCAGGAGGGCCACTTTGGTCTAGTGGTTAAGGTATTCGGCTAGAAAACCGAAGACTGTGAGTTCAAGTCCCACCTTAGTCATGAAAGCCAGCTGGGTGACTTTAGGCCAGGGTCACCTAGGGGTGTCAAACTCAATTTCATTGAGGGCTGCATCAGGGTTGTGTTTGACCCCAGGGGGAGTGGCTAAGGTGGGCGTGGCCATCTTGACATCACTCATATTGGGGGTGCCCATGGTAACCCAAGTGCTCTACCAGTGAAAAGGGGCTCCCGAGCACTGTTTTCGGCTGGGAGGACCTCCTGCAACCCTCTACCAGCGAAAATGGAGCATGCGGCCCTCTGGAGCTCCATTTTTGCTGGCAGAGGCACCGCGGGTCGGTCCTTCACTGTTTTCAAATTTAAGGCCCCTGGACCTTAAATTTGACACCCCCCGCTTTAGGCCAATTGCCAAGAGATGGTGAATTCTGGTCTCACCTTAGATATGAAAGCCAGCTGGGTGACGTTTGGGCCAGTCACTCTCTCTCAGCCCCACCCATCACACAGGGCTGCTGTTATGGGGAAAATAGGGGGAGGAAGGTGCATTGGACATGTTCACCTCCTTGAATTATTTCTAAAAAGAGTAAAGATGGGATATAACTAACTAACTAACTAACTAACCAACCAACTAATTACATACATACCATACCATACCATACCATGCCATATCTTGCATTGGACATGTTCACTGGCTTGAATTATTTCTAAAAATAGTAAAGATGGGATATAACTAACTAACTAACTAACTAACTAACTAACCAACCAACCAACCAACTAATTACATACATACATACATACATACATACATACATACATACATACCGTACCTTGCATTGGACATGTTCACTGGCTTGAATTGTTTCTAAAAATAGTAAAGATGGGATATATATATATATATATATATATATATATATATATATATATATATATATATATATATATATATATATATATATATATATATATATATATATATATATATATATATATATATATATATATATATATATATATATATATATATATATATATATATATATATATATATATATATATATATATATATATATATATATATATATATATACATACATACATACATACATACATACACTACCTTGAAATATTCAACAAATGGTCTCAGCCAAGACTTATGAAGACTTAGCTGCTTGAGTCCAATCTACAGGATAAATATTTGATGATCTGCCTGTCCCTAGTTGGCTTAGAGTGGAGGCTATACGATGGATTTTCTATTTTACCCTCCTAACAATCCAAGGAGGTAGCTCAGCGAAGAGATACGTATTGACTGTGTTCGCACAAGAGGTTTAACTCATTTTCAGGTTTTACACAATACAGGTAATTTGGTCTGGCTTAGGAGAAATGGGTTATTCCATTGTTGCATGGATTTACAGCGAAGCCTAAACCTCACACTGTTCTCGCTGTGCTTGTGCAAACTGGAAAGGAAAGGCCAGAGCATGTCAGGATTGGCATTAACCCTAGATTCTTAACCGAATTATACTATTGAGCTTCTCGACAATAAGGTTACCTAGGCAGAGCAGGAAAAAGTGAGCTTATCAAGGGAATGTATAAGACTTTAAACATCTAATTACAAACCCCACATAGAATAGAATAGAATAACAGAGTTGGAAGGGATCTTGTAGGTCATCTAGTCCAACCCCCTGCTCAAGCAGGAGGTCCCATGCCATTTCTAACAGATGGCAGCCCAGTCTCTTCTTGAAAGCTTCCAGCGGTGAAGCTCCCACAACTTCCAATGGCAACTTCTGTTCCATTGGTTGATTGCTCTCACTGTCAGAAAATTTATCCTTATTTCCAGGTTGAATCTCTCCTTGTTCAGTTTCCAACCATTATTCCTTGTCTGGCCTTCAGGGGCTTTGATAAATAGGTTGTCCCCCTCCCTCTTTGACAGCCCCTCAGATATTGGAACACTTATAGGGCTTTCTTTTATAAAGGACAGGCATAATTGACAGGCATAATTGTGGTTGAACATTTTCCCAAATTCTCACATGTACCAACACTTGTTTAGTTAGTTAATACTTTGGGTACAAAGCTAACCCAGTTCTAAGTACAGTTAATCCTCAACTTACAACTGATTGCTTAGTGATTATTTGAAAGTATAATGGACACCCTCACTTATTTATACCTGTTTAACAGCGGCCTGGGGGGATATGGTGGCTCAGTGGCTAAGACACCAAGCTTCTCAATCAGAAAGGTTGGCAGTTTGGCGGTTCAAATCCCTAGCATCGCGTAATGGAGTGAGCTCTCATTACTTGTCCCAGTTTCTGCTAACCTAGCAGTTCAAAAGCACGTAAAAATGCAAGTAGAAAAATAGGAACCATCTTTGGTGGGAAGGTAACAGTACTCCATGCGCCTTTGGCGTTGAGTGATGCTGGCCACATGACCACGGAGACGTTTTCGGACAGTGCTGGCTCTTTAGCTTTGAGACAGAGATGAGCACCGCCCCCTAGAGTCGGGAATGACTAGCACATATGTGCGAGGGGAATCTTTACCTTTACCTTTAATAGCAGCCTGCATTCACCTGACTTTGATTGACATTGATTGACATTGGTTTTGCTGACAACAAGGGTTTATTTTCGGTTTTGAGCAAAAAGCCAACCCATGGTTGAATAAAGGGCTCGTTTAATGACCACTACAAAAAGGTTGAAAAATCGGGCCCGATCTGCTTCATGACTGTCATTTACAACCATAATGGGAGAGGGTCAATAGCAATTGTAACTAGAGGACTGCCTGTAAAATGTGCCACTCAGTTTAGGCTTCAGCTGAGGTCTTTTAAATACTAAGCTTTAGTACCATATGAGCAGTACTAAAAGTTATATAAATGTTTCGTTTGATAAAATATACTTTATATCAGTGCAAAGACTATATGCTGCCATGTAGCCATATGAAGTGTGGCAGTACCTATACAAGATAACAGTATAACAGAGTTGGAAGGGACCTTGGAGGTCTTCTAGTCTAACCCCCTGCTCAAGCAGGACACCTTGTACCATTTCAGTCAAATGGCGGTCCAGTCTCTTCTTAAAAAGCTCCAGTGATGTAGCACCCACAACCTCTGGAGGCAAGTCGTTCCATGAAAGCCAGCTGGGTGATTAATCATTCTGGTAGTAAATTTCTCCTTAGTTCTAGGTTGGTTCTCTCCTTGATTAGTCAATAATCAAGTAAATTAGTAAATAATTACAATAAAAAGGCAAAAATGGAGAAAAGGTTAAGGCAAAAAGTTGTCTAAGCACTTATACTTTCAGTATCCACATTCCAGAGGGATGTCAAGTTATTTCTCCCAATGTCTTCAGTTCTCCAAGAATAGCAAGAAAGACCACATTTTCTAACCTTTTATTTTCAAGAAAAGGCATCCAACTCAAAGGGAATATTTTTTTTTTAATGTGGAAGATTTTTCTCTCTTTCATTCTTCCAATCCCAAACCACGGCACTTCTCAATTTAACTACTGGTCAAATTGTATTATTCAGAACAGATTCTTGAATTTGCGATGAGAAAAGTCCACCCAATTCGAAATGGGGTGGCTTCTCAAAATTTGAAAATCCTGTCTCCATTGTTGTGACAATTCTAGGGTTTAGAATTTAGGAGATTTCCAAACAATGACTTGGCACTTCCATAGTTCTCATTTTGATGAATTTCTGTTACAGCCAGTTGTATTTAACTGCCTAATTTAGTCCCCACTCCTTGCCAGGAGGCAATATGTTAAAAACTGATCAAACTGGCTGAGATTTGTATAACATGCAAAAAGACAGATGGATGCACCTTAAATAAGCTTGGGATATGATGGAAATGCATTGCAGGCATACCTCAATGACCACAATTAAGCGCCAAATTTCCATTGCTAAGTGAGACAAGTTGTTAGGTGGGTTTTGCCGAATTTTACAACCCCTTTGCCACAGATATTAAGTGACTGCAGTTGCTAAGTTAGTAACATGGCTGTTAAGTGAATCTGGCTTCCCCATTGACCTTGCTTGCCAGAAGGTCCCAAAAGGTGACCCCATGACCCCGGGACACTCCAACCATCTTAATATGAGCCATTTGTCAAGCGGTCGAATTTTGATCATGTGACCATGGGGATGCTGCAATGTTTGTAAATATGAAAAAAAGTCACTTTTTTCAGTGCCACTTTGATTGGTTACTAAACAAATAGCAATAGCACTTAGACTTAGGGGGGACATGATAGCAGTGTTCCAATATCTCAGGGGCTGCCATAAAGAAGAGGGAGTCAAACTATTCTCCAAGGCAGCTGAGGGTAGAACAAGAAGCAATGGGTGGAAACTAATCAAGGAGAGAAGCAACTTAGAACTGAGGAGAAACGTCCTGACAGTTAGAACAATTAATCAGTGGAACAGAAATTGCCTCCAGAAGTTGTGTAGGCCCCAACACTGGAAGTCTTTAAGAAGATGTTGGATAGCCATTTGTCTGAAATGGTATAGGGTTTCCTGCCTAGGCAGAGGGTTGGACTAGAAGACCTCCAAGGTCCCTTCCAACTCTGCTATTGTATTGTATTACTTATATACTGCTTCACAGTGGTTTGCAGCCCTCTAAGCTGTTTACAGAGTCAGCCTATTGCCCCCAGCAATCTGGGTCCTCATTTTACCCACCTCAGAAGGATGGAAGTTTGAGTCAAGCTTGAGCCTGGTGAGATTCGAACTGCCAAACTATAGGCAGACGGCAGAGAAGCAGAAGTAGCCTGCAGTACTGCACTCTAACCACTGTGCCATCACGGCTCTTTTGTAAGTTAGTAAGTTATGCTTTTTAGAGCAGATAAAATCACAGTCACAACCTCTTGGATCACTAAACTGATAACTTTTGTAAGTAGCCGTGTAGTAGTCCTGTCTCTTATGTAACAGGGGAACAAGCTAAAAAAAATGAACTGCCCAATCAAGGATATTAGAAGCGCAAAATGATGTAGCTATGCTTAGTAAGGCTGGTAACTTGAAATGGCTGAGTAATACAAATGTACTTTTCAAATAAGCAGCTATTTAAAGTTACAATTGCCAAAACATCTTAGGGAGATATTTACATGAGCGAGATTCGAACAGGTTGACACAATGGTCAGATATGGAAGATTCCGTTCCATACCCTATAATGGACGTTTCTGGATTTGTGGAGCAGCAGAGGTAGAAGGCTTGGCTCACATCCTATTTGCTTGTCCCAAAGGTGCTTTTTTTCAAGCAGCAACTGGACTTTCTGGGGTTTTTTTGAAGACGTTTGGCTTCTCATCCAAGAAGCGTCTTCAGCTCTGGTTGTAAAATGGTTGTAAGTCAAGGACTTCCTGCATTGTTACTGTCTTTTCCCCTGATTTGATGAAACATGTTGTGTGAACATAGCTACTGAGAAAGTATTTCAAACAGTCTCCGAGGCAAAATCCAATGCAGCTTCTACATCTTTGGCCTTTCTTTCCATACAGGATCCTTGTAAGCATTAGAACAGGATAATTCCCAGTGAAATATTAATAAAATCACCTTGGCATCTTTTCTTCTAACGTGTAAATGCTCGATGGCTTTAGGTCTCCAACTTCAATATTGGAGGTACCAAAACTGACTAAAGGTTGCTTTAAAGCAGCTGCATCCTAAACATTTTGGCCTGCGACCAGTGGATGTCTGATGGTGAGCAGGGAGCCAAAAAGCAGACAAGTTAAT
This sequence comes from Natrix helvetica, assembly GCF_964273705.1. Taxonomy (NCBI): domain Eukaryota; kingdom Metazoa; phylum Chordata; class Lepidosauria; order Squamata; family Natricidae; genus Natrix; species Natrix helvetica. The sequence continues at coordinate 10,725,977 of NC_138552.1, forward strand.
AAAATTGGAAGGGACCTTGGAGGTCTTCTAGCCCAACCCTCTGCTCAAGCAAGAGACCCTCTACTATTTCAGACAAGTGGCTGTCTAATCTCTTTTTAAAATCTCCAGTGATGGAACACCACAACTTCTGAAGGCAAGCCGAACCACTGATTGATTGTTGTCACTGTCAGGAAATTTCTCCTTAGTTCTAGATTGGTTTTCTCCTTGATTAGTTTCCACCCATTGCTTCTTGTCCTGCCTTCAAGTGGGTGACCCCTTCTTCTTTGTGGCAACCCCATCCATATTGGAACACTTGTATCATGTCACCTCTAGACCTTCTTTTCATCAAAATAGAGGAGGAGGAGGACAGGAAGGAGATGCCATCTTACTGATTTTGACCTCCCCGTGTGGCTGTTGCTGCTGAGTTTGGTTCCCATAAGCCCTGAGCAGTATATCAAAAGCCCCGTTCCTGGGAGGCATTATGGGTTTGGTAGCCCCACAATTCTGGAAGCAGCCCAGCCTAGGAAGGGCTGTGTTTAAGGGTTTCAGTTAGAACATCTTCGGAAAGGACTTTAAACTACAACACACACTTTGTAAATGCAAAGCCGTCATTTAAACTTCAGGCATCTTAATTGGGACTCTCCCTCATGGCAATAGGAAGGAAAAGGATGCCCGTGGGGCTTCTTGGCTAATGAACCTGAGGCTTTGTGATCATTGGCAGTCGCTTGGAAAACTCATGCCTTCCCATTTAAAACACAGCACAAAGCCATTTTAGTTTATGAAATGTTTCCAGCTGGTTCTGCGCTATCCTTATTATTTAAATGATATGTGTGCCCTTTGGGTTCCACTGCAAAATTCTTGGCTAGTGGCCTGTCTTGATTCTTGGCCAAGCTGAGCTCGTGCTTGCGCTGCATGCCAAAAACCATCACCAAGCATAAATCTTGCTGCTGCACATGGGGAAATGCTTCTCCCTTTGGGGTGAGCGGGAGAATGCGAAATGGGTGCTTTTGCATTGCAATTTAAATCAGAATAGAGCTGGAAGGGACCCTGCCCCCCCACATAATCAGGAGATCCCCCCACATAAGCAGGAGAACCCATACCAGGGACCCCCCCCCCCGGTATGTGAACCTGGGGTGGGATTCAGCCAGTCCTCACCAGTTCAGACGAACCGGATGTTAATTTTACATCTGGTTCACTGAACTGGTAGCTACAAGGACTGGCTGGCCCCGCCCACCCCTCCCCTCCCAGGAGTCACAATGTGGCCCGTTCATCATGCCAGGTAACCCACATGGCGGCTCTGGGAGAGCGAAAAACGGGTTTCCCGGACACGCGGAAACAGGCCTGTTTCCGGCCTCCAGTGCCCTGGGGAGGCCGTTACCCCCCCTCCCAGAGGCTTGAGGAAAGCCTCCGGAGCCTGGGGAGGGCAAAAAACAGGCCTGCTGGAAGTACCGGAAGTCTGAAAACAGGCCTGTTTCTGGCCTCTGGAGGGCCTCTGGAGCCAGGGGAAGACTGTTTCCCCCTTCTCGGAGGCTCAAGGAAAGCCTCCGGAGCCTGGGGATGGCAAAAACGCCCTCCCCGCTGTGGTGCAGGAGGCCAAGTAGGCCATGCCCACCATGGCCACGCCCACCCAGCAACTGGGCAGAGGATCCCATTGCTAACATTTTTCAATCCCACCCCTGGTGTGTGAACTGGCACCAGTCTGCGGCATGCCAGCAACCGGGCTGTGCAAACAAGGGAAGGCCCATTTGCGGGATAGAGGTAGGACTCAAAACCACACACCCCCCCCTCTGGTCAATGGAGGAAGCTTTCTCCCCAGAACTGGACCCTGGTGCCCAAATGCTTGTGGGGTGTTGCCCTATATCATTTCAGACAAATGGCTGTCCAGTATTTCTTAAAAGCCTCCAGTGAAAATGTATTTTGTATTAATATAAAAACTATATGCTGCATGGGTCCATGCTGCCATGGGTCCATATGTACCTACACAAGAATACAGAATAACAGATTTGGAAGGGAACTTGGAGGTCTTCTAGTCTAACCCCCTGCTCAGGCAGGAAACCCTATAGCAGTGATGGCGAACCTATAGCACGCGCGCCACAGGTGGCACGCAGAGCCATTTGTCAGGGCACGTGAGGCGCTGCCCTATCAGCTGAGTTCACCCTTTTTTAAAGCCATTTTTCACCCTCCCCAGGCGCCAGAGGCTTTATAGGAGCCTGGGGAGGGCAAAAAGAGCCTCCCCCACCCCCCAGAGGCCCTCTGGAGGCTTCATGAGCTTCCCTGAAGCCTCCGGAGTGCAAAAAAAACGGCCATACGGGCAAACCGGAAGTTCCTGGAACGGACTTCCGGTTTGCTCGGAGGGTCATTTTGACTGCTTCGGAGGCTTCAGGGAAGTCTCCTGAAGGTCCCTGAAGCCTCCGGAGGGCTTCCGGGGGGGGGGGGGTCAGGGGAGGCTGTTTTCGCTCTCCCCATTCTCCTATAAAGCCTCTGAAGCCTGGGGGGGACGAAAAAAGCATGCAAAAATGGGGGGGGTTGCGCCTGTGGTGGGCACATGCGCACTGGGGGGTCGCACAATGCATTATGGGTGCGGTACACCTGCACACGACCCCCCTGCGCTCCCCCCACTTATGGCACGCGAGCCAAAAAAGGTTCACCATCGCTGCCCTATAGAATTTCAGAAAAATGGTTGTCCAATCTTCTTAAAAAGCTCCAGTGATGGAGCAAGCACAACTTCTGGAGGTAATCTGTTCCACTGGTTAATTGTCCCCACCGTTAGGAAGTTTCTCCTTAATTCCAGCTTGCTTCTCTCCTTGATTAATTTCCATCCATTGTTTCTTGTCCTGCCATCTGGTGCTTTGGAATATAAGTTGCTATTCCTCTTCTTTGTGGCAGCTTCTCAAATACTGAAACACTGTTATCATGTCATCCCTAGTCCTTCATTTCATTAAACTAGATAAATCCAACCGGTCTTCCTATGTTTTAGTCTCCAGGCCCTTGATCATCTCAGTTGCTCTTCTTTGCACTTTTTCCAAAGCCTCAAACATCTTTTTTATAATGTGGCAACCAAAGCTGGATGCAGTATTCCAGGTGTGGTCTTACTCGGGATTTATAAAGCAGGACTAATACTTCACATAAGTTTGATTCTATGGCTCTGTTTATACAACCCAGGATGATATTAGCTTTCTTGGCTGCTGATGCACACAAATGGCTCATATTTAAGTGATCTTCCACTAGGACTCCAAAAGGGACATGGTGGCTCAGTGGCTAAGACGCTGAGCTTGTCGATCAGAAAGGTCGACAGTTTGGCGGTTCAAATCCCTTGCGTTGTGTAACTGAGTGAGCTCCCGTTATTTCTCCCAGCTTCTGCCAACCTAGCAGTTCGAAAGCATGTAAAAATGCAAGTAGAACGAAAATTCAGAATTAGGATACTCATGGGAGCGGATGAAAAAAATGATTAAAAAATTGTACAGTTACCTACTTAGAATAAATTTAGAAGAAGAAGAGGTTAAAGAAACAATGATAAGATGGGCAAAAACTTTGGATATACAATAGAACTAGAAAAATGGCAATGACTATGGGAAAGGAACTATAAATTGACAATTGGCGACAGCATACAAAGATAATTTATATAATTGTTTTATAGATGGCACATGACACCTGAAAGATTAGCAAAAATGTTTAAGGATAAATCAGCTAAATGTTGGAAATGTCACCAATTGCCAGGAACATATATACAATACAATACAATACAATAGTAGAGTTGGAAGGGACCTTAGAGGCCTTCTAGTCCAACCCACTGCCTAGGCAGGAAACCCTATACCGTTTCAGGCAAATGGCTATCCAACATCTTCTTAAAGACTTCCAGTGTTGGGGCATTCACAACTTCTGGAGGCAACTTCTGTTCCACTGATTAATTGTTCTAACTGTCAGGAAATTTCTCCTCAGTTCTAAGTTGCTTCTTTCCTTGATTAGTTTCCACCCATTGCTTCTTGTTCTACCCTCAAGATGTGGTGGATGTGCAGGGATGCAAAAAGCTATTGGGTTAAAATACAAACATGGTTAGAGAAAATGATACATCAACCCATAGAATTTAAGCCAGAAGTATTTTTAATGGGTATTCTACCAGAGAAATATAGTAAAGAAGATTCATATTTGATTGTACAAACAATAACAACAGCTAGAATTGTATTTGCACAAAATTGGAAAGCAGACAAAATCCCATCAGAAGGGGAGGAAATAAAGAAGATATTAGACTGTGCAGAAATGAACAGGTTGACATTGAGAATAAAGGACAAGGAGGAATTGGTGTATTTACAGGACATGGGGGCGATTTTATGAGTGGCTTGAAAAAAGATATAAATAGAAAGAAAAAGGAACAAAACATGAAATAAGTATCTCAGACGACACATGATTAAATTAGGGGGAGAGAAAAGAAGAAAATATCAACATGTAAATATACAGGTGGAAAAATGAATTGACAAATGTTAAATAGTAATTATAAGAATGTATATCTAGGAATAAATTTGAAAGGAAAAATAAAAAAAACTTTTTACCAAAAAAAATGCAAGTAGAAAAATAGGAACCACCTTTTTGGGAAGGTAACAGCGTTCCGTGCGTCTTCGGTGTTTAGTCATGCCGGCCACATGACCACGGAGACGTCTTTGGACAGCGCTGGCTCTTCGGCTTTGAAACGGAGATGAGCACCGCCCCCTAGAGCAGTGTTTCCCAACCTTGGCAACTTGAAGATGTCTGGACTTCAACTCCCAGAATTCCCCAGCCAGCCATGCATCTTCAAGTTGCCAAGGTTGGGAAACACTGCCCTAGAGTCAGGAACGACTAGCATATATATGCGAGGGGAACTTTTACCTTTACCACCAGAACTCCAAGGTGCTAATGATTGACTGTGCTCCATCTGCCCCCCTCTAGAGATTGGGGACCTTGTGATATGCGAACACGAGCGGTCAGTACACCTCTTTGTGGACTCTCTTGTGAACAAGGATAAGCAGAGTTTCGCCTTCCAATGCACGGATTCCGGGCGCTTCAAGAAGGGCATTTGCTTGAGCTGTCGGAAGAATCGCTGCAACAGCATCGGCTACAACACCAAGAAGACGCGCAACAAACGCAACAGCAAGATGTACCTCAAGACAAGGGCTGGCATGCCATTCAAAGGTAAGGTGGATCCTACTACAGGTAGTCCTTGACTTACCAACACAAGTCACTCCAACATTTCTGTTCCTAAGCGAGACAGTGGCTGAGTGAGTTTTGCCCCATTTTTATGACCTTTCTTGCCACAGTTGTTAAGTGAATCACTGCAGTTGTGGTCGTAATTTAAGGACTGCCTACAATTAATTTACTGGTGTGCAAGAGCTTTGCAGTGGACCACAGACAGCTGCCTTCTTTCTCCTCCGTGTAGTAGGGAATCCATCATCCACACCCTTCTGCTTTTCTGGTTCTCTCTAGTCTTCCCAGTTGGGGTCCCAAGAATACATATGGCACTCAGATCCTCATTGGCCTTCCCCTTGCAAGCCATGTCTGTCTGTTTGTTGTTGTTGTTGTTAGTTGCGAAGTTGCATCATGACCCCATGGACAACATTCCTCCAGGCCTTCCTGGCCTCTACTATCCTCTGGAGTCCATTTAAGTTCACACCGACTGTTTTGGTGACTCCATCTAGCCACCTCCTTCTCTGTCGTCCCCTTCTTCTTTTGCCCTCCATCTTTCCCAGCATGAGGCTCTTCTCCAGGGAGTCCTTCCTTCTCATTAGGTGGCCAAAGTCTTTGAGTTTCCTCTTCAGGATCTGGCCTTCTAAAGAGCAGTCAGGGTTGATCTCCTCTAGGACGGACCGGTTGGATCGCCTTGCAGTCCAAGGGACTCGCAGGAGTCTTCTCCAGCACCATAGTTCAAAGGCCTCCATTCTCTGGCGCTCAGCCTTTCTTATGGTCCAACCTTCACAGCCATCCATTGCAACTGGGAAAACCATAGCCTTGACTATACGCACTTTCGTTGGCAGGGTGACGTCTCTGCTCTTTAGTATGCTGTCTAGATTTGCCATAGCTTTCCTCCCCAGGAGCAAGCGTCTTTTAATTTCTTGGCTGCAGTCCCCATGTGCAGTGATCTTGGAGCCCAGGAAAATAAAATCTGTCACTACCTGTCGGTTTATGTTACCCCAAATTTGCCACTCTAATGTTGGGCTCTTGTCTTTCCTCAGTTTTCCACTATCAGCTGAAGATCCATGTCTTCAGCTATAAAAATATGGGAAACATCGAACCAGCATTTTCTGTGACCTTCTATGGGACCAGTGGAGATTCTGAACCTCTACCTCTGGAAGTGTAAGTGGAAAATTTCAAATATCAGCCATTCTCGTTACAGTTGCTATTGTTTTTTTTCTAAAAAGGCCCCCTCCATGCTTTGTTTCCCCAGCTCTGCCCTAGGAACAGTTGGTAGATCCCTTGTTTTAAAGAGGGGAACAGTCCAGAGCCTTGGTAAGACCACACCTGGAATAATGCATCCGGTTTTGGTCACCACATTACAAAAAAAAAAAAAGATGTTGAGACTTTGAAGTGCAAAGAAGAGCAACTAAGAGGATTAAAGGCCTGGAGACTAAAACATATGAAGGACTTGGGTTTGTCTAGTTTAGAGAAGGGAAGGACTAGGGGGGACATGATAGCAGTATTTCAGTATTTGAGAAGCTGCCACAAAGGAGAGAGGTGTCAACTTGTTTACCAAAGCACATATAGGCAGAACAAGAAACAATGGATGGGAACTAAGCAAGGAGAGAAGCAACCTGGAATGAAGGAGAAACTTCCTAACAGTGAGGTCAACTAACCAGAGGAACATCTCGCCTTAATTTGGGTGCTTCATCACTGGAGGGTTTTAAGAAGAGACTGGAGAGGTGGTATAGGATCTCCTGCTGGAGCGGGGGCCTAGACTAGAAGACCTCCAAGGTCCCTTCCAGCTCTATTCTGATATTCAGAGAAGTTCTCAGTCTTTGTGTTCTTGCACCCCCTGTCTTAGGGCCCCATAATTTGAAATGAGGGTTGGGAATTTCCAGCTTGAGGGTCTAATCCAGGGGTGTCCAAACTTGGGAACTTTAAGACTTGTGGACTTCAACTCTCAGAATTCTGGGAGTTGAAGTCCACAAGTCTTAAAGTTCCCAAGTTTGGACACCCCTGGTCTAATCCATCTCATCACTCTCTGCACTCATCTAGAGAAAGAGTGTAGAGAAGAGCAACAAAGATGATTAGGGGAATGGGGGCTAAAACATATGAAGAATGGTTGCAGGAACTGGGTATGTCTAGTTTAATGAAAAGAAGGACTAGGGGAGACATGACAGCAGTGTTCCAATGTCTCAGGGGTTGCCACAAAGAAGAGGGAGTCAAGCTATTCTCCAAAGCACCTGAGGGTAGAACAAGAAGCAATGGGTGGAAACTAATCAAGGAGAGAAGCAACCTAGAACTGAGGAGAAATTTCCTGACAGTAAGAATAATTAATCAGTGGAACAACTTGCCTCCAGAAGTTGTGAATGCCCCCACACTGGAAGTCTTTAAGAAGATGTTGGATAGCCATTTGTCTGAAGTGGTGTAGGGTTTCCTGCCTAGGCAGGGGGTTGGACTAGAAGACCTCCAAGATCCCTTCCAACTCTGTTATTTTATTCTATTCATCAGCTCGAGTCATGAGCCCTGTGGGGCCTTGAGGTCTTCCCTCTGGACCATGGCTGGGCAGGTGGAGAAATGACCATTTGTTCAACTGTGGCTTCCTTTTTCAGATCTGATGAAATTGGCCTGAACTATACCAACACCTTCCTAGTCTACACAGGAGAAGATGTGGGTGATATTCTAAGGATCAAACTCACCTGGGAAATCACCAAGAAGTCCTGGTACAACTTTTGGAGCCAAATGAAAAATTACTGGTCCAACTCTGAGCCCTCATCCAAAGAACTGCAGATCAGATGCATCCGAGTGAAGTCGGGGGAAACTCAGAAGAAGTAAGGATTTTGCTGAAGGATCCCCAGTAGGGATCAAGTGGGGATGTAACATCCCATAGTCTTTTTCTATTGGTCAGGCTGGCTGGGAGGCAAGGGATGCTCGGTTTGAACTAAACAATTCCCACGGGCATGTGTGTTTGTGTACAGGTAGTCCTCATCTTACAACATTTCATTGAGTGACCGTTCAGAGTTACGACGACACCCAAAAAAAGGGCAAATGACCATATTTCACACCTGATTGTTGCAGTATCCCTGTGGTCACGTGATCAAAGTTCAGATGCTTGGCAACTGACTCATATTTATGACGGTTGTAGTGTTTTTTTTTGGGGGGGGTCGTGTGAATACCTTTTGCGACTTTCTTACAAGCAAAGTCAATAGGGAAGCCAGATTCACTTAACAACGGCGTTACTAACTTAGCAACTGGAGGGATTCACTTAACAAATGTGGCAAGAAAGGTCATAAAATGAGGCAAATCTCACTTAACAAATGCCTCGCTCGGCAACAAAAAGTTTGGGCTCAATTGTAGTCGTAAGTCGAGGACTACCTGAATGTGCATGTTCCCAGACAAGCAAAGTCAATGGGGGAAGTTGGATTCGCTTAATGACCATGGGATTCAAATAACATGTTACCTAGTTTAGGTAATGAAAGGTCTCCAAGAAAACAACCAAGCTCAGAGAGCACCAAGGACCCAGTGGTGGGTTGCAGGAAGTACGCCCTGGTACAGGCGCACTAGAGCATGCCCGGAGCACCGGATACTGTTCTGGTATGGTGCTCTGGAGGGCCCACCCACCCACCTGAGCTCCTTACCAGTCTTTTAAGTCTTCAGCACTTCCATGTATGCGCATAGTGCGTACAGCGCCTGTGTGACGCTCCGCTGAGCAGCTGGAGCGTCATGGAGGCTCGCGGAGGCGCTAAGACGCATGCACGCGTCCATGTGGATCCGGAAACCACCACTGCAAGGTCCCCTCATTTTAACTCCGAGCTACCGATATTCTCCTTTATCGGTATTTTTAGCTATGCTTTCTAGAGTCACACAAAGGTCAACAAATCAGAAGAGCTCAGCCTATTGTTAGCCAATCTCTTCTATGTATAGTCAACTGATCCTCATCCAGGCTTACATTACATTAGTTAGTTTACTAATCTGGAGCAAATCCAAGAATTTAACTCCCACAATCTCGGGGGAGACATTCCTCAAAGACCGCCCCAGTAGTAGGAGGGTAGGAGGCTGTTCGTCTCCGGTCGGCTTGCAAAATTGGACATTCAGAAGAGCCACAACTCTGTGTTGCAATTGTAGAGAGAACCATTATGGTGTAGCAATAGGTGTTGGCAGCCTTAAATACTCAAAAAGCCACAAAGATCCTAACCAGAAGCCCCCCATTCAATTCTGGAGCTGACCGGAAGTCCAGTTCCCCCACCGTAGAGTCTCCTTCTAGTGCGGCATTCTTTTCCTCTATCTGTCCTAACCAAAAGCCCTATCAATTGTGGAGCCAAGCAGAAAACCTGCCCCTTGCCATAAAGTCTCCTTGTGCGCCGTACTTCCTCCCACAACCCGAAGCTGCTCTCAAAATTGTGGTGTCGACCGGCAAGAGGGAGCTACAGCAGAGGGATGAAAGAGCCACATGTGGCTCCAGAGCCGCAGGTTGCCGACCCCTGGTGTAGCAGTTGAGCTGTTGGGTTAGGAACAAGGAGACCTTAGATCTGTTCTTTGACTTTAAGCCAGCCCCTCACTCTGGGTTCTAGAAGAAATATGGACTGTTGGTGTACATCTGAGACTAAAGAGTGAGGAGACCTAAATCCATTCCATCCTCAGTCATGGAAGCTCCTGAGGGACTTTGGGCCTTCCTCTAATCCCAAGAATCAGAGTGATGTATAGGTCAGTTGTTAGATCGGGTGAATGAAGGCACACTCAGGCTTCAGAGTAACAAACAGCTCTTTATTAGCACAAGTCAACTATGTACAATCCAGCGAAGGTTCAGTCTGACAGCAGCCCTTTTATAGGGAGCTGGCAGACCCTTCGACCAATCAGATTGAATATCTGTTCCCGCCGGAAGAGAGGACCTTGGTGTAAACCATTACCAACGTTTCTGGTATCTAACATCAGTGATGGTAAACCTTTTTCTTATGGCATGCCAAAATTGTCTGTGTGTGTGCAATCGTGTGTCACGCGTTGCCCACACCAATTCAATCCTCCCCATACACTTGCGCATGGGTGCGCAACCTTTGCCCGGGCTCCAGAGACTTTCCTGAAGCCTCGGAAAGGCGAAAATGGCCTCTCCAGACTCCCAAAGGCCCTCCAGAAGCCGGAAACTGATCATTTCTGAATTTCCAGTTGGCCCGTTGGGGCTGTTTTTCGCCTTCCCCAGCCTCTGGAGACTTTCCTGAAGCCCGAGGAGGGCGAAAATGGCTTCCCCTAGCCCTCTGGAAGGCCAAAAATCAGCTGGCCGGCACACGCATGCATGCTAGAGCTGACAGCTGGCATGCCAGCAAATATGGCTCTGTGTGCCACCTGTGGCATACGTGCCATAGGTTCGCCATCATCATTCACTTAGTGACCATCTGAAGTTACAACAGCCCTGAAAAACTGACTTGTGATAGTTTTTCACACTCACAACCACTGTAGCATTCCCATGGTCATGTGATCAAAATTCAGTTGTTTGGCAACTGCCATGTATTTACGACAGTTACACCGGCTTAGGATCATTTCCGTTGCTTAGCCAGGGTTGGGATTTGGAGGTTCTCTGAATCGGCCATTACGTTAGCTTCTCCCGAACCTGGGCGAACCTGTAGCAGCCCACCGCTGCTTTTATGACTTGTGGACTTCAATTCCCAGAAAGGTTTCCCCCCCGCTGCTCTAGCATAATGTTTCTCAATCTTAGCAATTTCAAAATATGTGAACCAACTCCAGAGTTCCTCAGCTAGTATGCTAGCTGGAGAATTCTGGGAGATGAAGTCCACATGACATAATTTGCCAAGGGTGAAAAAAAACCCAACAATTTGGGAATTAAAAGCTTTGTCAAAGAAAAGTTACACAATTTGAACAGATAGCTTAGTCTCACTTTCCATTTAAAGGTCCTTGTGTTGTGACTTAAAATACCTTTGGTTTGGTTTTTTTCCAGGCTTGTGTTTTGCGCAGAAGACCCTGGGAAGACCGACATATCTCCTGGCCAAGAACTCTGGTTTGTAAAATGCCGAGAAGGATGGCAAAAATGGAACAGAACAAGGTAAGTCCTGGTGCCAGTTTAGAATTTAATGGCTTGCAATAGAATTAGCACGAGGAGTTACCTAAGTGTGCTGCAGAGAAGTAATTTGTTCCTCAAATCTATTGGGCAGGGTTATCCCTTAAAACTATAAAAATAGGAAGCTACCTGATTTGGGAAGGTTTGGGAAGATGCAATGGACATCTAAAAACTTAGACTAACAGTGTGCCCTTTAAGCTCCCTAACACCTCAAAAAGGCAAAGAACAAAGGAAGAAGAAAGAAAAGAAGTGATGATGGCACATGAGGAGAAGGAGAAATAGTGGTGGAGGAGGACAAGTTTACTTTATTGTCATTGCACATCATACAATGAAATTACATGCCATCTTCAGTGTACATTATAACTATAAAAATAAAAACACAAAACACACATCCTGCAAATGCTACATAATTGAAACTGAAAAGCCAATATTCAACTGAAATTGAAAACCCAAAACCCAAGAAGGAGAGATACAGATGGTGGAGAAAGAAAAGGAGGAGAAGAAGAAATTGGTATTGGTGATAGAGAAGACGAAGAGATGGTGGTGGTGGAGGAGGAGGAAGAGGAGGAGGGAATAAAATCAAATCTCAAGTCCAAAGATGTTACTGATGACAATTCTGGGGCATTATGTGAGCATCTGAAGACTACAAATTGCAAACTGGGAGTAAGGACATCTGTAAAGACAGTGGTGGGATTCAAATAATCTAACAACCAGTTCTCTGCCCTAATGACCAGATGGGTGGGTGTGGCTCAGTGGTCATGTGATTGAGTGGGTGTGGCCAACTCAACGTCACTCATGTTGATGGGCGCTTCGCCTTAGCTGTTCCAATGTAATAAGGGTTAACCGGAGAGGCAGTTTCTGTAAGCAGGGCAATAAAGATAAAGCTAGAAACAACGCCAAAATGTTTCCTTCCTGCCTTCCTTACAGGATTAGCCCTGGGAAAAAAACAAAAGGAGATTTCTTCCAAATCCCAGTTCTCCGAACTGCTTAGAAAGTTAACAACCGGTTCTCCCGAATAGGTGCGAACTGGCTGAATCCCACCATTGTATAAAGGTGGTCAAAAAGTCAACACGGGGGATACCTTGTATATAAAAATAAAAGAATAAGGTTTTGTTCACATGAGTCCACCTGTCTTAAAGTTGCCAAGATTGGTCGAAACCCTGCTCTAAGAGAATTCTTGCCCATCCCTAGGTAAATCGGGCGTTTTACTCAGCATTTCCCACTACAAAGTAAATTTAACTTTATGATACCTGGAAGTCTCCATCAGTGGTTCTCCTCAAGCATGACAAGACCATTTGTGGTTCAGTGGCCATTAGTCAAATCTGAAACATCCCACAAATTGCCTGAGACAGGAACTTGGCCTCCTCCCGCAAATCTTTAGAGGAAGTATATTTTTTCCTCCCCCTGTCTTATTTCTCTTTGAGGCCAGTTCATCTTCAGTGATTGTCAAAGCGCATCAAAGCTGTAATTTGAGCCTCTACAATCATGCTCTTTGTTTTTTCTCTTCCTTTCTTAGACCAGGATAAAATCGGCATTGAAATGCCCTCCTCCCGAAGCCTCTCAGATCCATCAGGGACCAACCCAGCTGGAAAAAGCATTTGGTGCGACGAAAGACCAAAACTTGTTTCTGCAGACTTTTTCCTCTGGCTTCCTCACTTGTCAGGACTTGCAAGAGCTTGTAGTTTAAAGATGGTTCTGTGGGGTTGCTAAGAACTATCTCAGCGTGAATGATAATTCAGAGAACTTTCTATATTTATGGCTTCTACTTTTTTTAAAAAAAAGAATAATTTATTGCGAGGGAATAAACCCACCTGTTACAAAACTGGCCTCTTTTCGGAGAGCCTTTCTGGTTGTGCCTTTGCCAACTTGCCTTGGTCAATGTTTGGGGCCTATGCCTCTTTCACAGGCCCAGTCAAAACAGATTGCACATTATTGCAACATCATGATTAATGTGAACGCAGACAGAGCCAATCATAGGATATAGAGCATTATAGGGTCCTTGGTTCTCTCTGACCTTGGTGGTTTTTTTTTTTTTTGCAGACATTTCACTACCCAACTTGATAACATCATCAGTACTAGAAGGGTTTCCCTTCTGTTTATGTAATAATAGCTTGCTCTTTCAATGTTGGTGGCAATGTTCTTGGTGGCTCCTTGACTAAGCTGTTTACTTTAGCTTGTTCCTGGATTGGGATCTTGTTTGCTTGCTGATTCATGGTCTAGGAATTAACCTTTGTGTTAATCTCTAGTAATCTGGATGTGGATTGTTGGTGAGGAAGTGTTGTGGTCTCCCAACAGTGACAGAGCAAATCACAGTTCAATCCTGAGCTACAAATACTCTCTTCTACCCTGTTTCCCTAAAAATAAGACCTCCCCGGATAATAAGCCCAATCGGGGTTTTTGGTGCATGTGCTAAAATAAGCCCTCCCTGAAAATATTGCAACACAGCAGCAGCCATGAGGTGACCATGCTTGCTGCCTTCTGCACCTCAAAAATAATAAGACCTCCCTGAAAATAAGGCCAAGTGCTTATTTTGGGGGTCAAAAGAAAATAAGACCCTGTCTTATTTTCGGGGAAATACGGTATTGATAGAGAGCACTGTTTCTCAATTTTAGCAAGGTTAAAATGTGTGGACCAACTCCCAGAATTCCCCATCTTAATGTTGCTTAGGATGAGAAATGAAGTATTTCAAAAAAAAAGAAGTATATTCCCCTACTTATCATTTAAACAATTTGAGCTTGGTGATTTTCTTGCAGACATTTCATTACCCAGCTAGGTAACATCAGCAGTGCTAGAAGGGAACGGGGTTTGCTCTTATTTTTATATATCAATGGCTTGCCTTGTCAGTGTTGGTGGGATGTTTGCGGTGGTTCCTTGATTAGGCTATTGTTTACTGTTAGCTTGCTTGTCTGCATTGGTAGTTCCTTGATTGAAAAGCTAATGTTTTAAGAAATCTGCTTGTTAAAGTCAATGCAACTTTCAAAGCAGGATGCAATCCCCCACCACCCAATGGTAACCAGGAGAAAATTGGGCTGCTTTCCTGAGCAGCAGAGGTGTTTCATCTGTGTGAAATTGGAAACACTTCCAAATAACTTTCTAAGCAGGCACAACCCTGGCCTCTTCACATAATAGGGGAGGGAAGAATTGGTGGTATTTTTCTCCTTCAACACTGCAGTTCTTTGTTTTGCCACTCACCTGACATTGTGCTCAAAATTATCTGTTGTTTATCAGGCCAATACCTCCCTTCTTTCTGGTTCTAAAACGTTAGAAGGAGAATCACTCTATTGTCAAGGAAGGAATAACTCTGCAGGAAAATGTCATCTGCCTCCTTAGCAAATCTTTTGAAAAAACTATAGCAAAGCATACTTTTGAGTGAAATGAAGACTGGTTTAATAAGAGATGAATAGAAGTCGGAAGAAATTTTTATTTATTTAGATTTCTTCTATTCAAGGATCCGTAACTTCTTTTAAGATATATTAGTTGTAGTCTCCCACTCATCCTGACCCCTAGTCAGGGAACATCCATTGTCCTTGGACAGGTTCAATCTTCTTCTTCTTACTCTAAAACCAGTTCATATTTTTCTTTTGCATTTCCCCCAAGAGAAAAACATAAATATTTTCCTTTGGACTGTCCTTGAGTTTTCTCGTGTTGAAACATCCTCTTTTTTTTTTTTAGGGAGAACAATTTCCTCTTAGGATAGAGGATTGTGTTTGATGAAATGATAGGCCTTGATTATTAGCTGTGAGAAATCAGTCTATATTAAGTTGAGTATTGAGCCCACGGTGTCTAGTGCATCTCTGTGTGATTTATTGTTCCAGCATCTGCACTGAGCTACGGGTGTCTTAATTCTCTGCATTATTTAGATGTAATTGTGCATGCAGATCAGGTGGACGCAAGACATGGATAAGAAGTAATTGAATTGTCTGCCATTTTTGAAGTCTCTTACATTTTTTGAAGAAGGAGCGACTGTAGGTTGGCTTTTTTTGCAAACAAACAGCTGCAGGGATAAAATGAAAAACACTTCACTGTACAGGTAGTCCACAGTTTACAACAGTTCATTTAGTGACCGTACAAAGTCCCAATGGTACTGAAAAAAGTGACTTATGACCGCTTTTCACATTACCATTGAAGCATCCCCATGGTCACGCAATCAGAATTCAAAAACCAACTGACTCATATTTACGACCGTTGCAGTGTTCCGGGGCCATGGGATCATTTTTGCCACCCTCTGACAAGTAAAGTCAACGGGGAGGCCAGATTTACTTAGCAACTAGCTCAACATCTGCAGTGATACACTTAGCCACTGTGGCAAACAAAGTCGTAAAATGGCCAAAACACATTTAACAACTGTCTTCTTTAGCAATGGAAACTCTGAGCTCAATTGTGGTCATAAGTCAAGGACTACCTGTAGTGGGAACGTTTAAGAGTTCTTGATATGTCAAAAACGAGGTCTGTCTCCGCTTGTAATTAATGAGTAAATTTCGACTCTTCAAAGTTTGCAAAATTCCCACAGAAAACCCTGGAGAGTTTAAAGTGTCGCATTGAGCCAATTAAAATGATCTGAGGAGAATGTCAGCTCCCTCAGAAGGCAGGATGCCTGCTTTTAAACCAGATTTCTCTAGGCATTTTTCTACTGCTAATTTTTTACGTGTGGGTTAGCCGATCTCAGCCAAAGTCTTTGGGGTTCCCCCCACCCCCATCTAGATGACATTTTGTCTTTGTTCTTTAGGAACAGAATTTGGGGTAATTTAACTGTGACCTGTGCCAACTTATGACGTGGTCCTGAAGCTCTGTCTGTGAAGTTAAATGTGTATATAATGGGTTTTTTTGTAATAAATGCTCCTTCTCTATTTATTTTTCCCCCCAGAAATGTGCATTTGTATATTTATATAAAGAGGCTCTTTAAAAAAAAATCAAATGTGTTTTTTTTACAAGCCAGGAGCAGAAAAATAAACTCGGTGACTTCTTTAAAATCAGATGCGGACATTTTAATTCTTTCGTTTAAAAAAAAATCCCAACATGGAGTGTTTGTAGAGAGAAATCCATCCTGGAGGAACTCGGTAAACCTGTTCAGCTAAACTGATGTGTACAGTTGGAATTCCCCCATAAAATCACAGTCGGTTGGTCCCCTCCAAATCCTTCTAGCCTAGTTTGTAAATTTGGACAAGAGTGCAAATCCAAAGAATAATTCTTCCACTTCGTTATTCTGAGAAGTGCAAATCTGTGTTCTGACCCAGCTCCCCGAACACGACAAGCCCTCAGTAGTTGGAGCAATGATTCCTTTAGGAGCTCCAGCAGCCCCGGCAGGCTAACAAGTCTGTCTGGCAGGAAGATGAATAGTTGTTTGCCACATCTCTTCGCCCCCTTTTATCCCCAGAGCTTTGGGGGAGGGGGTTGTAAGCAGTGGTCCTTCCTAAGGATCGGCCCACGGATTTCCACTGCTCTCCTCTCCTCTGCTTTCTGAGTATCCGTGCGTCGGGCACTAGACCCAGCTGTTCCTCCTCTTTCTCATCAGCCACCTTCAGACCTGGGGGCTGTTGACGCCATATGACGACTGACGGATGGCCTATGTGCTCTCCCTCCCTCCCTCCCTCCCTCCCTCCCTCCCTCTCTCTGCCAGCTCTGTTCCCTCTTCCCCCTTGGAGCTCTCAGGTTGCCTTGATGCAGGCCCTGACTCCCACACTTCCTCCTGGCCTCTAATTCGGCTGCTGGAGGAGCCGACAGGCCACAACAATCTGATTTCGCACCTTAGCAGCCAGATAGGTGAACAGCGGCTCCCGTGGTTAGGATGCTAGGTTGACAAGCAGCAAGCCCGCATTTGAGACCAATGTGCTGTGGGTCTATGACAATTTGCCATGGCCAACTCACCACAGCCAACTTGCCACGGCCACCTTGCTGCAGGACAACTCACTGTGGGAAAAGAGCTACACTAATATCAAAGGAATGGTGAAATGCAATCATTAAAGAAAGGATGCAAAAGGAGGGACAGAATGAAATGCGAATAGCAAAAACTAAAATAATTTTTATTTATTGTAAATAATTAAATAGAATTGTTAAATTGTCCCATGGCAAGTTGTCCCATTCTCTGTGCTACTGTGTGACAGGGTGAGTTCCCTTCATTCGCTGCAGCTCCTGCCAACCTAACGGTTTGAAAGCATGCATTTGCAAGTAGATAGCTGTGATGACCAAAGCTTCCTGAGACAGTACAAATCACATGCTTAGTCCCGAAAACCCTCTTTTATTTAAACGGCTGTGAATTGTGTTCATTCACAGCCCATAATGAGTCACAAATAGTTTGTGAAGAGTCCGACAGAAGTCTGCCAAAGTCTTTCAGGATAAGGCTGATAAGCACCCACCTTTATCTCCCTTGAAATGCTGCCAGAGACCTAACTGCCAATTAATTTTGCAAGGCCAAACGGAGCACAGAGTCAAATGGAGCTTCAGAGTTTAAACAGACCAGAATGAGCCAAATTGCTTCCTGCCAAGGTTCACATCCATTTGCTCCTCTTTTATGTCTTATGGGAGGGGCCAAACATCTCCAAGCCTTACTCCTGAGTTGCCCCTTTTGTCTGAACTGTTTTTGCCTTCTGGCAGCTCTGCGCATGCGCGCACTGTGAACAGGCTCCCCCTGTTCCTCTCTCACTGATGTCAGACTCCGGAGGCCCCAAAGGCAGCACATAACTACCAGATGGCCCTGGCCCCCGCTCTGCCTCTGATGCAGAACCCTCGTCCGAGCCTTCCCCAGACTCCAGAACTGGTCCATGTTTCTCCCCAACCTCCTCATTATCTGGCTCTGCTTCCAGCTCTGAAGGCTGCCGGTCAGTGGTGGGTTGCAGGCGGTACGCCCTGGTACCGGTGTACTGGTGCCTGCCCAGAGCACCGGGTACCATTCCGGAATGGTGCCCTCCCTCCCACCCGCCCTCCCACCCTCCTTACCTGTATTTGAGCTCTTCGGTGCTTCTGCGCATGGAGCATACGGTGCCTGTGCGATGCTCCACCGAGCAGCTGGAATGTCGTGGAGGAGTTGCAGGAGGTAAAGACACAGATGCGCGCTGTGCGCTTGCTGCGCATGTTCATTTGGTGGATGCTGGGCCTCGTTGAACTGTACCGGTTGCACAGGCATCCAGAACCCACCATTGCCACCGGTGGACCACAACAATAGCTAGCTAGTTACCGCTTTGGTGGGCACATAACCGGACATGAAAGGTGCCCCAAACTGGAGATCCCCTGGGCAATTGTGATGTCATTGGCTAATCTTTTCAACCTGGAAGTGCCTTGGTGCTTCTGACATGAGTGCGAGTGGGAGAAGCCATATGGGTCCCCTTAACAAATATCTGAACCCCTAGGAGCAGAAATTTGGGGCTGAATTGTAGTCATAAGTCGAGGTCTACCTGTAAATAATAGAATTTAGAGAGAAACTTAGAGAGAGATTGGGAAGAATTCCATGGATGAGAATCCTCAAGGGGAAAGCAACTCAAGAAGCTTGGGAAATTTTGAAAAATGAGATTACAAAAGCCCAGTCTAACACAATACCAATGAAGAAGAAAAATAACAGCTCCCAAAAGAAACCAGCATGGCTGCATAAAGAACTCTCTGACAAATTGAAAGACAAAAAAGTTAAGGATAAAAAGTGGAAAGAGGGGGACATAACTAAGGCAGAATATCAGCAAATAGCCCAAGCCCAAGCCTGTAAAGATGAAGTGAGGAAAGCTAAGGCTCACAATGAAGAAAGGCTTGCCACAAAAGTAAAAATTAACAAAAAAAGCTTCTTCCAACATGTTAAAAACAAGAAAAAAGTTAAGGAAACAATTGATCCATTGCTGGGAGAAAGTGGCAAGGTGACAAGCAACAGGGAGAAAGCAGAACTATTTAACTCATTTTTTGCATCTGCCTTTATATAAAGGGATAAAACAGTCCAACCTATCAAAAACAGCACCATAAAAATCAGATTAGGAACACAAGTTGAAATAGGGAAGAAAATGTTAAGTGAGCACCTGTCTACCCTAGACGAGTTCAAATCACCAGGACCGGACGGATTACACCCCAGGGTTCTGAAGGAACTTGCAGACGAGATCTCAGAACCACTGAACTATATCTTTCAGAGATTCTAGAGCACCGGGGGACTACCAGAGGACTGGAAAAGAGCTGATGTGGTTCCCATCTTCAAAAAAGGGAAAAAATAGATCCAGGAAACTACAGACCTATCAGCGTGACCTCAATACCAGGAAAGATTGGGTTTAGACTAAATCAAAACAAAACGAAAATGATGGTTAAAAATATGACAGAGACTCAAAGAAAGAGACTTGTAAGTTTAGCAGGTTTTGAAATAGTTTCTAAAGTCAAATATTTAGGAATACAAATACCAGGAAAGATTCTGGAAAAGATAATCAAGCAACAAATTAGTGAACACCAAGAAGCAAACAAAATAATAGCCAAAAGCCAACATGCGTTTGTCAAAAACAGATCATGCCAGACTAATCTTATTGCATTCTTTGACAATGTGACTGTGTTGGTGTCACGTACTACCATATTTGGTGAAGTTGTAAAAAAGTTAAAGCATTTAACTTTAAAGCAGTTTTTTTAAGGCACCTGAGGGTAGAACAAGAAGCAATGGGTGGAAACTAATCAAGGAGAGAAGCAACGTAGAACTGAGGAGAAACTTCCTGACAGTTAGAACAATTAACCAGTGGAACAGAAATTGCCTCCAGAAGTTGTGAGTACTCCATCACTGGAGGTTGGGCTCAAAAATTGTGAGGACTTACCTACAATAGTAGTCAAATTTGTGGCAACCATATGGTTTGCTTTTGAGTAGTACCATAACAATGGAAAGATAATTTAACGAAGAACATAAAGCAACAAAGATTGTTTAATTATCTGTATTCTATGAAGAGTTATAGCCAAATATAAATATATTATATTATATTTATATATAAATATATTATATTAAATATATTATCCAGCAATAAAACCCAGTTAATAGAAGCTATCATTCAATCTTGGTTTCATATTATAACAGCTGCAGAAAGGAAAGACTTGGTCCACTCCATGGGAAGAGGTTGTAAGGCCGTAATTCATGCTAAAGGTTACCCAACTAAGTATTAACTGACATGGTGATAATTTTTGTATATCTCATTTTTCTACGTGTTTTACTTTTCTTCTTTATAACTGCTATTTTAATAGTAGATCCTTCATAAACGTTATTGCATTACATTCTTGATTAAATTATCTTTCCATTGATATATAATTCTTATGGTACTACTAAAAAAAAGGTGGTGTTATTAGCCATCCAACCTGAAACATACCGTATAGTTTTCCCAAAAGGTTTCCACAATTTGGGCCACTAGTGTATATTATTGATTGTTGTGGGACTTCACTCGATAAAGTCCCAATAAGTAAGACAACAAAAAATATCTTAACTCCATTGCACTGAAAACTCTTGAGTTTAGAATTCCCTAGTTGAACAATGGGAGTGCCAACTAATCAGGGGAAAACCTCTTTCTCTTCCTTGTGCCTTTTAATAAAAATGTTCAGAAGTCAAGGTGAAGATAACAATGACCCACCCATCTTCATATATCCTTTGCACAATTGTACACCAGCCATGTAGCTGTCATTCTCCAGCTGTGCATCGTCTTCAGGAGATTAAGCTGCAGCTGAAATCACAGCAGTTTTAAAATTGGCTGCTTCTTTGTCCCTCCGCCACCACAGTCAAACCATCGATGCCTTTTAGACAAGGGCAGTGAGTGTCTGACAATGAAATTCTTCACTCGTCTGCTCCGCTTAAATCCTGTTAAGTTCAAAGGGCTTAAACTCTCAGCGGGCAAGCTTCAATGGCAAAAGCGATTAAGACGTAACCGGTGACAGAATATTTTCACGATGCCGCTTTGAATCTCTGGTTAACCGAAGAGAGTAATTGAATAACAGAGTCGGAAGGGACCTTGGAGGTCTTCTAGTCTAAGCCGCTGCTCAAGCAAGAGACCCTATACCAAGAGTCCCCAACCCTTGAGCCACGGCCCGCTATTGCGCCATCGCTGGTTTGGAAGTAGGTCAAGTGAGAGGAAGTAGGTCACATGAGTGGAATTGGATCACATGCACTCACCAACCCTCCGCTTACATGGACCAGTTCCCCTCTCCCACCAGGGGTGGGATTGAAAAGGTTTAGCAATTGGTTCTCTGCCCGGTTGCTGAGTGGGCGTGACCAGAGTGGGTGTGGCCTGCTCAGACTCTTGCACCAGGGGGGTGGCGTTTTTGCCCTCCCCAGCCTCCAGAGGCTGGAAACAGGCCCGTTTCAGACTTCCAAAACTTCTGGGAGGCCCATTTTTCACCCTCCCCAGGCTCCAGAAGCTTTGTTAGAGCCTCTGGGAGGGAAAAACGCCCCTCCAGGCTCTAGAAGTCCTCCAGAGGCCAGAAATGGCCCCTTTTCTGGACTTCTGGAACTTGCGGGAGTCCTGTTTTTCACCCTCCCAGAGCCTCCGCACGGGCCCTGCACTTATCTGGCATCCAAAACGGGCCATGTGGAGACTCCTAGGAGGTGCGGGGTGTGGTGGGCGGGGCCAGCCAGTCCTTTCAACTACTGGTTCAGCAAACCAGATATAAAATTAGCATCTGGTTTGCCCCAACCAGCTTTCAACAAGCCTAATCAACCTTGGGAAGCCAAATTAGGTTAAAAACTGCACGAGTCACTTAACAACTCTGGCAAGAAATGTCGTAAAATGGGTCAACATTCATTTAGCAGCTGCCTTGCTTAGAAATTTGGAAATTTTGGACTCACCTGCAGTCCTAAGTTGGGAAGTACCTGTATTAGGATACGTAACTTCGGTTTTTCTGATCTACTTTGAAGGCTAATATGCTTGTAGCATCCTTTAAAGCTACTTGCATAATTATCTTGTGCATGTTTAGGAGATGAGAAGAGACAGAAAATTACAAATCAGGAAGAAGGAGAAAATTCAGCCACAAAACCCGAAGCACTAGCTGCCTTGGGGTGGTTCACCGATCATGCAACACTATAGTTTCTTTAATCATGGTTGATTGCACGAGTCACAACTGGCTGACTTTACACAATAGCCTATGTCATACAGGGACACCGGCGTTGCCTGGTGGCTGAGTTTGCACAAGGATGTTTGTCCCAAAATGGACAAATCACATGATGAACTTAGCATTTCATGTAAAACCAGCTGTCCCAAAAGCGCTTTGCAAGAGGCAACTGGACTTTCTTGGGTTTTTTTCCCCCTTGAAAATGTTTCATTTTGGGGGAAGCCCCCTCCCCCCAAAGAATGAAATATTTTGGGAAATATTAAAAAAGGCCCAATATTCTATTTTCCTAAAGGAGAAATGGAGAAACATGTTTTTAGAGGCAGAAAGCATCCCCCAGTCTTTCTTAAGCATCCACAGCAGGTGCCAGCACTTAAGGAGATAATTTTACTGAAAGGGGAAGCCAACTGTCTAGATCAGGGGTGTCAAACGTGTGTCATCATGTTGTCATCACGTGACGTATCATGAATTTCCCCTCCTCACTAAACTGGGGGTGGGCATGACTAGTGTGTGATGCATCCGGCCCACGGGCCGCAAGTTTGACACTCCTGGTCTAGATGGCTCCATTCATAAGCAAAGCAAACACTGCCGGCAGAAGCCCCTTCAAGACAGAATATTTCAAAACCCCTTACGGCAATTTTGACAGCTAATGAATGCAGAATGATAGGATTAGAGCAAGCAGCCCCACACCCAAATCTAACACTGGACCTAGCATACCCATCAGCCACAATAAGAATTACCCACCACCATTTATCAAAATACACAAGCCTCTTCATTGCACAGCTCCCCCCAGAACAGTTCAAACTTCAAAGTCACAGAAACCTATAAAGATCCATCACTCATTCAACCATTTGGTCAGCTGCCCCAGTTTCATCAATACACAGCGTTTTTTTCTTTCCAATCAGCCTCCATGTTATTTGCAGCGTCTTTCTCCCAACTTAGAATTGAACCAAACGGATATTCCTTCCAAGAGTTTCTTCGGTTCTGAAGAAGTTTCTGAAGAACTGAAGAAGCCTCGTGTATGAGAAGCATAATATTTTCAGCGAAAAAACCGGTGGGGAAATTCAATTTTTTTTACTACCGTTTCTGTGGGTGTGGCTTGGTGGGCGTAGCGTAGTTTGGTGGGCATGGCAAGGGAAGGATACTGCAAAATCTCCATTCTCACAGCACTCCAGGGGAAGGATATTGAAAATCTCCATTCTCACCACACCGCATGGGAAGGATAGTGCAAAATCTCCATTCCCACCACACTCTAGGGAAGGATAGTGCAAAATCTCCATTCTCACCGCACTCCAGGGGAAGGATAGTGCAAAATCTCCATTCCCAGCACACTCCAGGGGAAGGATAGTGCAAAATCTCCATTCTCACCACACTCCAGGGGAAGGATAATGCAAAATCTCCATTCTCATCACCCTCCAGGGGAAGGATAGTGCAAAATCTCCATTCCCAGCACACTCCAGGGGAAGGATAGTGCAAAATCTCCATTCTCACCACACTCCAGGGGAAGGATAGTGCAAAATCTCCATTCCCAGCACACTCCAGGGGAGGGATAGCGCAAAATCTCCATTCTCACCACACTCCAGGGGAAGGATAATGCAAAAGCTCCATTCCCACCACACTCCAGGGGAAGGATAGTGCAATATCTCCATTCTCATCATCCTCCAGGGGAAGGATAGTGCAAAATCTCCATTCTCACCACACTCCAGGGGAAGGATAATGCAAAAGCTCCATTCCCACCACACCGCAGGGGAAGGATAGTACAAAATCTCCATTCCCACCACACTCCAGGGGAAGGATACTGCAAAATCTCCATTCCCTCCCCACTCTGGAGCCAGCCAGATGTGGCATTTGCTGGTTCTCTGAATTACTCAAAATTTCCGTTACTGGTTCTCCAGAACCTATCAAAACCTGCTGGATTTCACCCCTGGAAAAACCCCAAGGAAGTCCAGTTGCCTTTTGGAAAAGCACCTTTGGGATAACCATGACCTGGATTATTGAGAATCTCCAAAGACATTTGGTAATTGATAGCTTTTTTTTAAAGTGCACATCTCAGAAACCTGTTTAAAAGTGTGCACATTTTCGTGTTTTGATATCTGTGTGCACAGAGAGATACCCTCACATGCAAAATAATTTTAAAGCCATGAGGATCAGTAAACAACATAAGTCAGTTTAAAACCTAACACGGAAATGTTCAAAATAAAACATCATTTACATCTTTATGTCACCCTTTCTCAAGGCTTCCACCAAACCTTCACTTTCTCTACACCTTGAAGTCTCCTAACTGTTAGGATGCCTGGGGACATTTTGTTTTACCAACAGCAAGGAAGTAGCTTGCTTTGCAGCCTTGAAATTTTGCTGCCTGTGTTTCTTAGCATCAGTTTGATGTAGTCATATTGCTCTGAATATTCCTTTTATTAATTTAAATCATTGCTATAACCCTTTCCTTAAATCTTAATAGAATAACAGAGTTGGAAGGGACCTTGGGGGTCTTCAAGTCCAACCCCCTACTTAGGCAGAAAACCCTACATCATTTCACACAAATGGCTATCCAATCTCTTCTTTAAAAACTCCCACTGTTGGAGCATTACAACTTCTGGAGGCAAGTTGTTCCACTGGTTAATTGTTTTAATCAAAGCCTCCAAAGTGATTTGAAATAACAGAAATAACAAGAAAAGACAATAATTAAAATTCTACCTCGTTAGAGTTTGTAATCTTGGATTGTGTATTTCTCTAAACACCCAGTACCCAAAACTGTGTGCTGGCTGGGGAATTCTGGGATTGAGGTTCACACATCCTAAAGTTGCCAAATTTGAGAAACACTGCCTCAAACCATTATTTACTGAAAAAAACTGCAACTGATTGTTCTTCCAGCATGCTGATATATAAAAACCCAGGCCTTATTAATATTACACTCAACCCAAATCAAGAAAACTCTGCTAAGCTGAATGCAGAATGCTGCCTGGGGATTTCTGGGTGTTCAAATCCATACATCTTGAAGGTGACAATGTTGGGAAACGCTGTTAAAGTCTTGATAAAGGGATGGGGAACATTGGCAACAAAAGCTGCAGAGAAAGAGCAACAAAGATGATTAGGGGACTGGAGGCCAAAACATATGAAGAACGGTTGCAGGAACAGGGCATGTCTAGTTTAATGGAAAAAAGGACTAGGGGAGACAGGATAGCAGTCTTCCAATATCTCAGGGGCTGCCACAAAGAAGAGGGAGTCAAACTATTCTCCAAGGCACCAGAAGTCAAGACAAGAAATCATGGATGAAAATTAATCAAGGAAAGAAATTTCCTGACAGAACAATTAATCAGTGGAACAACTGTGCCTTCAGAAGTTGTAAATGCTCCAACACTGGAAGCTTTTAAGAAGTAATTGGACAGCCATTTGTCAAAAATGGTATCGGTCCCAAAGGTGCTTTTTCAAAAGGCAACTGAACTTTTTTTCTTTGAAGAGGTTTCACTTCTTACCCAAGAAGCTTCTTCAGCTCTAAAGAAGCTTCTTGGATGAGAAGCGAAACCTCTTCAAAGAAAAAACCAGAAAGTCCAGTTGCCTCTTGAAAAAGCATCTTTGGGACAACCATGATCTGGATGACCGAGAATCTCCGTAGGCAGAAGCAGTATAGGATTACCTGCTTGAGCAGGGAGTTGGACTAGAAGACCTCCAAGGTCCCTTCCACCGCTGTCATTCTCTTCTTTTATTCTGGCACAAAAAAGTATACAAAATGCTAACTCATCGTAACAAAGCAATGGGTCTTGATCTAATCCAGTTGCCTGAACTCACAAGATATACAACTACAAACTAGCTGCATAACTAGGTTTTCATAACGCATCAAACCATTTACTAGCAAATGACATTTATGGGTAGTGTTTTTATATAAATCTAATTCCTGGGGAGGGGGGAAGGGAAGCAAAAGCAGTGTTTTGAGATAATTCAGTGGTTTTTTTTTTCCTTACAGAAAAACTGACAATGTACAATTTGAGATTTTTTATCAGGGTAGGTCTCTATGCATCTTGAATTGCAAAACCTATAGGAAGCTGCCAAGAATTTCTTTAGTATTGTAACTGGAGTTCTTACAGTAGGATTATAAAATTGGCATTTTGTAATAGAGAAGGCCAATCAGTCTTTAAAATCATGATTTGTTGTTGTTAGTTGCAAAGTCGTGTCGACCCATGGTGACCCCATGGACAACATTCCTCCAGGCCTTCCCATCCTCTACCATCCTCTGGAGTCCATTTAAGCTCACGCCTGCTGCTTCGGTGACTCCATCCAGCCACCTTATTCTCTGTTGTCCCCTTCTTCTTTTGCCCTCAATATTTCCCAGCATGAGGCTCTTCTCCAGGGAGTCCTTCCTTCTCATTAGGTGGCCAAAGTATTTGAGTTTCCTCTTCAGGATCTGGCCTTCTAAAGAGCAGTCAGGGTTGATCTCTTCTAGGACTGACCGGTTGGATCGCCTTGCAGTCCAAGGGACTCGCAGGAGTCTTCTCCAGCACCAGAGTTCAAAGGCCTCCATTCTTTGGCGCTCAGCCTTTCCTATGGTCCAACTTTCACAGCCATACATTGCAACTGGGAAAACCATAGCCTTGATCATGATAAGAGGAGAAAATGATGCTATCTTTTAAATACAGGGTAACTTCTCTGTGCTTTTAGAAACTGTGTGAAAAGCAAGTGATTTTTACCCAAGCATCCCACAGTGAAAAAACGGAGCAGAGGTTAGTAATTCTGATTTAAGAATGTACAAAGAATGTGTCTTATGGAGAGCAAGGAACAGTGTTGCTTCAAAGAAATGCTCTGGGCTGAGAAAATACCAGCCTTCAAAGAGGGAAGATTCTCCCTCAGGTGAGAAGTATAGAATAGAAGTTTATTACGGTCTTATGTCATGTATAACAATATACATGTGTAGCATATACATAAAATGCATAAAATGTAAATTCAAAAAATGAATCTACAATATATATATATTGTAGATTTTCACGGGTGTAGGTATGTTGGTCTTGTTGTATTCGGGTCTTTTCCTATGTAAGATTATTGTCTTGGCAACGTTTCGGCGAGGTCTCACTCGCCATCTTCAGGCTGGGTTTTGGGCTTAAAGTGTGGTTGGAGCTGCTGTCTTTCTATAAATCTTGGGGAGGGGTGGAGTGCTGGCTTTGTTTCAGTAAGTGGGAATGATTGGTTGTGTGGTTGTATCATGATTGGTAGATTGGTGCTGATTGGTGCTGGCTGTGTGTCCGTTGTTGTTTCGTGTTGTAACGGCCTGGGTGGTGGGTGGGGTTCGTTTGTTGACTAGGGCTGGTTTCCAGATGTCTGGTAGGTGGGAGGTATCATCACGTTTATTCACGTAAACGAATCCATCATCTCACACGTACGAAACTCACTCCACTTCATAGAAACAATAAAGAAACAAAGCCTACAACCCAGCGACCTACTCGTGAGCTTCGATGTCATATCCCTCTTCACCCAAGTGCCTATAAAAGAAGCCTTGACAGCTATCCAGAACAAACACAACCCCCCTAAACACATCCTGGACCTGACCAACCACTGCCTAACCAACACATACTTCATCCATAATGGACAAAGATACAAACAGATAGAAGGAGCACTCATGGGTTCACCCCTCTCACCCGTCATTGCAAACTTATACATGGAACATTTTGAAACTAATGCCTTAGATAAATCTGAACACAAACCCAAACTCTGTGTCAGGCCTGTAGTTATATTCTTTTTAGGATCTTTGGCCTGCCACACTTTCTTATAATTTTCTATGCTGTTTCATTAGTGTAGTAGTTGGGAGGGGGGAATAGAAAGGAGTAGGATTGTGGAATGTATTGTTATGGATTTTCTTAGAAGCTCAAGGTCGTCTTTTGTCTCCGTACCTCGACACCTGGCCGGAAGAAAAGGGGTGTACATGCCAGCGTGGAAGATGAAGATTGGACCATGTGATGAATTATGGGGTGTGGGGATAGATGATGAACTTTTAACTGGGTGAACTCACAGGATGTACGTTAGAGTTGAAATTTCACAGCATAATGCCAAAATGTCTGTCTTATTAAATTGGAGTTTTAAGGATAACTTTGCCTTGGACAATGATTTAATTCTGCATGATATTTGGAACGCTGACACTCTGGCTTAGATATGTTAAGTTTAAGTTTTAAGTTTTATTAGATTTATAGACCGCCCCCTCTCCCCGAAAGGACTCGGGGCGGTGTATTTGGCCACACGGGAAAGAAAAACTGGACAACTTCCTCACACATCTCAACAGCCAACACCCCAAAATACAATTCACTATGGAAATAGAAGCAAACAACCAGCTTCCCTTTCTGGATGTCCTAATCTACAAAAAACCCGATGGCTCCCTAGGACACACCATCTACCGGAAAAAAACCACACACAACTGCTACTTAAATGCACAATCCCATCACCACCCTGCACAGATCAACTCTGTAGCCGAGACCCTCATCTCCAGAACCAAACGCCTAGCCGACAAAGACCACCTGAAAACTGAATTACACATTCTCACCAACATATTAATCTCCAACAGATTCCAAAGAAAAACAATTACCAACCTAATCCAAAGGGAGGCTCCCCCAAAAACCGAGACACAGAACAGGACAACAGCATCGCCCTCCTCCCTTACATCAAAGGCACCACAGATAAAATCAGCAAAATTCTCCACAAGCACAATATCAAGACAGCCTTCAACACTGACCAAAAAATAGCCAACATCTTAAGAAACCCCAAAGACAAAATCCAGCTAGAAAACCAAGGAGTCTACAAAATACCATGCAAAATCTGCCCTGCAACATACATAGGACAAACGAACAGGAGAATAAATGCACACATCGCAGAACACAAGACCGCAGTAAGAAAAAAAGAAAAAACTTCCTCCCTTTTCCAGCACCTTAAAGCTACAGGACATGAAATTAATTTTGAAGGAACCAGGTTAATCTCCAAAACTGAACACTTCAACAAGAGAATAATTATGGAAGCTATCGAAATAGAGAAACACCCCCACAACATGAATAAATGTGATGATACCTCCCACCTACCAGACATCTTGAAACCAGCCCTAATCAACAAACGAGCCCCACCCACGACCCAAGCCGTTACAACACAAAACAACAACGGACACACAGCCAGAACCAATCAGCACCAATCTACCAATCATGAAAAGACCCGAATACAACAAGACCATATATATATATATATATATATATATATATATATATATATGTATGTATGTATGTATGTATGTATGTATGTATGTATGTATGTATGCATATATATATATATGTATATATATATGTATATATATGTGTGTGTGTGTGTGTGTGTGTGTGTATATGTATATATATGTATATATATGTATATATGTGTATATATATATATATATATATATATATATATATATATATGTATATATATATACACATACACATACACACCCACACACAGACAAACACACAGACACACACACACACACACACACACATACATACTATCTAATAAAATGAATCTATGAAACTATCTAATAAAATGAAATTCAATGGTGAAAAGAGTAAGGTTTTACATTTAGGCAAGAAAAACAAAATGCACAGGTACAGTATAGGTGGTACCTTGCTCAATAGTAGTAACTGTGCGAGGGATCTTGGAGTCCTAGTGGACAACCATTTAAATATGAGCCAGCAGTGTGCAGCAGCTGCCAAAAGATCATGTGAAGTGTTAATACCACTTTATAATGCCTTGGTAAGGCCACACTTGGAATACTGCATTCAGTTTTGGTCACCACGATGTAGAAAAGATGTGGAGACTCTAGAAAGAGTGCAGAGAAGAGCAACAAAGATGATTAGGGGACGAGGCTAAAACATATGAAGAACGGTTGCAGGAACTGCGTATGTCTAGTTTACTAGAAAGAAGGACTAGGGGAGACATGATAGCAGTCTTCCAATATCTCAGGGGTTGCCACAAAGAAGAGGGAGTCAAACTATTCTCCAAGGAACCTGAGGACAGAACAAGAAGCAATGGGTGGAAACTAATCAAGGAGAGAAGCAACCTGGAACTGAGGAGAAACTTCCTGACAGTTAGAACAATTAATAAGTGGAACAGAAGTTGCCTCCAGAAGTTGTGAATGCCCCAACACTGGAAGTCTTTAAGAAGATGTTGGATAGCCATCTGTCTGAAACGGTATAGGGTTTTCTGCCTAGGCAGGGGGTTGGACTAGAAGACCTCCAAGGTCCCTTCCAACTCTGCTATTGTATTGTATTGTATTGTATTGTATTGTATTGCATTGCATTGCATTGCATTGCATTGCATTGCATTGCATTGCATTGCATTGCATTGCATTGCATTGCAATGCAATGTATGTATGTATGTATGTATGTATGTATGTATACATTTAACTTTTTTGAATCGACATTTTAAATTTATATGTAATGCATTTTATGTATATGCTATGCATGTGATACACACACACATATATCACATACATAAGATACATTAAATATAAATTTTAAATATAAATTTAAAGGTTAAATGAGAAGGAATTAAATGGCAGAGGAAGGAAGGAATGATGAAAGGAAGGAAGGAAGGATGGAAGGAAGGAAGGAATGAACTAAAGGGTAGAGGAAGGAAGGAAGGATGGAAGGATGGAAGGAAGGAAGGAAGGAAGGAACTAAAGGGCAGAAGAAGGAAGGAAGGATGGGAAGAAGGAAGGAAGGATGGATGGAAGGAAGTAAAGGGTAGAGGAAGGAAGGAAGATGGTTTTTCATAGTGAAACTGATCTTGTGATTATTTATTATCTCCTGTGGGACCAAAACAACTCAAAATTTAAAAAGGCACACAGACATTTACTTCCCTTTCCCTTTCATTGACCTTACTTGTCTTCTGCGGCTGTATAAATAATCAGGGATGCCCACAGGTTGTGGGAAAGGCGTGTGTATCAAAAAAGTCATAACAGTGATCAATCGAAGTTCCACCTCCTTTTTAATGTGCAGTGCATGATGCCGATAAAAAGAGATGCGCTTTCAGTACACAGTTGTATCGGCCATTAAAATCTTTTACACCCCACACCCCCCCATTGTCGACACCCCATTTGATGTCTCTCCCGTAGAAATTTGCTGCGATACCTGAAAACCTATGTGCTCATATGATTCATTACTGGAAAGGTCATAAAACGTGGCAAACTCACTTAACAACAGAAATTTTCGACTTTGTCATACGACAAAGACTGCCTGAATTGGCTTCTCCACCAGCTACTCTGGAAGCTCTTCCGATAACGACCTCAACCCTTTTGATAATAATTAGCAACAGTTGTCATAAGGAGGTGTCTGCTAAGGTCCTCACTCCTGCAGAGAAGATTATGTTCACCCAGAAGTTATCCAGATCTTGATCTTCACTTTTTTTGG
Organism: Natrix helvetica; assembly: GCF_964273705.1. NCBI lineage: Eukaryota > Metazoa > Chordata > Lepidosauria > Squamata > Natricidae > Natrix > Natrix helvetica. Next base: position 10,757,597 of record NC_138552.1, read on the forward strand.
GGGGGCTGGTATTTCCATGGCACCAGAAATGGAAAATTGGAACTGTTGCCTTATATTCTTCTCTCCTCCGTCCAGATGATTTGTGGACAGAGTCCAGAAAAAGAAGGGCATGTCGGTTGGCTAACTCTGCAGAGGCTGGGATATGGACTCAGAGAAAGGGAAAAAGGGATGTCTTGCTCAAGAGCCCCACAAAATCCGTAGCTTTCTCCACCATTTGGCAGATGAGGTTCTTGTGATCTAGAGTCATTTCAGGACGGCTTCATGGCTAAAAAGTCAGCAGAGAGGGACTGGAGGCTTTTAAGAAGAGGCTGCTCAGGCATTTGTCTGCAATAGTGTAAGTCAGGGCAGAGCAGGGGTGGGTTCCTGCCAGTTCTAGGCTCTTCTATAGAAGAGGCTCCACAAATCTACAGTGCCGTTTAGAACCGGTTCCAGCTCCCTCCCCCGCCTGTCCACACATCATCAAGATGAAGAGCGAGAGGAGGAATTCTGGGAGTTGAAGTCCACAAGTCTTAAAGCTGTCAAGTTTGAACACCCCTGGGGTTTTTTTTTCTAAAGGGTTAGGGGTGCAAGGGTCTTGTAACTTGACAGCTTTAAGACTTGCGTGCTTCAAATGCCAGTTTCTGAGCCAACATTTTGGTTGCTAAGCAAGAGCGTTGTTAAGAGAGTTTCACCACATTTTACAAGTTGGCCACGCCCATCCAGTCACGTGGCCGGCAAGCCACTCCCACGCAGTCACATGGTTGGCAAGCCACTCCCACAAAGCAGGCCACACCTACAGAAGAGGTTATAAAAAAAATTGAAACCCACCACTGGGGCAGAGGTGGGTTGCTCCCTGTTCAGCCCAGTTAGTGGAATTCAGGCCTAGGTCGTAGAACCGGCAGCGACCCAGGCCTGCCACGCCCATGAACCAGTTCCCTTGCTGCTGCTGGGCCGCTGCTATTTTGATTTTTAATGACCGCGTCTGCATGGCAGAGGGTTGCAGGAGGCCGTCGCAGCCCAAAACAGAGCTTGAACAGAGCCAGGTTTTGCTGGCAGGGTGCTCAGGACACTACAGGTGCCCCAGACACGAATGACATCAATTTGGCCACAGCCACACTAGCCACACCCACTCTGGTCCCTGAGGTCAAACATAACCCTGATGCGCCCCTCGATGAAATTGAGTTTGACACCCCTGGCATAAGGTCTCCTGCTTGAGCAGGGATTGAGCAACTGTCTCACTCGGCAACAGAAATTTTAGGCTCAAACATGGCCGTAAGGAAAGTACTGCCTGTATTATTCTATTATTACAGGTAGTCCTCAACTTACGACTTACAATTCAAAATTTCTGTTCCTGGGGCGGGGGGGGGGGGAAGGCAGACATTTGTGAAGTGAATTTTGTCCCATTTTAGGACCTTTCTTGCCATACTTGTTAAGTGAGTCGCTGAAGTTTTTACGTTGGTCATGCAGTTGTTAAGTGAATCTGGCTTCCCCATTGTCTTTGCTTGTCAGAAGCTCATGACAATATATATGGTCTTGTTGTATTCGGGTCTTTTCATGATTGGTAGATTGGTGCTGATTAGTGCTGGCTGTGTGTGCGTTGTTGTTTCGTGTTGTAATGGCCTGGGTGGTGGGTGGGGCTGTTGATTAGGGCTGGTTTCCAGATGTCTGGTAGGTGGGAGGTATGACCACATGACCCAGGACACTACAACCGTCATAAATATGAGTCCATTGCCAGGCGTCTGACTTTTCATCACGTGACCATGGAGATGCTGCAACAATCTTAAGTGCGAAAAAAAATGTTTGTCCGTCACTTTTTTTCAGTGCAGTTGTAACTTTGAATCCTCACTGAACAAACGGTTGTAAATTGAGGTCTACCTGTATTCTGTTTGATGTTAATAAAAGGCCACAAACTCTTTCTTTCTTCCTTCCCTCTCCTTCCTCTCTTCTCTTCTCCTCTCTTCCTTTCCTTTTCTGTTGTGGTTATCTCTTTTCATCTTTTAACTGGTGTATTTTCGGGATGGTATTCCTGCAAGCCCAATTATAATTTTATACTTGCCAATTCCCATTCCCTTTTCATCACTATTATGCCTGAACTATTTTTCTCTATGTCTCATTCTTGAATAGATACTTGTATGTTAATACTTCCTTTTCTATTTCCCCCCTCTTCCCCCCTTTTTCATTTAATAGTGGATCGTCTGAGTTCTATATCTCTCTCTTACTTTCTTTTCTAGATTTCTTTCTCTAACCAGTCATAAAATCTTCCCCCATATCTTGAAGTGCAAGTATCTCAAGGGAGTTAGGGAGTGAAGGATGAACTACAAACAGCCCTACAGTTTCTTGGCTTCCTCTTTGCCTTTTGATCTGCTTTTCAAAAACTCAGCAAAGAAGCAAAGCAGGGAATTAGAAGGAAGCCATCTGGAGAAAGGGATGATTATACTTGGGTGCAACTCGGCGAGAGCATAAAATTGCCGCAGTCATCTAAAAATAAGCAAGGCACCCTGACAATCTGCAAAGCCACTTCAGATGTCGATGGCAGCCGCGTCTTAACAACTGGGCATTCCATGCCAAGTTCCACATGGCACGACCATGCGACATGGCCCCATGCCCAGCGGGGAGCTAAACAAATAACCAGAGCATATTTTAACTTCTACCTGAATTCTTTAGAACTCTGGTCAGCTTTTCGATGCCTCTCTGCTCCTGACTCAGAGATTCAGTAATGGATGGAAAGCACTCTCGACACCACTGCTTTCAAAACCTCAAAGGGGAAAAAAAATCAAAGCTTTCTTGGACATGTTGCTATGGAACTGGACATTGCTATTTTCCAACAGAGAAACCTCAAATGGGGAGAGTGAAATTTGAACTCAAAACGAGATGTATCTATTAATTTAGTATGGTTTGCTTTCCACTGCAGGTGTTAATTTACCAAGCCGCTTTGATGGTTGTAATTTTTTTTTTTTAATAATCCCTGGGTGATCTTGGGAGGAATGGCCAATCTATTGAGCTTGAACTCAACAGACGTTTTTTTTTTTTAATGTAGTGTCACAGACTATGTTTTTGCAAGTCACGTCTACTTGACTTTGCAAATCACGTAGTTTCTCCACAGTTGTGTTGCTTAGTCTTTGTGGACTTCAGTTCCCAGAATTCCTCACCCTGCCAGTTCTGGGAATTGTAGTCCACTCTTCTTAAACACTTGTTTCCAGAAGTTGTGGGTGTGCCAATACTGGAGGGTTTTAAGAGAAGATCAGATAACCATTTGTCTAAAATGGTATAGGTGTCAGGGTTCCAAATAGCATCCAAAAGTAAATCAGAATCCAAGGCAAAGTATTGCTCAAAGTTCCAATTTATTAAGAGAGCCGTATTGGCACATCTGGGAAAACCTGAATCTGAAAGCTTCCCAGTTTTCCCCACCCAGTTGAAAGTTCAAGATCTTGCTCCCACACTCCAATGGTCCAATCTTCCACTACCATCCAGTTCCGGTCAGGTGCAGAGGTGCAAAGACAAAAGATGACCTTGGCTTTCTAGAAAGGAATTTTGTTATGGCTACATAGCATCTCACTCCTGCAATCCCCCTCCCATTTTCCCACAATAGAAAATGCATAGTAGAATAATAGAAAGTGTGGCAAGCCAAAGATCCAAAAGAAAAGATGGCTGCAGGCCTGACAATAGGCTTGAGCAGGGGGTTGGACTAGAAGATCTCCAAGGTCCCTTCCAACTCTGTTATTCTGGTTAAAAAGATCGTCATGAACTCTGCTCTCAAATTATCTCCTCTCCTTACAGTACAGTTGAGCTCAAGCAGGCTAAAGAGATCTGGTTTCCACCTAAATTTGTTCTCCATCATCTCCATCTCCACAACCAGGAGAGCTTCACTGGGCCATTTTTGGGTGCTCTGGGTCAAAAGCCTCCACAAAGCGGGTTTTGCAATGTGCTGAGTAGAACAGAATTATTCAAGGTGAAGGACGCTTTATTATCAACCATCATAATTCAGGGCATTGGAATGTCATATCTTTGTGTCTGTTGGTATCTTTGTGTTCAAGAGACAGAGTGCTACCTTTGTTATTGTTCTAGAGATATTTTTGGTGAGGCGGGGAGGCTCACGGTGTGCTTGAGAGGAAAAATGTGAGACAACCTGACATTCCAGCGAGGCAATGATTTGGTCTCAAGCGCTGAGTTATTTTCTCTTCTAGCTTTCTTTTCAAGTGGGGGTTTCCCACTCAGTCCAGTTCTTCAGCCAGCCTAGAAGATTGGCTCCAGACTAGAAGGATCTCTGGGCAAAGGTGCCTCCTGGCTTGTCTCATTCCTTGGTGGCTTCTAAGGGGCCTCACCAGCGGCATCAGGCAATGAGAGCTAGAGTGGATTTGAGTTCCCTCTATGCAGCTGTCATTGGAGCATTGGAGCAGAAGATGATCTCCATGGTAAGACAACCTCCACTCAAAGGAGGACCAAGAAGGAAGAGTTTTTGAAACTCCTCCCAACCTATGACTTCTGGTTGCCAGAAGACAGAGCAGAGACATTGCTCATCTGGCTGGTATTTTTCTCAGGCCATCATTTTGCCCTGCTGAGAATAAATCCAGCTATTTTTCACGTCTGTTGTTCCCTCTATGTATACTCTGGACTGGGACTTGGGAGTGATGGGGTAGGATTTTCTGGCTAAAAAAATGCCTATTTTTTCTTTCTAAAAATTTTTCAGCAGGGGTGCAGTAAAACTAAATAGAAAGAGAAAAAGAAAGCAAGTGAAAGAGAAAGAAAGAAAAGAAAATATAAGAAAGAAAATGAATGAAAAAGAAAGAAAAAAAGAAAGAAAAATAAAGAAAGAAAAAATAAAGGGAGAAAGCAAAAGGAAGAAAGAGAGAGAGAGAAAGAAAAAAGAAAGAGAATGAAAGAAAGTGAATTAAAGATAAAGAAAAAAGAAAAAAAGAAAGGGAAAAGAAAGAAAGAAAGAAAAAAGGAAAAAGGAAAAAAGAAAAAAAAGAAAAAAGATAAAGGAAAAAAGATAAAAAGGAAAAAATAAAACAAAATTCTGCCTTCCACCCTTCTCTCTATCAAGTAATTCTCTCATCTTAACCTCAGTAACAGTAACAGAGTTGGGAGGGATCTTGGAGGTCATCTAGTCCAACCCCCTGCTCACAGGGGATTTGAACCGCCAAACTGCCGATCTTTCTGATCGACAAGCTCAGTGTCTTAGCCACTGAGCCTAACTTGTGTCATAATAAGAAAAGTGCTGGGCTTTGATTGTACTGTTATGGCCACCATCTTGAGTTCTTTGACTCCCCCCCCCCCGTAGACCCCCTCTAAATTGGGAGTTGGCGTTTTAAAGCTGTAGGAGATGTTCTCCCTTTCCATGTGTTTTCCCTGAAAAAGGTGCTAAACAGGCATTCACTGATATAATGAAGTCTGTCTTAGTTGATAGAATGATGGGAGGGGAGCAAGAACCAGATCTTTAGGAGGAAGCCCTGCAATTGAGAGAAGGGGGCAGAAGCAGAGGAGGAAGGTATCCAAGAAAAATGAAGACCACTTTCCTTCTGAAGAAACTTAGTTCACACCAAGCAACTTAGTTTATACCTGGATGGCTGGGGAATTCTGGGAGCTGAAATCGACTCATCTTAAAATTGCTCAGGTTGAGAAATCCTACTGATGGATGCACAGATTTGATTTTTAATTCTCTTACAATTTCAGAACTCTCTTCGATTATAGAGTCACTATAAAGCCCATCACGGAATTAAACTTCCTTCTAATCCAAAGTGGAAAAAAAATTAAAGCTCACTTTGGAGAACAATAACTCCAACAACCAGGAGCCTCTCCCTACATGATCTAACAGTCTAGGCCAGGGGGACCAAACTCAAGGCACGTGGGCCAGATCTGGCCTGCAAAGTGCTTAAATCTGGCCTGTGGGGTCGCCCTGGAAACAGTGACGGACTGGCGCGTGGTGCCTCTGCGCAGCCCTCCCGAGCTCCGTTTTGGGCCACAACAGCCTCCTGCAGCCCTCTGCCAGCAAAAACGGAGCTTGGGGAAGCCCCAAGTGGCCTGCCCAGGAGGGATGAAATCCAGCAGGTTCTGACAGGTTCTGTAGAACCGGTAGCATAAATTTTGAGTAGTTCGGAGAACCAGCAAATGCCAACACTGGCTGGCCCCAGAATAGGGTGGGAATGGAGATTTTGCAGTATCCTTCCCCTGCCGTGCCCACCAAGCCGTGCCCACCAAGCCACACCACACTCACCAAACCACGTCCACAGAACGGGTAGTTAAAAAAAATGAATTTCACCACTGCCGCCTGGACTACATTTTCACTGGCAGAGGGCTGCAGGAGGCCATCGTGCCCAAAAATGGAGCCTCAACGAGGGGCAACCACCCTGGCCACGCCCAACCCCAGCCCCCTGAGGTCAAACACACAACCCTGATGTGGCCCTCAATGAAATCAAGTTTGACACCCCTGGTCTAGGCTGATTGCCCCTGGATTCGTTTCAGAGGCAGAGGAGGGAAGAATGCAGATGTTTAAAACCTCTTCAGGAAGGAGTAAATGAGTAATTGGAGTTGAGCACCTGAAGATGCAAAGATAGTGACGTGTAGAACCCAAATTTGAAATGTTTCCTTTTCTTTTCTTTTTTTTAAATGTTGTTTGGCAATTTGCCAGATCCCAGCACAGAACATGTTACCAAGCCACCTGTGAGTTGAATATGAATAATTAAATTTAGTTTTATTTGTCAGATGTTGGAAGTACATAATTAGTATTTATTCCTTGGCTCGACTCCTGGAACAGTTAACTGCCCTTTTGGTTTAGTTCCAAAGCAAACCTAACCTAACTTTTGCTTAGAATTACACAGCCATTAAAATAGGAGGCATCTCAGAGGTCACCTAGTCTAGCCCCCTCTCACTGTAGGGGCTGTGAGGGGCTATATTTCTCATAGGTGAACTTCCAGCCATGGAAAACTCATGCTTTCATGTGGCAATCTGTTCTGCTGGTTAACAGCTTGCACAGTTAGGATGCTCCTCCTGACATGAAGCCTTAACTCCTTCCTTGTAGTTTTGACACACTGTTCTTGTCCTTCTCTTTTGTAGAAGTCACAGAGTGTACATTTTACTGCTGTGATCTGTAATCACCTTGCTTAAAGGATGGGAAACCCATCATACTCCAGATGTGGCTGAAAACCCATTCCAAGAGGAGGAAGGTGTGGTGAATATAGGTAGTCCTTATGACCACAATTGAGCCTAATATTTCTGTTGCTGAGACAGTTAATTGAGTTTTGCCCCATTTTACAATCTTTATTGCCATAATTATTAAGTAGATCACTGTGGTTGTTAGTAACACAGTTGTTAAGTGAATCTGGCTTTCCCCATTGACTTTGGAAAACGTGATCCCATGATTCTGGGACACTACAACTCTCGTAAATATGAGCTAGTTGCCAAGTGTCTGAATTTTGATTATAGGACCAAGGGGATACTGCAACGGTTGTAAGTGTGAAAAATGGACTTAAGTCACTTTTTCAAGTATCGTAACTTCAAACATTCACCAAACGAACTGTCATAGGTCGAGGACTATCTATGTTTTCCACTTTGAGTTATTTGGACAAAATAATAAAGGCGGGATACAAATAAATAAAATGTTGAGACATTATAATTCAGCAAAATTAACCTCTGACCTCAAAGGGGCAGAACAGAACTTCAGCTTTTGAATCCCTATTTCCAAGGATGAGGAAAAATAAATTTCAGTTCTCACAATTTGCTTCCTCCACATTCCCAGTTCATGTTCTGACTCAGGCTTCCTTAAAAAGCAAAAAGCAGAGTCTTGGTCCCAGCAAAATCCCTTTTATTTACATGACTGTGAATTACTTTCATTCCGCTAGGCTTAGCAAACAGTCTTTCAGAGGAATATTTATCAACACAGACCTTATCTCGTTTGGAGAGCTGCCAAATAACTAGTTTCCAAGCGCAGGGCAAGGCATAACTTATAGAGTCTCTTATAGTCACAAACAGAACTTTCCGCTCTTGAAACGACTGAAGGAACGAATTGTTTCCTGCAAAAGCCCTCTCCCCGTTCGCTCCTCTTTTGTTTCCTATGGGAGGGGCCAATAACCTCCAAGGTGTGGCTTTACTCCCAAGTCGACCCTGCTTTCTTAGTTGTTCTTGTCTTCTGGCAGCTCTGCGCAGGCTCACACTGGGAACAGGCTCCAGGTGTTCCTCTGCCTCACTGCTGTCTAGCTCCCTCTCTGCCTCCAACGCAGAGCCCTCATCTGAGCTTTCCTCAGCCCTCAGGACTGGCCCATGTTCCTCCCCAACCTCCTCACTGTCCGACTGTTGCCAGCTCTGCTGGCCGCTGGCGGCCAGGACAGTTCATTAACATCGTCTGTTAAATGCTGTAGGATATCCAGACATAATTGAAACCTGAGTTGCTTATTCTTTTGGCCTGATGGCTTCAGATAGTTTGATCATTATATAAGGCCTCTGGTGTGCTTTATTCATCATAATGAGTGGGAATGCTAATGAGGAACTAATGAGCCTCTCTTCGTGTTGCTTCTAGAAGCTAATTAGTTAAATTTCCTGACTCTTCTGATTAACAGCCCAGACCCCAAGTCACATCTTTTCTGATGCCATCAAGCAGCTGCTTCAGACAGAAAATTATGTTAAATACATTAAGATGAATTGAACATAAAGTGCTATATTCACACAGCCCTACCCACAAAAAAGGCAGTAATTAATATTTTAAATTCAGCTAAGGAACAGGCTATTGTTAAACAGAGAAGGTTTGCTCTACGGAGCTCATGCTGGCTTCATTTTGGCCTCTGGTGAAAACCTCTCTAAATTTTTTAAATTGACTGACACTGTTTTTGATTTTGAGCACCTGCCTTGTTCTTCCCCGTTTATGCGGTGTTTTCATTTTAAATGTTATTTCGTTTTAGTGTAAATGTTTTTATTCCGATTGTATTTTGGGGGTGGGGGTGGATTGTATTGGAAACAACCCAGAGCGTTTCATCTATTGGGCAGTTTAAACTTGAAACATTTAATACAGAAATAAAATCGAGCTTTTATGGGTCCTTTGCAGAAAAGAGATCCTGATCGATTGTCATGGTTACTTTATTTTTGTATTTGTTGCTATTATCCATTGGTCAGATAGCCTTTGAAGTTTTTTAATGGTTATTTTAAAAGGGCTGGTTCATCGCTGTCCAAAGTGAATCAGGGGAAAAATAAACTTGACTTCAGGCTGCTGAACAATACAGGAAAATATTTATGAAAGTTTCTATATCTTTCCAAGGACAATCACCCTAAACGATGGTTGTAAAGTGATCATAAATGACTCATCATTCAGCCCGTTGAATTTAGATCTAGAGATAGATTACCAGATGCTTGGGAGCAGCTAAAATAACCATCTTAAGTAGTTTTCCTGGTCCCTAATAAAATCAAGACAAATAAAAGTAAACCGGAGAGCAAAAATCATGGACATCAGTTGTAGAGGATCATCTATCTATGTGAAAAGCAAAAATAAATGTCCCTGGTGAATATTCTCTTGGCCTCTGACAGAAAGCCACTTGAAGAGACTAGAAACATTTGAAATGTGAATTTACAGGTGGCTGTTACATATAAACTGGGTGGACAAAATCAGAAATGAGGAGGTGATAAGCCGCCTGGGAAAGCCAAGGGAAATCAACAACAAAACCATTAAAAAGCGGAAGTTAGAATATTTTGGACATGTGATGTGACACTGGAAAAATAGGCCATACCACTTAATCCTCCAGGGAAAGCTTGAAGGCAAATGAGGTCCAGGCAGAAGAAGAACACCATGGCTTCAAAATCTAAGGGACTGGTTTGGAGAAAACTCAGCAGCACTTTTTCGTGCGGCTGCTGATAAAAAAAGGATCGCCAACAGGACACCAACATCTGATTATGGATATGGCACAAGAAGAAGATGAATATTCTGTGCGGCCAGATAATATATGGAAAGATCAAATAACTCTAATTAATTAGAAAATGACTGACCAAAACCTTACATGGACATGTTTCTGAATTAAACAGAAAAGATATTACTACACCCTGAGTGCCAGAACTGTAACCCCGTTTTCAATTATTAAAAAAACCCACAATTGTAAGTATCTCAAAAGGAAATCTCAACTAATCAGCAAGAAAATATACCGTAAACATGTTGAAAGTTACATTGTAGGATTAAAACTCAGAATCCAAATAGAGATACTAGATTAGCAACAGAGGCACAATTTTAACATAGAGTACTTGGACTCCAGCAGGAATAAATGTTCCAGATTAAGAAAGGACAATGTATTTTTCATTTCAATTGCAATCCTTTCTGTAGGCCCTAGCACTATTTAATTTGGTTACAAAGGGGCTTAGAAGACTAAAAGAAGGAATAGGCGTGATATGAGAGCTGTCTTCCAATATCTAAGAGGCAACCACAAAGAAGAGGGGATCAACCTATTCTCCAAACCATCAGAAGGCAAAGAAGAAACAATGGATGGAAACTAATCAGAACAGAATAACAGAGTTGGAAGGGACCGTGGAGGTCTTCTAGTCCAACCCTCTGCTTAGGCAGGAAACCCAATACCACTTCAGACAGATGGTTACCCAACATCTTCTTTAAAACTTCCAATGTTGGAGCATTTACAACTTCTGGAGGCAAGTTGTTCCACTGATTAATTGTTTCTGTCAGGAAATTTTGCCTTAGTTCTAGGTTGCTTCTCTCCAGTGGTGGGTCCCGGCGGCGTCCACATGGGCACATGGGTCTTACCGCCCAGCAACGCCTCCACGAACCTCCGCGATGCTCCAGCTGCTCGGCGGAGCATCACGCAGGCGCTGTACACGCCATGCGCGGAAGCACCAAAGACTTTAAAGACAGGTAAGGAGCTCGGGCAGGCAGGTGGGCCCTCTGGAGCACCATACTGGAATGGTATGCGGTGCTCTGGGCAGGCTCCGGTACGCCTTTACCGGGGCATACCTCCTGCAACCCACCACTTTTTCTCTCCTTGATTAGTTTCCACCCATTGCTTCTTGTTCTACTCTCAGGTGCTTTGGAGAATTGCTTGACTCCCTCTTCTTTGTGGCAACCCCCGAGATATCGGAAGACTGCTATCATGTCTCCCCTAGTCCTTCTTTTCATCAAACTAGACATACCCAGTTCACTGATTCACTGAATAACTGTGGCAAAAGAGTTCATTAAAGAGACAAAACTCACTTAACAATTATCTCACTTAGATCCATTGTGGTCATAAGTCGAGGATTAACTGTGTAGCTAAAAACAGGAGAGCATATATGAGCAAAAACAGTTTGAACCAAAGTTTCTTCTTTGTTACCATGCTCAGTTTTCAGACAATATTATTTTCTGCTCTTTTCAATAGGTCTATTCAAGTGAAAAATGAATGCTATTTTCTTAATGTTTTGCTATTACTGGTAGTAAAATCTCACAGCTGGTAAAACTCATGGGATTAATTTCTTCCGTTGCACCGTTGTGTACAGTATAGCCTGCCAAAAGTGGACATTGGAATGATTCAAGTATTCATTGGAATCCTAGAGTTGGAAGGGACTCCAGAGGTCATCAAGACCACTCTCTTCTTTCTGAGAGAAATTCAGTTAAAACATTTCTGAGAAATGGCTATCCGATTTCATCTGGAACAAAATAAAGGAAAATTCATCACCACTTTGGGTCACTGATTTCATTGCCATGCTGTTCTTATGTCTAGTGTAGGAGGTTAGCACCTACCCTCTAGAAGAATGAAATATCCTAGGAAATATTGAGAAGGCAGAATATTATATTTCCCTGGATGGGAAGTGGAGAAACATGTTTTTAGGCAGGAAACAGACGCACTCTTAATAGCCCCCACCTTTGTCAATGGGCCATTAAAATGCCTGAGCCAATCTATTCTACATAACAAAGATCTCCCTCCTTCAGCTCCAGGGTGATGGGATTAAGGCATGATCGTATTAACCCTTTACCCTTCTCACCACAGGGCACCTGGGCAGAAGCAATGCTCAACCAAACTTGGACTCAAAACACAGCCTAGAGATTTGCCCCTGCATGGCCCCATGGGAGTCTGACAACCAATCAGAATACATTTCTTACACAGGAACAGGAAACAGAGAGGTGGGGCTGAACAGAGAATATAAAAAACTCAAAAACTCTCGGCAAGCTTCTGTCAGGCCTGCAACCATATTCTTCTTGGATCTTTGGACTGCCACACTTTCTATTCTTCTATTATGCCTTTTCCGTTGTGGGAAAATGGGAGGTGGGATTGTACAGAGTTAGATGCTATGTAGCCATAACAAAATTCCTTCTAGAAAGCGAAGGTCATCCTTTGTCTCTACACCTCTGCACCTGACCAGAACTGGATGGGTGGAACTGCCAGCATGGCAGTGGAAGATTGGACCATGTAATGGACTTGTGCGTGTGGAGGCAAGATCTTGAACTTTCAACTGGGTGGGGAAAACCGGGAAGCTTTCAGATTTGGGTTTTACCAGATGTGCCAACATGGCTCTCTTCATAAATTGGAACTTTGAGCAATACTTTGCCTTGGACTCTGATTTACTTTTGGATGTTATTTGGAACCCTGACATTAAACCGAATCTCCCTTAAAATACTTCACTAGATACCACGAAATTCAGGGTGTTGTCCAAGGTCCTGAGCCCCAGCACCAACCCGAGCTCAGGTGGCGGAAAGACTCAAGGTAGATGAAGGAGGAGGAGAAGCCCAAAGAGAAAGCAATAGATTTCTGATTTAATTTTGGATGCCATTTGAAACTCTGGCATTTCTTTTTCTTCTTCACCCAACATCTTGAAGCATGTGATCAGCTTTTTCATCAGGACCTCAAGCCATGTGATCCTGTCCACCATTAAAATCATCTTTCCAAGCAACCTCCATGTTTCCAGTGTCTTTTCCCCCACTTGGAACTGAACCCAGAAGGACATTTCTTCCAACACCAGGAACTATTTTTTTAAAAAATAAAATATCCCATTGAGATGTGACAATGACTTGCTAGCACATACAGGTAGTTACTCAAAATGATCAGTCTTGGGTTTCTAGGCCTAACTCTTCTGAGAAGCACCAATGTGTGGAGCATGTGACATCCTCCTGTACCTTTGTAGGAAGTTAGCACACACACACACACCCCGGGAAATATTGAAAAGGCAGACTCACTCTTAATAGACCCACTCTCCTCAACGGGCCATTAAAAATGCCTAAGCCAATCTATTCTACATAACAGAGTTTCCCCACCTTCAACTCCAGGGTGATGGGATTAAGGCATGATAGTATTATCCCTTTACCCATCTCACCACAGGGCACCTGGGAAGAAGCAATGCTCAACCAAACTTGGACTTGAGACAGCCTACAGAGTTGTCACTGCATGGACTCAACCAATCAACCAATCAGAATACATTTCTTACACAGGAACAGGAAACAGAGAGGTGGGGCTGAACAGAGAGTATAACAAACTCAGGTACTCTCAGCAAGCCCCTTTTTTGCTCTGTTCTTCTTCACCCAACATCTGGAAGCATGTGATCCCTCTTTTCTGTTCAAGACTCAAGCCATGTCGTCCTGTCCACCATTAAACCATCTTTCCCAGCAGCCTCCGTGTCTCCAGTGTCTTTTCCCCCACTTGGAGCTGACCCCAGAAGGACATTTCTTCCAACACCTTCCTCTCCCTTCCCAGTTCTTGAGAAGGGTGCACCAAGGACAAAAATGCACATAAGCAGCATCTTTACCAAATTGCTTAAGTCACCCTAAAATTTGGCACTCCAACCACTGTTTACTCAGCCCTAACCTAGACCAGACCCGTCTCTTTAACCACCCCTATTGTTTTTTCTTCAAAATGAAACAAGGCAGGACTTCGTAGAATTTAAAGAACCTGATAAGGGACTGAACCACCCGTCCTTAATATTTGGATAGCCACTCCCAAACTCCAGTTTTAGTTTTGAAATATCCTGTCTCCAAAATGCAAATATTTTACCCTTCTGTGGATCTTTATTTATATCTGGCAGGGGAGGATTTTGGAATTTTGTTCCATGGTCTGTCAAGGCGGTTAGGCAGTTGAAACTGATCTGTATCGTCTTTGCAAAAGACAATTGATTCATACATTGTTCTTGCAATACGAAGAAGGGGTAGGATTGCTTTCCACTCATAACATTTGGGTTTATCCAACTGGCAAGCTGCAATTATCAGCCCTGTTAGGAGAGAGGTCCCCAAATTGCAAATTAAATCATAGGAAGCCACATCTCAATGGAATATTTTATTTTTTAAAAAATAGTTCCTAGCCGTAAGAAAAGCATGACAATGAATTCAGTGACCCAGAGTGGCGATGAATTTCCCCTTTTTCTCCCCAGTTGGGTTCCAGGTGAAATCAGATAGCCATTTCTCAGAAAAGTTTTAATTGAATTTCTCTCCTAAAGAACAGATTGGTCTTGATGACCTCCAGAGTCCTTTCTAACTCTAGAATTCCAATGAATGCTTGAATCATTTCAACGTCCACTTTTGGCAGGCTATACTGAATACAATGGTGCAACGGAAGAAATTCATCCCACGAGTTTTACCGGCGATGAGATTTTACTACCGGTAATTGCAAAACACTAAGAAAATAAAATTCATCTTTCATTTAAACAGACCTATTGAAAAGAGAAGAAAATAATAATATCTGAAAACTGATCATACCAACAAAGACGAAGCGTAAAGAAACTTGGTTCAAACTGTTTTGGCTCCTATATTTTCTCCTGGTTTTAGCTACATAGGTAATCCTCGACTTATGACCACAATGGAGCCAAACCTTTCTGTTGCTAAGTGAGACAATTGTTAAGTGAGTTTTCTCTCTTTCATGACCTCCTTTGCCACAGTTATTCAGTGAATCCCTGCAGTTGTTAAGTTAGTAACACGCTTGTTAAGTGAATCTCGCTTCCCTATTGACTTTGCTTGTCAATAAAGATAATTAGGGGACTGGAGGCTAAAACATATGAGGAACGGTTGCTGGAACTGGGTATATGTAGTTTGATAAAAAGAAGGACTAGGGCAGACATGATGGAAGTATTCCAATATTTGAGGGGCTGCCACAAAGAACAGGGAGTCTTCTTTTTGGCAGCCCAAAGCACCTGAAGGCAGGACAAGAAGCAATGGGTGGAAATTAATCAAGGAGAGAAGCAACCTAGAACTAAGGAGAAATTTCCTGACAATTAGAAACAATTAATCAGTGGAACAACTTGCCTCCAGAAGTTGTGAATTCTCCAACACTGGAAGTTTTTAAGAAGAGATTAGATAACTATTTGTCTGAAGTGGTGTAAGGTTTCCTGCCTACACAGGAGGGTTGGACTAGAAGACCTCCAAGGTCCCTTCCAACTCTGTGATTCTATTCTATTCTATTTTGTTCTGTTCTATTCTATGTCACTTTTTTTCAGTGCTGTTGTAACTTTGAATGGTCACGAAATGAACTGTTGTAATTTGAGGACTACCTATACATCTATGTAAAAAGAGAGGAAAAACGATACCACGAAGCCTTGTGGCTCCTTTCTGTGTTTTCTCTAAACCATCCCAACTGAGACTGAGAGAAAGATGAACTTGGACACAGCTCAAAAGATCGGTGACTTTGCAAAACATACAGGCCAATCCAGGGTAGGATCTCACTTTGTTTGGAAAGAGAAATTGTAATTATTTTGCCAGTTTAAATTTCTCACGCTGTATCATTTCACCGCTCACCCTCTTCTGTTGTTCTGGTATGTTGCATCTCTGTATATTCACCCTGAGGCGGTTCTAAATACAATAATTTTAACGTGATGAAATTGGCCCCAGCCCTAAATTGCTGTTACTTCCCGTTATCCCGCCCACTCAAAACATATGAGTTGAAGCCAGAAACATTTCTGCTAGGAATTCTACCTGAAATTTATAATAAAGAGAATGTATATTTAATCCTTTATGTATTAACCCCAGCTAGAATTGCATTTGCACAACATTGGAAAAGTGTAGAGATTCCTATTGATGAGAAGGGGGTAAGGAAAATATTAGAATGTGCAGAAATGAACAGATTAACACTAGCAATTAAGGAGAAAGAGCAAACTGAATACGATATGATTTGGGAAGTATTTTACCAATGGTTGGAGAGAGAAAAAGGAGTTTGGAAATGAAGAAAGCTAAAAAATAAGTAGGTACATTTAGAGATATAAATAAGGTGAAAACTGTTAGTATGTGTATGATGAGAATAATGAAGTTTAATGTTGATATGATATTATTGCTAGAAGATATTAAGGGGGAAAAAGGAGAGTTCCATAACGTTTAAATGCTCAATATATTATAATACTAAACTTAGGGAAATAATGTTAATATGAATGTGAAAGATGTTGGAACGATGTTGCAAAGAGATGTTTGTGCCCAGACGACACACTGCTTAAGGAAAGATGGAATGTTTATTCTTGTAACTAAATAATAATAATATTTTTTTATTAAAAAAAACATATGAGGCCAAGGTTTTAATTTCTTTCTTTTTCTTTTTTTTTAAAGATCAGATCAGGCTGATGCAGAAATCCAGTGGGTGTGTCTATTCTGTAAAAGTGGGATTCACTGGATCTCTTTTTTGGGGGGAGAGGGAGTCCCCGATTTCCAAGACGCCTTTAGTGTAACTTGAATGTTACATTCCCATGACCTCTGAAAGTGTTTCTGAAAGGTTACAGCTGGTCAGAAAGTTACCTTTGTCCGAAGAACAGTTGGCAGGGTGATGCAGGACAAAGCAGAGCCAGAAAAAAAAATTCAAAGTGGAGAAGACAAATCTGTGCAATATAAAGAAAAGAAGAAATTAAGAATTTAGATGTTTGTTACCACACAAATGAGAATTAGTTTTAAAATCCTTGTTTTTCTTTTCTTTCCTTTTTTTTTTAAAACAGGCTGGAGCTGGTAATGTGCATAACAATCACGGCAATTAATTTACCGTGTTAAATGTAAAGTAAAAGCTGCATTTGAAAGCCTAGTGCTGTGTCTATAGCAACACAAATCCATGGGTTGGGAAATGCCCCCCCAAAAAAACCCTGAATGGCTAAATAAATGCTTGTACCAGCTGTGATTTCTAAAAAGAAGACATCTAGGATGTATACCAAAAATACAGGATGCACTTTGGATCTGATCTCATTAGGCCAAATTGCATTTATCATTAGAAACCACATCAATAGCAACTACATGTTCAACAACATGATTTCTATATAATGGGCATTTCCTCTGATCCTAAGGTTTAAATTCCTTCTCTATTAAAATACTTATGAAATTCAGTTTTCCAGGCTTGGTGTTCACCGTAGAGAGAAAATTCCCATTCAGTACAGTTAGTCCTTGACTTACGACTAGAATATAGGTTGTAAGTTGTTGCAGTCGTAACTTGAGGTATAATTTTGGTTGTAAATTGTGGTCGTAAGTAAGTTGTTGTACTTGTAAGTTGTGGTATAATTTTGGTTGTAAGTTGTTGTGGTTGTAAGTTGAGGTATAATTTTAGTTGAAAGTTGCGGTATAATTTTGCCCGTAAATTGAGATATAATTTTGGCTGTAAATTGTGGTCGTGAGTAAGCAGTTGCAGGTGTAAGTTGAGGTATAATTTTGGTTATACCGGTAAGTTGTTGTGGTTGTAAGTCGAGGTACCGCATGACTGGACTTAATTTTCCACCATTTTTATGATAGTGGTAAAGTGAGTCCCTGTATTGTTAAGTGAATCACATGGTTGCTAAATGATCCATATGATTGATACGCAAATCCATTTTCCCTAATGGACCGTTTTTGCCCGAAACTGGCAAAATATGCTGGAAGTTGCCAAAATCTGTCACAAACTGTGGTCACAGAATGCTACAACTAGTTGTAAATGCAGACTGGTTGCAAAGCACCTGAAATGCAACCACATAATTGAAGGGGGAGGGAACAGCGGTCATAAATCTGAGGACAAGTTATAAGTAGAGAAGCAACTTAGAACTGAGGAGAAACTTCCTGACAGTTAGAACAATTAATCAGTGGAACAGAAGTTGCCTCCAGAAGTACAATACAATACAATACAATAGTAGAGTTGGAAGGGACCTTGGAGGTCTTCTAGTCCAACCCCCTGCCTAGGCAGGAAACCCTATACCGTTTCAGACAAATAGCTATCCAACATCTTCTTAAAGACTTCCAGTGTTGGGGCATTCACAACTTCTGGAGGCAAGCTGTTCCACTGATTAATTGTTCTCACTGTCAGGAAATTTCTCCTCAGTTCTAAGTTGCTTCTCTCCTTGATTAGTTTCCACCCATTGCTTCTTGTTCTACCCTCAGGTGCTTTGGAGAATAGTTTGACTCCCTCTTCTTTGTGGCAACCTCTGAGATATTGGAATAATGCTATCATGTCTCCCCTAGTCCTTCTTTCTCTTAAGCTAAACATACCCAGTTCCTGCAACCGTTCTTCATATGTTTTAGTCTCCAGTCCCCTAATCATCTTTGTTGCTCTTCTCTGCACTCTTTCTAGAGTCTCCACATCTTTTTTACATCGTGGCGACCAGAACTGAATGCAGTATTCCAAGTGTGGCCTTACCAAGGCATTATAAAGTGGTATTAACACTTCACGTGATCTTGATTCTATCCCTCTGTTGATGCAGCCTAGAACTGTGTTGGCTTTTTTGGCAGCTGCTGCACACTGCTGGCTCATATTTAAATGGTTGTCCACTAGGACTCCAAGATCCCTTTCACAGTTACTACTACTGAGTAAGGTATCACCTATACTGTACCTGTGCATTCCGTTTTTGTTGCCTAAATGTAGAACCTTACTCTTTTCACCATTGAATTTCATTTTATTAGATAGTGCCCAATGTTCAAGTTTGTCAAGATCCTTCTGTATCTTAAGCCTATCTTCTGGAGTGTTGGCTATTCCTGCCAGCTTGGTATCATCTGCAAATTTGATGAGTTCCCCATTTATTCCCTCATCCAAATCATTGATGAAGATGTTGAAGAGTACTGGGCCTAAAACAGAGCCTTGGGGTACTCCACTGCATACTTCCCTCCATGTAGATGCAGTTCCATTGAGAACTACACGTTGAGTGCGGTTGGTCAGCCAGTTACCAATCCATCTGGTGGTGATGCTGTCTAACCCACATTCTTCTACTTTATCTAGTAGTAGGTTATGGTCTACCTTATCAAAAGCCTTACTGAAGTCCAAGTAAACTATATCAACGGCATTCCTCTGGTCCACTAATTTTGTCACATTATCAAAGAATGCAATAAGATTAGTCTGGCATGATCTGTTTTTGACAAATCCATGTTGGCTTTTGGCTATTACTTTGTTTGCTTCTAGGTGTTCGCAAATTCGTTGCTTGATTATTTTTTCCAGAATCTTTCCTGGTATTGAGGTTAGGCTGATAGGTCTGTAGTTTCCTGGATCTAATTTTTTCCCTTTTTTGAAGATGGGAACCACATCAGCTCTTTTCCAGTCCTCTGGTAGTTCCCCGGTGTTCCAGGATCTCTGAAAGATATAATTCAGTGGTTCTGAGATCTCGTCTGCTAGTTCCTTCAGAACTCTGGGGTGTAATCCATCCGGTCCTGGTGATTTGAACTCATCTAGGGTAGACAGGTGCTCACTTACCATTTTCTTCCCTATTTCAATTTGTGTTCCTAATTTTGTGGTGCTGCTTTTGATAGGTTGGACTGTTTTATCCCTTTGTGTAAAGACAGATGCAAAACATGAGTTAAATAGTTCTGCTTTCTCCCTGTTGCTTGTCACCTTCTTGCCACTTTCTCCTAGCAATGGACCAATTGTTTCCTTAACTTTTTTCTTGTTTTTAACATGTTGGAAGAAGCTTTTTTTGTTAATTTTTACTTTTGTGGCAAGCCTTTCTTCATTGTGAGCCTTAGCTTTCCTCACTTCATCTTTACAGGCTCGGGCTATTTGCTGATATTCTGCCTTAGTTATGTCCCCCTCCTTCCACTTTTTATACTTACTTTTTTTGTCTTTCAGTTTGTCAGATAGTTGTTTATGCAGCCATGCTGGTTTCTTTTGGGAGCTGTTGTTTTTCTTCTTCATTGGTATTGTGTTAGACTGGGCTTTTCTAATCTCATTTTTCAAAATTTCCCAAGCTTCTTGAGTTGTTTTCCCCTCGAGGATTCTCATCCATGGAATTTTTCCCAAGCTCTCTCTAAGTTTATTGAAATTAGCTTTCTTAAAGTCCAAGACTCTAGTTTGACTTTGTTCTACTACTTGTGTTTGGATAATGTTGAATTCCAATATTGCATGGTCACTTGCCCCCAGGGTTCCTATGACTTCAACACCTTCTATCATTTCCTCTCTGTTAGTGAGAATTAAGTCCAGTATGGCTGATCCCCTTGTTTCCTTCTCTACTTTTTGGAAAACAAAGTTGTCTGCTAGGTTTGTTAGGAACCTGTTGGATCTTCCACTTGGTGCAGAGTTTGTTTCCCAGTTGATGTCAGGGTAGTTAAAATCTCCCATTACTATTGTGGTGTGCTTCCTACATACCTTAGTTAGCTGACTAGCAAAAAGTTCATCTTCTTCCTCTGCTTGGTTGGGTGGCCTGTAGTATAGACCTATGGCAATGTCATTTCCCCCACAACCTTTAATATTGACCCAAATGCATTCAAGATAGTTCTCATTATTGTTGTGCTCTATTTCTGTAGAGACATAGTTATTTCTTATATATAGTGCAACTCCACCTCCTCTTTTATTTGGTCTATTTCTTTTAAATAATTTAAATCCTTCTAGCTGTATGTTCCATTTGTCAGTTTCATCCCACCAAGTTTCTGTAATGGCAATAATATCATATCTGCCCTCTTTTACTTGAATTTCTAATTCTCCCTGTTTATTCCTCATGCTCTGTGCATTGGTATATAGACATTTGAGTCCATTTTGATTGACCTTGTGTTTACTGTCTACATAACCTGTATTATGCCTGACTGCCCCTATTTTCTTGCCACTTGTGTGATTCATGCACATGGTATGACAATCATTATTACATGCTTGGTTTTGCTTGACAGCAGGAGTGATAATCTTACCCACACACACATCTATGTTACATGCATTTATAACCCTATGAATTTTAGTTTGCTGGGGACAGAGATGTTCTGTATCTATTAATTCTCTGTCCCCGCTCTTCAGTTTAAATGTTTATCAAGAAAATCTGTGAATTTAATGCCAAGTAACTCAGTTCCTTTCTTGGATGGGTGCAACCCATCTCTTTTGTACAGTTTTTCATTGGACCAGCTACAGGCTTCATGACTAATAAAACCAAAGCCTTCCCTTTTACACCACTCCTTTAGCCAAACATTAAACTCTGCTACACGCTGGCCCTTCCCTTTTTGTTCCTTATATACAGGTAAAACCTCTGAAAAGATAAGCCTACAACCTATACTATTAAGTTCATACCCCAAGTTCTGGAAATCATTCTGCACAGAAAGTACATCTTTCTGGGATAGATCATTAGTGCCAAGATGTATAATAGCATCAACGTCACAGTCCTTACTTGCATTCTTGACTATCTTAAGAATACGCCTCTTGTCTCTGCTGGCAGTAGCACCTGGCAGACACCTGACCTCTTTTAAAACCTCCGTATCCTCTCCTAAATTAACATCTCTTACGATTGAATCACCAACCAGAAGGTGACTTCTCTTTTTACATACCTTGATCTTCTTCTGCGACTGATGTGTGATACCTGGTTCCCCTTTTCGCCTTTCCGAAGAAAGTTCTTCGTTTTGGACCACGATCCCCTGCTTATTTGAGTCATCATTATCAAGTTGTGAATGCCCCAACACTGGAAGTCTTTAAGAAGATGTTGGATAGCCATTTGTCTGAAACGGTATAGGGTTTCCTGCCTAGGCAGGGGGTTGGACTAGAAGACCTCCAAGGTCCCTTCCTACTCTGCTTTTGTATTGTATCATATTATAAGTAGCTTTTTTGAAGTTCATGGTAACTTCAAGAGGTCCTTAAATGTAAATCAAGAACTAAGTGTATCATATGTTGATGGAGATTCTCAGTCACCCAGGTCCTGGCTCTCCCAAATGTGATTTTTCCAAAAGGCAAGTAAACTTTCTGGGGGCTTTTTTTCTTTGAAAACGTTTCATTTTTCATCCAAGAAGCTTCTTCAGTTCTAACTCTTCTAAAACCTTCAGTCAGATTGAAAATGTTAGAAGAGTTAGAATTTGTATGTCTAGTCTAGGGCATAATAGCAGTCTTCCAATATCTCAGGGGTTGCCACAAAGAAGAGGGGGTCAACCTATCGTTCAAAGCACCCAAGGGCAGGACAAGAAGAAATGGATGGAAAGGAATCAAGGAAAGAAGCAACCAAGAATTAAGGAGAAATTTCATGACGTTGAGAACAATTAACTGTCAGATCTGGAAGCCATCTTTTACATTATGCCTTCCGGCCTGCCACATTTTCTGCTGTGGGAAAATGGGAGTGGGGATTATATGGAGTATGGGAGAGATATATAGTCTAAACATTCCTTTCTCAGAGTGTCAAGGACACCTTGCTCTGTACCTGGAATGGCGTGACTGGGAGGCATTTCCAGTTGGGAAGGTGCATAGATTGGGCCATGTGATGAATATGTAAGTGCTGGGCAGGGACTTGAACTTTCATTTGGGTGGGGAAAACCGGGAAGCTTTCAGATTCGGGTTTTCCCAGATGTGCCAATATGACATATCTACTAAAATGGAACTTTGAGGAAACTCAAGCCTCGGAGTCTTCTTTCGTTGAGGGTGTTACTTGGAACCTTATTTATTTATTTATTTATTTATTTATTTATTTATTTATTTATTTATTTATTTATTTATTTATTTATTTATTTATTTATTTATTTATTTATTTATTTATTTATTTATTTATTTATTTATTTATTTATTTATTTATTTATTTATTTATTTATTTATTTATTTATTTATTATTTATTTATTTATTTATTTATTTATTTATTTTTCAAAATTTATAGACCGCCCCCTCTCCCCGAAGGGACTCGGGGCGGTGTACAGGCATCTCATTAAAAATAGGTACAAAAGATAAATACCCTTAAATATATTCCCTTAAAAGCGAATTAAACCTTGACATTAACAATGGGATGGCTTGTACTCCATCACTGGAGGCTTTTAAGAAGAGACTGGACAACCACTTGTCTGGAATGGTATAGGGCTGTGATGGCGAATTTATGGCATGCATGCCAGAGGTGGCACACAGAGCCCCCTCTGTTGGTATGCGTGCCGTCACCCCAGCTCAGCCAGCTGGTCATTGGATTTCTGAGGTGCGTGTGCATGCTGGCCAGCTGGCCGGTGGGTTTCTGGCGCTCTGGCGCACGCATGCGCCTCCCAGTTTTGGCACTTTGTGCCTAAAAAGTTCGCCATCACTGATATAGGGTCTCCTGCTTGAACACGGAGTTGGATTAGAAGACCTTCAAGGTCCCTTCCAACTCCCTTATTCTGTAATTCTGGAGCTTCTTGGATGTGAAACATTTTCAAAGAAACAAACCAAGGAAGTCCAGTTGCCTTTTGGGGAAAAAAACCTTTCAGGACAAGGTATATCTTATCTAATATGATTTGTAAGCCATAAGCAGAATTGAACCCATTTTATTGGGTCTCCTCTTGGCTCATCGCAGTTGCAAATTCTGTATTTCCAAGATCTGCATCTGCTCAAAATGCCAGATCCAAAGGAAGACCTACCAGTAGAGCATGGCTATTCTAAGTTTAGAATATTATGCTGAAGGTTTTCCAAGTCCCAAGGTGGTTTTTTTAAAAAATAATTTTTATTGTTTTTCTCTTTTCACCATATATTACAATCGTTATATCAACAGTTTGTACATTGTTACATCGTCTTATCTATACACGTTTTTCTCTCTTTACCATATATTACAGTCGTCATGTCATCTTATCTATACATTTTTATGATATTTTACATATTTACCTACTTTTATATACAGTTCTATGTTTATTTATGCATATTGTTTTCGGCTTAATTATTTTTCTTATTTTCCAACCATTCATACCAATTATTCCAGATTTCGTAGTATTCCGATTCTTCTTTGTCCTTTAATTTTAGAGTTAATTTGTCCATTTCTGCACAATCCAAGGGTTTTTTTTATCACTAATTCGTCCGGCGGTGTATTATTTTGCTTCCAGCATTGGGCAAAAGCTATTCTAGCTGTGGTTAGTATATGTGTTAGTAGATATTTAATTTTTTGTGTGTAATTCCCTTTAATTATTCCTAGTAAGAAGGTTTCGGGTTTATATTTTATTTGTTCCCCCGTGATTTCTTGCGCCCACTTCCAAATTTTTTCCCAATATTTTTTGTGATTCCGGGCAGGTCCACCACATATGATAGAAGATCCCTTGTTCTTTTTTACATTTCCAACAGGTCGGTTTCAGGGTTGGATACATTTTTGCCAATCTTGTTGGTGGTATCAAGGTGGTTTTTTTCAAGAGGCAACTGGACTTTCTGTTTTTTCTTTGAAGACCTTTCGCTTCTCATCCAAGAAGCTTCTTCAGCTCAGAGCTGAAGAAGCATCTTGGATGAGAAGCAAAAGGTCTTCAAAAAGAAAACAAAACAAAACAGAAAGTCTGGTTGCCTCTTGAAAAAAACCACCTTTGGGATATCCATGAACCGGATGACTGAGAAACTCCATTGGTTTTCCAAGTGCTGATCAACAGTCAGTTTTATGGCTAGCTTTCTCTCTGACTAGCACTACTGATGTTGCCAATTGCAGAGTGGCAGATAGGGCAGTGCTCCAGAGGGTTAACGTCATTGCCCAGAGGATCCTTGGTTGCCCTCTCCCCTCTTTGGAAGAGCTTTATAGCTCCCGCTGCCTTAAGAAAGTTTAAAACAGTCTTAAAGATCCATCTCATCCTGGGCACTCTATTTTTTTAATTATTACCATCTGGCAGCCGGTACAGGACAATAAAAACCAGGACAAATAGGCTGAAAAACAGCTTCTATCCCAGGGCAATAACTATATTGAATTCTACCGTAGAGTACAGTATTAATGCAATGTCAGGGTTTTATAATTCAATTGTATAGGATGTGAAGGATGTGTGCTTTTGCTTTATTTTTTTTTAGGTATAACTAGCTGGATACCTGTGCTCCGCTACAAAACTATATGATCGGGCTTGATAAATCGACACAGCTTGAAAATTAATTAGTGGTTACGATCGGCCTCTCCTCTCCCCTTCTCTCCCTCAGGCTTGCCCCACAGAAGCCTCTCTTCTCCTCTCCCCTTCTCTCCCTCAGGATGGCCCCATTGATCCTCTCCTCTCCCCTTATCTCCCTCAGGCTTGCCCCAAAGAAGCCTCTCCTCTCCCCTTCTCTCCCTCACGATGGCCCTATTGATCATCTCCTACCCTCTTCTCTCCCTCAGGCTTGCCCCACAGAGGCCTCTCCTCTCCTCCCCCTTTTCTCCCTCAGGATGGCCCCATTGATCATTTCCTCTCCCCTTCTCTCCCTCAGGCTTGCCCCACAGAAGCCTCTCCTCTCCCCTTCTCTCCCTCAGGATGGCCCCATTTATCAGCTCCTATCCCTTCCTCTCCTTCAGGCTTGCCCCACAGAAGTCTCTTCTATCTTACCCCCTTCTCTCCCTTAGTCTAACTCCTTAGCATCAAAGTGTTTGTCAGGTGGGGAAGGGAAGTAGAATGTCTAAACTCCCATCCCGTAGGCCAGATGCGTCACACACTGGGCACGCCCATGCCCACACCCAAGTGGCAGTTGGAACAGAGCTTTTTTCAGGTGGGGAGGGGGAGTACGTCTAACTCGTTAGCATCAGAGCAAGTTAATAGTAATATAAGAAATACTAATGATCTGATGGTCATTTCGAAAAAGCCTTTTTTAGCAAGCACCTAGAAACCAAGAGGAACATACATGCCAAATTTCAAGTTTGTAGGTATATATATATATATATATATATATATATATATATATATATATATATATATATATATATATATATATATATATATATATATATATATATATATATGTACACTGAAGATGGTATTTGTTGTATGAGGTTCAATGACAATAAAGTAAACTAAACTAGACTAAACTAGTATGGGTAATGAAATATCTGCCAGAAAACAAGCAAGCTCAGAGACCACCAGGGACCTCTCATAACTTTCTCTCATCAACCTATAAGTTTTCAGAGCTGCCCGTGATTTGCTGCTACCTGAGATGAAGGCGAGCAAGACCCCGGGGGTATGAATGCATTTATTTTTCATTTGTTCATTAGATTTGGAGGCTGTCCAACTCCTGGATGACTTTCAGCAGTTTGCATTTTAAAAGAAGGAAATAATAAAATGAAAAGGAAGGAAAAAACATATCCTGAGAATGCAAACTCAACATAGCGGAAAAAGAAAACCAATGAGGCTTAGCAGCCTCAAGCCTTGGGAGCAGAGCCAATTTTTCAAGGTCTTCTAGAACAGTGTTTCTCAAACTTGGCGACTTTAAGTCCTGTGGACTTCAACTCCCAGAATCCCCCAGCCTGGCTGGGGGATTCTGGGAGTTGAAGTCCACAGGACTTAAAGTCGCCAAGTTTGAGAAACACTGTTCTAGAACAATGGCAGGATGGGAGCCCTCTTGATCTCCGTGTGTGTGTGTGTGTGTGTGTGTGTGTGTGTGTGTGTGTGTGATGGATACTGTTCCAGAGGGCAGGACCTGCTGGTAGGTGGGTGAAGGATCAAAGGCGAACATCATTGCACTCCAGGTGGTATATCTGCTGGGCATTCTCAACCAAAGGGAGCAAAAAGAGGGCAGATAGCAATTGCATTTAGACTTATATACCGCTTTACAGGCCTCACTAAGTGATTTACAGAGTCAGCCTCCTGCCCCCAACAATCTGGGTCCTCATTTTACCCACCATGGAAGGGCGGAAGGCTGAGTCAACCTTGAGCCTGGTGAGATTCAAACTGTCCAATTTCAGGCAGCTGGCAGTTGGTAAAAGTAGCCTGCAATATTGCATTCCCAACCACTGCACCATCGCAGCTCATCCTAAAGAGATGAAGGATACAGCCAGCATGGGAATTCTGGGAATTGAAGTCCACACAACTTAACATTGAGCTGTGGTAGTGGCACAGTGGTTAGACTACAGTACTGCAAACTACTACTGCTGGCTGCAGTCCGGCAGTTCAAATCTCACCAGGCTCAAGGTCGACTCAGCCTACCATCCTTGTTTGGGGGCAAGAGGCTGACTCTGTAAACTGCTTAGAGAGGGCTGTAAAAGCACTGTGAAGTGGTATATAAGTCTAAGTGCTCTTGCTATTGCCAATGTTGAGAAACCAATGCTAGAACAGTGCGAGAACTATGCCACTATGCCACTACTATGGTGTTCTAGACACATACAGGTAGCCTGCCTTTAATGACTGGTTGCTTAGTGGCCATTTGAAGTTACAACAGAAACCCCCACCGCAAACGCTACTCATGACCTAGTTCCAGAGTACCAACTACTGCACACACCTCTGTGATCGCCTGCCCACATTTTGAGTACTCGGCAGTCAGCTCATCTTTACATCTGATTGCAATAGCCCCTCAGTCATCAGACACCTATGTCCACACCAATCACTTGTATTACAGCATCTTCGCGAAGGTCCACAAAGCAGATAGGAACCTGGCGCAGTGACACGGTGGTTAAAATGCAGTATTGCAGGCAAACTCTGCCCACAGCCTGGACATAGTTTGCCCGGTCCTAGAACATAGAATAATAGAGTTGGAAGGGATCTTGGAGGTTTTTCTAGTCCAACCCACTACTCAGGCAGGAGGCCCTATATCTGTGATGGTGAACCTATGGCAAGCGTAGCTGGTGACACACGGAACCATGTTCACCTGGAGCACACAGTGTCACCCATTCCTCTTCCAGGTTTCTGGCACGCATGTGTGTGCGACAATCAGCTGGCCTTCGGGCATGCTGCAATTCCGGAAAGAGCTGGTCTTCCATTTTCCGGCGTAAGCATGCGCTGGCCAGCTGATCATTGTGAGCACATGCGCACCAGTAACTGGAAGACTAGCTTGCTGGCTGACATGTGCATGCCAGAAACTGGAAGTTCATTTTCAAGTGCACACATGCCCCCTGGGCAGCTCCCCTTCCGGGTTGTGGCCCCAACCAG
Organism: Natrix helvetica; assembly: GCF_964273705.1. Classification (NCBI taxonomy): domain Eukaryota; kingdom Metazoa; phylum Chordata; class Lepidosauria; order Squamata; family Natricidae; genus Natrix; species Natrix helvetica. The sequence continues at coordinate 10,785,610 of NC_138552.1, forward strand.
CTTACACGCTTCGTTTTCGACACTTGGTGCCGAAAAAGTTCACCATCACTGCGCTGCATCATTTCAGACAAATGGTTGCCCAATCTGTTTTTGAAAGTCTCCAGTGATGGAGCCCCACAATTTCTGAAGACATTGGTTGATTGCTCTCACCGTTAGGAATTTTCTCCTAAATTCTAATGTGCTTCTCTCCTTGGTTAGTCACCGTCCAATGTTTGTCATCTTGCCTTTTGGTGTTCTGGAAAATAGTTTGTCTATTTTCGGGGTGTTGAGAATCAAGAAATATAGCCTATTGATCTATTAGATTCAACAATTCCTATGGATAATAGAAGGCCCCAGAAGAAAGAGATATGAACCAAAGTTTTCAGCTAGGATGATTTCAAAATTTACCAGAAATATTTGTAAACCTGCTGAACCGTTGCTAACTGTCAAATATGTTTTTGCACAATATGCTCTTGTATGGATTTGTTTAAAACAGGAAGAATGAAACTGTTGGAAATGACGAATTGATAGTAATGTACACAGCTGTTCACCGAAAGTGAGAGTTAGTGAGGTTGTGAAGCAAGTATGTGGTTAGAAGAACAGTATAAAGGATGGGGTTCAAGATCAGTTCAGAGCTCTTTGTTAATGCAGTGTATTACTGCTATTATATCTTTTCTATCTAATCATTTCTAATGTTCCAAATTATTAGAAGCAATAAACCTCTGATCTTAAAGTAAGAATTCTTGCTTGTGTTGTTGCCTTTGTTTCCTATTGGAATTTTCTTAGGACAGTGGGTTCAAGGTTGACTCAGCCTTCCATCCTCCTAAGGTCAGTAAAATGAGCTTCAATATCTCAGATGTTGTCATCTGACTAGGCGTTGTTTAGTAACACCTACTATTCTACAGTTAAAACAAGGATTTGGTCCTAGCCATGTTGAGTCGGGTTTCTTGAAAGCTTCACCCAGGGTTCGTGTCAACCTTGTTGACCTTCACAAAGTTGCTGAAAGTGTTTGATGTGGACATCGATGTCTGAGTACAAGTCACAATGATGGAAAAAAAATGATGAAATGTGCATTGTAGCATCAAGATGTATTCAGTTCTGGTCGCCACAATGTAGAAAAGATGTGGAGACTCTAGAAAGAGTGCAGAGAAGAGCAACAAAGATGATTAGGGGACTGGAGACTAAAACATATGAAGAACGGTTGCAGGAACTGGGTATGTTTAGCTTAAGAGAAAGAAGGACTAGGGGAGACATGATAGCATTGTTCCAATATCTCAGGGATTGCCACAAAGAAGAGGGAGTCAGACTATTCTCCAAGGCACCTGAGGGTAGAACAAGAAGCAATGGGTGGAAACTAATCAAGGAGAGAAGCAACTTAGAACTGAGGAGAAATTTCCTGACAGTTAAAACAATTAATCAGTGGAACAGAAGTTGCCTCCAGAAGTTGTGAATGCCCCAACACTGGAAGTATTTAAGAAGATGTTGGATAGCTATTTGTCTGAAACGGTATAGGGTTTCCTGCCTAGGCAGGGGGTTGGACTAGAAGACCTCCAAGGTCTCTTCCAACTCTACTATTGTATTGTATTGTATTGTATTGTATTGTATTGTATTGTAAGATGCAATTCTGAAACTTTTGTTTGTCGCAATCGCAGACACAACAGTCATGTTGTTTATATTGTGATGTCAAAATGCACGTTTGAGCATGTTTGCCTTCTTCGGCAGATCACTGTTGAAATGTGGTGTGCAAATGAGCAAAAGAAGACCCCTTTTAGATCAGACCAATGGATTATGCAGTTCAGAATTTCCAGATCACAAATGGCCAACCAGATGCATTCCATATGCTGAGAAGGGATTATCGTATTTTTCGGAGTATAAGACACACCTTTTTCCCTCAAAAAAAAAAGGGAGTGAAAATCTGGGTGTGTCTTATACACTGCATACAGCATTTTTGGCCTCCCAAAACTCCGCCCCCTTTGCAAACATGGCCGTGAATAGAGGGTGAAAATCTGGGTGCGTCTTATATACTGAATACAGCATTTTTGCCCTACCAAAACAATGGTCAATTTTTTGCTCATTTTTGCCTCCCAGTCCTCAGGAGCACTCCATAAGCCTCCTAAAGGCTATGCATGTCCTATTTTGTGACAAAAAACGGGCCTGCTTTAGCAAAAAATGGGCCGTTTTTGAGAGGTCTGCGGAGTGCAAAACCTTTTTTAAAAAATTTGCCTCTTCAAAATCTTGGTGCGTCTTATACTCCGGTGTGTCTTATACTCTGAAAAATATGGTATACAGTAAGAGTTGTAAAAACAATGGGCTAGGAGTAAACTTGTATTAACTTTTCCCAGAATGATTTGGAAAGTTTAACGGTTCCTCTCCTTAAATTCTAAATTGCTTTTGGAATTATTTTTTTAGGACCATCATTTTGAAGATATCAGACAAAAGGATATGACTAAATCATGACAAATTTCAAGAGTAAAATAATTTTTGTTACGGAGAAGGAATAGTCATAACCAAGGATGATCCTATTTGGCTATTGTTCTTCTGGCAAAGAGGCACCGTTACCCACAAATGGAAATATTAGGAGAAAGATGACTAAGACAAGAGATGATATACAGCAATTATTCGTGACATCACCATCATACCTACAAATTATGGCTGGCTGGTTTATACATGAATCCTACCTGGATGCTGTAAGCTGCCCTGGGAAAAAAGTAAGTTTTTTGAATTTTCATTGGTTGCATCTGTACTGTGTTTGCACATATGCTTTTTTTTTGCTGCTCTCATAGTTCCTGAGTTACGCATTGCTTTTCTGCCACCCATGGTCTCTAATTCACCCCATCAGGAATCAAGGGCTTCCCAGGCACTCCCTGCTGTATTCAATTAAGAACTGTGTCGCTGTTGCCAATTTTTTTGTTTGCATGGAAATGAAGAGATAATGATGATGATGGAGATGGAGGCACAGATGGATAGAACTGGAGGTGTGGATAGTGATAGCCTTTAGGCTTCTACACCAACTCATAGTGCTTGAGCTCTCTCTGGGCAGTTTACAGAGTCAAAACGTTGCCCCCCAAAATCTGAGTCCAATTCTTGAGTGGAATGGAATGGAAGGGAAGAGAAGAGAAGGATAATGGAATGGAATGGAATGGAATGGAAGAGAAGAGAAGAATAATCGAATGGAATGGAGTGGAGTGGAATGGAGTGGAAGAAAAGAGAATAATAATGGAATGGAATAGAATGGAATGGAGTGGAGTGGAGTGGAAGAGAAGAGAAGAGAAGAGAAGAGAAGAGAAGAGAAGAATAATGGAATGGAAGGGAAGGGAAGGGAAGAATAATGGAATGGAATAGAATGGAATGGAGTGGAGTGGAGTGGAGTGGAAGAGGAGAAGAGAAGAGAAGAGAAGAGAAGAGAAGAGAAGAATAATGGAATGGAAGGGAAGGGAAGGGAAGGGAAGAGAAGAGAAGAGAAGAATAATGGAATGGAATAGAATGGAATGGAATGGAATGGAGTGGAGTGGAAGAGAAGAGGAGAGGAGAGGAGAGGAGAAGAGAAGAGAAGAGAAGAATAATGGAATGGAAGGGAAGGGAAGGGAAGGGAAGGGAAGGGAAGAATAATGGAATGGAGAGGAATGGAGTGGAATAGAATAGAATAGAATCTGGAAGGGACCTTGGCGGTCTTCTAGTCCAATCCCCTGCTCAAGCAGGAGACCCTATAGACTAGTGATGGTGAACCTTTTTGTAACGATGTGGCAAAATTGTGTGTGTGCACGCTATTGCGCATGCGTGTGTGCCCACATCCACAATGCAATATGTTGGATCGGGTGAATGGAAGAGGCAGACTCAGGCTTGCAGTAACAACAGCTCTTTATTTAGCAACAACTATGAACAACCCAGCAAAGACTCTGTCTGGCAGCAGCCCTTTTATAGGGAGCTGTCAGACGTCTTAAGCAATCACCTTTGAGTAATTTCCCGCTGGATCAGAGGACCTTGATGGAAACTACCATACTGTCCTTCAGTATGTAACACAATGTGCCTCACCCACTTGTGCATGCGCGCACGACCACCGCCACGCATGTTGGAGAGGTTTTCACCCTCCACAAGCTCCAAAGGCTTTCCTGAAGCCTGGGGAGGGCGAAAACAGCTTCCTCCGGAGGCTCTCTGGAAGCCAGAAATGGGTCATTTCCGAACTTCCGGTTGGCCCATTTTTCGCCCTCCCCACGCTCCGGAGGTTTTCCTGAAGCCTGGGGAGTGGAAACGGTCTCCCCCGTCCCTCCGGAAGGTTGAAAATCAGCTGGCAGGCACACACATGCGCGCCGGAGCTGATGGCTCGTGTGCTGTCAAATATGGCTCCGTGTGCCACCTCTGGCACGTGGGCCATAGGTTCGCCATCATGGCTATCGACATTCTCATCCCAGATATGGAACCACAGCATTGGATCTTATTTAATACTAGATTTGATACTAACTTATCTGCTTGTTTGCAGCTGCAGCCTCTCAAAGCTCACTCAGAAGAGACTCAAAGAACTGATTTTTTTTAATCCTTCATTTAGGAAAGTATTCATTTCCATTCTTTTGAAAACACCCAGATCCCACGGTCAATAGAGAACAGAACATATGTGACCTGTGCCTTGTTCTCATTAACAAAGCAGGAAATAATTTGAGATGCTGTACCTGGGTTATAACAGTGTGGTTAGGCCCATGACAGCCTCCATAATTAAAAATGCAGTTATAAAAGCAAGAACTGATAGCGGTAGAACAACAATGGTAGATCCCCCAAATTAGGTTTTGCTTCATCCACCTGTCCGGCTGAGAATTGCAATAAAGAAAGAAGCAATTCCATCTTGCTTAGGCTCAGATCTAGCCTGTTTTATTCTACGGGTAGTCCTCGACTTACAACAGTTCATTTAGTGACAGATCAACATTTCATCACACATTCCATGCATTATTATATTATTTGCGTATGAAAGGGCTGTATATTAAATGAGCCATTTAATATATTGAAAACCAACTTTATTTTCTGTTGGTTCATCCTCTCAAAGGTGACTGATCAGATTTCTTTAGCAAGTTCAAATTGGCCTAACCTCCAGGTAGATTGTTTTGGCAGCAGTACAGAGTCTACTAGTTTTGGGGGGCTCAGTCATGGTCAGCTAGCTGTTACCATCCATAGTATTGATACAGCAAATGGTTCCAGTTGTTGGATCGTCATATAAAAACAAATGGTTAAATATAGTTTACAGCCAGCGAATATATAAATGTTGTATACATGCAACTCAATAAATAATAGGTTTGTTTCTTTATATACCCCAATTGCTAATCTACATCAATGGGTAATTTATTCATAACTTGCTAATGTCACTGCAGACTATTGGATAATAAGGGGGGAAGTATAAAGCATATAAAGTAATTCATAGTATGGAAAATGTGGATAGAGGGAAGTTTTGATCCTTTCCCCATAGAGAGTCATCCATTGAACTTGAATGCAAGTAGTCCTCAACTTACTATCTATATTATATAACACTTTTCATTAAGTGGGTACTTTGAATAAACATAACTTTGAGTTTTAAATAACACTGATTTCGTTGTTGTCTTGGGTCACATCTGTGAAAAAAATTCAGGTGGTCAGGCATGAAAATGTGCCGCTCAAACACTATACATTTCCACGCACATGAAAAAAAAATAGAGGGAACATTGACAACGGCACTAAAAAAACCTACGACCGTTTTTCACAGTTACGACCTTTGCACAATTTCAATGATCATGTGATCAAAATTCAGATGTTTGGCAACTGGTTCATAGTTATGACTGTTGCTGTGTCTCAAAATCAAGAGATCCCCTTTTGCGACCTTCTGACAAGCAAAGTCATTGGGGAAGCCATATTCCCTTAACAATGGGGTTACTAACTTATGAACTGCAGTGATTCATTTAACAACTGCGGCAAGAAAGGTCATAAAATGGGGCAAAACTCCCTTAAAGGTCTCACTTAACAACAAACATTTTGGGCTGAATTGTAAGTCGTAAGTCAAGGACTACTTCTTTAACAGCCTGCAAGCACTGAGATAAGTCTTAATAGCATCACCAGCTGGGCCTTGAAAGGGCTGTATAAAATTGAGCATCGGAGCAAAATGCTCTGATAAATAACCATAGAAGCCAGAAGGAGATCTACTTGTTCAATTCTTCCTAAGAAGTAATTTGTCATCCTGAACAAGATACTGGATAGGAATAGCACGTAGACTTATATATCGCTTCACAGTGCTTTACAGCCAGGGGTGGGTTTCAAATTTTTTTACTACTGGTTTGATGGGCATGGCTAGAGGGGGGCATGTGACTGAGTGGGCGTGGGCAACTTGACATCACTCACACACACACTCAGTCACTTGGCCCCCTCACCAAGTCATGCCCACCGAAATGGTGGCGAAAGGTTTTGACAGGGGAGGGGGCCTCCAGACTCACTGGAGCTAAGGGAGCGCTTTCAAACTAAGAAAAAAAAATTGTACTCCCCAGCCCCCAGGAACACCCTGCAGGCTCTAGCAGGGCAGGGAGAAGGGAAAAACGTTCCCGTTTTTGTGAAAAACGGGCAAAAAACAGGTGAAAAAACAGTCCTTCTGGAGGCTGGGAGAAGGGAAAAACACTGCTGCCCACCTCTCACTCAACCTGCTGCTCAACCTCCCTCCTGCCTTCACCCAAAGCCTCGCACCTCACCAGGAGGCTGAAATTGGAATTTCTCCCCCCCCCCTCTATTGTGTACCTTGGCAACAGGACTGTTTCTTTCTGCCTCCTTTTCCAGCCAAAAAACATGCCAGCAACAGTAGTGGCAACTGAAGGAACCGGTTCAGGGGCATGGCCAGGCTGCCATTACTACCGGTTCAGAAAGGTACCCCAGATTTTTACTACCTATTTGGCCGAACTGGTCCAAATAGGTAGGAACCCACCTCTGTTTACAGCCCTCCCTAAGCGGTTTACAGAGTTGGCCTATTGCCCCCAACAATCTGGCTCCTCATTTTACCCACCTTGGGAGGATGGAAGGCTGAGTCAACCTTGAGCCTGGTGAGATTCAATCTGTCAAATTGCAGGCAGCCAGCAGGTAGCAGAAGTAGCCTGTAGTACTGCACTCTAACCACTGCACCGTGGCGGTTCATGGACGCTGCTTTTCTTCCCTTATTACCACCATGGGGGCCTGAATAGCGAACTGTACTCCTGCTTGAGAGGCTAACCATATTACCAAGAGAGCTGCCTGGCAGATTACTGAAAAACCCTCCAAGCATCCTATAATCCAGTGGCCCCCCAACCTTTTGGGAACCAGGGACCGGTTCTGTGGAGACAGGTTTTTCCACAGACTGGAGGGGGCATGGTTTCATGTGCTGCCTGCATCCCACAGATGGGGTTTAACTTGTTTGTGTGGCTTAGTTACTGGCATGCCACAGACTGGAGCTGGTCCATGACCCTAGGGATTGGAGTGTCAGAGAATTCATGTCTGGCAGAGACATGGTAACAAGGTCAGCCAATGAATTGGCATAGCAACAGATCAGCCAATGGGAGCTTAGGCAGATCTGAGTCTGTGCAGAGAATTGAAACAGAAACTTAAGTAAGAAGTCTGGGCGTGGCTTAGCTGTATGGCCTGCTGCTCTGAGAAGTAAACTAGCAGCCTCTCTGCTGAAATGAAACTAACTGCTTGTGTTTGCCTGTAACTCTCCTGCCTTGTGTTTGCTTGGAAGAACCAAGTGTTGGTATTGTACATTTATTCATCTATTATATATATATAACGATTGGAGCCTGGGCATGGTTTAGCCCTGCAGCTCTGAGTACTGTGTTGAGAATTGAAACTGAAACTAGCATGTGCTAACAACTAAACTGGTCTGCTGCTCTGATCTGAAACTGAAGAACCACTTGTTGGTATTGTATATTTACTTTTGTATCAGGGGTGGGTTTCATCCGGTACGCATCGGTACGGACATACCAGTTGGTGAAATTTAGTGTGCCTCCCTGTACCTGTTCTTTCCAGAGGCCCATACCGGAACGCTCCCTCCCCTGGTTTCAGTGCTGCTCTGGGCTTCTGAAAAAGCCTCCCTCTGCCCCTACCTCCTCTTTGACAACCAGCTTCCAAAAAGGGGCACTTCACAAAGAGAAGGAAGGAGTGGGGGGGAAAGCCCATGCTGGATTGGGTTTTAGTGTTGCTCTGGGCTCCTGAAAAAGCCTCCCTCTGCCCCTTCCTCCTCTTTGACTGCTGTCAGTGGCAGATATGAGGGAAATGGTATGTCTGTGTGTGTGTGTGTGTGTGTGTTTGTGCCTCTCCCCCCCTTCTGACAGAGCTGCAGTGTTCCGATCCAACCTCGAAGAGTTATCCAGGACTGGCAGCGATGTTCTCTCCATCTCTCCTCCTCTCTCACACACACACAAACACACACAGGTCCCTGACCCCCCCTCCCAGAACAGCCACATCCCTTCACTAACCTGCCTACCTGCTCCATTCTCAACTTCCATGTGCAGGGCAAGAAAAGTAGTCTGTGGGATTACTTCCAACTTCGCGAGACTTTTCATTTTTTTGCGAGAAGTTGGAAGGTCTGAATTTCTGGTATTTTTTTTACCATGGTTACACAGACTAATTTTCTTGTCCTGAACGCGCAGCGGAGAACGAAGCTGGAAAGCAGGTTAGTGAAGGGATGTGGCTCCCCTCGGGAAGGGGGAGGGTTTGGCATGGGTGGCCTGGCTGAAGGGCTTTCAGGTAAGCCGGTGTGGGGCCTTGGGGCAGCTCCGCAGCCCCTGCCTTGCTTTGTCCTCTGCTCCAACCCCCCACCTCCTTGCTCCGTTCTTTGCAACGTGCAGCCTCTCACAGTAACAAGAATTGCAGGCAATTCCTATGACTGATTCTCAACCAGCCAGCTGCATGGTAGGAGGGAGCTTCCTGTCCACTTGAAAGAGAGGCTGGGTTGCATAAAGGGGCTTCCCGCCCAAGACCCTCTCAAGTGCCGGACTGCAGGCCCCACCCCAAGGAGCCTCAATTGGGGCCAAGCTCTTGGCTCCCAACCGATTGAGGTAAGATTGTTCTTGAAGGGGGCGCGAGGCGCTTGGGGCCTCCTAGTGCTTTTGCAGCCTCAGTCAGCTACAAAAGCAGCTGTGATTATTGCTGTCTCTTCTCCCCCCCTTGCCGTGCACAGCAGGGCTTCCTGCCCTTCGCCCCCTTTATGGATGCAACTTTGGGGTGGCAGGTGGGGCAGGGTTGGTGGGGGGGAGAAGCAAGATGTGCATCTTGCCTGAGAAAAAGTAACAGAGAAAGAAAGGAAGAAAGAAAGAAAGAAAGAAAGAAAGAAAGAAAGAAAGAAAGTGGGTGAGATGCACACAAGAAAGGAAGGAAGGAAGGAAGGAAGGAAGGAAGGAAGGAAGGAAGGAAGGAAGGAAGGAAGGAAGGAAGGGGGAGAGTTACGCACAAGAAGGAAGGAAGGAAGGAATGGAGGGAGAGTGAGAGAAAAAAGAGAGAGAGACAAAGTTAGAAAGAGAAAGAGAGAGGAAAAAAGAAAGAAAAAGAAGGAATGAGAAAGAAAGGAAGAAAAAAGAAAGAAAGAAAGAAAGAAAGAAAGAAAAAAGAAAGAAAAAGAAAGTGGGAGAGAGACGAAAGAAATGGCTCCACATGCCACCTGTGGCACACATGCCATAGGTTCTCCATTATGGGCCTAGTGGTAGTTAATCTATTGAGTTATATATTGCTAACACATCCTTCAAATCATCAAAATGATTCCTATACATGTGGACATTGCCAATCACTGCATACATAAATAAATAAATCTGACAATATTGTTAGCATAAGAAAGCAGAAGAAGTCACTATAGCAATAGCACTTAGACTTATATACTGCTTTACAGTGCTTTACAGCCCTCTCTAAGTGGTTTACAGAGTGAGCATATTGCCCCCAACAATCTGGATCCTCATTTTATCCAACTTGGAAGGCTGGAAGGCTGGAAGGCTGAGTCAACCTTGAGCCTGGTGGGATTTGAATTGCCAAATTGCAGTCAGTCGGCAGTCAGCAGAAGTAGCCTGGAGTACTAGGCCACCGCAGCTCTTATATTATAACAACAAAGATGTTGGGTCTGACTATTAAGCAGATTAGAAATTGCTCATGTGTGTAAAATGGAAGAAAAAAGCCAATTATTTTCCACTATAATATGATCTTGAAAGTGTCAACACCATGTTCAAAGAGAACATCAGGAATCACTTTGAATCCTTGAACGTCACTGATAGAGATCTGGAGGAACTGTGGGATAAATTCAAAGAAGTTACTAAGATTAAATGTGAAAAGGGACTGCCAAAGACTAAGAAACAGAAGAAACCAAACCGAATGTCAGAACAGACAATAGAAAATAAGAAGAAAGAGGAGAGAAGCCAAAGCTAGATAAAGATCTCCAGAAGGAAACTTAGCAAAAAATTTCAGAGAATTGTTAGAAGAGAAGAAACATCTATAAAAGTACTGAAGTTGGAAACTGACACAAATAAGAAAAGTCTTCTAAAAGATCTCCAAATTGAGAAGGATCTTCTAATCTTGAACTGATATGTTAAGAGGATGAGAAGAAGAAAAGGAAAAAGAAGAGAGAAGAAAGAAGAGAAGAAGAGAAGAAAAAAAGAAAAAAAGAAGAAAGAAAGAAGAAAAGAAAGAAGAAAAGAAAGAAAGAAAGAAGGAAGAGGAGGAGGAGGAGACAACTGAAATTCTATACAGAAGGAATATTAACATCCAATATGTTTTAGAAGACATTCCTTATTTATGAGGACATATAGTGGTAGGAGATGAAGTTAAATCAGCATTCTGGTTATTATCAAATCAGAAAACTGCATAAATTACTGGAATATCTACAGAACTATGGCAAGCAACAGACAAAGAAATTTTAATCAGTTTCTAGACAAATCTGGAGAATGATTCAGTGGCTAAAAGATTGAAAGAAGTCATTCAGTTTGAAATAACTGCAGAAGACAGTCAATACCAAGGAAAGGAAAATTCATGGAAACTCAAATAGACAGAATGCAAACTACTGCAAAATATCCTTATTTGTACATTCTTGCAAAGTTACGCCTAGGATCACTAATGCTGATTAAGAGCTATACATGGATAGGGAAATACCAGATGTTCACGCTGGTTTTCAAAAAACCAAAGACATCTTCAATACTGCATGCTAGATAATTGAGAAAGTCAACGAATCTTTAAAAAATATCTCAATAATGTTTCCTTAACTATACTGTATATCAATACCTTCAATTGTGGCAACCACATTGTGGAAAGTTTTTGGAAAATTAGAATTTCATAATCTTTCATTGTCTTCATGCAGAAATATATACCAATCAGGAAGTCACAGTCTAAGATGGAACATGACAATGGCTACAGATCAAACAGGGTGGGCACTCGCTTGTTTACGTATTGCCTTATTTATTCAACATATATGTTTATGCATATTGAGGAAAGCTGAATTGGAAGAAGTCATAAAATTTAAGGCTTAAATGAAAGATTAAGTGCAGTTATGTAGTGTTTCTGGAAAATCAAGATATTCCAGGAACAATACAATGGGATTGTTGTTGTTAGTTGTGAAGTCATGTCCAACCCATCGCAACCCCATGGACAATGTTCCTCCAGGCCATCCTGTCCTCTGCCATCCTCTGGAGTCCATTGAAGCTCCCGCCGACTGCTTTGGAGACTCCATCCAGCCACCTCCTTCTCTGTCGTCCCCTTCTTCTTTTTCCCTTAATCTTTCCCAGCATTAGGTTTTTCTCCAGTGAGTCCTTCCTTCTCATTAGGTGGCCAAAGTATTTGAGTTTCCTCTTCAGGATCTGGCCTTCTAAAGAGCAGTCAGGGTTGATCTCCTCTAGGACTGACGGTTTGGATTGTCTTGCAGCCCAAGAGATTCGCAGGAGTCTTCTCCAGCACCATAATTCAAAGGCCTCCATTCTTTGGTGCTCAACATTTCTTATGGTCCAATTTTCACAGCCATCCATTGCAACTGGGAAAACCATAGCCTTGACTATAAACACTTTTGTTGGCAGGGTGACGTTTCTGCTTTTTAGTATGCTGTCTAGATTTGCCATAGCTTTCCTCCCCAGGAGCAAGCGTCTTTTAATTTCTTAAATGTCTTTAATGTAATTTCAATGGGATAGAAAATAATAAAATAAGACTGGTGGTGGTGGGGGGAGAGAATTATGCAACTGCTTGCTTACAAATTAAGAGCAATAGCCCTCCCTAATTCAAATTAATTGCAACACCTTCAATTCAAGATACTATCTATCCTGAGACAGCTCACACAGCGTAAACTTTGGGGAATCCTGGAACTTGAAATCCACAGTCTTACTTATTGAAGTTGTGAAACAATGCATTAGGCTAGCGATTACAAAACTTTGGCTGCCTGCAAAATTATTTTAAATCAAAATTAATCTGCATATTGATAATATTAAGTTTGAAGGTAGCAGTACAATCCACATTCTTATATCTGAAGATAAAATATATTTATGATGATACTGATACTTTATTATGCATATACTTATTGCAATTTGATTTTTTGAGACCATTTAATTCTGACATCATTAAAGAATGAGATGCAGGTCTAGGGAATATTTTTATAGCCTCTGGATCATTATTGCAGCCAGGTAGTATAATACACTTAAATATATGTTAGAAATAACCATTTCTGTTTCTCCTGTGCTCTTTTGTCTTCCATGATGGAGGGATGAAAGTTAGAGATGGGTCTCTCGAAGCATCAACCTCCCAGCCCTTGAACTGGGTCTACAGGGACTCCTCGACTTACAACTATTCATTTAATGACCACTCAAAGTCACAACAGAACTGGAAACTGTGACTTATGGTGGTGGCTTTCAATTTATTTTACTACCGTAAATGCATGTGCAGAAGCGTCTGGGTGAGTGGGTGGAGCCTCCCGCTGCCTCCGCTACTGATTCACCCAATCCAGGGTGAACAGCCAGAAACCAACAACGATCACACACACCCGTGGTCACATGATGAAAATCCAAGCGCTGGTAACTGGCATGTATTTATGACGGTTGCAATGTCCCATTTGTAACTTTCCCAGCAGGCTTCCAACAAACAAATGTAATGGTGGAAGCCAGATTTGCTTAATGACCACACGATTCCCTTAACAACTGGAGTCATGTTATTTAACAAGCGTGGCAAAAATAAAAGTCATAAAACGGGGCACAACTCATTCAACAATTGTTTTGCTTAGCCACAGAAGTGTTGGGCTCACTTGAGGAGGCCTGATGATGATGTGGTTAAAGTGCACTATTGCAGGCCAACTCTGCCCACTTCCAGGAGTTCGATCCTGACTGCCTGAAGATTGATTCATCTCTCCATCCCGTGATGGGTTTCAAATTTTTTAAGAACCTCTTCTGTAGGTGTCGCCTGCTTTGTGGGAGTGGCTTGCCAGCCATGTGACTGGGTGGGCGTGGCCAACTTGTAAAATGTGGTGAAACTCACTTAACAACGCTCTTGCTTAGCAACCAAAATGTTGGCTCAGAAACTCCGGCATTTGAAGCATGCAAGTCTTAAAGCTGTAAAGTTACAAGACCCTTGAACCCCTAACCCCTTAGGAAAAAACCCCCAGGGGTGTTCAAACTTGACAGCTTTAAGACTTGTGGACTTCAACTCCCAGAATTCCTCCTCCAGTCATGTTGGCTCAGGAACTCTGGTATTTGAAGTGTGCAAGTCTTAAAGCTGTCAAGTTACAAGACCCTTGCACCCCTAACCCTGTAGAAAAAAAACCCCAGGGGTGTTGAAACTTGACAGCTTTAAGACTTGTGGACTTCAACTCCCAGAATTCCTCCTCTCGTTCTTCATCCTGATGATGTGCAGACGGCGGGGGGAGGGAGCTGGAACCGGTTCTAAACGGCACTGTAGATTGTGGAACCTCTTCTATAGAAGAGGTTAGAACTGGCAAGAACCCACCCCTGCCTCCATCCTTCTGAGGTCGTAAAGACCCAGATTGTTGCGGGCAATATGCTGACTCTGTAAACTGCTTCGAGAGGGCTGTAAAGCACTGTGATGCAGTATGGAAGTCTAAGTGCTATTTCTATTGTGGTCATAAATTGAGGATTACCAGCAATGAGTTTCAGCTAAGAAATCTGCTCAATTTCCCATTGCCGCTGCCTAAAAAGGGAAAGTGCATATGCATAACTTCCTTATTCAGCATAAATATGATATCTGGTGGAGTCTGGAGCTTTAAGCAGCTGGAAAACAAGCTTGAGATTTCGTTGGAAAGCATCTTTCGTCATTTGGTTTTTAGCTTGTATGTTGGGACACACTCGGCTAGTGCAGCTGTGATTTTGATGCATTTCTCAGGCTTAGCAGAAACACCCACCAAAGAAAAAGCTGCTGGGGGAAAAAAGACCCCGACAACTTGTTTTTCTTTTATCCAGCTTAATGAAAAACATGCTTTTCCCACAGAGCTTCACCAAAACAAAACAAAAAAAGTAATTGGGTTACTATTTCAGTGCAATTAATCAAGGGCAATACATCACTTTGTTAAGAGTTCCAGAAATGCTTCCTCCCACCCACCCACCCTCCTTCCCTCTTTGCGAGCAATCTTTTGTCCCGGAATTTAAAGACAGTCTGGTTCCTATTGTGAAACTGCTCCGTGCAGACTTACAGGCACAAGATCATTTGGGGAAAGTATATACAGTATATAAGGGTAAAATACATGATGCACAAGGAATTGTGGCTCTACCTGTGGTTCATGGATAACTTACACACACACAAACACACACACACACACACACACACACAGAGAGAAGCTGGATACCCATGCTTCGTGACAAAACTATGTGATCAGGTTCACTCTGGTTCAATCTGTTGGCTCAGTGGTGGTCGGTGATTGAAACGTATAAGGGAATTTTGCTCCTGCTGCCTTGAGTCCAGAAGCCGTTCCATAGGTGGAAGGCGTAGACATTTTGGTGAGGTTCCGATGGTTAGTACTGTAAGGAGCCCCAGACCGCTCCTGAGTGAAAGAGTGGAATGTCTGCCAGTTTGAACTGAGGTAATTGAGGGAATGGGAGGCAACTGGCAGTTGGAACAGAGTTCTTTTCAGGTGGGGAGTGGGAGTAGAACTCCTTAGCATCAGAGCATGTTAATATAAGGCAGCGGTTCTCAAATAGTGGGGCGCGCCCCCCAGGGGGGGCGCGAGGCTCCGTAAAGGGGGTCGCAAAGGCTCCCTTTCCATCTGGGTGCAAACGAGGGGGCCGCGGCCGCCGGTGCACAAAGAGGTCTTTGTGGCCTCGCTCGCGTCTCCTCTGAGCTAACTGGCAGCGAAGGCGGCAACGGCGGTGGCGAAGGCGGCAACGGCGGCGGCGAAGGCGGCGGACTGGAGTTTCCTGCCAAGGTTGCCTGTCCGACCAGCCCCCGCTGGCTCCTGGCTGAGGGAGGAGCTGCCGCTCCGCCTTCTCCGAGCGGGATCCGCGCCCTGCAACTGGCCACGGCGGGCGAGGGGAAGCGGGAGCAAAAGCTTTTGCTAGCAAGTCTTTTGAAAAATCTCTGGTGGGTGTTATCCTTGCTAAGTTTATTAATTGAAGCCTTCTAGTAGGGTTACCGTGTCTGTGAGAATGTCTCCCTGATGAGTTTCCTTTCAAATTTAAGTGCAATATTTTTTATTGCTATTATTTGTCTCCTGACTCTTGGAGTGTGTGGCAGAATGAATGTAAGTCAGTCACTCTTGTTCCTTATTCTTTGGCCACAGTGGTGTGTACCTTATAGAGACTGAAAAACATCTGTATGTTTCTGTGCTGTGTCATAAAAGGAGGTGTGGAGACACAGCAGCATGTCTGGATTTGCATTCATATCCATGTGACTCTTTGGGTCCAGAAAGATGCAATCTCCTCCAATGGATCTTTTGACCAAGTGCCTGGTTTACTACTCAGGCCTATCTCTGCAGTTTAAAATATCCACATTTCTTTCTTTTTTTATTCTCTTATACGTTAATAAGGATACAGTGTTATGCAGAGGTGTACTTATAACAATTTTATAGACAAATGATACTATTTACAGTCGTGCGGGGGGCGCGAAATGTTTTCTTCTTCCTAGGGGGGGCATGACAGAAAATAATTGAGAACCACTGATATAAGGCAACTGGCAGTTGGAGCAGAGTTCTTTTCAGGTGGGGAGGGGGAGTAGAGCTCCTTAGCATCAGAGCATGTTAATTACTGTATAAGAAATGCTAATGATCTGATGGTCATTTCGAAAAATCCTTTCTTAGTGAGCACCTAGAACCCAAGAGGAACATATGTGCCAAATGTCAAGTTTGTAGACTTTACGGTTCTGGATATTTTGTGATGTGAGTGGTATTTGCCTTTTATATATATAGATTTATGCCACTAATAATCTTGTTTGTCTAGACAAGCACTATATATTGCTTTAAAAATAAAGAACTGCTACTTAAAACAATAGTGGTAAATCAAATTTCCACTTTCCCTGGATATTTCAGATTATAGTACTTCCTAATGTCTTTAAACTGCACACTGATTTCATACATACAGTAGGTTAATGGTTTCCCAAAGGTGCTTTTTGAAAAGGCAACTGGATTTTGTTTTTCCTTGAAAATGTTTTGCTTCTCGTCCAAGAAGCTTCTTCCGTTCTGACTGAATGGTGCAGGATGGAAACATTGATATTCCTTTGCAGTCATCTGGTCGTTAGCACTCTCTCTGGCAGAGGGTTGCAGGAGGCTGTAGCAGCTGAAAAAGGAGCTCGGGAGCCCGTTTTTGCTAACAGAGCGCTTGGACCATCACAGGCACCCTGGACACAAGTGACGGCGAACTGGCCACACCCACCCCGGCCACGTGCCCCCTGAGTTAAAGCACAACCCTGATGCGGCCCTCAATGGCATCGAATTTGACACCCTTGCCCCATACCATTTCAGACAAACGGTTGTCCATAGACATAGATATAGAAAGCAGAGATGGGAGGGACCTTGGAAGTCTACTAGTCCAATCCCCTGCTCAAGCAGGAAACGCTATACCCTTTCATATAAACAGGTGTCCAGTCTCTTCTTAAAGGCCTCCAGTGATGGAGTACCCATAACTTCTGAAGGCAAGCTGTTCCATTGGCTGATTGCTCTCACCGTTAGGATAGTTCTAGGTTGCTTCTCTCCTTGGTTAGTGTCCACCCATTGTTTCGTGACTTACCTTATGGTACTTTGGAAAATAGTTTGACCCCCCTTGTCTTTGTAGGAGCCCCTCAAATATTGGAACACTGCTATCATGTCGCTCCCTAGTCCTTCTTTCCACTAAATTAGACAAACCCAATTCCTGCAGCTCTTCCAGTCTTAGCTGGTCTTGTGGTGACTTTTTCTGGACAGCTTCTTAGAATAGAATAACAGAGTTGGAAGGGACCTTGGAGGTCTTCTAGTCCAACCCCCTGCTTAGGCAGGAAACCCTACACCACTTCAGACAAATGGATATCCAACATCTTCTTAAAAATTTCCAGAGTTGGAGCATTCACAACTTCTGGAGGCAAGTCGTTCCACTGATTAATTGATCTGTCAGGAAATTTCTCCTTAGTTCTAAGTTGCTTCTCTCCTTGATTAGTTTCCACCCATTGTTTTTTGTCCTACCCTCAGGTGCCTTGGAAAATAGTTTGACTCCCTCTTCTTTGTGGCAGCCCCTGAGATATTGGAAACCCTGCTATCATGTCTCCCCTAGTCCTTCTTTCTCTTAAGCTAAACATACCCAGTTCCTGCAACCATTCTTCATTTGTTTTAGCCTCCAGACCCCTAATCATCTCTGTTGCTCTTAATGAGTTATGGTTATTTTTCACACTTATGACCATTGTAGCATCCCCATGGTTATGTGATTTACATTCAGACGCTTGACAACTCACATTTATGACGGTTGCAATGTCCTGGAGTCAGGTGATCACCTTTTGCAACCTTCTGACAAGCAAAGTCAATGGAGAAGCTCCCTGTTGCTCTTCTCTGCACTCTTTCTAGAGTCTCCACATCTTTTCTACATCATGGTGACCAAAACTGAATGCAGTATTCCAGGTGTGGCCTTACCAAGGCCTTATAAAGTGGTATCAACACTTCATGTGGTCTTGATTCTATCCCTCTGTTTATGCAGCCTATAACTATGTTTGGCTTTTTTGGCACTGCTGGCTCTTCTCCTCAATATGGAAAAAAGCAAGCTGTACACATTTGTCATGTTCGAAGAAAAAAAAAATTCTTTTTCGTTGCAGCCAGAAAGAAATCTTGTAGCACTTCAGGGCTTGAAAGGCAGGTTTAATTCTTTCTTTTTTATGTTTCCTACTCACTTCCAGCTTATACTGGATTTGCAAATTTGCAGTGTAAACTAATGTCATATCATCGACCTCCCCACCCCCCACCCTTTCTCTCTACCTCGCCTCCCGCGAATTTTTCAGTTTACATATCCTGTACATGGAAGTGGGAGTCAGAAGGCATACATTGTATTAATATTGCTCTTTCATTTAGTATAACACATTCTTTACAACCCAGTTTCTCTTGCCAAACCACATACTTAAGACGACATCGCGTGAGTCCGAGAGAGCAGCCTTCTCATTGGCTGTTCTTCTCTCCTGATGCCATTCAGTCAACTTTGTCAGTTTCCCATTGGAAGAGAAAATTTGAGGTGTAACGGATATTAAAAGAGAAGTTTAATGACTTGAAGTAACCCCCGTTTTAGGGAAGGATGGAGGATTTTTCATGTGGCTTTTGTTACTGAGAGCACCTGGTGATTCATTCCCTCATTCATTCATTCATTGATTCATTCATAACGGGAAAAGTAATTGTTGTTGCAGTAAATAAAACAGAGCGATATCAGTAGCCAAAGTTATGATAAACTTATTTAAATAATTATTTCCTTCCGGGGGAATTGTACTGTGAGAAATAATTAACAGATGGTGAGAAAACTTTAAAGAGGTAAGCCCAGTCACAGTTAAGCAAAAAAAGATGGCTGGAATCATATTTTGCAGGCTATTCCGATTAAACGTGGGCTACTTTTGAGCAGAAATATACGTTTACCCTCTGCAGTTGTAATTTGAAGCACATTTAGTAGGGAATAATCCCCATGGAATTTAGAGTATCTGCACTATTAAATATATTGGGAGAAAAGTCTATATTAAACTCTTAATGCAAAATATTTAATTCTTCCACCAAGAGAACTCTTAACGCACCAGGTTAGAAACTGGGAGACTGGGAGTTCTAGTCCTGCCTGGGTAAAAGGCCAACTGGGTGACTTTGGGCCAGTCCTTCTCTCTCAGCCCTAAGAAGAAGAAGGCAAAGGGCAAACCACTTGGACCATGCTGCCAAAAAAACCTGCAAGGGTTTGTCGTCTGTGTAGTCACCAGAATTCAAGACAGATTCAAAGCAGTGGTGGGTTTCAAATTGTTTTAGAACCTCTTCTGTAGGTATGGCCTGCTTTGTGGGAGTGGTTTGCCGGCCATGTGACCGGGTGGGCGTAGCCAACTTGTAAAATGTGGTGAAACTCACTTAACAATGCTCTTGGTTAGCAACCAAAATGTTGGCTCAGAAACTCCAGCATTTGAAGTGTGCAAGTCTTAAAGCTGTCAAGTTACAAGACCCTTGAACCCCTAACCCTTTAGGAAAAAAACCCAGGGGTGTTCAAACTTGACAGCTTTAAGACTTGTGGACTTCAACTCCCAGAATTCCTCCTCCAGTCATGTTGGCTCAGGAGCTCTGGCATTGAAGCACGCAAGTCTTAAAGCTGTCAAGTTACAAGACCCTTGCACCCCTAACCCTTTAGAAAAAAACCCCAGGGATGTTCAAACTTGACAGCTTTAAGACTTGTGGACTTCAACTCCCAGAATTCCTCCTCTCGCTCTTCATCTTGATGATGTGCGGACGGGCGGGGGGAGGGAGCTGGAACCGGTTCTAAACGGCACTGTAGATTTGTGGAACCTCTTCTATAGAAGAAGTTAGGACTGGCAAGAACCCACCCCTGATTCAAAGGTACCTCCCCGCTAATACAGGGAGTCCTCAACTGATATCCATTTGTTTAGTGATCCTTCAATGTTACAACAGAATTGAAAAAAGTGACTTATGACCAGTCCTCAAGCTTACAACCATCTCAGTATCCTCCTGGTCATGTGACCACAATTGGGGTGCTTGGCAATTGGTATGGATTTATAACAATTGCAGCATCCTGGGGTCATGTGATCCCCATTTGCGACCTTCCCAATTCGCTTCTGACAAACAAAGTCAACGGGGGAAGCTGGATTCACTTAACGACTGCATGATTCACTTAACGACTGTGGCAAAAAGGACATAAAGTTGAACATGACTCACTGTGCAAACAACTTGCTAAGCAATGGAAATGCTGGCCCCAAATTCTGGTCATAAGTTGAGGACTACTAGTAAAGACTACCTGTTTCAATAAACATCACTTTGCAGCGGAAAGGGTGCAATGCAATGTTCTCTTTTGCTATAAACCCAACAGAACTGAGGCTACTTGCCCCAGTTCATTCACGATGAACAGTAATATTTGCTGGCTGGATTCACTCTTCTGTTGTGGTCTGCCAGTGGCCAGCAGAGCTGGTGGTAGACTCAGACAGTGAGGAGGTTGGGGAGGAACATAGGCCAGTCCTGGAGTCTGGGGAAGGCTCTGAGGAGGGCTCTGTGTCGGAGGCAGAGTGGGCCTGAGCCAGTGGTGAGTTTCTGCCAGATCGCACCGGATCGCGCGATCCCGTTGGTCAATGAACCCGGAAGTAAGTTCCTGCCCCGCCCCTTTCACCGGACGGCGCTTGCCTGCGCTCCACCAGCTCGGGGGCGACCGGAGAAGTTTCTCTTCTCAGAAATGTCTTCAGTGGAGCGGTGGCAGCCTGCGTCCCTTTCAGGAGCTTCACTGAGGAAACTTCTCCGGTCGCGCCTGAGCTGGTGGAGCGCAGGCAAGCGCCGTCCTATCGCCAGGGAAACAGTGAGTGAGGTGAATCACGTGGTTGCTCAGATCACACGGGCGCAGCCCGAGAAGACATTTCTGAGAAGAGAAACTTCTCCGGTCGGGCTGCGCCCGTGTGATCTGAGCAACCACGCGATTCACCTCACTCACTGTTTCCCTGGCGATGGGACGGCGCTTGCCTGCGCTTCACCAGCTCAGGCGCGACCAGAGACATTTCCTCAGTGAAGCTCCTGAAAGGGACGCAGGCTCAGCCTGCTAGGCTGCTACTGCTCCACTGAAGACATTTCTGAGAAGAGAAACTTCTCTGGTCGCGCCTGAGCTGGTGAAGTGCTAGAAGGGGGTGGGGGGTGGGAAGGAGCAGAAAAGACAAAAAAGAGAATGAAAGGGAGAAAGAGGAGGTGGGGGATAGTGGGATCCTCGCTGCTTTCTGAGCTTGGTGGTTTTCTTACAGATATTTCATTACCAAACTAGGTAACATTATCAGTGCTAGAAGGGGGTGGGGGGGAAGGAGCAGAAAAGACAAAAAGGAGAATGAAAGGGAGAAAGAGGAGGTGGGGGATAGTGGGATCCTTGCTGCTTTCTGAGCTTGGTGGTTTTCTTACAGACATTTCATTACCAAACTAGGTAACATTATCAGTGCTAGAAGGGGGTGGGGGGGGAAGGAGCAGAAAAGACAAAAAGGAGAATGAAAGGGAGAAAGAGGAGGTGGGGGATAGTGGGATCCTCGCTGCTTTCTGAGCTTGGTGGTTTTCTTACAGACATTTCATTACCAAACTAGGTAACATGATCACTGCTAGAAGGGAGTGGGATTGTGGGGAAAGGAGGAGGAGGAGAAGTCGAAGGACAAAAAGGAAAAAGATAAGGAGGGAGAGGACTGTGGGGTCCTTTGGTGTTCTCTGAACTTGGCCGGCAAGCCACTCCCACCCGGTCACATGGCCAGCAAGCCACTCCCACCCAGTCACACGGCTGGCAAGCCACTCCCACAAAGGAGGCCACACCCACAGAGTAGGTTCCAAAATTTTTTGAAACCCACCACTGGCCTGAGCCATATGCCAGTTATCACCTGCCTTCAGAGTTAGACATCAGTGAGGCAGATGAACAGCTGGAGCCTATTCCAGAGGTGGGTTGCTCCCAGTTCAGGCCACTTCGGGTGAACTGGTAGTAGTGGCAGCAGGAGGCTCTGCCTACCCACACAGGCACTTCTACACATGTGCAGCAGTGTCAAGCGCAAGCAAACCGGTAGCCCCGGGATTTGCAACCCACCTGTGGCCTGTTCCCAGTGTGCACATGCTCAGAGCTGCCAGGAGAAGGGAACAGCGAAGGAACAAGAGTCAACTCGGGAGTAAATCCACAGGTGGATGTTGAACGGCCCCTCCCATAGGGAATAAAGGGGAGGGGAGTTTGCAGGAGGCAATTAGTTCAATTCATTAGAGTGAAGATCTGTTCCTGATTCCTTGCCAAGGATTGTCTGCTACAGAGTGGCGTTTGGAAGATATTGGCCTGCCAGCTCCCCAAGCCTGATAAAGGTCTGTAGTTGTGAAATCTCATGAAAGACTGTTGGCTGGGACTTTGCTGGAGAGGAATTCCCTTTAAACTAAATAAAAGGGATTTTATTGGAACGAGGAGTCGGCTTCATGATCTTGGGAATCCTAGGTCAGAACATCTCCTTCCTCCTGAAACTATGGTTTGCAAATCACAATGCATAGTTTCATACAGTATGCTAGGCATCAATATTTTTCTTTAAGTCCAAGAAATGGTGGGTTTAACTTACAAACAAGTAAATTTTATTTGGGTACCAGGAAACATTTTGTAACTGTGAAAAATGTTTAGATGGCTTGGGAGATGATAGAGTCCTCTTGAGAGAGGCTAGATCAGGGGTGTCCAAACTTGGGAACTTTAAGACTTGTGGACTTCAACTCCCAGAATTCCCCAGCTAGATGCTGGCTGGGGAATTCTGGGAGTTGAAGTCCACAAGTCTTAAAGTTCCCAAGTTTGGACACCCCTGGGCTAGACAGACATATTCCAGGGATGCTGTAATGGTGGACCCCTGCACGGAGTGCGGTGCAGTGTCAGGCCTGCAGCCATCTTTTCTTTTGGGTCTTTGGCCTGCCACACTTTCTATAATTCTACTATGCATTTTCTATTGTGGGAAAATGGGAGGGGGGATTGTACGGAGTTAGATGCTATGTAGTCATAACAACATTCTTTCTAGAAAGCCAAGGTCATCTTTTGTCTTTGCACCTCCGCACCTGATCGGAACTGGATGGGTGGAACTGCCAGCATGGCATTGGAAGATTGGACCATGGAATGGACTTGTGGGTGTGGGGGGCAAGATCTTGAACTTTCAACTGGGTGGGGAAAACTGGGAAGCTTTCAGATTCGGGTTTTCCCAGATGTGCCAACAGGGCTCTCTTAATAAATTGGAACTTTGAGCAATACTTTGCCTTGGACTCTGATTTACTTCTGGATGCTATTTGGAACCCTGACATTAACCCGAATGCAGTGCCCTTGAACCACATAATCTCCCTTCTAGCCCTTTCATTCCATGACTCTATGGAATCATATTACAATTGATAATAAAGGGAGAAACAGTCATTGCTCAAGCAAGTTAGTTTTAGCCTTGGCTAGTTCTTTTTGTCATCCTTATACGATGCAAACCTAGAAAAAAGATAAATTCAGTAATCAAGCTGAACTGCTGTGGGAATGAAACCACTTTGTCAAAAAATTAAAAGAAAAAAAACTTCAGAGCCACTGCAGGACACGAGGTAGCTAGGATATGGGTTTTAATCTGTGTTGTTAATACAGCATAGCAAAGTGGAAAAATTCTCATCTGGGGCACTACAGAAGGTGGGTGATCAGAAAAATCAAGATGACAGATGTCACTCTGGGTTCGAATGGTAGAAAGATACTTACCTTCAACACAATTGCTAAGGGAAAATGAGCTCAAAGAGCTCATTGCATCATGTCTACATCTTGGCAAAATAACGGGGTGGCATGATTGTGTTTCATGTATAAGCCCTTGACTGGGTCACTGGCTTCCATGCTTGTCTACCTCCTGATTAGGAAATCATGCCAGACTAAACCAGTTGCCACACTGTCTCCTGCCAATCTGCCTGATCTTGTTCTTCTGCAATACTCTTTTCAAAACATTTGAGAGCCCTGAACTTCGGCATCGTTGGCCAAACAATATGACCATAGTTTTCTTACAATTACTGAAGCTCCATCTATCGTTGGTTTTCTTGGGCTGCTTCAAAGTTTCTTCTCAAGGAGGCTGTAGTAGGGCTTGATGGACCATTCATGTTCTTCAGGACACCATCTGGGGGACAGGAACAAAAGTGGCTTATCCTGGTTGTTCTCTTGTCCAGGGAGGGGAACCTGGGGGCCTCCAGTTATTGTGAAAGCATAGCTCCATCAGTCTCAGACAGCATGGCTTCCAATCATAGCCATTGGATGACATCAAGAGAAGGAAGCAGAGGAGGGCTGCACTTACCTTAACAACTGGTTCACTGGTTGTGAGTGTGCCACTGTAAGTCAGTCCAGTTACATGACACCATACTTTGCAACCGCATCACTTAGTGACAGAATTGTCAACCCCAATTATCATCATTAAATAAAGATGATCTAAAGTACACAATGGCTGCATTTCTACAATTAACCAAATCAAGGCTAATTGTAGGAGCCAAGCAGGCAGGGCTGGGGGAGGGCGGAGTTAAACATGTCATAAGTTTGGAATCCTTATGAAGCCACAAAGGATCCAAGTTTGGCCCTCCTTGAATTCCATTAATCTTTATGTGGTGCCAATTCATATTTGAACTTTAGTTGTGCATGGTTTGAGCAATGAATCCTTTTGAACTGCAACTTAACCCTGGTCATGATCCTTTGTGCTTGACAAATATTCTAACTAATGACCACCTTAAACTCTACCCCCTCAAGCTTTACTTGCTCTCCTCCTGCACTAGTCAAAATTAAGATTAATCAGGATTAGCACATCATGTGACTAAAACTGCCAGATCTTCCTCTAACTCAGATGAACATGTGAACCTGCCAGTGTGTGTGTAGGTCCTACAGCAGCGCTGGTGAACCTTTTTTAGCTCATGTGCCATAAGTGGGGGGAGCGCAGAGGGGCGTGTGTGGGCGTGCTGCACCCATAATGCAATGTGCGAACCCCCTAGTGCGCATGCGCACACTACAGGCACGAAATCCCCCCCATTTTTGCATGCTTTTTTCACCCTCCCCAGGCTCCAGAGGCTTTATAGGAACATGGGGAGGGCGAAAACACCCTCCTCCGCCCCCCCCGGAGGCCCTCCGGAGGCTTCAGGGACCTTCAGGACGCTTCCCTGAAGCCTCCAGAGCAGTCAAAACGAACCTCCGAGCAAATCGGAAGTCTGTTCCTGAACTTCCGGTTTGCCCGTAGGTCTGTTTTTTTGCGCTCCGGAGGCTTCAGGGAAGCTCATGAAGCCTCCGGAGGGCCTCCGGGGGTGGGCAGGGGAGGCTCTTTTCGCCCTCCCCAGGCTCCTATAAAGCCTCTGGAGTCTGGGGAGAGCAAAAAATGACTTTTAAAAAGGGTGAACTCAGCTGGCCAGCGCGTGCATGCGCGCTCCCCAGCTGACAGGGCAGCGCCTCGCGTGCCCTGACAAATGCCTCCGCGTGCCACCTGTGGCATGCATGCCATAGATTCGCCATCACTGTCCTACAGCTTTGCAAAGAGTGGGACCCCAAAATCTGTCCTAAAATCCTAGTGTGATGGCACACCACACAACAATATAGCATTTCAAATTCTCTCAGACAGGAGATCATCTCCCAAACATCCATATGGAAACGTTTCTCAGAAGTTAAGAGACTGAAAAACACAGCTTTGTTCAACAGTGTAGATGAGTTTCATATTTCAGTGTGATGCTTTTTCTCAGAACTAGTTAACATTTCTTATCTTTGTCTGTTGCTAAAGGATTCAAGGAACCTTGACTTAGACTGTTTATTGACTTGTTACCAATGGGGCATGTAGCACGAGTGGGCTATTGCACATCTGCAATAGCATTTCCCCTGTGATGAAGCCAATCTTTCAATTTTAAAACCATGGGCTGATGAACTGGGGTGGCAATGCCGTGTAGGATTCCCTGTGTGGTCTCTGCAATTGAAAAAGGCAAATTAACTGCAAATGGCAGGAAATGAACCGTGGCATTTCGAATTATGTTCATGGCTATTTTAAAGCAGCGTTTTTCAAATCCAGCAAGTTTAAAAGGTGTGGACATCAACTCCCAGAATTCCCCAGCCAGCTCTGACTGGGGAATTGTGGCAGTTGATGTCCACACCTCTTAAACTTGCCAGCTTTCAAAAAGCTGCTTTAGAATATAGGATATAGAATAACAGAGTTGGAAGGGACTCTGGAGGTCTTCTAGTCCAACCCCCTGCTTAGGCAGGAAACCCTACACCACTTCAGACAAATAGTTATCTAACATCTTCTTAAAAACTTCCAGTGTTGGAGCATTCACAACTTCTGGAGGCAAGTTGTTCCACTGATTAATTGCTCTAACTGTCAAGAAATTTCTCTTTAGTTCTAAGTTGCTTCTCTCCTTGATTAGTTTTTAGTTTAGTTTAGTTTTAGTTTATTTAATTTATAGACCGCCCCCTCTCCCCGTAGGGACTCGGGGCGGTGTACAGACCATTCATAATCAAAACAACAAAAAATAACATAAGACATAGAACAAAAACAACTCACACACACTGTCTGTATGTAAAATCCCAAAACCAATTTAAATATTAAGAACAATTTAAAACCCGTTAAAACCCCAATATAAAATTTAAAAAGCCATCCAGGAAAGTTTAAATAGATGTTAAATACAGTTACGATTATAATTGTAATTAGGCCAGACCAGCTACTCGAAACAGGTGGGTCTTGAGTTTCTTGCGGAAGGTGCGGAGATCAGAGGTGGTTCTAATATCGGGGGGGGAGGTCGTTCCAGAGGGTTGGGCCCATCACAGAGAAGGCCCTACTCCTCGGCACCGCCCGCCCGCACTGTTTAGCGGATGGTACCTGGAGGAGGCCCTCTCTGTGAGAGCGGATTGGTCGCAGGGATGTATGGGGTAGAATGTGATCCCGCAAATAACTAGGTCCCGAGCCATGGAGCGCTTTGAAGATGACGATCAACACCTTGAAACGCACCCGAAAGGCCACAGGTAGCCAGTGCAGCTCGCGCAGGAAAGGTGTTACATGGGAGTACTTAGTACTCCCCATAATAACCCACGTGGCTGCATTCTGGACCAGCTGGAGCCTTCGGGTGCATCTCAAGGGGAGCCCCATGTAGAGAGCGTTACAGTAATCAAGGCGAGAAGTCACTAGGGCATGAGTGACTGTGCAAAGGGCGTCCCGCTCCAGTAAGGGACGCAATTGGCGCATCAGGCGAACCTGATGGAACGCCCCCCTAGCCACGGCCGTCACATGATCATCTAGCGACAGCCGGGAATCTAGGAGGACGCCCAAATTGCGTACGTTATCCACCTGGGGTAGTTGTTCCCCCCCAATGGCCAGAGATGGAACATATTGGCTAAAACGGGGCGCCGGTAGCCACAGCCACTCCGTCTTGGAAGGGTTGAGTTTGAGTCTGTTGTCGCCCATCCAGACCCGCACGGCTTCCAGACACCGGGACATCACCTCGACGGCTTCGTTGGGGTGGTTCGGGGTAGAAATGTATAACTGAATGTCATCTGCATACAGATGGCACTCAACCCCGAATCCTCGAATGATCTCGCCCAGCGGTTTCATGTATGTGTTGAACAGGAGAGGGGAGAGGACCGACCCCTGTGGCACTCCGCACGTGAGCGGCCTCAGGGTCGATCTCTGCTCTCCCGCCAACACACATTGCGTCCGACCGGAGAGGAAGGAGGAGAACCACCGCAAAACGGTGCCACTCACCCCCATCCCCTCCAGACGACGCAACAGGATACCATGGTCGATGGTATCGAAAGCCGCTGAGAGGTCTAACAGGACTAAGATGGAGGAACAGCTCCCATCTTTCGCTCTCCAGAGATCATCCACCAACGCGACCAAAGCCGTCTCTGTGCTGTGACCCGGTCGGAAACCGGACTGGCGCGGGTCTAGATAAGTAATTTCCTCCAGGTGTCGAGGGAACTGCTGCGCCACCACACTCTCGACAACCTTCGCTAAGAAGGGAAGGTTGGAGACAGGACGATAATTGGCTAACTCAGCTGGGTCTAGGGAAGGCCTCTTAAGTAGGGGCCTCACCACTGCCTCTTTCAAGGCGGCTGGCAGGAACCCCTCCTCCAGCGAGGCGTTCACCAGACCCAGGAGCCAGTCACGTGTAACCTCCCAGGTTGCCAGTACAAGCCAGGAGGGGCACGGGTCCAATAAACATGTGGTGGCCCGCAGTCGCCCGCGTAGCCTGTCCATATCCTCGGCGGCAACAGAGTCAAACTCCTCCCAGATAGGTACCTCAAGACTCGCCTCCGGTGTCTCCTCACGATCACTGAAGGGGACCCATTCGCTCCGGATCTGAGCGATTTTGTCCTGCAGATATTCCCCAAATTCCTCTGCCCTCCCCTGTAAAGGGGCTTCCCGCGACCTCTGTGATAGGAGGGAGCGGGTC
The DNA here is from genome assembly GCF_964273705.1 of Natrix helvetica. Lineage (NCBI taxonomy): Eukaryota > Metazoa > Chordata > Lepidosauria > Squamata > Natricidae > Natrix > Natrix helvetica. Next base: position 10,814,075 of record NC_138552.1, read on the forward strand.
ACCCGAAACAGGGCGGCAGGGCAGTTTTCTGCAGACGCAATAAGGGTGGCATAATATCGACGTTTAGCCACCCTTAGTGCCACAAGGTAGGTCCGTAAATGGGCTCTTACCTGTGTTCGGTCAGATTCGGCTCGGGAGGATCTCCATCTGCTCTCTAGGCGTCTCTTGTGGCGCTTCATCACCCTCAGCTCCTCGGAAAACCAAGGGGCCAGGGTGGTTCGCTGCCACCGGAGAGGCCGCAAGGGTGCTACCCGGTCCAAGGCCCCGGCCGCCGCACTGTTCCATGCAGCCACCAGGTCCTCCGTCCGGGAGCGGGTCAGGGCAACAGGAGGTGGCCCAAGCTCCGTCTGGAACCTATCTGGTTCCATCAGTCGCCTGGGGCTGAACCATCTAAGATCCTCCGGTTCCGCCTCCCCGCGATGGGGGGTGGCGTCAGGGAAGTCCAGCCGGAGAAGCAAGTGATCTGACCATGACAGGGGAGTGATCACCTGATCCCCTATTCCCAGATCACTCTTCCATCGACCAGAGATAAAAACAAGGTCCAGCATGTGTCCTCCTCGTGTGTGGGGCCCAGTTTCCACCCATTGCTTCTTGTTCTACCCTCAGGTGCTTTGGAGAATAGCTTGACTCCCTCTTCTTTGTGGCAGCCCCTGAGATATTGGAACACTGCTATCATCTCTACCATAGTCCTTCTTTTCATAAAACTAGACATACCCAGTTCCTGCCACCATTCTTCATTTATTTTAGCCTCCAGTCCCCTAATCATCTTTGTTGCTCTTCTCTGCACTCTTTTTAAAACAAAGAGGCTCAGTTTTGAGAGATCACTATGCTAAATAGGTTCAAAAAATAGCAGTCAACTTTGCGCTCTTTGGCATCCCCCTGAGGCTGTCCACTGAGGGTTGAATAAGCCAAGATGGTGGCCACAACATCACGATTAAGCCCCACCCCTTTTTATGGGAAGCCTGCATTCCAATGGCATAATCGTGGCTGCCATCTTGACTTTTTTGACCCATGGGCAATGCCCCGGTAGAGATCCCCATTATAATGAGCAAATAAGCCATCTAGGCTTTATGATGGTATGTTGGACAGGGGCATAATTTTGACTGATACGAGAGGCACACCGACCTCTGGGTAGCATATTAAGGATCTCCTTTAAATTTCTGGTTTTTTAAATTGGTGTAAATGGTTTCAAAGCACATGCTTTGCCCCATAATTCCTTCAAAATGACAAAGAATAACTTGGAAATGTATCCCCTCCTCCTCAGCTAATGGTGTCTGTAAAAGATCTCACTTGGGAGTGTATTCTGCAGGCAACATTTGGGGGCACCTAACATCCCACTTCCATTTTGTTCTCTTCTGGATGTGCCCATTAATATATTGGTTCCAAGCCATGATCCTTCTGGATTTGACCCTTGTTGCCTGCAATGATTTTTCAGTGCAGATCCTTCCTTCTCAGGGAGCTGCTGGAATAACCTCTGTTATAATATATGCCTCACAGAATAAGATATTGGAAGGGACCTTGGAGGCCTTCTAGTCCAACTCCCTGCTTAAGTAGGAGATCCTATATCTTTCTCTTCTTAAAAACCTCCAGGGATGCAGCATCCACAACTTCTGGAGGCAAACCGTTGCGGTGATTGTTCTCACTGAGAGGAAATTTCTCCTTAGTTGTGGGTTGGTTCTCGCCTTGATGAGTTTCCATCCATTGCTTCTTGTCCTGCCTTCAGTTGCTTTGGAGAATAGATTGACTCTCTTCTTCTTTGCGGCAGCCCCTCAAATATTGGATGACTGCTACTATATCACTCCTATTTCTTCTCTTTATTAGACTAGACATAGCAATAAATGAATAAAATGCTCATAATCGTCGTCACCATCTCCTTTTAATGACCTCATAATCCCTTGCGGGAGTGGAGTCTGGGCAACTGAATTGAGTGTTTACTGGCCGGATGCCACTCCTGTCACCAATGCGGAGTTATATTCAGCAGATATATTCCAATATACCAATATTAAACAGATAAAATAAACAAGTCAATAATAACTTTGTAGCAATCCTGATGCTATCCAAACTACAGCATTCACACATCGAAGGACAATTTTAGCTCACTTTCTGAGTCCAGCAATATGCAGAAGTTCAGATAAAATGCCCTCAGGGGAAGAACGTTACTCAACTTGATGTGGATAGGATCTGTTTAGATGTTGACGCAATGAAATACAGTACCAATTTACCTAACACCAAATGTCTCCAGTAAATTACTGCAAATATTAATTAACAGGGCTTTGAAGGCCAAAAGATACTTTGGTGTGCCCAGGGTGACTATTATGGCATCCTCTGCAGCTTTTTAAAGCAGCTGCATCATTTCCCAGGACGGTGCAGCTCTTTTCCCAATCCTTGTGCGAGTTAAAAGCCACGTTTAGTTTCAGAAGCTGTACAGGGGCTTCATTTGCACTCCCAAAAGGCATTTTCCCATTTGAATCTATAAAGCCACATATCCTTGTTATGTCGTTTGTGGAGAAGGGCCTCCTTATATCTGACTTGGGTCTTTGATTCATTTCTTGACGAGGTCTAGAGCAGTTTCTACTTTTTCCATCCCAATCCTAATGTTATAGGCTGGTGATGGCGAAGCTTTTTCTTACGTGCCAAAATTGCGCATGCCCACTCAATCTCCACATCCACCTGCACATGCGCACGTCTCACACACAAAAAAAACATGTGCATGCATGTGCGACCCCTTCCCAGGCTCCGGAGGCTTTCCTGAAGCCTGGGGAAGGCGAAAACGGCCTCCCCCGCCTCCCCAGAGGCCCTCCGGAAGCCAGAAATGGATCATTTCCGAACTTCTGGTTGTCCCATTGGGCCCATATTTTGCCCTCCCTAGGCTTCAAGAAAACCTCCAGAGCCTGGGGAGGGCGAAAAACGGCTGAAACAGACCAACCGGAAGTTCATTTGGTTGGCACATTGGGGCCGTTGTTCGCCCTCCCCAGCCTCCGAAGGCTTTCTTGAAGCCTGGGGAGGGAGAAAATGTCTGTTTGTGCCCCCCCCCAGAAGGGCGAAAAATCAGCTGGAGCTGACAGCTGGTGTGCCACGAAATATGGCTTTGCGTACCACCTGCGCAATAAATTCAGAATCACGGTTATAGGCTTTGAGTACAATCTTTATTGTCATTTAAATACAATGAAATTGTATAACAAAACTTGGTTTTAACACACTACCTGGGAGGAAGGGGTCCAGAGATGGCATACATCAGGTTCTGACCAATTCTGGAGAACCGGTAGTGGAAATTTTGAGTAGTTCATAGAACTGGAAAATACCCCCTCTGACTGGCCTAACCCCCATCTATTTGCTGCCTCCTGAGTCCCAGCTGATCTGGAGGGAATAGAGATTTTGCATTAACCTTCCCCTGGAGTGGGGAGGGAAAGGAGATTTCATAGTATCCTTTCCCTGCCACGTCCACCAAGCCATGCCACGCCCACTAACCCACAGAACCGGTAGTAAAAAAAATTGAATCCCACCACTCAAGGGTCCTGCGTAATAGGATATCCCCTTGGCAATGTATGGTTTTTGTATTAAATGATGCAAATGGCTGAAAACGTTGGGAAATGAATATAAACATTAATATAGATGCCTCCTCTGGAATGCTTTGGATGCAATGGAACTGATCTGTTGTTTTGGGGGAATGCCTCAAGATGAATTTTAGGGATTGCATTCCAGGTCCTTTAAATTGGGGCCAAAATCCACGTTTTCACTATGTGAAAAAGTTCTTGTTTTAGCCTTTCCAGGAAGGTGCTCCAACCTGCAGCCCTTTTTCTTTTTGCTTCTTTTAAACAACACAGACACAAGATAAGTAGAACACCAAACAGTATCCAAAACAGATAAAAAATGGTGTCTGTTAGTATCCTCGCTTTCAAAAGAAATAGAATCCTTTAGAAAACTTTTGCCATGATAACCCATAGACCTGCAACAAAGTTATATAGGTAATCTTTGACTTAAAACCATTTAGAGATGTTCAAAGTTGCAACAGCCCTGAAGAAAGTGACTTATGGCGGTTGTTCACCCTTACGACATTTGCAGCCTCCCCTTGGTCACGTGATCAAAATTCAGGCTCGTATTTATGACGGTTGCAGTGTCCCCAGGTCGTGCGATCACCTTTTGCAACCTGATGAGCAAAATATATGGGGAAGCCAGGTTCACTTAACAACTGGACTGATGCACTTAAGAACTGCACTGATTCATTTAACAACTGCACTGATTCACTTAACAACTGGGGCAAGAAAGGTGGTAAAATGGGGCAAGAGTCACTTAACCACCGTCTCACTCAAGTTCAACTTGCGGAGTTTATTCTTTTGGAATTAATAATAATAATAATAATAGGGAGATTGATAGTGTCAAGGCAGGAGGCATAAGTGGTGCAAAGGCTGTTTGCGGCCTTCTCTGGAATGACAGTTTAAATGAGGTGAAGAGTCCGTCTCTGCTTATTCCTCAGTGAAATGCGGTCCCTGACATTTGATCCTCCTGATATGGCCTTTCTTTCCCCACCATCCAGAGGTGGGCTGATTCGTATGGAGCCAATGGAAATTTGCAGATTTCACGAGGATCACGTGGTGGAGTGGGAGGAAGCCGAGGGCAGGATGGGTTGCGTACCAGAATCTCACAAATGTCTGGCAAAGCATTGGTGTGCAAAGAGGAGATGTGAATTCCTTCAGCCTGCCTCGGTTTCCTTCATTGGTTCTTTCTGCTACTGACGTCTTCTGTCCTTTCTTTCTCTGTCCTATCCCTCCCTCCATTCCATATACTCCCCGCACATTAATCAATCAGCTGGAAGGGACCTTGGAGGTCTTCTAGTCCAACCCCTGGTTAAGCAGGAGACCGTATACCATTTCAAACAAGTAGCTGTCGCTTCTTAAAAATCTCCAGCGATGAAGCACCCACAATTTCTGGAGGCAAGTCGTTCTACTGATTAATTGTTCTGATTGTCAGGAAATTTCTCCTTAGATCCGGGTTGCTTCTCTCCTTGGATAGTTTCCATCCATTGTTTCTTGTTCTGCCCTTTGGTGCTTTGGAAAATAAGTTGACCGACCCCTTCTTCTTTGTGGCAGCACCCCAAATACTGGAATACTGCTATCATGCCGCCTCAGAACTCAAAAATGTCACCCCTAGTCCTTCTTTGTTTAAGTCCTTCTAGGTATAAGACATATAAACTGTAGGTCTTATGGCTTGTTTTAAAGCACTCAGCATTTGACTTGCAAGATTATGTCATCATGACTGATAATAAAAATAAGATTTTTCTGCAAGACTCAGGTTTTAAATATTGCTCATATTGCAATATTTAAATATTACAAATATTGCTCTCAAGCTTCTGATCGCTTTACCAGAGGATTGTCAGGGTTCCAAGTAATAGACCCATAGAAAGCAAAAATCCGAGGTGGGTAGATTCCTCAAATAATAGCTTTATTGGATATATCATATTGGGTTTCATAGCTGGTGAAAACAGACTCTGAAGACTCCCACAGTTTTCAACTAATTAAAAGTAAGAGTTTTTGATTTTCTCAAAAAAAAAATCAGTCACATGGTCCAATCACAGCGTAGTCTAGTTGCCGGGTGACATCACTCCGCCTTCTTCTGACCAGGTGTGAGAATGTCCTTGGGTCCCAAGAGAAAGTATTTTGTTTTGGCTACAGAATCCCAACTATCTCCCCCCTCCCTATCCCTCAGCTCCAGCATGGCAACAGTGAAGCTGTCAAAAATGGCTTCGGTCAGGTCAACTTCAGGATTGACAAGGAGAGAGGATCGACAGTGTGGCTTGGATTGAAAAGGTACTGCCAGTTTCCTTCTGGTTGTTGGCTATCACACACAACGACTCTCCTCTTACAAGGTACCCCAGGCAGTCCTTGATTTACAACCAGTCACTTAGGAGCCGTTACAAGTTACGACCTGCCTGGAAAATGGGAGTTATGACTAGGTTCTGAAGTTCTAATGCGGCCAAGTGTTTGCATGTTGGGTAACTGGTGCAGAATGGGTCAACTCATTGCAGCCAACTCATCGCAGCCAACTTGCCTCAGAACAAGGGGTCATGGCCTCCTCACCCTGGGGAAACTTGCCACAGAACAATTTAACAATTTATTTTAATTTTTGTCATTCACATTTCATTCTGTCCCTCCTTTTGCGTCCTTTGTTTAATGATTCCATTCCACCACTTCTTTGATATCAGTGTAAGTCTTGTCCTTCAACGCGTTGTCCCATAGCAAGTCGGCTGTGGGGAGTTGTCCTTTGGCAAGTTGACTGTGTCAAGTTGGCTGTGGTGAGTTAGCTGTGGCAAATTAGCCATGATGAGTTGGTCCACGGCAAATTGTCATACACACACCTGGCTGCACATTTATAGCCATTAGCAGCAGGGGTGGTGTCCGGCAGTCACTACTGCCGGTTTGCTTGTGTTTGCGCCGCGCACTTGCGCTTGGCGGGCTTGACGTGCTCTGCGCACACATGCGCAATGCAATCAAAATTGTTCTGCGTATGCACAGAAGTGAAAAACAAAATGGCGCGCCTGTGGCGCTGTCTGGAGAACCAGTTCATGGGCTTGGTAGGCCTGGGTCGCTGCCGGTTTCAGCGATCCAGGCCGCCAAACTACTACCAGTTTGACCAAACCGATCTGAACCGGTAAGAACCCACCACTGACTAGCAGCATCCCGAGGTGATGGGATTGCATTTTACAATGGTTTTGCTGAAAACCGGAAGTTATTTCCCGTTTTCAGCCAAACCACGCCACAATAATGGGTTCACTTAACGATGGTGGTGTCCATTTAATGACTGCTGGCAAAAAGGGTTGTAAAATTGGGTTGGTTTTTTGACTGACCCATTTTAAGATCATCATGCTATACGGCCATAATGGGCAGGCTCCATTACAGTCATATGTCAAGGACTACCCACACTGTGTATTTTAGTATTCCCTTATAGCAGTGTTTCTCAACCTTGGCCCACCTGAAGATGCGTGGACTTCAACTCCCAGAATCCCCCAGCTAGGTGGCTGGGGGATTCTGGGAGTTGAAGTCCACGCATCTTCAGGTGGGCCAAGGTTGAGAAACACTGCCTTATAGTATTATATACAGTATTATTACAGTATTCCATTGACAGGTAGATTTATGGGCCTTGGTGCAAACATGACCAGTTTTGGGCCTAATAAATGGGGTATCAGATGGTACAGGTAGCTTTTGACTTACAACCATTTAGTGACCCTTCATAGTTACCACGGCACTGAAAAAAGTGACTTATGACCGTTTTTCCTGCTTATGACTGTTACAGCATCTCTGTGGTCATGTGATCAAAATTCAGATGCTTTGCAATTGACTTATATTTATGACGGTTGCAGTGTCCAGGGTAATGTGATCCCTTTTAGTGACCTCCTGACAAGCAAAGTCAATGGAGAAGCCAGATTCACTTAACAACTGTGTTATCACTTAATAATTGCAATGATTCACTTAACAACCATGGCAAGAAAGGTCATAAAATGGGGCAAAACTCATTAAATGAATGTCTCGCTTAGCAACAGAAGTTTGGGGCTCAATTGCGGTCACACGTAGAAGACTACCTGATTCACCCTAAGGAGCCACAGGCTACAGAACACATTAATGTATGTAATTCAGTTTGATTTACTCATTCTGAGTTATTATGGCCCATCTTTCTGAGGTGATCTGGGTGCTCTCCGAGCTTGGTGGTTTTCTTGTAAGCATTTCATTACCAAACTAGATGCCATCATCCGTGCCCCACCTTTAAGCCTGAGGGGCAGGGGCAGGGGTGGGCTTCAAACATTTCAGCAATGGGTTCTCTGCCCGATTGCTGGGTGGGTGTGGCCACAGTGGGCGTGGCCAATTGACCTCCTGCGCCACGGCAGGGGGACTATTTCCGCTTTTCCCAGGCTCCAGAGGCTTTCCTCGAGCCTCTGGGAGGGCGAAAACTGCCTTCCCTGGGCTCCAGAGGCTCTCCATAGGCCGGAAACAGGCCCATTTCCGGCCTTCTGGAAGGTCTAGGACAGGGGTGGGTTCCAGCAGGCACTACTGCTGGTTCACTCATGTACACGCTGTGCACACATGCACAGTGCAATAGAAATTGTTCCGCACATGCACAGAACTGAAAAACAAGATGACGCTGCTGATGGCGCTGCCTGGGGAACCGGTTCAGGGGTGTGGCAGGCCTGGGCCACTGCCAGTTCCAGCGACCCAGGCCGCCAAACCACTACCAGTTCAGCCAAACTGGGCCGAACCGGTAGGAACCCACCACTGGTCCAGGAGGCTCCGCACGGGCCCTGCACTAACCTCGCATCCAAAACAGGCCATGTGGAGAAGTGGGGTGGGATTTGGAGGTTCTCTGAACCGGCCATAATGTTAGCTACAGGATCTCCTGAACCCGGGAGAACCTGTAGCAGCCCACTCCTGCCCAGAGGATGTCTCCTCCTGTGACATATTCCTAGATAATCATACCTCCCCTCTAGTGGTGAGTTCCAGATCCCATTCCAACCGGTACAATTGGAATGGGCCCGGTGGTGTCCACATGGATGTGTGCAGTGCGCGCATGCGTCTTAGCGCCTTTGTGAGCCTCTGCGATGCTCCAGCTGCTCAGCGGAGAGTCGCATAGGCACTGTATGCGCCGTGCGCGTCTGCAGAAGATCAGAAGACTTAAAAGACCGGTAAGGTGCTTGGGCGGGTGGGTGGGCCCTCCGGAGCACCGTACCGGAATGGTATCCAATGCTCCGGGCTGGCTCCAGTACGCCTGTACCAGGGCGTACCGCCTGCAACCCACCACTGCTCCCTCCGAGAGGTATGTAGGTTGCATCTGTGGTCAAGGGCAAACATTTTTTGTTCCAGGAAGAAAATAAATCCTACCATATTCAGTCCATAAATCATCGGGTTCAAGTGATCCAATGGAATGCCATTCCACCCCACCCCAACCCACCCCTTACAATAAGCCTCAGTTGATAAAATACAGTGGCCAGTTGAGGAAACAAAGTGATCTGTTTTAACGGTAAATCCCCTCCCATGGGGCCAACTGAACTTTCATTTCTATGAAGTTGGTCTGGGAAGACACTCCCCCCCCCCCCCCCCACAGGGCTTAACGAGGCATTTACTGCTGTCAGCTAATTGGCAAATTGCTTCGGCTTTTCCAGGAGCAAAAGAATTGCAGGGATGCCGGCAGCTTTCTCCATCCCGATGCCCTCCAGATGAGGCTCAGTTTTCCTCTGAAGCTGGAGAGCACAATGGAACTTGGAATCCTGGGGTTCGAGGCCCTCAAAACTGGGAGGCCGCCGGCTTGATATCGCAATGGGAATTAGATAACTTTGCTTTTTCCTCAGATTTAAGTTGCCAGAAGCAACTTCCCGATTACTTCAGAGGGGGCCCAAGAGGCAGGTTGAGTTACAGCCAGGCCGATGGTGGGCTGGGGGGGGGGGGCTGCCGGGAGGAACAAAGCAAGGGCCCCCCCGACCGAGAGCAGCCAAAACAATGTCTTCTTCCACACAGCCTTCTTTCTCCAGCACATGTTGCCTGGGCTGGCAGCCAAAGGGTGACTCCTCCAACAGCAGCTTTGACGGGCAGGGTCTTTTCTGTGAAAAGCTTGTGCGAGTCACGCTGAACCAAGGCGGAGAAGGCTTGGCAAAGTGCCCCGGAGAAAGCAGGCTTGAATGGCTGGGGGCCTCCAGGGAGATGTTGTGTCTTCTCTGGTTTTCTGCTGCTCTCTGTTTGGGTGATTTTTTTTTCCAGTTGATTAGATTGTTTTTATCCTGCCTTTATTACTTTATAAGTAAGTCAAGGCGGGGAACATACATTATATTGCTTCTTCCTCTTATTTTCCCCAAAACAACAACCCTGTGAGGTGGGTTAGGATGAGAGAGAGAGGGAACTAGCCCAAAGTCACTCAGCTGGCTTTGGTGTCGAAGGCAGGACTAGAACCAGGGGTAGGATTCAGCCGGTTTGGACCGGTTTGGACGAACCAGATGCTAATTTTACATCTGGTTTGCTGAACCGGTAATTGAAAGGACTGGCTGGCCCTGCCCATCCCACCTCTTCCCTCTCAGGAGTCTCCACGCAGCCTGTTTTGGATGCCAGGTAAGTGCAAGGTCCACATGGAGGCTCCGGGAGGGCAAAAAGTGGGCCTCCCGGAAATTCTGGAAGTCTGGAAACTAGCCCGTTTCTGGCCTCTGAAAGGCCTCCGGAGCCTGAGGAGGGCGAAAACAACCCCCCTGCCGTGGTGCAGGAGGCCGAGTAGGCCATGCCCACCATGGCCACGCCCACCCAGCAACCGGGCAAAGAACCAGTTGCTAAAAATTTTCAATCCCACTCCTGACTAGAACTCACCATTTCCTGGTGATTGGCCCAAAGTCACCCGGCCAGCTTTCATGCCTAAGGTGGGACTAGAACTCATAGTCTCCTGGTTTGAACGCTAGCACCTTAACCAAACTGGCTCCTGATCTATCGCCTAGACCTCCAAGGACATATGGACATTTTCAACCTGGGTTTCTCCCTTCCCCATTGAAACTTACTGCGCTGGTTAATGTTAGGTGCTCCTCTAAATCATGGCTTGTTTGTTTCACTTTTAATAGCAGATCCCAGTTTTCTACTTTAAAAGTATTGAAGCCATGGTGTGTGGAATAAGCCACAATTGGGAGAGGTACAATCCAATAGTCCCATGTCTGTCTTGTTTATTTAAATGTGCACTTCAGAACTTATATATTCGCTTTTTAAAGTAACAACCCACAAGGAAAGAAAGTAGAAGCTAAAAGGAAGGGGGGAATCAAAGTTAGCGTTATTCTAGTGGTTACAGATACTCCTCGCCATACAACAATTTGTTCAGAGACTGTTGGAGGTTACAGTGGCACTGAAAAGTGACTTACAACTGGACCTCACACTTATGACTGTCACAGCATCCCCACAGTGACATGATCAAAAACTGCCATGTATTTACAGTGGTTGCAGCATCCCCAGGTTCGTGCGATCATCATGTTGGAATACATGTTAGAACGTATTTTGTATCGCAACAACTACAGGATTATTCAGCCTGTAGATGGCAGTCTTTAGTTTGCATCTATGGTTATAATCTATGGTTTCTTTTAGTTCTGAGGAGAGATTCTGTATGTAACCATCTTCTGCTACCAACCTGTATGGCTATATAGTAATCCTCTGCTACCGTGATTAGATAATAGAGTAGTGCGCTGGCCTAGAGGTAGAGCTCTCGCCTTACAATCAGAAGGCTGTGAGTTCGATCCTAGGTAGAGGCAGATATTTCTCTCTCTGGGCACAATGAGAATATATCTGCTGAACAAATGTCTGCATTAGCGTCAGGAAGGGCATCCGGCCAGTAATCACTCTGCTATCCACCCCACAAGGGATTATGGGGTCATTAAATGAAGATGGTGATAACCATTTCTAGATAATAAAACAGAATTTTCTAACAATTTACAGTGGTTGCAGTATCCCAGGGTCTCGTGACCTTCCCAGCTGACTTCCAACAAGCAAAGTCAATGGGGAAGCTGGACATGCTTAACGACTCCATGACTCACTTAACAACCGTGGCAAAAAAAGGTCATAAAATCTGGCCCAAGTCACTTAACAACCACCTTGCTTTGCAATGGAAATTCTGGTGCCAATTTGTGGTTGTAAGTCGAGGACTACCTTCCGATAAAAAGGATCCAAGAATGACTTCCCAATCAGTAGCAATATATATATAAAACTTTGTAATTTAAGACTTATATATAAAACTTTGTAATTTAAGAACGTGGGACTGAATCTCCTGGTTTTCTTTCCCTATATATAATTTGTTTTCGTAGATTTTCACGGGTGTAGGTATGCTGGTTTTGTTGTATTCGGGTCTTTTCCCGTGTAAGGTTGAGATTGTCTTTGCAACGTTTCGGCAGGATCACACCTGTGGATTCCAAAGAAAAACAATCACCAACCTAATCCAAAAGGAGACTCCCCCAAAAAACCAAGATACAGAACAGGAAAATGGCATCGCCCTCCTCCCTTACATCAAAGGCACCACAGATAAAATCAGCAAAATTCTCCACAAGCACAATATCAGGACAGCCTTCACCACTGACCAAAAAATAGCCAACATCTTAAGAAACCCCAAAGACAAAATCCAGCTAGAAAACCAAGGAGTCTACGAAATACCATGCAAAATCTGCCCAGCAATATACATAGGGCAAACAAACAGGAGAATAAATGCACGCATCACAGAACACAAGAACGCAGTAAGAAAAAAAGAAAAAACTTCCTCCCTTTTCCAGCACCTTAAAGCTACAGGACACGAAATCAACTTTGAAGGAGCCAGGTTAATCTCCAAAACAGAACACCTCCACAAGAGAATAATCATGGAAGCCATCGAAATAGAGAAACACCCCCACAGCATGAACAAACGTGATGATACCTCCCGCCTACCAAACATCTGGAAACCAGCCCTAGCCAACAAATGAACACCACCCACCACCCAAGCCGTTAAAATACAAAACAACAATGCACACACAACCTGCACCAATCAGCACCAATCTACCAATCATGATACAACCACACAACCAATCATTCCACTTACTGAAACAAAGCCACCACCCCATCCCCTCCCACCAAGACTTACAGAAAGACGGCAGCTCCGTTCCCATTTTAAGCCCACAGCTTGAAGATGGCAGGTGTGATCCTGCCGAAACGTTGCAAAGACAATCTCAACCTTACACGGGAAAAGACCCGAATACAACAAAACCAGCATATATATATATATATTTGTGTTACAACCCCTGGTATGCCTAAATATGGGAGGAAGGTCACACTCCCTCATTCTGTCCTTCGGCTTCATCACAGAAGACCATGCAGGCAGAAAACCATATTTTTTTTATTATTTTTAATGTTGCCTTTTATATTTGTGTTGTATTTGTACTGATAAATAAATAAAGGGAGACTAGGACAGATCTATTTCGAGCTAATTAGCTCTCATCAGCTAGCCATACCCTTACTGGGATTAGAACCCAGGCTGTATATATCTTAGGCAGGAGTCTTAACCACTAAGCCTGGGTTCTAATCCCAGTAAGGGTATGGCTAGCTGATGAGAGCTAATTAGCTCGAAATAGATCTATCCTAGTCTCCCTTTATTTATTTATCAGTACAAATACAACACAAATATAAAAGGCAACATTAAAAATAAAAAAAATATGGTTTTCTGCCTGCATGGTCTTCTGTGATGAAGCCGAAGGACAGAATGAGGGAGTGTGACCTTCCTCCCATATTTAGGCATACCAGGGGTTGTAACACAAATATATACTTATTTCCCTGGCTCAACTGATAAGGAAGAGAACCCGTGGCTTAGTGGTTAAGACTACTGCCTAAGATATATACAGCCTGGGTTCTAATCCCAGTAAGGGTATGGCTAGCTGATGAGAGCTAATTAACATCACCCAACAAGATGGGAACCAGGAAAGAAAACCAGGAGATTCAGTCCCACGTTCTTAAATTACAAAGTTTTATGCAACAAATAGATGGGAGAAAGGACTGGGCAAAGGCAGAGCCCAAAGGAGAGATGGTTTCTATAGAGCAGATGCCAGGCCTCCGTGGGAAGGGTGCCAAGATGGTGGTGGCAACCGCCTGCATCAAGCCACCACATAAAACGAGGGTAGGGTTTTAATTGCACAGTTTCAGCCACCATCTTGATCTTTTGTTATTCCCGTGTGGAAAAGCTTTAATTTTACACCTCTGTCTTTAAAGCTGCGGGAATGGTACAGTGCTATGGATAAATACCATATTTTCTGGAGTATAAGACGCACCGGAGTATAAGATACACCAAGGCTTTGAAGAAGCAAATTTAAAAAAAAGTTTTTGCACTCTGCAAATCTCCGAAAAACGGCCCGTTTTTTGCAAAAACAGGGTGGGTTTTTTTTTTCAAAAAAAGGGCATGAATAGCCTTTAGGCAGCTTGTAGAGTGCTCCTGGGGGTGGGAGGGGCCAAAAACGAGCAAAAATGGCCCATTTGTTGCTCATTTCTGCCCTCCCCAGCCCCCAGAAACTTTCTGAAAGCCTCCTTAAAGCTATACATGGCCATTTTGTTGAGGGGGCAGAGTTTGGGGAGGTAACAAATGCTGTATTCACTGTATAAGACGCACCCAGATTTTCAGCCTCTTTTTTGAGGGAAAAATGTGCATCTTATACTCTGAAAAATATGGTAATTATTTGAGACTTAGCAGCCAAAGGTGACCGAGTAGAGCAGGGGTGTCAAACTCGATTTCATTGAGGACCAGATCAGGGTTGTGTTTGGCCTTAGGGGGACTGGGGTGGGAGTGGCCATCTCAATGTCATTAATGGCCTGTGGTGGCCCATTCTGCCAGCTGTGACAGCCTCCTGCAACCCTCTGCCAATGGAAACAGAGCTCGGGAGGCCTCCCGATCTCCATTTTCGCTGGCAGAGCCATAGCGAGCTGATCCTTCGCTGTTTCCAGGATGGCCCTGTGGGCCAGATCTAAGCACCTCAAGGGCCAGATCTGGCCCGCGGGCCTTGTGTTTGACATGATGATAGATAGATAGATAGATAGATAGATAGATAGATAGATAGATAGATGATATAGATGATAGATAAGTAGATAGATGATGGATGGATGGAGACAGACAGACAGAAAGACAGATGGATGTTGGATGATAGATTAAATAGATGATGATAGCTAGATAGATAGATAGATAGATAGATAGATAGATAGATAGATAGATAGATAGATACAAAGATAGATAGATAGATAGATAGATAGATAGATAGATAGATAGATAGATTAGATAGATAGATAGATAGATACAAAGATAGATAGATGGATGATAGGTATAGAGACAGGCAGACAGGTGATATTGATGAACATATTCATAGAGAGATAATTAGATGGGGAGCGGGGGGCAGGCAGATGATAGAACCTCGGTCCATGAACCGACAGTGGGCCACGGCATGCCAGAAACCAGGCCACGAAACAAGCAAAGCCCCATCCGTGGGATGCAGGCAGCACACAAAACCACATCCCCTCCGGTCTGCGGAAAAACCTCTCTCCATGGAACTGGTTCCTGGTGTCCAGAAGGTTGGGAGACCACTGTTCTAATGAGATCCCATGCAATGACAGCTCAGTTCAGTATTACAGTTCCTTGTGGTTTTACTTCCTTTCCTTGTGGGACAGTAAGTGACCATAAACGAGGATGGAAGATCAGTAGTGGATGTACCCATTAAGGATACATTCGTTCCAAGACAGATTTTTTTAAAATCCTTTTTTTAAAATAAAACAAACCATGAGGATCCATGGGAGAAACTTCCCATTTTAGATGGACATAGATCTCAACATCTACTAGAGACCACGAAAGAGGTATGAGATAGGCAGGGAGGACAGGGTGTCACATGCTTAGACACCATTGCAAGGATTCTGTGGCATAAAGCAGAAAGGGTAACATTTTTATTTCAGGTATTAATGTCATCTTCGTTTAACAGCCCATTCAGGGAGAAGGGTGTCAGCGAAAGCCCAAAGGCCATGAGATCTGAAGTTGAGTGAAAATATTTTGAGGGAGAGAGGAAAGAGAGAAGATAGTTATTCTTTTTTTTTATGTTTCAAGACAGGCCCCTTCAGCCACCAAGTTTAACATTCAGTGATGGTTGCCGAAACTGGAGTGCACATGTGTGCCCGAGTGCCAGAACCTGGAAGAGAGCAGGTGGCTGGTGTACATGCATGTACCAGAATCCAGAAGAACAGCTGGCAACAGCTCATGTGCCCACAGAGAGGGCTTCGTGTGCCATCTCGGGCACATGTGCCATAGGTTCGCCATCAGAGGCATAGATCATCTATGGCAGCACATTAGGAGTGATACGGCCTGTTTTTTATTTACAATAATATATTATTTACTGCTATAATAGAGCCTGCCATCAAATTCACAGCTTGTACCTCCCACCTATAAAATATACCGTTAGTCTCCATACAAGCTGTGCTTGGCCACAGCTGCAATCTTGACTTTTTCGACCCTCTTGTGGAAAGGCCCATTTCTCATTGACTGGCAATATAAAACAGTCATACATAGTCTGGGAAATGTGGCATTTTAGTACTAGTAGTCAGTCCTCTACATTTCTTTAGTGATCGTTCAAAGTTACAACAACTGTCAGGCCTGCAGCAGTTCCTTTAAGAATCTTTGGCCTGCCACACCCTCTCTTCTAGCTTCATCTTTAGTATGCATATTCATTAAGGGGCGGGATAGCAATGGGTAGAATGTGTTGTTTTCAAAATAAAAAAAATCCTTTCTAGAAGCTCAAGGTTATTTTTTGTCTCCGCACCTTGGCACCTGACCGGAACCAGCTGGCTGGAGATGACAGCGTGGAAGAAGAAGATTGGACCATGTGATGGATTAGTGGGTGTGGGGTCAAGATTATGAACTTTCAACTGGGTGGGAATCCTAGGTAACTTCCAGAATTGGGATTCCACAGATGTACCAACATGTCTGACTTATTAAATTGGAACTTTAAGGAAAGTTTTGCCTTGGGCTCTGATTTAATTCTGCATGATAATTGGAACACTGACAACAGCACTGAAAAAAGTAACTTGGGACTGTTTTTCACACTTATGACCGTTGTAACTTTCCCATGGTCACATGATCAAAATTCGGCTGCTCGACAGCTGGGTCACGTTTATGACGGTTGCAATGTCCCGGGGTCATGTGATCCTCTTTTGTGACCTTCTGACAAGTAAAAGCAACGGAGAAGCCAGATTCACTTAACAAACATGTTAGTAATTTAACAAATGCAGTGATTCACTTAACAACTGTGGCAAGAAAGGTCATAAAATGGGGTAATATTCACTTAACAACTGTCTTGCTTAGCAACAGACATTTTGGGCTCAATTGTGGTCATAAGTCAGGAACTACCTGTATATTATCATAGCCACCTGGTTAACTTTTTTAAAAATATAGGTAGTCCTCATTTAACGACTATAATTGGGACCGGCAACTCCATCATTTAAGTGATGAGGGTTTGATTGTTGAAAGTTGATGGTGAAATGTGCAAATGGCAATCATGTGTCCATGAAGATGTTGTAAGGGTTGCATGTGCAAGGACCAGTTGTAAAGTTACTTTTAACATCATTGTAATTTTGAATAGCCACAAAACAGGGCAGTCATTAAGTGAGGAGTACTTATAAACCTTGTGGAAACCTTGACTAAAGGGTACATAGTAGGTAGAACCTTTAAGTGGCCTAGTAGAACAGTACTTAAAGCTTTGTGGAAAAAACTCTCTGGTTAAGTACGTGGCAAGTAGACATAATGTCCCAGATCTGGTTTCTCAAGTTCAGCTGATTTTTTTTTTTAAATTTAATTTCCATTGTTTGATTAGCTTTCTCTATCTCTTTCAAGTATGTAAAATAAATTGGCTCAGTTCCTTTCCCCACAAAAGCAATGCTGCTGTTACAACACCACTTTCCAAAGATTGCAAAGTGGAAAAAAAAAGATTAAGACTTCCCTTACAGTTGTAGGAAGTTAGCACCCACCCCTCTCCTAGAAAGAAATATTTTAGGAAATATTAAAAGGGCAGAATATTTCCCCTAAAAGGGAGGCAGAAACTCAGCCCCCACCCATGGGCCATTAAGGCCTGACCCAGTCTATTCTACATAACAAAGATCTACCTCCTTCAGGCGGAGCCATAATAGGAATCCCAAAGCCCTTTCATTACATCATCACCTAGCAAGAGTCAACCAAGCCTGGGACTCAGGACATCCTACAGAGTTGTCCCTGCATGGCCCCATGGGAGTCTGACAGCCAATCAAAATACAAGTTCAAATTCAAAAGCCCAGAGAGGGCATAAAACCAGGGCACTCTCAGCATCTCTTCCCATTTTTGCCCAAGTCCCTAAGCCATCATTAAACCATCTTTCCAATCAGCCACCATGTTTCCAGTGTCTTTCTCCCCCATTTGGAACTGAACTCAGAAGGACATTTCTTCCAACACAGTAGTAGCAAAAGAAGAGAGAGAGAGAAAGAGTAAGCATCCAAATTACTACATCCAAACTAGCTGAATAAAATTGTTCCAGAGATCTGGATCCAAAAAGGTCATTGCGACAAAACTTTATGGGAGAACTCGAGGTGGGTGGTAGGAGTTTTTCCATGGAAAGTGAGCAGATGGTTTTTGATGGAAATTCCACCCTGCTAAGATCTGGATTTGTTAATTACTTGAGGTTAGGTTGACCTTGGGATCCTGATTATCTAGGAATATCTTACGCACACTACTTAGGGAGGAGTGGGAGGGAGCAACAAAACAACAGAGTTTAGAAGGACCTTGAAGGTCTTCTAGTCCAAAACCCTGCTCAAGCAGGAGACCCTATACCATTTCAGACAAATGGATGTCCACTCTCTTCTTGAAGGCCTCCAGTGTTGGAAAACCCACAATTTCTGGAAGCAAGTCATTCCACTGATCAAGTCTAATTGAAATTGATTAGGACATTTCTCCTTAGTTCTAGGTTGGCTCTGTCCTTGATTAGTTTCCAGCCATTGTTTCTTCTCCTGCCTTCAGGTGCTTTGGAGAATAGGTTGACTCCCTCTTCTTTGGGGCAGCCCCTCAAATATTTGAGCAATGTTATCAGGCCACTCCAGTTCCTTCTTTTCACTTGGCTGGACGTAACCAATTCCTGCAACCTTTCTTCGTAAGTTTTAGCCCTCCACCCCCCAATCATTTTTATTGCTCTTCTCTGCACCCTTTCTAGAGTCTCAACATATTTTTTTAATATTGTGGCGACCAAAACTGGGTGGAGATCCATGGTTCTGGGCAAATTATTGTGATGGGTTGGGACGATCTTGGCAGGGCTGCAGAGAGATGGCCACTAAAATTCCCTTCCATTCTGTAAGATGACAGAAAGCCTTTATTTTCCTAACCCTCCCCTGCCTTAGACAAAGCATTTCTCAGAGTTCTCTAGAATATCAGATTCCACTTACAACCTTCTCATATTTACTTGTCCCTTAAGAAAAATAATCAAACGTTAAGGCTACGGGATAATAAAGAAATCCGCCTTCTTTGAGGTTGGGAATGCTTTACATTCCTTGCCGATTATTTGAATCCATTGTTTTATCAGTTTCCATAGTTTTGCGTTATTCGTGGGCTGCTATGGGAGGTGGGTGAGAAGGCCGAAGATAAGGCTGCACCTGTTGAACACATGCCAAATTTCAAAGGATTCCTGTGCTGCAAACATTAAAACACCCTCTTGGGTCATGATAATTGTAGGTAAACACATGGTAGGGGAGTGAGAGTAAAAATCCTGTCTCTACACTCCTTTGTAAGAATCTTTGTTGTTTTCCCCACCTCGAGAGCAACTATGTCCAACAAAGAACTTATACAGGAAGTCCTCAACATACAACAGTAATGGAGCTTGCCCATTACAACCAGGGGTGGGCTTCAAAGGTTTTAGCAAGGGGTTCTCTGCCTGGTTGCTAGGTGGGCGTGGCCATGGTGGGGGTGGCCTAGTCCTGCACCATTGGGGGGGGGGGTTGCCCTTTCTGGGCTCTCAAACCTCCGGGAGGGCAAAAACGGCCTCCCCAGGTTCCGGAGGCCAGAAACGGGCTCGTTTCTGGCTTTCCCGAACTTCTGGTAGGCCCGTTTTTTGCCCTCCCTGAATCTCCACACGTGCCCTGCACTTACCTGCATCCAAATCGGGCCACGTGGGGACTCCTGGGAGGGGAGGGATGGGCGGGGCCAGCCAGGAGTGGGATTTGGGAGTTGTACAGAATCTTAGCTTAGAGTCTCTTGTGAACCCCTGCAAACCCCCAGCAGCCCACCCGATTGCGACGCGTCTACGTCATGATGGTCGAAAATCAGGTCAGTCTTGTGAATGACTCAATTTTATAACCGTTTTTGCAGCGGTTATTAAACTAAGACTGCTGTTGTTAAATGAACACTGCGGTCATTAAGCAAACCCGTTGGTGGCTAATGCGCATAGTTTTGCTAAAACCACAAGTACCGTATTTTTCGGAGTATAAGACGCACCTTTTTCCCTGAAAAAAGAGGCTGAAAATCTGGGTGCGTCTTATACACAAAATACAGCATTTTTTGCCTCTTGAAGCCCCGCACCTTCACCAAAATGGCCGTGCAAATGCCTTTCAGAGAACTCCTGGGGGCTGGGGAAGGCAGAAATGAGTGAAAAACGGGCCATTTTTTGCTCAATTTTGCCCACCCCCAGCCCCTGGAAGTACTCTATAAGGCTCCTAAAGGCTATGCATGCAATTAGTTTGACAAAAAATGGGCCCGTTTTCGCGAAAAATGGGCCAGTTTTCGCGAAAAACGGGCCGTTTTTGGGAGGTTTGCAGAGTGCAGAAACCTTTTTTTTTTTTAAATTGCCTCTTCAAAACCTTGGTGCGTCTTATGCTCTGGTGCGTCTTATACTCCGAAAAATACGGTAACTTCCAGTTTTCAGCAAACCCATCCTAAAATACAGTCATGTGGCTGCATGACATGGCAAACAGCCACAAATACAACCGATATGCATTTACCGGTGACAGCCCTTTGAGGTTCATAGGAATATTACTTTATTGTTCCAGGAGCTACTGGTAGTAACTGAATCTCGGAAACGTAACAGGCAAGGCACATAAATAGGCGGAGCTTCAATAGTAGAGGTGCAGCTGCCACCTTAACTTTTTTTGACCCTGGACTGGAAGATAAAACGAAAAGCAGAATTGTTTAAGGGTTTTTAAACAAGGCATGGCCATAATCAGGTGGAATCGTGCAGCCTTAAAATTGAATGAAGGAATGAAAAATAAAATAAATTAAAATTAAAATCAAAGTATCATATGTCACACTTACGGGCAACTGCCATGTTTTGCCTGCACTCAATAAAATCTTTGTTACGGTCATAGATTAGCATAGGGATGCACTCATACCCAACTTTGCATTTGGATCCTATTCCCTGTATGTTTACCAGTTTAATTCAATATTCCGCTTTCATTTCTGTTTGCCACCTTGTATGCCACACTCAAAAGATAATGTATAATTTAGATCAATATTGAAGGAAAGAGCATTTGTAAGACTAACCCTAAATAAGACAGAGAATGAGAGCGAGCTACCAAAAATTCAATTCTTCACCATGATTTTACTTGGATTAGCATCCTTTAGGATCTTTTGATTAAAAACGACAAGATTTGGAGAGAAAATCCTCCGTTTCTCGAAAGAAAACAGTGTCCACATCAGTCAGAAATGGAGCACTGGGGACTCTGAAATTCAGTCACCGTGCACCATCTTGTGGCTGACACTCTAATTTATTTTAAATGAGATTGTTCTGCGAATCTTGTTGAAAAGGCCAATATATATTATATTAATTTTGATCTGTCCTATTTCTGTATCTCTTTATAATTTTTTTTTATCACTGTTAGATTTTTTCTTGGCAGAAAGATCAACCAAACAAATAAAGCAAGCGAGCAGATTTGGAAGTGAAGATAACTTATTTAAATATTAGCTTCGCTTATTTAGTTAATAATGGCTTGGCAAGTAAGTACCTGCAGAACCAGCTGAATGTGCAGTCAGGGAGATTTTAAGGACAAAGTTGTTCCAGAGAGAGAGAGTACCTTTTCTTCTTATTGAAGATTATTTGATGCTTTTAAACTTACTGTAAAAATGTTTTAAATTTATTTTCTAACATATAAGCTACTGATATTCAAATGTCGCAATGCAGGGGTGTCAAACTCAAGGCCCTGGGGCCAGATCCGGCCCACGGGACACTTAGATCTGGCCCATGGGACCGCCCTGGAAACAGCAAACAACCGGCTCATGGGGCTTATGCCAGGGCCTCCCAAGCTCCGTTTTTGGCTGCCACGGCTTCCTGCAACCCTCTGCCAGTAAAAATGGAGCTCAGGAGGACCACATGCCCTTCATAGGAGTGACGTTGAGCTGACCATGGCCACCCTGGCCCCACGAGGTAAAACACAACCTTGATGTGGCCCTCAATGAAATTGAGTTTGACCACCCCTGTGGTGTCTTTTCCTATAAACATCAGAATCGCGGAAGCCATATCATTCTCGGTAAGACTCTATGGCCGTTGTTAGGAATGTAATTGGGTCAGCAATATATAAACCATGATGATAGTATTGTAGCTTTAAGTACTGCTGTAATGCGATTGGTTGCTGTTACCTCAAGCAGCCATAAGAGGGAGCAAGAATGACTGTTAGCTCTCTGTTTGTTAGATGCTGATCGCTGGTTACTGCTTGAGACGTATCCGTGAGTTACTGTGAGTTTTGCTACTGTTAGCGACTTTGTGTGCTGAACTGATTATATGATAGTGGACTGTGTTCGAAGGATCACTTCTTAACTGAGAACATTGATAACTGGACTGACTGAACCGTGTATGACTTGGACTGTTTGATGAACTCTGAATACCTCTATTTTCCACATAAGTAAAATACTATTACTTTTACTATTCGGTGCCCCTGTATGCTGGTTTGTGCGTGTTCTTCCATAACACTCTCATTACGCTTCTCTGCACACTCGCTCTCCTAACGGGAAGCTTGCTTACGTAACAGCAGTGATGACTAACCTTTTTGCCATTGCATGCCAAAAGCGGAGGGAGCGCGGGGCATGCCCACACCCATAATTTTAGACGATTTGCCCTCTCCAGGCTCCAGAGGCTTTCTGGGATCTTGGGGAGGGTGAAAACGGTCTCCTCCGCTCCCCGGAGGCCCTATGGAGGCTTACTTGAAGCCTCCAGAGGGCGAAAAACGGCCCTACAGGAAACCCGGGAGTCTGTTCCCAAACTTCCGGTTTGCACATTGGGCCATTTGAAGCCTCTGGAGGGCGAAAAACAGCCAAAAATGAAGGCTGAAGTCAGCTGGCGCACACTGGAGCTGACAGGGCAATGCCTCGCGTCCCTAACAAATGCCTCCACCTTGCACCTGTGGCGCACGTGCTATAGGTTCGCCATCACAGCTCTATGGAAACGAAAGTTGGATTTTTGAAGGAGCAGGGTAGGAAGAATATCGCCACCTTTGAAATTCGGTGTTGGAGAAGACTCCTGAGAATATTGTGGATGGGCAAGGAAACAAGGAAATGGATTACTGAACAAATCAGTCCAGAGTTCTCACTTCAGGCACAACCAACGACCAGGCTCAAATTATCCTACTTTGGACACTTTATGCGAAGATTTTAGCAGTCTCTGGAAAAGGCTGCTGCTCTCTGAGCTTTTTTGTTGTTGTTGAAGACATTTCATTACCAAACTAAGTAACGTCATCAGTCCAAGTAAGGAGTGGGGATTGCTCCGAGTTTATATTCTAGTGCAGGGGTGTCAAACTCAATTTCATTGAGGGATGCATCAGGGTTGTGTTTGACCTTGGGGGCCCAGGATGGGAGTGGCCAGCATGATGTCACTCACGTTGGGGGTGCCTGTGGCAGCCCGAGCACTCTGCCCGTGAAAATGGGCCCCCACGCAGCCCCCCTGAGCTCTGTTTTC
Organism: Natrix helvetica; assembly: GCF_964273705.1. NCBI lineage: Eukaryota > Metazoa > Chordata > Lepidosauria > Squamata > Natricidae > Natrix > Natrix helvetica. The sequence goes on from NC_138552.1 coordinate 10,837,503, forward strand.
ACTGGCGGAGGGCTGCAGGAGTCAGTCACAGCCAAAAATTGGAGCCTGGGACAGCCCTCCCGAGCTCCGTTTTCGCCGGCAGAGGGACCTTGGGCCAGCCCTCAGCTGTTTCCAGGGCGGCCCGCGGGCCAGATCTAAGCACCCCGTGGGCCGCATCTGGCCCACGGGCCTTGAGTTTGACACCCCTGTTCTAGTGGCATGTCCTGTCAAAAGAATTGAGAGCAATCCCCATTCCCTTCCAGCACTGATGTTACAGTACCTAGTTTGGGGAATGAAACATGTGCAAGAAAAAAAACTAAGAACAGAGCACCTCAAGGACCCCTAAGAACATTCTCCTTTAAAAGCTGTTACGCTGGGAAAGGTGGAAGAGAAGAACAACCAGCAGTGAAGTGGACGGACTCAGTTGCAGTGGTGATGGGTTCACAATCAAATGACCTAAACCAGGGGTGTCCAAACTTGGGAACTTTAAGACTTGTGGACTTCAATTCCCAGAATTCCCCAGCCAGCATGGCTGGCTGGGGAATTCTGGGAGTTGAAGTCCACAAGTCTTAAAGTTCCCAAGTTTGGACACCCCTGACCTAAACGGACTGGTTAGGGTCAGTTGATCATCATACTCACCGTACTTTAGTAGTTCAGGTCACAGTTCATTTAGTCATCATCATCATCATCTCCTTTTAATGATCCCATAATCCCTTGCAGGGTGGAGTAGGGGCCACTGAATGGAGCTAGCAGAGTGTTTACTGGCCAGATGCCCTTCCTGTTGCCAATGCGGAGTTTTGTTCAGCAGATTCATTCTCAATGTGCCCTGAGAGAGAAATATCTGCCTCTACCTAGGATCGAACTCACAGCCTCCTGATTGTGAGGCGAGAGCTCCACCTCTAGGCCACACCACTCCACCACACCACAGATCACAGTTCATTTAGTGACCATTCAAATTACAACAGAGCTGAAAAAAAATGACTATTTTTCACACTCACGACCGTTGCAGCATCTCCATATACACGAGATCCAAATTCAGATGCATGGCAACTGCCTCGTATTTATGACGGACGCAATGTCCCGGGGTCATGTTGCGACCTTCCGACAAGCAAAGCCAATGGGGAAGCCAGATTCACTTAACAACCGTGTGACTAAGTTAACAACGGCAGCGATTCTCTTTAACAACTGTGGCAAGAAAGGTCGTAAAACGGGGCAAAACTCACTTAACTGCTTCGCTTAACAATAGAAATTTGGAGCTGATTCGTGGTTGTAAGTAGAAGACTACTTTATATCCTTATTAATCATCAAAGTGACATTCTTAATGGAGAAAATTTTACAGAAATCCAGACTAAAACCTTCCGAATTCAGTATTACTTTACTTTTTTGAGAAGGCACATTTATTTCTGTCAGACTTCGTTGCTATGGCTGAATAGTTCAAGCAAAAATCAGACCCAAACGTTGGTGCTAAGCTCCATCGAATTACATTAATTGAATACAAAACAATTCAGGACAATTCGATAGGTTGGGGGGCCACACTGATAAAATGTCAAACTCTAGGTTCGTTTTGGCTCGAATTGTTGGCTGCTAAACATTTCTCCGATAACATTTCCATTAGAAAAATCAAAATTGAGTTCAGTGAGCGGTAATGGATTGATAAAAATTAGGGACAAATCCACACCATCGGTTGAAGGTTAGCTGGTTACTTTCTCTAAAAAACAGATTTTAGCAGAGTGCTTCACTTTAGACTAGATTATTACCAGTCTGGGCACAAAAGGACAATTGTAATTCTCTCTCTCTCTCTCTCTCTCTCGTTTCTTCAATTGGTTGTGCAAACAGTTAGCAGAAAATGCAGGGTTAAATCCCCGCAGCCTCTTGCTTGTCCTTCAGGCAGTATTCTGGATGATGAGAGCTATGCCTTGGCCACCTCCGATGCAGGCCGAACCCACGCCGTATTTACCTTTGCGGCGCCTAAAACAAACCAAAAGTATAGCAATTATGAACAAGATTCAAGGAGGGACTGGACTGCCATCTGTCAGAAATGTTGTAGGGCACTGATGGCGAACCTTTTCGGCACCGAGTGCCTAAAAGGTGGTGCGGAAACATCACGCACGCTCCAGAAAAGCCAAACTTCCGGGTTCTACCACGCATGCCTGCCCAACAATCGGCTGGCCGGCACGCACGTACAGGCCAGTTTTCGGCACTCCCGTATGCGCGAAGGTTCCGCGCTCCAGAAAAGCAGAACTTCCGGATCCTGGATTGCATGCACACCTGATAATCAACTGGCAGGAGCACATGCGCACAACCAGTCTTCAGCATCGCTGCGTGCATGAAAGACAGCTGATCATCGCGCGGGCATGCGCATCCAAAACCAGGAAGACAAACCGGCAAGGCCACGCGTGCTGTGCGACATGATTTCAAGTGCCACTTTGGGCATGCTTGCCATAGGTTTGCCATCACGGGTGTAGGGTCTCCTGCTTGGAAGGGGGGTTGGACTAGATCAGGGGTGTCAAAAGTTGATTTCATTGAGGGTCACATCAGGGTTATGTTTGACCTTGGGGACTCGGGGAGGGCGTGGCTAGCTTTACATCACTCGGGTTAGGGTGGTGGCCCTAACCGTTAGAGTTAGGGTGATGGCTCTAGCCATTAGGGTTAAGGTTAAGGTTAGAGTGGTGGCCCTGTGGTGGCCCGAGCACTCTGCCAGTGAAAACGGGCTCCTGAGCTCCATTTTCGGCTGCAATGGCCACCTGCAACCCTCTTCCAGCAAAAACAGAGCTCGGGAGATCCATGCTTCAAACTTCTCTGTCTGCAGTAGGAATACAAAGTGGATAATCATGTTTTTCATCGGTGTCTACTTCTGACTACCTTATAAGTCTCCAGGATCTCAGCCGTAGCCCTTTTTAATCTATATTTTCCCTTCCTCTTACTTTTCGCTCAGCTGCCAGGGAGTGAATTTGATCTCTTCTGCAAAAAAATAATTGAAGCAATCTGTTTTCTACAGCAAATCCACAGTGACTCAGTTACACTCTCGCTAAACGTTCTTTCCAGAATATTAAGAAGAAACAAAAGAAAAAAGTTTTCTTGGTGTGTTTATCCACCTTAGTTCGTGAACCAGGTGACTCGTGATCCTGGAGCCTGAAGCTCCCAGAGGGTGACCCAAAGCGATGGCTCCTCCATTGACGTTGGTCTTCTCGGGGTCCAGACCCAGAACTTTTTCCACAGATAAGTACTGCGGTGCAAATGCTTCATTAACCTGGGAAACACATCAGACAGGCAATGTTAGAAATATCTCAAATTGGGCTGCTGTGATTTGCTGATTAGAATTATCCTCACCGCTGGGTCTTGTATCTGGGAAAGGCAGCGGGAAATGCAGCTTTCCTTGGGGACAGGAGAGATCAGAGATCTGAATCATATGTTTAAAAAAAAACCCAATCCACCAGGATCATTTACTGGGTAGAACTCACCGGAAGTATTCAATCGTTTTCAAGAATGGTCAAATAGCTATTCTGTCTACAGAGGTAGTTCTTGACTTATAACCATTCCTTTAAAACCGTTTAAAGTTACAGTGGCATTGAAAGATGGACTCACAATCAGTCCTTGCACTTATGACTGCCATGGCCTCCCCATCGTCACGCGATCAAAATTTGAGCATTTGGCAACCGGCAGGCAGCGCCCGCCCACCCATTTCTCCCCCGTTAATAACCCATGCATTTGTTTAATGACTGCATTTCGCTGAGTGGCCATTACCTCAACCAAATCCATGTCTTTCAAAGAAAGGCCAGCTTTCTTGAGGGCTTCAGTAACAGCAGGCACGGGACCTATGTCAGAAACATACAGTACATGTGTAAGCGAAAAATGGAGGGTGGCCCATTCCTGAACAGAATAACGGAGTTGGAAGGGACCTCGGAGGTCTTCTAGTCCAACCCCCTGCTCAAGCAGGAAACCATTCTCTAGCCTCCAGGCTGGACCCCCAAAAGCTGAACCAAAGAAAGATGTCCCTTATGGGAAATGTAGTAACAGGACTTATATACCTATTTTCATAAAATATCAAATGTGTGGAACTTACAAAATTAAGTTGACAAAGAAAATCAATATAGCTGAAAGCAAAGGATTATTGGAAGGATCTGAGAGCTTGTTGTTGTTGTGTCCGACCCATCGCAACCCCATGGAGAACATTCCTCCAGGCCTTCCTGTCCTCTACCATCCTCTGGAGTCCATTTAAGCTCACGCTGACTGCTTCGGTGACTCCATTCAGCCACCTCCTTCTCTGTCGTCCCCTTCTTCTTTTGCCCTCAATCTTTCCCAGCATGAGGCTCTTCTCCAATGAGTCCTTCCTTCTCGTTAGGTGGGCAACGTATTTGAGTTTCCTCTTCAGGATCTGGCCTTCTAAGGAGCATTCAGGGTTGATCTCCTCTAGGACTGACCGGTTGGATTGCCTTGCAGTCCAAGGGATTCACAGGAGTCTTCTCCAGCACCATAGTTCAAAGGCCTCCACTCTTTGTTCCTCAGCCTTCCTTATGGTCCAACTTTCACAGCCATACATTGCAACTGGGAAAACCAGAGCCTTGACTCTATGCACTTTTGTTGGCAGGCAATGTATCTGCTTTTTAGTATGCTGTCTAGATTTGCCATAGCTTTCCTCCCCAGGAGCAAGCGTCTTTTAATTTCTTGGCTAAGAGCTAGGAGAACTTACTTTCCTTTTGTGCAAAACAAAAGAATAAACTTGATTGAAATCACAGACACACCCTAGAAATTCTGCTTCAGACTTAAGATGTCTCTGTCTGGTTGCCAAACTATTCAGAGGCAGATACTACAGATACTACCTGAGCCCTTCTCCCATATCTGCACCAATAAGAAGGGGGGGGGGGGGAACCAACAAGACAGCCCAAAATTTTGCATTTTTTTCCAGCTGATCTACTTCCTAAGACTTTTCCACAACTGAATATTTGCTGATCAATTGATAACAAAGGAGACGTCCCAATTATCTGCTTAACCAAACCAAGCAGAATTCAGACAATCTTCTGTTCACAATTTGCAACATCAAAGAGGAATTTTCACATCCTTGAAAAAGCATTTTCATCTCTCTTTGAATATAAGCCACTGGGCAGCACCTGGAATCTACCAGTAAGAACTGATCACTGGGGTTATAATATCACCTATGCATTCATGACTGAATTCTGCAAACTCCTTTTTTATGGTATTTGAGTTTCCAACTAAACTATATAAACAGTAAAGGTTCCCCTCGCACCTATGTGCTAGTCCAGCGATGGCAAACCTTTTTTGGCTCGCGTGCCATAAGTGGGGGGAGCACAGGGGGGTCGTGTGCCAGCGTGCCGCACCCATAATGCAATGCGCGACCCCCATTGTGCATGCGAGCACTACAGGAGTGCCCCCGCCCCCCATTTTTACATGCTTTTTTCGCCCTCCCCAGGCTCCAGAGGCTTTATAGGAGCCTGGGGAGGGCGAAAACAGCCTCCCCCCCCGGACGTCCTGTGGAGGCATCAGGGAAGCTTCCGAACAGTCCCTGAAGCCTTTGGAGCGCTCAAAATGATCCTCCGAGCAAACCGGAAATGACTTATGGTTTGCTCAGAGGGTTGTTTTGAGCGCTCCGAAGGCTTCAGGGACCATCCGGAGGCTTCCCTGACGCCTTCGGAGCGCTCAAAACGACCCTCCGAGCAAACCGGAAGTGACTTCTCCGTGGTCATGTGGCCGGCATGACTAAATGCTGAAGACGCACGGAATGCTGTTACCTTCCCACCAAAGGTGATCCCTATTTTTCTACTTGCAGTTTTACGTGCTTTCGAACTGCTAGGCTGGCAGAAGCTGGAACAAGTTAATGGGAACTCACTCCGCTACACGGCACTAGGGATTCAAATCGCCAACCTTTCTTATTGACAAACTCAGCATCTTAGCCCCTGAGCCACCACGCCCCTTAAAATTATATTAAAGATATACAAACATCAGCAAGGGTATTCTTTTCCTGCACAGCAATAACCTACTCTTTTATTAACCTTTTTTTCTGACGTAATATTTTGTTTACTTATTTGGATGAAATTCTAAACAAAGGGGGGGGGGGAAATCAAAGGGCACCTGGCTGTATCCACTTCCAAATAAACCAGACCAACGGAAGAGAATATCTACAGCTCAGAGTTGAACTGAGGAGGCCTTGGTGCTGTCTGAGCTTAGTTGTTTACTTGCAAACATCTGTAAGCAAACAACCAGGCTCAGAGAGCACCAAGGCCTCCACAAAATTAGCCCAGCCTTCATGCTGCGGGCTGCAACTGGAGAATTACAAGATCTTTTATGCATGGGATGGGAAGAACTCTAAGTCAACACAGTCCTAGGCTGCATCAACAGAGGGATAGAATCAAGATCACGTGAACTGTTAATACCACTTTATAATGCCTTGGTAAGGCCACACTTGGAATTCTGCATCCAGTTTTGGTTGCCACGATGTAAAAAAGATGCAGAGACTCTAGAAAGAGTGCAGAGAAGAGCAACAAAGAGGATTAGGGGACTGGAGACTAAAACATATGAAGAACGGTTGCAGGAACTGGGTATGTTTAGCTTAAGAGGAAGAAGGACTAGGGGAGACATGATAGCAGTGTTCCAATATCTCAGGGGTTGCCACAAAGAAGAGGGAGTCAAACTATTCTCCAAGGCACCTGAGGGTAGAACAAGAAGCAATGGGTGGAAACTAATCAAGGAGAGAAGCAACTTAGAAGTGAGGAGAAATTTCCTGACAGTGAGAACAATTAATCAGTGGCACAACTTGCCTCCAGAAGTTGTGAATGCCCCAACACTGGAAGTCTTTAAGAAGATGTTGGATAGCTATTTGTCTGAAACGGTATAGGGTTTCCTGCCTAGGCAGGGGGTTGGACTAGAAGACCTCCAAGGTCCCTTCCAACTCTACTATTGTATTGTATTGTATTATTGTATTACTGATCAGCAGGAAAGCATCTCTGTAGTCACTTACCAATGCCCATGATGTTAGGATCACACCCAGCTGCGTGATAACTGACAATTCTAGCCAAAGGAGTGAGGTTGTGCTTTTTTACGGCATCTTCGCTTGCTAGGATCACAGCTCCTGCCCCATCGCTCACACCCTACAAGAGAAGAATACCAGGCATCAAGGCTGGGCAAAATAAAAACTGAAGAACATACCAATGGAGTCACATTGAGGCTGAAAATGGTAAGAAGATGTTATCAGACAAAGTGGCATTTTTTTTTCAGTGTGCCTGGATGTTGCCTTTGCTGACTGGGAATTTCAGAAACTCCGGTTCCCGATGCCTTAAGAAGGGCATAAGCTGAGGAAAGGTGGATGAGGTTATATGCACAGTACCCTAAAATTAAAACTGAAAAATAAAATAAATCCATCGAGTCTACAAGAGTGTATGGATTAAAATCCTGATATAACAAAAAATATGGAAGTTTCAATAGAAGAAGCCATTTGTAGCTGAGGATTGATTGATCTCTAAGTTTGGTTGTTTTCCTGCAGGCATTGCATTGTCCAACTAAGGAACTTCATCCTGAAATGAAGGTTTGTTTTATTTAGGCATTTTTAGCCAGTTCTTCAGCCAAGAAGGTTCCAGGATCTGATCCAAAACAAGCCACATTCTGCAAGTAGAAAAAAGGATTCTTCTTCAACAGGAAAACATGACTGAACCCAAGTTTTAGGAATGAGCCTACATGATGACTGTTTTTGATGCATGGCATTGGAAACATCTAGACCAGTGATGGCTAACCTTTTCCGGACCAAGTGGCCAAAGCGCGTGTGCACCCGAACCCCCAAAATGCAATGTACGTGTGGCCCCTACGCATGTGCCCTGCCCTTGCCTGAACCCCATCCCCATGCATGCATGTGCGCCCCTCCCCTATGCACCATGTCCCCCGTGCATGTGTGCATGCCTCCTCTGCACAGTCCACGCATGCACAGCAGAGACCCGAGGACTATCTGGCCAGTGGGGGGGCACACACGCATGCGCGGTGGAGTTGAATTGGGGCGAAGGCTCATGTGCCCACAGAGAGAGTGCTGCGTGTCACCTCTGGCATGTTTGCCATAGGTTCGCCATCACGGATCTAGACAAAAGACGACTTTCGGGGTAGAATTTGGATATTTTTGAATGTGGATGAGGTGTCGCTATCAGACTACCAACAAAATACAGGTACTGAATGCAGTTCTGCTTCAATGTACCACGATGGATTAAAAGAACTAGAATCCTTCCTCCTAGTACAGGGGTGTCCAAACTTGGGAACTTTAAGACTTGTGGACTTCAACTCCCAGAATTCCCCAGCCAGCAATGCTGGCTGGGGAATTCTGGGAGTTGAAGTCCACAAGTCTTAAAGTTCCCAAGTTTGGACACCCCTGTCCTAGTATATTATTTTTCTTCTCCTGTAGAAATTTAGGGCTGCAGTCCTTCTCTTCACCGTTAGGGAAGTTATGTAAAGGGGTCAATAAAAATCGGTTCCTCTGCTATGCTTAAGCAGTGTCTCGTGAATGTCATTAGAGGCCATCCTTAATTTATGACCGGTTGCTGAGTCACTGTTCAAAGTTACAACAGGGGTACTTAAGACATAGGCTTCAAAGTTCCAAAAATCAGGGAGCCTCCCCTGTTCACACTTCGATTGCACTTCAAGTGCTTGGCTTCCTGGCCGTGTTTATGGCTCTTTGCAGTCTCCCCTGGCCATTTGACTGCATTTTGCAACTGTTTTGCTGAAATCTGTCCTTTACTTCCAGCTTGGGCCAACCTGGCTTCTAAGAAAACCGTGGGTTCGCTTAAGGACCACAGCAGAAAAAGGTCATCAAATTGAGCCGGTCCATTTTACACCATCATACCGGTGGTGGGTTCTGGGTGGTATGGTCTGGTACGGGCGTACTGGTGGTTGCTGGGAGCAGCGGCCACCGTACTGGAACGGTGGCTTGTTTGGCCCACCCGCCTGCCTGCATTCCTTACTGCTTTTTGACGCAAACGGGCCAATTGCGCACGCACGCCCAGCGAGACCTCCGCCGAGCAGCTGAGTGTCACTGGGCGGTGGTGTGCGCATGCATGCGCAGCGCACGTGCCCGACAAGGACGCCCGGCCCCATTGCAGTGTACCGGTTGCGATAGGATCCGGAACCCACTACTACATCATACATAGGACCAAAATGAGCAGGCTCTGTTATTGTTGTAACTCGAGGATTATCTATGTATCTAGCATCTGCAAAATACCAATGGCTCTCCTACCTGAAGCTTATAGAAACGGTAGCCTCAATCCATCTGAAAAGTTCTAATTTGGGGACAGCTAACCGTGATTTCCAAAGGGATAACTTTAAATATCCTTGAGACATATTTTTCCAAAGATTGTTGCATTTGCAAAAACTACACCTTAGTACCATCACTTTGAGAAGTTTTTTTTAAGCTGCCTCACACTCCTTCACTCCTTCACCTCTGCGTCCAATTGATATTTGTTCCCTGGCTACTTAATTAAGGCAAAGATGACTCCCTATTTGAAGAGAGATGGCATTAGGAGCCCGGGTGGCGCAGTGTTTAAGTTAAAGTGCTGTATTGCAGGCAAACTCTGCTCACAGCCTGACGTTCGAACTTGACCTGCTCAAGGTTGACTCAGCCTTCCATCCTTCCAGTAAAATGTTGTTGGGGGTAAAATGCAAATAATGTTGTACATTGTAAACCGCCCATATAGTGTTATGGGGAAATAAAGGTAAAGGTTCCCCTCGCAAATATGTGCTAGTCGTTCCCGACTCAAAGGGGCAGTTCTCATCTCCGTTTCAAAGCTGAAAAGCCAGCGCTGTCCGAAGACGCCTCCGTGGTCATGTGGCCGGCATGACTCAACGCCGAAGGCGCATGGAATGCTGTTACCTTCCCACCAAAGGTGGTTCCTATTTTTCTACTTGCATTTTTACATGCTTTCGAACTGCTAGGTCGACAGAAGCCGGGACAAGTAACGGGAGCTGACTCTGTTACGCGGTGCTAGGCATTCGAACCACCAACCTGCCAACTTTTCTGATCGACAAGCTCAGGGTCTTAGCCACTGAGCCACCGCATCCCCAATTATGGGGTGGTAGATAAGCCTAAATGCTATTGCTAAATGTTATTGCAAAGAGCTTAGTGATTGGACTGCAGCTCCAGGAAAATGTCAATCTGGGTTTCTAAAATGGTAAACCAGAAGATGGATGGAAGACTACTGAATGTTTCCTTCCTGGAGAAGGAGGAGGCTCACCGAGGCGTTCCCCGCTGTGACGGTGCCATCCTTCTTGAAGACCGTAGGGAGTTTTCCCAGTTGCTCCAACGTGACATCCGGCCGGGCATGCTCATCGCGTTCCAAGCTCTGTTTGCTCTTCTTGACTTTCACTTCCACGGGGGCCATCTCAGCCTTAAAGTGTCCGGCTTCGTGAGCTACGAATGTAAAAAAAAAAAAAAGTCAATACCAAAAGGTCATAGGAGGTCATCTACGGTCAGCTCAGGCCAACTTGCTGGGGGGGACAGGGGGGGACAACTCGCCACAGGACAAGAGTTACACGAATATTGAAGAAACGATGGAATGGAATCGTTGGAGAAAGGATGTCAAAGGAGGGGTAAAATGAAATGTGAATGACAAAAATTAAAGTTATTATTTTAAATATTTAAATTAAATTGTTGAATTGCCCCACAAGACATTGTCCCGTGGTGAGTTGGCCACACAAGTTGTCCCATTCCATCCCCTTGCTGCTGGTCATCATCTTCTTCTCTTTCCTTCTACCTTCTCAGAATTAGAGTCTTCTTCAAGAGGTAGTAGGTCCTTAGATAATGCAGGGGTATCAAACTCAAGGCCCGCGGGCTGGATCTGAACCTGCAATGTGGTCAGATCCGGCCCAGGGGACCATCCTGGAAAATGTAAGGGGCCTGCCAGCGCCCCTTCAGCCCGGTCTACCCACATCGCTTTGGCCCAGTCTACCCAATGCAAAAAGGAAACATCCCAGCAGTTTGGGGAGTGGAGTCAAGCTGGCCACGCCAGGGGTCCCGGAAGTCACTACTGCAGGTTTGCTCATGGGCGTTTTGTGTGCGCTTTATGCGTGACGCACGCACATGCACGGTGCAATAAAAATTGTTCTGCACATCCGCAGAAGCAAAAAACAAGATGGCAGTGCCTACAGCGCTGCCCAGAGAACCAGTTTGGAGGCGTGGCAGGCCTGGGTGGCTGCCAGTTCCAGCGACTCAGGCCGCCAAACCCGTTGCCCCACGCTGAGGGCAACCCCAACCCTGATGCGGCCCTCAATGAAATTGAGTTTGACACCCCTGAGATAATATGTCCAATCTAGGAAAATTTGAGCCTCGTCATTGGTATCTCGAGTGAGGACTCAAAGGTCCAAACCCCAACACTCCTTTTAAGGGGATTACTACACAGGAAACTATAGCAGCTAGAAACCCAATTCAATTCAATCAATGAGACTATGAGACAAAATGTTTCAAGTTTCACATGCCCCGTCTATATCAAATCTAAAACTAATAACACATTAGTTTTATATACATTGCATAACACATTGCTACCAACCTGCCTTCCATTGAGAACCTGTACACTGCACGAGTCAAAAAGAGGGTTGTGAAAATGTATACAGACCCCTCACATCCTGGACATAAATTGTTTCAACCCCTACCCTCAAAATGACGCTATAGGGCACTGCACACCACAACTAGACACAAGGACAGTTTCCCCCCCGAACACCATCACTCTGCTTAACAATTAATTTCCACAACACTGTCAAATATTTTACTAAGACTGTATTACTATTATTCTTTTCTTCTTTACTAGTATCTATCTCTTCCAACTTATGACTATAACCATGTTGCTTGTAGTTTTATGATTTATATTGCTGTTTGTTTCCTAGTATGATTTGATTGCTTATTAGTAACCTATGACTATCACTAAGTGTTGTATCTTATGATTCTTGATGAATGTATTCTATTTTATTTTTCTTTATGCACACTGAGAGCATATGCACCAAAGACAAATTCCTTGTGTGTCCAATCACTCTTGGCCAATAAAGAATTCTATTCTATTCATTGCCGTTGGTTAAAAGGTATTCCCTCACATACAGAAGCCAACGAAAAATGTTTCTGCTCTTTTTCTCTAATGCCTGAAGGTAAAGGTAAAGGTTCCTCTCATATATATGTGCTAGTTGTTTCCGACTCTAGAGAGCAGTGCTCATCTCCGTTTCAAAACCAAAGAGCCAGCGCTGCCTGAAGACGTCTCCATGGTCATGTTGCCGGCGTGACTAAATGCTGAAGGCGCACATAACGCTGTTACCTTCCCACCAAAGGTGGTTCCTATTTTTCTACTTGCATTTTTACACGCTTTCGAACTGCTAGGTCGACAGAAGCTGGGACAAGTAACGGGAGCTCACTCCGTTATGCAGCGCTAGGGATTCAAACCGCTGACCTGCCGACCTTTCTGATCAACAAGCTCAGCATCTTAGCCACTGAGCCGCCGCGTCCCTAACTAATGCCTAATTTTCCTCATAAAAGATAATCCCATCAACCTAATCCTCAACTTGAGTTTTAAGAAACACAATCCAGATGTCAACGCATCAGCTGCTGTGAGAATTAAGTTTCCATGGGAAGCAGATCGGTGCTCTTCCATTAAACATACTGACCAGCTTTCCACCTCTGTTGTGTCTTGAAGGCGTAGCGGTCACACTCTTCTCTGGTAATACTGTATTTTGCAGCAAGATTTTCAGCTGTGACACCCATAGGAGTCTGGATATGCGCATCGGTTAGGCCCGACCACAATATATCTTCCAGCTACCAGAAAAGAGGGAACAGAATCATGTTATAGGTTAGTGTTTCTAAAAGTGCGTATAGTCAAGGCTATGGTTTTCCCAGTTGCAATGGATGGCTGTGAAAGTTGGTCCATAAGAAAGGCTGAGCGTCAAAGAATGGAGGCCTTTGAACTCTGGTGCTGGAGAAGACTCCTGCGAGTCCCTTGGACTGCAAGGCGATCCAACCGGTCAGTCCTAGAGGAGATCAACCCTGACTGCTCTTTAGAAGGCCAGATCCTGAAGATGAAACTCAAAGACTTTGGCCACCTAATGAGAAGGAAGGACTCACTGGAGAAGAGCCTCACTGGAGAAGAGCCTCATGCTGGGAAAGATGGAGAGCAAAAGAAGAAGGGGACGACAGAGAAGGAGGTGGCTGGATGGAGTCACTGAAGCAGTAAGAGTGAGCTTAAATGGACTCCAGAGGATGGTAGAGGACAGAAAGGCCTGGAGGAACATTGTCCATGTGGTCGTGATGGGTTGAATACGACTTTGCAATTAACAACAACAAGACTTCATCTCCCAGAATTCCACAGTCACCTATCCATAAGTCTCACCTGCTACCTTCCAGATCTGGGAGAGCAACCATCACAATGAAGAGCTGGCATGACAAAATGTGCGTTGGGAATTATGGGATCTTTAGAAGGTTGGGAAAGAATGCCCAAATCACACACACACAAAAACCCACGCACAATTGCACTGGAAGCTGGAGGCTTTCTGAACATTCTTAGAGTAAGCACAGAATTCTCAAAATGGATGTACCTGCAAAATCGTACGTGCAGGATTTGTCACCTATCCTAAATCCAAAGTTCTGAATGTTACTGTTACTTATTAAAGTGGGGAGGGGGAGGGGAAATGCTTTGAAGACTATGAGAATCTCTGCAGAAATGCCTTTAAATTGGCTTTCCCACCTTACAGATGGTTTTCAGATTGCATTTGTATTTTTTGCCTCTGGTCCCAAAACAAGAGAGAGCAGAAACTTGGATAGTGGCCAGAAGTACTTTTCCCAACATAAAATTAAAGAAACTGCCAATTTTAGGGAAATATTTTTGCCTCAGACAACCCCGGCAATGCTGTCTCTTGTTTTGCAAGCAAGGCTACTGGGATTGGGGGCAGACTTAAGTTCCCAGCCCCACAAGGCCCCTCTCTTCATTGGCCTTATCATCACATGTCAACCCCGGCCAGCCCAGAGGCCTGGAGCTGCCATTCAGGGGAGAAACCCAGGCCAGCTGCCAAGACTCACCAGGCTTCACTCCTCCACAAGCAGCTGAATAAATCTATAAAGCTAGTGATAACTGACTGACAACAATCCACGATTAATTGCCGGGTGGTTTTCGTTCTGAGTTACGAGGGGATGGGTGCGGCTTATCTTAATTACTAATCTAGCTATAAAAGGTGGTGGGAAGCACAGGATGGCAGCTTTGACAATTTATTCATTGCCTTAGTGCGGGGGTGTCCAAACTTGGGAACTTTAAGACTTGTGGACTTCAACTCCCAGGATTCCCCAGCCAGCATGGCTGGCTGGGGAATTCTGGGAGTTGAAGTCCACAAGTCTTAAAGTTCCCAAGTTTGGACACCCCTGCCTTAGTGCTTTGTTGGTCAATTCGTGCCGGACGAAGAATACAAACTGCATTTACAAACCGTTTCTGTGTTTGGCTGTTTTCATTAACCCTTCGGAACCTGACATCAGTGATGTTTCTATAGCTCTGCTAACAGTTTCTCAACCTTGGCCACTTTAAGATGGGTGGACTTCAATTCCCAGAATTATCTGACTCCTAGAGAGTAAGGCTTTTCCATAGCTCTGCTTCCCTAAAGCTGAGGCTCTCCCTTCAAATGCTGGGTTGGGAAAAGAGGAGAGGACAATTCGGCATTTGGGGTTATGTGACTGGAAGGGGATGGTGCTTTTAAAGGGGTTTAAAACCCTTTTTTTGTGGCAGAGTTGGACAGTGAGGAGGAGTTTGGGGAAGAACATGGGCCAGTCCTGGAGACTGAGGAAAGCTCAGACAAGGGCTCTGCGTCAGAGGCAGAGAGGGAGCTAGACAGCAGTGAGGCAGAGGAACAGCTGGAGCCTGTTCCCAGTGTGTGCCTGTGCAGAGCTGCCAGAAGACAAGGGCTCTGCGTTGGAGGCAGAGAGGGAGCTAGACGGCAGTGAGGCAGAGGAACAGCTGGAGCCTGTTCCCAGTGTGAGCCTGCGCAGAGCTGCCAGAAGACAAGGGCTCTGCGTTGGAGGCAGAGAGGGAGCTAGACAGCAGTGAGGCAGAGGAACAGCTGGAGCCTGTTCCCAGTGTGTGCCTGTGCAGAGCTGCCAGAAGACAAGGGCTCTGCATCAGAGGCAGAGAGGGAGCTAGACGGCAGTGAGGCAGAGGAACAGCTGGAGCCTGTTCCCAGTGTGAGCCTGCGCAGAGCTGCCAGAAGACAAGAACAACTAAGAAAGCAGGGTCGACTTGGGAGTAAAGTCACACCTTGGAGGTGATTCCCCCCCCCCAAAAAAAAACAAAAAAGGAGCAAACGGGGAGGGGGCTTTTGCAGGAAACAGTTTGTTCATTCAATTATTTGGAAACTAGTTATTTGGCAGCTTGCCAAACAAGATAAGGTTCCTGCTGATAAATATTCCTCTGAAAGGCTGTTTGTGAAGCCTTGTGGACTGTGAATGACAGGAATTCACAGTCATGTAAATAAAAGGGGTTTTGCTAAGACTCTGCTTCTTGTTAAGGAAACCTGGGTCACAACACCTTTTTGTCTTTTTTATTTGTTGGATGATAGCTGATGAGTTATTTTCTATAACATACAAGGCCCTTCAGATGTTTTAAATAAATAAAGATACACAATTCACGTTGCCCCTTCTGTACTAATGTATGCCAGTGAGAATTGGCAAAGAGGAAGGGAGTAAGAGAATATATTAGAACAGTGGCTTACTGGGAAAAAGTACAGGTGATCCTCGACTTACAACAGTTCATTTAGTGACCATTCAAAGTTACAACCGCACGGGGAAAAGAGACGTATAACAGTTTTTCACACTCCATGGTGACATGATCGAAATTTAAAAGCTTAGCTAAAGAGAGGTTCATATTTATGTCAGCTGTGGTGTCCTTCTGACAAGTCAATGAGGAATCCGGATTCCCTTAACAACGGTGGCGAGAAAAGTCGTAAACTGGGGCAAACTCACCTAGCATATTTCACTTAGCAGCATAAATTTTGGGCTCAATGGTGGTCGAAACTTGAGGACTACCTGTATTAGCAAGAGGTTAATAACACAAAAGGAGGCAACATTCTGTCCTGGGTCTGTACATTTTTGATCTGTTCCATGAAAGGCTAAGTGCTAACTTATCTACTGTGTGACGCAATGCACAAACATTTTGTTTTAGGAATTGTACACATGTTTAAAAGGTAATGACAGCAGCTGATAACACATGATATTTTTGTGGAATTGGGTTTGCAGTCTTCAGAGTTTATCTGTTTGGTTTTTTACTTCTCAAGGTTAGCCTACAGGTCCAGAGCTCTCCCATTCAAATACAAAGCAGGGATGACCCTGCTTAGCTTCTGAGCTCAGGCAAATATTGCTACAAGGCCATGAAAGCAAATCGAAAGAACCAGAATGCAAATGATGTACATTAGTTCATACAATTCCTTACACTGTAAATAGAGTATCATCTAACGCAGGGGTGTCAAACTCAAGGTCCCTGGGCCGGATTTGGCCCCATGGTGCTTAGATCTGGCCCACAGGGCCGCCCTGGGAACAGCGAAGGGCTGGCCCGCGGTGCCTCTGCCAGCAAAAACGGGGCTCGGGGAGGGCGTGTGTGCTCCTCTGAGCTCTGTTTTTGCTGGCAGGGGTCTGCAAGAGGCTGTGACAGCTGAAAATGGATGTCGACCTGACCATGCCACCCGCCACGTCCCCCCCCCCCCGGGGGTCAAACACAACCCTGATGCAGCCCTCAATGAAATTGAGTTTGACATCCCTGATCTTATGGGACAGACTAATTTGACTCAGGGTTCCTTAAGGAGAGATATCCCGGTTTCAAACAAAAAACGCAAACACAACATGATGGGCGCAAAGCACTCACCTGGAGATCAACTCCTAGTTTTGTTCCAAATCGCATATTTCGAACAGCAAAAGGCGCCTGGCTCATGCTTTCCGTGCCACCACAAAGCACCACTTCGGAATCTTTAAGGCTAATTTCCTGATTTGAGTTTAGAGAAGGAAAGAAAAGCACATTAGATGTACAATAGCATTTAGCGCTTATATACCACTTCACAGTGCTTTACAGCCCTCTCTATGCGGTTTACAGTGTCAGCCTTTTGCCCCCAACGATTGGCTCCTCATTTTACCCACCTTGGAAGTATGGAGGGCTGAGTCAACCTTGAGCCTGGTGAGATTCAAACTGCCAAATTGCAGGCAGCAGAAGTAACCTGCAGTACTGCGCTCTAACCACTGCGCCAGTGTGGGATTCAATTTTTTTTACTATCGGTTCTATGAGCGTGGCTTGGCGGGCATGGCTTGGTAGGCGTGGCAGGGAAAGGATACTGAAAAATCCCCATTTCCTCCCGATCAGCTGGGACTCGGGAGACAGAGAATAGATGGGGGCGGAGCCAGCCAGAGGTGGTATTTACCGGTTCCCTGAACCACTCAAAATTTCTGCTACCGGTTCTCCAGAACTGGTCAGAACTTTTCTGAATACCACCTCTGCCCTGCGCCACCGTGGCTCATATGAAAGTACATATGAAACACACAACTATGTAAACCAGTGGCCTCCGATCTTTTGGACATCAGGGACTGGTCCCGTGGAGAGTTTTTCTTTCAAAGAGTAGAGCAATCAAAACATTAAAAAAAAATACTGTGTTTCCCCGAAAATACGACCTGTCCTGAAATTAAAGCCTTGCCACATTTTTCATGTGGGCAAAAATATAAGCCCACCCCCGAAAATAAGCCCCCTGGACAATTCCCCCTCTCCAGCCAGGCAGAGCACCGCTCGCCGACCTAGCGGTATCCCGAAGGCACCAAGCCGCGGGAACGTGGTGGGGGACAAAGGCGCTCACGTTGCTTGGTGCTTTCGGGGTACCGCTAGGTCGGTCAGCGGCGCTGTGCCCAGCTGAAGAGAGGGGGTTGCCGGGCAGCTGCTCTCTTGCGAGCGGGCTCCCAAAGAGCCTGCCACAGCCTCAAGGTTGAATGGCTGTGTTGTGATGTCGCAGCAGCAACACAGCAGCCATGAGGTGACCATGCTCGCGAGCAGCCGCCCAGCAACCCCCCTTTCCAGCCGGGCACAGCACCCCTGACCGATCTAGTGGTACCCGGAAGGCACCAAGCAACATGAGCGCCTGTTCGCCGCCCTCCGCCTCCGCGGCTCGGCGCCTTTGGAATGCTCCTAGGTGAGTGAATGGGGCTCTGCATGGCTGGAGAGAGGGGTTGCGCGAGAGGCTTTTCCGCTCCCCGCTCGCACGACTTGCAGGCTCACAATGCCCTTGGCTAATTCTACAGTACCTGCAAAGCCAGGGCATCTCCGCTGCTGGCGCTGCCCGCTGCTTGGGGTTTTTTTTCGGCTTTCAAAGCACAGAGGATGCTCTGGGAGTACGCTCTATGATTATGGGCTGCAGAGCATACAACCATAGAGCGTACAACCATAGAGCGTACTCCCAGAGCGGCATCCATCCTCCATTGCGGCTTCCAAAGCACGGAGGTAGGATACCGCTCTGGGAGTACGCTCTATGGTTGTACGCTACCATAAAGCGTACTTCCAGAGCATCATCCGTCCTCCGTGCTTGGAAAGCTGAAATAAAAAATCAAGTGGTGGGCGGCACCAGCAGTGGAGATGCCCTGGCTCTGCAGGTACTGTAGAGTTAGCCAAGGGCATCGTGAACCTGTGAGTCGCGTGAGCGGGAAACGGAAAAGCTGCTCGCGCAACCCCCCTCTCCAGCCATGCAGAGCCCCATTCACTCACCTAGGGGCATTCCAAAGGCACCGAGCCGCGGGAGGCGGAGGACGGCAAACAGGTGCTCGCGTTGCTTGGTGCCTTCCGGCTACTGCTAGATCAGTCAGGGGTGCTGTGCCCGGCTGGAAAGGGGGGTTGCCGGGCGGCTGCTCGTGAATGTGGTCACCTCATGGCTGCTGTGTTGCTGCTGTGACAGCGCAACACAGACATTCGACCCTGAGGCTGTGGCCGGTTCTTCGGGAGCCCGGTCGCAAGGGAGCAGCTGCCCGGCAACCCAAAAACCATAAGCCCTCCCCTTTAATAAGCCCAAGGCCATATTTCGTGGGTCAAAAAAATATAAGACCCGTCGTATTTTCGGGGAAAGACGGTATGTAAATGAAAAGCAGGCGAACAATTCCAATCTCTGCATGACATGATGCAGAATAAGTGTATACACAAACCTAAACTGCAATAGAGAATAGGGTGACCAAGAATGTGGAAAAATAAATGAGTGGAATTAGTACCTGACATCCATTAACAATAGACTGGAAGCCTGATCCACACAATCTATTGATGGTTAAGGCAGGAGTTGGGATTGGCACTCCAATACGTAAGCCAACATGTCGCGCGAGGTAAGCAGCATCTCTAGAACTCTGCAAGGGGGGAGGGGAAAAAATGAGAAAATTCACCTGTCAAATTCTGCTTAAAAACTAAATTGTGTGGTTGAAGATGACTTTCCTATCTATTTGTAGAAGTGAATAAAAGTAAATCATGTTCACATGAATGTGACAACAATGTGACCACTACAACTGCAAGGACTGGTCATAAAATTCAGCACTGTAATTTCAAATAATCGCTGAACATGGTCACTAAATGAGTAATCTTGTATACCGGTAGTCCTTGAGTTACTACCACAATTGAGCCCAGAAATGAGAAATTTGTTAAGTAAGTTTTGCCCCATTTTACAAACTTTCTTGCCAGAGTTGTTAAGTGAGTCGCTACCGTTGTTAAATTAGTAACCCAGTTGTTAAATGAATCTGGTTTTCCCATTGATTGTCAGAAGGTCGCAAAAGCGGATCACGTGACCCCCAGCACTGAAACAGTCATAAATGTGAATCAGTTCCCAAGATTCTGAATTTTGATCATGTGACCATGGGGATGCTACAATGGTTGTAAGTGTGAAAAACAGTCACAAGTCACTTTTTTTCCATGCCGTTGTAACTTCAAATGGTCACTAAGTGAACTGTTGTAAGTTGAGGACTACTGGTACCTTTATTTTCCTTCTTTCATTGCTATTGATAATGCAATTTACTCTACAAAAAGACGAATGAGCTCAGTAAAAAAAAATGATTTAAACACATTGATTGTTGCCTTGTTATTGTAAAATTCAAACAGAAACTCAATTGTGAAAAAGAAAAAAACACTACTTATCGTGCTTGGTGATATAATGATCCCACTGACAATACACTCTACAATTCTAGCAAATTCAGTTACCCAAATTGTTAGGGATGTAACCCTAGGCTTGGCTTGGCAATGTATATAAGCCATGATTGTAACAAATGTATCTGTTACTTTAAATGTTAAAGAGATGTAATTGGTTTGTTACTTCAAGCAGCTATAAGAGAGAGCCAGAATGGCTGTTAGATCTCTGTTTTGTTAGAAGCTGGTTGGTGTATTTTGAGGTATTGTGGTTTGCTACTGTTTAGCTATACTTTGTGTGTTAAACTGAGAATATTGATAACTGAATTACTGAACCTTGTATGACTTGGACTGTTAACCGGACTGTGAATACTTCTATATTTCTACATAGTAAACTACTATATTTTTATACTATTCAGTGTCTCTGTATGCTGGTTTGTGCGTGTTATTCCATATCACTCTCATTACGCTTCTCTGCATACTCGCATACTCGCTCTCCTAACGGGGAGCTTAATTACTTAACACAAATGTTCCAAAAAGAAACAGTTTGGGGATGGAATACGAGAGGCTCCACCAATGAATTTCTAATTTCTCTGTAACGGAGCAACTAAGCAAGAACAGACACAGAATGGTGTGTTGGTCAGGGCGACTGGCAACTGCCAAGTTGTACCAACCTGCATGACGTTGCCCACAATTACGCTATCAATGATTTCTGGAGATATTTTGCCAGCAGACAAGGCTGATCGAGCCGCAATCTCGGCAAGATCCGTGGCGGTGAAGTCCTTAAGCAGGCCGCCATAAGCCCCAAATGGAGTCCTCTTGGCAGAAACAATGAATATTCCTAGGAGACAAAACATGGGAAATATGAAAGTGCCTTATATAAAATCTTACCACTGTTTATTTAGATCAGTTCTTCTCCACTTTCACAACTTTAAGATGGGTGGACTTCAACTCCCAGCATTTCCTAATGAGCACAGCTGGCTGGGGAATTCTGGGAGTTGAAGCCCTCACATCTTAAAAGTTGTTTAGTTTGAGAAATACTGGTCTAGTCCAATATTCATTTAGTTAATTGATTCAAAGGCCGCCTCCTTGTAATACAGGCTAACTGTTGAAACAATCAAGAAAACTGCTATGAAAATAAAATATATTATGGCACAAAGCAAATTTCACAGGTGGCGATTCAACATCTTGGTGCCTTTCACAAGAAATCCTGAATTTTTTTTCTGTATCGACTTTAGATTGCTTCCATACTCCTAACAGATAAAGTTCATCTTCTGTTTTGTCAAATTCGTAAAGCAAGGGATTGCAAAGTCACACAAAACATTAGGCCTTCTTGATCTATACGGGATAGAATGGTATAGTAGTTATGATATATGAAAGAGATCCCAAGAGTTTTTTGAGAATGTCAGCAGAATTTGATGCACACAGATTTTACAGCTAGCACTGAAATGTGGGGGGGTTTCATTGAAATGCTGAGTTAGCACCGATATGAACCTGTTTCCTCCATGTACTGGGAAAATCTAAGGAGCTAAGGGTGATGAAACGCCACAAGAGACGCCTAGAGAGCCGATGGAGATCCTCCCGTTCCGAACTTGACCGAACACAGGTACGAACCTACTTAAGGACATACCTTGTGGCAATAAGAGCGGCCAAACGTCGACATTGTGCCGCCCTTATTGCGTCCGCAGATAACCGCCCTGCCGCCCTGTTCCGGGTGACCCGCTCTCTTCTTTCACAGAGACCGCGGGAAGCCCCTTTACAGGGCAGGGCAGAGGAATTTGGGAAATATCTGCAGGATAAAATTGATCAAATCCGGAGGGAATGGGTCCCACTCAGTGGGCTAGGAGGGATGCCCCAGGCGAGTCTTGAGAGACCATCCTGGGAGGAATTTGACTCGGTGGCCATCGAGGATTTGGACAGGTTACGCGGGCGACTACGAGCCACCACATGTTCATTGGACCCGTGTCCCTCCTGGCTTGTAGTGGCATCCTGGGAGGTTACACGAGACTGGCTCTTGGTGCTAGTGAACGCTTCATTGGGCGAGGGGTTCTTACCGGCCGCCTTGAAAGAGGCGGTTGTGAGACCCTTACTCAAGAAGCCTTCCCTGGACCCAACGGAGCTAGCCAATTACCGTCCTGTCTCCAACCTTCCTTTTTTAACGAAGGTTGTAGAGAGGGGGTGGCCCAACAGTTCCCACGTCACCTGGAGAATGATTATCTAGACCTGCGCCAGTCCGGCTTCCGACCCGGGCACAGCATAGAGACGGCCTTGGTCGCGTTGGTTGATGATCTCTGGAGGGCCAGGGATAGGGGTTGTTCCTCTATCCTGGTCCTATTAGATCTCTCAGCGGCTTTTGATACCATCGACCATGGTATCCTCCTGCACCGGCTGGAGGGGCTGGGGGTAAGGGGCACCGTTTTACGGTGGTTCTGCTCCTACCTCTCCGACCGGACGCAGCGTGTGTTGGCAGGGGAGCAGAGGTCGTCCCTGAGGCCTCTCATTTGTGGGGTGCCACAGGGGTCAGACCTCTCGCCTCTCCTGTTCAACACATATATGAAACCGCTGGGTGAGATCATCCGTGGTTTTGGGGTGGGATATCATCTGTACGCTGATGATACACAGCTGTACATCTCCACCCCGAACCACCCCAATGAGGCCGTTGAAATGATGTCCCGGTGTTTGGAAGCCGTACGGGTCTGGATGGGTGACAACCGACTCAAACTCAACCCCTCCAAGACGGAGTGGCTGTGGCTTCCGGCCCCCCGGTTCAACCAGCTAATTCCAACACTGGCCATTGGGGGCGAGCAACTAGCCCCCATTTATTTATTTATTTATTATTAGCGTTTATATACCGCCCCCTCTCCCGAAAGGGACTCGGGGCGGTGTACAGTCCGTATCAAAATACAACAAATTAAAACATAGTAATAGCTACATAAATACATGTATGAGAGGAGGATAAAATATGCCAAACTGTACAGCTAAATAAATAAATCGATACAAAAGTTTAAAATCCCAATGTCATATCAGGTTGAATTTAAAACACTATCCCTCTAAAAACCAGTAAGAATGTGTATGCCAGGAGGTAGACGTTATAAATTATGCCAGACCAGCCAGTCGGAACAGGTGTGTCTTCAGTTTCTGTCGGAAGGAGCGGAGGTCAGTAGTGGTTCTAATGTCGGGGGGGAGGTCATTCCAGAGGGTTGGGCCCATCACAGAGAAGGCCCTACTCCTCGGTGTCGCCCGTTGGCATTGCCTCGTGGACGGCACCAGGAGAAGGCCCTCCCTGTGAGAGCGAATTGGCCGCAGGGATGTATGTGGGAGGATGCGATCCCACAGGTAACTAGGCCCTATGCCATGGAGCGCTTTAAAGAAGGTGATCAGAACCTTGAAACGCACCCGAAAGACTACAGGCAGCCAGTGCAGCTCGCGCAGGAGAGGTGTTACGTGGGAGTACCTAGTACTCCCCATGACTACCCGCGCGGCTGCGTTCTGGACTAGCTGCAGTCTTCGGGCGCATCCCAAGGGAAGCCCCATGTAGAGAGCGTTGCAGTAGTCCATCGAACGGGCGCGCAATTTGGGCGTCCTCGTGGATGCCCGGCTGTCCATGGATGACCATGTGGCAGCCGTGGCGAGGGGGGCGTTCCACCAGGTTCGCCTGGTGCGCCAATTGCGCCCCCTATTGGACCGGGATGCCCTTCGCACGGTCACTCACGCGCTGGTGACGTCCCGCCTAGACTACTGTAATGCTCTCTACATGGGGCTTCCCTTGAGATGCACTCGAAGACTGCAGCTGGTCCAGAACGCGGCCGCGCGGGTGATTATGGGGAGTACGAGATACTCCCATATAACACCTCTCCTGCGCGAGCTGCACTGGCTTCCTGTGGACTATCGGGTGCGTTTCAAGGTATTGATTACCATCTTCAAAGCGCTCCATGGCACAGGAACTAGCTACATGCGGGATCGCATCCTGCCCCATACATCCCTACGACCAATTCGCTCTCACAGAGAGGGACTTCTCCGGGTGCCGTCCACTAAGCAGTGCCAAAGGGCGGTACCCAGGAGTAGGGCCTTCTCTGTGATGGGCCCAGCCCTCTGGAATGACCTCCCCCCGGATATTAGGAGGGAGCTGCATTCCAAACTGCACTTGGACTGATTGTTATGAAAACAACTTGCATGAACTTGATTGGTCACGCTGGGGTGGGCAATGAGAGACAGTTTAGGAGGGAAAAGTAGAACTTGGGACTTTCGGTGCGCAATTCTCAGTTCTGGCTATGCAATGCTGCAATACGCTTGATCTCTAATAAAACTATACTTTTCTCAACAAAAAGCAATCAAGGATCATTTCTATTTAGAGTTGTGAGCAGTCCAACATCTCATTTGATGGCTGTTCTTTCAACTTAACTGGTATCTTACTATCCAGATAGTACTCGCTTACAACTGGTTGCTTAATGACCATTCAAAGTTATGAGCCAATCCAACGCTACTGCTTATAACCCGGATTTGATGTTCTGATATCCCCTCACACACACACACACAATTTATGATAGTTTGGAATTTCCGTTTCCAGCAAAAAAAACCACAACCTCATTGTGGATAATGGATCCACATAATGACTGTGGCCTTAGTTTTATAATCATGACATTTGCTTTATGATTGCTGCAAAAATAGTCGTGAAATTGGGCACGGTCACATGGTGTCCTGCTTAACAACGAGCACAGCTTATATATGTAATTCTGGGCTCAGTTAAAGCTGCTTCAATTGTGGTAAGTCAAGGACTGTGCAAAGCTTCCAACTGAAAGCCAAAAAAAGTACTTGGGAATAACCCAAAGGTACTTTTTCAAGAGGCAACTGGACTTTCTGGTTTTTCTTTGAAGATGTTTTGCTTCTCATCCAAGAAGCTTCTTCAGCTCTGAGAAGAAAGCACAGCTCCAACTCACAGCTGAAGGAGCTTCTTGGATGAGAAGAGAAACATCTTCCAAAGAAAATCCAGGAAATCCAGTTGCTTCTTGAAAAAGCACGTTCGGGAGAACCAGGACCTGGATGACAGAAAATCTCTATAGATATTTGGGAATAAGCACAGGTATGCTCCTATCACTTGCTGCAGCTCTTTAAACTAAGTGAACGGGCTTTTTCCATGATTGTGCTGTGGTGGAGCCCTGGGAAACCCTGGGAAAAGGCACGGCTGCTTAAAAAAGTTCCAGTGCTTCCATGCTCCAAGACTTTGCATCTGAAGCATTTTCACAGACTGGGTTCTTAGCAGTTCTAAATCTTCCCTTTTAACTCCCTGGTAAGAGAACTGGGTTTGCTGGCTTTTAAAAAGATTTACAGTATTTAAAAATACAGGTAATCCTCAACTTACGACCATAATTAAGCCCAGAATTTACGTTGCTAAGTGAGAAATTTGTTAAGCGCAGTTTGTCCCATGTTACGACTTTTCTTGCCACATTTATTAAGTGAATCACTGCAGTTGTTAAATAAGTAACAGAGTTGTTAAGTGAATCTGGTTTGCCCATTGACTTTGCTAGTTACCTGCGGGATCGCATCCTACCACATACATCCCTGCGACCAATCCGCTCTCACAGGGAGGGACTCCTCCAGGTGCCACCAAGCAATGCCAACGGGCGGCACCTAGGAGTAGAGCCTTCTCTGTGATGGGCCCAACCCTCTGGAATGACCTCCCACCCGATATTAGAACTACTACCGACCTCCGCTCCTTCCGACAGAAACTTAAGACCCACCTGTTCCAATTAGCTGGCCTGGCCCATTTATAGTCCCATTTATACCTCCTGGCAAATATTTTTATTCTGGGATAGTTTTTAGGGGTGTTTTAACGTATTTTAAATTCTTAAATTTTAAATCTAACTTTAACTATTGTACAGTAAACTACTGCTACCTCCTCCAGCCACACCTATATTTATTTATTTATACTATGTATATTCACTGTTTTTAATATGACTGTACACCGCCCCGAGTCCCTTCTGGGAGAGGGGCGGTCTAGAAATCAAATAAAAGTTAAAGTTAAAGTTGTCAGAAAGTTGCAAAAGATGATCACGAGACCCCGGGACACCAAGCTATGGTGTCCCAGGGCGGGAAGAAGTGACATTGTCCGGAGCCTCAATAACCTTCTGTAATACTCTACGGCCAAAGGAGGCTTCGGCAGAGGCAAAGGAATCGATCTTGTAGTTTCTAATGAAAGCCGTGGGAGACACCCACGTGGCCGCTCTGCAAATGTCCAGAATAGATGCTTGAGTCGCCCAGGCCGCGGTCGTGGCCGCACTTCTGGTGGAGTGTGCCGTTACACGAGGTGGAACCGGCTTGCCCTGAAGGTCATATGTCATCTTAATGCAAGCCCGCAGCCACCGACCTATGGTTGAAGATGACACCTTGCGACCCAGCGAGCCTGGCTGAAAAGACACAAAGAAGGCCTCGGAGTGCCTGATGTCCTTAGTTCGTTTCAGGTAAATGCGGACTGCCCTTCGCACGTCCAATTTGTGCCACCTGCGCTCCTTGGAGTGTTGAGGGCTGCGACAGAAATTCGGGAGGATAACCTCCTGAGACCTGTGAAAATGAGAATTCACCTTCGGCATGAAGGCGGGGTCTAACCGTAGGATGACCCTGTCTGGGTGAATGATGCACAGTTCTTCCTTGGCCGAGAAGGCCGCAATCTCAGATACCCTTCTGGCTGAAGTAATGGCTATGAGGAAGGCAGTCTTAAGAGTCAGATGTCGAAGAGAGACCTTCCTCAAAGGTTCGAAGGGAGCCGCTGTCAATGCCTGCAGGACAAAGGGTAGGTTCCAGGTCGGGTACCTGTGCACCACCTGGGGTCGAATGTTGTAGGCCCCCTTCAAAAAGCTCTTGACCTGAGGATTGAAAAAGCTCTTGACCTGAGGACTCAGGGATTGAAGTTGGTGTCTGGCTAAGATGGTGGATAATGCAGCAACCTGGCGCCTGAGAGTGGCTGGCGCCAGTCCTTTGTCCAAGCCCTCTTGTAGGAAGTCCAATAACTGAGGGATGGACGCTTCCACACTGTCAATGTCCCGTTGGTTGCACCAGGAAGAAAAGGCAGCCCAAGTCGCGTCGTAAATGCGAGTAGTGGCCGGACGTCTGGAAGCTTGGATAGTTTTAATGACGTTGTCTGAGAGGCTCTGGTCTTTCAGAAGCTGCCCCTCAAGTGCCAGACGGCTAACTGCAACCATTGGGGCTCTGGATGGTTGATGGCCCCCTGACGCAAGGATACCTGGTCTGGAGGAATTTTCCACGGTTGTTCCACAGACAGATCGATCAGGTCCGCGAACCAGGATCTCCTGGGCCAATGTGGAGCCACCAGAATGAGCTCCGCCCCCTCCTTCAGCAGCTTGTAGATCACCTCCGGGATCAGAGGGAGGGGCGGAAACACGTAAAGAAGACCTGGAGGCCAGCTGGACCTCAGGGCATCCGTCCCCTCCGCTTGTGCTGACTTGTAGCGGGAGAAGAACCGCTGGAGCTGTGTGTTTG
This sequence comes from Natrix helvetica, assembly GCF_964273705.1. Classification (NCBI taxonomy): domain Eukaryota; kingdom Metazoa; phylum Chordata; class Lepidosauria; order Squamata; family Natricidae; genus Natrix; species Natrix helvetica. Next base: position 10,865,087 of record NC_138552.1, read on the forward strand.
CCGCCGTGGCAAACAGGTCGACCTGTGGGAGACCAAACCTCCTTACCACCTGTGCGAACAGGTCCGGATGAAGTTGCCACTCCGAGTTGTCGATGGTCTGACGGCTCAACCAATCCGCACTCACGTTGCTGGTTCCGGAGATGTGATCCGCCCTCAGCGACGCTAAGTGGATCTCTGCCCATCGTCCTATGGCCTCCGCCTCTGACATGAGTCTTTTGGAGTGGGTCCCTCCTTGCCGGTTCACGTGAGCCTTTGTGGCCACATTGTCGGTCAGTAGCAGAACGTGGTGCCCCTTCAGCTGTTCTGCAAATCTCCTCAGCGCAAGCCGGGCTGCCCTGAGTTCTAGCCAATTGATGCTCCGGGCTGCCTCCGCGCTGGACCACCTGCCTTGCGCCAACTGACCTTGGCAATGCGCCCCCCCAACCGTAGAGACTGGCGTCGGTCGTTACCACGATCCTGTCGGGTTCTCTGAATAGGCAACCCTTCTCCACTGCTCGAGACTGCCACCAACTCAGAGACCGAGTCACTCTTGGTGGGATGCGAACTTTCCTGGTGGAGTTGCTGATCTTTGCTCTTTGCATTGGAAGCAAGAACCATTGCAGTTCCCTTGCATGAAGACGTGCCCAGGGAACTATGTTGAGGCAAGAAATCATGATCCCTAACAGTTGGGATAGCTGCACTACCTGCCAGGACCTGTTCCTGCGACACAACCGGATTCTGCTCCTGAGGTTGCGGATTCTTTCCGGAGACAGGGACACCTGGCAAGATACTGAATCTATTATGGCGCCCAGGTGTTGTATGCGTGTGGCAGGAGTCAAGTTGCTTTTTTCCATGTTTACGGAAAAACCGTGGTCCTGTAAGGTGTGTACTGTGATGTTTACATCTCTCACCGCTTGCTGATGAGTCCTTGAGTGGATGATGATGTCGTCCAGATAGCACTCCAGGCGGACTGGAAGCTTGCGCAGGTGGGCCGCCACAGCTGCAAGAAGCTTCGTGAACGTTCTGGGTGCAGAAGAAAGTCTGAACGGAAGCGCCCTGTATTGGAAGTGCTTTCCATTGTAACACAAGCGCAGGAACTTCCTGTGCGCGGGATGGATGGGCACATGCAGATACGCCTCCTTGAGATCGATGGAGGTGAGCAGATCCCCTTGTCGCATGCAGCTTAGGATCGACTGAAGAGACTGCATTTTGAAGCGCTTGTAGGCCAGATGTCTGTTTAGGCGCTTCAGATCTAAAATGGCCCTCCACCCCCCTGAACTCTTGGGGACCAGGAAGAGAATGGAGTAGAACCCCCTCCCTTCCTGTTCTGGAGGAACTGACTCTATTGCGTTGATCTGCAGAAGATGATCTATCTCTGCCTGCATGAGAGCCCTCTTTACAGGGTTCTTGGATAGTGGGCAGCGAACAAAGGTTCGCGGAGGGAAGGATAGAAACTCCAAGGTTAGACCCCTCCTGATGGTGTTTAAGACCCACTTGTCCGAGGTTGTTTCCTCCCAACGGTCTGCATAGAATTGCAGGCGGCCCCCGATGGGAGGAGACCCCAGACGGTCACTTCCCACGTCTAAACTGACGGTTGTGGGAGCCCCCATGAAAGGGCTTCCGAAAGGACCCTTGATTGGATTGTCTGCCCCTGGAAGAAAAGTTGTTTCGTTCCTGGGACCTGTCAGAGGCCTGGTTAAACTGTCTCTGGGAGGAATAGGAAGAGGTGGAGGCCTGGGCACCTTCCTGTGCCCGAAAGGCCTGTTTCCTGAACGAGCCCTGACCTTTCCTGTCATGCTTCCTGAAGGTGGAAGGGAGAATCTTCCTCTTATCCTTAGTCTCAATTAGGAATTTCTCTAGGGAATCCCCAAAGAGGTTGTCCCCTTTGAATGGAGCTGAAGCCAGCTTCCACTTCGCCTTCATGTCTGCCTGCCAGTGCCGGAGCCAAAGCAGGCGGCGAGAAGTGATGTTAGACGCTAGTGCTCTGGAGGCGAATTTCGCTGCATGCAGGGATGCATCAGAGGCATATTCCACAGCCGTAATGATCTTGTTAAGATCATGTCGCCAACAAGATGCTTCAGATGGGGGCTGAGATCTGAGTTGGCGCAGCCATAATAGAGATGCCCTCGTGAAGAACGAGGCAGAAGTGGATGTTTTGATCGCCCAGGCAGCCGCCTGGTGCGTTTTGAGACAAGCCTTTTCTGCCCTCTTATCCTCTGCCTTTAACCCTTCTAATAGCTCGGCCGGGAGATTAGAATTAGAGGTCAGAGAGACCACAGGGGCATCCACCTCTGGAGGTTTCAATACATCCTCCAGTCTAGGTTCTAGGGGGTACATTGATTTTCTGCGCCACTGGGGTTGGCCAGGGTACCTGGTTGTGCCCATTGGCGCTGAATAACCTCCATGAACATGTCAGGGACTGGTATCAGTTCTGGGTCAGGGGTTGTTTCGCTGAACAGCCCTGCCATGAGGTCCTGGGAAGTAGAGGGGACTTCCTTGTCCTTAGGTTTGGCACCAAGCTCAGTAGAGGCTCTGGCCTTGTGTAAAATGGCCTTGAATAAGGATGGCTTAAAGAGGCCTGTGAAGGAGGGCTTGTCTGGAGGCATATCCTCATCCTCCGAGAGAGCAAAGTCCTCAGCAGTCTCCTCCTCCCACGTAGACACCTCTGTGGTGATAGAAGTGCCCGGGGAATCGAGGACTCTGGTCCTCTTTTCCCCCAGGGGGCGAACAGGCCTAGAGGCCTTGCCACCCCTGCCTTCCTGTAGCCTCATGGCTTCTACCACACCCTGGGAAATAGCCTGCGTGATGAGATCCCTCATTTCTGCTGACATAGCTGGGCCCTTGTCCTCTACAGGCCTGGATTGGTCATAGGCCTGACCCCTGGCACCCCTAGGAGGATCTCTCTGATCCTCTGCATGAAAACAACATTGAAAAGAGGGGATGTCCTCCCTGACTGAAGAGCTAGGAGAACCTGGGTAGCCCAGAGAGGCTGCAGGGGATCCTGACAAGGAATCCCTATCACAGAAGGATGGGGATCTATCTCCCATTTCCTCCCCCTGCTCTATCTCCCTCTGAATGGGTGGGGAAGGAACTGGCCCAGCCTCACTTGGTAAGGGTGCAGAGGGAACCTGGGGCCTAGCAGACTTGTCCTTTAGGGAGTCCTGCCCCTTGTCCCCTTGAATTTTGGGGGCCTTGCTCCCAGCTGAAGAGTGGGAAGCTTTCCCCCAGCGCCCTTGTTTCCCTTTCTCCCTTGGCCTGAGGGATCTGGCCTACTGCACTTTGCAGATGGCCCTGCCAGCTCCTCCCTTCGCTCCAAACCTTCATCAGCCATCCTTGGTTGATCTTGAGTCGAAGAGGTCGCTGCTGAGGGAAGGGCAGTGGACGCTGGCCCGACGGCTCCAGAAGCGTCTGCAGACTCAGATGGGAGGCTGGATCAGGCACCAGAACACTCCTTGCTGCTTCCCCTTAGGTGTCTGGGGAACTTCAGGCTTGCTGGAGACCCAGGCAAGCCCTCGCAATCCTCTGCGGCTGTCTGTTTGAGGCGGAGAGGCTCTGCTGCTTGCTGCTGCTTTCCGGTGGGTAAAATGCTCCCAAAAAATGGCCGCCGGCTCTTCTGCGCGCCAAAAGCCTCACTTAAGGTCCAGGCGCTTCCTATTGGCTGCAGCCGAAAAGCGCGCCAAAGCAGCGCTTTTCAAAATGGCCGCCGCTCTCCCGATCGGCAAAAGACGCCGTTTGGAAAGGCAAGGGCTTTTTTTAAAAGCCTCCTCTCCAAAGCGACCAGGGAAACACGGGGATTGCCGTCCCTCCCTGCGCTCGCCAGCAGACGCCGGACGAGCGGCCTCGCTTGTTCCCCCAGCTGCGACTAAGCAGCTGTGGAACCGATCGCTGCCTCAGCCTTACTTTTGGAAATCCTCTTCTTGGTAAAAAATAGAAAGGGAAAATAAAAAGTCAAAATAGTAAAATCTGGGGGAAAATCCTAATAACAACCTAATATTGATACATAAAAAAACTCTAAAAATACTATTGGAGAACCCAGTCTATTTACTCAAAGCTGAGGGTTCCCCAAAACTCGTCCTATCGGGCGGACTGAGTTTTTAAAACTGAGCCAGAAGAGGCAAAGGAGGCGTGGCCAGAGGGGAAAAATCTACTCAGTCCATGGGCAAACAGGCTGTGTTAACCCTTCCTTCCTTCCTTCCTTCCTTGGACTCTCCAAGCAGCGCTATGGAGAACTACCTGTATACAATAGGCCAAGGATGTCTGTTCTGACCCCCCCTTCTTCCCTCGCCAACACAGATCAGAGGAACCAAATATACTCATTATTTAATAAGATGCCAGTGATCAGTTGGTCGTATTCTTCCAAAACAACTACCGTATTTTTCGAAGTATAAGATGCACCTTTCCCCCCCCCCCCCAAAAAAAAGACTGTGGAAATGTTGGTGCTTTACTTTACTTTTATTTAGATTTTTATACCGCCCCCTCTCCCCAAAGGGACTCGGGGCGGTGTACAGTCAAATAAAAACACATCAATAAATAGAAAATACAAACACAAAGAGGAGGCAATAAGAAACTGTACATATCTGAAGTAAAGTAGTTAAAAGCAATATTTAAATACCCTAAAAATACCCAATTAAAATATCTGCCAGGAGGTAGAATAAAACTATAAATGGGCCAGGCCGGCTAAACGGAACAGGTGAGTCTTCAGTTTTTGTCGAAAGGAGCGGAAGTCGGTGGTGGTTCTGATATCGGGGGGGAGGTCATTCCAGAGGGTTGGGCCCATCACAGAGAAGGCTCTACTCCTAGGCGCCGCCCGTTGGCATTGCTTAGTGGACGGCACCCGGAGAAGTCCTTCCCTGTGAGAGCGAATCGGTCGCAGGGAAGTGTGTGGTAGGATGCGATCCCGCAAGTACCTAGGTCCTGAGCCATGGAGCGCTTTAAAGATGGTAATTAACACCTTGAAACGCACTCGAAAGACCACAGGCAGCCAGTGCAGCTCGCGCAGGAGCGGTGTTACATGGGAGTACCTAGTACTCCCCATAATAGCCCGCGCGGCTGCGTTCTGGACTAGCTGCAGTCTTCGAGCGCGTCCCAAGGGAAGCCCCATGTAGAGGGCATTGCAGTAGTCCAGCCGAGACGTCACCAGTGCATGAGTGACCGTGCGTAGGGCATCCCGGTCCAGTAGGGGGTGCAATTGGCGCACCAGGCGAACCTGGTGGAACGCCCCCCTTGCCACGGCTGCCACATGGTCATCCATTGACAGCCGGGCATCTAGGAGGACGCCCAAATTGCGCGCCGGCTCCACAGGGGGCAATTGCTCGCCCCCTATGGTCAGTGATGGAATCAACTGACTGAACCGGGGTGCCGGTAGCCACAGCCACTCGGTCTTGGAGGGGTTGAGCTTGAGTCTGTTGTCCCCCATCCAGACCCCGACGGCTTCCAAACACCGGGTCATCACCTCGACAGCCTCATTGGGGTGGTCTGGGGTGGAAATGTACAGCTGCGTATCATCAGCGTACAGATGATATTCCACCCCAAAACCACGGATGATCTCCCCCAGCGGCTTCACATATGCATTGAACAGGAGGGGCGAGAGGACCGACCCCTGAGGCACCCCACAAGTGAGTGACCTCAGGGTCGACCTCTGCCCCCCTGCCAACACACATTGCATCCGGTCAGAGAGGTAGGAGCCAAACCACCGCAGAACGGTGCCTCCAACTCCCATCCCCCCCAGCCGGCGCAATAGGATACCATGGTCGATGGTATCAAAAGCCGCCGAGAGATCTAATAGGACCAGGATAGAGGAACAACCCCTATCTCTGGCCCTCCAGAGATCATCGACCAACGCGACCAAGGCCGTCTCCATGCTGTGTCCGGGCCGGAAGCCGGACTGGCGTGGGTCTAGATATTCGGATTCCTCAAGGTGTCGTGGAAACTGCTGTGCCACCACATTCTCTACAACCTTCGCCAAAAAGGGAAGGTTGGAGACTGGACGATAATTAGCTAGCTCCATCGGGTCAAGGGAAGGCCTCTTGAGTAAGGGCCTCACCACCGCCTCTTTCAAGGCGGCAGGCAAGGACCCCTCGCTCAAAGAGGCGTTCACCAAGCCCAGTAGCCAGCCTCGTGTCACTTCCCAGGATGCCAGTACCAACCAGGAGGGACACGGGTCCATTAAACATGTGGTCGGTCGCAGCCGTCCACACAACCTATCCAAATCCTCGGGGGCAACAGAATCAAACTCCTCCCAGAATGGTCTCACAAGACTCACTGTTGGCGGCTCCTCTGGTCCACTGAAGGGGGCCCATCCGCTCCGGATCTGAGCGATTTTGTCCTGCAGATATTCCCCAAACTCCTCTGCTCTGCCCTGTAAAGGGGCTTCCCGCGTCCTCTGTGATAAGAGAGAGCGGGTCACCCGAAACAGGGCGGCAGGGCGGTTATCGGCGGACGCAATAAGAGTGGCGCAATGTCTGCGTTTGGCCACTCTTAATGCCACAAGGTAAGTCCGTGAATAGGCTCTTACCTGTGTTCGGTCAGATTCGGAGCGTGAGGACCTCCACCTGCCCTCTAGGCGTCTCCTATGGCGCTTCATCACCCTCAGGTCCTCAGTAAACCAAGGAGCCCGGGTGGGTCGTCGCCGCAGGAGAGGCCGCAAAGGCGCAACTCGGTCCAGGGCCCCAGCGGCCGCCCTATTCCAGGCGGCCACTAGGTTCCCCGGAGCGAGAGCGGGTCAGGGCTACAGGGAATGGCCCAAACTCCGTCTGGAACCTATCCGGTTCCATCAGGCGCCTGGGGCGGTACCAACTTGGACAGTTTGGTTCCGCCTCCTCGCGGTGGGGGGTAGCGCCAGGGAAGTCCAGCCGGAGACATGAGTGATCTGACCATGACAGGGGGGTAATGGTTACATCCCCTCTTCCCAGATCACTCGTCCACTGTTCAGATACAAAAACAAGGTCCAGAATGTGGCCACCTTCGTGTTTGGGGTCCTGAATTAATTGGGTCAGGTCCATGGCTGTCATGGAAGCCATGAACTCCCGAGCTACCTCAGATGCTTCCCCCGTTGACGGCAAGTTGAAATCCCCCATAACCACAAGCTTGGGGGTCTCAACTGCCGTCTCTGAGATCAGCTCGAGGAGCTCAGGCAGGGCTGCTGACGCATAGCGAGGTGCCAAGTATACAATCAGCAAGCCCCACTGCCTCCCTGGGCCCCATTTCACACCAAGGGACTCACATCCGGGTATCTGAGGTACAGTGAACTCCCTCGGCTCTAGACATTCCCGTATAACTACCGCCACCCCACCACCCTTACCCAGGGCCCGAGGCTGATGGAATGCACGGAAACCCGGTGGGCACATTTCCACGAGGGGTAAACCACCCTCGTGGCCCAACCATGCGTCTTATAGATCGAATACAGCCATTTTTGGCCTCCCGAAGCCCAACCCCTATCCCATTTTTGTGAAAAATTGGTGGAAAATGGGCCGTTTTTCGGAAAAACAGGGGTGTTTTTGCCTTCCCCCACCCCCCAGAAGCACCCTGCAGGCTTCAGCAGAGCTGGGGGAAGGGAAAAATGCCATTTCGGTGAAAAAAGCGGGCATTTTTACCTTCCCCCCAACCCTGCTGAAGCCTGCAGAGTGCTCCTGAGGGCTGGGGAGGACAACTTTTTTTCCCCTTACTTACCTCTTCAAAATCTTGGTGTGTCTTATACACCGGTGCATCTTATAGTTCGAAAAATATGGTAGTTCCTCAATATATTTAAATTTTAACACTTCAAGCTGTCTTCTTAAACCTTGCTATTCTAAATGGGCAGCGTTTGTGGTCACTATTTTTCCATGCTTTTTGAAAAGGAAACCTATCAATCCCACATCAACAGGGTATTTTGATCAGTGTTCCTTCCGGCTGAGCTAACTGAGGAATATGGGAGTTATTTTAGAAGTATAGCACAAATAATAAAGGCAGGCAACTTAATTAGAACTAATCAAAATGACTAATAAGGTAATACACGCGTTAGGCAGATCAAAGTAAGGAACCAGCTTCTGAATATTCCAGAAACTTTTTACTGAATTATAAGGCTCTTAACTAGTATATGGTAGAGGGGTTGCTTAATATCTTTACTGAAAGATCTGCACTGGTTGCACAACTGCTTACACAGCATAATTTAAGATCTTGGTATTAAACTTTAAATCCTCAAAAGCTTTAAGTCTGATAACTAGAGCAATTGCTTCTTTCATTGTAAATTGTTCAGCTGGTTAATAACTGCAGGAGATGCATTTTTGAAGAAGTCTCTGCAATCAAAGGTCCAAATGGCTTTTTCTGGCTTTGTCAGTTATGTAATCTTCCCAACTTTGCAAGAATTGACCCTGGGCCCCATTCTTTTAGTGTAGGGAAAATCTTTAAAGAGACATGGGATGACAAAGCAGAGAGGCTGCAATTCTATGCACCTCCCTCCCTCCCTCCCTCTGGGTTAAAGGAATGCATCAATCATTTTGTGAATAGGTTTGGTTTTCATCTTTGAATACAGGTTGTCATCGCTTAGTGACTGCTCCAAGTTACTACAGACCTCCAAAAGGTACTTATGATCTGGATTCAAAGTTGGCCTCCCTTAAACTTAAAGGTAAAGGTTTCCCTTGCACATATGTGCTAGTCGTTCCTGACTCTAGGGGGCAGTGCTCATCTCCGTTTCAAAGCCGAAGAGCCAGCGCTGTCCGAAGAGTCTCCGTGGTCATGTGGCCGGCATGACTAAATGCTGAAGGCGCACGGAACGCTATTACCTTCCCACCAAAGGTTTTCTCTATTTTTCTACTTGCATTTTTACGTGCTTTTGAACTGCTAGGTTGGCAGTAGCTGAGACAAGTAACAGGAGCTCACTCCGTTATGCGGCGCTAGGGATTCGAACCGCCGAACTGCCGACCTTCTGATCGACAAGCTCAGTGTCTTAGCCACTGAGCCACCACGTCCCTTTTCCCTTATAGTTATACGGTCACATTTTGTGTGACTGTCAACCAGCACACATTTGTAACAGTTTGCAGTGTCTTGTGGTCACATGACTGAGATTTACAGTATGTTTTCCCAGGAAGTAGCATTTACTTTCAATTTCAGAGGGAAAGACACCAATTGTGAGCAATGGCTTTGCTTAAGGACTCCGGCATTCATTTTAACGATTGCCAGAATAAAATGTTATTAAAATCAGGTCAACCAGGCCTCTTTAACAACCAACACGATTTATAACCGTAACTCCAGGCTCAATAATGGTCATAAATCAGGTCTATCTATACGTATAATCCTTTTGATTTTCTGACTTTCTAGACCAGTTGTTCTCAACCTTCCCAATGCCACGACCCTTTAATACAGTTCCACATGTTGTGGTGACCCCCAACCATAAAATTGGTGTTGGTTCCTAAGACCATCGAAAACATGTGTTTTCCGATGGTCTTAGGCGACCCCTGTGAAAGGGTCATTCGACCCCCAAATGGGTCCCGACCCACAGGTTGAGAACCATTGTTCTACCAATCTGATGTTATACATTGCAAGGGTCTCCAAACTTGGTGACTTTAAGACTTGTGGACGTTAGCTCCCAGAATTCCCTAGTCAGTGGTGGTTAGGGAATTCTGGGAGTTGAAGTCCATAAGTCTTAAAAGTTGCCAAGTTTGGAGACCCCCGTTAGATTGTGTGAGGTTTTCTGCATAATCGGATACTAAAAATTTCAGCAGAAGAGTCCCATTCCTCCAACCTCAGGAGTATAGTTAATGCAGAAGTGTCAGACTGAGAAATAAAACACAGTCATGATACTTAATGACATCCCTGTCAGTCCAAATTACCTAATTGTTATTAACAACACCCTTCTCAATTTCAAGCTACTGGAACTATCCTTTCCTAAATAATGTACCTCAGAAAGCATTTTAACCCACTTTTCCCTCAAAAGCCCACAAAACATGTGACTATTGTGAGGACCAACCGTCTCTAGAATAGTAAGTTCTCAACACCGTAAAACACAGTAGATATTATCAGATTTAATTTTGGAGCGTGGTTAAGAAAAAATGCACAGGAGATTAGGAGAAAAAGATTAATCGCTAGCCATTCCATTCACAAGTATAAATATTTAAGGAGTTCAGGTATTAACTAGCTTAGATTTACTAGCCCCTAATCATTAAAGGGGGGAAATGCCAAAGAGAAGGGGTAGGAAAATATAAGGGAGACCTTGTTTTCCTGATTGGCAGAAAAATAAAGTACTACTTCGGTTTAAACCTATGTATATATTTGTAGACAGAAATAGAATAAGATTTTCCAAGGCACCTGAGGGTAGAACCAGAAGCAATGCGTGGAAACTAATCAAGGAGAGAAGCAACTTAGAACTGAGGAGAAATTTCCTGACAGTGAGAACAATTAATCAGTGGAACAGCTTGCCTCCAGAAGTTGTGAATGCCCCAACACTGGAAGTCTTTAAGAAGATGTTGGATAGCCATTTGTCTGAAACGGTACAGGGTTTTCCTGCCTAGGCAGGGGGTTGGACTAGAAGACCTCCAAGGTCCCTTCCAACTCTGCTATTGTATTGTATTGTAAGAGAGTTGGAAGGGACCTTGCAAAATTGTGAAGATGCCAAAATATGCCATTTCCTAGCTTCTTCCTAGCTCCTAACATGCCTTAACCCAGCTCATCTGTATTCATCTCACTTTCAAAACCTAGTTTGCTTCCAAAGGTTAGGTGATACGGCTAATATTTGTTCATAAGTTTAAAGTCTGAGAGCCATAAATATCTGAAGTCTGAGAGACCCAGCTTTCTGTTAAGCTGTGGAAAGGCTTTCATTCTCTATCGTAGAACTTAAGAAGGCATTTCTTCCTTCTTAAAGTAGCATTGGACAGGATAGTAAGAAAAGCGGTATTGGGTCAAGGCAAAAGCCCTAGCACATTCTGTTTAACAGAAAAAAATATTGCAATACTATGGGATGCTGCAAACATCCCATAGTGCAAAATGTAAATGGAGAAGGCGGTGGCTGAATGCCCAGAATGTGGTCACATGATCATGCATGAATAGGCAGAACTTCGAATCTAGGTTGTAAGTTTTTTTTAAAAAGTCCTTTATAACTCTGAATGGTTATTAAGCAACCAGTCATAAGCTGAGGACTATCTATATATCTCTTTCTCAAAACAAAGAACGCTAACTATAGTCAGGCTAAAGGTAAAAGTTCCCCTTGCACATATTTGCTAGTCGTTCCCAACTCTAGGGGGCGGTGCTCATCTCCGTTTCAAAGCAGAAGAGCCAGCGTTATCCGAAGACGTCTCCGTGGTCATGTGTCTGGTATGACTAAACACCGAAGGCGCACGGAACACTGTTACCTTCCCATCAAAGGTGGTCCCTATTTTTCTCTTTGCATTTTTACATGCTTTCAAACTGCTAGGTTGGCAGAGCTGAGACAATGGGAGCTCACTCCGTTATGTGGTGCTAGGGATTAGAACCGTCAAACTGCTCAGCGTCTTGTGAATGCCCCAACACTGGAAGTCTTTAAGAAGATGTTGGATAGCCACTCGTCTGAAACGGTATAGGGTTTCCTGCCTAGGCAGGGGGTTGGACTAGAAGACCTCCAAGGTCCCTTCCAACTCTGCTATTGTATTGTATTGTCTTAGCCACTGAGTCACTGCGTCCCATATAATCAGGCTAGTCTCCAAGGTTTGTTAACATACTTACTTGATTAATTATGCACTGAATCCTGAGTTTTTGGGGTGAATTGAAAACTATATCTGTTAAAAAGTCTCCCATATGACTATGCTAAGGTTAAAGTTCAAGATGCCTCCAGGTTGAGCTAAGATTCTGGTGATTCCATGGACAGAACTATGCAGTTTTTAGGCAATAAGTTTCCCATGGCCTCTTCAAAGGTGATTTTCAACCTCGGGTGCCCAAATATTAACCAGGCCCAACCCTTCACTTCTAAGCCCGGGTAAGATTGGGTAGATACTGCTACTTGCTGAGACATGCCAGACTAGAGAGGAGCCCAAAACTCATTCACAGCTTGGTGTTAGGTCTATCCATTCTTATTTGGCCTTCAGTAGCTCAACCAAATTCATTACAAGGAGGGACACAGAAAGGCAAAGTCTTATCCAAAACTTGCTCGGAAGGTCGTAAATAGCAATCATAGGGCACACACACACACAGACAGACCCCCAGGACATTGCAACTGTCCTAAGTACATGCCAGTTGCCAAGCACCTGAATTTGGATCATGTGATCTTGGGGATTCCATGATGGTTGTTAAGTGCAAGGGCCAGTCATTACTTTTTTTCAGTGCCACTGTAACTTCAGATGGCTGTAAGTCAAGGACTCCTTGTACTTCTTCCTACCCACACAATTCTGCCAGAATATTTTTCAAAGTAGTCTAGAGGTGCAATATTACCAAATTGCTGCACTATACTCATTAGGTATTGCAATGGGATGTTGGGACAAAGTCCTCCATCTATGAGAACCTGTCACCATTCATTATATAGCCTACTGGAAGTTAAGCAACATCTGGAGGACTTTGGCTTGCTTTCAAGTATTTCATCTGTAGTTCTGAAACTATCTCCAATTTCTTTGCTTTTAAATAATTTTTTACAATTTCTCTACCTCAATTGGTATTTTGATTTTTAAACAATTATACATTAACTTTGACTTTTTAGTCACTAAAAGTCGCTAAACATAGGCACTAAAATACCTGATATTTTTAGCTTTGGTATGATATTAATATCCATTTAATATTTTGTATTAAATGGATGGAAACTGACCAAGGAGAGATTCAACCTAGAAATAAGAAATTTTCTGACAGTGAGAACAATCCACCAAAGGAGCAGAAGTTGTCTTCGGAAGTTGTGGGAGTTTCATCCCTGGAGGCTTTCAAGAAGAGATTGGACTGCCGTTTGCCAGAAATGGTGTAAGGTCTCCTACCTGGGCAGGGGAATTGGACTATATGACCTACAAGGTCCCTTCCAACTGTTAATCTGTTAATATTTTTGTGGAGATTTTTTTAAAATATAAATCATCAACAAGTACAAAGGATTTTTGTTTCCAAGTTAGAAGAATGTTTCATTCCTTCATTATACAAAACTGCAAACCTTCCCAAGTGTCTTAGGAAACCAGCCTCTCTACCCACTCCTTACACCTGGCTTTACAGTACTCCAGTGTATTCGCCTAAACTCTGAGTTGCAAATCATTACCTCCCAGCCTCGATGAATATAATCCCAAATTAACTTTGCATTCCCCGGGATAACAAAATCAGCCCGAAGAAGAGGGAATCAATTATTTTATTTCCACGTGCCAGCAAGTCACCCTGGGGAAGACAAAAGCTATATATGGAAGGGAGTAGTAACCAGCTCGCCTGCCTAACTAAGACTTGGCTGGGGATGAACACGTCACCCAAGTTTTGCAATTTGTTTGCCCCTTTTCCGTCTCGCGGGGAATCCAGCGGGATAAAGCTGGGACGAAATAAAGCGAGAGGACGGGTCGTGCAACTGCAGGGCACAAAACGTCTCTTCCATGCCTGGGGAAGGGCGTCCTTTAAGGGAAGCACGGTACATTCCCAGCTGCTGGAGTGGAGGCTGGGGAGGGGATCTCTGCAATCTTTGGCCTGCCCTAAAATCAAGGCCAAAGAGGAGGAAGGGGAGCATTGGGGGGAAGGTCCCCATTATTTTTTGGAGAGAGGGGGAGGGGGTTCCTGCCTTACCTCTGAGCAAAGCCATGGCTGCAGCGGCGGTGCTTTGCTTCCTCTCCAACCGATTTCCACGCTGGGGTCCTCGGTTGGCGAGTCACAACCCCGCCGCGCCCCCTTCCACCGCCCCGCCCTCCGTCCTCTTACTCCTCCTCCTCGCCCCGGGCAGTCATTTCCAGCGGCGCCCGGCCAAGACCGGCCGTCGCGGGGCTGTAAGGCAAGGCAAGAGACGGGCGGACGGATGCAGAGAGGCAGGGCATTCTATTCCCGGGGAATCCAGGATCCCATAATCCCCAGCCGGCATGCTTGGACCTGGAGGGACTGGGGTTTTTTTTTTGACGCCTCTCTGGACCTGGATGATGCCGGCTGGGGATGATGGGGCAGAGAGTCCGGCTGTCTGCAGCCCAGGCTGGGATAGGGGAGCCGCTCAGAGATCCCAGGACGGAGAATGAAGGCAGGTGGCAACTCCTCTTGCAGCCTAATCCTGACTGTGGATTATGGGACTTGGAGTCCGACGCTGGGGAGGGCCGGAGGAGCGCGGGTCTGGCTCCTCGGCATGGAGGAGACTAAGGGCGACGTTACGGCAACGACCCCTGCTCTGCTCCGCCCCGAGAAAGCCTCCTTGCCACCCGCTTCCTTTCCTGGCTCATCTGGAGAGCAATTCTCGCCACCTCTGTCCAAGGGGGCGGAGCCACGCGCAGGAAGGGGCGGAACTTCCGCCGAGGCGCTTCCTGTAACTACCCCGTTTCCCCGGCAACGCGGCCTCCTCTGAATCCAAGCGGGCTCGTTAGGCCTCTTAGACCCGGGCTACCGGAGTTTCCCCCCCCCCCTCCTCAGCTGCTAGTGGCCAAGAGAGCCGGGGTTTGGGGACTGCCATCCCTCGTTCTCGGGCAGCCCGGTGGGGAATGGGACGGGCAGCTTAATGTGCGGAGCTCCAGGTTGGGGAAGGCTGGATTAAACGACCTAGACTGGAGCCTGCTGTGGAGGATGTGTGAGACGTGAAGGTCGCGCCTGTTTGCAACTCCATAAATGGGGTGGTCTGCCTTTTTGTGATTTTGCTAAACAGTTTTCTAAATATTTCTTTTTTCTAAATATTTTTTCTTCCTCTGCATGAACTCATTAACAACTTTTAGGCGCTCCTAACCTAATGGATATTCTGAGGATTTCAGGACTAGCTACAGATTGAGCACCTAAATAGCTAGTCTGTTCGATTATTTTTCATTTTTCAAAGCAATGACTCAGAAAATTTGGGGAAATTTGGGATTTAGCTCCCCAGCGGAGAGTTACTTCTGTTCGAATTGTGTTTGGAAACGAGGAGATTTCCGTGATAGGAAAATATAAGCAGGAACAATGACTTATATAGAATCTGCATCAAAATTTGTCAATTTAAAAATTTTAACTGTTAGCCATACAAGAGAATCTGCACAACATTGTAAAATGAGTCTGAATTTCAGTATTAAGAGGTAGATGCTAAAACTTGGAGAGAGGAGGAATGTTTCTTGGTGCAACGGCCTGTAATTTTTATTTATTTATTTGTTTTATTGCCTGGAAAATAATTGATTAGCTGTTGAATGCAATCTTAGAATGGAAAAACATGAGTCAGCAGTTGATTGCAAAAGGTTTGTAAAATATGCCCAACCGATTTTCAACAAATTAAAAACTCTTTACAGAACTATATCTGAAATATGTCTTTGTTATGGAATGTTCATCCTATTTGAATGGTTATTTCTTCAAAACTATATACACTATTTCCCTTTAAGAATTGTAGGAGAATGCACTTTCAATACACTGGCTAAGGATTATGCATTGTCAAATGTACCGTATTTTTCAGTATAAGACGCACCAAGATTTTGAAGAGGCAAATTAAAAAAAAAAGGTTTTGCACTCTGCAGACCTCTCAAAAATGGTTTGTTTTTTGCGAAAACGGGCCTGTTTTTTTTACCAAAAAAAGTGCATGCATATCCTTTAGAAGGCTTATAGAGTGCTCCTGGGGGCTGGGGGGCAAAATTGAGCTAAAAACAGCCCGTTTTCTGCTCATTTCTGCCCTCCCCAGCACCCAGGAGCACTCTATAAGCCGCCTAAAGGCTATGCACGGCCATTTTGGTAAAGGGGGTGGGGTTCTGAGAGGCAAAAAATTCTGTATTCAGTGTATAAGACGCATCCAGATTTTCAGCCTCTTTTTTGAGGGAAGCTGTGTCTTATACTCTGAAAAACACGGTAAGTGAAGAATTAATTAAAGAGAAAATGCTATTATTTACCAAATGTGAATTTATTAATCAAAAATCATTAGAGACTTTTCAAATAAAAAGGCTAAGAAATGTTTCTCAAAACTGTTGTCACTTGAATTTAATTGCTGCAAACATTTGTTATTTTCAGCAGGAATGACAGAAATACAGTAAACATGTTGTTATAGAGTGGTAAGATACAACTGTTCTATTTGTAGTACCAGTCAATAAAATGGATGTGTAATATGAAAGCAGGTGTTACTGGAGAAGATCTTGATACCTGGAAAAATTAATTGACAGTTGAAAAAGAGGCCACAGAGAGACAATCCTGGCAAAAGGATATCCATCAGGCAGTGGTGAAATTCAGTTTTTTTATTACTGGTTCTGTGGGCATGGCTTGGTGGGTATGGCAGGGGAAGGATACTGCAAAATTCCCATTCCCTCCCCACTCCTGGGGGAAGGATATTGCAAAATCTCTATTCTCATCCTACTCTGGGGCCAGCCAGAATTGGTATTTACTGGTTCTCTGAACTACTCAAAATTTCCGCTACCGGTTCTCCAGAACCTGTCAGAATCTGCTGAATGTCACCCCTGCCATCAGGTCCTGAAGAACTGAAAGTACCTGAATGACTGAAGAACATAAAGATGTGATCATAGTTCTCTCTAAAAATAGCAAGCATTGCTTGCTCAATAATGAAGGGTCATAATGGTAACTTGTGTTTCTCTAACCAGTTTTGCTAATGGAGTTCACTTGGAATGGGGGTCCCATATAGCGTACTGAATCTTGAATATCATTTTGACACTTGTGCACACGGCAGAAATGATGGACTATTCTTGACTCTGCACAATTCCTGTACAGATATTTGCAAGAGCATTTTGCTTTGTGATAACATTTCTGATCTGTCTGATTCAAATTAACTTAATTTGTTTGCTCAAAGGTTCTGGGTGGTTAATAAGATCCCCATAAATCAATCCCCTTAAAAAGAATAAATAATAAAATGCCGTGTTGTGCATTCCTTACATTTTACCTTTCGGTCACTGCAAACTCTCCTCCAGGGCTTGAGGGAACCACCAGGTCTCAGCAGCTCTCCCAAAATCCAGGAGGAAAGGAGCAAACTGGTCCTCCAAAGTATAGGGACAAGGGTCCAAAATGCCTGTTTCTAAAGTCCTGCCATGTAACATCTTGTTTAGATTGGTCTGATTGGACAAGAAGATGCATATGGGAGAGAGAAAGTGGTTCCTCAGTCTGGAGCCAAGGTGCTGCCAAACTGATTCTTGAATGGCACCCAGATGCCAACTGGCGACCCTGAGGTGGTGGTTGGACATAGAAAGCAGAAAATACCTTAGGATTCACCAGCTCTGCCCATCGGGACTATTGCATCTTGTACTTCTGATAGTGCCTTCCAAGGGAATCCCTGTCTCGAACACCTAACAGATTATCTCATTTGAAGAGCATTGCCCCTTCCTGCCATTGCTGGTCTGTGATGAATA
This sequence comes from Natrix helvetica, assembly GCF_964273705.1. Classification (NCBI taxonomy): domain Eukaryota; kingdom Metazoa; phylum Chordata; class Lepidosauria; order Squamata; family Natricidae; genus Natrix; species Natrix helvetica. Next base: position 10,882,441 of record NC_138552.1, read on the forward strand.
GCCCACTGCGCAATCTGAATTCTGTGTGGAACTGAATGACGAAATTTGTGCTAACAAAGGCATCTGAGACCAATGCTTTGGCAGTCCCGTAGTTCGTACTTGGCTGCTGATGCACAGAGCCCGAGGCACAGGAGAAAAATCGAAGGTCAGTGGGGCAAAAGCCTTTATGATGAAACACACAGTGGGGTTGGCTGGGATTGTGAAAGATCAGTGTGAAAATCAACTATGTAACTTGGGAAGGGACTCTGAGCTAGTCTTACTTTTTTTTACCCTTCTCAATGTATCTAATAATTCATCTACTTACTGTACATGCAGTGCTCCAGTGCCAAAGGATTCTGGTGTATAATGTCGAACAAAAACATAATTGAAACCTTTAGCTTTGGGATGAACATCCTTCGAATGGTGCAGGAGTATGAATGGATTTCTAGAAAAAATTGCAGACTACAGGAACCATTTGCGCTTCAGTTTGAGAAGCGCACAACACAGACTCATTCCCAACAGCCTGTGATCAACAGTGAAGGGGGCACAGGGCAGAAAACATCCTGCAGAAAGCATAGCTCCCAACTTCTCAACGAAAGGATAAGACAGATTAATATTACAAGTGAGGTTTTGAAAGAGAGGGCGAAACACAAACTTCAAGAGCTGGAAATCATTTGTACCCTACAGCTTAGACAGGAAAAAATACAACAGAAGAACCAACACAGATGGACAGCGACAAGTCTCAGAAAACTCCAATGGGTGAGAAATCTGACAGAGCTTACCAAACAGAAAATAATATTTTAGCCAAAGGACTGAATTTTGCAGTCATACCAGAACAGCTACCAGTTGTAGATCTCTCAGCACCAGAATCGGTCATCAGAAACAATAAACTGGCAGAACCAGAGGAAGAACAATTAAGGATGAAAGTATCTGCAGCCTTTGCTAATGCCAAAATATCCTCTTCCAACCTCATAATTCAAGAAATGTACAGCAGTGACATTCCTAGGAAGAGATCCAAACATCACCATCCTGCCAGCAAATAAAAGGATGATGCAGTCATCCTGAACACAGATGACTACAAGGCCAAAGTAAACAGTCTTCTGGAGGACACTGCCACCTATGAGACTCTGAAGAGAGATCCCACCAATATTTACAAGAAAAAAGTCATTGATCTCTTGCAACAACTACTGAAAGACAATGCCCTCAACCACCCACAATACTACTGTCTTTATACTCTGGGGAAGCCACGCCATGCATATATGGACTCCTCAAAATCCACAGAGGGAACTCCACTCAGACCAATTGTCAGCAGCATCAACTGTTACCTACAACATTGTAAAACATCCAACCACTTTATTAGCTCCTCTAGTTGGCAACACCACCCATCACATCAACAATTCACAGGACTTCGTGATCACTTCCGGTTCCTGTAGGTGACGGACGTGTTGTCCACCGCTCGTCTCCCCGGTGGATTCCTTTTAGGAGCAGCTTTGGGCTGTCTGTCCTTTCGCCGAATGGGCTCCGGGAGGAAGGAGTTAATCGAAGGAAGAGCGGCTGGAATGCCGGTGGGGGGAGATCCGTCCAATCTACTTAATCATCGTTAACGGATAAGCAGCAGACTATTGTACGTTTGTGTTCAATCTATTTGAAACTGGAAGATTAGAGGGGGGTGTTTCTTTCTCCTTACCCCCCCCTTGGACAAAGCGGCATATGAACTATCTCTCTCTATATTGGAATGGAGAGAGAATAAAGGCTGACTTGCCACTTGTACTAACTATGTGAGAAAGATTGATATCACAGCTGCAAGAGGTGATTGTTGAGCTGTTTTCTTAAAAGGAAAAAACGTATGGGAATCTTTGTTCTTCTCCCTGCGAAAGGAGGAGCCAAGATGGCTTCCCTCCCTCTTCGTTTTTGTACTTATAAATGAAGTCTGCCTTTTGAAACTACCTTTGGAAAAAAAATCTCTGGTGTAGTCTTAATACCCCCTCTGAAGGTGCTCTAGACCTCTCCTGTTACGTGGTCTTCCTGGATTTTGATTATTTAACTTTCCCCTTTCTGGTGTACCTCCGTGTCTTGGAACTGTGAAGGAGAACTATCTTTTCACTTTCGGATTTGCCTGCCGCCTTGGACCGGCACAGCTGCGCGCTCCACTGACGCCATCTTCTTTGTAAAAGACTTATCATCTCTGAACTCAGATAAATGGGGCCCAAAAAACCACCAACGGGCAAGTCATTCTCTGCCCCTGCTTCTGCCACCTCCAGTCCAAGCATGTAGCAGACGAAAATTATTTCATTGTTACAACAAGAAGGAACTAGAGAGAGCTCAAAAGAACTATCTGTTACCCAAATGTTTCAGGAAATTATGAGGGGTCAAAATGAGCTGAAAAAAGAGGTGACAGATCTCAAAGATGAACTCAAAGGTGTACAACATCATATAACAGAAAACAAACAAAGAATTGGGGTGTTGGAGGAGAGGGCAGCTGGGTTGGGGGAGGAGGTTAAGGCAATCCGGAAGGGAAATTTAGAATTGGAAAATTTTATGGCAAAAATAGAACTTGAAAGAATGTCCTTTTTTCTCAGATTCCAGAACCTACCAGAGATAGAAAATGAAGATCTTAAGGATATTATGAGTACAATTTTAGCAGAATATATTAAGAGAAACAAAGAACAGTTGTGGTGGGATATGGATCTGGTTTTCAGGGTTAATTCAGCATATGCTAGAACACATAATGTTCCAAGGGAGGTACATGTTAAATTTCTTAGGAGGACCACGAGGGATGAGGTGCTAGGGGCACAAAGGGAGGGACCATTAAGATATAAAGATAAATAAATTACCATTCTTAAGCAAATTCTGAAAAAAAATAAGGGAAAAAAGGAGGAAGTATTCCTCCTTATCAAAGAAACTATACAATAAAGGAGTTTGGTTTAGATGGTTATTGCCAGAGGGAATGTTGATTTTTTTGGGAGGGAAATAGAATTAGAATTAAAACAGTAGAGGAGGCAGAAGCCTTCATTAAAAAACATATTTCTCTCCTAGAGGACGAAAATAGGGGAGGTGGTGAAAAAGGTAGTAATGTACAAGATATGAAGGAGGGGTGTGTGTGGCTCCATTTGGGGACAGGGAGGAGGAAGCAATATCGAAAAGGCTCAGGTCACAAAAATAAATGTATTTGAAATATTATTGTAATTGTTGATATACTAGAAAGTGACAAAGAAAGAGATGATTGAACACATAGTTGATATAATGTAGAACAAGATTCTGTTTTTGCTTATCTTTTATACGTTGTTTTTAACATTGTAAAAATTGTGAGATTTGGAGGGATTTCTACCACTAGCACGGGAGCTGCCAAACTTTTCTATGTACCTTTTTACCTTTCCCCATAAATGCTTAAAAACCAATAAAATTCTTTTAAAAAAAAACAATTCACAGGACTTCGTCAGCAAGGTTTGGAATCTAAAATTACCTGGATGAGACCATGGTTTCCTATGATGTGACTTCCCTCTTTACCTGCATTCCAACAACTGAAACTCTCATGGTAGTGAAGAAACGACTCTTACAAGACAGCACCTTAGGTCAGTGATTTTCAACCTTGGCAACTTGAAGATGTCTGGACTTCAACTCCCAGAATTCCCCAGCCAGCGAATGCTGGCTGGGGAATTCTGGGAGTTGAAGTCCAGACATCTTCAAGTTGCCAAGGTTGAAAAACACTGCCTTAGGTGACAGTCTGTAAAAGTGGGCCAGCAGTGGCCACACAGGCTCCTGCTGGGCAGGGCTGTTGGTGCTGCCGCCATGAGGTCAGTCAGTGGAAAAGACATCCCCCCCAAAATAAGACCATATGCCTTTTGGAGGCGAAAAAAAAGCCCGGGTTCTTATTTTTGGGGAAACACGATAGTAGGTATCCCTTGAAATATATTTCAGAAACTTTCCAACAGACCGCTTGGGTTTGATGCATTCATCAACCCAACTTCGGTATATTTGCTTCCAAAAATACTTTACAATAATCTAAGAAGCAATCTTGAAAGCTGCACTATTGTAGCGTTTATGTGTGACACTTGGAACTCCAGAAGGAAATAATATCTATATACTATAAATGTATTACAAAGAGTTTATAAAACAAATCCAGTTCTCACTCTTTTCGAATGAGCTTAGCAAAAGCAGCATGCAGAAAAACAAGGAAAGCAAGCTTCTTATTCCAAAGTATTTATTTCACAGTATTTTATGCACAATGGAATGATGGTGACTTTTACAGTCACTTTCCTATAAACAGGTGTATTTTACCCAATTGTTCAATCTGGATAAATATTTTCACCAGTAGTAATATTTCATCCACACTTGCAATTTTAATCAAGCTGGGGCAATTATAAATTGGGATGGGCACACCTCATTTTATGTTCCAGCTTTTGCATTCTTTGAATAATTCTCTAGGTTTTATGAGAGCTTTCTTTCTATATAAAAAAGCAAAGTGTAACTTGCTCATGCAGTAGGTTGGCATGATGGACAGTCAGCTACATCTATAATGCTAGAATATTCTGACTACTGCATTCTATTGTTACAGTCTGAGAATAAAACAGCAAACCCATATAGTTAATGTGCTGGAATAAGAATTTACTTGAGTGTGTGTACTGTAATTTGAAACTTGGCAATCTCATTGCTTGTCCCCATGTACAGATAAGACTTGCTAATTCTTGCACACTTGAGATGTGTAGTATTTAAAAAATTATACTTAATATCAATGAATCAATATGAATCAATCTGCATTTCTTGCAGCGGTTTTTAATTGAGGAAGACGGTTATATATTTATTTGTATAAAAAGTTCAAATTAATCTCATACAACAGGAATTATATAAATCTTTCCATGTTGACTGTCCTAAACAAATAGAAGTTATATGTAAGGCTGCACATTTGTTAACATTAATTGGATAGCTATCAATACTGTGATCAAGTATTTTATCGGTATTTATTTTAGTGCCTTCGTAGGTCTTCAAAAAAATCTCCCAAGATTCCCAATTTGGACTCTTCAAAAATATACGTTGGGAATCTAAAACTTTGTGGAGAAAATAAATTCAAATCTGCGTTTGGATCCTTTTTATGGACTTTTACAGATGTCTAAATCCATATGCAATTTCATCAGTTTTCATACAAATTCAAAAGTAATTTGAGATCACCTTTACATTTTTCTCCAAAGTTGTAATACTCAGTTCAGGAAAATGCTGATTGCGAATGCTAATGTAAAGCCATGCCGAAGGAAAGAATTTAGTCAAAAACAATAAAAAGATGAAATAAGTGACACAATCTACTTTTTTGATCTGTGCTAAAGTATTTTTAAATCAAAGAAACGATCAGAGACAGAGAAACCATATTTGTGCATGGTACTGCCAGTGAATTGGCTTTTTAAAAAGAAAAGTCAAAAGTTATCTTAAAAACAGATCACAAAAGTTACAGACATCAGTTATTTAAACACAAGTTCCTTCAGTAAATCCAAGTTTGCAGATAATTACAAATATTCAATTTCTATCTGTTATACTAACATATTTTAAAAATGTACAGATATTATATACATAATATAAATTAAATTTTCTTGAAGTCTTACAGAGAAATATTACCATTAGGTAGAGCTTTAGCACACTTTATAAATACATTTTCTAAGATTCTGTAGAAGGTTTTGCACCTTATTCTGCATCTTTAGTCTGCCTGGTAACAAATACACCAACGTATTTAAAAGCTTTGCAACGTTTGAGGATTCTTAAACATATAGAGTTTATACAGAAATTGAGGCTTCTTGCCAAATGACAACATAATACTTCCAGTTGCCCAGTTTAGTTGCACAGGATACTGGAGAATTTGGAAATAATTGCTTACTGTTCATGTATACTTTTAAAAGGTGGCAAATGGGATCACAGCTGGTAAAGTGCCCCCTTTTCACACCTTATATTTTGTGGGAGAGAAAAGGTCCGATGTGCATGAGTAAACTGGCCACAATGGGTGAAAAATTACATGGTGGTTTGACTACCACTTTGGCTCGTGTTACTTTTCAATAAAATGTCTCACTTTTACATTATTTTACTAATGGTGAGTAAACCTAGAGAATTTGTAAGGAATATACACGAATTACAATATTCAGTTCTTTAGAAAATCCAGTGCCTACTTCATTTATTACTCTGGAAAGTGGTACTTAAAGAAAAAAGACAGTAAATAAGAAATTTGTTCTATTAGAGGCAACAATCTGGGGTTTTTTTCTTTTTTTTTTTGTTCCATGTTGAGGACCTCCAGAGGGGAGGAGTATGCCAAAGTAAAAATTTAACATATCTAATTTGAGGGAGAAATCTCCAAATTAGTGTTTGCATAATGCAGAAAAACACAAAACACAGAAAAACACAAGAGAAATAAGCAGATATTTCTACAAAACTTTCTTTTGCGTTAAAATATGAATAATAGAGAAACTTCCATTGAATAAAGTGTCATCGGGTAAAACTAGAGCACCAGGGAAAGCAGCATGGATTTTTCCACAGGGACCAAGTAGGAAAAAACCTGACACAATTTGCAGAATTATGTGGAAGCAGTGTCCCCGCAGCTATCATTTTACCACACGGTTGCAATCGTTTTATGAATTTAGCATTATGAAGAAACGGTTCCCTGGATACTAAACTTAATGACGGATAGCCATATTCAGGTGCTGAAGCTTCGGAGCAGCACTGTAAGCATTTAAGAGGAGTTAGATAGCAGATGCTCCTGTTTGCATCCATCTGTGCATCAAGATATTTAGATATTCAATACTGCAAGACATGGCCAAATGCACAAAATGTTTGCCTTTTAGGCATCAGATGTCTTGCAGACCATTATCAGTTAAAAATGGACAAGTTCTTTACTTATTTTCCGAAACAGACTAGAATGTCTTATGATTGAACCATTAGTGGAGGAGTGTCTTATGTAAGTTGGGTGCTTGATTTATTATAACACAATTATTTTGAAAAGAATGGGGCTCATCTCGCTAAAAGCTTCCTGGTCCAATATTTAACTGCCAAGCTTGCAAGAGTGAAGAATGCCAAGATCATCTGGGCACGGTTCAAAAAGGTCCTTCAATCACATTTCTTTTTTTGCTTGTAACCCTACTGGGTTTATCTAGTGAAGTGCAATGATAGGAGATTGCAGAATAGCGAATTCTGTAAATGGCTATTAAACCATATCATTGTCCCTTCCCACGGTCTCCTTTTTATCTGATGCCACTTTAATGGCTTATGATAGCCACTGAATAATAGTTGAGCAATGCTTAAAAAAACAAAAGTCGAAGAAAAATGTTTTGTAGTAGGATTTTGGACATAATTTAAAAAGTCATATTTAGAACCCGAAGGAAGATTTTTGCAAGAAATGCCATTTCTTACCTATTGTTTTGTGCATAAACATGTTGACAGAGTCTTCTGCATTAGTTTCCATGATAATTCTCCTGAAAGGCTTCCCTTGGAGTTCAGATATTAATAAATATATATATAGTGCCTAACATTGTCCTTGTAATTGGCTTGGAAACACAGCCTGACACTCCATTTCCTGCAAATGTTCTCTCTCAAAAATGCTTGGGAAACATTGGCTGCACAATGACACACAACTGAGCCAACATATCCCTATTGTGTCCTGGCACAGTCCCAAGTGCGATCATAAGGATGCTACAACTACCTTGGCAAGGAATCTGTCTCAGAGTCAATGTGGCCAGTACACCATTTTCTTCCCCAGTAAATCAGAGTAAGCTCATGACAGTCAGTGGCCTAAATGAATTCGTAGCAGCTTACAGTGAAATTATAATTTGGCATGAAGCAAACATAGAGGTTTATGGTTCCACAACTTCACATTCTTAGTGATAAGAATACGGAAAAATTATAACAGGCACCTGATGGGTTAAAGATGGACCAGGGTATCCACAAAGTATGGTAAACAAAAGGCAAAATGGCAGCCACAATAGTGCGATTGAAGTTTGCCCTGCTTTCTTAGGTATGTACCGTCATATTGTCTTTTATGTACCATATTTTACACATCTTCCTGAAGCTTTCAGGGACTAACTTGCTTCATATGCAAAGTGGCATTTTCTAGCCTCAGTACAAATTGCAAATGATGCTCTTTCCACCCCCAGTAACATCTGTTCAAACTGGGTCACATCTTTTTTTTTTTATTTTAACCTAAAGCAACTTTTTTAAAATGAGAAACTGAAGATTGAAGCTAGCTCTATCACAGGGGTTTCCACTTTGGCAACTTTAAGACTTGTGGACTTCAATTCCCAGAATTCCTCAGCCAGCCATGCTCAGCCTTCCATTCTGGCTGAGGAGTTCTGGGAGTTTGATGTCCACAAGTTTTAAAGTTGCCAAGTTTACAGACCTCTGCTCTACCACTATGGACAATCAGAAAATGGGTGGCAATCTTGGCTTTTTTTTCATTTCAACACAAAAATCCTTGAGAAACATAATTCACAAAAGTAAAGCTTACATCCTGCTTAACCAGTGCATTTGCCTTAATGGCAAGTGAGAGACAATATTTTAACATGACATCAAACAGTTCAATCCCTTCTTGTGTTTCAGGTATCAACTGCAAGATCTCCCCTCCCTCCCTCCCCCCAAAAAATCCCTCAAACAAACCAAGAAGCATCTAACCCAAGTATTTTTTTTAATCCGGAACAATTTAGCACTGATTAATTGGCATGTACTGGTTCTTTCACCATTATTTGGTCCCTATTTGAAGAGCTTCTACATTTTTGTTTCTTTTTCTCCCCTTTAGCTTTGGGAAAATTGGGCTGAAAAAAAATATATTGTGTCTTCAAACTCGGTTCAGGAATTCCAGGTTGAGGGAAGCCGGGATGTGGATAGAGTCCATGGTCAGAGAGGAAGGATTGAATGGAAACAAAACAGGGAACATGAATTTGAAGTCTAAGAGCAGCTGTGGAGGGTCGTTTCGCTCTTGCAATTGTGCCTAGAAGGAGCCAGAAGAAAATTATTAGCAAAAAACAACAACAGATAGCTGGTTGTTTTAAACCACAACCTTGCCCTCACAGCTGAGTATTGAGTTTCTCTAGAATAGGACTCATGGGGTTGAGTTTTAAGAAGGTGAGATCTAAGGGAGTCACACTATTCTCCAAAGCACCTGAAGGGAGAACAAGAAGCTATAAATGGAAACTAATGAAGGAGAGAAGCATCCTAGAACTAAGGAGAAATTTATTGACAGCTAGAACAATTAATCAGGGGAACAACTTGCTTCCAGAAGTTGTAAATGCTCCAACACTGGAAGTTTTAAGAAGTGGTTGGATAACTATTTGTTTGAAATGGTATAGGGTCTCCTGCCTAAGCAGGGGGTGGGACTAGAAGATCTCCAACTCATTTTAATCCTAATTATTCTATTCTATTCTAGACATCAACTGATACTGGGTTTTTTTTAGCAAGACTTGTAGTGGCAACTAACTTAACAGCACTGTACTATAGGATTGTTTGTTTGTCTGGAAACTAGCAGTCACTCCTGGTAGTACCTAGCTCAGAGGTTCCAACCTTGGCAACTTTTAACACTGTAGACTTCAAGTCAAAGAACCCCAGAATTTTGGGCATTGAAGTTCACAAGTCTTAAAGTTGGACACCCCTGATGTAGCTGTAGTATCTTCCCACAAGAACAGCAATGGAAGATCATAGCTAGAACTGGCCACGGCTCCACCTGGCGTACTGTGTAAATGAGAGGAAATAATCTGGCGATTTGTTCAGTGTTTTTAAATAGCAACAGCTGTCAGGCTTTGTTTCTGTTTTTAGTTTAACCTTGGATTTGGTGAAGGTGAACAATTCAGCTGCCGTTTCTCAATGTTTTATCCTGGAGTAACAGGGTAAGATTATAGTAACTAACTGTAGAGGGATAGAACGGGCAGCTGTGATTTCACATCGTTGTGTATACAATAATAATTAACATTATGAAATAGCACCTGCCATCCCAGGTCCTTGGGTAGGACATAATAGGTGGGCAAAAATACCAAATTCAGCATAGACATCTAAGTGATGGTAAGACCGACCATAATATTTTCAACTTTGTAGTTGCTCAATTCTCAGTGATTGGTGCCCACCCAAGCGGAATTTAATCCTATGCCCTACCAATCTGGCAATCTTAACTTATTCTTCATGAACTTATTTTTTCTCCGTCTGGAATTCTCCCTGGAGTGTTTGAGTCCTATCTCACTCCATTTTATTAGCCTTAACAGAATGTCACGAATGAGAAAATTCTACAAGGAGGTAATTCCTGAAGGGTCTGGGGTAGTGACAAAGGAAGAATGCGCTTTGCTGAACACATGCTCCACAGGAGTTTGCAACGTCCAGCAATGACAGCAATCAATTGGATACCACAAAATGGTTGGAGAAAAAAAAAGGAAGGCCAAAGAAAAACCTGCCACCAAACATCTTGGGACGATCTGAAAAACATCAGCACGCTTGGAGCCCAATGTGCTTGGCAAAGGACCGTGATGGCGAACCTATGGCATGCAGAGCCATATTCTCTGGCACACCAGCTGTCAGCTCTGGCGCACACTGATTTTTGGCCTTCCGGAGGGGCGGGGGAGGCTGTTTTCACCCTCCAAAGGCTTCAGGAAACCCTCCAGAGGCTGGGGAGGGTGAAAAACAGGCCCAACGGGCCAACCGGACGTTCATTCCCGAACTTGCCAACCGGAAGTTCATTCCCAAACTTCCGGTTGGCTTGTTGGGGCCGTTTTTCGCCTTTCCCAGCCTCCGGAGGCTTTCCTGAAGCCTGGGGAGGGTGAAAACAGCCTCCCCTGTCCCCCTGGATGCCCTCCGGAGGCTGGAAACCATTTCCAAACTTCTGGTTAGTCCGTTGGGATCGTTTTTTGCCCTCCCCAGCCCCTGGAGGCTTTTCTGAACATTTTGAGCACATAATTTTGGCATGCCATAAGAAAAAGGTTCGCCATCACTGGCATAGGATGTGATAGAACGGGAACAAGTTAACCTGTAGCTCAGGTGCAGGCCTCAGGTGAACAAAACTGAAACTCCACTTCTTAGCACCTCTAAAATGAGTCTCAGGTATCAAATCAGAAGAAAAGTCATCTCCAAACAGACTGCTGCCATTTGAAATAGAAAACACTAGACACCCTCGGTTAACGAGCTGGCTTAAAGGTAGCTTATGTACAGGTCGTCCTCAATTTACGAACCACATAGAGCTGAAATGATATGTTGCTAAGTGAGAAATTTGAGTTTTGCCCCGTTTTACGAATTTTCTTACCCCAGTTAAGTGAATCACTTAAGTTGTTAAATTAGTAACACGGTTGTTAAGTGAATCTGATTTCCCCATTGATAGTATAGTCTTTTTTGTCATTGTACAAAATAAATACAACGAAATTGCTCGTTAGAAAGTCAAAAAAAGGCAATCATATGAGCCCGGGACACTGCAACTGTCATAAATGTGAGTCAGTTTCCAAGGGTCTCAAGGTAGGCTTGCTGATTGTTTACAGATAGTCTTTGACTTACGGCCGGTCACTTAGATGTTCAGAGTTATGATGGACCTCCCTAAGAGTACTTATGATCCAGTTCTGAAGTTTCAGTAGCCAGACCTCCAAAGATGCATTATAACAACTAGACACAACTTTTTAATTGTCTGGCAGATGTAAAATTTCCTATATTTAGTAGAAAACTTACCTGAATGTTTCGTATGAAGGTTACTGTTACTCGCTCTTCAAACTCATTCACAGGAGTGTAAAGATTTAGTATTTTTACAATCTGAGGAGCAAAGATCAAATGAGGGTTATAGAGGAGATGCAACACACTCTACGACATCACCATTTTGTAAACAGACAACCCAGGTCCTCAACAGAACAAGCGCAGGAAATGGGTGGGATTAGAAGACAATACAGGCTCTTCATCTGCAAGCAGACCTTCAAGGGAACGGGTGGGCCTGAATGTATGCCCCATTTATCCACAATTGTACATGTTGTGTGTTCTCTGGTTCCTTAGAAGATTTGCACTAAGCAACATCTAGAGCAGTGGTGTCGAACTCGATTTCATTGAAGTCCTCATCAGGGTTGTATGACCATGCTTGACCTTAGGGGCCAGGGTGGGTGGCAGGCGGTACGCCCTGATACAGGCGTACCGGATCCTGCCCAGAGCACCGGATACCGTTCCGGTACGGTGCTCCGGAGGGCCCACCCGCCTGTCCGCGCTCCTTACCTGTGCTTTAAGCTTTTGGTGCTTCCGTGCACGTGCATGGTGCATACGGTGCCTGTGCGACGTTCCGCCGAGCAGCTGGAGCGTCGCGGAGGCTTGCGGAAGCGTCATTTGACGCTACAACGCTTGCGCGCGGACATGTGGGTGACTCCGGGGCCATTCCAACCGTACCGGTTGGAAAGGAATTCAAAACCCAACACTGGTGTGGCCAGCTTGACATCACTCGTGTCGGGGACGCCCGTGGTGGCCCAAGCACTCTGCCAGTGAAAATGGGCTCCCAAGCTCCATTTTTGGCTGTGACGGCATCCCTCAATGTTCGGCCAGCAAAAATGGAGCCACAGGCAGCACTCCCGGGTTCCATTGTTGCTGTCAGAGGCACTGCAGGCTGTTTCCAGAGTGGCTCCGTGGGCCAGATCTAAACACCCCACGGGCCATATCCAGCCCCCGGGCCTTGAGTTTGACACCCCTGGTCTAGAGGCAATCATCTCTGACGTAGACATCCATTTATGAATCTGCTGCTGTACACCACAGACATTTTGTACATACTTATGCAGATTGTGTGTATATATTTACTTCTGTAATATTCTCAAATGCCAAAGAATAATCCATCAACATTTTCAAGTACTTCCCCTGGTCACTTAAAAGGACCTTCATCAGCCACATGCTGGACACGGACAAAGTTTTGGGGAATTATTTGCAAAATATCAGCTCTACATCATTGTAATTTGACCCAAAGCAAGGATGCCTAAATTCAAATCCTTACTCTGCCTTGAAGCTCTCTGGTGATCTTCTACATCAGGGGTGTCAAACTAGTGGCCCACGGGCTGGATGCTTCACAGGCAGGCCACGCCCACCCCAGCTCCGCAAAGGGGAAAAAATGTCACGATACGTCACGTGACGGCAAGGTGACGCGGCGAATTTGACACCCGTGTTCTACACTGAATGAACAGTGTTTGAAGAAGAAAGGGCTAAAGAGGAGAACTTTATTCTCAGGTTCAAGCTTTTATCAGCTGCTCTGGGTTCGTAAATAATGTGTACCTGCTGAGTAGTGAGGGATGTGCACAAGGAACAGATGGCCTCAGCATCTTCAGGTGTTTTCTTTTTCAGCTGCAGGAGCTGTGCTGCCTGGATCAATGGTTCCAGGGTCTTGGCAGCCCCACTCTGATGCAAGTTCTTCCCTCTCAACCATTCCTCCAGCTGGCTGATGTTAAACCTGCAACCAACGGAATGAAGAGACAAGTTATGAGAAGAATTGACAAGATGGTTCTGAATCCTGCTGAGAGGATGGATTGTTTTCAACCAGCCTGGGCCTGAATCGGTTAGTAAAGGTTGTCTCTCCAAGCTCCTTGAGAGCAGCCAATGGGAAGAATTAATGAGACAGGTGGATTTTTTTTCGCGCATGCTTAGCATCTCCTTTTGTTTGGATCAACTGAGTGTAAATCCATTGGCTCCAACAGGAATTAACTGACTGGCTTGTCACCTGAGCTTGATGTCATGGATTGAAAGAGTGTGACTGATCCATAGTCACCCAGCTGCCTTTTTATGCCTAGGTCAAAATTAAAACTTATTTGATGATTGGCCCAAAATTACCCAGCCAAGTTTTGTGCCTAAGGTGGGACTAGAACAGTAGTGGGACTTGAATAACTTAACAACCAGTTCTCTGGCTGGATAGGCCTGGCTGGTTGGTCATGTGATTGGATGGGTGATGTCACTCATCACACCCAGACCCGCCTCCTGGCCACTCACCTCAAAGGCAGAGGTAGGATTCAGCTGGTTGGGGCTAATCCCACCACTGAAAAATGGCCAGAAAACAGCCCAGAAAATAAACTGAAAAATGGGCAGGGGCGGGGCCAGCCAGTGGTGGGATTTGCCAATCCATCAACTCCAAAATCTTAACTATTGGTTCACCTGACTCACTGCAAACTGGCAACAGCACACCTCTAGATTAGAACTCACCGTCTCTTGGTGATTGGCCCAAAGGTATCCAGCCAGCTTTCATGCCTAAAGCAGGACTAGGACTCACAATTCCTAGTTTCTAGCCTGATGCCTTAACCACTAAACCAAACTGGCTCTTGTTTGATGGGAAAATACTCTGATATAAAGCAGCTCCCTGTGTTTCCATCAACCTATGAATGCAGCACCCAGGCGGGTGTTGCAAGTATGAATACATTATTGCAGAGCAAACTTTAGAGACCATTTCCCGTAATATGTCACGTTGCAGGCTGCTTTCAATTCAAATGTTGTGGTGCAGTGGTCAGAGTGCAGAATTGCAGGCTAACTTTGCTGACTGATAGCTGCTTGCAATTTGGCAGTTCAAATCTCACCAGGCTCAGAGTTGATTCAGCCTCCCATCCTTCCAAGGTCGGTAAAATGAGGACCCAGGTTGTTGGGGACAATATGCTGACTCTGTAAACCACTTAGTGGGGGCTGTAAAGCAGTGTGAAGCGGTATATAAATCTTAAGTGCTATTGCTATTGCTAAGCCAACCACACCCCTGGGAAGAGCATCTGTAATAACGGAGGACCAGATTTAAACCAGATTGATCTATCACAGGGGTGTCCAAACTTGGGAACTTTAAGACTTGTGGACTTCAACTCCCAGAATTCCCCAGCCATAGCTGCCTGGGGAATTCTGGGAGTTGAAGTCCACAAGTCTTAAAGTTCCCAAGTTTGGACACCCCGATCTATCATTTCTTCTCCCTTGTTGTTGGACATAGTCCTTTAGTTTGCAATGGCTGAATAGTCAAAGGTTCTAAAGCATGAAGAGGGAATAGCACTGTTTCATGGCTGTCCACTATCACTTTCATCCATCTACAGTAGAGGCCAAAATTGTGGAAACCTTCCTTTTGTGGGGAAAAAGTGTATTTTTGAGGTTTGATGGCTAATACACCACCTTTTTTTGGGGAGTAGTACCATAAAATTAAATATATCAATGGAAAGATAATTTAATTAAGAATGTAATTCAACAAAGTTTGTTCAATTATCTGTATTCTATGAAACGTTTTACGCCAGAAGCGACCCAGGAATAAAACCCAGTTAACAGAAGCAATCATTCAATCTTGGTTTCACATTATAACAACTGCAGAACTAAAAGACTCCATGGGAGGTCGTTGTAAGGCCGTAATTCATGCTAAAGGTTACCCAATTAAGTATTAACTGACAATGGTGATAATTTTTGTATATCTCATTTTTCTACGTGTTTCACTTTCCTTCTTCATAACTGCTATTCTAGTAGCAAATCCTTCATAAAAGCTATTGCATTACATTCTTGATTCAAATTTTCTTTCCATTGTTATATAATTATGTTATTAGCCATCAAACCTCAAAAATAACTTTTTTCCCCCAAAAGCTTTACCACAATTTTGGCCACTACTGTATAGCTATGTGGTATGGTACTACTCAAAAAAAGTGGTGTTTTTAGCCATCAAACCTCAAAAATAACTTTTTTTCCCCAAAAGCTTTACCACAATTTTGGCCACTACTGTATAGCTATGTATCTCAACTTTGGCAACTTTTAAGCTCTGTGGACTTCAACTCCCAAAATTCCCCAGCCAGCATGGCTGGCTGGAGAATTCTGAGAGTTGAAGTCCACACGTCTTAAAGTTGCCAAGGTTGAGACGCAGATCTACAGGAAGTAGGACTTCCTCCTCCAACAAAACACTCAGGGTTGAATGCATCACCCACCTACCTCTTTTACCCTGAGCCCTACCTCATCTGCATGCCGGTGCTCCAAGAACACATGTCCCTTCTCAGCAGGAGGTTGTTCAAGGCCACAGCATTGATCATGTAGAAGAGCTGCTTAATGGCCTGTTGGATGATCTCTGGGTCAAGGCCCTGGTCGTACATGATGCTCAAAAACGTGTTCAGTTGGCGGATGATTGCTTCCAAGCTGTAGGTGTTCTCGCTGTCCCCTCTGCTGGAGCTTCGTTTGCGGTAACCCATCGGCTTGACTCCTGACAGGCCCTGGATGCTTTCGTTTTCCAGTACCGCAGTCACTGAGAGGTAGAAAGAAAGAAAGAAAGAAAGAAAGAAAGAAAGAAAGAAAGAAAGAAAGAAAGAAAGAAAGAAAGAAAGAAAGAAAGAAAGAAAGAAAGAAAGACTAAAACAGTGAGCAACATAAGCCGCGCAAATTCTAATTTTCTGCTAATTGTTCACAATCGGTGGCTCTTGCCTTCCTGTTCTGACCTAGGCTTCCCAAGACCATGAAGCAAACTCCTTGTCCCGACAAAAACCCCTTTTATTAATGTACTGTGAATTCTGCTCGTTCACATCCAGCCAAGTTTTTCAAGGGAGGATTTTTGGTCACAGACCTTATCTGGCTTGGAGAGCTGCCAGGCTGATATCTGCAAAACTTGGCAATGAGTCTTGGTGCAATTAAGTGAACTAATTGTCTCCTGCAAACTCCACTCCCCTTTCGCTCCTCTTTTATTTCCTCTGGGAGGAGCCATTCATCATCCACCTGTGGCCTTACTCCCAAGTCAACCCCTGTTCCTTAGCTGTTACCTTCGTCTGGCAACTCTGTGCATGCGCACATTGGGAACAGGCTCCAGCTGTTCCTCTGCCTCACTGATGTCTGACTCTGAAGGGAGCTGATAACTGGCATACGGCTCTGGCCCCCTCTCTGCCTCCAACACAGAGCCCTCATCAGAGCCTTCCCAGCGTCCAGGACTAGCCCATGTTCCTCCCCAACCTCCTCACTCTCCGAATCTGCTGCCAGCTCCGCTGGTGGGCCACAACACTTCCCTCCCCCACCCCATGCTCTCCTCCCCATGCTGGCCGAGGAATTCTGGGATTTGAAATCCATACATTGCCAAGGTTGGACAGCCCAGTTGTAGATAATCATTACTACTCAGTATTATAATTAAATGTTAAATATGTCTTTTCACCTATCATGGGCTGTAGGACGCCTTCGGCAATTTTGATGAGTTGCTGGTAGATCTGGATGGAGAGATCACTCAGGATCTGACGGTACTCGGCGAGGTCAAAGTTCTTCAGGCAATGTTCATTCTGCTTTGGGGTATTTTGGGTCATAAAACCCTGCAAAGGTAGAACAATAGAAAATAGCAATGTAACGGCAGGTTGGATTACAATTATGAAGAGAAAAACACCAAGTATTGTAAGGCGGGTAGATACAGCAAAGGTTTGTGGAGCAAATTCTGAGAACTGGAGCTTTTGGGGTAGGTTTTAGAAAAAACCCACACATTCAAGGTTCCTTTCCAAGATGGCTGAAGGGCAGTGGTGGGTTTGTACTGGTTTTACTACCTTTACTGTTGTGCGCATGTGCAGAAGCGTCCAGACAGGTGGGCGGAGCCTCCCGCTGCCGCCACTACTGGTTTGGCCGAACCAAGAGCAACCCACCTCTGCTGCAGGGTGCAATATAATTCCTATGATGTCTAAAGCAGGGGTGTCAAACTCGATTTCATTGAGGGCCGCATCAGGGTTGTGTTTGATCTCAGGGACCTGGGGGTTTGTGGCCAGGGGCAGCTCGATGTCCGTTTTAGGCTGCGATGGCCTCCTGCAGCCCACTGCCCGCAAAAATGGAGCTCGGGAGAAGTACGTGCGCCCCTCCCGAGCTCCGTTTTCACTGGCAGAAGCACTGCGGGCTGGATTTGGCCCATGGGCCTTGCCTTTGACATCCCTGGCCCAAACAAATGTTTCGGACTTCCATATATTCCTGTTACTTGTACAGGCAGATTCCCATAGGTAGGTCTGCTACCAAGAGCTTCTCTCCAAGTGACAAAGAGACCTTAGTGAACATTTGCAAAGTTAAGAATGAAGTGTGGAGTTTTATTAATATTTACCCCTACAAAGTGTGGGAAAGCGATCAGGAGACAGGAAAGGAAAACTGGGATTCATCACCTCTCCTTGCCTCAGGCTATTGGATGTTAGTTCATGAAATCAGATAAAAAGTGGGATCAGGCATTTTGTCTACCACCATCGCTGCCGTCCTGTGATTGCTAACTTAGAAGTGAGTTCAATGAGGCTTATGTTCAGAAAACTGCAAAGTTCATAGAACCAAACTATTGCTTGTTCTTTTAATTAATTGCATGTTCAGCCCAATAGTCAGATCTATAATTCACTATCATCATCAGATACTCAAATTGGAATAGTAGCTATAATTTCAAGGCAAAATTTATAAGAGGCAAAAACATATGCTAAGAGCAAATTAATTTCCTCTTGGTCAACTCTTCCATCCTGAAGAGACAGCAATAGCACTTAGACTTATATACCGCTTCACGGTGCTTAACAGCCCTCTCTAAGCGGTTTACAGAGTCAGCCTCTTGCCCCCAACAATCCGGGTCCTCATTTTACCCACCTCGGAAGGAGGGACGGCTGAGTCCACTTTAAACCCTCTCAGAATCGAATTCCAGGATGTGGGCAGAGCTAGCCTGCAATATTGTCTCCTAACCACTGGGTCATCGGAGCTCATAGACTTGGTATGGAATGGTATCATATGGTATACAGATAGTCCTCGATTTACAACAGTTTGTTTAGTGACCAAAGTTACAATGGCAGTGAAAAAAAGTGATTTATGACCATTTTTCACAGTTATGACCTTTGCAACATCCCCATGATCATATGCTCAAAATTCAAAGGCTTGGCAACTGGTTCATATTTATGACCTTTGCAGGACCCTGGGATCATTTGATCCCCTTTTGTGACCCTCTGACAAGCAAAGTCAATGGGGAAGCCAGATTCACTTAACAACCGGGTTGCTGACTTATCAACTGCAGTGATTCACTTAACAACTGGGGCAAGAAAAGTCTTAAAATGGGGCAAAACCCATTTAACAAATGTCTCACTTAACAACAAAAAATTTGGGCTCCGTTGTGGTCGTAAGTCAAGGACTTTACTCTGACAACAATCTTTACACGAGACGCCTAAATGGCAGAAAAGTCCTTAGCAAAACTTCTACTGACCTCAATGTAAATATATTCACTGTGGTCTGGAGATCTGAAGACATAAAGGTAGTCCTTGACTTACGACCACAATTAGGACTGGAACGTCTGTCACGGTGTGGTTGATAAACCAGTTACACCTAATTTTACTACCACAGTCATTAAGTGAATCGCATAGCTGTTCAATGACTCCAGCTTCCCCCACTGGCTTTGTTTATTGGAGCCCAGCTGGGAAGGTTACAAAATAATCAAGTGAACTTGGGAAGATGCAATCATTGTAAAATATGCTAATTGCCAAGTGTCCAAATTGCAATCGCATGGCCCCAGGGCCGCTGCAACGGTTGTGTAAGTGCAAGGACTGGTCATCGTTTCATACTGTAAGGTGCCCAGAGTCGCTTTGAAATGAGATGCGTGGCAAATCGGTGTGATAAATAAACAAATCCCATTTTTCAGTATTGTTGTGAACTTCAAAACATGGTTAAAGGGATGGTCATAAGCTAAGGACCACCTGTACTTCATCCCCGGTACCCCCGTTCTCTCACCGTATCTCCGCTGTATTGCTTCAGACAATGTAGGAGGCGACACGTGTTGGAAAGCCACAGTGACGTCATCTCAAAGTCATCGTTATGTTTCTAGGGAGAAGCCAAATAAATACCATGAATCTTTTCCTTTGGTCAGTTATGCCCTGAAAAGGACTAGAAACACAGCTTCCTGCTCTTGCAGCCTCTCAAGAAGGTGGCGCACAAAGAGTTGTCATTAGATAGAATCAAGATCAGGTGAAGTGTTAATACCACTTTATAATGCCTTGGTAAGGCCACACTTGGAATACTGCATTCAGTTCTGGTCACCACGATGTAGAAAAGATGTGGAGACTCTAGAAAGAGTGCAGAGAAGAGCAACAAAGATGATTAGGGGACTGGAGACTAAAACATACGAAGAACGGTTGCAGGAACTGGGTATGTCTAGTTTAATGAAAAGAAGGACTAGGGGAGACATGATAGCAGTGTTCCGATATCTCAGGAGTTGCCACAAAGAAGAGGGAGTCAAACTATTCTCCAAGGCACCTGAGGGTAGAACAAGAAGCAATGGGTGGAAACTAATCAAGGAGAGAAGCAACTTAGAACTGAGGAGAAACTTCCTGACAGTTAGAACAATTATAGAAGACCTCCAAGGTCCTTTCCAACTCTACTATTGTAATGTATTAGATGAATTAATAAGTAGGAATCCTTTCGCTTAGGACCAGGATGGCAAACCTATGGCCAGAGGTGGCGCGCAGAGCTCTCTCTGATGGCACATGAGCCATCGCCCCACGTTAACTCTGCTGTGCATATGCGCATGCCTCCCACCGGCCAGTTGGTATTCGGGTCTCTTCGGGTTTCTTCTTGCTTTTGAATGGCTGGGTTGGCAGGAGCTGAGGGAAGGATGGAAGCTCACCCCATTGCATGGAGCTCGGGTCCCGAACCTGGACTGTCAGATTTCCAATCTTAACCACTGAGTCCAAAAATAGGATCTGCGGGGAAGCGGGGAACATGCGGGGGAGGGGCAGCGTGTGCATGCGTGGGGGTAGGGTGCATGTGCAGGGGTGCGCGTGCATTGCATTTTGGGAGTTTGGGCATGAACGTGCATGCGCAATTGCGTGCACGCATGCTTTGGGCACTCAGTCCGGAAAAGGTTAGCCGTCACTGACTTAGGAGGTCTTCGCTTGAAATCTCAACCTATTATTTCCATGTCTTGTGTGGGAAAAGGAGTGCTGGATTTCCAGGGCTCTGCCTGGCAGAAAAGTTAGATCAGAGGGTCTAATTCAGGGGTGTCCAAACTTGGGAACTTTAAGATTTGTGGACTTCAACTCCCAGAATTCCCCAGCCAGCTATGGCTGGGGAATTCTGGGAGTTGAAGTCCACAAGTCTTAAAGTTCCCAAGTTTGGACACCCCTGGTCTAAAGGAAGGACCTAAAGGAGAGAGGAGCAGATGTAGTAAGGGACCATAAAGGTCCCTAGAGATGCTTCTAATTTGCTTCCTTTAACAGAATAATAGAGTTGGAAGGGACCTTGGAGGTCTTCTAGTCCAACCCGCTGCTCAAGCAGGAGACTCTACACCATTGCATTGTCCAATCTCTGCTTAAAAACCTCCAGGGATGGAGCACCCACAGCTTCTGGAGGCAAGCCATTCCACTTGATTGATCGTTCTGTCAGGAAATTTCTCCTTAATTCTAGGTTCCTTCTCTCCCTGATTAGTTTCCATTCATTGCTTCTTGTCCTGCTTTCAGGTGCTTTGGAGAATAGGTTAACCTCCCTCTCTTCTTTTTAGCAGCCCTTTAGATACTGGAACACTGCTAACATGTCACCTCCTCTTATGCATTATCTTTCTCCCCCCCCCCCCTTTTTAGTATGCTAATGCTTGCTCATTTTCTTACTGTCTTGCTCTCCCTGCCTTTCTAGCTTTATTTGAAAAAAAATGCCCTGATTTAGAATGTAGAATAACAGAGTTGGAAGGGACCTTGGAGGTCTTCTAGTCCAACCCCCTGCTTAGGCCGGAAATCCTATACCACTTCAGATAACAAATGATTATGTTACCTAGTTGTGTAATGAAAGCTTGCTGACACAGACTGAGGGGAGGGGAGAAACAGAGGCAAAGTTCAGCCATAATTTAAATGAGGTTAGAACTGACTGCAATGGGGTATTGCCGAAATGGTGTTCCTAATAAATGACTGGGTTTCTTTTGAAACTTGGCTCGAGACTCATGAATTAATTAGGGCATCTTTTGGAAACCTGACAGACAGTAAGATCTGACCTCATTTAAATTATGGCTGAACTTTGCCCTCGTTTCTTCCCTCCCCTCAGTCTGTGTCATAAATCACATTCTCCAAGTGCACGCCTCACAAGCCTGCTGTAGTAATCTGAGATCCGACTCTAGCCAAAGGTATGTGTGCAACGCGCCCCCCCCTTTCCTCATCATGGCAACTCGATAACAGACACACAAATGCTTTGTGAGTTGACACTTGCAATATTAAATCTTCAATTTGATCGTAACAAAACTTTCTACCTTTCCAATTGGAATCTTTCTCATGCAGTCTTTGGCTAAGTCTCAATCTATACGTGGGACTAGATTGTGCGATCTAGAGATTACAAAGACTGCAGTGGAGGCAAATATAAAAACCAACCAGTCTTGGATACCCCATAAAATCTCATTTTACAAATAAACTCTACTTTCTATGTCACCCTTTATCCCCTACTTAAAATATGTTTGTTCCCTAGATACCTTGAATCTCAAAGTTATGTATCATCCAATAAACATACCGAAGTCTACCTGTCAAAAAGGAAACTTTTTTTTTGGTGGGATATGGATCTGGTCTACAGAATTAATTCAGTATATGCTAGAAGTCATAATGTTCCAAGGGAGGTACATGTTAAATTTCTCAGGAGGATCACAAGGGATGAGGTGCTAGGGGCCCAAAGGGAGGGACCACTAAAATATAAAGATGAAGACATCACCATTCTTAAGCAAATTCCGAAAAAGATAAGAGAAAGAAGGAGGAAGTACTCCCCCTTATCAAAGAAATTATGCAATAAAGGAGTTTGGTTTAGATGGTTATTGCCAGAGGGAACGCTGATCTTTTGGGAGGGAAATAGACTTAGAATTAATACAGTGCAGGAGGCTGAAGCCTTCATTAAAAAACATTTCTCCCTCCTAGAGGACGAACACAGGGAAGGTAGTGAAAAAAATAGCAAGGTGCAAGATATGAAGGAGGCGGGGGGGGGCTGTGGCTCCACCTGGGGACAGGGAGGAAGGAGCAATATCGAAAAGGCTCAGGTCACAAAAATAAAAGTATTTGAAATATTTGTAATTGTTGATATACTAGAAAGTGACAAAGGAAAAATGATTGAACACATGGTTGATACAATGTAGAATAAGATTCTGTTTTTTGCTTATCTTTTATACCTTGTTTTTAATATTGTAAAAATTGAGAGATTTTGAGGGATTTCTGCCACTAGCGTGGGAGCTGCCAAAATTTGCTATGTATCCCTTTTACCTTTTCCCATAAATGTTTAAAAACCAATAAAATACTTTTTTTAAAAAAGGAAACTTTTTTTTACCTTTAATACTTTTTTAATACCATTGAGAGTGGAGGTGAGTAACGAATGCACTTTTTGATCATCATTAATGTAATCAGCATGTCTGATGCACATAAAAAGGATGTAGGCAGGCAAGCAGGGCACAGTGGCAGACACCGTTTGTGGCTTCAGATCTGTGGGCAGGAAAGAAAGGCTTAGAACCACGGGATTCCTTCGCAACTTAAATATAAATTCTATACTGAGGGGCCTGGACACTTACTAAATCAAAATTAGTCACCGAATTATTTTTCATTAACTGACCTCACTCCTCTAGCATAAGATATATTTAAACGTCTGTCCTATTTTTAACAATCCCATTACGTATTTCGGAGTAGAACCATGCCACGCCAAGAAAGAAAACGGAAATGAATAATGCTTGACGGTACATTGTTCAATCGTATAAATCAGGTTTTTCAAGCTTTATAAAATGACATTATGCTTCTTCTCAATGTTATAAAGACTTTCCCCTTTTACAAGAATAACAAAGGTGGAATCAATTACTCGGGGAAGTGTACTGGACACGTTTAAGAGAAAACAGGCAGCCCTTTTTAAAACATGGATTCCCCAATGAACAGAAAGGAGATTACTATATTTTTCGGAATATAAGACGCACCGGAGTATAAGACACACCAAGGTTTTGAAGAGGCAAATTTAAAAAAAAAAGGTTTTGCACTCTGCAGACCTTCCAAAAACGGCTCTTTTTCACGAAAGCAGGCCTATTTTTTGTCAAAAAAGGAGCATGCATACCCTTTAGGAGGCTTGTAGAGTGCTCCTGGGGGCCGGGGGGAGGGGAATGAGCAAAAAGCAGTCAGTTTTTCACTTATTTTTGCCCTCCCCAGTTCCCAGGAGCACTCTGGAAGCCTCCTAAAGGCTATGCATGGCCATTTTGGTGAAGGGAGCGGGGTATCGGGAGGCCAAAAATGCTGTATTCAGTGTATAAGACGCACCAAGATTTTCGCCCTCATTTTTGAGGGAAAAAGGTACGTCTTATACTCTGAAAAATACGGTGCTTGATTACTTACAGTAGGTAAATCATCATCTTTTAACAGCCCCATAATGCCTTGTGGGGTGGAGTCCGAGCAACTGAATGGAGCTGAGTGTTTACTGGCCGGATGCCCTTCCTGTTGCCAATGCGGAGACATATTCTCATTGTGCCCAGAGAGAGAAATATCTGCCTCTACCTAGGATCGAACTCACAGCCTCCTGATTGTGAGGCAAGTCTACAATCCTATGACTCTGATGAATAGATTTGTTCTTACTTCGGCAGCAAACTATTTACAAACCCCATTTATAACTACAATATTAAGAGCTAGACTTGGGAAGCTAAACAAAGTCGTTTTACCTGTAATGAGATTTGTTATGAGAGAAGATTCATCCTCTTCGCAATATTCTAACATTCCCTGGAAGTCTTTTTCCTTCCTTTGGACGGCGACCTGCCGGCTGCTTTCGTGTTTCCGCTTTTCAGACTGTGTAACGGCTTGATCCGCTGTGAAAGACAAACCAAGAACAAAGTCAGCCCCTTTGAAGCAGCCGCCCTCTTCAGAGGTCCCTCCGAGGTCTGGTCGACTCGGTAGTGATGTCCCCGGCTCATTGGAGTTACAAAAATGATAATTGAGATAACACAGATATAAAATGAAAGTTCTGATTCTGGAATTCTACCAGATATGGGATAAATGGTATAGGTGGATGGAGGAAAGAAACAAGAATCAATGAAGGAATGTAACAAAACTCAAAAATAATAGTTATGAGTAAAATAAGAAAATTAAGAATGGTGAAACTTAAATGAAATAAAATTGAAGGGGAAATAATATAAGGTATCAAGCGCTATCGATTGATAATTGCTACTAGAAAGAACAGGAAGCTCCTGTTTGTATTGCATTGTGTAAACGTGTTGTACGTCTAAGTTTTGTGTGTGTGTATTTGATATGTTTGTTAATAAAATTGAAGGAAAAAAAAAAGTTCTGATTCTGATTATAAAAAGCCAGAAGGAGGTTATGGAACTGTGTGGTTCCTTCTCATCTTCTTCAGAGTAAATTCTATGGTAGAAAGCAGCATTAACCTTGAAATAGATTCATAGCCACCCACCCTTACTCTAATGCTGGCTGGGGAATTCTGGGAGTTGAAGTCCACAAGTCTTAAAGTTCCCAAGTTTGGACACCCCTGCTCTAATGGCTATGATTAATATTGAGGTCTCATATCATGCAAACTAATTCTAAAACATCAAGTTGCATTTTACTCCTAAAGGTAAAGGTTCCCCTCGCACTTATGTGCTAGTCGTTCCCGACTCTAGGGGGCGGTGCTCATCTCTGTTTCAAAGCCAAAGAGCCAGCGCTGTCTGAAGACGTCTCCGTGGTCATGTGGCCGGCATGACTAAACACCGAAGGCACACGGAACACAGTTCTCTTCCCACCAAAGGTGGTTCCTATTTTTCTACTTGTATTTTTACCTGCTTTCAGACTGTTGGCAGAAGCTGGTTCAAGTAACGGGAGCTCACTCCGTTACGCGGCACTAGGGATTCAAACTGCCAAACTGCTGACCTTTCTGATCAACAAGCTCAGCGTCTTAGCCACTGAGCCACCACGTCCTAGCAACTGTTCTTTCTAAAATATATATAT
Source organism: Natrix helvetica (assembly GCF_964273705.1). Taxonomy (NCBI): domain Eukaryota; kingdom Metazoa; phylum Chordata; class Lepidosauria; order Squamata; family Natricidae; genus Natrix; species Natrix helvetica. Next base: position 10,908,222 of record NC_138552.1, read on the forward strand.
GCATGTATGTATACAAAGACACATACATACATATACACGTTGCACCAAAAGTCAAGATCCATAAACAATTCATTACATAAATCGCGTTAAATGCTAATTTTGTTTGTCGTTTTCTTTTAAACATTTCCTTAATCATTTGACATAGGCATTTTGAGCATTTCTGCATTCATAATTTTTCTGTAAAGAAAATTAATTAGCAAAATATTGTAATTGACCTATGGGTTTTATTTTTTGGTATGCTGTATACTTATGCAATGCACAGTCATAGAAAAGTAATGGGATTTTTAAAAGATTTTGAGGGGTTTTTTAAAATTTTCTTTTTGCATTTTCATTCCCCTCTTTAACTCCGCACGAAGCTCAAGACCCACCTGTTCCAACTAGCCGGCCTGGCTTAATCAGAACTTCTAACCTCCCTGGCAATTTTAAACTGTATATATAAATTTATTGGGTATTTTAATTGTTTTAATTGTTTTAATTTAATTGTTATTTATTTTAACTTTGTGGCTTTTACTTTCATTTGTATTGTTAATGTTGATGTATTTACCTCCTCCATGCCACATGCTTTTATATTTGACTGTACGTCGCCCCGAGTCCCTTCGTGGAGAGGGTGCGACTGATAAGTTGAAATAATAATAATAATAATAATAATAATAATAATAATAATAATAATAATAATTTTAGCTTGTATTATTATCTTTTGGTACATAATTCACTTAATAATAGTTCAAATGAAATGTTTTACTTTAGTTTTTGTTGATGATTGCATTATTTTTGTACTTGTATTCGTTCAAAGATTTGATGAAAATTATATTTCAGTGGTTTAAGTATGCCTGCGGTATTCTAGCCATAGCTATTGCATCATTTGCTATAGCTAACCTCACTTTCAGGACTCAGTAAAATTCTCCGGATTTTAGCTTTAGAGTAAGGGTCTCCAATCTTGGCAAATTTAAGAACTGTGGACTTCAACTCCCAGAATTCCTCACCCATCATGGAGTTGGAATTCCACAAGTCTTGAAGTTGCTATGTTTGGAGTCCCCTGTTTTAGAGAAAACATATATCATTAGAAGTATTAGACCAATCTGACATATAAAAAATAAATAACCTTTAAGTAAGAAGATGAAGATGGTAATCAAATTGTGGCTTTATAACCTTGTTAAGATAATGGATAATTTCTGCTGCCTCGCCTTCACTAAAGGAACAAATGCCGCAGTTGTGAAACGCATTAAAAAAATGGATATGAAGACACAATTCAAGTAACTTTGTGCCAGTCAGTTTCATGCCTATAAATTATAATGACAAGGAACCATCTGTGCCAGTTGCCATGATGTAGAGTCTTCAATTCCTTTGGCTGAATTTCACTTAATGATCAGAGTTTTGGATCCAAGCGGCCGTAGCTAATCACTCAGGCAAAGCCATCACAATCAAAAGAATATATTTCTAATATTCTGCTTCTCCTTTCCGTGACTGCAAATGCATAGCTTTCTCTAAAAATCCACCTTTAGTGCAATGAGAACCAGCAGATGGAGACATTCTCCTCTGATAGTGCAAATAGCAAGACCAAAGGAAGATTTGACAATAACAGGGGATAAAAAAAACTTTTTAAAGTTTTCTAGTCTAGTCCTTTCAGTAAACAGAAAAGCAACTATCCAACCAATGCAGTGGGCTACGTAGAAGGACAATGTAGCTCTTGGAAATGCGAAAAAATATGTTTTAAGACAGACAGGGCTGCCCATTTAACACCTGCCTCCCACTTCTTAAAAAAGCAGCTGAAGAACCATCCTAGGATTATATTGGAGCTAAACAAGGAAGCTGCTAGACCTCAGGAAAGAAGTTGCAAACAAGTGCCAAGCTGCATCTCACAGCTCTGTAAAGGATGTGGAGGAAATAACCAGGAATTGCCTATGGAGATTCTCAGTCATCCAGTTTCAAGAGACAACTGCTCTTGGTTTTTCACGGAAGGCATTTTGCTTCTCATCCAAGAAGCTTCTTCAGCTCAGAGCTCAGAGCTGAAGAAGCTTTTTGGATGAGAAGCGAAACATCTTCAAAGAAAAAAAAACCAGAAAGTCCAGTTGCCTCTTGAAAAAGCATCTTTGGGACAAGCAGGATTTGTGATGGTTCCTAAGACAGGTAGTCCTTGATGTACAGAACTTTATTGAGTGACTGTTTGAAAAAAGTGACTTATGACTGTTTTTTACACTTATGACCGTGGCAGTATCCTCATGGTCACATGATCAAACCTCAGATGCTTGGCAACTGACTCATTGATGAGGGTTGCAGCATCCCCACTGGGTCATGTGATCATCTTTGGCCACCTTCTGACAAGCAAAGTCAATGGGGAAGCCAGATTCACTTAACAACCATGTTACTATGAGCCAGGAGCCACGGTGGTGCAGTAGTTAGAGTGCAGTACTGCAGGCCACTTCTGCTGCCTGCTGGCTGCCTGCAATTTGGCAATTTGAATCTCATCAGGCTCAAGGTTGACTCAGCCTTCCATCCTTCCGAGGTGGGTAAAATGAGGACCCCGATTGTTGGGGGCAATAGGCTGACTCTGTAAACCACTTAGAGAGGGCTGTAAAAGCACTGTGAAGCAGTATATAAGTCTAAGGGCTATAGTGCTATTGCCCTTCCTTCCTTTCCCCCCTTTCCCAGTGGTTAGAATGCAGTATTGCAGGCTAATTCACTGCTCACTGCCAGCAGTTCGATTCTGACCAACTCAAGGTTGACTCATCCTTCCAAGGATCCAGATTGCTGGAGGCAATAGCTGACTCTGTAAACCACTTAGAGAGGGCTCTAAAGCACTGTGAAGCAGTATATAAGTCTAAGGGCTATAGTGCTATTGCCCTTCCTTCCTTCCCCCCTTTCCCAGTGGTTAGAATGCAGTATTGCAGGCTAATTCACTGCTCACTGCCAGCAGTTCGATTCTGACCAACTCAAGGTTGACTCATCCTTCCAAGGATCCAGATTGCTGGAGGCAATAGCTGACTCTGTAAACCACTAAGAGAGGGCTCTAAAGCACTGTGAAGCGGTATATATGTCTAAGAGCTATTTGCTACTAACATAAATACTGCAGTGATTCAACTGTGGCCAGAAAAATTGTAAAATGGGGCAAAATTCACTTAACAATTGCTTCACTTGGCAATGAATTTGGGGCTCAATTGTGGTCCTAAGTCAACGACTACCTGTACTTACCTGTACAGCCCTTCCTTTGAAAAGTAGCTGCCCTTAGCCATCCCTCAAATCTTCTTCAGATCTCAGAGCAAGGCTACCAAATTTGATCTGAATCCTTTGCTTCTCTTGGTTTAAAGGAAGGCAAGCCAACTTTTTGGCCATCTAAAGTGTTTTGTCAGTAGGGAACAGAATGTTACTTTCAGTGGCAGAAGGGGAAGTGAAAGTTACCCTCATAGTCTTGTACTTTCTTCATATAAATCCTGAGCTGTTTCTTCAGCTTCTTCTCATTCTTTTCCAGTTTCTCCAGCATCTCTTTCAGGTCCTGAAAAAACAGGAAGACATTCCAGATGTAAACCGAAAGTACACGTATAGACTGGGTGAAACCAGGCTTAATAGCAGTGACTGTGAGAGGGATCTTGGAGTCTTAGTGGACAACCAGCTAAATATGAGTCACAAGTGTGCGGCGGCAGCCAAAAAAGCCAATGCAAACCTAAATTGCATTAACAGAGGAATACAATTAAGATCAAGCGAAGTACTAATACCACTCTATAAAGCCTTAGTAAGACCATACCTAGAGTACTGCATCCAGTTTTGGTCACCATACTATAAAAATGATATGGAGACTCTAGAAAAAGCACAGAGGAGAGCAACAACCAGGAAGTCTAGGGGACTGGAAACTAAAACATATGAAGAACGGTTGCAGGAACTGGCCACGGCTAGTCTAGTAAAGAGAAGGACTAGGGGAGACATAATAGCAGCATTCCAATATTTGAGGGCCTGCCACAAAGAGGAGGGGGTAAAACTATTTTCCAAAGCACCTGAAGGCCACACAAGGAATAATGGATGGAAACTGACCAAAGAGAGATTCAACCTAGAAATAAGGAGGAACTTTCTGACAGTGAGAACAATCAATCCATGGGACAAAAGTTGCCTTCGGAAGTTGTGGGGGCTTCATCACTGGAGGCTTTCAAGAAGAGACTGGACTGCCATCTGTCAGAAATGGTGTAGGGTCTCCTGCTTGAGCCGGGGGTTGGACTAGATGACCTATAAATATGAAGACGAACCTATGGCATGCGTGCCACAGTTGGCACGGGGAGCCATTTCTGAGGGCACGCAAGGCGTTGCCCTGTCAGCTCCAACACGCACGTGCACACCGGCCAGCTGATTTTCGGCCTTGATTTTCGGCCTTGATTTTCGGCCTTGATTTTCGGCCGTTTTTCACTCTCCCTGAAGCCTCTGAAGGGTGAAAAATGGCCAAACGGGCAACCCGGAAGTCCGTTCCTGAACTTCCGGTTTATGTGTTGGGTGGTTTTTCGCCCTCCCCAGGCTCCTAGAAAGCCTCTGGAGCCTGGAGAGGGAGAAAAACGGACCTACTGGGCCCTCTGGAAATCGGACAACGGGTCATTCCTGGGTGGGGAGGCTGTTTTCACCCTCCCCAGGATCCATGAAAGCCGGGCTGTGGGGGTGTCACGCTTGCATGCTCAGGGGGCACGACATGGGGGGGGGCATTAAAGTATGGGGTGGGCATACTTTTGGCACCCGAGGTGAAAAAGGCTCGCCATCACTGACCCATAAGGTCCCTTCCAACTCGGTTAATCAGTTAAATCTGTTACGTCAGATCAAGTTCAGCCGCTGCTCAAATGGAGCATTTTGCCACGACCAGTTAAAAGCAACAAGAAGCGAAAGGAAAAAAAAACAGACTTCCTTTGTAGATGCGTTCATATACTTGTTTAACAAACGTACAGAGCTGCCCAGGGGAAATTAGGGGAGGAACCAGATAAAAACAAGGTACACAAATCCAATCAAAATTGAAATTGGATGGAGGCCCCTAAAAAGAACATTGTCAACAAATAATCAAATCTAGACTCACACTAGACCTCCATCAATGCCTGGGGGGGAAGAAGCAATTGTTTATAGGATTCAGGCTGCCTGCATTTGGGGCGGGCTGTCCCACAAGAAAGATGCCATGCTAAAGAAGGCACACTTCTAGGCCCCACAAGGTGCACTCTTTTACAGTAGGGGTCCCCAATCTCCAGTCTGTGGACTGGAACCAGTCTGCGGCATGCCAGAAACTGGGCCGCGCAAACAAAGCTCCGTCGGCGGGATGCAGGCAGCACATGGAATCACGTCCCCTCCGGTCCATGGAAAAGCCTTTCTCTACAGAACCGGTCCCTGGTACCCAAAAGGCTTGTGGTGGGAAGGCGCTGCTTTACAGAGAGGACCTAGAGCTGTGATGGCTAACCTTTTTGTCCTTGCATGCTGAAAGTGTGTGCATGCCCACACCATAATGCAATGCACAGCGCACATCTGGCAAGCATGGGTTGTGGACCGGTAGTAAAACCGCCAGCAACCCACCCCTGGCAGGCACACACAGCTTCATGTGAGTGGGACTGAGAGTGCCAGCACCTGCCACTCGCACACAAGAGGCTGTGACTGTATGCACAAACTCACCTGCTACTCATGCGGCCCAATTCTGAATAAGCCGCAGTCTGGTAGTGGGCTGTGGCCCAAGGGTTGGGGAACCCCTGATCTAAGGTATGAGTGACTGTGAGCAATGCCTCCCAATCTAGAAATGAGCACCTCTGTCACAGAAGATGCCTTTGTGCAAGATCACTCCTGGCCACAGCTGTCACCTTCTCCACAAGTGGGTCTAGGAAAACCCCACAAAGCATTAAATCTCCAGATTCAACAGCTTTCCTTGCCAGAAGATCACGTCCACTTTGAATGGGCAACCAAACAGTCCATTTTAAAAAGTTGCAAGGGAACCAGAAAAACAGCAGCCAACTCAGTTTGAAGTCTAAAGGTAAAGCTTCCCCTCGCACATATGTGCTAGTCGTTCCCGACTCTAGGGGGCGTTGCTCATCTCCGTTTCAAAGCCAAAGGGCCAGCGCTGTCCAAAGACATCTCCGTGGTCATGTGGCTGGCATAACTAAACGCCAAAAGCGCACAGAACGCTGTTACCTTCCCACCAAAGGCGGTCCCTATTTTTCTACTTGCATTTTTACATGCTTTCGAACTGCTAGGTTGGCAGAAGCTGGGACAAGTAACGGGAGCTCACTCCGTTATGCGGCGCTAGGGATTCGAACCGCCAACCTTTCTGACTGGATGTCAAAAACACATCCACAACTCCCCCCCCCCCCACTTAGAGAGTCTATGCTGCAGTTCCAGACATCTGTGTCGAAAGGATGAAGGACACTTGTCTCAGAGGGATGACCTCTCATGTGGTCAGAGCCTTCTGGCCATATGTGGTTAGTTATGGATTTGCAAAAAAACCTGCAGGAAAGTGAGGAGAAAGATGCTATGAATCAGAGATTTTCTACTCCAGCTTGGTCCATTCATGGCAGGTGATTAACCACCAGCATTCAGCTTACCCAACGTAGCAGAATTGTTCTGAGAATAAAGTAAACATCTCATTTATGCTTTAATAATATTAAAGGCATTAAAAGCTGTTTCTAATAAAGCTGCCTTTTGCAATTGATTGATGGGGACTTTGTCACGTGGTGCTCCAGATGTTTTGGGATTGCACTCAAGGCGTCTATCACTCTTGGTATTATCTTTGCTTTTTCCCCGCCTTGCCACAGTTGTTCTACTTTTATTTGCAGGCCTGTGCATTTTGTGATTGTGATGATTACTGTATTTTTGGGAGTATAAGACGCACCTAGCTTTTGGGGAGGAAAACAAGAACAAAAAATCTGCCTCTGCCTCCCAGCAATTTGCCTCCTTGCAGCAAACAACAAACAGCCTGTTTCAGTTTCAACTGCAACACAACCTGATTATCACAAGCAGCCGATTGTCGGTTCAATCGGCTCCCAACAATCAGCTTTTTCAGGCTGCAGGGATTGCCATTGCTGACTGCCGCCCTCGCGTGCCCCATTTTCAGCCTCCTCACACCCCGTTTTCGGCCTCTACGCCCCCATTTTCTGCCCATTCGGGGTGTCAGGGATCAGAATGGGTGGGAAATGGGGCACGCGGAAGCCAAAATGGGATGCAGAGGTTGAAAATGGGGTGCACGGAGGCGGCAATCCCTGCAGCCTGAAACAGCTGATGGTCGGGAAGCCGATCCAATTGACAATCAGCTGCTTGTGCTAATCAGGCTGTGCTGAAGCTGAAACAGGCTGTTTGCTGTAAGGAGGCAAATTGCTGAGGCCAAAAGATTGGTGGCTGGCGGACGGCGGGGCTACATTAAGTGAGTGTGTATAAGACATACCCAAATTTTTACCCTCTTTGGGGGGGGACAGTGTGTCTTATACTCCAAAAATACGGTATATTTTCATCAGACTCAGCTGAACTGAGAGCCTTTGATCGACCTGAATTCCCTCCCCTCTTTCGGGAGTTTATTTCAATCTCTACCAAGCCAATCAATTACACATTATGAGTCAAGTAATTTTGTCAGGTTGCTATGACGAACCTTGAACTATTCTAAAAGAGCAAGTTGTCACATTGCTTTTCCAAACGCCCTCTTCATGTTCTTATTCACCGTACCTATAATATTACTGAAAACTTGGTTCGGCGAAGAGAACGGGGACAGTGTGGCTCAGCAAATAAACAGCGGCCTTTAGAGCCCATTTATAAAAGCTGTAAACACAAAAAGCAATGTTGGGCAAGGTTTAGGGATCCAAATTGGGGTTGCGCCTTCCTGCTACTGAACCGGCAGTGAAGAAATGGAATATCATCTCTGGCCTTGACTGTAGACATGCAGACGAAGTTCCTGAAAATCCAGCCAAAATTGTTACATTCCAGGCTATTCCTCAACCATGGCCGTACTGCCGTTAGTTTAGTTTATTAGACTTCTAGACCGCCCCCTCTCCCCAAAGGGACTGGTTGCTGCTGCTGCTACTCTGCCTTTCTACCCAGAAGGAAGATTAAGCATATTCCCACAGGGAAACATTATTTTTGTCCATTTTATTATCTAAAAATAGACGGACCTGAGAAAACTTCTCAGACTAATACCTGGAGCCAAATATAAACATCCTTTTAGTGCATGAACTTCTCTGAATTTTGAAATTCGAGTCTGGGCTTAAAAATAGAAACCCCCCCTTAAAATAGCCATATTAAAACACATGCTTTAAGTTTGACATTTGTGGTTGCTGTTGCTGTTAGAGAAATGGATCAAATAAACAATGGTAAACTGACTTGGTCTGGAAACAGAGCGATCGGTCCATTCCTTTTAAAGGGAAATTCAGCTTAGAATCTCACTAGGTAAGCTTTTCCCAGGAGCATAGGGGAGAGGGGAGAGCATAGCTCAGTGGTACAGACTAAGCTTTACAACTGGCTACTGGGCACTGTCGGTTAAAAGCTGTAGGTCAGGGGTGTCAAACTGGATTTCTTTGAGGGCCAGATCAGCATTGTAGTTCTTGGCAGGCCAGCTGGGGAAAGGAGATGGGACAGACGCCTCCTGCAGCACCCTGCCTGCCAAAATGGGGTGTGGAGGGGCTACATGGCCCCCCGTGCCGTTTTCGGCCTGGACAGTCTCCTGCAGCCCTTTGTTGGCCAAAACGGGGCGCGGGGAGCTGTGTATCCCCCCGTGCCCCATTTTCAGCCTGGATGGCCTCCTGCAGCACCCTGCTGGCCAAAATGGGGTGCAGGGAGGCACACGCGGCCCCCTCATGCCCCATTTTTGCTAGCAGAGGCACTATGGGCCACATTTAAGCATCCTGCAGGCCAGATCTGGCCCACGGGCCTTAAGTTTGACACCCCTGCTGTAGGTGGTAGGAAAGTCTTCTTCCCAAACCTCTGGGAAAATGTTCTAATGAAAGCTAGATGGGACAATAAAGACTACTGGTTGCATCAACTATCTCCCCTACCTTCTATATATAATCTATTTGTTCTGCTTTGTGTAAGGATAATGCAGTGATGGCGAACCTATGGCACGCGTGCCACAAGTGGCACGTGGAGCCATTTGTCAGGGCACGCGAGGCACTGCCCTGTCAGCTGGCCAGCACGCATGCGCGCACTGGCCAGCTGAGTTCACCTTTTTAAAAGCCATTTTTTGCCCTCCCCAGGCTCCAGAGGCTTTATAGGAGCCTGGGGAGGGCGAAAAGAGCCTCCCCCCCGGAGGCTTCAGGGACCATCCGGAGGCTTCCCTGATGCCTCTGGAACGCTTAAAATGACCCTCCGAGCAACCCGGAAGTCACTTCCGGTTTGCTCGCAAGGTGGTTTTAAGCGTTCCGAAGGCTTCAGGGAAGCCTCCGGATGGTCCCTGAAGCCTCCGGGGGGCGGGCAGAAGAGGCTCTTTTCGCCCTCCCCAGGCTCCTATAAAGCCTCTGGAGCCTGGGGAGGGCAAAAAAAGCATGTAAAAATGGGGGGGGGGTTGTGCGTGCATGCGCACTGGGGGGGTCGCGCGTTGCATTATGGGTACGGCATGCCCGCACACGACCCCCCTGCGCTCCCCCCTCTTGTGGCACGCGAGCCAAAAAAGGTTCGCCATAGCTGGGATAATGCATACTAAATATGTATAACCATAACACAGGAAGCCAGTTTGGTGTAATAGTTAAGGTTCCAGGCTAGAGACCAGGAGGCTGTGAGTTCTAGTCCTGCCTGGGGCACCAAGTCAGCTGAGTAAACTTCGGGCAATCACTCTCTCTCTTTCTCAGCCCTGGGAACTAGACAAGGGGAAGCTATTTCTGAAATCTCGGCAAGAGAACTGCAGGGACTTGTCCAGGCAGTTGCCAGGAGCCAACATTGATTCAAATGGCCAAAACAAAACAAAATTCTAAACAAATACAGGTTCTACGGACTGTTAAGCAATAAAAATGGATTTAAAACTAACCCTACAGTTAGAACATGGAAGGAGATAAGTAATAATCAACCATGCACTATTTTACATACCTGGAAGGATTGAAAGGTTTTTAGTATTGAAAAGTCTGCTCCACCACGAAATTAACTGAAACCAGTTAATTAACCAGAGATTCCACCAGTTTCAGAACGGTCTTCCCAGCAGTTCTGCTGAGAGATGGACAGCTTTCTTTCTTTTTCTTCGTGAACTGCTTTATCTCCTGATTTTGCATTTACTGGATATTTCTTCCTCCCACCCAGCAGCTATTTTGCACTTTGCATCTTTTACAGAATACAGAAGAACAGAGCTGGAAGGGATCTTGGAGGTCTTCCAGTCCAACCCCTTGCTCAAGCAAGAGACCCTATACCATTTCAGATAGGTGGCTGTTCAATCTCCTCTTAAAGGTCTCCAGTGGTGGAGCACCCACAATTTCTGGAGAGACAAGTCGTTCCACTGATTAATTGTTCTCACTGCTAGGAACTTCTCTTTAGTTCTAGGCTGCTTCTCTCCTTGATTAGTTTCCACCCATTGTTTCTTGTCCTGCCATCTGGTGCTTTGGAAAATGGGTTGACTACCTCCCCTCAAATACTAGAATATTACTATCATGTCACCTCTAGAGTCCTTCTTTTCTCTAGATTAAACATACCCAATTCCTCCAACTATTCTTCACATGTTTTACAATACAATACAATACAATAGCAGAGTTGGAAGGGATCTTGGAGGTCATCTAGTCCAACCCCCTGCCTAGGCAGGAAACCCTATACCGTTTTAGACAAATGGCTATCCAACATCTTCTTAAAGACTTCCAGTGTTGGGGCATTCACAACTTCTGGAGGCAGGCTGTTCCACTGATTAATTGTTCTAACTGTCAGGAAATTTCTCCTTAATTCTAAGTTGCTTCTCTCCTTGATTATTTTCCACCCATTACTTCTTGTTCTACCCTCAGGTGCTTTGGAGAATAGTTTGACTCCCTCTTCTTTGTGGCAACCCTTGAGATATTGGAACACTGCTATCATGTCTCCCCTAGTCCTTTTTTCTCTTAAGCTAAACATATACCCAGTTCCTGCAACCGTTCTTCATATATTTTAGCCTCCAGTCCCCTAATCATCTTTCTTACTCTTCTCTGCACTCTTTCTAGAGTCTCCACATCTTTTTTACATTGTGGCGACCAAAACTGAATGCAGTATTCCAAGTGTGGCCTTACCAAGGCATTATAAAGTGGTATTAACACTTCAAGTGATCTTGATTCTATCCCTCTGTTGATGCAGCCTAGAACTGTGTTGGCTTTTTTGGCAGCTGCTGCACACTGCTGGCTCATATTTAAATGGTTGTCCACTAGGATCCCAAGATCCCTCTCACAGTCACCTATACTGTACCTGTGCATTTTTGTTGCCTAAATGTAGAACCTTACTCTTTTAGTTTCCAGGTCCTTAATCATCTTAGTTGCTCTTCTTCTCCATGAACAAGAACTATCAGCTCTACATCTATGAGCAGGTCTGGCTAATGAGTGAAGGCCACCCGGGAGTATTTTTTTTTGACTGAAGATTTGGGCACCCATCTTTCAAACAAGGCATCATTATCACCCTTGGTAGAAACAACCCTGCGGTTTTGCTTTTTCTCCATACCAGGTTTTCGCTGGTCAGCCGTGAGATTTCCTGCTGGATGCCAAACTCCACTTGGGCTTCTGGGGACAACTGGAGTGTCTGGAGGAAGACTTCGTGTTGTTTCTCCATCGCTTCCTTCAAGGTCTCCATCTGGTCCTTTAGGATTTCAATTTCTTCTTCATATTCCCTTCTCTGTTCCTGGAGTTGAGCCTCAAGGAGCCTGAAGGGGGTGAGAAATGGGAAAGATGAAGGCATTTGTCACTCAGAAAATATTAGGTACCTAAGACACCCAGAAACTGCCAGGATGCCTCTCATGATGTGATGGACCAGGGCTTGGATTCATAGACCAAACTGTAGGCAGATCTTAGATAACAAAAGACATCTTCTACCATGTTTCTCCGAAAATAAGACAGGGTTATTTTAAGACACCCACGATTTCTGCTACTGGTTCGGGCTAATCGGTCCGAACTGGCTGAATACCACCTCTGACACACATAGTAGGTAGACAATACTTACATTAGGAACTAGTGGTTGCCCACACTCATTACCCATATACATATCGGTGAGGAACACTTACATTGGGAACTAAAGATTGTGAAGGAGACTCCCACTGGTTAAATTACACTGCCTGCTTGCTGGGTTACTACCACGCATCACTTCCTTCACATCAATTTTGGCTACCAAGGCAGCCAGTCCATAAGAATTAAGGGCCTTGGAGAATCTGAAGAAGCCAAAGGAATAACATCTCAAGGACATTTGCTGAGTGTTCCCCAACCTACAACCTCAAAGATTAGGGGGGACAGGGCCCAGATTGCAGACCTTGCCTCTTATACGCTGAATACAGCATTTTTTTTGCCTCCTGAAACCCCATCCCCTTCACCAAAACGGCCGTGCATAACCTTTAGGAAGCTTTCAGAGTGTTCCTAGGGGCTGGGGAGGAGAGAAATGAGTGAAAAATGGGCTGCTTTTTGCTCAATTTAGCCCCTGCCAACCTCTAGGAGCACTCTATAAGCCATCTAAAGGTTATGCATGCCCCTTTTTTTGACAAAAAACGGGCCTGTTTTCACAAAAAACGGGCTGGTTTTTGCTTGCTTTTTGCTACCCCCCACCCACCAGTAGCACTCTACAAGCCCCCTCAAGGCTATTCATGCCCTTCTTTGAAAAAAAGGGGGTCCGTTTTTGCCACAAACGGGCCATTTTTGGGAGGTCTGCAGAGTGCAAAAGCTTTTTTTAAAAATTTGCCTCTTCAAAATCTTGTTGCGTCTTATACTCCAGTGCGTCTTATACTCCGAAAAATAGGGTAGTTACTTTATGCCTCAGAATCGGTGGACAACTGGCATACATGGTCCCTTTTACCGCCACACAATCATTTCTGGTTGTGAGAAATGATTGTGTCCGGGTAACAATCCCCCATACTGGGGGCTCTTTAAGACATTTCCAGCTAAGGACAACTTTATGAATTCCCAAACTGGTGTTTAAATATAGCCCCCACCCCCCAAAAGGAAAAATATTTGGTTTTAAAATGAGGCATCCAGAAGAACGGATAATAAAAGGGGAAGAAAGGAAAAGAAAGAATGAACCAAGGAAATTAAAAACTTGTTTCTTTCTGCGGCAAAATGGAGGGTATTTTTTTACTTTCCCTAAACACATTCACAGTGTGTATTTGGCAAAACGGTGAATTAAGGAACAAACTGCATTTTTCACAAGAAAAGTGGCATGGAAAAGTGGCTTTTTGCATTTCTGGATCCGTCTCCAACGCCTCCGATAGGGAGTATGATTCATCACAGCAAAGGTTACAGCCTTCCTTCCATGTGCCTGAAGAAAAGCTTAACATTTGGTAAAGTAAATTGATTTTTAAAAGGTACCAATTACAGTTTGCCTGAAATGAAATCTCTCCCTCCCTGAATCCTTTTTCAAAGGTTCTTCAAGAACCTCTTAAAAGCTCAGTTGTTAAGAAGGAGCGGTTCTCGGATTTTAGGCCCAGCCTGACTGGCCTCTGGGGGGTAGCATGGATAGACCATATCACCCTCTGGAAAAGTGAAGAATGCCGTCTTAAAATTATCCCCTTCCCCAAAATAAAAATCCCCCTCCCCAATTTTCCCTGATTTTTCTCAACAGACCAGAAACATTATGCTTTGAGTTTTCCACTCGTGGAGAAATCGTAATGTGCATAAACATATACGCACACCAGTCTCAAGTACTCCTCGACTTAAGACCACAATTGAGCCCAAAACTTCCATTGCTAAGCAAATCAGTTGTTAAGTGAACTTTGCTCAGTTTTGTGACCTTTCTTGCCACAGTTGTTGAGCGGATCTTGCTTCCGTATTGACTTTTGATTGGCAAAAGGGGATCACATGACCCCGGGCCACTGCAACTGTCATTAATACATGCAGGTTGCCAAGTGTCGGAATTTTGATCATGTAACAAGGGGATGCTGCAATGTCGTAAGTGGGGTGGGAGGAGTGTCACTTTTTTCAATGCTGTTGCAACTTCAAATGGTCGCTAAACGAACAGTTGTAAGGCGAGGACTACCTGTAAACCATATCACAAATTATGAATATGTTTGGACTGCAACAGAGGCAGATACTGGTTCTGAGTGTGCTCAATAGCTCCAGTTGGTTTTGCCTTTTTGTTCTATATAGAATAGAGTGGAGTGGAAAGGAAAGAAGGAAAGGAAAGGAAAGGAATGGAATAGAATGGAATAACAGAGTTGGAAGGGATCTTGGAGGTCTTCTAGTCCAACCCCCTGCTCAGGCAGGAGACCCTACACCACTTCAGACAAATGGTTTTCCAGTCTCTTAAAAACTTCACAACTTCTGGATGCAAGTTGTTCCACTGATTACTTATTCTAAGTGTCAGGAAATTTCTCCTTAGTTCTAGGTTGCTTCTCTCGTTGATTAGTTTCCATCATATGACTCTCCTGTGGCTGTTACCGTTTAAGGTTGTCTTCCTGCCAATTTTACCCACCTTCAATCACAGGTGGGTCCCTGATTCCATTAGCAAATGATACCAAAAGTTTTCAAGCATGCTGGTGGCACACATCTTAAGCAAGGAGGTACAATCAAACACCTTCCCAACTAACTTCAGGTAGTTTTTGATTTACAACCATTAGTTTAGTGACAATTCAAAGTTCAAGTAGCACTGAAAAAAATGAGACTTAGGACCTTTTCCCCACAATTATGACCATTGCAGCCTGCCGACGGTCACATGATCAAAATTTGGAAGCTTGGCAACTGGCAGGTATTTATGACGGTTGCATTGTCCGGGGTTCATGTAATCACCTTTTGGACCTTCTGATAAGCAAAGTCAGTCCAGAACCCAGAGTCACTTAACAACCTTGTTACTTAGCTGACAACTGTGGCAAAATGGGGCAAGGCTCACTTAACAACTGTCTTGCTTAGCAATGGAAATTTTGGTTGTAAGTCGAGGACTACTTGTATAAGCTCTGTCTCTTACACACATCATCCTAAATCTAAGTCTGGATGACTCTCTAGACCGCTCCTATTTACACAACTGGCCTTTCAAAATTCTCCACCAAACACGTGGGCAGGAAAATCCTATTATTATTATTATTATTATTATTATTATTATTATTATTATTATTATTATTATTATTATTATTATTATTATTATTATTATTATTATTATTATTATTATTTCAAATTTTCTTCTGGGAAAAAAGAACTTCTGCAAAAGTTTCTCTAGGATAGGACTCCCCTCTCTGTGGTGAGACTAACTTTGAAATATTTTCTACATTTTCTTTCAGCGCATATCCTCTTGTGTCGCTTTTGTTTTGCTGCTTTGTTGTTGCTTTGGAAGGAATGACAAAATGGTTTACGCATTCCTTAAAAAGAAGTGATAAATAAATTATATACTTTTTCTAGCAAACTACAAAAAGTAAGTACCCCTTTCTTTCCCTTAACTCAAAGAATGAAAATAATGTCAACTCTAAATACAGTTACTTAAACATTGATCTGAGGCTTCACACTTAACATCTCCACAGCATGTAAAATAAGGTTTGTGTTACAGAAACTACTAATAAGTTGTGTTAGTGATGATGGAGATTCTTGGGAAGACAAATGGTTGAAATTGTTCTTTTAACTTTACTACCATATCAAACTGAAGATGGCAGATCACTAAGTTAAACAATACTCATTTGTATAGCTATGTAAAATAATAAATTGCAGCGGAAAGACTGATGAAGGCAGTCGTATTAAAAAATGGATGTCGGGAAAAGCCATTTTAATGTTTTTTGTTAGAAAAATCTATTAACTAAGCAAGAAGCATAACATGTTTTCAATGCATGTCATTTATCCAAAAATCTACAGGTTTGCATTTATGGGATGGATGGATGTTGTTGGATTTATTTATTGAACATAAATCTGGCTGCATAGCTCTTTAGACTTCCGATAAATGATATCTTTTACCTCAGTTGAAAATAAATGCAGCTGGGAAAAATGTAGGGTTTTTCACATATGAATGTTGATGGATACCAAGGTACTTCAAATGAACATGTGAAAATAGGAAGACTTGGTTGAGAAATGTAACTAATAAAAAGGGATAGCGTATTTTTTGGAGTATAAGACACACCAGAGTATAAGAAACACCAAGGTTTTGAAGAGGCAATTTTTTTTAAAAAAAAGTTTTTGCACTCTGCAAACCTCCCAAAAATGGCCCTCCCCCCCAAAAAAAGGCCATGAATAGCCTTTAGGAGGCTTGTAGAGTGCTCCTGGGGAGTGGGGGTAGAGCCAAAACCGAGCAAAAAACAGCCCGTTTTTCACAAAATGGGCCCGTTTTTTGTCAAAAAAGGGCATGGATCGCCTTTAGGAGGCTTATAGAGTACTCTTGGGGGCTGGGGGGGAAAGTGAGCACAAAACGGTCTGTTTTTTGCTCATTTCTGCCCACCCCAGCCTCCAGGAGCACTCTGAAAGCCTCCTAAAAGCTATGCGCGGCCAGTTTGGTGAAGTGGGCGGGGTTTCGGGAGCAAAAAATGCTGTATTCAGTATATAAGACGCAGATTTTAAGCCTCTTCTTTGAAGGAAAAAAGTGCATCTTATACTCTGAAAAATACAGTATGTAGACAGATATTCTGGCTGCAAGGTAGACTTGATTCCAGTTCTGGATCTCTATGCTTTATGGAAAACTTAATTTGATAAGTGCATAACGGATAAAGCTGTCCCTACAGAAGGCAGAGAAGTCATATAGCCTGGGGTCTTTTTATGCATATTGAGCTGTTTTAATTAAATATCCATTCTTTGTTTACTTAGAATCCTGCGGGTAATAAAAGTACAGATAGTCGTCTTTTTAACGGCTGTCTCATTAAGTGACTTTTCGCCATTACGACGATGATGAAAAAGTAACTTTACAGCCAATTCTTGCATTTATGACCAGGTGTATAAGCCAAAAGAAAACTGTAGTAAAATCATAAGCAGTTTCACTGAGTGACTGCTTCACTTAATAACTGAGTTGCCAGTCCTAATTGTGGTCACTAAATGAGGAGTACCTGTGTATGGATGGCTGAACGGACAAGCAACGCATCAAGCGGGATCCTGTGCGTGCACAATAATTATGGGTGCACGATTTTAAAAGGCCCATACAACATATTGTTTGGAAATTCAAGAGGACTCTGGCAAGGCTCCCTTGTGGTTCTGCAATCAAAATAGGTGAACATCCTCACGTCAAAAAAACCCACATTCACTTGTTGCTGAACCAGTGGTAGTAGCTGGGAGCAGCAGCCACCGTACCGGTACGGTGGCTCATTTGGGCCACCCACCGTGTTAAAACCTCTCGAATGAGGAGACGGAGGCGAATATAATACAACTGTTGTTTATTGAATAAACTGACAGGAACAACACAACGAGTCGTCTGACAGCTATTTATACCAGGAGCTGTCAGACGACGAACCAATAGGGATAAAGTATTTCTCCCGCCGGCTGGCTGGTGCGCCTGGGCCAATCAGAGGATCCCTATTCTCGACTGCCCTCTGCTGGCCAGGCTCACCGGTACACAACACCCCTTTCCCCTGGATTGCGCAGGCGTAATCGTCTAAGTACGACGGACGCCTGCGCACGCGCTGAGAGCGTCTCAAAGAAGATGGCGCCTCGCCCAGGGAAGGTGGAGTGTCGGCTCCGCTCTTGTGGCGAACAGGCCTGGCAGCGTCCTGGATGGGTCTTCCTCCCGGCAATGCACCGACGGCCAATGGTAAGTGAGCCAGCGCACCGGGGGGGGCTGTTGCGAGGTCGGAGCTAGTGGCGTTTGGACGGTCGAGCCGGCAGGCGGCGTCGTTAGGGCCTGGTTGCTTTTCTGCAGGTGTGTTGTGTTCAGGTCCCTCTGGTCGCCGACGCAACTGGCTTATATGCCGCCGCCAATGTCTGCCATCATCGAGGAGGACCCTGTAAGAACAGGGCCCCGTGATGTCAGTCACTTTGCCAGGTAGCCACTTCGGCTCGCCGGTGTAGTTGCGAGCGAATACCCCCTCACCCACCAGAAAAGACCTGGGAGGGGAAGGAAGGACAGGAAAAGAAGGGTGGTAGAGAGGGTGGAATCGGTCTAGCAGGGAACGAATACGGCGACCCAGCAATAGTTCCGCTGGGCTTTTGCCCGTAGCGGGGCAAGGGGTGGAGTGCTGGGAACGGAGGTAGGTGGAGATGCGGAGTGGCCAGGGAAGGGTGGCCATACGGGCCAGGGCTTCCTTAGCGGAGCGAACCGCTCGTTCGGCCAGGCCGTTGCCCGCAGGGTGGTAGGGGGCAATCGGGGCATGTCGGATGCCCAAGGAGGCAAGGTAGGACTGGAATTCGGTGGAGGAAAATTGGGGACCGTTATCGGAAACGATAACGTCCGGAAGACCATGGGTGTTAAATAGGGAGTCAAGGATGCGGATAGTGGCCGAAGAGGTTGAGCTGGGCATAGGAAACAGCTCAACCCACTTCGACCAGGCATCCACCAGAAGGAAGAATAGGCGGCCCTCAATGGGCCCCATGAAGTCGACGTGGAGTCGGCTCCATGGGCCCATGGGGAGTTCCCACTCCCTAGGCGGGGAAGAAGGCGGCGCGGAGCGCACCTGCTGGCAAGGGGTGCAGCGTTGGACGTAGGCGGCGATGTCCGCATCCATGGACGGCCACCAGACATAGCCGCGGCCGAGGCTTTTCATCCTGACTATGCCAGGGTGGCCGTCATGGAGGCGAGACAGGACAGCTGGCCGCAGGGAAGAGGGGACAACCACGCGGTTTCCCCACAGGAGGCAATCCTGCATGATGGAAAGCTCCAGGCGGCGGCGGAAAAAAGGGGAGAGTTGGGGATCATTGGAGACTGCAGACCAGCCCCGGGAGACAGCGGTCATTGCACGGTGCAGGATGGGGTCAGTTCGGGAGGCCTGCGCGATGTCCAAAACGGACATCGGTAGGGAGAGGTCGGCCAGGAGGTTAATAGAGTGGACAGGGGCTGGATCAGTGACAGGAAGAGGCAGAGGGCAGCGGCTCAACGCGTCAGCGTGAGCAATGTGGCCGCCAGGCCGGTAGGACAATGTGTAGGAGTAGGACGATAGGAATTCTGCCCAACGGGACATGCGGGGGGATAGAATGGGGGGTGTGGGACGGTCCCCTGCAATAATGCCCAGTAGGGGCTTGTGATCGGTGATCAGGGAGAAGGGGCGGCCATATAAGTAATAATGAAAACGTTTTACTCCCGCAACGGCAGCAAGAGCCTCCTTATCCAGCTGGCTGTAATTTCGCTCAGTTCTGGATAAGGTGCGGGAGTAAAAAGCTATGGGCGCTTCAGAGCCATCAGGGTACGAATGGCTAAGAACAGCCCCGACCCCAAAGGGGGAAGCGTCACAGGCCAGGGTTAGAGGTAAACGCTCGTCATACTGGGCGAGGACTGGTGGGGCAGTGAGTGAGCGCTTGACAGCCGCGAGCGCATGCGCTTCGCGGCTGGACCAGACCCATGGGGTGGAAGAGTCTAGTAAACGGTGAAGGGGTTCGGCCAGGGAAGCTTTGTGGGGAATAAAGGAGGAATAGAAATTAAGGAGGCCAAGGAAGGCTTGGAGCTCCACTTTGTTGGAAGGAGTGGGGGCGGAGAGAATGGCTTCGACCTTTGATGGGTCAGGGTGGATGCCGTTGGCATCGATGAGGAAGCCGAGGAAGGTGACAGAGGGAACGCCGAGCTGGCATTTTGAAGGTTTGAGGTGCAAGCCGGCGGAACGGAATTTTTGTAGGACCAGACGTAGGGTTTTGATGAGTTCTGATTGGTTGGGGGCGGCAATCAGAACATCATCAAAATAGGGGGTGACCCCGGGAATGCCATGGAGCAACCGCTCCATGAGTCCCTGGAAAATGCCGGGGGCCACGCTCACGCCAAACTGAAGGCGGCGACATTTGAAAGCGCCGCGGTGTGTGACGATTGTTTGCGCAAGCGCGGTCGACTCGTCGACAGGCAGTTGCTGGTACGCCTGCGCGAGGTCCAGCTTTGCGAATATGCGACCCTGGCCCAGAGTGTGCAGGACGTGCTGCACCACCGGCACAGGGTAGGGGTGTGATTGGAGGGCTTTGTTAAGTGTTGATTTGAAGTCCGCGCAGATCCTAATAGATCCGTCGGACTTCAAAGGCACGACTATGGGAGTCTCCCAGGGGGAGAAATCAACGGGTTCTAAAATGCCCTGGCCGATTAGTTTGTCCAGTTCGGCGTCGACTTTTGCTTTTAAAGCAAAGGGAAGTCGGCGGGCCTTCAAACGGATTGGAGGAACTGACGGGTCGAGGTTGAGGGAGATAGGAGAGCCGGTATAGCAGCCTAAAGAGGGGGAGAAAACATCGGAGAAGTCGGAAAGGAGGGAGGAGATAGAGGGCGGGGTAACAGGAGGGAGGGGTGAAAGTGAGTTAACCCCAGCAATAGAAAGGCCGAGGGCCTTAAACCAGTCCAGTCCTAGAAGGGAAGCGAGGGGGTTTTTTACAATTAGCAAGGGAAGCTTTGCCTTGCGAGAACCCAAAGAGATGTTAAAGGGTCGGCAGCCCAATAGGTCTATGACATTTCCCTGATAGTCGCGTAAGCGGCAATCAGGGGGTTGTAGATGGTGAAGTTTAACCCAAGGCAGTAAGGAGTTAAGGGTGGCCCATGACATAACGGATCGGGCCGACCCTGTGTCCACTTCCATAGGGCAGGGCACCCCCTCAATGGAGATTAGGAGGTGCAGCTTACCTCGGCCCTCCAAAGTTGAGGAGGCCGAGTCTACAAGCCATTCAGGGTAGGCTTCAGCTGGGTCCCCCACGGAGAGGGAGTGCTGACGGCGGGAAGACGTAGAAGGTGGCTGACGGGCTGGAGGAGGTTGCGGCAGAGGGCTGCGGCGGTTCTGTTGGCCGGAACGGCAAACTGCAGCGAGGTGGCCTTTCCTGCCGCATTGGTGGCACAGGGCTTGCCGGAACCTGCACTGGGAGCGTTGGTGGCGGCCGCCACAACTGAGGCACTGCCGTCCATCCCGGGTGGAGAGGGTTTGAAGGCGATCGGCAGTTTGGTCTACCTCAGCATGAAAGGTAGAAGCGGTAGATGGAGCGTAGGCAGAAGAAGGTGCCGCGTAGGGAGATGGCGGCAAGTAAGCGGCATGCGGGTGCTGACTGAGGTGGCTGAAATCCGGTGTGGATTGATCAGCCATTTCATAAGCCCTGGCATCATCTACCGCAATCTTTAGAGT
This sequence comes from Natrix helvetica, assembly GCF_964273705.1. Taxonomy (NCBI): domain Eukaryota; kingdom Metazoa; phylum Chordata; class Lepidosauria; order Squamata; family Natricidae; genus Natrix; species Natrix helvetica. The sequence continues at coordinate 10,929,448 of NC_138552.1, forward strand.
TAACTCAGGGCGAGCTAGGATGCGGCGATGGAATTTTATGTCTCGTAGCCCATAGATAAATTGTTCGAGCAACGCGTCTTCCAAGTCACTAAATTCACAGAGACTTGCCTCAGCGCGGAGAGCGGCCACGTACTGGGCAATGGTTTGGCCCTCCTTTTGAATGCACCGGCGGAAATATTGCCGCCGGGCAAAACGAGACGGGGCGGGCTCGTAGTGTTGCTTGAGGCGAGCCAGGAGTTCGTCCCAGGGCAGCGAATTGGCAGGATCGGGAGCAGCGAGAGCCCTTGCAGTGGCGAACATCTCCCTCCCGCAGTAGTTCAGGAAGATTCCGCGCTTTCGTTCCTGGGTGAGGCTGACGAGATCGTGCGCTACGAGGAAGCAGTCGAACCTCTCGAGGAACGCTTCCCAAGCCTCAGCCTCTGGCCGGAACGGCGAAAAGGCAGCATTTGAAGCCATTTGCGGCACTGTATAGGGTTCCACGTCGCCCGTCCTCGTCGCCAGTGTTAAAACCTCTCGAATGAGGAGACGGAGGCGAATATAATACAACTGTTGTTTATTGAATAAACTGACAGGAACAACACAACGAGTCGTCTGACAGCTATTTATACCAGGAGCTGTCAGACGACGAACCAATAGGGATAAAGTATTTCTCCCGCCGGCTGGCTGGTGCGCCTGGGCCAATCAGAGGATCCCTATTCTCGACTGCCCTCTGCTGGCCAGGCTCACCGGTACACAACACACCCCACCCGCGTTCCATGCCTATTTTTAAAGCAACCGGCCAATTACGCGCACGCGCACAGTGTGCAGCGCCTGTGCAACCTCTGACAAGCAGTTGGGTGTCGCAGGGGTGGTGGAGTGCGCATGCGTGCGCAGCGCACGTGCACAACTAGGACACCTGGTCCCATTCGTAGCATACCGGTAGCAGAGGAGCCCACCACTGTGCTGAACCATCCAATCAACATGACAGCTAATCCTCGACTTACGACCACTTGTTTAGTGACTGTTCGAAGTTGCAACGGCACTGAAAAAAGTGATTAGTCACACTCATGACTGTTGCAGCATCCTTGTGGTCGTGTGATCAAAATTCAGATGCTTGGCAATTGGCATGTACTTGTGATGGTTGCAGTGCCCTGGGGTCATTTGATCCCCTTCTGTGAACTTCTGACAAGCAAGTCAATAGAGAAGTCTGATTAACTTAACTAACTTAATGTTACTAACTTAACAACTGCACAGATTCACTTAGTAGATTCACTGGTAGCGCCTCATAAGGGCCCCTTTCCAGGGTTACAGGAGAAGACGGTCAATGGTTTTGAAGGCGGAAGAGGGCTCTACGCCCCAACAGCAGATAAAGTGGCAGAACCATCTTCTAGAAGGGAAACTCTGATTACAAACCTCCACTGCCTTGTGGATATATCCACTACTGGAAAAGGCTTCAGGAATCAACCTCGAGGCAAAATCCGTAGCCAGAGTCCCGGAAGCAGTTCGTGACTGTGTACAACCACGTTCTGGTAACTCCTCTGATGCAGCTGGAACCAATCGTATCGGCTCTGCCATTCCACTGGACTATTTCAGTGACGTGGAGAGGGGGAATCTGCTGTTTGGGTAACAGTCTATCCTCCATATTACCGTATTTTTCGGAGTATAAGATGCACCGGTGTATAAGACGCACCAAGATTTTGAAGAGATAAGTAAGAAAAAAAAGTTTTTGTCCTCCCTGGCCCCCAGAAGCACTCTGCAGGCTTCAGCAGGGCTGGGGGAAGGCAAAAACGCCCCCATTTTTCACTGAAACTGGGCATTTTTCCCTTCCCCCAGCCCTGCTGAAGCCTGCAGAGTGCTTCTGGGGAGTGGGGGAAGGCAAAAACAACCCCATTTTAGTGAAAAACCGCTCGTTTTTTGGCCATTTTCACAAAAATGGGATGCGCGGCGGGACTTCGGGAGGCCAAAAATGGCTGTATTAGGTGTATAAGACACAACAACATTTCCACGCTCTTTTAGGGGAGGGGTAAAGGTGTGTCTTATAAAAATACAGTAATCTACCCAGGCTTCGTGCTGGAGAGGACACTCCTGCTTTGACCTCTTTCCAGAGCACGATATCATAGTCTTTTGAGATTGAAGGATGCCAGTGCTGATTCACTTAATGATTATGGCAAGAAAGGTCGTAAAATGGAGCAAAATTCACTTAACTGTCTTGCTTAGCAATGGAAATGTTGAGCTCAATTGTGGTTGTAAGTGCTACCTGTATCTACCAAACTACATCAGCTGCCACCTTGTGATTCATCTTAAAGCAAATGCACATATTAGAGCTAGTCACTGACCTTAACCTAAGTGACAAGGATGAGTGTAAAATAATAATAATAATAATAATAATAATAATAATAATAATAATAATAATAATAACAACAACAACAACAACAACAACAACAACAAACTGGTGGGAACATAAGCCTGAAAAAGTCATCGAAAATCAGATGGTCAAGATCCTGTGGGATTTTCCTATACAAACGGACAAAATACTGGCGCATAACACACCAGACATCACACTGGTTGAGAAAAATAAGGTTACAATCATAGACATCGCAATACCAGGTGATAGCAGGGTCGAGGAGAAGGAACATGAAAAAGTCGCGAAATACCAGGACTTAAAAATTGAAATTCAACGATTATGGCACAAACCAGCAGTGGTAATTCCAGTGGTAATCGGCACACTGGGTGCTATTCCAAAAGCACTGGAATTACATTTAAAACAGTTAAAAATTGACAAAATCACCATCAGTCAAATGCAAAAAGCTGCACTGCTTGGATCTGCACGTATATTACGAAAATACGTTACGACGTCCTAGGCCCCTGGGTGGGGCCCGACTAGTAATCAATGCCAAATCCGGCGAAACAACTGGCCGCTGTGATACAATCGTATAATAATAATCATCATCATCATCATCATCATCATCATCATCATCATCATCATCATCATCATCATCATCATCATCATAGCAGCAGCAGCAGCAGCCAGTGTTTACAAGTCTGTGAATTGTACCCATTTTTAGCATCAGGAAAAAGTGAGGGGAGAAAATAATAGCCCACAAAGAGCAGAAAAGGAAGGAAAATTTGACCTGGCTACTTGCTTTAGACCCTGATAGGCCAAGCCGAGTTCTCCATCTTCATTCAGGTACCCCCAGTCCTCAGTCTTGCTAGAAAGAAAGGACAGAGGAAAGGGAAGGAAGAGGAAGACAGAAAGCAAAGACAAAAAGTAATAATCAGATGCAGATCAAAGGGAGAAAGGAGCAAGCACCGTGACTGATTCACAAACCTGTGAGCAGGAACCACAAATGATACTGCTATGTGCAGTTTCATTCCCACAGTTCACTTATGGGGGTCTAGGACAACTCGCTGCAGACAACTAACCTTGGGACATCTCAAAGTTGTATTAACAGTTTCATTCAGTTACTTCAAGGAGAGAAGCAAGTTAGAACTAAGGAGAAATTTACTGACAGTTAGAACAATTAATCAGTGGAACGACTTGCCTCCAGAAGTTGTGAATGCCCCAACACTGGAAGTTTTCAAGAAGAGATTGGACAACAATTTGTCTGAAGTGGTGTAGGGTTTCCTGCCTAAACAGGGGGTTGGACTAGAAGACCTCCAAGATCCTTTCAACTCTGCTATTCTATTCTATTCTATTCTATTCTATTCTATTCTATTCTATTCTATTCTATTCTATTCTATTCTATTCTATTCTATTCTATTCTATTCTATTCCATTCCATTCCATTCCATTCCATTCCATTCTACTTTTATTACTGGTGACCACATGTTCGTCAAAATTATTGTACCTCTTGTATTTCTGGGTTGACTTTCTTTATTTTATCATTACTGGCCAGAGTTCCGTCGAAATTAATTTAATTTTTGTATTTGTTGAATTGTCCCGCAATGGAGCTGTCTCGGAGCAAGTTGGCTGTGGTGAGTTGGCTACTGTGGCAAGTTGTCCCCTTTTCCACTCGTGGATGAGTGTGCTTACATTTTCAGAACAGCAGTAGGGGAACGATGGCCCTTTTATGACTTGTGGACTTCAACTCCCAGAATTTCTGAGCCGGGAATTCTGGGAGTTGAGGTCCACAAGTCATAAAAGGGCCATCATTTCCCCACCCTTGTTTTAGATCAACCACATAAAGTTATGGTACCGAAGGAAGGTCATAGCGAAGCCAAGAGAAGACCATTGTGAGGGAAAGGCTCACTAAAAGCTCAATCGAAGCACTTGGAGATAGAATCAACCCAATAAACTTTATTGGAAAATCCTTGAAGTGAGTTATTGGGCTCCCTGCCAACAGATTGCGAGAGAAAGACTGGAGAAAGGTCCTGATATTAATATACTTTGACAATAACATTGAAGTGGCTAGATAATAGAAAGATAAGGGGATAATGTAATCGCCCTGTGTCATTTTGTCCTGCTTCGATAAGCTATTCAATTTGATAAGCTTTGATAACTTTTCAAAAAGCGAGTGCTATGATAAGCGTTTTATTTTTTACTCAATTATTCAATCAAGTGTTTATGGGCGGCATCAAAGGTTTGGTGTTTATTTGCCTTCTGCTTACTTTCTATTGACTCTCTAGGTCAGGGGTGTCCAAACTTGGGAACTTTAAGACTTGTGGACTTCAACTCCCAGAATTCCCCAGCCAGACCCGTTTCCCACAGAAATGGGAGCCACAAAGGTCCTAACCGGAAGCCCCCTGTTCAATTCTGGAGCTGACCGGAGGTTCAGTTCCCCCACCATAGAGTCTCCTCATAGTGCGGCATACTTTTTCCCCTACCTGTCATAACCGAAAGCCCTATCAATTGTGGAGACAACTGGAAAACCCTCCCCTTGCCATAGAGTCTTCTCCTGGCGCACTGTGCTTCTCTCCCCCTCCCCCACCGGAAGCTCCTCTCAAAATTGTGGTGCCGACCGGTGATGGAGCTGCAGCAGAGGGAGGAAAGAGCCACATGCGGCTTCAGAGCCGCAGTTTGCTGACCCCTGTTCTAGGTCGATCACCGCTCTGGGTGTTAAGTTATGCGTCTATCCAGGGGTGAAATTCAGCAGGTTCTGAAGAACCGGTAGCGGAAAATTTGAGTAGTTTGGAGAACTGGCAAATGCCACCTCTGGCTGACCCCAGAGTGGGGAGGGAATGGGGATTTTGCAGTATCCTTCCCTTGCCACGCCCACAAAGCCACGCCCACAGAACTGGTAGTAAAAAAAATTTAATTTCACCACTACATCTATTCTATCCTAATTTTATCAAAAGCTGTAATACCTTTCCACATAATGCTATACTGGTAATCCTCGCTTAATTACTGTTTGATTAGTGCCATTTAGAGTTAAGGTGGATCTCCCTAGAGCTGCTTATAACCCATGTTCGAAGTTCTGATGGACGCACCCCTACTGCAGTCACGGGAATTACATTTTGGGTGTTTGGAAACTGGCTTGCATTTATAGCCATTTGCAGCATCTTGCGGCCATGTAACTCCAATTCTTGGCTTCTTTTTTTTTTATTGGTTTCTGGCTTTTACTTCCAGATTCTGCCAAAAGAAAGTCCTCGATTTATGACCACAATTGAGCCCCAAATTTCCATTGTTAAGTGAGACATTTTAAAAGTGAGCTTTGCTCCATTTTACAATACTTCCTGCCGCAGTTGTTAAGTGAATGACTGCAGTTGTTAAATTAGTCAAATTGTTGTTAATCTGGCTTCCCCCCACCCCCTGACTTTGCTTCCCAGGAGATAACAAAAGGAGATCACGTGGCCCTGGGATGCTGCAACCGTCATAAATATGAGTCAGTTGCCAAGCATCCGAATTTTGATCACGTCACCATGGGAATGCTGCAAAGGTAAAAAGTGTGAGAAACGTTCCTAAGTCACTTTTTTTCAGGGCTGTTGCAACTTTGAACAGTCACTAAATGAACTGTTGTAAGGTGAGGACTACCTGTACTCCCTGGGGGAAATGGGTTTGCTTAAGAACAAGGGCGTTCGCTCAATGACTGTGGTGTTGGTTTAACAACTGCAGCGTTTGCTTAACAATCACTGCAAAAGAATGTTACAAAAGTGAGTGCAGTCACATGGCAACCATAATGACCATCACGATTTATGACTGTAATTCCAGCATCAATTACGGCCATAAGTCAAGGACTACCTGTGTGTACTGTACTTACTAAATGTAGAATGCTGTGCACCAGGCAACTTTTGATTAGAGGGTGACAGTGAAAAAGCCCTATCTTGAAAAACTGAACTTGAATGAGCTTTCTGGGTATTTTCAAAGTCTTTCATAATGATCCAATGTGCACAGGTACATCAAAACACCGAAATGGTCAATAGGAGGGAAAACATTAATTGTAAAGATACACCGAAACTGAACTGCTTTATGTTGTTTGACGGAATTTTTAGTTCCTGTGTTGTTTTAAGTCATGTGTTTGTTTTTGTTGATGTGTCTCAGGGGTGGGTTCCTGCCAAATCTACAGTGTCATTTAGAACCGGTTGCAACTCCCTCCCCCCGCCCGTCCAGACATCATCAAGATGAAGAGCGAGAGGAGGAATTCTGGGAGCTGTAGTCCACAAGTCTTAAAGCTGTCAAGTTTGAACACCCCTGAGTTTTTTTTTCTAAAGGGTTAGAGGTGCAAGGGTCTTGTAACTTGACAGCTTTAAGACTTGCGTGCTTCAAATGCCAGAGTTTCTGAGCCAACATTTTGGTTGCTAAGCAAGAGGGTTGTTAAGTGAGTTTCACCACATTTTACAAGTTGGCCACGCCCACCCAGTCACATGGCTGGCAAGCCACTCCCATCCGGTCACATGGCTGGTAAGCCACTCCCACAAAGCAGGCCACACCTACAGAAGCTGTTCTAAAAAATTTTGAAACCCACCACTGTTAAGAGGTGTGAACTTCAACTCCCAGAATTCCAGCTGAAGGGCACAGGAGCACGAACTTCTCTGAATCTCTTTAAAGCAACTATATATCTGCAGCTGCTTCATAGTCCCAGCTGCTTTAAAGAGTTGCAGGTACAATGTCGAGGGTCCCACAGGTCAAAGCACCTTTCTATACTCCTATTTACAACATTGCAGTTCTCTAACATACTAGTCTGGAGTATTGGGGGGACCTTCAAATTGCCAACTTTAAGACTGGTAGACTTCAACTCCCAGAACTCCCCAGCCAGCATGGCTGACTGAGGAATTCTGGGAGTGGAAGTCCACATCAGTGGTGGGATTCAATTTTTTTTTACTACCTCTTCTGTGGGCATGGCTTGGTGGGCGTGGCAGGGTAAGGATACTGTAAAATCCCCATTTCCTCCCAATCAGCTGGGACTCGGGAGGCAGAGAATAGATGGGGGTGGAGCCAGTCAGAGGTGGTATTTACCGGTTCTCCGAACTACTCAAAATTTCCACTACGGATTCTCCAGAATTGGTCAGAACCTGCTGAATACCACCTCCGGTCACGATAGATTGTGAATCCAGAAGTGAACGGACCTGTGAATGAGTTGCAAGTCAATGTGAGGGAAAACTCAGCCGAAGAAATGTTTGCAGAGTTGACCAAAATAACTGTAGCAAACAGATAAAAATCTGTGAGCAAGGAGACTTGTAGGCCAACAAAAGAAAAATCAATATATATACAAGGGAATGACTAACATTTACAGAGAAGAAATGGTTAGGGACAACTGTAGCTATAGATTTGCTTTGTTTCCGTATTTTACAAGGTTGACACCCCAAACAACGATCAAAAGAATGCTAACTGAAACCTCTCCACTTAAAGTAGTAAAGGTTTTTCAGGAAAAGGTTCCAGGTTTCGTTCTTTTCAAGGTTCTAGGTAAGATCCTTGCTTCATAAACAGCTAACTTTAAATGGCACTAATATTAATATGAGAGAGAGAGAGAGAGAGAGAGAGAGAGAGAGAGAGAGAGAGAGAGAGAGAGACAGAGACAGAGACAGAGACAGAGACACAGAGAGAGAGAGACAGAGAGAGAGACAGAGAGAGAGAGACAGAGACAGAGAGAGAGAGACAGAGACAAAGAGACAGAGAGAAAGACAGAGACAGAGAGACAGACTCTAATGGTTAAGCCAGCAGGCTAGTTCTCAAAACTGAAGAAGCTTCTTGGATGAAAAGCAAACTGTCTTCAAGGAAAAAAGAAAACCAAGAAACTTTGTCTTTTGAAAAGCACTCTTGGTGCACTTAAGTTTGTAAACCTTTCTCCACAATGAGACTTAAAAAGAATTCAGTTCCTCTTATTATTTAGGATGGTTGCCAGATACTGCAAAAAAGTTCTCCAGAAGTTCCCCGCAACACATGAAGAGTACAATACAAAGATACGTCGCCAAGAAATATAAGTCCACAAACAGGCACACCACATTTAGCCCAGGGGTGGGTTCCTACCGGTGTTGGTACCAGTTCACTTCATGTGTGCTTCGTGCGCGTGCACACTTCACTGTAAATTGTTCTGTGCACGCGCAAAGAAGAAAAAAAACTACTAATAATCGGGGAACCAGTTCGGAGGCGTGGCCAGCCTGGGTGGCTGCCGGTTCTGCGACCCAGGCCAAATTACCACTACTGGTTCGCCCGAATTGAGCAAACTGGTAGAAACCCACCTCTGCTTTAGCCCAGATAGGTGATGTTTTTATAAGAGGAAGTAATGTATGTTTCTTTAACAGGATTGTCATTGTTGATTATCTGCTCTGGTGACCCTCCTCCCAATTAATTTAATGAGTTTAAAGAGGCCCCAATTCTAATTTTTTTGACCTTTCATAGTGGATAGATCAAGACAGCTTACCGGTTAGTTTGACACATTCCATGGTAGGCCTCAATTGCATCTTCTGGATCCACGTGCTTGTCACTATTGGGCCAACTGGTCTGCGTCTTGAGGTTTGATTCCTTAAAAAAAGTCAAAAGATCAATATTTTGCCTCATAACATTATTGCTATTTTCCATAACATGTTGGTTGCGCATGTGCTAATTTGGGTTTGCAAGCACATTTAACACAGCCACAAAAAGAAATGAAAAGCAACAGAAAGCTAACAGAAAAAGCCCAAGTAATACAACCTAAAGGAAGTTAAAAAGAATGAGAAAGAGAGAGAGACTGGGGATAGATTTAAAAACTTGGCTTAATTCTCTTCCCTCTCCTCTAAAGAATGCTGCATTTTAAAGACAGCAGTGAGGATTCTCTGTTGAAATATACCAAATAATCCATTTCACAAAATCACTGCTCCCAAATGTAGGAGCAGGGATATACTGTATGATACCAACATAAAACCAATGTGTTTGCCGCCTTACAAGGAGAAGAAATCAGTGATATTAACACTGGGATCTAAGGATAAAGGTTTCTCTGTCCAGCTGTGTCTCATCTGTGACCAGCGTTGTCTGAAGACATTTTCCATGGTCATGTGGCCAGCATGGCTATACGCCAAAGGTGCATGGAACATTATTACTTTCTCACCAGTGGTACCTATTGATCTACTTGCAAGTGCATGCTTTCAAACTGCTAGGTGGGCAAGAGCTGGGAAAGGAACAGGAGCTCACCCCATTACAATGTAACCCTTCTAGGAGGGCTTAAAGCAGAAAGTGAAATGGAGAAAGTTATAAAATTCATCACAGTACTGGAAGAAATATACCAGGTATAGCCAAAGTCATCCTCAGGAATTAGTCTTTGTATTAGTTCAGTTGTTGCAGATAGAGAAAAGTGACACTTGGCAGAATTTTACTCGTGCGGTTTATATTCTTTCCTCCTCAATTCTCCTATTTAAATAATAATAATCCCGAGATGCAACCCTAAAGAAGAAATTCTGTGGTTCTGTAAAGTAATCCAAATATTAATCCTACACATTCACCACAATGCTGACAATCTCTTAAGAGTAGCAAAAAGCTTTAGAAAATGAAAATTGTCAATGCAAATACTGTGGAAGAGTATCCTTCTTACAATTTAGGGGAAGGATTAACTTTGATATTGCTTGAGGATAAGCCTAAGGATAAGCAAATCAATTAACACCCATTTCATTTTCTTAACCGCATTAGCATTTTTTTCAATTAACAAAATGTTTGCTAACATTTATGTGTGTATGTATTTGTGCGTGTGTGTATTTGTGTTTGTGTAGATCTATCATCTATCTATCTATCTATCTATCTATCTATCTATCTATCTATCTATCTATCATCTATCTATCTATCATCTATCTATCTATCTATCTATCTATCTATCTATCTATCTATCTATCTATCTATCTATCTCTCATGTATCTATCATGTATCTATAATCTCTCTCACACACACATCTATCATTCATTCATCCATCCATCCATCCATCCATCCATCCATCCATCCATCCATCCATCCATCCATCCATCATCATCTTGTCTGTCTGTCAGTCTCTGTCTGTCTGTCTTTCTCTCTGTCTGTCTCTGTCTCTGTCTGTCTGTCTGTCTGTCTGTCTGTCTGTCTGTCTGTCTATCTATCTATCTATCTATCTATCTATCTATCTATCTATCTATCTATCATCTATCTATCTATCATCTGCCCATCTCTCTATCCAAAGTGACTTTGGATGACTTTGAATACATGTTTCTCTGATGTTTATACAGGAGTTATTAATATTATTATTTAAATGTACATGCCTAAATGCCTTTTTAAAAATACAAATTAATATGTTTTAATTCTCTGGCTCATGCCTTTCCCTGATTAAGACTTTTGAATCAACATTTCCCCAGTGCAAGTTGTTTGAAATACGAATACGTTTTTACTGATACTTGCACCTCTTTTGAAGTTAGTGTTGATGTAGCTGAAACTGGTTGATCAATCAAATGCCAGGTTCTTGCCAGTGGAAATTGCTTTACCTTTCACCTTCAGTTTATTAGGTTTTGCCATTATTTTTTAACAACCATACTGTCAATATGCCCATCATTAGATCAGCTGGAGAGAGGCCTTTAAAGGACTTCTCCCAAGTGAATACAGTAGAGGACCATATAAGCCAGGGGTTTCCAATCTTGGCAGCTTTAAGATTTGTCGACTTCAACTTCATAATTCTGCAGCCAGCATGGCTGGAATTCTGAGAGTTGAAATCCACAACCTGGATTTGCCAAGGCTGGAGACCCCTAATATTAAACTAAGCTTTTCTTGTACTCGGGCTTGTTTCTGGACTTCGGGAACTTCTGGTAGGCCCATTTTTCGCCCTCCCGGAGTCTCCGCATGGGCCTTGCAGTTACCTGGCATTCAAAACGGGCTGTGTGGAGACTCCTGGGAGTGGCAGAGCAGGGTGGGAGGGACCAGCTAGTCCTTGCAACTACCAGTTTGGCCAACCAGATATAAAATTAGCATCCGGTTCACTTGAACCGGTCTGAACCGGCTGAATCCCACCCCTATGGTAATCTACATTTTTAGAGCAGACGTTAATCTTGCCCCAAACTGGCCCAAGAATCCTCTGTTCATCATAGATCGCCAGATCTTTCAGCTTCCTTACCATGGATTAAGGATATTCAAATCCGAAGGGCCAATCTGCTGTTTAATGCAGGAACCAAAATTAAGCATCCCTGCTGAACTTGTCCTCTGCTAACTCGTGGTTTGTCACATATCTCAATATTGCCTACAAGCAATTCCAAATTGCTGTTGCTTTCCCGTGCAATGTTGATTCAATGCTACATCAATAGCTTTGTTTGCAGAAAACCCACTGAAGGCTCCACCAAGTCCAGTCGAAGACTATGAGTGGGATTCCACCCCCCACCCCCACCCCCCGAGGCTCTTCCACAAACCTCAAGAGCAGCTCTTATTCCCACTCTAGATCCAAGCTTGGAGCTGAGAACTGTCCATTTGCTCTAGTGCCCCCAACAATTTGGGTCCTCATTTTACCGACCTCGGAAGGATGGAAGGCAGAGTCAACCTTGAGCCTGGTGAGATCTGAACGGCCCAAATTGCAGGCAGCCGGCAGTCTGCAGAAGTAGCCTGCGGTACTGCACTCTGTGCCACCATGGCTCACCATCAATCTCCATCACTGCATTGTTGTCAAGAAGAAAAGCAAGTGGCACCTAATTCCTTTATCTGCCAAAGCTGAATGTGTAGAATTTGCAAGGCCACATCTGACTAATTTGGGGGCTAGATATTTCCTCTGCAAAGGTGTTTTTTTTTTTCCAAAAGGCAAATAGAGTTTCATAGGTGTTTTTCCCTCCCCCTTGAAAACATTTTGCTTCGCATTCAAGGAGCTTCTTCGGTTCAATTCCAGTTCTACCTGACTGGTGGGGAATAGAAGGATCCAGTCAATTAGATCTGAAGAAGCTTCTTGGATGAGAAGCAAAGTGTTTGGAAAGAAAGAAAAAAACCCAAGAAAAATCCAGTCGTCTTTTGGAAAAAGCACCTTTGGGACAACCATAACCTGGATGATTGAGAATCTCCATAGACACTTCCTCTGCACGTCAAAATCTCCATCATTTTCCAGCTTACAGATTTAAAACCAGAAGTTTCCCTCCTCTCTCTTTCTCTCTCTCAAATAATGCCTTTAAAATAAAAAAGTGGATGAACAAACAGCTTCTAAACAAGGTCGGCTTTGCAATTTTAGCAAAACAATCTGCACGACAGCCAATAACACGGCGAAAAGAACACATGCACAGTGAGGCAAGTTGCACACGCTTTCTTTCTCTTTCGTTACCATATTTCTGCCTGCGTCTTTTTGTTGGGCTGCTTTTATAATCTGGGTCCTGAGAATGAGCACCTCTTCCTTCCGGACTTCCAGCTCTTCGCTAGCTGACTTGAGCTGATTCAGGAGTAGGTTGTAGGTGTCATGAACATCATTGGAAGAATTGTTTTGGACTACGCCATCCACAACAGCCCTCCTGAGTTCATTTAGGTCATTTTTCAGTTTCTTGTTCTCAGATTCTAACTCTTGCCTCTATTAAAAAGGATATTTGAAAAGTGATTCCCATTTCCATACATTTACATAACTAATGGAGGGTGGGTGTGTTTAAGTGTTGGGGAAAACGCACCCAAAACGGTCAGCTAGATTATGTGATGCCCCCTCCCCCAGGCAGCCAGGGGAGCTGGCAGCTGATTTGGACAGTGAGGAGGTTGAGGAGGAACATGGGACAGTCATGGAGTCTGGGGAAGGCTCTGATGAGGGCTCTGTGTCGGAGGCAGAGAGGGGGCCAGGGCTGTCAAACAGTTATCAACTGCCTTCGGAGTCAGACATCAGTGAGGCAGACAAACAGTTGGAGCCTGTTGCCAGTGTGCGCATGCACAGAGTTGCTAGATGAAGGGAACAGCTAAGGAACAAGGCTCGACTTGGGAATAAGGCCACAGGTGGACGGTGAATGGCCCCTCCCATACAGAATAAAAGAGGCGCAAAAAGAGAGTTGAATTTGCAGGAGACAATTAGTTCGGTGACTCTCTGAGACTCCTTCCCAAGTTTCAAAGATATTGACCGGCAGCTCTCTAAGTCAGATAAGGTCTGTGACTGTAAATTCACCCTTGAAAGACTTTGCTGGATGTGAATGAGATGAATTCACAATAACTTAATAAAAAGGGGTTTTTGTCGTGACAAGGAGTTTGCTTCGTGGTTTGGGGAAGTCTCCTGCAGAACAGATGCACAGAGCTGGATGATAAAACTCAAGACAGATGGGGGAGCACGTTTAACTTAATGTTTCAGTTCCTCTCCATCACTTGGAGAGGCCAGCTGGTCAAACAAAGCAGGTGGGGAGAATATACAAACCACATCAAGTGCAAGAGGCAGAATATCTTGAAGTCCACAAGTCTTAAAGTTCCCAAGTTTGGACACCCCTGGACTAAACAGTCTGCTTCGTGTGTATTCATGATACCAATCTTCTATTTTTGGTTGATTTTTGATCTTATTCTCATTCTTTTCCCATTAATTCTAGAAGCAGCACAGATTATTTACAAAGTTTTTCGGTTTTAGGCTTTTTGATACCTGCTGACTGCCTGGACAAGTCTTTGCAGCTTTCTTGGCAAAATATCAAAAGTGGTTTGCTATTGTCTCCTTTCTAGGGTTGAGAGAGAGGTCCTCCCCCAAAGTTATTATTTATTTATTTATTTCTTAGATTTTTAGACCGCCCCCTCTCCCAAAAAGGGACTCGGGGCGGTGTACAGTCAATGCAAATAAAATACCGTCATAACAATAAAATACATTTAAAATACATTTAGAGGGGGAGATAGACTGTACAAGAAATAAATACCTAAAAACATCCCAATTAAAACCCCAAACCCAATTAAAATAAATCCCCGGGAGTAAAACTAAGAAAGTGCCAGGCCAGCTGATTGAAATAGGTGAGTCTTTAACTTTTGACGGAAGGAACGGAGGTCGGTGGTAGTTCGAATGTCAGGGGGGAGGTCATTCCAGAGGGTTGGGCCCATCACAGAGAAGGACCTACTCCTAGGTGTCGCCCGCTGGCATTGCCTAGCGGACGGCACCAGGAGGAGCCCCTCCCTGTGTGAGCGGATAGGTCGCAGGGACGTGTGTGGTAGGATGCGATCCTGCAGATAACTAGGTCCTATGCCATGGAGCGCTTTAAAGATGGTAATCAATACCTTGAAACGCACCCGAAAGGCCACAGGTAGCCAGTGCAGCTCGCGCAGGAGAGGTGTTACATGGGAGTAACGTGTACTCCCCATAATAACCCGCGCGGCTGCGTTCTGAACTAGCTGCAGTCTCCGGATGCGTCCCAAGGGAAGCCCCATGTAGAGGGCATTGCAGTAGTCCAGGCGAGACGTCACCAGCGCATGAGTGACCGTGCGCAGGGCACTCCGGTCCAGTAGGGGGCGCAATTGGCGCACCAGGCGAACCTGGTGGAACGCCCCCCTTGCCACGGCTGCCACATGGTCCTCCATTGACAGCCGGGCATCAAGGAGGACGCCGGGCATCAAGGAGTTACTCATCTGGCTTTCTGCCCAAGGGGGGACTAGAACTCCCAGTCTCCTGGTTTCTAATCTGTTGCTTCAATCACCGCAGGAAATTGGCTCTCACTTGCAAGATACAGTAGAAACCTCCTATTATTACTTGCATGGAAAAGCAGGGGGAACACCAGAGAAGGAAAAGGAGGCTATTGATTTACTCCCTCCTAAACATTTATTGTTTCTAAAGGAAACAATTTACCAATGACCTCTATCCACTATCTTGACTTTTCCTCAAAGGGAAAAAAAAATACTCTCAAATTCCAAGCGCCTCTGCATTAATCATGAGCACAATAAGAAAAAAGTTCAAAATGCAATCATTTTTTTTGAAAACTGTTTATGTCAGTAAAAAATAAATAAGAAGAAACAGCAAATTCTATTTATGCCTTGGTCCTTAGGGAATTTTGCACACAAAATGGAAAAATCCATAAGGGCTAACTTAGGAAATGGACTATACTGACAATTTTCTGCAGTCTGGGTCTTCCAGATGCATTGAGATGAGAACTCCAAGAATTGAGAATGGTTCTAACATATTTGCAGGGGTTTCCCAACAAAATTGGGAAACGTTGGGCTATTACCTGTCTTGCCTTGATGTCTAGTGGTGGAAGCGTCAACCTTAGAACAGGAAGCTGAGTTCTAATCTCACAATGGCTTCCAGGGCTGACACGCACCTTAACTGTGGGTGACTTTGGGCCAATCACCAGGAGATGGTGAGTTTTAGTCCTGCTTTAAGCATGAAAGCTGGCAGGATGACATTGGGCCAATCACCAGGAGACTGGAAATTCTAGTCCCATCTTAGACATTAAAGCCAGCTAGATGACTTTGAGCCAGTCCCTCCCACGCAGCCCAACTCACCTCACAGGGCTGTTGTTCTGGGGAAAACTGGAGGAGGACGTTCTATTGAATATGTTTTCTGACTTATTTGTGAAAATACTAAAAGCTGGGTATAAATAAATAAATCATCATCATCTCCAAGATGGGGTACAAATTATCCCTTATCCAAAAGTTGGGACCAGACTCTTGATCTCTCTACATCCGTGATGGCGAATCTATGGTATGTGCGCTATTTGTGGCACGCGGAGCCATATTTGCCAGCAAGCCAGTCCTCAGCTCCGGCGCGTGCTGATTTTCAGCCTTCCGGAGGGTTGGGAGAGGCCATTTTTGTTGTCCCCAGGCTTCAGGAAAGCCTCCGGAGCCTGGGGAGGGTGAAAAACAGGCACAATGGGCCAACAGGAAGTTCGATCCCGAACTTTTGGTGCGCCTTTACAAAAAGGTTAGCCATCACTGCTCTACGCCATCATTTTAAGATTTCATCTCCAAAGTTGAATAACTTTGCACAGGTATTCAACCTTCTAGCTTACAAGGTACAACCCAGAAGAACTTTAATTAGTAAGATAAAAATTCCCATTTTTGGTAATAGGGCAGGTTGAATTGTGGTGACAGCCTCCTGAGTCAAAAAGACTGAGTCTTTAATACATTAGTGTTAATGTTTTTATTCATGATTCCCAGTTCCATAGGAAGACTGTGTGGTTGTGTTTTAAATTTATTGTAGATTTTTAATTCCCATTCCATATTGGAGAGCCCTACTGTGCTCCAAATTGGTGGGTTGTAAATCAGAAATAAATCCTAGAATTAAATGCTCTGCAGATGCTCAGATTTCTCTCTTTGGTAATGGCTGGATTTAACTTTTCGCTCTGAAGAGATATGCATGCCTAATTTATTAATTAATCAGTCCTAATTAATTCCTTTAGGTCTTTCTATGTGATATTGCAACAGTCATTTCTATAGGCATGGTTAATATTCAGCAGTAACATTTCTTAAGAAGAACAGTAGGAAATTGACAGGCAAGGAGAACATGTTCTTCTGGCTGAATAGAACAGATAAGAGCTGCTATGTGACTTTTCTTTCTTATACTTTCTTTCAAGGTCTCTGCAACAAGATGGGACAGCTCTAAGATCCAATTAAATTATTATTATTTTTCCAAACCAACTTGGTATCCTTCCTACCATTTAATCAAATTCTGAGTTACTGAGTACCCAGGATAACTTGGGATCCAATGCCTTACTTGTGGCCCTAAAATCCTGGAATAGAGATTTTGGACCTGTCCACTTACAAGTTTCTTCCAGTATCCAACAGAACAAAAAACTGTGGGGGGGAGGGGGGTGGGGGGGGGAGAGTATCCCTTTCAAACTCCAAACAGCAACATCTTTCTATATATTCAGGTTTATGTTGCATTTTGTATTTTTAAAATGGTATGAGGACCTTTTTTATTGATTTTTTTTACCAAATCTGAATATCTTATCAAAGAGAGGTCCAGCCTAGAACTAAGAAGAGATTTCCTGACAGTGAGAACAATTACCATATTTTTCAGTGTATAAGACGCACCAAGGTTTTGAAGAGGCAAAATTTAAAAAAAAGTTTTTGCACTCTGCATAGCCTTTTAAAGGGCTCCTGGGGGTGGGGGGGTGGGGTGGGGGGCAAAAACGAGTGAAAAACGACCCATTTTTTGCTCATTTCTGCCCTCCCCAGCCCCCAGGAGCACTCTGGAAGCCTCCGAAAGGCTATGCACAGCCAGTTTGGGGTTTCAGGAGGCAATAAATGCTGTATTCAGTATATAAGATGCACCCAGATTTTCAGCCTCTTTTTTGAGGGGAAAAGGTGCATCTTATACTCTGAAAAATACGGTAAACAGTGGGAAAACGTGCCGCCATACACTGTGGATGCTCCATCACTGAAGGTTTTCAAGAAGAGACTGGACAGCCATTTGTCTGGAATGTCCTAAGGTCTCCTGCTTGAGCAGGAGGTTGGACCAGAAGACCTCCAAGATCCCTTCCAACTCTAGTTATTCTATTATGAAAGCTTTGTCTCCAATTTTGCAAGCTTTTTTATTTTCCTATCTAGCAATATCATCCAAGGAAAACATCCTTCTACATGCACACATCCTAATTCCACTCCGTAGTCAATTATACCAACCAATAGAAGGGTATACCTTGTTGAATACGGGAAGCCCTCACTTAGCAACTGTTTTGTTTAGTGACACTTTCACAGTGATGAAAATGTAACTTTCTGACCAATTGTCATATTTATGATCTTCGTGGGGCTTATAAAGCAAGAGAAAACTGAAGTAAGCTTCAACTCGGAATAGTTGAAATCTCAACAACACTCTCCCCCCCCCACCCCAATTCAAGTAAAGAAAAATTATGTTAGTAAAGTATGACCAGATATTATACAATGCTCCTGCAAGAGAGATTTATAAAGACTGATAAAGTAAAGCTCTTGCAGGTTATTAGCACCATTACCTGATACCTGGCATTGTGGGGGGGAAAACCCCCGGAGATTTCTTTTACCTTCAGACTGTTGTATGCTAGATCTGTATCTCGGTCCAAATCCATTTCATTCTTCGTTTCAATTACCTAGATGGATTAGGAAGACAACAAGAGAGACATCTGATTTGATAACAGGTAACGGTGGATTTCTGCTTGCAGGCCTTTTAAAGGATATTAAAAGTAAAGGGCGTTTAGGAAACAGAGCAATCTGAGGACAAGATAAACCATGGTGTGAGATGATAGAAGTACAAGCAAAGGGATTTCCTGATCCCTCATTTTAAGTGCCGGTAGTCCAGCGGTGGGATTCAAATAATTTAACAACTGGTTCTCTGCCCTGATGACCAACTGGGTAGGCGTGGCTTGGTGTCATGTGACTGGGTGGGCGTGGTCAACTCAACGTCATTCACGTCGATGGGCGCTTCGCCTTAGCTGTTACAATGTAGCAAGGGTTAACCGGAGAGGCAGTTTCTGTAAGCAGGGCAATAAAGATTAGGCTAGAAACAGCACCAGAATGTTTCCTTCCTGCCTTCCTTACAGGATTAGCCCTGCAGAGTGGGGGAAAAACAAAAGGAGATTTCTTCCAACAACCGGTTCTCCAAACTGCTTAGAAAGTTAACACCTGGTTCACCCGAATAGGTGCCAACTGGCTGAATCCCATCACTGCGGTAGTCCTTGACTTACAACCACAATTGAGCCCCAAATTCCTGTTGCTAAGCACAACAGTTGTTAACTTGAGTTTGCCCCATTTTACCACCTTTCTTGCCAGTTGTCCCCCCGCGCATGCATGTGCATCCCCTCTCGCCCATTTTTGGCTTCCAGGTTGGTGCAGGGGGCTTTCCACGCTCAAAGCAAGGCACTGGGGGGGGGGGCTTGCACGGCTCCCCCGGGCCCCATTTTGCTTCCATGTTGGTGCAGGAGTCTTTCAAGGTCTAAAATAGGACACTGGGGGGGGGGCTCACATGGTGCCCCATTTTGGCTTCCAGGTTGGTGCAGGAGGCCTCCCATGCCCAAAATGGGGTGCAGTGGGGCACGCGCATGTGTGAGAACCCCCAAAATGCAATGTGAGCACCCCTGCACATGTGCCCTGCGCCCTGTGCACACGTCCCCCACATGCGCCCCACCCCCACATTGCACGGCTGAGACCCGAAAACCAGCTGAATATCTTATCAAAGAGAGGTCCAACCTAGAACTAAGGAGAAGTTTCCTGACAGTGAGAACAAATAACCGTATTTTTCAGAATATAAGACGCACCAAGGTTTTGAAAAGGCAAATAAAAAAAAATTTGCACTCTGCATAGCCTTTAAGAGGCTTATAGAGCGCTCCTGGGGGGGGGGGGAATGAGCAAAAAACGACCTGTTTTTTGCTCGTTTCTGCCCTCCCCACCCCCCAGGATTACTCTGGAAGCCTCCTAAAGGCTATGCACAGCGAGTTTGGTGAAGGGGGCAGTGTTTCGGGAGGCACAAAACACTGTATTCAGTGTATAAGACGCTGGTGCCCCATTTTGGCTTCCAGGTTGGTGCAGGAGGCCTTCTACACCCAAAACAGGGGGCAGGGGGCATGCGCATGTGTGACAACCCCCAAAATGCATTGCGAGCACCCATGCGCATGTGCCCTGCCTGCGTCCCCCACATGTGCCCCATCCCCACGATACACAGCAGAGACCCGAAACCCAGCTGGCTGGCAGTAGGTGTGCACACATGCGCGGTGGAGCTGGGCTGGGGCGACGGCTGGCTTGCCCCAAGAGAGGGCTCGGCGTGCCATCTGTGGCCTACGTGCCATAGGTTTGCCATCACAGGCCTATGATGATACCTTGAGTTCTAAAACCTCAGACTCCAATCCGTTTGATTTTCTGCAACGGAGCATTTAAAAGTTGCAGGGCGTTTTTTCTTTCCCGTTTAAGCTGTTGTTGCTTCTGTTTGTCAACATGAATAAAAAATGCATCCCAAAAAGAAGCGGAAAGGCTGCTCTCCTAGGACTCCGATTGTGATGAGCATCCTGTTAAATAAATGATTCTTTTTGCGCCAGAAAAGCCCCAAACAAACAGAAGCGACTGATGCGTAGGACGAGCAGAACTTCTAAAAACAGTGTCTCCCAAAAGGAAGGGTCAGCCACTGAAGGAGAAACCTGACTAGTGGAGGGTGGAGGTGGAGCAGAACTGCCACCATCCATAATACGCCGCAAAAAAGACATTTGCCTTTCACGAAGCGATAAGAAATCTGGAAGCATGCAAGGACTTTATTTTTCAGCCTGTCAGCACTGATTAAGAGGTTGCAGACATTCTGAGTTGGAGGCAGAGCTCTGGTTTACTTGATCCCCAAGAGAAGTTATATCAGTTCTGGAGAAGCAAATGTAGGTTGTCAAGAACCGTCAACCCCAATTTACTATTTTACCATTGCAGGAAAAGGTGATGCTCCTGGGGTGAGCCCAGTGGACTTCATCTTATGAAACTGCCTACTGCTATGCCCAATATTCTCTAAGTTTCCCCTATCTTGTCCTTTTCTTGTGCTTTGGGATGGCAACAGTGGCGCTGACTGTAAATCATGAATTGGAAATCCTGATGCATTTTGGAGAGATGAGACTAGAAAAGTTCAGGGGGGTCTTTGCTACTACTGCCGTTAGATCACCCTCACAAAATCTAAAGGGACAGCTGCTTCTTCCCATCTTTTACCTGGAGAGAAACGTAGAATAGAATAACAGAATCGGAAGGGACCTTGGAGGTCTTCTAGTCCAACCTCCTTCTTAGGCAGGAAACCCTATACCGTTTCAGACAAATGGCTATCCAACATCTTCTTAAAGACTTCCAGTGTTGGGGCATTCACAACCTCTGGAGGCAAGTTGTTCCACTGATTAATTGTTCTAACTGTCAGGAAGTTTCTCCTCAGTTCTAAGTTGCTTCTCTCCTTGATTAGTTTCCACCCATTGCTTCTTGTCCTGCCCTCAGGTGCCTTGGAGAATAGTTTGTCTCCCTCTTCTTTGTGGCAGCCCCTGAGATATTGGAACACTGCTATCGTGTCTCCCCTAGTCCTTCTTTTCATTAAACTAGACATACCCAGTTCCTGCAACCGTTCTTTATATGATTTAGCCTCCAGTCCCCTAATCATCTTTGTTGCTCTTCTCTGCACTCTTTCTAGAGTCTCCACATCTTTTCTACATCGTGGTGACCAAAACTGAATGCAGTAATTCCAAGTGTGGCCTTACCAAGGCATTATAACGTGGTAAAATAAACTACAGCTTAACTCTGTAGGGCTGGAGCTTAAAATGATGGATTTTAAGCCCCAGCCATACATCTGCATTAAAATGATGGATTTTTCCATGGAGTTGTAGCCACCTCGCCCTGCTGTGAAGAGTTGTCATCAAAGCTGTGGCAAGTGGACAATATGCGCTGTAACTGAATTCCATAACTTATTCCCTCTACTGAAGTAGACTAGCCCAAGATTTCTTCCATCTTTCTCTCTTCTGCCTTGGTAGACTGGTGAAAAGCCCTGACGAGCTCACCTTTTCTTTCTTTCAACCTTCTGCATGATCACTCAATCCACAATGAAATACAGGTAGTCCTCAACTTACGACCACAGCCGAGCCCTAAATTTCTGTTGTTAAGCGAGACATTTGTTAAGTGAATCTTGCCCCATTTTACAACCTTTCTTATCTCGGTTGTTAAGTGAATCACTGCAGTTGATAAGTTAGTACCCCATTTGTTAAAGTGAAGCTGACTTCCCCATTGACTTGGCTTGTCAGAAAGTCGCAAAGGGGATCGCATGACCTTGGGAGACAGCAACGGTCATAAATATGAAGCAGTTGAAAAGCATCTGAATTTTGATCACACGATCATGGGGATGCTGGAAAGGACGTAACTGTGAAAAACGACCACTAGTCACTTTTTTCAGTGCTGTTGTAACTTTGAACAGTCACTAAATGCGTAAATTGAGGACTACCTAAGCAAGGTTTTTCAGAAGTAGCTTCCCACTGCCTCTTTCTTGGAGCTGAGAGAAAGTAACTGTAAGATCATTTCTTCCTTGGAGATGATTGGGGAGATCACATCACGTTTGGGGGCATCATTAAAAGGACACTGTATGAGGATATGAACAAATCATTCAGCTGGCTTCCTGCCTTAGGAAGGATTAGAACTCAGAGTCTTCTAGTTTCTAGCCTGAGGCCTTAACCATTACACCAAACTGGCCTAGTATCATTTGGAAAAGTCCTAATACAAATATGTCTCATGCAGTGGTGGGTTATGATTGGTACACCCTGGTACGGGCATACCAGTGCCTGCCGGGAGCACCGGGTACCGTTCCAGTACAGTGCTCCGGAGGGCACACCCGCCTGCCTGCGCTCCTTACTGGTATTTGAGCTCTTCGCCGCTTCTGCATACGGAACATATGGCACCTGCGCGATGCTCCGCCGAGCAGGTGGAGCATCTCAGGAGGTAAGGACGCGTGCGTGCACTGCACGCATTCATGTGGTGGATGCCGGGCCCCATTGCGCCATACCGGTTGCAATGGGATCCGGAACCCTATACAAATATCTCTCGTAGTTAGGATGCTGGGTTGCTGATCAACAAGCCCGTGTTTGAGACCTGAGTGCTGCTGCGTGACGGGGTGAGTTCCTGTCATTCGCTGCAGCTCCTCCTGACTTAGCAGTTGGAAAGTCTGCAATTGCAAGTAGATAGATAGGTACCCTATTAGGATATTGAATTTAGTAGCTGGAACAGTAAACTGTACAATAAGCCATAACACACAGTGGTAGATGATTAGTTAGAGTGCTGACTCATGCATGAGGCAATCTACGTTGTGATTGGTTGCTGTAAGTATAAAGGGGAGGTTCCCTTCTCCCCTTCCTTTTTTTCCTTCTGTATGTTCTGTAGACTGATTAATTTACTATTAATTAATTAATTTACAAGACCCACCTATTCCAAGTAGCTGGCCTGGCTCAACTTTGATCTAACTATATCGCTCCTGACGGGTTTTTATTTGGGTATTTTAATTGTATTAATTATTTAGGGATTTTAAACATTGTGATTTTAATGGTTTTTATTCATTAGCTGACCTCCTCCTTGTACATGTCCTGGTATATGTCTTTGTTATATGTATGTCTTGTCTATATATTTATTTCATATGTTTCATTGTACGCCGCCCTGAGTCCTTCGGGAGAGGGTGCGGCTAAGAAATAAATATTATTATTATTATTATTATTATTATTATTATTATTATTATTATTATTATTATTATTATTACCTTATGATGTTCCTGTGTCCCTGACTATCTTCCTTTTCTGGATGATGGCAAAGATTTGGACAGTGAGGAAATTGATGAGGAACATGGGCCAGTCCTGGAGTCTGGGGAAGGCTCTGACGAGGGCTCTGTGTCAGAAGCAGAGAGGGGGCCAGAGCCGTATGCCAGTTATCAGGTGCCTAAGTCAGATACCAGTGAGGCAGACAAACAGCTAGAGTCTGTTCCCAGTGTGCGCATGCACAGAGTTGCCAGATGAAAGGAACAACTGAGGAACGGGGTCGACTTGGGAGTAAGGCCACAGGTGGATGATGAATGGCCCCTCCCAGAGGAAATAAAAGAGGAGCGAAAGGGGAGTGGAGTTTGCAGGAGACAATTAGTTCGCTTAATCGGTTTGTGACTCTCCGAGACTCCTTGCCAAGTTTTGCAGATATCGGCCTGTCAGCTCTCCAAGCCAGATAAGGTCTGTGACTGTAAATCCTCCCTTGAAAGACTTTGCTGGATGTAAATGAGCAGAATTCACAATAAATTAATAAAAGGGTTTTTTGTCGGGACAAGGAGTTTCCTTCATGCTCTGGGTCAGAACAAAAGCTTTCTGTAACTTTAAATGTTAAATATATTTATATAAAAGACTACAAGTTTGTTTTAGTGTCTCCAACTTCATCTGGACAGCTGCTGCACTATTCCGTGACCTGCCACTTAGTTGGGCACATTAAGAGGGACATCAAAGGAGCCCCAAACGGGTGTCCCCCAGGTAATGGTGATGTCACCGGCTAATCCTTTCAACCCGAAAGTGCCTTAGTGCTTCCGACATGAATGTAAAAAATTTAAGAGGCCGAGAAATGCAACCCAACTTCGACGTGGAATCTTTTTTAGAGAAATCCATCCTGCTTCAAATGAACAAGACCAACACCCCCTATTTACATTCTGTATTTTTCCGAGTATAATATGCACCTTTTTCCCTGAAAAAGAGGTTGAAAATCTGGGTGCATCTTATACACTGAATACAGCATTTTTTGCCTTCCGAAACCCCACACCCTTCACCAAAATGGCCGTGCATAGCTTGTAGGAGGCTTTCAGAGAACTCTTGGGGGTTGGGGAGGGCAGAAATTTTGCTCCCTCCGCCCCCAGGGGCACTCTATAAGCTTCCTAAAGGCTATCCATGCCCTTTTTTTGGCAAAAAAACGGGCTATTTTGGGGAGCTTTGCAGAGTGCAAAAACTTTTTTTTTTTAATTTGCCTCTTCAAAACCTTGGTGCGTCTTATACTCCAGTGTGTCTTATACTCTGAAAAATACGGTAGCTCTTGCAAGAACAGCTGAATATTCCCCTTAATAAAACGCTACATCTTAAAAAACTCTAGCTACTGCAAAATTCAACTGCAAGCAGCAGAGCAAAGTACGGGCATTCAATTTGACGCTGCCTTTTTCATCACCTGGCCTCAATCTATCAAGAGCCAATGCAAGAGTCAGATCTAAATTTCCCAATGGCCAGGAAATACAACTGATATCGCTTGGATTTCATGACAGCCAAGGAATCATGGCCAAGCTCATTAACCATACAGCAAGATAAATCATTTCAATAGAGAGACTGTGCGTTCCTGCCCAGAAGATGCAGCAACAGAAGCCACGGTCCTAATTCTCGATGTATTTCTAATGAACAATCACAAATCTAAAGCGCAGGCATCTCAGGAGGCAGATATTGTGGATGGGGCAAGAGGAAAGAAAAGACCTCCCCATATTATAAACAGAACAAATATCCTTCTCAACTGCTGGAATAATATTCTGGAGGAGAAGCTGGGCGAAAAGAAAGCTGTCCGGGGGAAGAGAGATGCTGAGGTTGCGAACATATTTCAGTATGGGAGCTTTCATTTACAGTCTTAAATGGAGCGGTTCCAAGCATACTGGAACGGCACCATTAGATTCAGTTCATTTTGTACCCTGTACTTTTAATCTTGCTTGCTACAAAAGGCAGCACGGCACCAGTTTACTGAAACGCATGTGAGGGCATAGCAGCACTCTTTCTAAAGCGCCAGTTCTCCGATATTTTTGCAGAAAAAATAAATAAACAGCAGGTTAGAGTATTGGACCACTTTCAATTATAATCTTTCTCAAAACGTTAATATTAATTTCTGTTCTGTGCTCAGCAGTAATCTATGCTACATCCCTTTTCCCTTCCTGGGTTCAACGGTGATTGTGAATCGATCGTTTTATTTATTTCTCACAAAGGAAGGCAAATTCTAGTGATCAAATTCTGAAGCTGCTCGTCTCCCTGACATCAACCCTATGTAGAAGTGACATGAAAAGCAATTCCTACTTTAGAATGAAGCGCAGAGGCAAGATAGGATGTAGAGTAAGAAGTGTGACTCTGCAACAAAACAATGAAATGCAATTGTTGATGTGGGATAGTGATGGCGAACCTATGGCAAGTGGCGCACAGAACCCTCTCTGCAGGCACGCCAGCCATCACGCAAGCCCAGCTCTACTGTGCAAGCACATGCACATGTGTCTCCCAGTGGCCTGCTGGTCTCCGTGTCTCTGCCGCAAGATGGGGCACATGTCCCTTCGGGGAGAGGGGGCAGTCTATAAATCAAATAAACTTAAACTTATGTGAGGAACACGCATGCACATGCACGGGAGCAAGGCGCATGCGCAGGGGGCACTCGCATTGCATTTTGGGGTTTTGCATGCATGCACAGTGCTCCCACACCACGTTCTGGACATGGAAGACCTCCTGCACTGACTTGGAAGCCAGAATGGGGTGCGGAGGCAATGTGCGAGCCCCCCCTCCCCCATATCCTATTTTGGGCTTGGAAAGCCTCCTGAACCAACCTGGAAGCCATAATTGGGTGAAGGGGGAGGCACGTGCGGGGGATGTGCACGCATGCACAGGGGGGTGGAATGTATGTGCGGGAGTGCTTGCATTGCATTTTGGGATTTTGCGCGCATGCGCTTGCACTGTGGGCACTTGGCACCAGAAAGGTTAACCATCACTGATGTAAGGGATAACCAGGCTCAGCCTGATGGAGGGGTTTAAACGTGCCATAAGTCAAGAGTCCCTCTGCATGCCAGCAAGAGATCTAAGTCCAGTCCACCTTGAATGTCTCTCTTATCCCCTGCTCATTTCCCTTGACTGTTAGTTGGTCGGATTCTTGTAGAGAGCTTGCAATACATCTTTATACTCATTTGAACTGCCTGAATCTTCTGATTTCCCCAGTGCTTGACTTTAGATCCTTAAAGGATTGTCTCTAATCATTTGGGGATTTGATTTTCAAAACATTTTTGAACCAGGGTGCAAAACTCACTGTTCCTCTAAAAATATATTAACACTTTCTAGTGGTCCTTTATAGGTAGCCCTTGACTTATGACCAGAACTAGCTACACAAGATGGTTCTTAAGTGAGTTGCACCACATTTTTTGGAGTCGTTGTCTAGTCAATTGCTTTAGGTGTTAAGTGAATCACATGATTGTTAAACAAATCTGGTTTCGTCCATTGACTTTGCTTTTCAGAAGCCACATGGGAAGGTCGCAAATGGCGATCACTTGACCTTGGGATGCCACAACTGTCATAAACACATGCCAGTTGCCAAGCACCGATTTTTTTCTCATGTGACCATGGGTCGTAAGTGCGGGAACTAGTTGTCAGTCACTTTTTTCATCGCCGCTGTAACTTCAAACGATTGCTAAACCAGTGGTTGTAAGTCAAGGTTACCTTTATTCATAGTTACAACCTCAACTCACTAAGGAAAATAAATAATTAAAATGTCAGCTGTTGTGGGTACTTATCTCCAATTGCCCTCCTTCCATAATAACTACAGGTGATATTATGAATTCTCCCTCCTTCCACTCAGACAACCTTAGAAGGGAATTCAGGGCTAGAGAGAACATGTTGAAGTGTCAGAACAAAGAAAAGTTTCACTTCATTTAATTTTTAGACACATTCTTAAGTATAGGATGGGGTGTTCTTTCATGTGATTCAATCTGTAAACCCACAATCAATGGGTTTGGGTGATTGCATGTTTCGTGCGCGCCCGCGCCTGATGTGCACTGCACGTGTGTGCAACTTTACCAAAACTTATTTTCCACGTTACTTCTTGAGGAGTAACACAGGTGAGGCTCGACAATCCGCTTTGCTGCTCTAATCAGCTGATAGGATTATAGGTAAGTAAAGCGAACGGGCGGTTGGGCAGGCCAATCTGATTGTTGGAGCTATTGGTTAGCCCGAACAGGTCCAAACCGTCTGAATCTCACCCTTGCCCGCAATACACATTTTTATTTTTTTCCAGACATGCCAATGATAAGTCAAAATCAATTCTGGCTTTACCTGAGATTTCTGGCTTTCGGTCTCTTTCTTTTCCAGCTGAGTCTTCAATTTTCTTCTCTCCTGTTCAAGTTCCCGCACTCTCTTCTGAAGTTTCAGGAAGATGCTCATGTCCATGGCTGCCTTCTCCAAGCCAATTTCCTACGGAGGAATAGGAATAGCTAACTATAGGAAAGAAGGGTAAAGCGACAGAGAAGACACCAGCTCTCTGGAAGCTTGGGGAACGTAGTTACTCTACTGAGAATCATTGAGAAGCACCTACAAATAAGCAGAACTCATTTGAGAAGGAATATAAACTTCTGTTCTCTTTTGCAAAACGGGACTTGGAGTAAGAATAGTTGTGTATGTTTGAAGAGACATTTTATATGTATCTAGATAGTTCAATTCTTTTGGCTAAACAGTCCAAATGCACCTTGCTCCAAACTAACTAAACAGGTGATTAGGACAGCATTTCCAATATGGGGAAGTCTTCCCATAACTGTTTGTATCCTCTATAACAGGGCTGTCAATTTCCTGGCCGGCGGGCCAGATGCGTCACAAGCTGGCCATGCCCACGCCCGGTTTAGTGAAGGGGGAAAAAGTCCCAATACATCACATGACACCGCCATGACGACGTAAGTTTACCACCTCTGCTCTATAACTCCTGTGAGTTGTGGGGGCGCAGTGGTTAGAATGCAGTACTGCAAACTACTTCTGCTGACGGCCAGCTGCAATTTAGCAGTCTGAACCTCAACAGGGTCAAGGTTGACTCAGCCTTCCATCCTTCCAGGGTCAGTAAAAGGAGAACCCAGACTGATGTGGGCAATAGGCTGACTCTGTAAAACTGCTTAGAGAGGGTTGTAAAGCACCGCAAAGCGGCATATAAGTCTAAATGCTATTGTTATTACTGTGGTCTCCTATGTGTAGGAGGGAATTTAAATGAGGCTCATACACATCACAGTTGTGGAAGAGATGCAAGATCTTAATAAGAGTGTTACAAGTGTATGTGAGAAAAGGCTTCATGTGTCATGTGTGGCTTGGGGCCAGATCAGTTTCAGGACCATCTCTCCCCCATGGTGTTTACCCATTCCTTTAGATATGACAGCAGGTCCTTTCTGCAAAAGTACCATCTGGTGCAATAAAGGTAAAGATAAAGGTTCCCCTCGCACATGTGTGCTAGTCGTTCCCGACTCTAGGGGGCGGTGCTCATCTCCGTTTCAAGGCCGAAGAGCCAGCGCTGTCCAAAGACGTCTCTGTGGTTATGTGGCTGGCATGACTAAATGCCAAAGGCACACGGAGCACTGTTACTTTCCCACCAAAGGTGATCCCTATTTTTCTACTTGCATTTTTATAAGCTTTTATACTGCTAGGTTGGCAGAAGCAGGGACAAGTAACAGGAGCTCACTCCGTTACACGACGCTAGGGATTCCAACCGCTGAACTGCCGACCTTTCTGATCGACAAGTTCAGTGTCTTAGCCACTGAGCAGTACTCAACTTTTAAGAAGTGTGGACTTCAACTCCCAGAATTCCCCAGCCAGCCATGCAAGCTGGGGAACTCTGGGAGTTGAGGTCCACACATCTTATACCATAGTTGCGAAGGTTGGAAAACAAAGATCTAGTGCAAGGGTCCAAACTTGACTGGCTGAGGAATTCTGGGACTTAAAGCCCACTAATGTTAAAGTTTGGAGCCTGCTGGTTTAGTGGGTCCCAGGAAGAACGTCTTTTCTGCTGTGGCATCCACCTTTTGGCACATCATTTCCGATCAAACTTGCCCCAGTCCAGCTGGGCTTTCCTAAAACATTAAAAGTAGCTTTGCGATCAATCCTGGGGCCTTGATAGTGTGGCTGAATCTGCTTTTTGTTTGCATTGATTTTGAAGTGATTATTCTTCGGTGTCCTTTTTGCACCATATTATGTTATTTATGGTTTTAATTATTGGTTACGCTTTCATTGTGTTTTAAAACTGGGCTGTATGTGAGACGAGCGGCCATATTAAATTAATTAAGTGGGTCGGAAATGGATTCTCTAAGCAACCGCGAGGCAGAATTTCACAGTTTCAAGGCCAGGTTTGACAAGAGAACCAAAACATGGAGGAACTCTTAAGTAATTGTAACTCACACGAGCTTCCTGCATGCAACTTCAACTGTAGAAGCTTTTTAAAAGCTCTAAGATATATTGGAATTTGACACTTGAATGCCGTGTGTGCAAACATTGCAGGAAAGGAGCCTATAACTCTTTGGAAAGCGAAGCTATGTAAATATATCCCGAGCAAATGCTGGCCTTTCTTTTAAAAGCATTATGGCTTATTGTGCTGTACGTACAGCCTTAAATCTCTAGGAAAAGCATTCATTGAAAGAAGTAATCCTGCATAATTGTCTAATTAAAAACAAAAGCAGGAGGAAGGTTTCTCTCAATGCAAAGCTGAGGCTGTAACGCTTGCTGCGCCAGGATTTTATCTTCTGTTCAATCGTATAGCTTAATAACCGCCCTTTTAAATCGTCATGGTTGGTTCAAGTTAGATTTCTTCACCTTTCCATCTTAACCATGTTGGGTGAGAACTGGGAGGGCTTGCAGTTCAGCAGATAGAGGTCACCAGAGATAACATGGATGGCAAACGCATTTATTTTACCTCTGCAGAAGGAATTCTGTTTTATTTCTAACTAGCTGATAACCTGGCGTAGCCCGGGTATGTATTTATCCCAATTCTGTATTAGAGGGAGCCCCCTTGTGGAGTACTGTGAAGCCGTTACCATGGCAATTCCCCTGTGCTGTACAGTAGAAGCCATTTTAAGGCACAACAGGCTGTATCTTAACAGAACTTGAATCCAAAATGCACACTATCGCTGTCTTTTGTACTCTGACTTGGCACTATCGATATCATTCAGTCCTTTTCATTTCAGCAGCCCAGGCGTTCCAGAGTTACACTGGAACACACACACATGGACACACACACTGAGGGGTGTTAAGGGTGTCTTACCCCCACAGTATTTGTTTCCATAGAGTAAGTCATCTGTGTGATTGAAATCCGTTTGGTTGAAATTGCTCGAGGCGTTCCAGAGTTATGCTGGAACACACACACACAGCCATTTTTATATTTCTAATTCCATACCTCTATCTGTTGTATTGCATCTTCCGTATCTCCTATCTCAGAAGTAGAAATGGATGGGTAGTTGGAATCCGATTCCAAGCTGCTTTGATTTGATGGGTTTCTTCTGTGCCCTGGGCTTTGCTATCCAAAGGGGAAAACAAAGGCGTTAGATGGACTCAGAACTCGGACAGGCCAATTAGTACTGTAACACAGATTGGTTTTAAAAATGAGGCACAAGAAAACAAACATTTTATGAATGAATAAATCTGTGTGCTGGGAATACAGGTAGTCCTCGATTTACAATGGTTCATTTAGTGACCGTTCAAAGTTACAACAGCACTGAAAAATGGGACATGACTATTTTTCAGTTATGACCTTTATAGCATCCCCAATAATCAAAATTCAGATACTTAGTTACTGACTCATATTTATGACGGCTGAAGTGTCCCGTGGTCATATGATCCCTTTTGGCAACCTTTTCATAAGCAAAGTCAATGGGGAATCCAGATTCACTTAACAACTGGGTTACTAACTTCTCAACGGCAGGGATTCACTTAACAGCTGTGACAGGAAAGGTCACAAAATGGGGCTAAACTCACTTGAGAAATGTCTCACTTAACAACATAAAGGTTGGGTTCAATTGTGGTTGTAAGTCGAGGATACTGCAACTTGACAATTATGCACCTGTCCTATCATAAACTCACCTCCTTCAGACGATGACATCTGTTTTGGAGTACTATTTCATTGTGGAAAAGGACAGTATATATTTCCAAGTTAAAACACTTAAAATGACTCTATAGTTACTGTATTTTTCGGAGTATAAGACGCACCTTTCTCCCTCAAAAAAAAGAGGCTGAAAATCTGGGTGCGTCTTATACAATGAATACAGCATTTTTGGCCTCCCAAAACCCCGCCCCCTTCAACAAAATGGCAGTGCATAGCTTTTAGGAGGCTTTCAGAGTGCTCCTGGGGGCTGGGGAGGGCAGAAATGAGCGAAAAACAGCCCGTTTTTTGCTCAATTTCCCCCCCCTCTCCAGCTCCCAGGAGCACTCTATAAGCTTCCTAAAGGCTATTTGTGCCTTTTTTTAAAAAAAGGCTGTTTTTTGGAGGTTTGCAGAGTGCAAAACCATTTTTTAAAAATTGCCTCTTCGTAACTTTAGTGCGTCTTATACTCCAGTGCGTCTTATACTCCGAAAAATACGGTATATCTTGGGTATATGTACGATGGATATATTCATGCACCAACCATCCATAACCAGGTAGCCCTTAGGCCTCGGTTGATCTTTGTCTACTCAAGTCCCACTGTTATCTGGATGTCAACTGGATCTCTTCCCAGTTGTGGGATCCTTGCCTTCAGCTCAGGGGCTCCAGTCTTAGCTGCACCATTAAAATCCCCTGAAAACAGAGAATCCAGAGAAATCCTGG
The DNA here is from genome assembly GCF_964273705.1 of Natrix helvetica. Lineage (NCBI taxonomy): Eukaryota > Metazoa > Chordata > Lepidosauria > Squamata > Natricidae > Natrix > Natrix helvetica. Next base: position 10,961,692 of record NC_138552.1, read on the forward strand.
ACCAGCAAAAAAGATGCAATTTGGAGGTTGGGTATTATCAGCTGTCAGCTGATACATCGGGTGCAAGAAAAACAATTGTCAAGTTGATCTCTCTTGAGATTGTGACTGTTTCTACTTAGACATAATGGCAGGAGTTCTTTTATTTTATTTTATTTTAGGAGACAACATTGTTAACATTGCAGTAGGTTGATGAGAGGTCACTTGGCTAATGCACAAAACCCACATCAGAGGACATGTTGACACTTGTATTCCACATGGGCCTCCTATCATCATCCAAGCATCACCGCAGATGGAACTGTGACCAAGGAAGTCCCCAGTGATAAACAGAGTGTCAGGCACTAAGATGCTTAATTTACTATATCTAGGAGATGGTTCAAATGTATTTATAGCAACAGAGGATAAAGGCATGAAGCCTCTTGTCTACACACTGCTCATATTCCTCACGTAGGCCATAACTGTAATTAAAATCTAAATTAGAGCTCAGCCGAAATGACCTTTTAAAATTCTTCACCAAATTTGGAAGCAGAGACTTTGGGCAGAAGATTTCTATGAATCTACCCAGAAAAAGCTCTCTTAAGAATTGTTTAAAGGAATGAAGCCACCTTACCACCACCAAGCAGAAGGGGGAAAAAGTCAAATCAAACTGGCAAAGGATTTTCTTGACACTTTTGAATGGAGACAGTGGTACATGGATGAGAAGAAGGAGCTGCTGGTCTGGCTATTGAATCTAAACAGGTGATCACCAGATGTTTGCTAAAGCACTTTGGTGGTCTCCAAAGGGAAAGTGGAAGACCAAATATAAGTCAGGGTAAAGGCCATGAGTGCCATGGTGATACCTCACCATGAGAAGATGGTCAAGAGTGGCCTTGCAGTTCAGCTGTGCTGTCACAAGGGCATATGAACTGCCTTGGCTGATGGCCAGGACTCTTGTGGGCAGATGAAATCAACATTTTGATTAGCTGAACCAATCAAACCAAGATGAAGGCAGCATTTTGAGTTGCCAGTCCACAGCTGTTAGGCTTAGATCATATGGGTATGTCTAGTTTGATGAAAAGAAGGACTAGGGGAGACATGATAGCAGTGTTCCAATGTCTCAGGGGTTGCCACAAAGAAGAGGGAGTCAAGCTATTCTCCAAGGCACCTGAGGGTCGAACAAGAAGCAATGGGTGGAAACTAATCAAGGAGAGAAGCAACTTAGAACTGAGGAGAAATTCGTGACAGTTAGAACAACTGATCAGTGGAACAGCTTGCCTCCAGAAGTTGTGAATGCCCCAACACTGGAAGTCTTTAAGAAGATGTTGGATAGCTATTTGTCTGAAACAGTATAGGGTTTCCTGCCTAGGCAGGGGGTTGGACTAGAAGACCTCCAAGGTTCCTTCCAACTCTGCTATTGTATACTGTATATAAAGCAGGAGGGTCCAGCAGCCAGCAGAGCTGGCAGCAGAATCAGACAGTGAGGAGGTTGGGGAGGTACGTGGGCCAGTCCTGGAGTCTAGGGAAGGCTCTGACGAGTGCTCTGCATCGGAGGCAGAGATGGGGCCAGTATTCAGTTGACAGTGAGGTTACCCAAGATAACAGCATACTATCTATAGGCATCTCATTATGACATTAAGGTAAAAGTACGTTCCCATTACCTTGATGAGAGTCATCTCATCACTCAGATTCTCGAATCTCTGCTCCAGCCTGGAATATTCCTGCACAAGGCTCTGGTAACGTACTCTCTCCTCATCAAGGTCCTTCTTCATCAGGTTTTCTTCAACTGCATTTTTGGCAAATTCATCTTATAAAAAAATAAGGAAGAATTTTGAAGGGCACTGAAATCAGTGAATCACCCTCTCGGATCTGGAGAGTAACCTGTGGATTTAGCTTTTCACCAGACAGGAATGTCTACTGGTAATGCTCACTGCAATCCAGTGAGTTCCTCAAACCGTACAAAATTGATTATGTGCTTCCATCATACGTGTACCACAGTATTTAGTGTTCCTTCTATATAATTTTATTACTGTTATCCATATGCTGTATGCCATATGCTAAATAAAATAACTCCAGAATGGAAATAAACTAGTTAGTGCTCTTAAAATGAACCTTCTGTCAGCTTATATTCTTAGGCGTAGGGTCTACTTTGCTAGCATTATAAATAACTTAGAACAGGGGTCCCCAACCCCAGGCCGTGGCCTGTTTGAAACCGGGCCGAGGGAGAGATGGGCAAGAGCTCCTCCACTTGCGCAAATGGTGGGCATGCGCTCGTGCGCATGGAGCTCCACTTTTCAGAGTGGAGAGTGCTTGCACTCTCCACGCAAAGCTCCGCGCGCACGAGTCCATTCACACAAAGGGAGCTTCACGCGCAAGCAGGAGCACCTTCCACTTGTGCAAGTGGCGCTTTACATGTGGGTGCAAGCACCCTCCGCTCGTGTGAAGCTCCATTCCTGCCAAGGGAGGGCATGCGTGCTTGCCGCTCACACAAATCAAGGTGCGCATATGTGCTTATGCGCCTGCCACTCACACACACACACACACACACACACTGCTGGGCCAGTCTGCCAAGCTGGAAAGGTTGGGGACTGCTGATATTAGAACACTTATAGCCCACCCAGAGTCACTTTATTGGTAAAATGGGTGGCCTATCAATTTAATAAATAACTATGCTCCAGAGCCTCTTCACCAACAGAGCAGTAAACTATAATCAGAACTATTAAAACATAGTCCAACGAAGACTTTTAAAAGGCCAGTTAATTAGGTACACTTTTTTGATGTGGTCATTTTTCAATTACCTTGTTTAAAAAAAAGGAAGAGGCTTAGTATTATTTATTTTCACATTATATGAATGACCTCCAAAGTAGAAAGGAACATTTCCACATCCTTGCCCTACAATGTACAAATTAACTCCAAAGTTCAACTAATATTGATTTGGTCAGTTGAGTCAATTGATGTCTAAATGAAGCCTCTTTTCTTCTAGCCAATTTTTCAGACTGCAATGCTTCAATGAAGCAGCATCAAATGCTTACATTTCAGACTCGTTTTCGTTTTTCGCTTTTCTCTCTTTCACTTTCTGAATGCTTAACTTGGTTTTGTGTTAAACTGATACTGAGTTGTTCCCCTATTTCCTGAATAGGCTGAAGGCATTCTGGTTTGAACATTGCTGTTTTTAAAAACGTCTGCCGACTTTCCAAGGTAGTTTCAAGACAAAGGATCTGTTGCAAGGGGGGGGGGGCTGCTGGGGGTTCGGAGGGGTACGGGAGAACCTCTAGCTAAGATTCTGTGCAGTCTGGAGAACACCCAAATTCCACTCCTGGCTGGCCCTGCCCACCCCACCACGCCACTTCCAGGAGTCCCCATGCAGCCCGTTTTGGATTCAGGTAAGTGCAAGGTGCATATGGAGCCTTGGGGAGGGAGAAAAACAGGCCTACAGGAAGTTTGAGAATGTCACTGTGTTAATTGTTTGCTAGCCGAGCTGAAGATATATTGCGCAGGTCATAGGCCTTATCAGCAAGTGATTTACTGCGCATGCTTCTTAACACATTTCTTAATACATCACACATTCCAGAGACTTTTGATCTTCTGTTCGTCTGCCAAGAAGGTGGGCGACAATTGCTCTTGCCAAAATGTAACAATTAGATAGATTTGTTTATTTTTATTTTCATATTAAAGTTTGTTTTTAATTAGAACATGTCATCGGTTTTTTATTTCTTATCTGAGATATGCTTCAAGGAGGGCTCGCGATCCGCACCTCGATCGAGGGGGAAGGGAAATTTTCCATTCCTTCTCAAAGAAGGCCGGAAATGGGCCTGTTTCTTGCCTCCAGAGGGTCTCCGGATCCCGGGGAGGGCAAACACCCCACCCACCATGGTGCAGGAGGCCAATTAGGCCATGCCCACGCCCACCCAGCAACCGGGCAGAGAACCCCTTGCTAAAAATTTTGAAGCCCACTCCTGATCTTTCAGCATAGGATGTTTCATTCCATACAATTCCCTCCCCAGAACTCCAGTGATTAAATCAGTTTATAGTTACAATCATCCACCTTTAACGGAAAAATTGCAAGCAATACGTTTCAGACGGAGAAAAAGGCAACCTGTTTGAAATTTACTACAATGATGATTATTTACAGTGGAGCCAAGGAGAAAGGGCTCATAAACACATATTGGGGGAAAAATACAAGCCCTTTTGTTTATTTATCAGTATGAATAAAGCTGCTACTTCTTGCCTACCTTCTGACTGGCCCAATATCTTGTTGTTCAGTGCCTCTTTTTCTTCCTTCAGAAGGACATTTTCTTCTTCTAAGTCGGATATCCTCTGAGGAGAATACAAAGAAACCAAGTTAACGTCCACCATGTTGGCCAATTGGAGGTCACGGTACACGGCAGGCCGATTCTGTGTTTCCCCTTGGCTGACTTTTGGAGCAAAACCGGTTATTTCCTCCTTCCTTTATTAAAACAATGATAGTGCTGCCCTAAGCATATGCCAGACTGTTGTTTTCAGGGGTATGTTAAAGTGGAACGCAACACAAAATCAGCAAATGTTGATAGTGCAGGTATTACAAATCAACAAGGGTAATTACTCTCAAGAAGAATTACAAGAGTTCATTTAGAGACCGTTCAAAGTTACATTGGCATTGAAAAAAGGGACTTATTTTTTCACACTGATGACTGGCCACTGAAGTATCCTCATGGTCATGTGATCAAATTTCGGCAGCTTGGCAACTGACACATATTTATGATGGTTGCAGTGTGTTGTGGCCCGCCAGTGGAGCTGGCAGCAGATTCGGAGAGTGAGGAGGTTGGGGAGGAACGTGGGCCTGTCCTGGAGTCTGGGAAAGGCTCTGATGAGGGCTCAGTGTCGGAGGCAGAGATGGGACCAGGGCCATCTGACAGTTATCAGCTGCCTTCAGAGTCAGTCATCAGTGAGGCAGAGGAACAGCTGGAGCCTGTTCTCAGTGTGCGCATGCACAGACTTGCCAGACGAAGGGAATAGCTAAAGAACAAGGGTCGACTTGGGAGTAAGGCCACAGGTGGACAATGAAAGGCCCCTCCCAGAGGAAATAAAAGAGGAGCGAAAGGGGAGTGGAGTTTGCAGGAGACATTTAGTTGGCTTAATTGGCTCGTGACTCTCTGAGACGCCTTGCCAAGTTTGGCAGATATCGGCCTGGCAGCTCTCCAAGCCAGATAAGGTCTGTGACTGTAAATCCTCCTTGAAATACTTTGCTGGATGTGAATGAGCAGCATTCACAGGAAATTCATAAAAGGATTTTTTCGTCAGGACAAGGAGTTTGCTTCATGCTCTTGGAAAGCCTCGGTCAGAACAGAGTGTCCTGGGATCATGTGATCACTTGTTGAGACCTTCTGACAAGCCAATGGACAAGCCAGATTCACTTAACAGTCGTTTTACTAACTTAGCAACTGCAGTGATTCACTTAACAACTGTGGCAAGAAAGGTCATAAAATGGGGCAAAATTCACTTAACAAATGTTTTGCTTAGCAACAGAAATGTTGGGCTCAGTTGTGGACATGAGTCAAAAGTTAAAGGTTATTAGAAGACTCGAGGCTAAAACATATAAAGAACAGTTTCTGGAACTGAGTATGTCTAGTTTGATGAAAAGAAGGACTAGGAGTGACATGATAGCAGTGTTCCAATATCTCAGGGGTTGCCACAAAGAAGAGTGAGTCAAACTATTCTCCAAGGCACCTGAGGGCAGAACATAGAAGCAATGGGTGGAAACTAATTAAGGAGAGAAGCAATCTAGAACTAAGGAGAAATTTCCTGACAGTCAGAATAATTAATCAGTGGAACAACTTGCCTCCAGAACTTGCCTCCAACACTGGAAGAGTTCAAGTAGAGACTGGACAACCATTTGTCTGAAGTGACGTAGGGTTTCCTACCTAAGCAGGGGGTTGGACTAGAAGACCTCCAAGATCCCTTCTAACTCTGTTGTTCTATTGTGTTATATGTATCTAAACCTATGTTTGAGATAGTGAGATTTTGTAATTAAATTCCAAGGGATTGTGGTCTTTGTTGTCCTAGAATTAGGACAGGAGATAGATTAGCTAGATAGATAGTTTATTATCCTAGAGTTACAGGTGATAGATTAGCTGATCTTTGGTAAAACCTATCCACAACTTTTAATGAAAAGGTCAATAGTTGTGGATCGATTTTCATAAAGATCAACCAACCTGTAATTCTAGAACAACATGATGGCAAATTTAGAGCAACATTCTGTGTCATAAGGTTTAAAGGTTTTGTTTAAAAATCTTTTTTTCTTGTATACAATATAATGCACTTTTACTTTGTTCATACAACAAAACTGTAATCATATATTTCAAGTTTTCCTTGGCAAAATGAGTCAATGAGGAGGAAAATGTACTCATGGCAGAAAGATTTAAAATTGTTACATTGGTAAACTATTAATACACCCCATCACCTACAAGAATGAATTCATTATAGTTCACCAGATGAGCTATTCATCTCTCATTTTCATTCAAAATGGGCAGTCAAGCAGGAAAAAAAATGAATGTTAGTAAGAGAAATACAATTAATTTTTAAAAGGACGTGAAAAGCATAATGAAGCATACATCAAACAAAAAAGCCACTATAAACATTGTGGTTGTTTAGAAATAGCAACACATGTCACATGTAGGCACATTTAATGAAGACTTCTGTGCAATACAAAAGCCTGCATACCTTCAAATCTTCTTTCTTCAAATATCCTCCCTATTTTTTTTCCTTCTCAGGGATAATTGCTGTTTAGGATTACAAACTTTCTGACAATCAGCCCTACCTTCTCTACGAAGCCAACCATCCTCGATGCAAAACAAGTCTCGTACAGCATGAATCATTTATCATCTTTGAGGGTTATCTTTCCATCACAATTATTTCAAGTCTCTCCACCAACCAGAAAATATAATGTCACTGGTTTATCCCAAAGGTGCTTTTTCAAGAGGCAACTGGACTTCCTGGTTTTTCCTTGAAGACATTTCGCTTCTCATCCAAAATGGTTCCTCGGCTCTGAAATTCCCAGAAATTCAACTCAGAAAAAGAGCTGAAGAAGCTTCTTGCATGAGAAGCGAAATGTCTTTATGGAAAAACCAGAAAGTCCAGTTGCCTTTTGAAAAAAAAAACACCTTTGGGACAACCATGACCTGGATGACCGAGAATCTCCATAGACACAGATTTTAGGATATTGTTAATGCTGGTCTGGGGGTAAATACAGAATCTTGAAAATTTTAAGACTAAATTCCTAAACTCAGAGCGAGTCTTACCAAGGCATTATAAAGTGGCATTAACACTTCACGTGATCTTGATTCTATCCCTCTGTTGATGCAGCCTAGGACTGTGTTGGCTTTTTGGCAGCTGCTGCACACTGCTGGCTCATATTTAAATGGTTGTCCACTAGGACTCCAAGATCCCTTTCACAGTTACTACTACTGAGCAAGGTACCACCTATACTGTACCTGTGCATTCCATTTTTCTTGCCTAAATGTAGAACCTTACTCTTTTCACCATTGAATTTCATTTTATTAGATAGTGCCCAATGTTCAAGTTTGTCAAGATCCTTCTGTATCTTAAGCCTATCTTCTGGAGTGTTGGCTATTCCTGCCAGCTTGGTGTCATCTGAAAATTTGATGAGTTCCCTATTTATTCCCTCATCCAAATCATTGATGAAGATGTTGAATGAGACATTCCCAGTTCTTGCAACTGTTCCTTGTGTTTTTTCCCCCAGCCTCCTAATCATGTTTGAAGCTCTTCTCTGCACACTCTCAACATATTTTTTAATATAGTGGCGACCAAAACTGAATGCAGTATTCCAAGTGTGGTCTTACCAAGGCATTATAAAGTGGCATTAACACTTCACGTGATCTTGATTCTATCCCTCTGTTTATGCAGCCTAGAACTCTCTGAGCTTAGTTGTTTTCTTGTAGACGTTTCATTACCAAATTAGGTAACCTCATCAGGACTAGCACTGATGATGTTACCTAGTTAGGGTAATGAAACGTCTGCAAGAAAATAACCAATCTCAGAGAGCACCAAAACCTAAGTGGTTTCGGCCCACTACAATTTGACTGCCCTAAATTGCTTTGGACAATTCATTTTAGTGCAAGCAGTATTATTCCGTTACATGAGAATGCAAAGGACCACAGGCTGACACTCCAAATTTTATTGTGCATAACAAAAACTGCAGCTCACCGAAGAATAAGTTTAATTTGGGGAAACTGCTCCTCAGATTATTTGAGGATTTTGAGCAATTATCAAAAGAAGGCTTTTGTGCCTCCGTATCATAAAGTTTTTGTTGTTGTTGTAAAAGTAGCAGTTTATGGCATCTGTGCAGTTGTCTAGTTTTCAATGTAGGCTCATACATTTTCCCTCACTTTTCTCAACAGGGAAACTCTGCCGGGGCATTTTATCAGTAATTACACATGACGTTAAAAGCAAGAAAATGGAAAGGAGGAAGCAGTGGGAAGAAACTTTCAGAAGGAAAGAGGTTCAAGCTGCTTTGTAATGAATTACTCAATGTGCTAAAAAAGCAGAAGGGAAAGGCAAAAGAAAACTCCCCGGGAAACAACAAAATGAGAGCAGCTTTTTAATGCCAGTGCACAGCTAGATGGCACCACTTTGGTGACACTGGCTGATCTCAAAAACAACATGAGATCCGGTAGGTAGTTGAAACAACGTCAAAGTTGTTAGGCGCCAAGATGGGAGACCACCAAGAAATTCCATTCTTAAGCCATTCAAAGTTAAATGCAATCGTTTAAACCCTCGTTTATGACTTAGCTTGTATGGCATCCAAGTGAATGTTGATTTCCCCCCTCCCCCAATAAATCATGGTTAAATAAACCATGGTATGTCCCTATTATGCCCACAGTCATTGTGATACAGAAGGCTTCCAATCCTCGCAGAGGATTTACCTTTTGGAGCACTTGCTTCTCTTTGGCATACGTGTCTTCGACAATCTTCCGCTCCCCGTGAGCCTTCTCCAGGGCCAGCCGGAGAGAATCGATTTCTTCCTGCAAGCTCACGAGCTGGTTTCTGTCTCCCTTCTTCTGCTGATGGCGTTCCAATTCCTTCTTCAGCTTTTCAATCTCTATGCAATGAGCAGAAGCTGCTGTGGAGAGCTGGTCACTGAGAGACTTGTGTTCTTTGTTCTGCAGAGGAAGGGGTAGCAGGAAAAGAGTGAACTCACCACTCGCCATTTCAGAGAATCAAATTAAATTGTAAAATTAAATGATAAAGGCTGCCGTTTTAAAAATAACTAGACCATCCACGCCCTGTTGATATGTTTCAGAGGTATTTCCATACCTAAACAGAGAAACAGAATGAACATGAGTGATCAAAAAAAGCAGGGGGAGCAGGAGTAACTTCCAACTTCCTGCTGGCTTCCCCAGTGAGTTTTCTTGTGGGAATCTGGCAGGGAGTATTAGCAGTGGGAGCAGGAATGACTTCTGACTTTCTGCTGGCTTCCCCAGTGAGTTTTCTCGTGGGAATGTGTCAGGGAGCATCAGAAATCTCCTTCCCTCCCCTTTCCAGCACCAGGTAAGTATGCTGGATTGGGGAAGCTGCTGCTGGATTGGAGAAGGAACAAGGGATTGCGTGACTGGCTTGGAAACTGTCATGGAATGTTGAAAATAAAAACCACGTGATCGCAGCAGTAACCTAGCAGCTAGTAGCACTGAATCATCCACAACTTCCCCAACGTTTATTTCCTTGGAATTATGGGTTCTGGATTTTGAACATATTCTCTGAGGTACCTTGATTCAAAAACTGTTGCCCTATGATGCACCATTTCTCCCAGTTAGGGTCATGACAACGAGAGTTTTAGTAGTATATAGATAGATTGCTTGTGTTGGTTTCCAAAGTTAACCATTACCCTCCAATTTTCACAATACAGTGAAATTGTAATGCTGTTATAGTTTCCAGAAATATTTATGTTACCCTGTTCCAATTACATTAATTAAGAATTTTGTGGTAAAACATACATTAAATTTACTTTATAGAGCCAACATGATGCACATTTTAATGGACGAGATATATTAGAAAATATACAAACTCTAGTTCTAGAATGATTTTGTCATGATAGAAGTATTTATCACAAAGTTACTAAAAAAAAAACCCCGCACACTGAAATTGCAATTTAAAGACTTTTCTCTGTTGCATTAACCAATCAATTATGGTTTGGAAAGTTCTTAAGGGAAGAAAGCTTTTTGTTTACAAATTGTTAGTTTGCTTTCAAAGTTAAAATACACACACACAAAAAAACCAAGACGCCTAACGAACATCGGGTACTAATGCCGTAAAAAAGCTTAATTTTAACTCCACATTGAAGGAGAACAGGACGAAGCATAAGTAGGAAGGGATGTTTTTACACTAGTTTGCACACCAAAAGCTTTGCAGATGCTTGTGCACCCCAGGTTGCGTGACTGCCAGCAGTAGGAACACAACGGCAATCTGGAGATGGCAACAGAGGCACACATTCCAAATCCTGACTGGTCCTCCACCATGGCCTCAAACTGCTGATGACTGTAGGAGGGGTGGGTTCTGGCAGGCACTACTGCCGGTTTGCTCATGGGCATGTTGCGTGCATGCGCAGTACAATAAAAATTGTTCTGCACATGCACAGAAGCAAAAAACAAGATGGCGGCACCTACAGCGCTGCCCGGAGAACTGGTTTGGGCGGCACGCCTGGGTCGCCAAACCACTACCGGTTCAGCCGAACCGATCCAAACCTGTAGGAACCATGGGACTGTAGTTGATATTGCTACTTTATCTTCCTTCTAAGACTTATCCACTAAACTGAGGTGAGCAACTATTTTTCCCTAGGGGCCGCATGAGAAATTGGGACCGTTGTGGAGGGCCAAACCAATAGGCCTATGAAGATGCGTAGGCCCACACGCACACATATATGTAAGGTGGGGGGGGGGGCGGGAAGCAGTTGCCTTCAAAATAAAAGCAATGCCATTGTATTGCGTGCTTGGTGTACACTTAATTTATATTTGGTTTCTAATTTCCAATTGTCCTCACGTGGGCCATACAGGAACAGCCAAAGGCCGCATATGGCCCAGAGGCTGTAAAATGCCCTGGTCTGCCTTAAACAGTCTATGTTGAATTAGAATATCATTCCTGTTTCAGAAAGGCATATAAAACTTTAGAAAGATTAATAGACATGCATTTCTAAATTAAAGTCCAATTCAAAACATTGCCCTAAATGAAATGGTCAGAGTTTAAAACAATCTTCGTTAAGAGGCTCTTTTTCAAAGCAGTGAAATGAAGGAAAAGGAAACCTGGGAGAAAAATGTTAACTGGCAATGCCTGTGATACAAATCTCTCTACCTCCACAAACACATTTTTATCTTCTCAAATCTTTTTATATTGTGGAGTTCTGAGTTTGAATTATTCACTTACAGAACTCAAAGAGCACCAACTATGAACTATGTGCATTCTCTTCTATTAAAAGCTGCATCATTATCATTTCATTTTATAGCTTGCTAATTTATAAGTTGGTTAACAGTCCACAGAATGTATTTGATAGCTGATATAAAAATAATATAATTATTCCCAAATATGTTAGATGTGTAGCTATGTCTATAAATCTACAGATGTGTGAAGGTAAACTATTCCATGATATCACATTTATGACGTGTTCTGACCCCCCCCCCCCAACGCCTGTGAATAAACCAGAATACAGGCTTGGCTGTTTGCCACTGTTTAATTACTGAGATAACAAATCCTTTGGCTGAGGGCCCAGACAACTCACGTTCAATAGAGTAGCTCTGCAGCAACCCAGATAATTCAAATGAAGCAACGCAGATAGTCCAAACGAATAGACACAGCTAGAACACAGATAGATTTCCTTAACTACTAATTCGAACGGTTGTTTCCTGCAAATGTCCCCTCCCAACGCCTCACCTAGAATCTCTCTTGGGAGGGGCCAATCCACAACCACCTGTGCTTAATCATCTTCTGTGAATCTGCCTACGGAGTTGCTGCTTCCATTTCTCAGCCCTTCTCAATCTAGCATCAGGGACAAACTGCCTTTGATCCTCCCCACTGCTCCATGCCTCAGGCGCCTCCTGGTTGCCAACCACCCCTTCTGGTCCCTGCTCTGAGTCTGAACTCTGCACAGGGTCCATTGCAATTCCACTGTGTTGTACAGTAGAAGCCATTTTATGGCAGTACAGCAGAAGCCATTTTACAGCACAACAGGAGGTATCCTAACAAAACACACACCCTGAGATATGTTAGGGGTGTATTACCCCCACAGTATTTCTTTTTTCCAGAGAGTAAGTCATCTGTGTACCACGTTTGGTTGAAATTGCTCGAGGCGTTCCAGAGTTATGCTGGAACACACACACACACACACACACACACACACATTTTGGGAGCCAACCAAAGAAATTCATACCAGTTTATGTCAAGAACCTGGAAGAGAACTATCAAAAACGTAGATTAATTTTGTAGATATGATAATGTTTTTTAATTCTTTACAGAAATAAATCAGTATCTTGCATGAATTACCTGTACATGAAATTTGAAGCTACTATATGATTAAACAAATGGTAAAGAGGTCTTTCAAGTTTCTCAAAAAGGAAAACTCCAGGCATTCTGTGACTCTCGAACAAAAGAGTGAAAATCTAGAAATGTTGATTCTGTACATGGCAAACTTTACAGATCCACATCATAAGAATCCAAAATCTTTGAACTCTTGTTCTTTGTAAAAATGCTCTCACAAGCAACTTTCTGTGATTCATTTTCACCCTTAACACAAACCCTTTATTAAAATGGTCTCTGAAGTACTGAAAATATCAATGGAATAAGCAACATAAAGTTTCTCCCAGATGACTGTGTTTTGGGATGAAACCATAGCAAACCAGCATCAGATGCTCAGGTCCCAAACATGACAATGATGTGAGGCATCAGGCAAGTAGGAATATTTAGAAGTAAAATGAAGGATTTCTCAGAAATGTATTATTTCGTCTAAAACAGGGGTGTCAAACCGTGGCATTTTTAACACTTGTGGACTTCAACTCCCAGAATTCCCCAGCAAGCAACAAAGATGATTAGGCAACTGGAAGCTAAAACATACGAAGAATGGTTACAGGAGTTGCGTTATGTCTGTTTTAATGAAAAGAAAGACTAAGGGTGACTTGATAACAGACTTCCAATATCTAAGGGGCAGCCACAAAGAAGAGGGAGTCAAGCTATTCTCCAAAGCACCTGAAAGCAGGACAAGATGCAATGGATGGAAACTCATCAAGGTATGAACCAACCTAGAACTAAGGAGAAACTTTCTGACAGTTAGAATAATTAATCAATGGAATGACTTGCCTCGAGATGATATGGGTACTCCATCATGGAAGAGGAGATTGGCCAACCATCTCTTTGAAATGTATAGGGTTTCCTGCTTGATCAGAGGATTGGTCTAGGCTAGAAGACCTCCAAGGTCCCTTTCAACTCTGTTATTTTGTTATTCTGTTCAATACACCTAGTCTATGTAGAAGATTAAAGTGTTATCTACAAGGCATAGTGTGACTGGCACTCAGAAACTCTCAATTACACATCCAAGAAGATTCTGAATTATTTTGCCAATTCCAGTCTCAGACTTCCTATTTGGGTTGACCTGCATCAAGTCTTGAAAATGAACTTGTAGTATTGTAGGTCCTTTTTCTGAAATGCACTGAGCTACATTGGCCATCATTCAACGACCATGTTGGTATCAGATAATGGAAGCTGTCCAATAATTGTAGAATGTTTCAAGCTCAAAGAAACTATTTTAGGTCATGATTATATAATAAGGTTATAATGCCCTTGTTTTCCAATATTTTCAGTGTATTATTTCATCCTCAGCCTGCTACTGCTGAATAGTTTTACAAGCCAAAGAATTGCGCAGTTATGCCAACTCCATGTGCTTCAACCACATCACATTTATTATATTTCTGTCCTAAATATTCAATAATGCTTTTTTTGCTTGTTCAGATTGAACACATTGTTTTTCAGTTAAAATTCAGCTGAATAATTTTAGATAACATGGCTTGTTCAAAACCTGCCTTGGCAAGAATACCGTAATTGTATTATTATCAATTAGATTATTATTTTTCTACTGTAGAATATGTCCTTCCTCCTTCTTTTTATATATTTACAATAGCTACAATAGATACCATCTTAGGCTCGAAGTACTTCCAATAATTACATTTTCTTCTTAAAAGTTGGTATGACTATGTAGAACAGGGAATGGAGCCTAATTTTAATCAATTTCTGCATAACACAAATGGAACATTTCCCTTGTATTTTACCTTAATCCTCTATAATTTTCTCTAATCTGTTCTGTGTAAGAGCATATCATAAAATATATAAAGAACGGTTGCTGGAATTGGGTCAGTCCACTCTAGTTCAATGAAAAGAAGGAGTAGGGGTGACATGATATCTCAGGGGCTGCCATAAAAAAGAGCGGGGACAACGTATTCTCCAAAGTACCTGAGGGCAGGACAAGAAGCAATGGGTGGAAACTAATCAAGGAGAGAAGCAACCTAGAACTAAGGAGACATTTCCTGACAGTTAGGACAATTAATCAGTGGAACAACTCACCTCCAGAAGTTGTGAATGCTCCAACACTGGAAGTTTTAAAGAAGAGATTGGATAGCCATTTGTCTGAAGTGGTATAGGGTTTTCTGCCTAAGCAGGGGGTTGGACTAGAAGACCTCCAAGGTTTCTTCCAACTATTCTATTCTATTCCATTCCATTCCATTAATTTAGAGAAATGAGAAAGATGACTGCGGGAGAAATTATGATTTAAGTTCCATCATCTGCACTCTTAGTTTCAAACAGCGCCACCTAATTAATATGTCTAACATTTGGCAGAAATAACAGAATGCTATTTACAGTCAACGAACAAATTATAAGAAAAAAATAGTAATAATGAAAAAAATGATAATAATGAAAAATGATACTTAATAAAAGCAGCAGCATAACAAAAGAAGATTAGGGAAAACTAATTGGGCTGTCTGGGTAATCCTGGGAGTTGATCACACATCTTAAATTTGCCAAGGTTAAGAAATTCTGGTCTAAAATAAAAGCTAAGTCCAAATCTTCCAATAGCAATAATCACTGGGCAGACTCTAACAGTGTCCTCTGGATAATGACGTCTATCCTTCCTAAAGTTGATGAAATTGAGAAGCAAGTCCATAGAGATAACCTATGGCCTGCAAGCCACTTTAGGCCTGCCCTTTCATCCCAAACTTGAAACAACCTCATGCTTTGCCCCCAAGAGACCACCGAATTCTCAAGGTTCACTAAAGGAGGCCCATCATCCACTCACAGGGATCATCATCCACTTCCAGCCTTAAACAAAGATACCTGATCCCTGACCTAGGTCAAGATAAGGTAAAGGAGTTCTGGTGGATTTTACTCCATTGGTCATTGCTAATTATAGGGAACGGCGCTCATCTCTGCTACAAGGCCATTGAGCCAATGCTGTCCAAAGACAGGTGGCCAGCATGACCACATGTGGCCAGCGGTCATGTGGTCAGCATGATGCTATGATGCACTGTTGCCTTCTCACCAAAGTGGTACCTATTTATCTACTTGCATTTGCATGCTTTCGAACTGCTAGGTTGGCAGAAACTGGGGCGAGGACGGGAGCTCACCCCATCATGTGGTGCTCAGGTCTCGAACCTGGGAGGTTGCTTTCCAGCCAACTTAGACCAAGACTCATCAGGCATTTCCAGCAATAAAAGTCTCCAAGTGAGAGCAACAGATGTTCCTATGGAGGTCCCTTCCAAAAACTGTTTTTGCATAGAATGAGAAAAATACGGGGGGGGGGGGGGAACTCTCCAATATCCGGAAAGAGAAAGTGTGTTGAATTGGTGAGGAATTTTTATTATTAGAAAAGAGACTACCCCAAAAAATTAAAGCTAATTTAAAATTGAAGAAGAGAGTAAGCGGTGAAATCTTTTATCTTTTTTAATTTTTCTTTTTATGGATGGAATTTTTGCAAATGTTCCCTATTTTTTAAACTGAATGGACTAGTTTTTCTTCTTCTACTTTTTGTTCTTTTTATACCTTCTTTTTTTCTTCTTTTTTTACAATGTTTGATTGGGTTGTTTTTCTCTCCATTTAAGAATTTGTTTTTAAGTTTGGAATATAAGGAAGATATAAAGAGGAATGTAAAGAGGGTTGTAATAACAGAGGAAAAAGAAGTAACACTGCCACTTAGAGGCTGGAGGCTTGGAAACATTGTTTTTCCTTTTTCTCTTTGATAATTTGATTTATATTTCAAGGCTTTTCAGCTCATTTGCTGAGATTGATAGCAGGAAGAGCACAGGTTGTTTACACATGTGTTCTTCGGGAGTTCTATCAACAGCTGGATTGGAGTGAAGACATAGCCTTGAAAGATTATAAATGAACTTGTTTGAAATCTAACAAAAAGCTTTGAATGCTATAGTGGCAGTGTTTACAAGTTGAAAGAATGGCGCAACATGAAAAAGAATTCTTAACATTGCAAATGATTATGTTTGAAATTCAAAAATTATTAGTAATAACAGAGAAAATTGAGAAGAGAATGGAGAATATAGAATACATAACAATAAAATTTAATGGAAAAATTGTGGATTTTTATCAAATGAAGAAAGTGGAGGACAGAGTTCTAAAAATTGAAGAAAAAATGAGCAAAGAGACAAGAAAATTGTTGACACTGACAGTAAACTGAGCGTCGTTGGAAATGGCAAGAATGGAATATGGAAAGGGGAGATAGATGGTCTGGAACTCTACCCCAGATTTCAAAGTATAGAAGAGGAAAAGAGAGAAAAATTGATGGAAGTAAGGAGAAAAATCTTGAAAGAAGCACCAGTGATAACCAAAGATAAGCTGATGGAAGGAGCAGAAGGTTTCGAGTTTTCATAAGATACAAAGTGAGCAATAAGTTGCGAAGAGAAGTCCATACAAGACTTACCAAGAAAACAATCAGAATGCTAATGCTACAAATGGTAAAAGACATAAGACTGCACTATTACTGGAAAGATACAGGTTGATGTAATGAAAGCTTTTAATAAAAATCAAGTTAAATTTAGTTAAATTTAGAGTATTATGTATAAAATGAAGTGATAATAGTTATAGTCAAATAAATTATTAATAATGATAATAATGCACATATATATATTAGTTTGATAATATGAAAGTTTATATAAATTGCGAATGGAGATTAGGAGAGGAGGTTTAAAAGTTTTGTTATTAAATATAATCAATTTTTACTTAGAATATGTTATAAAGATGTAATGTTATTGGATGATTTTAGGAGGATCTAATGGAATGCCATTATATAGTTTTACTTTTAATCTATTTTATATAAAAGGATGCAAAAACAATTATAATCAAATGAAGGTTGAGGTACAATGATACTAATGTATATAAATATATTTGATTTAAAAATAGGTGATTTGATATGAATTGTAAGTGATGACTGTGGAAGGGATGCACATAAATATTGTAACCAACTGACACACTTTCTATAATTTGTAATGGAAGAGGGTTTTATGTTTTCTGTCCTGTCTGCTTGTGTTTGTTATATATATATATATATATATATATATATATATATATATATATATATATATATATATATATATATATATATATATATATATATATATATATATATATATATATATATATATATATATATATATATATATATATATATATATATATATATATATATATATATATATATATATATATATATATGACTCCTGCCTAAGATATAATACAGCCCAGGTTCAAATCCCAGTAAGGATATGGCTAGCTGATGAGAGCTAATTAGCTCGAAATAGATCTATACTAGTCTCCCTTTATTTATTTATCAGTATATATATATATAAAAGGAAACAGCAAAGGACTGGCCCCCCTCCCGAGCTCTGTTTTCCCTGGCAGAGGGTTGCAGGAGGCTGTCACAGCCAAAAACGGAACTCGGGAGCTTGTTTTCACTGCCTGAGCGCTCGGGCCACCACACGGCCTCCGAC
Source organism: Natrix helvetica (assembly GCF_964273705.1). Taxonomy (NCBI): domain Eukaryota; kingdom Metazoa; phylum Chordata; class Lepidosauria; order Squamata; family Natricidae; genus Natrix; species Natrix helvetica. Next base: position 10,979,685 of record NC_138552.1, read on the forward strand.
ATGAGTGACGTCAAGCTGGCCACGCCCACCCTGGCTTCTGAGGTCAAACACAACCCTGATGCTGCCCTCAATGAAATCGAGTCTGACATCCCTGTTCTAATGCTTCTGTTTGTAGTCCTGGATAAGGAAAGTGAGATTATTGTCACATTCATTGTTAGCTTAGCACAATTTTTCCAGCATTTAATGGGCATAAGTGCTGGAGGATCAGAAAAAGGTATAATAGACGCCTGGGTTAGCCGGCAATTTCATTTACTTTTCCGATAAAACAGAAGACAGAGGCGATTTCTCTTTACGGTTTTTCCATTGTCTTATTTAACGCAGCCTGAGCTAGGATCAAGCCAGATTACATGGCGTGGCTTTTGGCTTTATGCTGCTTGACACTGAAAACATCTAGCTGTCAATTTGTTTGGACCGTTTTGACTTTCAGGTTTATTTCTAGTCATTTCAAGAGGGGTGGTTTTTTTTTTTTTTTCCACAGTGTTTTAAAGCCAAGCTATATGAGAAAAGTCTGAGATTATTGTGTGATCGCTTTCCTCAGTTGAAAGATTTGTGAGCTCACCCCTATTTTTTAAATAACTAAATCAGGGTCTCCAAACTTCACAACTTTTAAGACATGTGGACCAGAGGTGGTATTCAGCAGGTTCTGACCAGTTCTGGAGAACCGGTAGTGGAAATGTTGGAGAACCGGTAAATACCACCTCTGACTGGCCCTGCCCCCATCTATTCTCTGCCTCCCAAGTCCCATCTGATCAGGAGGTAATGGGGATTTTGCAGTATCCTTCTCTGGAGTGGGGTGGGAATGGAGATTTTACAGTATCCTTTCCCTTCCACGCCCACCAAGCCATGCCCACCAAGCCACGACCATAGAGAAAATAATAAGTAGTAAAAAAATGTGAATCCCACCACTAATGTGGACTTCCACTCCCAGAATTCCTCAGTCAGCCATGCTGGCTGGGGAGTTCTGGGAGTTGAAGTCTACCAGTGTTAAAGTTGTCAAATTTGAAGGCCTCCCCGTACTCCAGACTAGTATGTCAGAGAACTGCAATGTTGTAAATAGGAGTATAGAAAGGTGCTTTGACCTGTGGGACCCTTGACATTGTACCTGCAACTCTTTAAACCAGCTGGGACTGTGAAGCAGCTGCAGATATATAGTTGCTTTAAAGAGATTCAGAGAACTTTGTGCTCCTGTGTCCTTCTGCTGGAATTCCGGGAGTTGAAGTTCATACCTCTTAAAACTGATAAGGTTGAGAAATAGTAGTCCAGAGCTTGGCAGCCATTGGCCCTGCTACCAAAATTATCTAGTCCATAGTTCCAAAAATGAAATATACTCATCCCAGCCTGACATCCTGCAGAACGTACCCTCATTTTCTTAAGAAAGAAACTTGTCCCTACCATTTGCCACAAATAATGTTGTGAATGATTTCCCAAACTCTGCACTCCAGCCTTACTGGAGATCCCTCGTACCTCGTAATTTTCCTGAGTCCCATCATCTCTCATCCTGGATATTTAACTTTTTAACTAACAACTTTTACTCCTTGTCTCAACTGAGAGATTAAATTTCACTGCTCCTTGCCTTAAAAAAAAACGTATCTTGCTATAAAACTGCATCCTACTGAAAAATTCCCAGCATTATGGCTTCCCTTAGGATTTAGCTGACACTCAGACAGCCAAAGAGGAGATATATGATTGCACTGTGAAAAGTCTGAGCCTAGCCTACCCAGGAGAAATTAGCAAAGCAAAGTCTTTGTCATCAAATGGACTTTCATCCTGTTCTATCAAATTGTAGAACTGGACAATATTCTGTGGATAGGGAGGCAAAAACAAAAACCTCAACCATTAGCAAATAGTTCCATTCAGAACACTAGAGATATGCAGGTACAAGTAGTCCTTGAGCTACAACAGTTCATTTAGTGACTATTCAAAGTTACAATAACGCTGAAAAAAGTGGCTTATGACCGTTTTTCACACTTAGGACTGTTGCAGCATCCCCATGGACATATGATAAAATTTGGGACGCTTGGAACTGATTCATATTTATCAATGATTACAGTGTCCCTGGGACATGAGATCACCTTTTGCGACCTTCTGACAAGCAAAGTCAAAGGGAGAGCCAGTTTCACTTAACAACCATGTCAGGAGCTTAACAACTGCAGTCATTCATTTAATGACCATGTCAAGAAAGGTTATAAAATTCAGTTTACAAGTTTCTCACTTAGCAACAGAAATTGATCTCAATGATGGCCGTAGGTCAAGAACTAGTAGTAAAAAAGAAAACGAAGAAATTCTCACTAAAGCACTAACTGAAAAGACAAAACCTTGACAATTTCATCATACTTTTATCCTATTCTATCAAGTTGTAAAAATAAAGGTTCCCCTCGCACGTATGTGCTAATCGTTCCCGCCTCTAGGGGGCGCTGCTCATCTCCCTTTCAAAGCCAAAGAGCCAGCGCTGTCCAAAGACGTCTCCGTGGTCATGTGGTCCGCATGATTAAATGCCAAAAGCGCATGGGACCCACCAAAGGTGGTCCCTATTTTTCTACTTGTATTTTACATGCTTTCGAACTTGGCAGAAGCTGGGACAAGTAACGGGAGCTCACTCTGTTACATGGCGCTAGGGATTTGAACTGCCAAACTGCCAACCTTTTTAATCGACAAGCTAAGCGTCTTAGCCACTGAGCCACCACATTGTAGAGCTGGACAATATTCTGTGGATACAGAGGCAAACAAAATGGAGGCCACCATTAGCAAACAGTTCCATGCAAAACACTGGGGAGACGTGGGTTCACACAACAGAGCAAGACCCGGTGGGATTTTACCTGTTCATCTATCTTTCTCTGTAGTTGCACAACTTTGTTCTCCATGCCAATGTTGAGTCTCTTCAAGTGCTCGGCTGACCGGGCCTCGATCTTCAGAGCTTTCAGCTCTTGTTTGGCTTTCATGCGCCTGAAATAGCACTGGATAATCACAGCTGCACATCTGAACTTGGTGAAATTCTTCCGAGCCAGCCAAGCTCGAGTATGTTTCTGGAGGACGATGGCCTTGTACTCCATAAGTATCTTAAAAGCACATGAACACAGAGCAACATACAGAAGACAGGGGAAAAAATATGGTAGCATACGTCAACGTAGCTGAACACCATCTAGAAGATTCTAGTTGTCATTGATCATTCTCTAATGATAAATACGAATTTGGGTTTTTTCAACAGAACATAATCAAAAAGTGCTTATAATGACTCCAAGTGTTTTCAGTGAGGGCCATCCTGATTAAGATTAAGACCACACCTCTAGAGGATATACAGCTTTTGAAAGTCTCAATTTTTGAGTAGCAAGGGCATCAGAAAGTTGATATACAAGAGCTGTTCTTAATCTAGTGGTCTCTTGATGTCTTCCAACTTCCATAATCCCCCGCTTGTACTATGACTGGTTATGAGAGTTGAAATTCAATACATCATGAGAGCACCACCGTGGGAAGAAAATTTCCAACCACGAAATTTCACAAGTGGTCCGTGGGAACAATTCAGGCATCTACTTGGTTGATGGCCATTGTTCATCACCAAGCAATGCTTTATTGTTTGGCCATCTGATTTTCTGCACTTGTGTGATGAGGAAGAAATATTATTTTTGACTTTAGGAGTCCATTCAGCTGTCTAAGTAGTCACCAAATCTCCAAATATTTGTAACATTCATTATGGTGCCTACAGAGGTGGCAAGGTCAACATTACATCATCAAGTTAAGCAGTGCTGGGATTCAGCCAGTTCGCACCACTTCGGGAAAACCGGTTGATAACTTTCTGAGCAGTTTGGTGAACTGGTTGCTGGCAGAAATCATTAGGGCAGAGAACCGGTCGTTAAATTATTTGAATCCCACCATTGAACTTAAGGCTAGGAGGTTATAAAATGTGCAAAAATGGAAACAGGCACATTACAGAGTTTTTCTGTCCCAGGATATTCCTGCTGTGAAGTACAAATTGGTGAATTAAATCACATATGAATATGTATTGGGTATTAAGTTTGCAAGGACATCTTTGTATTACTAGAACCCCGAGGTCAATAAAATGGGGTATCAGATTAAAAAATGGCCCATAACTTGTAAGCCATATAAACACAAATCTGTATTTGGTTTGCCATAGGTCCAAAGTTTTAATATCACTATATAAATTAACGCACTCCATTTTAGCTAAACATGCTTTGAAAATGTATTCTGTACAGTTCGTTTGGGGCTGAACATATCAAACCATTCCAAAAATAAGGATAAATCCATACATCATCTTTACACAGAATACAGGTATGGATATTATATAGAAATATGGGTCAATGTTTCAGTTGTGCTACTATTAAAACAAGGAGCCAGTAAGCAATTTAATCTATTAAAAATAGTCCAGTGATTTGTCTCAGTAGAACCGTGATCTATTTTTTTCCACCATCTTCGCATTGCATTCAACTGGATCCATTCCAATAGAGTAATTGTATTAAAATTAAGTGTGTGGGATTATTCACACAACAGTTTCTAACTTGACATGAATATGAGGAATGCAAATGTACAATATTTGTGGCAATTGTGAACAGTGAATAGCCATTAACATGTATGCACTTCTGTAGTGGCCAAATGATCAAAAAATGATATTGCTCCAAAATGAATACTCCGTGGTTCATTATTATGTCCCTAAAAGGACAAAGGTGGGATAAAATCGAATAAACAATAGAATCCATATGCTACTAAGAAGCGGTGGTTAAAATGTTAGTTTAAGACAGGGATGTCAACCTTAGCAACTGTAAGACTTGTGTCCCAAAGGTGCTTTTTCGAAACGCAACTGGACTTTTTCTTTGTTTTCCCTTGGAAACATTTCGCTTTTCATCCAAGAAGCTTCTTCAGAGAGAAGAACTGAAGCTCAGAAAGCGGAACATCTTCAAGGAAAAACAAAGAAAGTCTAGTTGCCTTTTGAAAAAGCACCTTGGGACAATCATGGCCTTGGATGACTGAGAATGTCCATAGATATTTAAGACAGGGATGAAATTCAGCAGGTTCTGACAGGTTCTGGAGAACCGGTAGCAGAAATTTTGAGGAGTTCGGAGAACCGGCAAATACCACCTCTGGCTGGCCCCAGAAGGGAGTGGGAATGGAGATTTTGCAGTACCCTTCCCCTGTCATGCCCACCAAGCCACGCCCACAGAATCAGTAGTAAAAAAAAATGAATTTCACCACTGATTTAAGGCTTGTGGACTTCAACTCTCAGAATTCCCCAGCCAGCATAGCTGGCTAGGAAATTCTGGGAGTTGAAGTCCACAATTCTTAAAAGTTGCCAAGGTTAGACACCCTGGTTTAAGACGAATGAAAATGGCAAACTCAGAGACGCTACCGAGTAGCGTCTCTTAGGCTCAGAAAGTGTGAAGTTTCTCCTCTCTAGCCTGACGTTACATAATCTTTCTATTTTGCCCTGAGGTTCTTCTCCCTTTGGCTTCATTAAGCTAGCCTTCTTAAGAACTGGAGAAAAATCGCTTCTATCTGTGTAGCTTAAACATTAAACTATCTACAGTTTATGCTTCTGTACTCTGAAAGTGAGCTAAGTTCTGAGTCCGGCGGGGGGGGGGGAACCGTTTGGAGAAAAAAGACCTAGCTATAACGATCAAAAAATGCTGGCAAGATTAACCCCCACATAGAAAGAGTTAGTGAAGAAACAGAGGATATCAATGAAACAAAAGTGATGTACACTAACAAGTTATGCCTTTATAAATAGGTGAAGATGAAATATTATTATGTAGTCCAGGAATTTCTTCCTGTTAGGTAATACATTATTAAATAATGCCAAAAGTAAAGGGAAGACAAGGCTAAAAGTTATGGGACAATAGGGCCTCGCTAAGTTAACATTTGAGCTTTCTTATATATATTACTAGCTAGATACCCGTGCTTTGCAAAGAATCTACTGTATGTGGTCGGGCTATGCAGGAGAAATTCAGATCACAATCTGTTGGCTCAATGATGGTTGGTGATCGAAACACATAGGGGAATATTACTCCCACCGCCTTGAGTCCAGAAGCTGTTCCAAAGATGGAAGGCGTAGACATTTTGGTGAGATACCGATGTTTAGTACTGTAAGGAGCCCCCAGACTGCTCCTGAGGGAAGGAGTGGGACATCTGCCAGTTTGAACTGAGGTAATGAAATGTGAGGCAACTGGCAGTTGGAACAGAGCTCTTTTCAGGTGGGGAGGGCGAGTAGAATGTCTAATCCTTAGCATCAGAGCGTGTTAATTACTGTATAAGAAATACTAATGATCTGATGATCATTTTGAAAAATCCTTTTTAGCGAGCACCAAGAAGCCAAGAGGAACATACGTGCCAAATTTCAAGTTTGTAAATATATATATATATATATATATATATATATATATATATATATATATATATATATATATATATATATATATATATATATATATATATATATATATATATATATATATATATATATATATATATATATATATATATATATATATATATATATATATATATATATATATATATATATATATATATATATATATATATATATATATATATATATATCCCCAGACTATATAATACATATACAGGTAACCCATCAGAGATTAATTACAGCAAATACTTCCAAATAATGTTCTCTCAACTTCTTCCTTATTTTCAAACACTTATAGATTGCTAAATTACAAAAACTCTAAGGATTCAATGTTGGAGATCATCTGAATTCAGCAAGGGTCCCTCATTAGTGCTGAAATTATTCTGAGAAGTTAAGTAGCAGAATGCCTCATTAGAAAGAAGTAAATGGATATAATGCAGTTAGTCTTGGATGCAGAGAACAGATTGCCCTGGTATCAGTGAATGCTTCCCCTAGCTTCATTAGATGCATTCACTCAGAAATACATGGACATCACAAAAAGCATCTTTCATTTAAACTACTTTATCAGGAGAAAAACTGACAGCAAGTTTCCTTTGACTTTAAACACTGTGATTCATTTAACTAAGCACAATCCAGATGACAAGTAGCTACTGAGACAAGAAGTAGAGATTTTCCCATCCTGCCCATCCTCTCTTCTTCCCTTAGATTGTGCCAAGTGTGAAGAATCAGGACTATACATAGCATTCCTGGAGGCAAGAGGCAAACTCTGTAAACCGCAGAGGGCTGTAAAAGCACTGTGAAGCGGTATATAAGTCTTAAGTGCCACTGCTATTCCAATTAAGATGATCTGTTCATGCTTAAGCACAGAAATTTAGTCAACTAACTGTCAGGACTAAATTGATGCTAGATAAGAGTCAACAGAATTCAAGAGAGGTTTGGATTTAGACCATTTGTGAGGACACAAGGACTCTAGGCTGATTACTTGCTTAACTCCACCACCAGGCTCTGCCTGCTCTTCTCCGACAAGTTGGTCTGAGTGGTCAAAACAGCTAATAGATGCAAAGAGATTGTGCAGCATCTCAACACGTAATGAATTAGAACCTAGCTCAAATACTCCAATATTGCTAATGATATTAAATTAAAACAAGAATAAAATGAGAATATAAAGAGAAGCCATTCATTCTCTAAGAACCTGCCAAAGAAGCCAACTCTTGACAGTTAAACATACCCATGGGATGGGGTGGGTGGGGGGAGGGACCATTTGGAACTCAATGGAGAGACTTATGGAAGAAGCTAGACAACCATTACAAAGCTCTGCTTCTACCCTCCTGGGCTGAAAAAGCCTGGAGCATCTACTCCCAGATGTAATAAACCTCTTCGGAGAAGTCCTAAAGATACCTGGTCTCAAGTTCAAGTTGTTTTATGGGTTATTACCAACCTCTTGAGTTTTACTCAGAAACCTGAAACCTACTGAAAGTCAAAGCGAGTTCCTACAGCTTAGATGCTGTCAAATTAATCCGCTCTGACCCAGTAGAGTTGGGTTTTTGCCCCAACTATAATTTTTGGGTAATCTTCAAGGCCAGCCTCAGGTATATCACACTGCCATAATCTGAACTAGAGGTAACAAGGGTGTGAGTTACTATTCTTAGAACCTCTTGCCCTCACCTGTCAAACAACCCAATCCATCTAGCTTCTTAGCAATAGGCTACCCATTTGCATTCCAAGAAACACTGGATATAGCCTGTTGAGTATGTCACTAGTTAATCCTTCAAGAGCAGTTTGAAGGTTACTTCAAAGAAAATAAAACCTTTGTACTCTCTGGACAGGGTGACATCCATTTGAGGATTTCAAAAGGGAACCTCTAAATTATAGGATTAATACCAAAGTCGGGATCAGGTTTTATATATGGGACGAATGGCTGACTTTCTAGATTAATTACCAATGAAAGCGGAAGAGATACCTCAAACCATGGAAGCTGATGGAGAAGACATCTATCTAAGACTTTGACAGGAGCTGCTACTAAGGATTGAGAACACTGGGCCAGATGTATCTACTCCTGGACTCTCAGTGTATCTCATTTTGAGATGTCGATTCTGTTACTAATCTTATACAGTTAGAGAATGAAGACTAAGAGATGCATCATAGAAAACACGTTGTGTTTTGAAATTTGACATTTACAACCGAGTGTGAAGTGATTTTGCTAGCCCTGAATAAAGTCAAGACGTAATCCAGATGAGGAGTAAGAAGCTTAAATTACACTTAAAGACAACAGGAATTCAGAAGCAAAATTTTACACAGGACTGAAGACATTATTAAAGACAGATTGAACATTTTTTTAAAGTGAAGATGATGCTCTGGTAGCATTGTTGAGGCCCTCAGAATCCTTATCTATCTTTAACGTAATGAATTTTTTGCAGTTTTACAATAGAGTCCAACTTGAATTAAAGGGAAAAAAGTGGCAGATGTTTATTGGCCAATAACTATACTAACACCTATCTGCTCCTTTTCAGCAGTTGTTTTTAGAGTATTTGTTTTTAATCTGTTTTACTATATTTGTGATTGACTGTGAAATACTAAACAAAACTAAAACAAAGATATGCAAAACACATATGTACAATCTCTGGTTCACAGTACCAAGGATGAATTCCCTTAATTTCCTTCACAAGAAAATTAACTACCGTATTTTTTGGAGTATACGACGCACAGGAGTATGAGACGCACCAAGATTTGAAGAGGAATTTTTTTAAAAAACGTTTTTGCACTCTGCAAACCTCTCAAAAAACGGTCCATTTTTTGCAAAAACAGGCCCATTTTTTTTCAAAAGAAAGGGCATGAATAGCCCTTAGGAGGCTTGTAGAGTGCTCCTGGGGCCTCGGGGGGCAAAAAACAAATTTTTCACTCATTTCTGCCCTCCCCAGCTCCCAGGAGCTCTCTGAAAGCCTTCTAAAAGCTATGCACATTCATTTCTGCAAACGGGGTGGGGTTTCGGGAGGCCAAAAATGCTGTATTCAGTGTATAAGAGGGGAAAAGGTGCATCTTATACTCCAAAAAATACAGTAATATATCCAGCACTTGATATGTTGGCATGTACCCAAGAACTTGGTTCACTCACTAAAGATTATACAGATGGTCCTTGACTTACGACCACAATGGGGACTGGAATTTCAGTCATAAGTCATGAAGATCAAGGCACCCACATGACTAGACCTAATTTTATGACTGTTTTACAATGATTGTTGAGCTATTCACGTGGTCCTAGGTCTGAATCCATTCATCCATTCAAAAATCAAACCCATGAAGAACGGTTACAGAAATTGGGAATTTTTAATTTAATGAAAAGAAGGACCAGGGGTGACACGATACCAATGTTCCAATATCTCTGGGGCTGCCATAAAGCAAAGGAAGTCAAGCTATTCTTCAAAGCACCTGAAGGTTAAACAAGAAGCAACGGGTGGAAACTAATCAAGGAGAGAAGCAACTTAGAACTAAGGACAAATTTCCTGACAGTTATAACAATTAATCCAAAGTGGAACAACGTGCCTCCAGAAGTTGTGAATGCTCCAACACTGGATGCTTTTATGAAGATGTTGGATAGCCATTTGTCTGAAACGGTATAGGGTTTCCTGCCTAGGCAGGGGGTTGGACTAGAAGACCTCCAAGGTCCTTTCCAACTCTGTTATTCTATTCTATTCCATGGTTACATGACTTCAGGACACTTCAACAAGTTGTTAAATTGAGCTGGTCACCCAATGCCCAAAATTCAGTCATGTGATCACTAAGCAGATTGGATAGGGCTGCACAATATTGACACATCCTTGGTGCTCTCAGTGCACTAATGATGTTACCTAGTTGGGTAATGAAACATCTGCAAGAAAACAAGCCCAGAGAGCACCAAGGACCCCTCATTGCAACCCTGAGCTACAAATATCCTTCTTTATTTGCACAACATTTTACGATGGCCGGAAGTCTCTTTATGAGACCTTTCTGTAGCCCTGATTCCAAATGGTCGATTTAAGGATTGGTCATAAGCCAAGGACGACTTGTATCTGACTTCCATGAAGCATGCATCAGAATAAAAATGGATCACTGAAATATATTTGTGTGGTCTGGAGTCAAAGTCAAAGAAACTAACCTTTTGATAGTTCTTCCTAACAAACATTCCTCGGGTGAAGGACTGGATCATGATAGCTGCTTGACGGATGGCTTGGTAGGCCCGGCGTATCCTTAACATTCGATATTGTTTCTGGAAAATAATGGCAGCTCTTGTTTTCCTTAGATGATCCGCCAATCTGCAGAAGAGTGAGGGGGATAAAGGTTTAGCAATGATAAATAAGAAGGACAACACAAACCAATTGTTCCTAATAGAAGTGATCCTGTACTGATTTTATGCTACTCTGCTGTTCTTTTTTCCAGGTTGTTTTTTTTTTAACTCCATCCTGTTTCCAACAGAGACTCAACAATTGTTGGCAATGGATTGTGACTGGTCCTGAATGGACATTTTTTGCAGAAGTGAATTATTGCCCACAATTCCTTTAAATGTGCTGTTGCCTTCTTCGTGTTCCTTAGTTTTGACAATAAGTCAATAGTGGCCACAATTGCATAACAGCCATAACGGTTATTAAAAAAACAACCATAATTTCTACTTCATTTATTTATTTGTTTCACTTCCTATTTCTTCTCTGGAAGCTCAAAGCAATATACTCAGGAGTGAAATTCAGCAGGTTCTGGCGAACCGGTAGGAAATTTAGAGTAGTTTGGAGAACCAGCAAATACCACCTCTGGCTGGCCTCAGAGATTTTGCAATATCCTCCCCCCAGGAGTGGGGTGGGAATGGGGATTTTGCAGTATCCTTCCCCCAGGAGTGGGGTGGGAATGGAAATTTTGCAGTATCCTTCCCCCAGGAGTGGGGTGGGAATGGAAATTTTGCAGTATCCTTCCCCCAGGAGTGGGGAGGGAATGGAGATTTTGCAGTATCCTTCCCCTGGAGTGGGGTGGGAAAGGAGATTTTGCAGCATCCTTCCCCCAGGAGTGGGGTGGGAATGAAGATTTTGCAGTATCCTTCCCCCAGGAGTGGGGAGGGAATGGAGATTTTGCAGTATCCTTCCCCTGGAGTGGGGAGGGAATGGAGATTTTGCAGTATCCTTCCCCCAGGAGTGGGGTGGGAAAGGAGATTTTGCGGTATCTTTCCCCTGGAGTGGGGAGGGAATGAAGATTTTGCAGTATCCTTCCCCCAGGAGTGGGGTGGGAAAGGAGATTTTGTGGTATCCTTTCCCTGGAGTGGGGAGGGAATGGGGATTTGCAGTATCTTTCCCCCAGGAGTGGGGTGGGAATGGAGATTTTGCAGTATCTTTCCCCTGCCCCGCCTGCCAAGTCATGCTCACCAAGCCACACCATGCCCACCAAGCCACGCCCACAGAACCGGTAGCAAAAAAAATTGAATTTCACCACTGGTCATAAGTCACTTTTTTCAGTGTCGTTGTAATGTTGAACTGTCACGAAATGAACTGTTGTAAGACGTGTACTACCTGCAGCTCATAAAGTAATTGTAGATGCAGATAGAATCTTCAGTCTGGCAAGATTGCATCTACAGGTGTGAAACAATAAAGCCCTCAGCTTGAAGGCTTGCCACGTGTCATTCCTGGCTTAGGGCCTGGAGAAGCATATAGGGTAGATTGGTGCTAAGGGTCAGATACTGGTTCAATGCTATCCAGCGAGTGAAGATTTGAATCCAGGTTTTCCTGGGATTAATACAACACTGAGCATTGCACCACACTGATCTGCCTAGGTTTTCTCATTCTTTTAGAAATGGATGACTCTCCATTTCTAAAAAAATATATGTTTTTATGTCTCTCTGAATATTTTCACACCGCTGCTTGTTACCACTTCAAAATTAATTCTGGACAAGTTTGATCTCCCAGCCTCATCTATTGTATTAGTTATTTATTTAATTAATTTATATCCTGCCTTTATTATTTTTACAAATAACTCAAGGCGGCAAACATATCCAAAACATTTGCCCCCTCCTATTTTCTCCACAATTGTGACCTCCTGTGAGGTGGGTTGGGCTGAGAGAGAGTGACTGGCCCAAAGACACCCAGCTGGCTTTCGTGGCTAAGGCGCAGTGGTGGGATACGACTGGTACGCCCCAGTACGGGTGTATCGGTGCCTGCTGGGAGCACCAGGAACCGTTCCAGTACAGTGCTCAAGAGGGCCCACCTGCCCTCCCTACCTGTATTTGAGCTGATCGGGGCTTTCACGCACATGCACGAAGCGTATGGCGCCTGCACGACACTCCGCTGAGCAGCTGGAGCGTTGAGGGTGTGCTGTGCGCGTGCACGTGGTGGACGCCAGGCCCCGTTGCAGCGTACCGGTTGCAACGGGATCTGGAACTCACCACTGCTATGGCGGGACTAGAACTCCCAGTCTCCTGGTGATTGGCCCAAAGTCATTTAATTGGCTTTCATGCTAAGGCAGGACTTGAACTCCCATCTCATGGTGATTGGCCCAATGTCACCCAATTGGCTTTCATGTCTAAGGTGGGAGTAGAACTCCCAGTCTCCTGGTGATTGGCCCAAAGTCACCCAACTGGCTTTCATGTCTAAGGTGGGAGTAGAACTCCCATTTCCTGGTGATTGGCCCAAAGTCACCCAATTGGCTTTCATGTCTAAGGTGGAACTAGAACTCCCAGTCTCCTGGTGATTGGCCCAAAGTCACCCAACTGGCTTTCATGTCTAAGGTGGAACTAGAACTCCCAGTCTCCTGGTGATTGGCCCAGAGTCACCCAATTGGCTTTCATGTCTAAGGTGGGAGTAGAACTCCCAGTCTCCTGGTGATTGGCCCAAAGTCACCCAGCTAAATTCATGGCTAAGGCAGAACTTGAACTCCCTGTCTCCCGCTTTCTAGCCTAATGCCTTAATTATTAGACCAAACATTGAATTAATAAAAATGGCAGCCCCACTAAAGATGTTTTCCTTTGAATTGCTCTAGCTCTGCAAAGTTTGTGGAGAATTCGTTTATCTGTCAGTGGAAGGTTTTACTACTTCAACCCTATTTTCTAGACTCAGAAGAACCATCATCCTCCATCACTGCATCCAATAAAGTTTTATTACATTTGGTCTGAATGTATCTCTCCCACACCAATTTAGCCACGATAGTAACATTCAACCCTGGTCTCAATTTTAGTGGAAAATGTCTGGTTACAGGTCATTGTGTGACTGGACTCAATGTTACAACATTTTCTTGCAGCAACCATTAAACAAATGCAGCCATCATTAAGTGAATGCTGCAACCATTAAACGAATCCATTTTACCCAATGAGTGATTTTTTTTAGTCAGAAACCAGAATAATTGCTTCAGAAGGAAGAGAGATGTACATTTACCACTGTACATAAATGGCGAGGAGGTGGAGAGGGTTGGTAGTTTTAAATTTCTGGGCATTTATATCTCGGAGGACCTCTCATGGACCATGAATGCTAACATGCTTGCGAAGAAGGCACGGAAGAGGCTGCACTTCCTGAGAATGCTCAGGAAGATAAATCTATCTCAGCATCTACTTCTGTCCTACTATCGCAGCACCATTGAGAGTGTCCTGACATACGGCATTCTTGCCTAGTATGGGAGCAGCTCCGCAGCGGACAAAATAGCTCTACAGAGAATCATTATAACTGCCCAGAATATCACTGGGCTCCAGCTACCAGCCCTGAATGACATCTTTGCATCTCCCTGTTTGAGGAAGTTGCATAACATGCTCAGAAACTCTTCCCATCCTGCTTACAATCTTTTTAGACTGTTGCCTTCTGGCAGAAGATACAGAACAATTAAAACTAGGACCACACGTCTTCTGAATGGCTTTTGTCCCAGAGCTATAATTGCACTCAACAATGAATTAAAGGGCCACCATCAGTGAGCTATTGGACAGCACTACTTGCTCGGTTGTGTGGATGATTGGGTGGTTTAGGGGCGGGGAGTTTTTTGGTGGGGGGGGGGGTGTTTGGGGATTGTTATGTGTGTTGGGCCTGGTCTCTGGGTGTTATGTGAATTTCGTTGTATGTGTCTACTGTGTATATGCATACAATGATAAAGTAAAGTAAAGAAGCAGACATTAGAAACCAGCAAAAAAAAAGCCTAAAAAATCTACAATCATGTGACTGCAAATGGCCTTAAAAGTGAGCCAGTTGGCAAGTGCTCAAAATGTAATCATAGGCCCCCCCACCCTTGGGGGAGGGGCAGCAGTCGGTTTGGAGGGGGTGATTCTGTTCTAACTTTGAATGGCTGCTAGGCAACTAGACTTATAATAATACAATAATACAATAGTAGAGTTGGAAAGGACCTTGGAGGTCTTCTAGTCCAACCCCCTGCCTAGGCAGGAAACCCTATACCATTTCAGACAGATGGCTATCCAACATCATCTTAAAGACTTCCAGTGTTGGGGCATTCACAACTTCTGGAGGCAACTTCTGTTCCACTGATTCATTGTTCTCACTGTCAGGAAATTTCTCCTCAGTTCTAAGTTGCTTCTCTCCTTGATTAGTTTCCACCCATTGCTTCTTGTCCTGCCCTCAGGTGCCTTGGAGAATAGTTTGTCTCCCTCTTCTTTGTGGCAACCCCTGAGATATTGGAAGACTGCTATCATGTCTCCCCTACACCTTCTTTCTCTTAAGCTAAACATACCCAGTTCCTGCAACCGTTCTTCATATGTTTTAGTCTCCAGTCCCCTAATCATCTTTGTTGCTCTTCTCTGCACTCTTTCTAGAGTCTCCACATCTTTTTTACATCGTGGCGACCAGAACTGAATGCAGTATTCCAAGTGTGGCCTTACCAAGGCATTATAAAGTGGTATTAACACTTCACGTGATCTTGATTCTATCCCTCTGTTGATGCAGCCTAGAACTGTGTTGGCTTTTTTGGCAGCTGCTGCACACTGCTGGCTCATATTTAAATGGTTGTCCACTAGGACTCCAAGATCCCTTTCACAGTTACTACTACTGAGCAAGGTATCACCTATACTGTACCTGTGCATTCCTTTTTTGTTGCCTAAATGTAGAACCTTACTCTTTTCACCATTGAATTTCATTTTATTAGATAGTGCCCAATGTTCAAGTCTGTCAAGATCCTTCTGTATCTTAAGCGTATCTTCTGGAGTGTTGGCTATTCCTGCCAGCTTGGTGTCATCTGCAAATTTGATGAGTTCCCCATTTATTCCCTCATCCAAATCATTGATGAAGATGTTGAAGAGTACTGGGCCTAAAACAGAGCCTTGGGGTACTCCACTGCATACTTCCCTCCATGTAGATGCAGTTCCATTGAGAACTACACGTTGAGTGCGGTTGGTCAGCCAGTTACCAATCCATCTGGTGGTGATGCTGTCTAACCCACATTCTTCTACTTTATTTAGTAGTAGGTTATGGTCTACCTTATCAAAAGCCTTACTGAAGTCCAAGTAAACTATATCAACGGCATTCCTCTGGTCCACTAATTTTGTCACATTATCAAAGAATGCAATAAGATTAGTTTGGCATGATCTGTTTTTGACAAATCCATAACTCAAGGACTGGCTATACAAAATGGTAGCTATCAGATCTGACAGGGCTTCTAAATGCAGCAAAGCAGAATTCCCTCACTTTTCTAGGTTGGCGGACCAGAGGGGGGGGAGGGGGGAAAAGAGGGAATGGTTTTATGGGAGGGGCAGGCATGTATGTGCATGCATGCCAGAGGTGGGTTTCAAAAATTTTTAGAACCTCTTCTGTAGGTGTGGCCTGCTTTGTGGGAGTGGTTTGCCAGCCATGTGACTGGGTAGGAGCGGATTGCCAGCCATGCGACCAAGTGGGAGTGGCTTGGCAGTCATGTGACTGGGTGGGTGTGGGCAATTTGTAAAATGTGGTGAAACTCACTTAACAACGCTCTTGCTTAGCAACCAAAATGTTGGCTCAGAAACTCTGGCATTTGAAGCACGCAAGTCTTAAAACTGTCAAGTTACAAGACCCTTGCACCCCTAACCCTTTAGAAAAAAAAACCAGGGGTGTTCAAACTTGACAGCTTTAAGACTTGTGGACTTCAACTCCCAGTATTCCTCCTTTCGCTCTTTATCTTGATGATGTGCAGACGGGCGGAGGGAGGGAGCTGGAACCGGTTCTAAACGGCACTGTAGATTTGTGGAACCTCTTCTATAGAAGAGGTTAGAACTGGCAGGAACCCACCCGATGCATGCGCATGGGCGAGTACCCTTTGCTCACATGAGTGGGGCCGAGAGCTCCCATCGCATGAGGCCCCAAGTGCTTGTGATGTTTGCATAACCAGTTGTGCAAGTGGGGCTGCGACCACGTGTATGAGTGGGGTTGGGCAGATGCACACGTGCGCTCGCTACCCAGGCCTTTAAATGGCCCGCTTGTGAATAGGACGCGGGCCAATAGTGGGTGGTGGCCCACAGGTTGGGGACCCCTGCAGCAGACGAATGGTAGCAAGGAACCTAGAAAATCTTGAAAGATTTAAACATTTCTACTTACATTTTTTTACAAATGACCTTTCTTTGCGTACTTTCCATCACAGCAACTGGCACATTGTTTTTTCCCCAATGTACCAGACAAGGATATGAGCTGAAAACTATGACTGGGGGCCTTAGCAATTTATTCCTTTGTGGTAGGGTGAGCATAAAGAGAATTTTATTACTCTAGTACCTGTGGCAGTTCAGGAGAGCAGGACGCTGAATAATATTCTCTGCGCTTTCGATTTTTATCATCTAGGTACAAAAGTCTTGCAGGTCATGGTTTCATATGTTGTTAAAAACAAATTTTATATAGTAATTGTAAAAAAAATATCCTTTTTTTGTTGAGGTTCTTTCTTTTTATTCTTGTTGTAAGTTTTGGGATTGGGGTAATTGTAGTAACTGGGGTTTTTATGTTAGGCGGAATCCTGAAAAGAAATGCCATAGAACAGTGACGGTGAACTTTTTCGGCACCTAGTGCCAAAACCGGAATGCACATGCGCACACCGGGGCCCAGAAACGCAAAGACCAGCTGGCCGGTGTGCATCCTACAGAGAGGGCTCTCTGTGTCACCCCTGGCACATGTGCCATAAGTTCGCCATCACGGCCATAGAAATTGCCTGTATCCCAGGCCGTTTCCCAATTTATGAATAAAATAGCTTAGTATTAAGAGAAAAAAAAATAGTTTCATATATGCTAGTGAAATGATTGATTCTGCTTTATCAGATGTGCTCAAGGAAAGCTAGATAGCTATCCGTCTGAATGGTTTAAATATATATATTCCTGTACAATTGGACTCAAGGGCTAAATGGTCTTTAAGCTCTCTTACACAATTCATAAGAGTTCGTATATCTACCATATTTTTCAGAGTATAAGACACACTGGAGTATAAGACGCACCAAGACTTTGAAGAGACAAATTAAAAAAACAGCTTTTGCACTCAGCAGACCTCCTCAAAACGGCCCCTTTTTTGTGAAAACGGGGCCTGTTTTTTGTCAAAAAAGGAGCATGCATAGCCTTTAGGAGGCTTATAGAGTGCTCCTGGAGACTGGGGAGGGGGGGAAGCAAAAAACAGCCTGTTTTAGCTCATTTTTGCCCTTCCCAGCCCCCAGGAGCACTTTGGAAGCCTCCTAAAGGCTATGCACGGCCATTTTTGCAAAGAGGGCAGGGTTTTGGGTGGCCAAAAATGCTGTATTCGGTGCATAAGATGTACCCAGATTTTCACCCTCTTTTTTGAGGGAAAAGGGTGCGTCTTATACTCTGAAAAATACAGGATAAGAAATGTAATTCTTTCATCATTCTAAAACAGAAGCAATCCAACTTGATAAGTTTCCATACATAAAGAAGTCCCTGCAGATTTTACTCCTCAAGTCATTGCCGACTGTAAGGGGCGGGGTGGGTGGGTGCTCATCTCTGTTTCAAGGCCATTGAGCCAGCGCCGTCTGAAGAAATTTCCACAGTCATGTAGTCAGCATGATGTCAAAGAGCAGTGTTATCTTCCCACCAAAGTGGTACCTATTTATCTACTCACATTTGCATCAGTGATGGGATTCAATTTTTTTTTACTACCAGTTCTGTGGGCGTGGCTTGGTGGGTGTGGCATGGCTTGGTGGGCGTGGCTTGGTGGGCATGGCAGGGGAAAGATACTGTGAAATCTCCATTCCACTCTACTCCAGGGAAAGGATACTGCAAA
The DNA here is from genome assembly GCF_964273705.1 of Natrix helvetica. Lineage (NCBI taxonomy): Eukaryota > Metazoa > Chordata > Lepidosauria > Squamata > Natricidae > Natrix > Natrix helvetica. The sequence continues at coordinate 10,998,231 of NC_138552.1, forward strand.
ATCCCCATTTCCTCCCAATCAGTTGGGACTCGGAAGACAGAGAAGAGATGGGGGCAGGGCCAGTCAGAGCTGGTATTTACCGGTTCTCCGAACTCTTCAAAATTTCTGCTAACGGTTCTCCGCAACCGGTCAGAACCTGCTGAATACCACCTCTGATTTGCATGCTTTCCAACTGCTAGGCTGGCAGGAGCTGGGGAGAGGATAGGAGTTCACCCCATCGTTCTGCCCTCGGGTCTCATATCTGGGCTGCCAGCTTTCCAACTAACAAGCCCAGTATCTGAAGCAGGAAGCCACTGTGGTGCCCCATTTATGCTAGGCGCAGAAATTCCCACATTTCTAGCAAGCAAATTCTCCCGGGGGAAATGGCCGCTTGATGCTTACCTGCGTGCCAGATATCCTCTGGTGAACCTCTGGATACTTAAAGCTGCCTCCCTGGTTTTCCTGTACTTTCTTCTCTGCATCCAGCCGCGCACGGTCTTCTGTATCATGATGGTGGCAGCCCGGAACTTATCTGCCCGCAATTTTTCCAAGTAGGCCACCTGGCCAGCACGGAAAAAGATCTTTGTACGTCCAAACTGAAACTGGTCAGGATTCTTGGAAAAGTATAAAAGGAAAACCAAGAATTTTAAAAACCATTTCTTCCTTCCTTCCTTCTCCCTAGTTTCCCCTCCCTCCTGTTCTGGCCAAGAAGCAGGCTCCTTGTCCTGGCAAAAAAACCCTCTTTTTATTAATTGACTGTGAATTCCTCTCATTCACATCCAGCAAAGTCTTTCAAGGGTGAATTTACAGGCACAGACCTTACCTGGCTTGCAGAGCTGCCAGGTCAGTATCTTCAAAACATAGCAAGGATCCTCTGAGAGTCACGAACCAATTAAGTGAACTAATTGCCTCCTGCAAACTCCACTCCCCTTTCGCTCCTCTTAATCCCTTATGGGAGGGGCCATTCACCATCCAAATGTGGCCTTACTCCCATGTCAACCCTTGTTCCTTAGCTGTTCCCTTTGACTGGCAACTCTGCGCACGCGCACACTGGGAACAGGTTCCAGCTGTTCGTCTGCCTCATTGATATCCGACTCCGAGGCAGCCGATAACTGTCAGACGGCCCCATCTCTGCCTCCGATGCAGAGCCCTCATCAGAGCATTTTCCAGACTCCAGGACTGGCCCACGTTCCTCCCCAACCTCCTCACTGTCCGAATCTACTGCCAGCTTGCTTGCTTGCTTGCTTCCTTTCTTCCCTCCCTCTCCTTCCACCACATTTGAGCATACCATTGTTTAGTGCAAAATGTGGCCTAGTCAAGTGTTTTGCTTGGCTGAATCATATACAAATAAAATATGGTAGAACAAAGAAGATGTATCCAAATTGGCACTTAACAAAGTATGGTTAAAATAGGAACATGACGATAGGCAAATATTTTTTCAGTAAGGAGCAGAATTCAGCTATATTAAAGGGTCCTCTCACATACTGCATAACAGTACGATACGCTGGTTCAACAGCTGCGGACAGGAAGGCACCACAGAATGATCAATTCCGCACAACAAACCATTGGACGGCCTCTAACACCACTGGATGACATTGCCAGGTCTCGCTGTTTCAGTAGAGTAAGGAAGATACTTAGGGATCAGCGGTGGGTTTCACTTATTTTTTACCACTGGTTCGCCGTGCACACACTCACTTTACACACACACACGCCCCTTCTGCACATGCGCCCGGCCTTCTGTGCCTGCGCTTTGCTTGTGGACGTGCCTTCCGTGCATGTACCTGGCCTCAAAAACGTGGCTAAATAGGATGGCATAGAGCTGGGGCGGGGGCCCACTGGGCCCACCCACAATCTCCGCTACCGGTTCATCTGAACCGGTCCGAACCAGCTGAATACCACCTCTATTAGGGATGATACACACCCTGGCCACTGTCCCTTTTCACTTTTATCATCGGGTGGAAGACACTGGAGTATAGCCAGTCAGACAAACGGGTTTAAAAACAGCTTCTACCCATGGGCTGTCGGACTCCTAAACACAATTACAATCACTCCACGTACAGTACATATGGAAACGTATGACTATTTTTTTCCTCCCAATTATTTGTATAAGAATTATTTTCTATACTATTCATGTTGTCTTGTATATATTTTTTGTTATGGAGTACACCAGTAGAGGCTAAACCAATTTCGTTGTATACATGATGTACAATGACAATAAAGGCTAATAATAGTAATGATGATGATAATGATAATGATAATAATAATAATAATAATAATAATAATAATAATAATAATAATAATAATAATAGTAATTGGAGCCCTTGGAGCAATACCTAAAGGGCTACCTCGCTATTTGAAAATTCTAAATTTACCTGACTTGAAGATTCTGACTCTAGAAAAAACCACCCTACTTGGAACAACTTATATCCTCCGACGTTACCTTAACAGTTCCTAGGTCCTTGGTTAGGACTCGAGCTGTTAAGCTACCAACCAGCCCCAAAGGCTGTGAATCTCACCAAAGATTAATCATCATTCTCTGGACTATATCATTCATATAGTATAAAGCACCTGAAAAATCTTTACAACTTATTCAAAACCATTTTTTAAAATAGGTTTTGAATTGATTTTGAATAAGTTGCAAAGATTTTTCAGGTTCTTTGGATATAGTTAAATGGAGAGGTAGAATTGTGGATTTAGGACTATAAGTGATGCTGGATTATGTGCCAACCTGATTGATTGGTTGATCTAATAATATACAGTAGCTCTCACATCTTACCTTAATTAGGCTTTCCAATAACGTTTTACAAATCAATGTCTTGTCTTTCTTTTTTGAAATACTTTTGTCTTTCATAAGCACTCGATAGCGATTCAAGAAGTCATGGTAGGTCCACCTAAAGAAAAGGACGATAAATCCAGAAATCAGTGGGGAGCCATTAAATCAAACGTGAATGGTGCAGCCTTCTTTGATGTTGAGTGCTAAAAACCGACAGCAAAACTGTCATCATACATCCTAATGCAGGGGTGTCCAAACAGCTGGCTGGGGGATTCTGGGAGTTGAAGTCCACAAGTCTTAAAGTTCCCAAGTTTGGACACTCCTGTCCTAATGTATTAAATAATTTGGAAAATTGGTATAGTAATTAGGAGAATATTTGTAGATCAGAGTTGAAGTGAGGGGTCCTTGGTGCTCTCTGACCTTGGTTGTTTTCTTGCAGACGTTTCATTGCTCAAAAGGGCATCATTAGCGCTGATGATGTTACTTAGTTGGGTAATGAAAAGTCTTCAACAAAACAACCAAGCTCAGAGACCACCAAGGACCCCTCAAAAAATTGCTATAGCTGCCGATATTAAGTGCATACTTTTGGGTGGCTCATAATACTTAGAAAGACAATAGAAACACTCTTAACTGAGTAAAACAATAGTCTAGGGGGGAAAAAACACGAACTTAGGCACCACGTAAGACTTTCATAAGATACACATTTCTTTTCTTTTAACAAAAAGAACTCTTTTAATTGCATTGTTTAAAAACGTATAAAGGTAAAGGTTCCCCTCACACATATTTGCTAGTCGTTCCCGACCCTAAAGAGTGGTGCTCATCTCTGTTTCAAAGCCGAAGAGCCAGCACTGTCCGAAGACGTCTCCGTGGTCATGTGGCTGGCATGACTAAACGGCGAAAGCACACCGAACGCTGTTACCTTCCCACCAAAGGTGGTGCCTATTTTTTCTACTTGCATTTTTGACGTGCTTTCAAACTGCTAGTTTAGCAGAAGCTGAGACAAGTAACGGGGGCTCACTCCATTACACGGCGCTAGGGATTTGAACCGCCGAACGGCCGACCTTTCTGATTGACAAGCTCAACGTCTTAACCGCTGAGCCACCACGTCTCTAAAAACATATACTACAATGTCAATAATAAAACTGGCTTCTCATGGACAGCAAGATTTTGTTGTGTTGGTGTCTGTTCTGTTTTCTTTCCATTTTTGCCACTTCCTGAACTTGTCTTTCAAACACATTTCCTGACAATTCTCAAGATTCACAGTATTACAAACGTCCTCCGTCATCTGACCCTTTCCCTGACCTCAGGGGGCGCTGATGTCGGTTAGGCTTCTGTGAAGCACTAAGACAAGACAGCCACCGCCACTGTGGGAATGAAGGCCCCCCCTCCCACTGTTTTCTATCTGCCAATCAGTCCTTCTCAAGGGGATGTTGCAAGTGTTGTGTATCACGGAAGATTGCTTAGTGAATGTTCAAAGCAGAGGTAGTATTCAGCAGGTTCTGACCAGTTCTGGAGAATCCGTAGTGGAAGTTTTGAGTAGTTCGGAGAACCGGTAAATACCACCTCTGCCTGGCCCCGCCCCCATCTATTCTCTGCCTCCTGAGTCCCAGCTGATTGGAAGGGAATGGGGATTTTGCAGTATCCTTCCCCTGCCACGCCTACCAAGCCACACCCACAGAACCGGTAGTAAAAAAAATTGAATCCCACCACTGGTTCAAAGTTATAAGGAACTCCCAAAAGGTACTTAGGATCCAGTTTTTAAAATCTTACAATGGGCTCTCTCTCCCCCTCCTCACCAACCTTATGTGCTTGCATTTATGGCTGTTTGCAGCATCCCACAGTCACATGATCATAATTTATGGGGTGTTTTTTTTTATTTTAAATTTGCATTTACTTCGAGTTTCTAGGAAAAGAGCAATGGGTTCGTTTAATGGCTGTAGCATTCGTTTAACGACCGCCACAAAAAATGTCATACAATCAGATCAGTCACGTGATGACCCATTTAATGACTGATGTGACCTACGACGATAATTTCAGGCTCCATTACAGCCGTGTCGAGGGCTAGCTATAAACAGAAAGGAGGAAATGGAATTGCAGTTTATTCAGCCAGTAAATGAGAAGCGTAAACAAATAAGGCATAATAAGCACCAAACTAAATTCCACAACTGAATTACAGAATTCCTGTACAGATAGTCCTCAACTGACAACAGTTTTGTTTAGTGATTGTTCGAAGTTATAACAGCATTGAAAACAGTGACATTACGGTTTTTCACACTTACAATCATTGCAGCATCAGGTCATGTGATCAAAATTCAGATGCTTGGCAGCTGACTCATATTTATGACGGTGCCAGTGTCCTAGGTTCATGTGGTCCCCTTTTAGGTCGTAAAATGAGACAACATTCACTTAACAGCTGCCTCACTGAGCAACATAAAGGTTGTGGTCATAAATGCAGAAGAAAAAGCTTCCTATCAATCTTTTCGAGCAGTGCTTCTGCTACCAAAATGTGACCAGTTCCATGGTTCTTGGTAAACCTTTAGTTCCCGAATAAACATTTAAATTAAATCTTTGCATAAAAGAAACTAGGAGGCGGCGCCAAGCCTCAAGCAGACTGTGTCAAAGCTCTCATCCAAAGAGAGGGCAGGAACGATATTTTAATTCTTGGAGGGAGCATCTCCTGCCCTGGCGTTTAGATTTAGAACTTGCAGACTGGATTCTGAAATTGGCTCTTTGTCTGCCAAGTTTTATTTAACCCACTGCAAATTAAAGCCCCTGAGTGATGGACCCCTCAAAACGAACGGAGTTTGGGACTGCCAACTGATGCTTTAATTAAGAGCACGTAAAAGTAAGAGAGAGAAAAGAGAGAGAACTTGAAAGCCTGGAGGACTGCTAAAAATTGGAGGCGGCAATGTGTCTGGTTTATAGCAATAGTATCCAATTTGAAAAACTTTTAAGGCTTGTGGACTACAACTCCCAGAATTCCCCAGCTGGCATGCATCTTAAAGTTGCCTACTTGGAAGAACATTGGTGTCAGTGGGGGAGACATTTGCATAAACAGTCCAGGGGTCTTTGCTAAGACTTTGATAGGTTACCAGTTTAATCAAATAATTGGTTTATTTGGCAAGCTGCATATACAGTATTTAATGTTCTTTTCAATATAAATGTGGGTAGAATCTCCAAGGAGCAGCCCTGAAGTAGATCTTAGGTAATGTTGCTTGTAGGATAGATGTTATTAACACTGTTTGTGTGGTGTGTAAAAAGTATGTGAGTGGATATGCACATGACATTTTATTGGCCCTTTAAAAAGGTAAAGGTTCCCCTCGCGCATATGTGCTAGCTGTTCCCGACCCTAGGGTGCGGTGCTCATCTCCGTTTCAAAGCCGAAGAGCCAGTGCTGTCCGAAGGCGTCTCCGGGGTCATGTGGCTGGCATGACTATGCGGCGAAAGCGCACGGAACGCTGCTACCTTCCCACCAATGTTGTTTCCTATTTTTCTACTTGCACTTTTACATGCTTTCAAACTGCTAGGTTGGCAGAAGCTGGGACAAGTAACGGGAGCTCACTCCGTTATGCGGTGCTAGGGATTCGAACGGCTGAACTGCCGACCCTTCTGATCGACAAGCTCAGCGTCATAGCCACTAAGCCACCGCTCAGGGCTGTTTGTAGGATAGATGTTCTTAACAATGTTTGCGTGGTGTATAAAAAGTATGTGAGTGGAAATCACATGACGTTTCTTTGGCTTTTTACTAGGGTGTAATTTCTTTTTGTTGCTTATTCTGGGAGTTTAAGTCCGCAAAGAGTCGTCCTCCTCCTCCTCCTCCTCCTCCTCCTCCTCCTCCTCCTCCTCCTCCTCCTCCTCCTCCTCCTCCTCCTCTTCCTCCTCTTCCTCTTCTTCTTCTGCCATATCCATTATCAGACATTGGCGATTATGTTGGCAATTCTGTCCGCAAATCTTAAAAGTTGCCAATATTGGACACCACTGCTTTATAGTCTTATGCAAAGTTTAGGACCCATATTTTGGCCAAAGCCAAAAAGAATAATAATCTTTTTGGCTTTGGCAGACATGCTGCTCAGATGAGAAATCTCTTTCCTTTAAATGCCAAGAAGACCCCCCCCCCAAAAAAAACATATACCAACAAAAACATACGCTAATAAAATGGGAAAATGGGATCAATTCATTTTTCAGTTGAATCTGGCTACTATCACCATCTTTGCTTGGGAAAAGAACACATTTTACAGATAGTCCTCGACTTATGATTACACCTGGTCTGATGCGGACCAGAACTTCTGCTGCTCAGCAAGGCAGTCATTAAGTGAGTCACACCCAATTTTATGACTTATGATGCCATGGCTGTTCGGCCAATCACCACTGTGGTTAGAGAATCTGCTTCCTCCATTGACTTTGCTTGTTGGAAACCCGCTGGGAAGATCTTAAACGGTGATCATGTGATCCCAGGATGCTGCAACCTTCATAAATCCATGCTGGTTGCCAAGCGCTCAAATTTTGATCTTATGACTGCGAGGATGCTGCAACAGTCGTAAGTGCGAGGACCAGTCCTAAGTCACTTTTTTCAGTGCTGTTGTAGCTTTGAACAGGTTGGCTACTTTTAAGAATAAAAGTAACTTTTTTGACACACTCAAAAAAGGGACATTTTGCACCCAATGCTTAGTGGGCAGTTGACCAGTGGAACAGCTTGCCTCCGGAAATCATGGGCTCTCCATCACTGCAGGTTTTTAAGAAGAAACTAGACAGTCACTTATCTGAAATAGTATAGGTTCTCCTGCTTGAGCAGAGAGCTAGATTAGAAGACCCCTAAGGTCCCTTCCAGCTCATTCTATTCCTATTCGTACTCCTATTCCTACACCCACTCCCAATTCCATTTCATTCCATTCCATTCCATTCTATTCTTCCCCACATTCTGGTACCTTCAAAAATGGGGTGTAACTATAACCTGCAATTTGCTGAGGTTTCAGTAGTTAATTATATCCCAAATCGCATTTCCTTAGAGTATCTAATTAGTAATGCCTCATTTTTTGGATGTAGGGCAACTTTACGTAGGATAAGCACAAAAGAAGAGCTACAAATGAACAGATCAAGTAGCAATAGAAAGGGTAAACTGAGATAACTTGGAGAAATGTTTCATCATTGAAGAGTCTCACAATGTCCAGTCCAAAATTTTAAAACTTTCAGATCAATTATAAAAACAATACACAATATGTTATTGTGAAAGGTAAAGGGGCAGTTCCCTCCTACATTTATCTGGATTTATTAGTTATCCCAAATTAAACCAGTCATGCTTGTGTTAGGCATTCCCAAATTCCACAGGGCAAACTTAATCGACTTAAAACCATTTGCCATCAATATGGCTTAGACCCTCTTTATTAACAAAAAAGGCAGAAATAAGGTCACAGTAACCGGAGAAAGCAAAAAGAGAGGAAATAGATGTTGACCTCTCACACGGATATTGCTCCTTGTTGCTTGCCGAGATGCCATCAAAAGAAAGGCTGAATGGAAAAGACGGTTTCAGCCTAGATCAGCCTAAAACTTGGCAATTTTAAGATTTTTGGACTTCAACTCCCAGAATTCCTCAGTCATAACTGGTGTCATGATATGTTGGAAGAGTGGAGCCAGAGACACTCCCTAGAGCAGGGGTGTCAAGCCCAATTGCATCGCGGGCCATATGGTGACATATTGGGCCATACTGGGATGTTTTTTGCCTTTGCAGAGGGCATGGCCTGAGCCGCAAAGTTTGACAGGCCTGCCTTAGAGAACAGCTGGATAAGAGTCAGCAAAGTCTGTAGCTGCACACTGGATGGAGCAAGAAGCTTAAGAGGATCTCACCCTAAGTTCTCAGACTGTAAAGCTGATGGCGGGGGAACTGTATTTTCAGACTTGAAAGATTCTGTTAGTGTAGCTTTACAATAAAGTAGAATTAGTTTATCTGGCTGTGTTTCCTGTCTGGTCTGCCTAGTAAAGTTGACAATACCTTCCCTTCCCCTCTCCTCCCCTCCCCTCCTCTCCCTTCCCTTCCCCTCCTCTTCCTTTCCCCTTCTCTTCTCTTCCCTTCCCTGTCCTCTCCTCCCCTGTTCCCTCTCCCCTCCTGTCCCCTCCACTCTCCTCTCCTTTTCTCTTCCCTTCCTTCCTTTTCTCTGCCATTTTTATTCCCTTTGTTTGGTGCTATTTTGTTTTTAAATGTTTTCAACAATTTGTAAACCGTTCAGAGTTGTTGAGAGTCAGGCCAGTAGTGGGATTCAATTTTTTTTTTAACTTCTGGTTCTGTGGGCGTGGCTTGGTTGGCATGGCATGGCTTGGTGGGCGTGGCAGGGGAAGGATACTGTAAAATCCCCATTTCCTCCAATCAGCTGGGACTCGGGAGGCAGAGAATAGAGGGGGGCGTGGCCAGCCAGAGGTGGTATTTACCGATTCTCTGAACTACTCAAAATTTCCACTACTGGTTCTCCAGAACTGGTCAGAACCTGCTGAAAACCACCTCTGAGTCAGGCAGATTATTTTAGGCAGGTGATTCTATACACAACAATATGAAATCATAGCTGTGTGTCTTTAGGTGGTGTTGATACACATCACGTTCCTCCCAAGAACCCAGAATGTTCTTATTCTCCCGTGTTCATTTCTTACCAGGAAGTTACACTTTGTACCTCTGCATTTCCTTCATGCGGTTCTTTTGATGTTTTCACCCTGTCAGTTAATTGGCTGAATCTTTCCTAGAGCACAAATGTCATCACAATCCACTCCTTTGTATCATTATGACACGATTACATCTTTGTTCAACAAATGCATGTAACTCACTTTTGGACTCTGTACTGTTTTAACTAATAAAAACCTGCGTAAAATAAGTTATCTTTGCCTTACAGTCAGTTGTACATCTGATGTTTAAACTTTTTTCCCTCATAACACTGGTTTGGAATCAGCTTCCTGTTCCAATATTCATTAATTTGAGAACAGCTGCTTTAAACCTAAAGTGGATTTTTTGCTGTTTTCCCAGGGATGGCTACTTTTTCTCTCTCTTTTCATTTTAAGTTATCTTCTACTCTTGTGCAACGATCCAAACTGAAACTGGCCTTTTCAGTTTAAATCAAATAAGATGCAGTGATGTAATTATCTCAAGAGACAAGAAAATCACCAGGAAACCCTGAGGTAAAGATTCCTACAAAACTAATGTGAAACATTTTAAATTCCTCCATTATATCAGACTCCCAAAACCAAGAAGATCCACTGTGATTCTTCCCAGCTGATTTATTTACTGTTCCTCACCCATAGAAAGAGACAAACTAAAGCATTCTACCACTCCATATAGCAAATACTCTGGGAACTATTAGGGGAGAGCTGTCTCCCCCCTCATTCGCTCACGAGAACCATCTGACCTGAGTTGTCTCTTACTCCTCTGAAATGTACCCCCTCCCTCCTGGGAATCCAGACTACATTCCATCACAGTTATCACTGGAAAGCTTTAACACTGAACACGCACTACAGATCTTTAAAAAAAACAACCCTTAAGTCTGTATTTCTTTTTTAAGGCCATATCACATGCACATCAAAGGGCTACAATGAAAGGACAACATCCCCCGTGTGTCAGGCCTGTAGTTATGTTCCTTTTAGGATCTTTGGCCTGCCACACTTTTTAAATAAATTCTTATGCTGTTTCATTGGTATAGTAGTTGGGAGGGGGGAATAGAAAGGAGTAGGATTGTGGAATGTATTGTTATGGATTTTCTTAGAAGCTCAAGGTCGTCTTTTGTCTCCGCACCTCGACACCTGGCCGGAAGCAGAGGGGTGTAGATGCCAGCGTGGAAGATGAAGATTGGACCATGTGATGAATTATGGGGTGTGGGGATAGATGATGAACTTTCAACTGGGTGAACCCACAGGATGTACATTAGAGTTGAAATTTCATAGCATAATGCCAACATGTCTGTCTTATTAAATTGGAGCTTTAAGGATGACTTTGCCTTGGAAAATGATTTAATTCTGCATGATATTTGGAACGCTGACACAGTGACTGTTTTGCTGTTCTTTGTGTCCCCGTGAAGGGAAATGGAAAGTATTTTTCTAACATTTCAGTTTCAGTGAACGATAGCAAAACTTCAAAATGCTACTAGTTCAGATCAAGGTGCTATCTAGTCTGTTTCTATGAAGGCTAAACAAGAGGCCCTTCATTTGGTATTAATAATCATTTGGCTTTCTTTTTTTTTAATGTTCTGATGGTTTTACTGTATTTTGGATGCTTATATTTATTATCTCTTCATTTGTAAATGCTGGATGCTGAGATAAGTTTTGCAATATTCAATACTGAATATTATTTACAGTTAGTTCTCAACTTACAACAATCCATTTACTGACCATTCAAAGTTACGACGGCACTAAAAAAGTTCCGTTTCACACAGTTTCGACCTTTATAGCATCCCCTTGAACACATGATCAAAATTCAGATGTTTTGAAGGTACTGCTGCTGTGACCCAAGGTCATGGGATCACCTTTTGCGACCTTCTGACAAGCCAAATCAATGGGGAAGCCAGATTCACTTAAGAACGGTGTGACTAACTTAACAACTGCAATGATTCACTTAACAATGGTGACCAGAAAGGTCGTAAAAAGAGGCAAAATTTGCTTAACAAATTGGGCTCAATTGTGGTTGTAAGTCAAGGACTACCTATATATAGAAGAAGAGAGGTGCAATTGTAACATCAAGAACTGCATGAACAGGAAGGTGAGTGCCACAGGTGGGCACTACAGAGCCTGGGTGGGCATTATGGACAGGCACTACAGATGCGTGGGTGTGTGGTATGGAGTGCTGACAGGCACAGGAGCATGGGTGGGCAGGTGCTATGGAGTACAGGCAGGCATAGGAGCATGGGTAGGCCGATAGAGCATTGTCAAGTGTGATGTTGCAGAAGCAGAGTATATACTATGGAGCAGGGGTCACTAACCTTAGGGACCACTACATTCATAATTTTAAATTCTGTGGACCACTAATCTGAATTTTTAAAAAAAGATAAATAGCATTTGGTGCAATATAAAAAATGCAAATAATTTTTCTGCAAACCACCAAAATTGTCTCACGGACCACCAAGGTGTCTCCGTGGTCATGTGGCCGGCATGACTAAATGCTGAAGGTGCACGGAACACTGTTACCTTCCCACCAAAGTGGTCCCTATTTTTCTAATTGCATTTTTATGTGCTTTCGAACTGCTAGTTTGGCAGAAGTTGGGACAAGTCACGGGAGCTCACTCCATTACGCAGCACTAGGGATTCGAACTGCCGAACTGCAGACCTTTCTGATCGACAAGCTCAGCATCTTAGTCACTGAGCCACCATGTCCCTTTAGGGATTAAATAATAATTTCAGGAGCAGAAGAACAAACCAGTTGTCCCAAAAACATTTTTAAAAAAATTCTTGGAAGAAAAAGGAGAGAGTAGAGGACAAATTACATTTGTGACTCGGATAGTGTAGTGGCAGCCACGCCAAATCACAAGGACCCTGAAACATCCAGAGCATCTTTTCATGTCTGAGCGCACAAGCCGTCAATGTCTGCAGTAAAAAAAAATGGCACACTGTAGGTAGTGCTTCATTAAGGAATTCTGCTGACAGTCGGAAGTGATGGAAGGCCACAGGGCAGACTCCCTCTGAAGCAAATTGGCTCAGATCTTGCCTCTAAAACGACTGAAGATATCATTCTTACAAGCTGTCAAGTTTAAACTAGTAAATTCTCTCTATCATTTTGACAGATTACCATAAATATTATATAAAGGTCTTCCATTACTTTGAGAATGAAGGGTGAAATACGTTAAACAACTCCCCAAATTAATAGAGGAAGGAGGGAATTTCCTAGTAAGAGCTGCTAAACTTTACCCTGAAAAGTTTACTGTAGGAAAAAGATGATTACCGTATTTTTTGGAGTATAAGACGCACTGGAGTATAGGACGCACCAAGTTTTTGAAGAGGCAAATTTAAAAAAAAGATTTTGCACTCTGCAGACCTCCAAAAAATGTTCCGTAATTTTTTTCAATAGCCATAGCCTTTAGGAGGCTTGTAAAGTGCAAAATCTTTTTCTTTTTTTTAGCAAAAATGAGCAAAAACCGGTCCGTTCTTTGTGAAAGCAGGCCCATTTTTTGTCACAAAAAGGGCATGCATAGCATTTAGGAAGCTTATAGAGTGCTCCTGGGGGCTGGGGGGGGCATAATTGAGCAAAAATTGGCCTGTTTTTTTCTCATTTTTGCCCTCCCGAGCCCCCAGAGCATTCTGAAAACCTTCTAAAGGCTATGCGCGGCCATTTTGGTGAAGGGGCGGGGTTTCAAGAGGCAAAAAAATCCTGAATTCAGTGTGTAAGATGCACCCAAATTTTCAGCCTCTTTTTTTAGGCAAAAAGGTGTGTCTTATACTCCGAAAAATACGGTAATAGCTTTCCATTCTGCTAGTCCAGTGGAGCAGGAGGAATTTCTTATGAAATGCCTACAGATAGTCCTTGACTTACAAACCACAATGGAGCTTCAAATTTCTGTTGCTGAGAGACAGATAAGCAAATTTTGCCCCATTTTATTACCTTTCTTGCCACAGTTGTTAATTGAATCTTGCAGTTGAATCTGTCAGTGTGTATGAGAGTTCATGACTGGCAGAGACATGGTAACAAGCCAGCCAATGAATACGCATAGCAACTAAGTCAGCCAAGGAGGGCTGTTTGGAAACTGAAACAGTATTTGCTGGAGACAGCTAGGAGTCTGGGCGTGGCTTAGCTCTGCAGCTCTGAGTCTGTACTGAGCTCTAAACTGGTCTGCTGCTCGGAACTGAAACTGAAACTGTTCTCTCCTCTGCCTGTGCTTGCTTGTATTTGCTACCACGTTGGAAAACCTGCTTTTGGTATTGTATATTTACTTATGTATTATATTGTATATAAAAAGAAGTTAATGATTCCTGCTGAATCAGTTACCTCTGTGTGCTTTCTGGATCTGATTGCTGCAACAAACTCTGACAGAATCTGCAGTTGTTAAGTTAGGAACACAGCTGTTAAATATATTGGACTGGCTCGTTGACTTTGCTTGTCAGAAGATTGCAAAAGTTGATCACATGACACTGGAACATTGAATCTGGCATAACTACTGTAATTTTTGGAATACGAGACGTAACGGAGTATAAGACGCATCAATATTTTGAAGAGGTAAATTTTAAAAAAAGTGCACTCTGCAGGCCTCCCAAAGCCTCTGCATACCTCTTTTCTTTTGCAAAAAACAGGGCTTGCAGAGGGTTTGGGAGGCTTGTAGAGTGCTCCTGGGGGCAGCGGGGGGCAAAAACAAGCAAAAAACAGTCCGTTTTTCACTCGTTTTTGCCCTCCGCAGCCCCCAGGAGCACTTTGCAGGCTTCCCAAATCCTCTGGCCGTCCATTTTTGAGAAAAACGAGATGTGTGGGGGGCAGGGGGTCAGGAGGCCAAAAATGTTGTATTCAGTCTATAAGACGCACCCAGATTTTCACCCTCTTTGGGGGGGAAGGTGCATCTTATACTCCGAAAAATACGGTATTTGTCAGTGGCCACGTGTCAGAATTTTGATCATGTGACCATGGGGATGCTCCAACACTCATAAGTGTGAAAATTGGTCAAGAGTCGCTTTTTTTCAGGGCCTTTGTAACTTTGAACAGTCAGTACATGAACTGTTGTGTGTCAAAGCCGACCTGTAATAAGCTAACCTAAACTGTCTATATCCTGCTTGGTACAACGTTATCTAGAATTCCCTATTGCAGGTATCAAAGAAAGAAACCCTTCTCTACTCTGCCTCTCTGGAGATGGCTGGTGGACCATGCCTGGAGGACTTTCAACGCATACGAATCGGGCCTTTCAGTTTTTACAATTTCTGAGCCAAGGGTCGTATTTTAACTGAGGGGTACGCTGAAGGCCTCCTGCCAAAAACTAGCAACAAGAACAAAATTGTAAATTGGAATTAATGTACGTATTCTGAGTGTACATCAGTGTATGGTGCGTGACTCATAGTGGGTGACATGCTAGCACCTTGATGGCGAACCTAGGGCATGCGTGCCAGAGGTGGCACGCAGAGCCTTCTCTATGGGCACGCGCACCACCGCCGGCTGCTACTCATGCGTGCCGGCCAGCTGGTCTTCACAACCTGAAAACAGCCCCAATAAAGACTGTTTTCCAGGCTGTTTGGGGGCTTCTTAAGGCTGTTTTGGGGCCATTTTCCAGGCCCGAAAAATGCCCAAAAAGCAAGTATGTGCACACTGGTCAGCTGGTCTTCCAGTTTCCGGCACTGCAGCAAGCCCAATGCATGTGCGTTCCAGCTTGGGCACTTGGTGCCGAAAAGGTTGCCATCACGGAGTTAGCAAATCAGATGAGTTCGTAAAATCTAGGGACAGATGGAAACCAGCCTCCTTTGAAAAGGAGAGAGACAAACAGCCATTACATAAGGCAGGGGTGGGTAACTGTGGGTTCTTTACGACCTGTGGACTTCAATTCCCAGAATTCCTCAGCCAGCCCTGGCTCAGGAATTCTGGGAGTTGAAGTCCACAGGTCATACAGGGGCCATATTTGCCCACCTCTGACATAAGTCGTGAACAAAGGAGAGGCACAAAAGGCCTTGAATATTATTTTGATACGTAGCCTGCTTTAGCGATCCTAGCTTGCACTGAACAGCATCAATGCGACCACATTTCAGGCCATTCCTTACCAAACTCTTTCCATTATGACCAGGGTGTCATGTCCCATGGTCACATGACTGAAATTTGTGGCATTTTCTGCTGGTTTTCAGCAAAAAAACATTATTTGAGAGAGTGGATTAAGACTTATGACTGTGTGATTCCCTTAACAACTGCCCTTAAAAGAAATCACTGAACGATTGGATATGGCTAGGTGATGCCTCGAATTACGACTGAAATTCTCATCCCAGTTAAGGTTTTCAGTTGAGGAATACCTGTACCTTTTTCATCTTCATCTCAGGTATACTTTTGGATTGTGTAAAGTTGGACAAGCCCTCAAATTTACTTTTTGTAAATGAAAACAATGAGATGCAAACACACAGAAACACACAATCTCTCCATCATTGCTTTTCCCAAAGGAAGCAAAGCAAAATATTCAGATAATTTAAAATAGATTGAGACATTGATGTAGAACGTGTTTATATAGAGGAAGCTAAATTTGCTGACTGGTTAATCTATGCTTCAGATTCTCCCTGGTGTTTGACCTGTGGTCAGGGTATTATATCTATATCACAATACAGAGGTCAAGATTTATCTCTAAAATAGACCCCTCTGCTCCAAATGTGATTTTATATGCCAGCGAAGAAGGATGATATTTATTTTTGGAAAGAATCAATGCTATGAAAAAAATGATATCTTTAAAATTACACTGACCAGCACAACGGTTGCAAAGGAATTGTGTCATATAGCAGAAAATTCAGGCCGCATTCCTGAATGTACGCCAAATTCACCATAATATTGTATGTTGTTTTCTATGTTCAACAGGAACCGCATTTAAAGGGAGAAAAATGGCCTACAAACTGAGGACATACTACTAAACCCCAAAAAGTAAACTAACCACAGAATAGAATAGAATAGAATAGAATAGAATAGAATAGAATAGAATAGAATTACAGAGTTGGAAGGAACCTTGGAGGTCTTCTAGTCCAACCTTCTGCTTAGGCAGGAAACCCTACAGCACTACAAAATTGTTTAGGGTTCCATGCAAAATATTTTGAATGTTTCTCAATGCATATTTAAACCCTGTAGCTTTTCATGCAGGAGAAAGCAAGATTTCTTTTTTTGGGGGGGGGTGGGGATTGTCCAAGTTGAGCTTTACATAGAGAAGCAACTGGTTAAGGAGTTCTAAGGTTCTACCACAAAGTTCAAATTTCACAGAGAAAAGTTCAGATTTTTTTTTTATGCACTCTTAAATATTTCCCTGGTACACCTTTAGAGTAGGCTTTGCAATCTTGGCAACTTTATGACCTGTGGACTTCAACTCCCAGAATTCCACAGGCAGCCATGCTGGCTAGGGAATTCTGGGAGTCAAAGTCCACAAGTCGTAAAGTTGCCAAGGTTGAAGCCCCCTGCCCCAGAGTTGACTTTCTCAGTCTTTGTCTTCTGCATTGTTTTAAAGCAGTGTTTCTCAAACTTGGCGACTTTAAGTCCTGTGGACTTCAACTCCCAGAATTCCCCAGCCAGCTATGCTGGCTGGGGGATTCTGGGAGTTGAAGTCCACAGGACTTAAAGTCGCCAAGTTTGAGAAACACTGTTTTAAAGCATGGTTGTTATTGGGGGGGGGGGGAGCAGAAATATAGAATTGTTTTGTAGTGAAAGTCACCTGGATGGGTAGCCCGCTGCACTGATACGGATGGTCTCCAACACTCCACAAGCTCTTAGTTGTTGTACTGCTCTCTTTGGATCGAAGCTGTCAAGACACAATTGATGGCACTCATGAACATAGTTGTACAACACATTCTGATCCCAGTTCATTTATATGATCTATGAACTCAATTCTAAACTTAAGAATAACCTTCCTAAACTTTAAACACTTCAGTAAGCTTTGCACTGAACTCTCAACATGACTTTATTTATTTATCAATAATTTGATTACGTTTAGCAAGAGATAAAATACAAAAAAAGATGAAAATAGGAGGGAAAAGGGAAAGGTGTAGGGCAAAGGAGAAAAAAGAAAAAAAACATTTTCTGACACTTTTTAGAACAGTAGACTAAGATAGTAACATCCTCAACTTTTTACTTTTACATACTTATATATTCTAGCCATTTTTTAAATAACAAACTTATCTAATCAGAAAAATCTAAAATTTCATTTTTCCCCATTTCAAGCACAAAATCCAGAAGTGATTTCCAAGTAGAAGCAAAATTGGATGTGTTCAATTATTTTTTAATATAACTTTATTAAAAGAAACACAAAAGCAATTGTTCAGGAACATGTTTTACTGGGATCAAAGGGTATCAGATTTTTTTTTCAACTCAAACCATCGTAAACAGGGACTGGAAAATGTCACTACACGAGACAAGAAAATTGAAATGCTCCCTTCAGAATCTGTGAAGGGCGATCACGTGGAAGAGGACAAAGATTAACTCCTTATTGCCCTAAAGAACAGGACCGGATCAAATGAGATCAAGTCGGCTGAAGGAGGTTGATAATCAAACATTTTGACAATAAAATCAATTGCCTCGAAGGCTCCTTTTTTCTTTTCTTTTTCATAGAGCGCTTCAACCAATGTTCAAATTCATCCCATGTTGAGAATGTTCTCGGTTTCCAGGGATTAATTAAATTGTATTAGGTGGCCTCTGTGGTTCTTTCCAGTGCTATGATTTCATATCCTTTTTCTTGTGAATGGAGGCGAATATACGTGTCCCAGGAAAATGTGGCAGGAACCAATCTCAGTCGGTATATTGGTTTTAGTGACCAGATTTTTATTCTTCCAAGTTTTCCAACTTGTCGCTGGAGCCCATCCGCAGGGAACTTCGTTCTAGCCAAGAGCAGAGGTGGGCTTCAAAAATTTCAACAACAGGCTCTCTGCCAAGTTGCTGGGTGGGCGTGGCCATGGTGGGTTTTACATATTTGTTCTAACTACAGTAGTTTCCACCAAGGTCCTCTGTTCCGGCGGGAACAGAGGTTTAATCCTATTGGTCGAAGGGTCTGACAGCTCCCTATAAAAGGGCTGCTGTCAGACTCAACCTTCGCTGGATTGTTCTCACTTGTTGTACTTAATAAAGAGCTGTTGTTACCGTTAAGCCTGTGTGTGCCTATCCATTACCCAATCTAATACTGGTGACGAGGATGGGATTGGAAGGCAATTAGGCGAACCAAAAAAGAGCGTAGCAATCCAGCAAGTACATCCAGCCCGGAGCTCAGCGCGGCTTCGAGCAGCCATTTTTGAGCGGCAAACTCAAAACACCCCCAGAACACAAAATGGCCATGCATGTCACACCAACTCCGTATGACCCAGTCAGCGAGTACTGGGACTCATACATGGTACGATTTGACTGCTTCCTCGAGGCAAACTACCTCATGGGCCTTTCTGAAGGCCGCAAGAAGAACATGTTCCTCGGATACTGTGGCCAGGAAGTGTTCGAGATGGCGAAGACCTCTCTGAGCCGACACTGCTGCAATCAGTCGCCTGGTCCGTGCTCCAGCAGACGCTGAGGACCCACTATGCCCCCAAGCCATCCAAGCACGTTCGCCGGCATGAGTTTAATATCAAGAACCAGAAAGAGGGCGAGTCGATTAATGAGTAAGTTGCGGTGCTTCGCAAGGCCACCGGGTACTGAGAATTCCGAGACCTGGATGAGCTGATTCTGGACCACATAATTTGCGGCGTGCGGGACATTAACTTACAGAGGAGGTTACTCACTAAATCTAACCTCACTCTGCAGATCACCTTGGACAAAGCCAGGGCATCCGAATCAGCCATCAAATCTACTGAGACTCTGCAGCACCAAAGCACTGCACAAGACGCGCGAAAGAGTACACGTGTACATCGCAAGTCTGCAGAGCCCGAGAGCTCAGAGGGCAAGGAAGATGACAGCTGCCGCATGCGTATTAGCCACGCCCAACCACAGCACAAATTCAAACTGTGTCTCCTGCCTTGCGCTAGCTGCAGAGGGGACCATGCCAGATCAGCTTGCAGATCAGCTTGCAGTTTCAGTGACGCAACCTGCCAGCGCTGCGAGCGAAAGGGGCACATCACCAAGGTGTGCCGGAGCGAATTCCCTGCCACTACCTGGCAGCTTAGTAGTGCACCAACCCGCCAAACGAGGCCTAGCCAAGGGGCCTGGAAGCCACCACGGCACTCAGAGAGCGACGACAGAGTCACCCACCACACATCGATCAGACAAGTCCGCACCAGGTGGCCAAAAAAGCTGAAGGTCACAGTCCTCATCGAGGACTCTCCATGTGAGATGGAGATCGACACCGGGTCATCACTGACCATCATGCCATGGTCTACCCTAAAGCAGGCTATCCCTAGCCTAAAGAAGCAGCATCTTCGCACCTCTGACATCTGCCTACGAATTACCAGGGGAACCGGGTCCCCATCGTGGGCCAAGACACCTTCCAGGTGAAGTTCAAGCAGTTCAGTGGGAAACTCCCAGTGACAGTGGTCAGCAGCAACCTGCAGAGCCTCCTAGGTCTAGATTCGTTCCAAGCCCTGGGCCTAGAAGTGACCGGTATCAACGCCTTGAAAGATGACAGCGCTGAAGCCATCTTTAAGGAGTTTGAGGACGTCTTTGGCACCGGTCTGGATAAGTATGTGGGGACTCCAATTTCCTTTAGTTTGGACCCCAACATAGCCCCAGTAAGGCTAAAACCCAGGAGAGTATCTTTTGCTCTCCGCCCCAAAATTGACAGAGAGATTGACAAGCTCGTAGGCCAGGGAATCCTAGAGCCAGTCGATCACGCATGCTGGGAGACCCCTATAGTGACACCTGTCAAATCTGACAGGTCTGTCCGCATCTGCGCGGACTATAAGTGCACAATGAATAAAGCGCTACAACAAAGTGCCTACCCTGTACCCATTGTACAGCACCTCCTTCATTCATTAGGCCCCCGGCAAAGTATTCGCTAAATTGGACATGGCACAGGCATACCAACAATTGCCTGTAGATGGCACTACGGTGGAGGCCCAAACCATTGTCATGCACAGGGGTGCATTCAAATGTCACCGCCTGCAATTTGGCGTTGGCATCGCCCCTGGACTGTTCCAAAGTGTCATGGAACGGCTTTTGCAGGGGCTTCCAGGAGTCGTCCCCTATTTCGACAACATCTTGGTATCGACTGCAAATGCGGCACAACTTTTCAAACATGTACGAACAGTTTTGGCTCAAATTAGAGACAAAGGCCTCCGTCTCAAAAAAGAGAAATGCCAAATTAACGTGCCAAAGGTTGAATTCTTAGGGCACCTAATTGATGGCTCTGGGATTCACCCGACCACACAAAAAATTAAAGCAATTCAGGATACCCCCACACCTCGCAATCAAACCGAGCTGCAGGCGTTCCACGGGCTCCTTAATTTCTACAGCATCTTTCTTAAACAGAAAGCCACTGTTGCTGAGGCCCTATATCATCTCCTGGCTAAGAACGCGAAGTGGTCCTGGGGCAGAGCCGAGGCTGCCGCATTTGCCACGGTAAAACAACTCCTGTTGGTGGACTCCTTTCTGGTACAATACAGCCAGACCCTGCCGTTGGTGCTGACCTGCAACACTTCCCCGTTCGGCGTCGGCGCTGTCCTCAGCCACCGCATGTCCAACGGAACCGAGGCCCCTATTGCCTTTTACTCAAGAACCTTGTCTGCTGCAGAGTGGAACTATAGCCAGCTGGACCATGAGGCTTTGGCTGCAGTGGCCTGAGTAAAGAGGTTCCATGAGTATCTATATGGCCGTGACTTCAAACTGATTACGGACCACAAGCCGTTGTTGGGCTTACTGGCTGGGGACCGACCTACCCCAGTGTCATTATCACCTCGAATGACCAGATGGACCATCTTCCTAGCTGCCTACTCCTACTGTCTCATCCACCAACCAGGCTCCACTTTGGGGCACGATGACGCTCTAAGCTGCTGTCCACTGCCTGAACTTCTCGCTGACCCTACCCCTTGTTGGGGCTGATTTCAAAATGTATTTTGCCAAATGCGATGAGTTATCGGTTGTAAATGGCTGTTTAGTGAGGGGGGACTGGGTCGTTGTTCCACCCAAACTGCACATTGCAGTATTAGAAACTTTACACATAGGGCATCATGGAATTGTCAGGATGAAGTCTTTGGCTAGGAGTTACGTGTGGTGGCCTAACATGGACAGGGAGATCGAAGAATGGGTGGCTACCTGCACACTGTGCCAGGAGTCCAGACCAGCTCCCCCAGAGGCACCCGCTAAGGAATGAGAGCGACCTCGAGCAGCATGGTCTAGGGTGCACATTGACTTTGCTGGCCCAGTTCACGGCCAGACATTTCTCATAGTTGTGGACGCCTACTCGAAATGGTTAGAGGTAGTCCTGATGACCTCCACAACGGCAGAAGCAGTCTTCAAGGTGCTACAGAGACTTTTCTCCACGCACAGCCTGCCTGATGTCTTGGTTTCTGACAATGGGCCCCAGTTCACAGCCATGCAGTTTGAGACCTTCCTAGCAGCTCAGGGAATCAGGCATGCCCTGGTCGTGCCATTCCATCCGGCCTCCAATGGTCAGGCGGAGAGAATGTTGAGATCTGCAAAAGAGGCCCTCTCTAGGATGGGCCTGGGAGATTGGCACACACGGGTTGACCACTATTTGCTAATTCAGCACATCACACCCAATGCCACTACAGGGAGAAGCCTCTCTGAGCTTCTCATGGGTCGCCGGCTAAGGTCGCACTTAGACCGGCTACACCCCAATTATTCTGCCTCATCGCCCCCAGACTCCACAAGCAAGATTTGGACATTTAGCATAGGGGATTCGGTATGCGCCCACAACTATGCTGGGGGAACTCTGTGGATTCCTGCCAAAGTAATAGGCATCACCGGCCCTTGCTCTTACCTCCAAGGCATATTGACCAACTTCGTGGCCGCCTCTCCAACTCCACTCTTAGACAACCAGAGGTAACTCCTGCACAAGTTAGCCAAAGCCCTACCCAAACGGAGCAAACACTCACTCCTTCCACAGCCAGCTCAAGCCCGAGGGTACCGGGAAACTTATCTGGTTATGTTGCAGGTCCACAGTGAGCTCCGAGCGAACCGGCTCTAGAAGCTCCAGCCGCGGCCTGTGAAAGGTTCCAGGAACTTCCACCAAGCGGAGCTGCAGAGCAAACAGGTCCAACCGACCTGTCCAAGGAAACCCCTCATACTGAACTGCGCAGGTCCAGCAGAGCTACCCAAAAGCCCGTCTACCTGCGTGACTACATAACAAGTAGGATTGTTCCATCCAAGAGGGGAGGGGTGTTAGATACTTGTTCTAACTACAGTAGTTTCCACCAAGGTCCTCTGTTCCGGCGGGAACAGAGGTTTAATGCTATTGGTCAAAGAGTCTGACAGCTCCCTATAAAAGGGCTGCTGTCAGACTCAACCTTCACTGGATTGCTCTCACTTGTTGTACTTAATAAAGAGCTGTTGTTACCGTTGAGCCTGTGTGTGCCCATCCATTACCCAATCTAACAGTGGGCATGGCCTAGTCAGCCTCCTGCACCACAGGGGGGGGGGGGCGTTTTCATCTTCCCCAGACTATGGAGGCTTTCCTCAAGGCTCTGGGAGGATGAAAATGGCCTCACCCAGACTCCAGAAGCCCTCTGAAACTTCCAGAAGGCCCCTTTTCCGCCCTCTGCACTTATCTCGCATCCAAAACGGGCCGCGTGGAGACTCCTGGGAGGGGAGTGGTGGGAGGGGCTGGGGCAGCCAGGGGTGAGATTTGGAGGTTCTCTGAACCAGCCGTAACATTAGCTACAGGTTCTCCCGAACCTGGCCGAACCTGTAGCAGCCCACTCCTGGCCGAGAGGCTAGCAGAGTGTTAGCCAAACACCTTAATAGTCAGCCATCCCCAATCAACATCTAAAAAGCCACACACAACAAGCACCGCTTAAATACCATACATAGAATAGCCCAGAGAAGCACAGGCTCTGCTAGAGAGAAGTTCCCTGAGGATGGGCTCCAGCATGAATCCGAAAGCTGGGAAGGCGAAACCTCTGGTTCCAGATTACATCCTTTTCCCTGTGTTCTTAGAATGAAAAGTAGGGAGTAATACATCATCCAGGTGCAGAACATGTATTTAATTTCTTTAATCAAAGAAGATTTTATGGGACATTTAGGACACATTTTTCATTAGACAGCTTCCTATTGTTTCTTCTCTGTTGTGAAGTAAACTTGAGATATGTTCACTCAAATTATAGTTTAAACCTCAAGGAATGAGATTCTTTTTGGAGAGTCATTGAGGCCACGCTCCCGACAGATAAAACTCCACGTGGCTTCAATGACTCTCCAAAAAGAATGCAAATGACCAGCTGTCTGCAAGGAGTATAAATCCTTCCATTCTGCACCATCCAGTCAGAGCCAAAGAAGCTTCTTGGAAGAGAAATGAAATGTCTCCAAAGAAAAACAAGGAAGTCCAGTTGCCTCTTGAAAAAGGGAAAAGGGGGGCTTGGGACTTTTGTTTTATTCTATTGTGAGCTTCCAGCAAGAGTTAACCAATTCAAGTGTTTTCCCCAACACATGAAGGAAGGAGGGTGGGAACGGTAGTCAGTCTAACTCCCTTGCTTCCTTCACTCTCATCACTGACTGGCCTTCTGGAACTTGTAGCCCAACACAACTTTTTGTTAAGGTCTTGGTCTTGTATCACCATGTTAAGGTTAAGGTCTTGGTCTTGTATCACCATGAATATAACGCAACAAGGTAGATATGATACTTAACGAAGCATAGCACAATATGCTTTCATGGACAACTGCTTTATATTTGTTGTCTCTGTGGAAGATGACACTGGAATAAAAGTGGTCCATTCACTTGGCGGTAAAGGAGTGGATTTTACTCCGCTAGTCATTGCCAACGACTTTAAGGGATGGTGCTCATCTCATTTCAAAGCCAATGGACCAGCGCTGTCCGAAGACAGTTTCACAGTCATGTGGCTAGCATGATGTCACACAGCGCTGTTATACAGCACTTGGCTGTATATCCCTAGAAAAATAATAGCTGAGTTTGCACTGTTTTACCACGTTTGGTTACACGCTAAAAACGCCTTCGAGTTGATTTGCCACTGCCATTTTCCAGGGACTTATTTCCATTTCCGAGTTGAACCTATAGCTCAGGTGGTCTCAGACCCAAGTTTAGCAAGAACGGAACGTGGCTAACGATCAAATCCACCCATGTTTGGTTAGGTACTGCAATCTGCTGAATACACGACAACTATGTGGGTCAGCACAACGGAGTGAGTCATTATGCAACTAAGGTGAAACCAAACACAACAGCCACCTGGGGAATTCTGGGAGTTGACGTCCACACACCTTAAACTTGCTAAGGTTGACAAAAAAGTACTCTAAAGCACTTTTTGGGGCTTATAATTATAACACGGTTGACATAACATACTAAGCAGCAAATATTTCACAGAATCGCCGCTGTGAGATAAGCGGTTATTGTCTCAATTGTGTAGATAGATAAGTACGCTAAAGTTAAAACTGGCTAAGTCACAAGGTTCATGACTATCCCAGTTAAGGCGGTTGTGTAAAGACAGCTAAGGGTTCCTAATCAGAACACGTAGTCTGCAACTTACAACCACAAATTGAGCCCCAGATTTCTGTGGTTAAGTGATACAGTTGTTAAGTGAGTTTCATCCGATTTTACGACATTTCTCGGACCTTTCTTATCACACTTGTTAAGTGAATCGTTGCAGTTGTTAAATTACTAGCATCTTTGTTAAGTGAACCTGGCTTCCCCATTGACTTTGCTTGTCAGAAGGTCACCAAAGGTGATCACATGGCCCCGGGACACTGCAACCGTCATAAATATGAGTCAATTGCCAAGCATCTGAATTTTTTGCCATGGGGAGGCTGCAATGGTCATACATGTGAAAAACGGTCATAAGTCAGTTTTTGCAGTGCTGTTGTAATTCTGAACACTCACTAAACCAGGGGTGTCCAAACTTGGGAACTTTAAGACTTGTGGACTTCAACTCCCAGAATTCCCCAGCCAGCCAATTCTGGGAGTTGAAGTCCACAAGTCTTAAAGTTCCCAAGTTTGGATACCCCTGCACTAAACAAACTGCTATAAGTCAAGGACTAACTGTTTTCATGACACATATTTCACAATCTCTTTGCCCTTTGCCTTTCATCAAGTTACAGAATCTCCGGTCTCATCAGAAAGCAATGCTTACCGGAAAGGCAGCTTCTCATCATTGGGCTTGATACACCGAACATAATGGGGAGTGGTAGCATTCAGGGTCTCCATTAACAGGTGCAATGAATTGCGAAACTGAAAGAGGAAAAAAAAATAGTAACTCTGCAGGAAGCGGAGAAAGGTGACAAGGCTCGTTTTACAGCTAAACATGGATGAAATGGCCAAGCAACTCTGTAGAGTGTGACGGACAGCATATAAATTTAATAATACATAAATACATTTAACAAAGGGGGAATTAAGAATTTCGAGCAGAAATGCAGAATGACAGAGTTGGAAGGGGTTCTGGAGGTCTTCTAATCCACCCCTGCTCAAGCACAAGAGCCTATAA
Source organism: Natrix helvetica (assembly GCF_964273705.1). NCBI lineage: Eukaryota > Metazoa > Chordata > Lepidosauria > Squamata > Natricidae > Natrix > Natrix helvetica. The sequence continues at coordinate 11,024,160 of NC_138552.1, forward strand.
CCATGACGGCCAACCTATGTCACATAGTGGCACGCAGAGCCATGTCTCCGGGCATGTCAGCTGTCGCCCACTGCTCTTCCGGGTTTCGGCGTGCTGACCAGCTGGTCTTCATGTGCCTGGGAGTGCTGGAAACAGGAACAGCAGCTGCCCCGTGCGCATGCGCTCGCCGGGAAGACGATCTTCCAGTTTCTGGCACACACATGTGCATTGGCCAGTTGGTCTTCATGTGCGCATGCATGCCAGAAACCAGAAGACCAGGGGGCCGGTGCACATACACATGGAAACTGGATGATCATCTTCCTGGTGCATGAATGCGCACCAGGCGGCGGCTGCTCTATCGGTTTCTGGCACACACATGCGCAATGACCAGTTGGTCTATGCACCAGAAGACTAGGTGGCCAGTATGCATGCATGCGCCAGAAATCAAAAGTGCAGCCCCTGTTGCAGCGGTGCCGAAAAGGTTCACCAACACTGGCCTATACCATTCCAGACAAATAGTTGTCCAGTCTCTCCTTAAAAATCTCCAGTGATTGGAACAGGCTGGGGAATTCTGGGAGTTGAAGTCCACACATCATACATTTGCTAAGGTTGAGAAAGAGTTAGACGGAGACTACCAGCAAACCAATGAATGAACCCAGCGGCGGATTAAGGCTCACTGGTGTCCTAAGCACTGATAAATATTGGTGCCCCTCAGTGGTGGGTTTCAAATTTTTTTAGAACCTCTTCTGTACGTGTGGCCTGCTTTGTGGGAGTGGCCTGCCAGCCATGTGACAGGGTGGGAGTGGCTTGGCAGTCATGTGACTGGGTGGGCGTGGCCAACTTGTAAAATGTGGTGAAACTCACTTAACAACGCTCTTGCTTAGCAACCAAAATGTGGGCTCAGAAACTCTGGCATTTGAAGCACGCAAGTCTTAAAGCTGTCAAGTTACAAGACCCTCGCACCCCTAACCCTTTAGGAAAAGAAAACCCCAGGGGTGTTCAAACTTGACAGCTTTAAGACTTGTGGACTTCGACTCCCAGAATTCCTCCTCTCCCTCTTCATCTTGATGATGTGTGGAAGGAGCAGGGGGAGGGAGCTGGAATCGCTTCTAAACGGCACTGTAGATTTGTGGAACCTCTTCTATAGAAGAGGTTAGAACTGGCAGGAACCCACCCCTGGTGCCCCTCCTTTGTACAGACTGTACAAATCTGCATTGTTTTTTTTTTCTTTCTCAACTTTGTGGTGCCTCCTTTGGGCCTGGTCCTCTTAAGCATGTGCTTAGTCTGCTTAATGGTTAATACACGACTGAATGAACCAGTTAGCGAGACTTTCTGCTCTTCAACCTATCTGTCTTTTCATCTCCTGATTCCAGCCAGGAAGCAGGTTCTGTTTGGAAGGTACCATGACTACTTCTTGGCTCCTGCTAAAGATCTTTGCTTCCTAAACTCTCACTAAACTCAACATTCAATATAAACATTGTTCTACATTCTGATTCTGATGCTAGGAAACGAAGGAGGAATTGCAGTAAAGACAAAAACTTATGAACAGTTGCAGGAGTTGGGTATGGCCAGTCTAGAGAAAAGAAGGACTAGGGGTGAACTTGATAGCAGTATTCCACAAAGAAGAGGTGGCCAAATTATTTCCCAATGGACCAGAAGGCAGAATAAGAAGCAATGGATGAAAACTAAAACTAAGCAACCTGGAATGAAGGAGAAACTTAATAACAGTGAGGACAATTAACCATTAGAATGGCTTGCGTCCAGAATTTGTAGGGGCTTCATCACTGGAGGTTTTTAAAGAAAAGACTGGCCAGCTACCTATCTGAAATGGCTTAGGGTCTCCTGTTTGAGCAGGGGGTTAGACTAGAAGACCAGCTTCCGGGTCCATTCTGGTTTATTTTGGGGGGGAAAGCAATGTACTTCCTCTATCCCAGGGTCCTAGGGAAAACACTGAAAAAATCTTCAACTTAGAATGAGTCTTTGTATGATCTTGCATGATAATGGGATGTGTGCCCTTTGAAATTCTCCCAAAAGTGGTAATTGGGAGAAAGATATAATATATTGATTTTAGTTTCCCCCCCCTTCATATGGGGCAATCTTGAATGCACTCTATAGCCTCTATAGCCCTGGCAATTATTCACTGATAACATTATAACTTGGATGGGTCAGAAGCAGAGGTGGGCTGCTGGGGGTTTGGGAGAACCTCTAGCTAAGATTCTGTGCAGGCTGAAGAACCCTCAAATCCCACTCCTGGCTGGCCCCGCCCACCCCCACCCCTACCAGGAGTTCCCACGCGGTCCGTTTTGGGTGCAGGTAAGTGCAGGGCGTGCACGGAGGCTCAGGGAGGGTGATAAACGGGCCTACCGGAAGTTCAGGAAGGCCAGAAACGGGCGCCTACAGAGCTTGGGGAGGCCTTTTTTTGCCCTCCCGGAGGCTCAAAGAAATCCTCCGGAGCCCAGGGAGGGCAAAAACGCCCCTTCCGCTGTGGTGCAGGAGACTGACAAATCCACACCCACCATGGCCACACCCACCCAGCAACCGGGAGATTACCCCTTGCTAACATTTTTGAAGTCCACCCCTGGCCAGAAGTAAGAAAAACACAGAAGCTGACTTTAAAAAAGGCAGCTTTGTACCTGGTGCCCCACTGTTTTCTTGTGTTCTTTATTGGCTGCTTTTACAGTTGGACGAGCCGAGCGGATATTGATTTTGGAAGAAGTTTTCTTTCCAGGAGGAGCAGCTGGAGCAGGGTTTTTTTCGTCGTGGAACAACTCCACAATCACTGGGTACTAGAAAGAAGAAATAAAAAAAAGCTGTTATCTTTCTTCAGCTGTCAAGCAACAAAACATAATTTTCTTAGCAAAGAAACATGCTCTCCTCAATGGATGGTGAAACCCACACCAAATATCAGCAGTATCGGTGTCAATGAAACCAAACCGCCGTTGTATATTCCAAAACTAAACAAAGTAGTGGTGGCATTCAAATAATTTGGCAACCCGTTCTCTGCCCTAATGATTTCCAGTTCTGCTCAGAAAGTTAACAAACGTTTCTCCCGAAGTGTTGCGACCTGGCTGAATCCCACCACTGTAACAAAGCCCCATTGCATTGCTTGCTATTGTTGGTTTTATCATTTTTAATCCCTTGATTAAAATCTGGTGCTGGAGAAGACTCCTGCGAGTCCCTTGCAAGGTGATCAAACTGGGAAGAGGAGATCAACCCTGACAGTTCTTTGTAAGGGCAGATCCTGAAGTTGAAACTCAAATCCTTTGGCCACCTAATGAGAAGGAAGGACTCCCTGGAGAAGAGCCTCATGCTGGGAAAGATTGAGGGCAAAAGAAGAATGGGACGACAGAGAAGGAGGTGGCTGGATGGAGTCTCTGAAGCAGTAGGTGTGAGCTTAAATGGACTCTGGGGGAAGGGAGAGGACAGGAAGGCCTGGAGGAACGTTGTCCATGGGGTCGCAATGGTTTGGACACGACTCAGTAACTAACAACAACAACAATCCCTTCACAATAGGTCTGGGGGGAAGGTTGAAATTTGAAAATCACTTTGCTGGAGTAGGACTATACCCATCTAACAACATTCTGACGGTGATCTCTACATCTATCAAGAAACTCACAGGTAGAGCCCTCTTTCCAATGCTGCTCCCGTCTACTCAGTAGGTAAGGATGGGCAAGTCATAGAAAATGGAATCATAGGGCTGGAAAGGACCTTGGAGATCTTGTGATCCAACCCGCTGCTCAGGATAGGACACCTAATATTATCCTGGTCAAATGACTGTCTATTTTGGAAAATCTCCAGTGATGGAGGACTCACAACTCCAGGAGGCAAGCCATTTTACTGATCAATTGTTCTCACTGTCAGAAAATTTCTCCTTACTTCTAGGGTGGATTTCTTCAATAAGCTTCCACCCATTGTCCTGCCTTCTGGTGCTTTGGAGAATAAGTCAGTCCCCTCTTCTCTGTGACAGGAGTGAAATTCATTTTTTTTTTACTATGGGTTCTGTGGGCGTGACTTGGTGGGTGTGGCAGGGGAAGGATACTGCAAAATCTCCATTCTCTCCCCTCTCCAAGGAAAGAATACTGCAAAATTTCCATTCTCTCCCCACTCCAGGGAAAGGATACTGCAAAATCTCTGTTCCCACCCCACTCCAGGGAAAGGATATTGCAAAATCTCCATTCCCTCCCCACTCCCGGGAAAGGATACTGCAAAATCTCTGTTCCCACCCCACTCCAGGGAAAGAATACTGCAAAATCTCCATTCTCTCGCCACTCCAGGGAAAGGATACTGCAAAATCTCTGTTCCCACCCCACTCCAGGGAAAGGATATTGCAAAATCTCCATTCCCTCCCCACTCCCGGGAAAGGATACTGCAAAATCTCTGTTCCCACCCCACTCCAGGGAAAGAATACTGCAAAATCTCCATTCTCTCGCCACTCCAGGGAAAGGATACTGCAAAATCTCTGTTCCCACCCCACTCCAGGGAAAGAATACTGCAAAATCTCCATTCCCTCCCCACTCCCGGGAAAGGATACTGCAAAATCTCTGTTCCCACCCCACTCCAGGGAAAGAATACTGCAAAATCTCCATTCTCTCGCCACTCCCGGAAAAGAATACTGCAAAATCTCTGTTCCCACCCCACTCCAGGGAAAGAATACTGCAAAATCTCCATTCTCTCGCCACTCCAGGGAAACGATACTGCAAAATCTCTGTTCCCACCCCACTCCAGGGAAAGAATACTGCAAAGTCTCCATTCTCTCGCCACTCCCGGGAAAGAATACTGCAAAATCTCTGTTCCCACCCCACTCCAGGGAAAGAATACTGCAAAATCTCCATTCTCTCGCTACTCCAGGGAAAGGATACTGCAAAATCTCTGTTCCCACCCCATTCTGAGGCTAGCCAGAGGTGGTATTTGTTGGTTCTCCAAACTACTCCAAACTTCCACTTCCGGTTCTCCAGAACCTGTCAGAACCTGCTGAATTTCACCCCTGCCTTCAAGTATTGGAAAACAGCTATCATGTCCCCCCCCCCCACCAATTCTTCTCTTTGATAGGCTAAACATATACAGCTCCTTCAATTGTTCATCACATTATTTAGCCTTCAGATGGCTTATCATTCTTTCGGTCTTCTCGGAACACGTTCTATGGTGTCCGCGTCTTTTTTTGTGACTGAATGCAGCCTTCCACGTTTGGAAACTTTTAAGATCTTGTGGACTTCAACTCTCAAAATTCTACAGCTAGCGTGGTTGGCTAGGGAATTCTGGGAGTTGAAGTCCACAAGTCTTAAAGATTGAACACCCCTGGTGCAGTGCTGAGAATGAGTAAATTCTCAAAGTTCCTTCTTTGTTACTGAATCTCTCTGATCTTTCCCCTAATCTGAGGCTGCTTCCTTCTGATTTTCTTCCACCACCCCTATGCACAGAGCACAGGTTGTTGGATTCTCCTCCTGGCAGGATATAGTAGCTTTGATACTAGGCTTTGCCTATTCCTATAACAGTTCCCCTTTTTAAAAAAAAAACCTACGTAACATGTTTCACTAATTTTCGTTCAGGTCATATTTCTGCTTCCAAGATTGTTCAACCAAAAAGGTGCTTCAACCTCTAACCGGTCTGCCCCATTTAAGAAGATCAGTCCACAATGCTTGCTAGAATAACAAGAAGCAGCACATTCCCACAATTGTTTTCATTAAGACAAGACCGCAATTTGTCATTTACTGCGTCCTGAGATTGATGGGCTCAATTCTGTTTGCATGTTTGGCAAAAGCCTCTTGAGGAAACCATCTGTTTGGGCAGAGTGGTTTTCTGACTTGACACACAACTGTCTATCTGCTTCGTGCTTGCAAGTTTTATTTTAATATCGGCTGCCAAGGAAACCCCTTAGCCTAAATCTCCTGCCTCCAGCAAGCTTTCATTGTTTTAACACCTTCAGGAAAATTGTCACTTCATTCCTGAGAGAAATCCTCTATCCGCTATCCCCATAATTTATGGATTACGAAGATAAAAATTCCATGTATTTTTTTTCAGAATCCGTATTTTAGATATAGGGGTACACAGGAGAGGTTCAGAGTAACCGATCTATAGGTAATCTTACGACCACAATGGGGAGCAGAAATTCCATCATTAAGCAATGTGGTCATTGAATCAGTTGTGCCCACTTTTAGGACGTTTTTGCTGTGATCCTTAAGTGAATCACTGTGGTCTTTAAGTGAATCACCATGTCATTAAATGGATCTGGCTTCCCCCATCAATTTTGCTTTTCGGAAGTCCTCTATAAAGGTACTATTTGGGAATAATATGACCCTGGGACAATACCTCAGTGAAAAGTGCAAGGACTGATTGTAAGTCACTTTTTTCACCACCACTGTAACTTCGCACAGTCACTAAGCAAGTGGTTGTAAGTTGAGGACTACCTCTATTACTGGAATGATGCATGCAGCAAACAGTGGAAGTCCCAAAGATGCTTTTTCAGGAGGCAACTGGACTTTCTGGTTTTTTCTTTTGAGGACGTTTCGCTTCTCTTCTGTTTTGACCTTGGCTTCCCAAAAACACGAATTCTGGGAGTTGAAGTCCACAAGTCTTAAAGTTCCCAAGTTTGGACACCCCTGCTCTAACAGGTCTGCCCCATTTAAGAAGATCAGTCCACAATGCTTGCTACGTCACGATAAAATCCTTTTTATTTAGTTTAAAGGGAATTCCTCTCCAGCAAAGACCCGGCCAACAGTCTTTCATGAGATTTCACAACTACAGACCTTTATCTTGCTTGGAGAGCTGCCAGGCCGATATCTTCCAAAGGCCACTCTGTAGCAGACAATCCTTGGCAAGAAGTCAGGAACAGATCTTCACTCTAATGAATTGAACTCATTGCCTCCTGCAAACTCCCCTCCCCTTTCACTCTTCTTTACTCCCTACGGGAGGGGCCATTCACTGTCCACCTGTGACTTTACACCCGAGTCGAGCCTTGTTCCCTTCTCCTGGCAACTCTGTGCATGCACACACTGGGAACAGGCTCCAGCTGTTCTTCTGCCCTACTGATGTCCGACTCCGAAGGCAGCTGATAATTGTCCGATGGCCCTGGCTCAATCTCTGCCTCCGACGCAGAGCTCTCATCAGAGCCTTCCCCAGAGTCCAGGACTGGCCCATGTTCCCCCCCAACCTCCTCATTGTCTGAGTCTGCCACCAGTTCCACTGGCCGCTGGTGGGCCACAACATCATCCAAGAAGCTTCTTTAGCTCTGACAGGGATGGGATCCTGTCAGAGCTGAAGAAGCTTCTTGGATGAGAGCAAAATGTCTTCAAAGCAAAAAAGAAAGTCAGTCCAGCTGCCTCCTGAAAAAACACCTTTGGGAAAACTATGACCTGGATGACTGAGAATCACTACAGAACCAGTAGAAGTCTTACTCAAAATACAAGATGCTGATGCAAATGAGGATTAAGCAGCCCAACAGTTTGAGGGCTCAGTTCTCAGATCATTTATTTAGATCACTCCAAAAAGTTTCCATCTAACCCAACATCCCAGGAACTCTACGTCCGTTTTTAAAAAGCCCACAAATAAGTTACGGCAGACAAGCCTCAAACCCCGATTTTCCAATCCAGCACACAGCTAAAATATCTCTCTTGTGACTAATCAGCGTTCATAATCTTAAGTAGCGCCAGGCAGAGAAATCGTTCAACACTTTAGACACCAGTTCCTGGGGAGAATGGCAAGTGGCTCTGAAAAATTTATTCCCGAGGAGAAGAGAATTCCTCCGGTGGTCTCGTCCGTACGTCTTGCATCCCAAGATGGCTCCCGGGTGGCATGAATATTCTGATTTTCATTTTATAATCCCATCCGAGTATGAACCGTTTCCAACCCATTTCGCTTTCTCACGCTCAAGCTACCACTTCCTTTGATGGCCTAGTTCTTATCGTCCACAATTTTTAAACAAATGAAAAAAATCCAGTCAGGAGAGAAGCCTCCCCTACACTCAGACAGTCTGCAAAATATTTTTGTGTAACTCAAAATACACAAAGTACTTTTGTGTAACCCAAAATACACAAAATACTTTTGTGCAACCCAAAATACCGTATTTTTCAGAGTATAAGACGCACCTTTTTCCCTCAAAAAAGAGGCTGAAAATCTGGGAGCATCTTATACACTGAATACAGCCTTTTTGGCCTCCCAAAACTCCGGCCCCTTCACCAAAATGGCCATGCAGAGCCTTTAGGAGGCTTGCAGAGTGCTCCTGGAGGCTGAGGAGGGTAGAAATGAGCGAAAAATGGATCATTTTTTGCTCAATTTTGCCCGACCCCAGCCCCAAGAGCAATCTGCAAGCCTCCTAAAGGCTATGCATGGCCTTTCTTTTGACAAAAAACGGGCCCGTTTTCGTGAAAAAGGGCCGTTTTTGGGAGGTCTGCAGAGTGCAAAAAAAAATTTTTTTTTAATTTGTCTCTTCAATATCTTGGTGCATCTTATACTCCGGTGCGTCTTACACTCTGAAAAATACGGTACTTTTGTGTAACCCAAAGACCACCTTGCTCAAAATACCAAACGCCCATTTGCGTTCTTTGTCTGCCTCTTTTTATAGCCCGTTCTTTCTCTTTGCTCTCCTTTCCTGGTTCACTTGACTCTTTTTAACAATAGCCTAAAATTAGCCTGCCATTGAAACGGTGTTATCTCCTCCAGGCAGTCTGGTCTGTCCCCCATAAACCCTTTGAAAGAAGCCGCTCATGAACGCAGCCACCTCCTCCCCTTCAGAAGCTAATTTTCCCATCCCTCTTACAGGAATTTTTATTGGATGTCTCGTGGTAAAAGCAAACCCCAGGACAGTTTAAAAAAAAGAAAAAGTCCTGTCGAAACAGAGAGAAGCAAACACACTCCGCTGGAGAATATCCAATAAAAAATAAATTGGACTACCCGTTTTAAAAAATCTATTTTCAGCAGGGAAGTAGCCTGTGGCTCATTCTGGCATTCAGTCTTAATGCACGAGGAATTGCTAGGTTCTGCAGTTCTCTATCTAACATATTTGAATGCACACCGCAAAGGTATGTGGGCAGTCTTTGATTTATAATCATTCGTTTAGTGACCATTCAAAGTTACAACAGCACTGAAAAAAATGACTTATGACTAGTATTCACAAACTGTGAATTCACGTGATTCAGATTCAGGTGCTTGGCAACTGGCATGTACTTATTTACAGTTGAACGGTCCCAGGGTCATGTGATCAGCATTTGTAACCTTCTCAGCTGGCTTCCAAAAAGTAAAGTCAATTGGGGGAATCCAGATTCACTTAATGTTTGCATAATTCACTTAACTGCAGTGATTCTTTTAACAACCTTGGTCACTATCTTTAAAGCGCTCCATGGCATAGGACCTAGATATCTGCAGGATCGCATCCTACCACACACGTCCCTGCGACCTATTCGCTCACACAGGGAGGGACTCCTCCTGGTGCCGTCCGCTAGGCAGTGTCAGCGGGCGACACCTAGGAGTAGGTCCTTCTCTGTGATGGGCCCAACCCTCTGGAATGACCTCCCCCCCGACATTCGAACCACCACCGACCTCCGTTCCTTCCGTCAAAAGTTAAAGACTCACCTATTTCAATCAGCTGGCCTGGCACTTTCTTAGTTTTACCTCCCGGGGATTTATTTTAATTGGGTTTGGGTTTTTAATTGGGGATGTTTTTAGGGTTTTAGAATATATTTATTTCTTGTACAGCCTATCTCCTCCATCCAAATGCATTTAATTGTTTTATGATTGTATTTTTATCTGCATTGACTGTACACCGCCCCGAGTCCCTTTTTGGGAGAGGGGGCGGTCTAGAAATCCAAGAAATAATAATAATAACCAGTTGTAAGTTGAGGACTACTTGTATATATTTTCGTATATACTTGTGTATGTATATGTATATGCATGTGTGTGTATGTGTGTGTGTATATGTCACCGTGAAAGACCGAAATTGGTGAATGTCGACATTCACCGGTGAATGTTGGTGAATGTCGACATTCACCGGTGAATGTCGACACATACCAATTTCGGTCTTTCACGGTGACATATATATAACGAGTCAGCGTAACGCTTTACTTTTGCTTTTCAATTCGCGGTCCTGGAAACTACTCGTTCTAACCGCACAGGATCGCAGGTTTTTAAAAAAAAGAAGTCCGCGAATAGAAGACGCTTAAAAGGAAGCGAGGAGCCGAGGTGTCGAGAGGATAAGGGTATTAGGGTAAGGGTGTCGAGAGGATAAGGGTATTTAGCAAATATTTCGGACATACACCAAGCGACTATGTGAATGTCGACATTCACCAGATTTCGGACTTTCACAGTAACATATACATACATACATATATACAGTATATACACACACATATATATTTGTGTTGCATTTTTGCTGATAAATAAATGAAGGGAGACTAGTATAGATCTATTTCAAACTATTTAGCTCTCATCAGCTAGCCGTGCCCTTAACTGGGATTTGAACCTGGGGCTAACCCTAACCCTAACCCTAACCCTCCCTTATCATATATATATATATATATATATATATATATATATATATATATATATATATATATATATATACATACATACATACATACATACATACATACATACATACATACATACATACATACATAATATATATATAATATATATAATATATATATTATATATATTATATATATATATATATATATATATATATATATATATATATATATATATATATATATATATATTCATAATACTTGTACATATCATAAGAGTTAGATTGATGAAACGATATCAAATATTGAGTCAGACAGAAAACATCAGGAAAAAACTAACCATGTGCAAATGGGTCCCCTCAAGATTGTAAGGAGATCCAGAAGATTAAGTAACCTCCAGTGGTTTTCCTGAGACACACCTTCTTCCCTGCCCTGTGATCCCACTTGTAGCAATGGGTAAACTTGCTACAAACTAGATCTTAATACTGACCGCTAACTTGGACTTCACACTACCAACCAAGATGTTCTTCTGTACAAATTAACCTGAACGGAGCCATCAAAAATGAAAGGAGAAGGAACTTCAGCCATAAATAACATAGAATGCCAGAATATGACAATCCAATCTATTTCCCCCCACAGGTAACGTTACCTTGCTGGCCTTCAAAATATTGATCTGTTCTTCATGGACTGTATCTCTGTTTTTTTCCAAAAAGCCCTCGCAATAATATTCCACCTAGAAAAGATTACAGGACCAGAGTTTGGGTAGGAAAAGGAGAAGAAAAAATAAAATTGTGAGTACAAATCCTATCAAACAAATTAAGATATACTTAAATAAGATGGGCAATTATGTCCCTATATTTTTCTTTTCAAAATGCTCTTTTTTAAAATGGGGCAGCCTAAATCGAGAATATTTCGCAGAATGCTAAAATATCTGGATCTCAATTTCTACATTCAATTCAAACTGAATTGTGTGCATGCTCAGAGGCACAAAAGACTGGTTTAGCCTATTCATTGTGTTCAGCAATTATCAAAATTGCTTATTAATAGCAATAGCACTTAGACTTATATACAGGCAGCAGAAGTAGCCAGAGGTGGGCTTTACATAAGTTAACAGCCGGTTTGCCTAGTGAACCGAAAAGGTGAGCGTGCGCGTGACTTCGAAAACACAAGAGATTTCATTCTTCCCGGGCAGCCACGGTGAGTAGAACGGGCTAGGCGTGAAAATCATTTGGACTGCGAGAGCGGGGTGAGTGAGCGAGAGTGAGACATAGCGACGGGATAGCGTAGGGGTGGGGGTGGGGCCAGACGGTCCAAGCCGACAGCAGCCCACCTCTGGGCTTAGGCCCAGGGTACCTGCGAGACCACCTACTGCCACCAGTAGCCTCCCACCGTCCAGTACGATCCCACAGAGTTGGCCTCCTCAGGGTGCCATCGGCCAAGCAGTGTCAGCTGGTGACCCCCAGGGGGAGAGCCTTCTCTGTGGGAGCGCCTTCCCTCTGGAATGAGCTGCCCCCGGAGCTTCGTATAATCCCTGACCTCCGGTCCTTCCGACGTGCCCTAAAAAGTTGGCTTTTCCAGCAAAGCCGGCCTGGCCTGTTAATTTTAACTTATTTTTAAATGTATTGTCTTATAAATTCGGTTTGTTTTTTTTGGATATGTATTTAATTTCTTTTTAACTTTCGGGATGTGTGTTTTTTAATGTTGTACGCCGCCCTGAGTCCTTTGGGAGAAGGGCGGCATATAAATCCAATAAAAACAACAAAACAAACAAGTAGCCTGCAGTACTGCACTCTAACAACTGCGCCACCGTGGTTCAGTAATAAAATTAATAACAATGGCTTTTAACCTGAACAATGTTAATATGCCTGGAGGATGGATAGAAACATTGTTTTGTCACTGGGGGAAAAAAAAATCTCTGGCCATCTGCACCAAATGGTTGATGTTATGATTGAGGATGACTTCACTTCCATTGTAAGAGAGAATACCATGTAAGAGTTCCTGCCTAGAAACCTCACTAGAAACTCTTAGAAAACTTAGAAAAATTAGGGGTCGGTTGCTGACGGCATTACTGCCAGTTTGGTGTGCGCAAAAATGTTGTGCTTCGCTCGTGCGCACACCAGACGCATTCGGAAATAAAAAGGTCTGCGCATGTGCAAAACCATTAAAAAATGAAAAAGAAATACATTTTTGCAACAAAAATTGTTCGGCGCATGCGCATAAGTGAAAAACAAGATGGTGGCGCCGTAGGAGAACCAGTTCGGGGGCGTGGTAGGCCTGAGTCGTCGTCGGTTCCAGCGACCCAGGCCGCCAAGTTACTACCTGCTCAGCCGAACTGGTTGGAACCCACCTCTGGCTACAATCTTCAAGATTCACAAGAGAGTCAGGAGAAGTGAGAAACTGTGGCTGCTTAAAAGTACTAAGGCAGCTTCAGGTTAGGCTGGGGAATTCAGACCAAGCCTTCTTAGCTGGAGATCAACTTTTTCCTCCCCGCTGCTGTGAATTATACCCTAGTTCTGAGAAATGGAGCTGAATTGTATGTTTGGCGATTGCTATTAGCAACATAAATGTGCTCGATTGAATAACGCAAAATGCTTATGTACCAGTTTTTCTTCTTTCAAATCCAACACTGTGTCACCATGACTCTCACTACTAGTATGCAATTAAATGCAAAGAAGGGGTGGGGGTGTCTAAAACTCTTTTTCAATCTCACTCTAAATTCCAGTTTTCAATTCATTTGTTAAGTATCCTGAATTTTTTTTCCTGCCTTTCGATTTAAAAGGTGAAAGGAAAGTGAATAAATAGCAGGAGCCCCGGCGGCATAGTGGTTAGAAGGCAGTATTGCAGGCAAACTCTGCCCACAGCCCGGAGTTCGATCTTGACCAGCTCAAGGTTGACTGAGGCTTCTATTCTTCCGAGGTCAGTAAAATAAGGACCCAGATTGTTGGGGCCAATATGTAAATAATGTTTTTACATTATAAACCACCCAGATAATGCTATAAGCAGTATGGTATGCTGCTTTAACTGCTGCGGACACTACAGCGAGTGATCAATTCGGCACAAGAAACCATTGGTTGCCCTCTAACCTCACTGGATGACATTGCCAGGTCTCGCTGCTTTAGCAGAGTGAGGAAGATACTCAGAGATGATTCACCCCCTGGTCAGTGTCTCTTCGCACTTCTACCATCGGGCAGAAGACATCAAAGCATAGCCAGCCAAACAAATAGGTTTAAAAATAGTTTCTATCCTTGGGCTGTCAGACTCTTCAACACAACCACAATCACTCCACGCACATGCGGAAACGTATGACTAGTTTTTCTTTTTTTTCTTTTCTTTTTCTTCCCCTAATTACTTGCATTTTATTCTTTATACTATGTATGTTGTTTGTATTTGTTGTCATGGATTGCACCAGTGGGCTAAAACAAATTTCATTGTATTTATTTTGTACAATGACAATAAAGGATGGATGGAGATATATATGTGTGTGTGTGTGTGTGTGTGTGTGTGTGTTGTATTTGTGCTGATAAATAAATAAAGGGAGACTAGTATAGATCTATTTCAAGCTATTTAGCTCTCATCAGTTAGCCATACCCTTACTGGGCATACCAGGGGTTGTAACACAAATACATATACATATATGTATACACACACACTATATTGCCAAAAGTATTTGCTCACCTGCCTTTACTCGCAGATGGATTTACTGTACGTGACATCCCATTCCTAATCCATAGGGTTCAATATGACGTCGGTCCACCCTTTGCAGCTATAACAGCTTCAACTCTTCTGGGAAGGCTGTCCACAAGGTTCAGGAGTGTGTTGATGGGAATTTGTCACCATTCTTCCAGAAGCGCATTTGTGAGGTCACACACTGATGTTGGACGAGTTTACGTGGCCTACCACTTCGTGGCTGAGTTGCTGTCGTTCCCAAACACTTCCACATTCTTGTAAGACAGCTGACAGTGGACTGTGGAATATTTAGGAGCGAGGAAGTGTCACGACTGGATTTGTTACACAGGTGGCATCCTATCACAGTTCCACGCTGGAATTCACTGAGCTCCTGAGAGCGACCCCTTCTTTCACCAATGTTTGTAAAAACAACCTGCGTGCCTAGGGACTTGATTTTATACGCCTGTGGCCATGGAAGTGATCAGAACGCCTGATTCTGATTATTTGGATGGGGGAGCGAATACCTTTGGCAATATAGTGCATAGATATATATACATACAAACACACACACACACACATATACACATGCATACATACATACATACATACATACATACATACATACATACATACATACAAGTTTAAGTGCTATTGCTAGCCAGTACAGGCAACCAACCAACACAAAGAGCCCCCCAGATCAAAGGGAGATGTTAACTCAGTTAAGAAGAAAGGCTGGTCCTGCATCAAACCCGCTTACATTTCTCTGTTCCCATTACCTTATCTGCAAAGTGCACAATAATGAATGCCATGTTTGACATGCGAGGCTTCTGGAAATGTTGACTGTTCCCATGGCGATCGTAGAGTTTCTGAGCCCAGTTCTCGTCCGTCCCTTTAGGGACCTGTTTTAAAAGACAATTATTCAGAAATGCATGGGACGTACAGTTAAAAAAAAAAACACCACCTAATTCTGAATGTATTGTTCTCAAGGAGGGCTAGCATTTCACTACACAACAATTGCAACTACCTGAAACAGCTTCCTCTATCTGGAGCGGCTCTTATGTTTACTTATTGGGATAGTATTAGCTTATGTGACATTTACTCAAGAGCAAAATTACATGCATACAGTAATCCTCAAGCTACAATCACAGTTGGGACCAGAACTTCTGTTACTATATGACCATCTGCATCATCTTTTAATGACCCCATAATCCCTTGCGGGGTAGAATCTGGGCATCTGAATGGAGCAGAGTGTTTACTGGCCTGATGCCCTTCCTGTCGCCAATGCGGAGTTATATTCAGCAGATATAATCTCAACGTGCCCAGAGAGAGAAATATCTGCCTCTACCTAGGATCAAACTCCCACCCTTCTAATTGTGAGGTGAAAGCTCCACCTCTAGGCACCACTCTCTGTTACTACAGAAGGGGCTCCCGATTTTTATTGCCCAGATTATTAATGGCTTAAAAATAAACAAAACAAAGTTCTGGGATACACAAGACACAGGAGGTGTCGGAGCCTTGCCGGTGGGGGGAGAAGAGGCAACACTGAGAAACCTTAGATCACAAAAGTGAATTAGAAAAATAATGCAATTGCTAACACAGGGGTTTTTTTTCTGTTTGATGTAAAATAGATTGAAATTACTTGAATATATAAGGTTAAAATATGCTGTCAAAATATTGCTAAGTAGTAATTATATAATGTATTAATAAGTGAAAGTTATGAGAATTGGGGGGAGTGCCATTTCCTGCATAATGTAGCTGTCAAAATTTGTAATTTCACCCATTATCCCCTTTCCTAGAATTTTCTGTAAAAACAATAAAAAAAATTGTTTTAAAAAAATAAAATAAAAAATAAACAAAATGTTCTTAGCTCTTATGTACTTATTTATTGTTTATAACAGTTCTTTTCCTTGGTATTTGCATATTGTTTTTGTATAAGAAAACAGCAAATGAACATTTATGGAGAAATTCATTGATTTATTCAGGCTGAATCTTTTCTTCCACTCAACTAAGCAGGATCAGATTTCGTCGTGAATGACAGTAACTTTTCTAGGTTTAAAAGTGTAAACAACCCAAAGCTGAAATAAAGAGGAGTAGCAAAAACGCATTTCACAGTCACGCTGTTCTCCAAAGCACTTGAGGGTAGGACAAGAAGCAATGGATGGAAACTAATCAAGGAAAGAAGCAACCTAGAACTAAGGAGAAATTCCCTGAAGTTAGAACAATTAATCAGTGGAACAACTTGCCTCCAAAAGTTGTGAAGGCTCCAAAAACTGGAAGTTTTTAAGAAGATGTTGGATAACCAATTGCCTGAAGTGGTGTAGAGTTTCCTGCCTAAGCAGGGGGGTTGGACTAGAAGACCTCCAAGGTCCCTTCCAACTCTATTATTTATGTTTCTGTTCTGTAATGTAATGTCTTAGCTTTTAAGCTCACTACCTTCAAGGTAATAATCAAGGATATCTGCCTTTTAAATTTAATTAGCATTCTGCATCAAACGCATTAAAAGGATATTTTAAATACTTTTACTGTATCATGAGGACACAAGACTCCTGCTTCCCAAAACCTCTCAATAAATTGTAATGATGCATCAGTAAAAACTTTTTTTTTTGCAGAATTTGTTACACTGCCAGCCAACATATTTTTTTATTCTGAAATGGGAGATGTTTCCAGGGGAGGCTGCAGAATGCTTCTGATCAAAAGACATTGTTCAACCATTTTTTTTTCCTTCACAGGTTTTTCTCCAGATGGGGGAAAAACTGAGAGAACGAAACAGTTCACGGACCTTCATAAATTTCCACGAAGGAGATGCTGTAGAGCTAACCTTCAATAAAAAAACACTCTGGCTTCCGAATAAGAACAGGTGGGAGGCATGATAGCAGTCTTGCAATATTTGAAGGGGGTCTAACTATTTTCCAAAGCACCAGAAGGGAAGACAAGAAACAATGGATGGAAACTAACCAAAGGCAGAAGCAACCTAGAACTAAGGAGAAGTTTTCTAATAGTGAGAGCAATAAACCAATGGAACAGCATGCCTCCAACGGTTGTGGGTGCTCCATCTCTTTTTAAAAAGAGACTGGATACCTCTTTTCCTGAAATGGTACAGGATCTTCGGCTCGAGCGGGTGGTTGGACTAGAAGATCTCTGCCCCTTCCAATTCCATCATTCTATTTTCCATGTTCTGGGCATCTCTTATCAAATCACGTGCTCCCTTGTTCAGAGAAGTAAGATGGCTCTCAGGGGTGGGCTGTTGGCGGTTTGCAGAGGTTCGGGAGAATCTCTAGCTAAGATTCTGTGCAGTTCGGAGAATCCCCAGATCCCACTTCTGGCTG
Source organism: Natrix helvetica (assembly GCF_964273705.1). Taxonomy (NCBI): domain Eukaryota; kingdom Metazoa; phylum Chordata; class Lepidosauria; order Squamata; family Natricidae; genus Natrix; species Natrix helvetica. Next base: position 11,041,588 of record NC_138552.1, read on the forward strand.
GCCCCGCCCACCCCTCCCAGAAGTCCCCACGCAGCCCGTTTTAGATGCAGATAAATGCAGGGCGCGCACGGAGGCTTGGGGAGGGTGAAAAATGGGCCTACCAGAAGTTCGGGAAAGCTGGAAACGGGACCATTTCTGGCCTCCAGAGGGCCTCTGGAGCCAGGGGAAACCGTTTTCGCCCTCCTGGAGGCTCAAGGAAAGCCTCCGGAGCCCGGTGAGGGCAAAAACACACACACCCTGTCGTGGTGCAGGAGGCTGACTAGGCCATGCCCACCCAGAAACCGGCCAGAGAACCCCTTGTTAAAATTTTTGAAGCCCACCTCTGGATAGGAAGCTGGAGTCCCATTTAGCAACAATTAAGTTCTATGATATCAGTGGGTTTACTTGAAATTAGCAAAACCTGGATCCCATCAATCAACTGACTTTGAACTGACTCCGATTCTTTGGACATAGTCCACCCGTTCCCCAACTACTGACTTGTTTTCATCAAAAAACTTGGGAGATGATAGCACAAGAATTCTTGAAGATATCACTGTCGGGCCTGCAGTCATATTCCTTTTTAGGATCTTTGGCCTGTCACACTCTCTATTATTTCATTATGCTGTTTCATTAGTGTAGTAATTGGGAGGGGGAATAGAAAGGAGTAGAATTGTGGAATGTGTTGTTGTCATTCCTTTCTAGAAGCCCAAGGTCATCGTTTGTCTCCACACCCTCTGCACCTGACCGGAACCAGCTGGGTGGAGATGCCAGCGTGGCCGGAGAAGATTGGACCATGTGATGGATTTATGGGTGTGGGAAAAAGATGATGAACTTTAAACTGGGTGGAATCCCAGGAAGCTTTTCAGATTTGGGATTCCACAGTTTGTTGCCAACATGTCTGTCTTATTAAATTGGAACTTTAAGGATAGCTCTGCCTTGGACTCTGATTTAATCCTGCATGATATTTGGAACGCTGACAACCACCTTATTACAAGAAGATTAGGGCAATTTTCTTTACCTTACATTCTTCATCCAGCAAGTCCAGGATACCCAGCTTAGCTTCGATAAGGTCTATGCACGGCTGATTGTCATAAAAATCGATGAGAGTCCAGGGAATTTCCTCTTTCATGTATTCATCTTGTTCCAATTTAAAGACATGCTGTGGCAGAGAAAGAGAGTAAATATTAAAATATTGGGTTGAATTGTAGTCGTCGGTTGAGGGCTACCTGTATGCAATAAATTTTCCTGATTTTAGGGCGTTTCTACAAAAACGGAGGAAGTATAAGAAGCTATATCCAAAACAGCAGATTTCACCTTAAATCTTGCTGTTATTATGGTTGGTGTCACAGTGACAACAGCAACTGAGATCTGGGTTGACCCTTGATATGGAGTCATGCTCAAATTTTATATATTTTGTATTGCAATAAATGCAAAAAAGATTATAGTAGAACAAAAATTAAACACACGCATAAAAATTATACATAAGGATAGGACTGTTAACTTGAAATCGTAGACGAGTAATAACTGAATTGCTATAACATGAATCGCTTGTAAGGATCTGAAGATATAATGTATTAGGCTATTAAGAAAACACGCAGCAGCAAACAGAATTTTCGCAAGGATTGATGAATATCTTAAAATAAATATTTCATCCTATCTGTCAATCCGGTGTGATATGTGTTGCTATGAAGAATTGCTTTAGGGACTTTTTAATTACTACGCAAAGTCAATAGGAAGCAAAATGAGCAAAATAAAGCAGAAAATCAGGAGAGTTGTTTTTTTTTTAAAAAAAATAACATTGGAAATTATCGAAAAAGCCACAGGGGAGATCAAACTTAAAGAACTTTTGTAGAATGGAAACAGCTAAAAATCATGAAGATCTGTGAAACACAGTCTCCAAGTAAAGGGAACAGGGGTGGGCCCGGCGTCAACCACATGGACGCTTGCGGTGCACGCATGCGTCGTATCTGCCTGCGACGCCTCCGCAAGCCTCTGACGTCCCAGTGCTCGGCGGAGCATCGCCAGGCGCCGTACACACCAGGCGCGTGCGCAGAAGTGCCAAAGGCTGAAAGGACAGGTAAGGAGCTTGGGCAGGCGGGTGAGCCCCCCGGAGCACCGTACCGGAAACGGTACCCAGTGCTCCGGGCAGGCTCCGGTACGCCCGTACTGGGGCGTACCCCCTGCAACCCACCACTGAACGGGAATATAGTGCTAAGGATTGTGTTTTTAAAAAAGAGACTAGGACAATGATGGCGAACCTTTTTGGCACCGTGTTGAAAAGGGAGTGCGCTCCCTCGTCGGCGAAGCAACCTGGAAGAAGAGCTGCCCAGTGAACATGTGCTTGCCGGAAACTGGAACTTCCTGTTTCCAGCACACGCATGCGCACCAAGCAGCTCCTCTTCGTATTTCTGGCATGCATGCGTGCGTGACAATCAGGTAGCCGGCGTGCATGGATGCATGCGCATGTAGAAACCAGAAGACCAGTTCTTCCAGTTTACGGCACTGGCACGTGCGCGAAGGCTGGCTGGTCATCATGTGCATCTGCATGCCAGAAACCCAGAAGAGTAACGGGCGAGGCCATGTGTACTGGTTGACATGGCTCTGCCTGCCACTTCGGGCACGCGTGCCATAGGTTCGCCATCATGGGACTAGGTATTGGGGCCTAACTTTAAAAAATCTGCCGTACTTACACTGAAGGAAATTTAATTTCCTTTTTCTTGGTCTTCCAATAATGTTTGCTTATTTATTATAAAAGCTGAGGAACTCTCAAAGGTTATGTTGAAAGAAAATATCTAGCTCGCTCATAAAATTATTATATCGTTATGTAATGCAAATATAGTGTGGTTCCCAATCTGAAATATTATTTTAAAGGATTTCAGCTGAGACAATATGGGCCCTATTTGCAAATCGATGCATTTTCACAGTGGGAACTCACATAATTTCCATCTAGTAAACAGAGCTCATTAAACATTTATTTTCTTTTTAATAGCAGTTCTATGTAATGTAAATAGAGTTGGTTAATCCCTTTTAGAAGACAAACTTCACGAACATGTTAGTTATACCTATATCTTATTCATTTACTACATTCTTAAAACATTTTAGTCAAGGCACATTTTGTATATCTTTGTATTCTTTGGTTCCACCCCCGAAAGATACTAAAATAAATTTGACAATCCAAATTACCAAATTGAACTGCTGCTGTAATTTTTCATTGGCGTAATTGATGCAGAATTGTTCAAAGCTATTATATTCAAAGGTCTCAAACCTGCAAAACAAAAGAATATTCTTAGAAAAAGGATTCAAAGAATAGTTTCTGGAGAAAAAGAATCATTCATATTTACGGATTAATTCTTGTACTATTTTTATAAACCACCTTGGGAATCTGATTTGAGAGAGTTATTAAAATGAGGTCGATAATTAAAAATTACTTCCAGTTTAGAAATATCAACGAGAGCTTAGCTTACGTTTTCCCAATCCAGAATCCTACAGATGCATGAATAGCTATCACAGGATGCAATTTTGGATGTTTGGGGAGCATTATATTGGGGAAGAAACGTTTATGCTAACAGCCCCATCAGTTCTATCACTCACGGGGGTCCCCCCCCCCGGGGCCACCGCCCAGTACCGGGGCTGTGGCCCATTCAGAATTGGGCTAGGCAAGCAGTGGACGAGTGTGTGCATGCATTCAACTCTATTTGTTCAAGCGGCGTGTGTGCCCGCCACTTGCGCAAATGGAACTGCGCCCATGCTCACCCAGCACTTATATGGGACCATCTCCTCTCCCCCTGCCAGCGCCGATCCACAAAGCCAGTAGACTACCAAACTGCTGTCCTAGAGACCTATCCTATTTCCAAATTTCAATGGGTAGAACACCAACCTAGTCTCTGGGCATAGGAACTATAATTTTAAATTTCTCACAATGACACAGTAACAAGGAATGCGGGAAAATGTTTAAGTGCTTCCCAACCACCTAACATTTTTACCATATGAAATCCAAGTCTAGAATGAACTATTTGCAACAGATTCTTGAGGGAAGGAGGGGGAGGGGGAGGGAGGGAGGGAGGAGGAGAGAGCGGGGAAGAGAGCAAGGGAGAGGGAGAGGGAGGGAGGGTGGAAGAGAGAGAGGGTGGGAGGGAGGGAGAGGAGGGGGGGTAATTTGAAGGCATCTGTATTTTAATATTGAGACAAGTTTGAATAGTTTATTATTTTTGGTCTGATAAAATCCTGAGCAAGATCTATAGAGAAATAATACCACTGGATACCAAACAAACGTCGAAGAATGAAAAGGGGAAAAATGAGATTCTTTCTATTCAACTATGAAAGATTATCAGACGATGAAGGCATAAGTACCAGACTGCTTTCATTAGGCCCTATAGATAAAGGGCTTAAAATAGCTTTGCACTGTCATTTTAAGAAGATTCACATGTAACTCCAAATTCGTATTTAATACAGACACGTACTCCTCTGTTTTGAAGTGTAACAGCTTAACTGGAACCGATCAAGGAAAATAAAAAGTTTTAAGATAATACCATTACATTTTATGTTTTTTAAGCATGTTGCTGTAGTGGAAACGCAAATATCCTGTTTTGAAGTCGATTAACACAATGTTTTTCTCGAGATACAGTTTAATAGCCTCGCCTTGCATTCTTTTCAACTACGACTTTGATTTGGGCTTTGCTTTAATGGATTGGATTCCTATCTACTGTCGAATAAAGTAGGAATTCAATTGCTTCCTGCTACTGTATGAAATCTAATGCTGAAACATCCAGAGATTCTGACTTAGCACTTCCCAAAGTCACTCATCTGAATCACACGGTGCCCTTAAATTCAGATCTCAGCAAACAAAACGCAAGCTATCATCCCACCGAATGGCTCCAGCGAATGTTTGTATGTCATGCTGTTAGAGAAGGGAAAGGGGAGTTCTCTCCAAGAATACATCCTGCAGTGGTATTCTCTGTGCCCAGGAACAGGAATCCAATTGTGTCTGACCTTAGGGGATGAGAATGCATCAAAGATGCTTTAGCATCCTTACTATTAATAAGGTACTTATCTCCAAAATTATGTGGCCCAGTGATGGCTAAACTTTTTGTCTTTGTGTGCCAAAGTCGTGCACTTGCCCATTATGCAATGTGCCTCACCCCCCCTGCACATGCATGCATGACACCCCCTCCCGTGCCCTGTTTTGAGCCTATCAGGCCTTCCTGAAACCAAAAATGGGGCGTGAGGGGTGGTGCCGCACCCCTGCACCCATGTGTGCATGACCTCCCTGCCCCCCGCATGCATGTGTGGCCCGCCCGCACATGCGCCTCCCACATGCGTGACAGAGACCCAAAAATCAACTGGGTGGCAGGAGGCACGTACACATGTGTGGTGGAGGTGAGCTGTGTGATGGCTCGGGTGCCCACAGAGAGGGCTCCGCATGCCACCTGTGGCAAACATGCCATAGGTTTGCCATAATGGATGTAGCCTATCTTCTTCTCCTTTTAATAAATCTGATTAAGAGCAATCTGGAGGCAATTCACTTTATTGGCTAAGGGTGGCAGTAAGGGCCTTGATGCATCAGTCGCTTTGATCATAGTCGTCCCAAAGATGCTTTTTCAAGAGGCAAGTGGACTTTCTGGTTTTTCTTTTAAGACAATACAATACAATAGCAGAGTTGGAAGGGACCTTGGAGGTCTTCCAGTCCAACCCCCTGCCTAGGCAGGATACCCTATACCGTTTCAGACAAATGGCTATCCAACATCTTCTTAAAGACTTCCAGTGTTGGGGCATTCACAACTTCTGAAGGCAAGTTGGTCCACTGATTAATTGTTCTAACTGTCAGGAAGTTTCTCCTCAGTTCTAAGTTGCTTCTCTCCTTGATTAATTTCCACCCATTGCTTCTTGTTCTATCCTCAGGTGCCTTGGAGAATAGTTTGACTCCCTCTTCTTTGTGGCAACCCCTGAGATATTGGAACAATGCTATCATGTCTCCCCTAGTCCTTCTTTCTCTTAAGCTAACCATACCCAGTTCCTGCAACCGTTCTTCATATGTTTTAGTCTCCAGTCCCCTAATCATCTTTGTTGCTCTTCTCTGCACTCTTTCTAGAGTCTCCACATCTTTTTTACATCGTGGCGACCAAAACTGAATGCAGTATTCCAAGTGTGGCCTCACCAAGGCATTATAAAGCGGCATCAACACTTCACGTGATCTTGATTCTATCCCTCTGTTGATGCAGCCTAGAACTGTGTTGGCTTTTTTGGCAGCTGCTGCACACGGCTGGCTCCTATTTTCAGACGTTTCGCTTCTCATCCAAGAAGCTTCTTCAGCTCTGAGAATGGATTCAGAATGGATTCTGAGAAGAGCTGAAGAAGCTTCTTGGATGAGAAGCGAAACGTCTTCAAATAAAAACCAGAAAGTCCACTTGCCTCTTGAAAAAGCATCTTTCGGACCATCATGACCTGGATGACTGAGAATCTCCATAGACTTTTATCATAGACTTCCTCAAGAACCTTCCTGCTTCATCTATCAAGCAACAAGTGGAACCATTTAGCTCATCAGCAGGTCATAACAATTGTAAGAACTCCTGATAAAGAATCTTTATTTTCTTTCATCTTTAAGAACCGTGGTGGCACCGTGGTTAGAGTGCAGTAATGCAGGCTACTTCTGCTGACTGCCGGCTGCCTGGAATTTGGAAGTTCAAATCTCACCAGGCTCAAGGTTGACTCAGCCTTCCATCCTCCTGAGGTGGGTAAAATGAGGACCCAGAGAGTTGGGGGCAATAGGCTGACTCTGTAAACCGCTTAGAGAGGGCTGTAAAGCACAAAAACTATGGCTTTAATAATAGCAACGGCAATAGTGTTTTTGTAAGAAAATTAGAATATACAGAAAATTAGAATAACGTGCGGTGTTTCCAAGATCAAAATCTATATTTAAAACAACAACAAATGCTTTTGTGCCTCATTCTTGTTTCCAACTTATGTAAGAGACTATCCATCCCTCTTCTTCTAAAGTGGGCTGAGTTCTACCCATCTCTTTGCAATAGTTACACCTGCTCCTACCGTATTGATTTTCACTGCCTGCGAGAATTAGCGCACTCACATACTTCTGACGCTGGAGACAGGACAGACCCTTTTCCCTGCGCACAAGAGAGGGATAGAACAGTCCCTATGATCACAGCACAACTTATTACACTTCAGCATCTCAGGAGTCAGCCTGCTCCAGCTGTGCTTTTATCAAATTTGACAAAAAGCAACACACCCACAAACCGACTTTGATGCCAGCACGCGAGACTCCTCCCTACAACTTGCTCTACAATTTCCAAGTGTTGCTCTTATGCTCTAGCAAGTAAGAGGAAAGAGCCACACCACAAAACTTACTAAACTACACTGCCTAGAGAATACGCATGAAATAATAGAATAGAATAGAATAGAATAGAATGGAATGGAATGGAATGGAACGGAATAGGAATAGGGAAGAACAGAATAGGAATAGGAATAAGAATAGGAATAGGAATAGGAATGGAATGGAATAGGGATAGAATAGAATAGAATAGAATAGAATAGAATAGAATAGAATAGAATAGAATAGAATAGAATAGAATAGGAATAGGAATAGGAATAGGAATAGGAAAGAATAGAATAGGAATAGGATGGAATGGGATGGAATAGAATAGAATAGAATGGAATGGGAATAGAAATAGGAAAGAATAGAATAGAATAGAATAGAATAGAATAGAATAGAATAGAATAGAATAGAATAGAATAGAATAGGAATGGAATAGGATAGAATAGAATAGATTAGAATGGAATGGAATGGAATAGAATAGAATAGAATAGGAATAGGAATAGGAATAGGAATAGGAATAGGAATAGAATAGGCATAGGAATAGGATTAGAAAAGAATAGAATAGGAATAGGATGGAATGGAATAGAATAGAACAGAATAGAACAGAACAGAATAGAATAGGAATGGAATGGAATGGAATAGAAATAGGAATAGGAACAGAACATAATTCTTTATTGGCCAAGTGTGATTGGACACACAAGGAATTTGCCTTTGGTGCATACATGGGAATGCCAGATTAATCCAAGCAAACACAAGCAAAAGGGTGGAGAAACAGGATTCCGAAAAGCTTGTTGCTCACCCATAAATGTCCAGCACACCAATAAAAGAATGCTGCTTGACCGTCGTGTACAAGGCCTTGTTGATATGCTGCACAATCCAGTTGAACAGCTGGGCGTAGATATGCTTGGCTAGCGCATTCCTGGCGTTGACGGCTTGTTGGAGGGACATATTCTTGGTGTAGGTTTCTGAAGTGGTCACCAGCTTCCGATGGCAAAGCCAGTGTTCCATCTGGCTGAGCTCCACTCCCAGTAATCTGCAAAAATGATGCAGGTGTTCATCTTGGTTCTATAGGACATAAAGAAAGACATCTGATTCAGCAAAGCACACAGTGGAGGTTGACCTTGCCGGAGGGTAAAAAAAATAAAATCCATGCAACGTTCTAATTCACCAGTGGGTTGGGTGGAAACCTTTCGTGGTCTACTCGAGGCTGCCTTCTTGGGCTGCTGTTTCCAGCTTCCAGGAAACAGCCATGGTGGCGCAGTGGTTAAAATGTAGTATTGCAGGCTGATTCTGCTGCCTGCCGGCTGCCTGCAATTTGGTAGTTCAAATCTCAAGGTTGACTCAGCCTTCCACCCTTCTGAGGTCGGTAAGATGAGAACCCAGATTGTTGGGGGGCAAAGAGGCTGACTCTGTAAACTGCTCAGAGAGGGCTGTAAAGCACTGTGAAGCGGTATATAAGTCTAACTGCTATTGCTATTCCAATAAAGAAGAATATTTGTAGTTGAAGGTTGAAATGAGGGATCCTTGGTGCTCTCTGAGCGTGGTTGTTTTCTTGCAGACGTTTCATTACCCAACTACCCAATGGCACTGATGACATTACCTAGTCTGGGTATGAAACGTCTCCAAGAAAATAACCCAGCTCAGAGAGTTCTAAAGACTTCTCATTTCCAGCTTCGTTCGTTTGCAGTGACAAGGGCACCAACATCCACCGTATGAAACATTGGGCTCCTTTACAAGAACATTGCTAATACTATTGTGTTTCTACCAAAATAAGACAGGGTCTTATTTTCTTTCGACCCCCCCCCCAAAAAAATAAGCACTTGGCCTTATTTTTGAGGTGCAGGAGGCAGCAAGCGTGATCACCTCATGGTTGCTGCTGTGTTGCAATATTTTCAGGGGAGGGCTTATTTTCAGGGGAGGGTTTATTTTAGCGCACGTGCTCAAAAGCCTGATTGGGCTTATTATCCGGGGAAGTCTTATTTTGGGGGAAATAGGGTACAACTAGCCACAGACATATCCTAAGCTGCTAACTCACCCTATATATAAGCTACACAGGTTTTATTTCTTCTGGATCTCTGGCTAATTACTTTCTTTTATAGCATATGGCATAGAACGCATGGATATCAATAATAAAATAATGTAGAAGGAACACATCATACCATGATACACGAATGATGGAAAGATGTAGTCAATTTCGTAAGGTTTGAGGAATTCAAGAAATTATATACGATATAGGTTACATTTTAAAATACAGTGATTCCTAAGAATAGGTAAGTCTTCTATATATTAATATCAAGGCCATTTATCCAATTAAGCGCAATATCTGTTAGTTGGAGAAAGTTTTCTTCCTGTACAAATAGCAGCAACTAATGTGGTCTAGACAAGGAGCATCACGGACGGGGGGGAGGGGGAGGGGGAAGTGGGGGGAGATTCTTTGCCACATTTAAACAATGAATCTTGGCAGATGTCACACAAGATGCAGCTCCTATTCAGCGTCTTACAAAAACTACGGCTTTAATAAAGATTATTATCACTGGTGGGAGGCATTGAAACCCACTCATTTTTATGTCGGATTAGATCAGTGGTGGGTTTCAAATTTTTTTAGAACCTATTCTGTGGGTGTGGCCTATTTTGTGGGCGTGGCTTGGCAGTCATGTGACCGGGCGGGTATGGCCAACTTGACATCACTCATGCACACTCAGTCACATGACCACCACCACCCCAAGCCATGTGGCAACATTTTTGGGGACTCCTATGAAAGGGGGGGGGAAGAGAGGGGAAAACCTCCCCAAAATAGACAACTGGAGGATTGAGGGCCAAAATTAGGGAGATTGGAGAAGGCAGGACAGAGGGGAATCCAGTAGAAAGCTATCACACATTGGACTTGACACCGAATTGGGCTAGGATAGTGCAGACGGGCTGGGGGGGGGGGAGCGAGCAAGCGACAGGGCTGGGGCAGGCGTTCCAGAAGTCACTTCTGGGTCGAACCTCCTCTCACCAGAACCTCCTTTCACCATCCGGTTCTCCCGAGCCGGTGCGAACCGGCAGAAACCCACCACTGGGTTAGATATATATTTTTTCCAGAATCTGGACATTTGGTAGTCCAGTTTACATTCCCCTGCGACTTTACATCAAAGTTAGCATTATGAAGCTGCTGTGCAAGGATCAGTGGGAGGTTCCTGGATAATTACAATAGTGTCGAGGAGAACTGGATTCTGACCTTGATTGTTTTAACAGTATAAAAACCAAAAGCTCTTTCCCTTCACTTAGTCAAAATGAAGACACGGTCTCTCCCAATCCATTATTCTGTTTACAGGTATTCCTCAACATAATAGGATAGGATAGGATAGGATAGAAAGAAGGCACTTTGGAGGTCTTCTAGTCCAACCCCCTGCTTAGGCAGGAAACCTATGACCACAAAAACGTAGGACCACAATTGAAGCCCAAAAGTTTATGTTGTTAAGCGAGATATTTGCTAAGTGAGTTTTGCCCCATTTTACGACTCTTTTTGCCGCAATTGTTAAGCCAATCACTGCAGGTGTCAAGTTAGTTGCACGGTTGTTAAGCGGACCTGCCTTCTTCATCAATTTTGCTTGTCAGAAGGTCGCAAAAGGGGATCACATGACCCCGGGACATGGCAAAGGTCATAAATACGAACCAGGTGTCCAGGGTCTGAATTTTGATCACATGACCATGGGGATGCTGCGAAAGCCGTAACTATGAAAAAGGATCATGTCACATTTTCCAGTGCCGTTGTAACTTTGAACGGTAACTAATCGAACTGTTGTAAGTCGAGAAGTACCTGTATATCTGATCAAGCATCACAGACAGGCTTTTCTGGGGTTGAGGGTGAGTGATTGTCCTTGTGCCCGAGGCCAGATTAAAACTCAGTGCCCCAGTGACCCGAGGTCTTAACTGCTACATCAAATTGGGTCTCCAATTACTAGTTTAAAAAATAAATAAAAGGAACCGCTATTTCGCAAGTCTGCTGAATCTCCTAAGATCTCTGTATTCCTCATGAGATTTTCAGGAGCCAATGCAAGAAAGTTGATGGGATTTAGATTATTTTGTAAACTATTAACAAACACAGAGGGGGGGCGATGGGGAAGGTTAAAAATGGCACAACTGTGCACATGATTGAAAAAGCTGACGAACATTCTGTACTCAGGGGAATCCTGTTTTGTAATTTGAACTCCCGACAATCCCCATTTACTGCACTCAAATTGTGTCGGAATTACAACTGTAAGAAGTCTTCACTAGCACGTAATTGTTGTGCTGGCAACTCTCAAATGAAGGGAAGGAGCCCCAGGAGGCTGTATTGGGCGGGGAATGTAGACGGTAGAAAACTTTTTCTCTGCACCTCATATTTTGCTGTGCTTTGCTGATTAAATGAGTTAGCAGGTAGATCAGCTGTCCAGAATCATGGATGCCTTTCAATTAAGCATCATCATCATCATCATCATCATTAAGGACAGCAATACCTGAAAATAAGATTTCCTTATCGGCTCAGCATGTCCAAGGCTAAGAATTAAGAACAGGCCACAGCGTTATTTCTTAAGGAAGTGCAGCAACCTTGCAAGCCATGTTATAACATTTGAATTCGGTTCATTACAGTCATACAACCAGAACAAATAAAAACACTCAGTGAATGCCCAATAAAAAATCTAGAATAAAATAATAAATAACAGTTAAAATCGATGTTAAAATCCAGTCTGGCCTATATCAGTGATGGCTAACCTTTTTCCCATCATGTGCCAAAAGCAGGGGAAATGCAGGGGGGGTCGTGCGCAGGCGTGCCCACACCCATAATTCTATGTGCATGCATAGAGGGTGACCCCGCCCTCCCCCCCACTTTTGGCACATGATAGACCCATTTTTCACCCTCCCCAGGCTCCAGAGGCTTTCTAGAAGCCTAGGGAGGGCGAAAATGGCTTCCCCCGCCTTCCCGGAGGCCCTCCGGAGGGCGAAAAATAGTTCGGGGACAGATTTCCGGTTTGCCCATAGGGCTGTTTTTCGCCCTCCGGAGGTGAAAAAACAATGCACAAATCAGAAGTCCGTTCCTGAACTTCCAGTTTGCGCATTGGGTTGTTTTTTGCCCTCCGGAGGCTTCAGGGAGGCCGAAGTCAACTGACGGGGCAATGCCTTGTGTGCCTTAACAAATGGCTCTGTGTGCCACCTTGTGCCATAGGTTCACCATCACGGGCCTATACTAAAATAACAATCCATAAACTGTGAGGACCGTAGTCAATTTAATACTAAAATGCAAAGTTCAAAGTTTATGGATTGGGGCCAAACAACATATGGATTATTTTAGTATCGTTAGGCCATGTGTAATTGACAGACTGGATTTTAACACAGATTTTAGCTGTTATTTATTATTATATTCTAGAATTTTTAATTGGACATTCACGTGGTGTTTTTATTTGTTCTGGTCTCTATTCTATGACTGCAATAAACCGAAAATATTTGAATTAGGAAAAAAGAAAACACTCCAGCGAATGATCATGGAAACACATATAGATAGTGCTCATCTAACAACTATTCATTTACTGACTGTTCAAAACGACACTGAAAAAGTGACTTATCACTGGTTTTCACGCCTATGGCGATTTTCCGGAATATCCATGGTCAGGTTAAACAAAATTTGGATGTTTGGCAACTGACTCACATTTATGACGGTCTCAGTGTCCTGGGGTCCAGTGATCCCCTTTTGCGACCTTCTGACAAGCAAAGTCAATAGGGAAGCCAAATTCACTGAACAACCGTGTCACTAACTTAACAACTGTAGTGGTTTACTTAACAACCGTAGTAAGAATGTTCAAAAAATGGGGCAAGACTCATTTAACGACTGTCTTGCTCAGCAATGGAAATTTGGGGTCTCAACCATATTGATAAATTGAGGACTAAGATTAATTAGCAATTGTATCACATTTTACTGCATATAGTCAAGGCTATGGTTTTCCAAGTTGCAATGTATGGCTGTGAAGGTTGGACTAGGGGTGAAATCCTCCCAGTTCGGCCCAGTTCGGCCAAACCAGTAGGGACGAATGTCCTTGGTTCGGCGAACCAGTAATTTAAAAAAAGCTTCAGAGGATCGCGCCTCAGCTGTGAGCCGTGCGATCATCGGAAGCTTTCCCCCCGCTTTCTAAAGCATTTTTGCTTTAACAATGCTTTAAAAAGTGGGGGGGGGGGGGAAGCTTCCGACCATCATGTGGCTCATGTCAGAAACTCTTTTTTTTCATTTTTTAAAGCATTTTTTCCCTGCCTATTCATCCAAACCGGTAGGGAAAAATGCTTTAAAAAGTGAAAAAAAGTTGGCCATGCCCACCCAGTCACATGACCCCCAAAACCACACCCACAGAACCGGTGGAGGGAAAAATTAGATTTCACCACTGGGTTGAACCATAAGAAAGGCTGAGAGCCCTTTATGGAAAAAAATAAAGCGCACCTAGAAAAAACAGAAGACTCTACAACGGTCATACAGGACACGGGAGGGGCCGGAGCTCTGCCAGCGGGGGGTGATGGGGCAACATCAAGAAAGCTCAGATCACAAAAATGAATAAGAAAACCACACTGTTATAAACAGACCGAAAGTAATAATGAAATTATATCTAGACTATATATTATAATTGTATAAACTGATTGGAAAAATTTTTAGAACTAATATGCTGATTTTACACGACTTTGTATTAATGTTTTATACACAGATGTATTTTATGAGTTTGGAGGGAGGGGGCGTCTGCCATACTTGCAACTGCCAAAATTTGTACACCATTCCACCTACCTTTTTCCTTATAAATGTTTTAAAAAACCAATAAAATTTTCTGGAAAAAAAAAAAGAAAGAAAGGCTGAGCGTCAAAGAATTGAGTCCCTTGAACTCTGGTGCTGGAGAAGACTCCTGCGAGTCCCTTCGACTGCAAGGCAATCCAACCGGTCAGTCCTAGAGGAGATCAACCCTGACTGCTCTTTAGAAGGCCAGTTCCTGAAGATGAAACTCAAAGACTTTGGTTTGAGAAGGAAGGACTCACTGGAGAAGAGCCTCATGCTGGGAAAGATTGAGGGCAAGAGGAGAAGGGGATGACAGAGAATGAGGTGGCTGGATGGAGTCACCGAAGCAGTCGGCGGGAGCTTAAATGGACTCCAGAGGATGGTAGAGGACAGGAAGGCCTGGAGGAACGTTGTCCATGGGGTTGCAATGGGTCAGACATGGCTTCACAACTAACAACATTACATTTTATCTGGTTAGAATAGGGGTGGTTTGAGTGAAAGGATGAGCATTTTGCTCTGCAGGATTTATTGAAGCTTATAAAACTCTGGCCATTGATTCCTTCCTTCCATGCTCTGTCTGCATAATGAGAAATAAAGAAGTATCCCAGGCCTTAAAGGTCTCAAGGGAACTCCCTTGACACGGGATATAATTACGTCAAGACTTTGCATAACATTAGATGTGCGGTGTCACAAAAATTGCACTGCCCTCTTGAAAGAAGCCCTTGCAATTTAGGAGGTTCTAGTTGTCTTACACAATCAAAGCCCTGCTTCTTTTTGATGTGCGTTGCATTAATCAAAAGATTAAGAAAAAAGCCGATCTAAAGATGGTTCCACTTTGATGTACCGAGCACCGTATGTGCCCACAAAAAAAAACAAAAAAAAAACAACCCGTACCGTTATACTGCAGGATTCTCCATCTCGTTCAGAACGAAAATCCACATTTCCAAGGTGTAGGACGGCAGCGAGTATTTTAAAAATGGTCATCTGATAGGACTCCTTTACTCCTGAAAAACATGATTGATATCCAATTTTCAAGTGCCTGAATTTGCCAGCAATCCCAACAACCATGACATACGACAAGGGATGCTGGAAGATGGATTTTCAGCAAAACCTGGACCATCGTCAATTGCCCACCCCTGCACCACAAACCCCCCATTTTTAGGGGGATGGGACGTCTTCTTTTAAATTGGTGATAGTGAACCTCTACATTTTGGGCGACAGGCCAGCATTCACCAACAACTATAGGTAGTCCTCAACTTACAACTATTCGTACCATCTTTTATATTTGGGACTTCAGGCCTGCCACATTTTCTACTGTGGGAAAATGGGACGGGGGAATATATAGAGCAGTGATGGCGAACGTTTTTCTTACGGTGTGCCAAAAATTGCACATGCACGCGGATGTACCCACTCAATCACCCCGCCCCCCTGCACATGCGCACACAACCCCCCCTGCATATGCACGTGTGACCCCTCCTCAGACTCCAGAGGATTTCCTGAAGCCTGGGGAGGGCGAAAACGGCCTCCCCCAACCCCCCCCCCGAAGGCCCTCCAGAAGCCAGAAATGGATCGTTTCCAAACTTCTGGCAAATGCACTGCAATTGTTAAGTGAATCATGCGGTCGTTAAACAAACGCGGCTTCTCCCATTGACTTTGCTTGTGGGGAGTCAGCTGGGAAGATTGCAAATGATGATCATGTGACCGGAGACACTGCAACTGTCATAAATACATGCCAGTTGCCAAGCACTCAGGTTTTGATCATGTGACCATGAGAATGCTACAACGGTCATGTGAAAACCAGTCATAAGTCACTTTTTCAATGCCGTTATAACTAATCCCCCTCGCCAGGCTTCAGTAAGGGCTCCGGAGGCTGGGGAGGGCAAAAAATGGCCCCAACCGGCCAACCGGAAGTTTGGAAACGATCCATTTCCAGCTTCCGGAGGGCCTCCGGGGCAGGGGAGGACGTTTTCACCCTCCCCAGCCTCCAGAGGCTTTACTGAAGCTTGGGGAGGGCAAAAATGGCTTCCCCAGGCCCTCCGGAAGGGTGAAACATCAGCTGACCGGCACGCGCATGCACGCCGCAGCGGACAGTCGGCACACGTGCCATAGGTTCGCCATCACAGATATAGAGTGTGGTGATATATAGTCAAAATAACATTCTTTCTCATAGAGTCAAGGACGTCTTGCCCCGCAGCTGCGATGAGGTGACTGGGTGGCATCTCCAGTGTGGGATGATGTCTGATTGGACCACGGGATGGATATGTGGGTGTTGGGCAGGGGTTTGGACTTTCTTTTGGGTGGGAAAAACCTGGAAACGTTCAGATTCAGGTTTTCCCAAATGTGTCAATATGATATCTCTAATAAAATGGATCTATGAGGTAACTCAATCCTCAGAGTCTTTTTTTGTTGGGGGTCTTACTTGGAACCCTGACATTAACCTGAATCTCCTTTAAAGAACTCTACCAGCTCCCCCAAACTCTGGGGTGCTGTCCAGGGTGCTGAGCTCCAGCATCGACCCGAACCCGGGAGGCATAAAGACTGAGGGAAGATGGGGGGGGGGGGGGCAAAGACATATTCGTTTAGTAACTGTTCAAAGTTATAACAGCACCGAAAAAGTGACTTAGGACTGGTTTTCACATGACCGTTGTAGCATCCTCATGGCCACATGATCAAAACTTGAGTGCTTGGCAACTGGCATGTACCGTATTTTTCGGAGTATAAGACGCTGCTTTTTCCCTCACAAAAGAGGCTGAAAATCTGGGTGCGTCTTATACACTGAATACAGCATTTTTGGCCTCCTGAAACCCCTCCCACTCTGCAAAAATGGCCGTGCATAACCTTTAGGAGGCTTCCAGAGTGCTCTTGGGGGCTGGGGAGGGCAACAATGAGCGAAAAATAGGCTGTCTTTTGCCCCCCCAGCCCCCAGGAGCACTCTATAAGCCTCCTAAAGGCTATGCATGCCCTTTTTTTTTGACAAACAATGGTGCCGTTTTCACAAAAAACGGGCCGTTTTTGGGAGGTCTGCAGAGTGCAAAAACTTTTTTTTAAATTTGCCTCTTCAAAATCTTGGTGCATCTTATGCTCCAAAAAATATGGTATTTATGACAGTTGCAGTGTCTCGGGTCATGTGATCACCATTTGCACTCTTCCCAGCTGACTTTCCACAAGCAAAGTCAATGGGAGAAGCCGCATTTGTTTAAACGAGCGCATGATTCAACTGCAGTGCATTTGCTTAACTATGTCACACACACAAAAAGATCCTAGGTGCAACTCACTTAACAACGGTCTTGTTTAGCCACATAAATTTTGGGCTCCATTTTGTGGTTGTAAGTTGAAAACTACCTATATTGCCGAAAGCGTACCCTTTCCTTGCACGATTTTTGGAGGCTGCAGAGGTTGTGCAAGAATTGGGTATGCTCTTACACAGACTCTGGAAGTCACACAAGAGGGCTGGACACCTGTGCAGCCTCCACAGCCTCCAAAAATGAATGTTACTCGTATGTCGTTTTTGTAATTATGGATGGTAATGACAGCGTCGCCACACGATTGGGGCTGTGTTTTGTTTCGTTTTAAAGATAAATGAAAATGCAAAGAATTGTTTATCTTTTGCTTGGGGTCTGTGTGCGAGACACACCAGCAGAGTCAAGATAGTCATTTTGATATTTGATAGGCCAACTCCAAAAAAGTCACCATCACTGCTTTAAGTTCTTCTGTTTCCATTTTAGCCCCTGTATAGTGACTGGCAGCACAAGAAACTACAATGTGACTAAGCAACAGAAATTACACCCTAGTAAAAGACTAAGAGAATGTCTTCACAACCAGAGGCATCTGCATACCCAACTCACATACTTTTTTAAGCACCACACAAACAGTATTAAGAAAATCTATCCTACAAGCAGCATTACCTAAAATTTACTTTCTAACCTCGTGCCTGCTCCTTAGAGATTCTACCCATGTTTATATTGAAAATAGCATGAAATATGTGCAGCTTACCAAGTAAACCATTTGTTTAATTAAAATGGTAACCTATAAAAATCTTTGCAAAAACCACTGGACAGTTTATGCAAATACCACTTAGACTTATATACCGCTTCACGGTGCTTTAGAGCCCTCTCTAAGCGGTTTACAGAGTCAGCCTATTGCCCCCAACAATCTGGGTCCTCATTTTATTGACCTCGGAAGGATGGAAGGCTGAGTCAACCTTGAGCCTGGTGAGATTTGAACTGCCGAACTCCAGCCAGCAGTCAGCAGGAGTAGCCTGCAGTGCTGCACTCTGACCACTGCACCACCTCGGCTCAAATGACTCCAGCTTTACACCAATGCTTTACCAAGTTGGCAACTTTTAGATAGATGCTAGCTGGGGAATTCTGGGAGTTGAAGTCCACACATCCTAAAGTAGCTACATTTGAAACACTTTACACTGATGTTCTTTTCCTTTATGCTCTCTTGAGCTTGGTGGACTGATGATGTTACCCAGTATGGTGATGAGATGACTGCAAGAAAGCCACCAAGCTCAAACAACGCCAAGGATCCCACAGTTCCACCCTGAGCTACAAATATTCTCTTCTATCGAAACTTTGCAATATTGTGAAAAGTTCCTGAAGAGTTACCCTAAATGTTTGCAAAGGATAGCTGAACCAGCCGCACGTTCTCCTAGGAAGCAGCCCAATTTGGGATGAAGCCCTTACCAAGCAGGGTGAAAGCTTGCTTTGTTTTCTCAAAATCTTCTGCATCGTCGACTCCTTCAAGGGAGGTGTCCCCTCCCAAAGATGTGTAGAAAAAATCTTTGGCATCCACTAGGATACAAACAACAGCAAAATTAAGTTAAGGGGGAGAAATGCTTGCACTTAGCTCATATTTCCCGAAAGGACTTGCCTGAACCCTGAACCCTCAAGGAAACAATCTGTGGACACAATAAGCCCAGAAAAATGATGCACCACGTAAGTTCAAACTTCAGCTCCTTCTAGGGCTCAGTTGATCCATTTCTGGCAGGCCATCCCTTCATTTGAGGCAGCTGTCAACTCATAAAGCATTTGCGTGTCTGTTATCGAGTTGCCATGGTGAGGAAAGTGGGGGGGGGAAGCGCATTGCACGCATACCTTCGGCTAGAGTCGGATCTCAGATTACTACAGCAGGCTTGTGAGGCGTGCACCTTGTTGGAGAATGTGATTTATGACACAGACCGAGGGGAGGGGAGAAACAGAGGCAAAGTTCAGCCATAACTTAAGTGAGGTCAGATCTGACTGCCATGGGGTTTTGCCGAAATGGTGTTCCTAATAAATGACTGGATTTCTTTTGAAACTTGGCTCGAGTCTCATGAATTAATTAGGGCATCTTTCAGAAACCTGACAGCATCTTTTTAAACTTCCATTTGTCAGCCCTAGAGCCATCTTTGCTCGGTGCCTTCAGCGCCACAGAAGAAGCTGGCCAAGCTGTGGGTATGGGAGTGGGTGTGCGTGTGTTAGATGGGTTGATGGAAAAGGCACACAAGACTAAAGGCAACAACAGCTCTTTATTAATACACAACAAGTAAGAACAATCCAGAGAAGGTTGAGTCTGACAGCAGCCCTTTTATAGGGAGCTGTCAGACCCTTCGACCAATGAGATTAAACCTCTGTTCTTGCCGGAACAGAGGACCTTGGTGGAAGCCTCCTGAAGGTCCCTGAAGCCTCCGAAGGGCCTCTAGGGTAGGCAGGGGAGGTTTTTTTCACCCTCTCCAGGCTCCTATAAAGCCTCTGGAGCCTGGGGAGGGCAATAAAGGGATGCAAAAAATGGGGGGGGGGTCGTGCCTGTAGTGCGTGCATGCACACTGGGGGGGGGGGTTCACACATTACATTATGGGTGTGGCATGCCCACGCACAACCCCCCTGTGCTCCCCCCAATTATGGCACGCAAGCCAATAAAGGTTCGCCATCGCTGGTCTAGGGCACCCATGTGCAATTTCACAAGGAAGTGCTCTGATTATGGCAGATCTCAATATCCTGCATCTTCAGATCACATCACCTGTTCCGAAGTAAAGACTAGGGCTCATTTTTGCCCAACTATCTGTGTTAGGGCCACCATTACAAGCCAAAAACAAATGGATGCCACGAAGACCAACTCCCCAGACATCTCCCTTAGAGCATGGAAACTGAAGTCACCAAAAACCTTGGAACTTCAACACCACCCCTGGTGTGGTCTCAAAGTGGTGCGTCAAACCATAAGCTGCTCATTTTGTTTCCCAAAACCAATTCTGCCCACGGTTGTACAACTTCACTCTTTCTGTAGGCACAGTTCTTTTTCTTGGAAATGCCAAGCTCCACACATTTATTATCTGGCGTTTCAGGAATTATTCTGCAGGTTTATTGTGGAGGCTAAACACTACGTGCAAAATAGCCTACTTACATAGTGAGAGGTCCTTCAATTCTGGAAGACTAGCAGAGGCACACAGCTGGTAGAAAATGTGATAGTTTCGCTCATCGGATGCCTGTGAAAGAACATTGGTTTATTGGCAGAGAAATGAGCTACAATTAATTAAATATCATGCAGCACATCCTATACCGCTTTCTCTAGGTCAGGGGTCCCCAACTTGTATATCCCACTACTGGGCTATAGCCCTATTCACAACCAGACCAGGTGAGTGGCCGGCTCCTGTGCATGCATCCATGTGCACACAGCCCTACTTGTGCAAGCGTCGGGGGGGGGCTCAGGGCCCCACTTGTGCGAGCAATGGGTGACCGCATGCACAGCCCTGCCCCTCCCACCAATCCATCCCATCTTCCCCACCCCGCTCCTGTCCACCAAACCAGAAAGGTTGGGGAAGTCTGCTCTAGATTTATTCAAACTCAAATTTCACACGTTTCTTCAAGGTAAGAATGGATTTTTAAAATATATATATACATATATATATATCTACAATTACCGTGTTTCCCCGAAAATAAGACAGGGTCTTGTTTTCTTTTGACCCTCCGAAATAAGCGCTTGGCCTTATTTTTGGGGAGGTCTTATTATTTGTGGATGCTGCTGTGTTGCAATATTTTCAGGGAGGGCTTATTTTAGCGCATGTGCTCAAAAGCCCATTTGGGCTTATTATCCAGGGAGGTCTTATTTTGGGGGGAAACAGAATAGTTTTGATGTAATTAAACTAGGAGATGAGTGGTAAATGTATGGCAAAGACACTGGTTATGGTAAGGAAAGAATGAGAAAGCCTAAAACCACCGTCCTTAAAATGCATGAGGGATTAACTTCATTTTACAGCAGAAGAACTGAGGCTGGGCAGAAGTCCCTTTCAAATTAAACTTTTACAGATTATACACCTAATATAGCTCATATATATGGGATTTTCTAGAGGTTTCCTATCCATCAACCAGTTAGGACTGATCCTGCTTAGGTTATTGACTCAATGTGTCTCTTCTAATTAGGATCTAAATGGAGATGTTATGGATGTAACCTTAATCTCAAACGGACAAAGGAGAGATGATAAGAGGAATAAACTACAAAAACACAATGCTCAAACCTTGGTCCATAGTTCCAAATTACAGGTAGTCCTCGACTTATGACCACAATTGAGCCCAAAATTTTCCTTGCTAAACAAGACAGTTGTTAAGCAAGTTTTGATCCCTTTTGCCATTTTTCTTGCCACAATGATGCTTTTCAAAAGGCAACTGGACTTTCTTGGTTTTTTCCCCCTCTTGAATAATTTTTTATTGTTTTTGTCTTTTTATCACATATTACACTCTTTATATCAACAGTTTGTACAATGTTACATCGTCAAATCTATGTATGTTTTCCTCTCTTTACCATATATTACAGTCGTCATGTCATCTTATCTATACATTTTTATGATATTTTACATATTTACCTACTTTTATATACAGTTCTATGTTTATTTATGTATATTGTTTTCGGCTTAATTGTTTTTCTTATTATCCAACCATTCATACCACTTATTCCAAATTTCGTAGTATTCCGATTCTTCTTTGTCCTTTAATTTTAGAGTTAATTTGTCCATCTCTGCGCAATCCAAGGTTTTTTTTATCACTAATTCGTCTGGCGGTGTATTATTTTGCTTCCAGCATTGGGCAAAGGCAATTCTAGCTATAGTTAATATATGTGTTAGTAGATATTTAATTTTTTTTTTGTGTAGTTCCCTTTAATTATTCCTAGTAAGAAGGTTTCGGGTTTATACTTTATTTGTTCCCCCGTAATTTCTTGTGCCCACTTCCAGATTCTTTTCCAATATTTTTGCGATTCCCCTCTTGAAATGTTTCACTTCTCATCAAGAAGCTTCTTCTGTTCTGACTGAAGAATTGGCATTCTTCAGAACCGAGGAAGCTTCTTCAATGAGAAGTGAAATGTTTTCAAGGGGAAGTCCAGTTGTCTTTGGGACAGCCATGACCTGGATGATGGAGACACTACATAGACACTTTCTTGCTCCAGTTGTTAAGTGAATCACTTCAGTTATTAAGTTAGTAACATAGTTGTTAATGAATCTGGCTTCCCCATTGCTTTACTTGTCATAAGGCCGCAGAAGGTGATCAAATGACCCCAGGATACTACAACGTGATGTAGATATGAGCCAAGTGACTGGTGTCCAAATTTTGATGGCGTGACCATGGGGATGCTGCAGTGGTTTTAAGTGTAAAAAATGGTCGTCACTTTTTTCAGTGCCATTGTGTAACTGCCAACGGTCACTAAATGAATTGTTGTAAGTCGAGGACTATGTATACTCAGCTCAGAAGTGGAGTTTTTGTGAAGCTATTCAAATCCTGCCTAGATTTTCATTTGTAAAAGTGGACCTTGTAGATTCTGAATGGAGCTGAGTATTTACTGGCCGGATGCCTTTCCTGTCGCCAATGCAGAGGGTTTTTTTCCCGCAGATATATTCTCAGTGTGCCCTGAGAAATATCTGCCTCTACCTAGAATCGAACTCATAGCCTCCCTGATTGTGAGGTGAGATCACCACCTCTAGGCCACTGCACCACTCACGGTTTTCAATGTCCATGTACCTAGTGAATCATGGGCTGGTACGTTTCCTTTCAATTAGAATCAGTACATCTGCCAAATGATTCAAAGTAGAGAAGATGCAAATAGAACTAGACGTCTTCTCCTCATCATCTTACTGACTTATTCCATGTGAAATCTCTCCTCTGAGAGTTATTCACGCGAAACACCTTTAAACATGGGCTCCTACATATCCTATCTCAGTAGCTAAGGCTTGTGAAATGCCTTATTCGTATTTCAGGTCACTTATAATTCATCATCTCCGCCTCTCAGCTAGTGAATATGGAGCGAATGGAGATTAGTAGCAGCTTCCTTCTGTAAAGAAAGTATCGTTCGTTATATTTGAATAAGATTAGGGAGATACTTTGATGTTTTCGAATTGGGGTGCTGAAGAACACAGGTAGCCCTCCAGTTACGACCACAACTGAGTCCAAAATTTATGCTGCAAAGCGAAACATTTGTTAAGCGAGTTTGCCCCATTTTACGCTCTTTCTTGCCACAGTTGTTAAGTGAATCATTGCATTTGTTTAAGTTGGTAGCACGGTTTGATGCAGGCTACTTCTGCTGACTGCCGGCTGACTGCAATTTGGCAGTTCGGATCTCACCAGGCTCAAGGTTGACTCAGGCTTCCATCCTTCCAAAGTGGGTAAAAGGAGGACCCACATTGTGGGGGGCAATAGGCTGGCTCTGTAAACTGCTTAATGAGGGCTGTAAAGCTATGTGAAGTGGTATATAAGTCTATTGCTATTGCTATCCATTCATCCATCCATCCATCCATCCATCCATCTATCTATTCATCTATCTATCTCTATCTCCTATCTCTATCCTCCCTATCTCTTCTATCTTTATCATCTAATCTATCATCTGTCTGTCTGTCTGTCTGTCTGTCTGTCTGTCTGTCTGTCTGTCTATCTATCTATCTATCTATCTATCTATCTATCTATCTATCTATCTATCTATCTATTATCTATCTATCCATCCATCCATCCATCCATTCATCTATCTATCTCTATCTCCTATCTCTATCCTCCCTATCTCTTCTATCTTTATCATCTAATCTATCATCTGTCTGTCTATCTATCTATCTATCTATCTATCTATCTATCTATCTATTATCTATCCATCCATCCATCCATCCATCCATCCATCCATCCATTTATCTATCTTCTATCCATCTATTTATCTCTATCTCCTATCGTTATCCTCCCTATCTCTTCTATCGTTATCATCTAATCTATCATCTGTCTGTCTGTCTGTCTGTCTGTCTATCCATCCATCCATCCATCCATCCATCCATCCATCTATCATCTCTCTCTCTCATCATCTATCTATCTATCTATCTATCTATCTATCTATCTATCTATCTATCTATCTATCTATCTATCTATCTATCTATCATCTCTACACACACACACATGCACCAAAATAATATATATGAAATAATATTTTTTTTAAATAAATGAATGAATGATAAATAAGCTAACCTGGAATACAACTCTTGATTTCTCAAGCAGGTACGTCCTCATGTTGGCACCAATGATACGGTATCTTTTATCAAAGCCAATCTGAATGTATTTCCCAAAACGGCTGCTGTTGTCATTCCGAGTTGTTTTTGCGTTGCCAATTGCCTTTATGAAATTAATGAAATGTTAAAATTACAATGTCTTTTTTTCAACAGTATTCATTCATCTCACAGATACACTTCGTTAATTAATTGCATATAACAAAAAAATAACGATTAAGAGAAAGACTATGAGAATGAAAGATGGAGAGAGCAACATCGCTTGAAGTTTACCTGCTACACTCTTTAACAAGATCATAAAATAGCTATTAGCCTTATCCCCTCCACCTGTGAAACCCTCCCCAGCAATGACTGCTTTTACAAGCTTGTTTTAAGAGTGTAAACAATGAAGACGGCAGCAAAGTAATTATGATTAGATTTTGTTGTCATATTTAATTAACACTCTAGATCCGTGATGGCGAACCTATGCCACGCGTGCCCAAAGTGGCACGTAGAGCAATGTCGCCTGGCATCACCCGTTCCTTTTTTGGGGGGTTGGCACGCATGTGCACATGACAATCAGCTAGTCTTTGTCCATGTGGCAGTGCCGGAAACTGGAAGAGCTGGTCTTCTGTTTTATTTTATTTTATTTATTTATTTGATTTGATTTCTAGACCGCCCCCTCTCCCCAGAGGGACTCGGGGCGGTGTACAGGTACCAAATTAAAAACCATACAAATAATAATA
This sequence comes from Natrix helvetica, assembly GCF_964273705.1. Lineage (NCBI taxonomy): Eukaryota > Metazoa > Chordata > Lepidosauria > Squamata > Natricidae > Natrix > Natrix helvetica. The sequence continues at coordinate 11,066,892 of NC_138552.1, forward strand.
AATATAATTAAAATCGAATTAAACTTTAAACCCCTGTACAAGTTTATAAAAATTAAAAACTTAGCCTAAGACCAACCCGTGAAATTTAAAAATACAGACTGAGGTGGGAGAGCTGGAATTAGGCCAGGCCGGCTAGATTAAACAGGTGGGTTTTGAGCTTCTTATGGAAGGAGCGGAGGTCTGTGGTTGTTCTAATATCAGGGGGAAGGACATTCCAGAGGGTCGGGCCCATCACAGAGAAGGCCCTTCCCCTGGGCGTCGCCCGCTGGCACAGCCTGGTGGACGGCACCCGGAGGAGACCCTCTCTGTGTGAGCGGATCGGCCGAAGGGATGTGTGGGGCAGGATACGATTCCGGCATGAGCATGCGCACCAGCCAGCTGATCATCGTGCACGCATGCGCACCAGTAACCAGAAGACTAGCTGACTGTCACATACCGGAAACCAGAAGTTTATTTTCCGGCGCGCATGCCCCCTGGGGAGTTCCTCTTCTGGGTTGCAGCCCATTACTGCTCTAGATTCTCTAGATCAGTGTTTCCCAAACTTGGCATTTTACGATAGGCAGAATTCAACTTCCCCAGACACCTTTGGCTTCACAATTGAATGCTAAGAGACCATCAAGAGACTGAATGTGCCTTTGTTAGAACTAACTATACTCCTCAAAGCTTCCCCAAAATGTCATGGATTAATTTCCCAATCTAGTGTTCTCCAGAAGCCTAAATTGGTTAGGAAATACAGAATGGCAGACTATATACAGGTAGTCCTCAACCTACGACCACAATTGAGGCCAAAATTTCTTAAGTGAGACATTGGTTGAGTCAATTTTGCCCCATTTTTCGACTCTTCTTGTCTCAGTTGTTAAGTGAATCACTGCAGTTGCTAAGTTAGTAACCTGGTTGTTAAGTGAATCTGGCTTCCCCACTGATTTTGCTTGTCGGGAAGTCACAAAAGGGGAGGACATGACCCCAGGACGCAGCAACGGTCACAAGTGTGAGCCAGTTGCCAAGCATCTGATTTTTGATCATGTGATCATGCGGATGCTGGAAATGTCGTAACTGTGAAAAACAGTCGTAAGTCACTTTTTCAGTGCCTTTTGTAACTTTGAACGGTCGCTAAACGAACTGATTTAAGTCGAGGACTACCTGTATTTGCAAATAAAAAATATGCAAAGAATGTCATATTAAAGAGTTTTCAGCCACCCAGATGAGACCATGATTTTTCTGCATGCAATGTTAATTATACGAAGATAACAACAGACCTACGCACATAATTTTAAGCAACTTTCAATTTCATAACAGGTACACTCGTTATAACTAACATGATAAAGTGTGAACTTACATGAATTTCTTTGGGAAAGACTTATGCTACAATTGATTGCAATTTCAAGCAAGACGTAGAAGTTAGTTTCACTCATTCTTTATAGATAGAGTTGTGACTTGTTTGATTTTGGCTTAGACTTAGTGTCAGGGTTCCAAGTAATAGACCCATAGAAAGCAAAACTCTGAGATGGGTAAATTCCTCAAAGAATAGCTTTATTGGATATATCATATTGGCACGGATCTGGTGAAATCCGATTCTGAAGACTCCTGTGGTTATCACCCAATTAAAAGTAAAAGCTTGTCACTTTCTCAAAACAATCAGTCACACGGTCCAATCACAGCGCAGTCTGGTTGCCGGATGACATTGTTCCACCTTCCTCCGACCAGATGTGAGAATGTCCTTGGTTCCCAAGAGAAAGGATTTTGTTTTGGCTACAAAATCCCAGCTCTCTCAATTTCCCCCCTCCCTATCCCTCAGCTCCAGTGTGGCAACACTGAAGCTGTCAAAAATGGCTTGGTCAGGTCAGCTTAATGGTTGAAACTGTGGTGTGAATTCAGCCATTCTTATTGGCAGATCAGAGGTGGCATTCTGCCAGTTCGCCCCGGTTCGGGCGAACCGGTAATGCCGGTGGGAGGCTCTGCCCACCTGCCCGGACATCATCACACACATGCTCCCGGTCCGAACTGGTAGCAAAGGCAAGAGTATTTCATGCCTGTGGCAGATCATATGTTGTGGTGTTTTATCTTCTATGGACGCAAACAATCATGTTTTATTCAAACAATCTTAATTAACCATAATTAATCTATAGCTTTTGTTTTCTATAGTGTTTGCTTTCTAAGAGAGAGATTAATGGAAGCTTACACTGACGGTTTCAGTTTTGGATACAGCTTTACTGATTGATTATCACTGGTGAATGTCGACACATACCAATTTCGGTCTTTCACGGTGACAGAGTCAGCGTAACGCTTTACTTTTGCTTTTCAATTCGCGGTCCTGGAAACTACTCGTTCTAACCGCGCAGGATCGCAGGTTTTTTTTTTAAAAAAGTCCGCGAATAGAAGACGCTTAAAAGGAAGCGAGGAGCCGAGGTATTAGGGTAAGGGTATTAGGGTAAGGGTGTCGAGAGGATAAGGGTATTTAGCAAATATTTCGCACATACACCAAGCGACTATGTGAATGTCGACATTCACCGGTGAATGTCGACATTCACCAGATTTCGGACTTTCACAGTAACATATATATATATATATATATATATATATATATATATATATATATATATATATATATATATATATATATATATATATATATATATATATATATATATATATATATATATATATATATATATATATATATATATATATATATATATATATATATATATATATATATATATATATATATATATATACACACACACACACACACACTGCATGTAAAGTTGGAACAAAGCCACATACAGTATTTGTGAATTAATAGCTCAGAATTTGAGCTAAACTGATTACAGTAAAGCTATTGAAATGAGCTGTGTTTCCAAAGGTATTAGCAAAACTGTGCTTAGCAACCATGCCTGCTAAGTGGCAAACAGCTTATATAAGAACAGAACCTAGCTGCATACCTCTAAAAATACTAGCCAAAACGTAAATTAATAACAACAACAAACTAGCATAGAAAAGTGTCTGATCAAAAATTAACAAATCTGGATCTTAATTCAAGCTTTAATGAATGCATGGATTCTGGATTTTTATTAAAAGCAATAATAATAATAATAATAATAATAATAATAATAATAATAATAATAATAATAATAATAATAGTTGTTGTTGTTGTTGTTAGTTGCGAAGTTGTGTCCGACCCATCACAACCCCATGGACAGCGTTCCTCCAGGCCTTCCTGTCCTCTACCATCCTCTGAAGTCCACTTAAGCTCACGCCTACTGCTTCGGTGACTCCATCCAGCCACCTCATTCTCTATCGTCCCCTTCTTCTCTTGCCCTCCATCTTTCCCAGCATGAGGCTCTTCTCCAGGGAGTCCTTCCTTCTCATTAGGTAACCCGTTTAGGAACTGACCCTCGAAAGAGCAGTCAGGGTTGATCTCCTCTAGGACTGACCAGTTGGATCGCCTTGCAGTCCAAGGGACTCGCAGGAGTCTTCTCCAGCACCAGAGTTCAAAGCCCTCCATTCTTTGGCTTTATGTCCAACCTTCACAGCCATACATTGCAACTGGTAATAATAATAATATCCATGCTAATAATCTTTTGCTCATATTTTCTACCTTATTGGAGTTTTTGAAATAGGAACTTATTTTTAATGCAGTATCCACAGGCATAGAACAACACAGACGGGATGGGGTGGTAATAAAACTCCTTTGAAAGAATATTAGAAAAGGAGGAGCAAAACAATTAAATTCTCAAAATATAAATATGCCAGATAGCGTTTTAGTAAAGTTCCTTCATAGGAAAGGTCTCCAGTGTTTGCTGCACTTAAGCATGATGCACTTTTAATCAGCACCCTCTTATTAAGTTTTCATTCAGAACAAACCTTTCATGGTGTAGGTAGGTCAATTGGGGCCTATGTTGGTTGCATTCACATAGCAAACGAAGCCATAATTTGTGTTAGCACTTGTTTTAAAAAGCCTTATTTGAATACAAAGCCTAGGATCCAGCCATTATCTTTCTCCTTGTGAATAAAACCTTCAAATATTAGGATTCAAGGAAAGAGGTAAACCTCACCATTCCCAATTATCACTTATATCAATAGGAGAGAATATTTGTAGCTGAGAATTAAACTGTGAGGTCTTTGGTGCTCTCTGAACTTAAGGATTTTTTCTGGCTGACGTTTCATTGCTCAACTAGGTAACATCATCAGTGCTATAAAGGAGTGGGGTGTGTTCTCTGTCTATACACAGGTGGCTTGCCTTGTCAGTGTTGGAGATTGTTCTTGGTGGTTCCTTGATTAGGATGTTGTTTACTGCTTGATTGCTAGTCTAGTGTTAATCTTGGAGTTAATCCCCAGTATTATCCTGGTGTTGGTTGCTGGTGAGGTCTTTTGGAGGTTTTTTGCTTCCGTTTTGGGTTTTTGATTGTATGTTTTGAATGGCATGTAGATGTTGTTTATCTCTATATGCCTGTTGTTGACTGATTTGTCTGGATACCATCTTCCAGGAATTCTCTACTGATTTTTGGACCTAGTTTGGTCTAAGTCTAGGATGCTCACCGTTCCCCAGTTGAAACCATGGTTAAATCTGTCCGTGTGTTTTAAAATCAAGGCATTTTCTGATTGCTAGTTAGCGTGTAGCTCGTTGTCATGGTGGTTGTATTCCGGACTGAGTTGTTAATAATCCACCAAGGGGTAATTCAAGGACAACCAGCTATCTTCCACACTTTTGCAGAAGGAATTGAGACTGGGGTAGAACCTTAAGCAGGACTTCAGATTTGAAAGCAAAATAGGGTTTTTGGCAACTCCTGCACCCCCTGTGTGTAATTCCTTAAAACAACTGCAACCACACAACTACCCAACAAGTTGCAGCTCACCTTTTAGGGAAAAAAAGTATCACGTTCAAACAGTGCTATATAGAGGTAGTCCTCAACCTATGACCACAATTGAGCCCAACATTTCTGTTGCTAAGTGAGACAGCTGTTAAGTGAGTTTTGCCCCATTTGATGACCTTTCTTGCCACAGTTGTTAAGTGAATCACTGAAGTTGTTAAGTTAGTAACATGGTTGTTAAGTGAATGTGACTTCCATATTGCCTTTTCTTGCCAGAAGGCCATAAAAGAGGATCATGTGATCCCAGGACATTGCAACCGTCATAAATAAATAGGAGCCAGCGGCCAAGCATCCAAATTTTGATTAGGACACTATGGGGATGCTGTATCAGTTGTGCAAAAAATGGTCATATCACTTTTTACAGTGGTGTTGAAACTTTGAACAGTGTTGTGGCAGTAGATTCGGAGAGTGAGGAGGTTGGTGAGGAACATGGGCCAGTCCTGGAGTCTGGGGAAGGCTCTGACGAGGGCTCTGTGTCGGAGGCAGAGAGGGGGCCAGAGCCGTATGCCAGTTATCAGCTGCCTTCAGAGTCAGACATCAGTGAGGCAGAGGAACAGCTGGAGCCTGTTCCCAGTGTGCATATGCGCAGAGATGCCAGGCGAAGGGAATAGCTAAAGAACAGGGGTTGACCTGGGAGTAAGGCCACAGGTGAACGATAAATGGCCCCTCCCAGAGGAAATAAAAGAGGAGCGAAAGGGGAGTGTAGTTTGCAGGAGACAATTAGTTCAGTTAATTGGCTCGTGACTCTCTGAGACGCCTTGCCAAGTTTTGCAGATATGGGCCTGGCAGCTCTCCAAGCCAGATAATATCTGTGACTGTAAATCCTCCCTTGAAAGACTTTGCTGGATGCGAATGAGCAGCATTCACAGGAAATTAATAAAAGGGTTTTTTGTCAGGACAAGGAGTTTGTTTCATGCTCTCGGGAAGCCTCGGTCAGAACAAACAGTCACCAAATGAACTGTTGTAAATCAAGGATTACCTTTACCCTATTATCTCTTTTTTTTGCCTTTGAATTGAAAGGCCCTAAATGTAAATATCAAAGGACAGATGCTCTTCAAATGCTGACCTTCCAAATTTTCTAATGCTTTAAAGCTCATCCCCTTGAATAGCAGGATTGGGAATGTTTTGGCAGCTTTTTAAAAGGGAGAGAAATATGTTTTCATTCTGACAAATATTTCTGATGTGCCTCTTGGTACAGCAGCTGCAGCTTACGCAGCAGAATTAAGGACCGGCCTGCAGAGTTCATTATCATCGCCCAAAGGTTTTAATTTCCACCTTAAAATCAAGCCCGGCTACAGAAATAAAAGGAAATTATGATATTCATCAGTGAACATTAGTGTCATGTTGGCCTTGCTGGCTCACGCCACCGTTTAATTTTAATTGGTTGGCTGCAGTGATGCATACCAGATGCCTCTGCACATCTGTGGCATGTTTTTAGAAATTGCATGAGTCAGCAGAGCCAAATAACAGGGAGAGCAAGCCACATAAAAACTGGTCCCTGAGACAGAAAACATTTGCAAAGAGGGCCGAAAACTCACACACCTGCTAGGCCAGTGGTAGCGAATCTTTTCGACACCGAGTGCCGAAAATGGAGCACTTCACGCGTGTGTGCACTCGTCTGGGCCATGACCAGGAGGAGAAGCTGCCCAGGGGGCATGCGCCTCTGGTGAAATTCAATTTTTTTTTACTACCAGTTCTGTGAGTGTGGCTTGGTGGGCGTGGTGTGGCTTGGTAGGTGCGGCTTGGTGGTCATGGCAGGGGAAGGATACTGTAAAATCTCCATTCCCTCCCCACTCCAGGGGAAGGATTGGGTGATTTCGGGCCAATTACCAAGAGACTGTAAGTTCTATTCCTGCCTTTGGCATGAAAGCCAATTGGATGACTTTGAGCCAGTCACTCTCTCTCAGCCCAACCTACCTCACAGGGTTGTTGTGGGGGTTATTAGTAAAATAAATAAGGTGTAATACAGATGGATGGATGGATGGATGGATGGATGGATGGATGGATGGATGGATATATAGATAGATGATAGATAGATAAATAGATAGATAGATAGATAGATAGATAGATAGATAGATAGATAGATAGATATGGATGGATGGATGGATGGATAGATAGATGGATGGGTAAATAGATGATAGACAGAAAGAAAGAAAGAAAGAAAGAAAGAAAGAAAGAAAGAAAGAAAGAAAGAAAGAAAGAAAGAAAGATATTGATGGACGGATGAATAGATGATAGACAGACAGACAGACAGACACACAAGACACCCCCAGATACAGTAGATAGATGATTTAGAGGATGGGTGTCCAACCTGGCAGTTGAGGGAAGTTGACTTGCATTGGGGAAAGTTAGCCTAAATATTTGATACTGAAGCTCAAATACTTTGCCCTTCTAATGAGAAGAGAAGACTCCTTGGAAAAGACCCTGATGTTCACGGAGATTGAAGGCAAGAGAAGAACGGGACAGCAGAGGAGAAGATGACTAGATAGTGTCATTAACACAATGAACATGGATTAGGGCAAACTCCGGGAGACAATGGATGCTATAGTCCAGTGATGGATTCCTACCAGTTCGGACCAGTTCAGCTGAACCGATAGTAGTTTGGCGGCCTGGGTCGCTGGAACCGGCAGTGACCCAGGCCTGCCATGCCCCCAAACCGGTTCCCCGGCCATCTTGTTTTTCAGTTCTGTGCATGCACAGAACAATTTTAATTGCACTGCGCATCCGCGCACACGCAGCACCTACACGAGCAAACCAGCAGTAGTGTTTGCCGTAATGCACCTCTGCTATAGTCCAGAGGGTCACAAAGAACCAGACACAACTATGTGACTAAACAACATGCCTAAGTATTTCCAGGGTGACACAAATGTTCTTCTTTGCATTATACAAAAATAAAAGAATCTCTCCCGCCACCATCACCAAAGACCTTACCTCCATGATAGGACTGGAAGCCAGGACCTTCTCTTCAATATTGGATTCGCTGGAGGAGCCCCCAACTGATGCAAAGAACCGCATGGCGTATTTGGCCGAGACTGTTTTGCCTGCCCCAGACTCCCCGCTAACGATAATGGACTGGTTCTTCTCATCCCTAAAGAAAGAAGGAAAAGAGGAGGGAAAAATGAATCTAACATTTCTCTCTGTTCTTGCCAATTCTGTCACCACTGCTTCATATGGCTTAGCCTTCCTTTTAGGGATGAAATAGTACAATTTGACTTGGTGCAGGTTCAATTCCTCCCCTTCTAAGAATCTGTAACCTATTTAAAAATTTGATCTAGAGCAGTGGTTCTCAACGTTCCCAATGCCACGACCCTTTAATACAGTTCCTCATGTTGTGGTGACCCCCAACCATAAAATTGGTATCTCGGTTCCTAAGACCATCGAAAATATGTGTTTTCCGATGGTGTTAGGCGACCCCTGTGAAAGGGTCGTTCAACCCCCAAAGGGGTCCCAACCCACGGGTTGAGAACCACTGATCTAGTGGATAAGGTACCTGGCTAGAAAGCGGGAGACTGTGAGTTCTAGTTCTGCCTGAGGCATAAAAGTTGCCCGGGTGTCTTTGGGCCGATCACCGTGAGATTGTGAGTTCTAGTCCTGCCTTAGCCATGAAAACCGACTTTGGGCCAATCACTCTCTCTTGGTCCAACTCACCTCACAGGGCTGTTGTTGTGGAGAAAATAGGAGAAGGAAGGTGTGTTGGATAAGTTTGTGGCCTTGAGTTCTTTGTAATATAATAAAGGCAGATACACACAAGTAAATAAATAGTTGCTTTAGAGAAGGGGTGTCAGACTCAAGGTCCGGGGTGCTTAGATCTGGCTCGTGGGACCGTATGGAAAGAGCAATCAACCACCCCGCGGTGCCTCTGCCAGCGAAAACAGAGCTTGGGAGTGTCACTGCGTTCATTGTTTGCTAGCTGAACTGAGAATAATTACTGCGCAGGTCATAGGCCCTTATCAGCAATGATTTACTGCGCATGCTTCTTAACACGTTTAATAATACACCACACATTCCAGAGACTTCTTTACTTTTGATCTTCTGTTCGTCTGCCAAGAAGGTGGACGATAATTTGCTCTTGCCAAAATGTAACAATTAGATAGATTTGTTTTCATTTTATTTTCATATTAAAGTTTGTTTTAATTAGAACTTGTTATTGGATCTTACTTTCGCTTTTCTGAAGATATGCTGTTTGGAAAGCCGTCGGTCTAAGACCTCATTAGCTCAGGGTGAAATTTCCCCTGACAGGGAGGGCTGTGTGTGGCCCTCGTGATCTCCATTTTTGCTGGCAGAGGGTTGCAGGAGGCCACAGCAGCCAGAAATGGAGCTTGGGAGCCCGTTTTCACTGTCAGAGAGCTCGGGCCATCACAGGCGCCCCCGAGGTCAAATACAACCCTGATGCGGACCTCAATGAAATGGAGTTTGACACCCCTGATTTAGAGCATGGGTGTCCAACCTTTTGGCTTGCCTGAGCCTCACTGAGGGAAGAGGAATTGCCTTAGGCCACATGTAAAATATATAATAATATAGTTAATGTATATAAATTGCATAATAACAAAAGTTTAAGATCTTGTGGAGCTACATTATTGCTTGTCCAGACCACACGTGGCCTGCAAGCCACATGATGGGCACGCTTGCTTTATGATGTCCTGCAGAGCAAGTTTAAACTATCATATCAGTCTTTCCTTTCAGTGATTACGGGTAGCCTAAGAGTCTAAGGTATGGCCTTCCACAAGACCCTTCCAGCCAAATACCGAATAGTCAGACCTTTATAAATAAGCATGCTGTATCTGTCACTCACAGCATTCAAGCTCTTTATTATAGGCTATCACTTACTTCTACCCAGGAGGGATAAAAAGCCAATTATTCTTAATGCTCTGATACGGCAAACAACTTTGCAAGTAGCAATCCCAAACTTCCGCTTCCTCTCTGTTGCAGGCATAAAATTTTCAGCATCGATGCTGCCTAAATAGAACTTCCTCCACTCTGGCTTTCCCATTACTTACTTACTTTACTTTATTTAGATTTCTAGACCGCCCCCTCTCCCGAAAGGGACTCGGGGTGGTGTACAGTCAAATTAAAACACAAATACATAGGAATAAATATAAATACACAAATCTTAAATTAAATGAGGAGGTTAGAAGACTGTATCTTAAAGTAAAGCAGTTAAAACCTTAAAAACATCCCCAATTAAAACCCAAACCCAATTAAAATAAATCCCCGGGAGGTAAAACTAAGAGAGTGCCAGGCCAGCTGATTGAAACATTGGAAATGGGGTACATGAAAAGCCTTTCTGAAATTAGAGAATTTTGTAACTAATGAACAGATTTACAGAGGAGGATCAAGTTTACAATAATGATAGCCCGGGAAGAAAAACACCTATTAACAAAGTCTTTTGCTTGTTAACAATAAAAACATTAAAAAGTTAATATAAAAGATGTTACAATGAAATTTTTTTTAAATCCCCCCCAAAAGACCTGTTTTAAAGAACTCTTTAAAAACGAACAAAGAGACAATTCAGTGGGGAATACTTTAAAGGGCTATGATAGCTGCCAGAAAAACCCATTCTGAGATCCCATAAGTTAACTAAAATTAAATGCAATGCATGCATACATACACACACGTGCATGTGCCGTTCCCCGTGCATGCACGAGCAACCCCCTGCACGCACCCTGTCTCCCACACATGCGTGCGTGACCCCACCCGTGCCCTGCCCCTCCACATGCCCACATTACACCCCCTGCATGCGCCCCACTTCATGCATGCGTGGCAGAGACCCAAAGACTGGCTGGCCGATGGGTAGTGTGCGCGCATGCACGGGAGAGTTGAACTGGGGTGACAGCTCGCGTGCCATCAGAGAGGTTGCTGCATGCCACCTCTGGCATGCATGCCATAGGTTTGCCATCACAGGACTATAGGAATACACCCAAGTTGTTTTCTTGGCAATAATACAGAAAAGTTAACTGCATTATTCTAGGACAGTGATGGCTAACTTTTTTTGGCTCCCGTGCCAAAAGCAGGGGGAATGCAGGGGGCTCGTGAGTGGGCGTGCCACACCCATAATGCTATGCACATGCCCAACCCTCCCCCTTTTGGCGTGGTTTTTTCGCCCTCCCCAGGTTCCAGCGGCTTTCTAGGAGCTTAGGAAGGGCAAAAACAGCCTCCGGAGGGTGAAAAACTGACCTATTGGGAACCCAGAAGTTCAGGAATGGTGACTTCCGGTTTGTCCGTAGGGCTGATTTTCGCCCTCCAGAGGCTTCAGGAGGCTTCCCTGAAGGCCCCAGAGAGCGAAAAACAGTCCTACGGACAAATCAGAAGTCACTTCCAATTTCCTTGTAGGTCCTGTTTATGTCCCCCGGAGCCTTCTGAAGGCTCCTGAACGCTCCGGAGAGCGAAAAAAATGGATCTACAGGGAACCCAGAAGTTCGGGAATGGTGACTTCCAGTTTGTCCGTAGGGCCGATTTTCACCCTCTGGAGCTTTCAGGGAAGCCTCTTGAAGCCTCCGGAGGGCAAAAAACAGCCTCAAAAGAAGGCCAAAATCAGTTGACCAGCGGGCGCATGCACACTGGAGCTGACAGGGCAACGCCTCATGTGCCCGAACAAATGGCTCCATGTGCAACCTGTCTTCAGATCCTGACTTTCCTGATATCCCAACCCAATTATAAACAAGGTCAATCATGCTTAGTTAAGGTCAGCTAAATGCATGTACCTAGCAAGCTCAGACTAATTACAGGTAGTCCTCAACTTATGAGCACAATTGAGCCCCAAATTTCCGTTGTTCAGCAAAACAGTTGTTTAGTCATTTTTGCCCTTTCTTGCCACAGTTATTTCACGAACTTTCTTGCCACAATTGCTAAGAGAATCACTGCAAATGTTAAATTCGTAACAACTGTTCGTAAACCAGTTGTTACGTGATTCTGGTTTCCTCATTGACTTTGTTCATCAGAAAGTGGCAAAAGGTGATCACATGACCCTGGGACACAGCATACAGGCGAAGGTTGTAGAGAGTGTGGTGGCCTACCAGTTTCCACGTCATCTGGAGGAAAATGATTATCTAGACCCGCGCCAGTCCGGCTTCCGCCCCGGTCACAGCACGGAGACGGCCTTGGTCGTGTTGGTGGATGATCTCTGGAGGGCCAGAGATAGAGGTTGTTCCTCTATCCTGGTCCTATTAGACCTCTCGGCGGCTTTTGATACCATCAACCATGGTATCCTGCTGCGCCGGCTGGAGGGGTTGGGGGTCCGGGGCACCGTTTTGCGGTGGTTCGGCTCCTACCTTTCTGGCCGGACGCAGCGTGTGTTGGCAGGAGAAGAGAGGTCGACCCTACGCCCCCTTACTTGTGGGGTGCCACAGGGGTCGGTCCTCTCGCCACTCCTGTTCAACACATATATGAAGCCGCTGGGTGAGATCATCCGTGGTTTCGGGGTGGGATACCACCTGTACGCTGATGATACTCAGCTGTACTTTTCCACCCCGAACCACCCCAACGAGGCCATCGAAGTGATGTCCCGGTGTGTGGAAGCCGTACGGATCTGGATGGATGACAACCGACTCAAGCTCAACCCCTCCAAGACGGAGTGGCTGTGGGTACCAGCTCCCCGGTTCAGCCAATTAACTCCATCATTGGCCATTGGGGGCATTCAACTTGCCCCCGTGGAGCGGGCGCGCAATTTGGGCGTCCTCCTGGATGCCCGGCTGTCCATGGATGACCATGTGACAGCCGTGGCAAGGGGGGCGTTCCACCAGGTTCGCCTGGTGCGCCAATTGCGGCCCCTACTGGACCGGGACACCTTACGCACAGTCACTCATGCGCTGGTGACGTCTCGCTTGGACTACTGTAACGCTCTCTACATGGGGCTTCCCTTGAAATGCACCCGGAGGCTACAGTTGGTCCAGAACGCAGCCGCGCGGGTAATTATGGGGAGTACTAGGTACTCCCATGTGACACCGTTCCTGCGCGAGCTGCACTGGCTTCCTGTGGTCTATCGGGTGCGTTTCAAGGTTTTGATAACAATCTTTAAAGTGCTCCATGGCTCAGGACCTAGTTACTTGCGGGATCGTATTCTGCCCCATACATCCCTGCGACCAATCCGCTCGCACAGAGAGGGCCTCCTCCAGGTGCCGTCCACTAGACAGTGTCGGGGGGCGGCGCCTAGGAGTAGAGCTTCTCTGTGGCGGGCCCAGGCCTGTGGAATGACCTCCCTCCGGATATTACGAATACCTCTGACCTCCGCTCCTTTCGTATTAAGCTTAAGACCCACCTATTCCAAGTAGCTGGCCTGGCTCAACTTTGATCTAACCATATCGCTCCTGACGGGTTTTTAATTGGGTATTTTAATTATATTTAATTATTTAGGGGTTTTTTAATCACTGTATTCTAATTGTTTTTTATTCATCAGCCGACCTCCTCCTTGTGTATGTCTCGGTATATGTCTCTGTTATATGTTTGTTTTGTCCACATATTTATTTCATATGTTTCATTGTACGCCGCCCCGAGTCCTTCGGGAGAGGGTGCGGCTAAGAAATAAATATTTATTTATTTATTATTTATACATACAAAAAGTTGTCAAGCATCCAAATTTTGATCATGTAACCATAGGGATGCTGCAACAGTTGTTAGTGGGAAAAATGGTCGTAAGTCACTTTTTTCAGTGCTGCCATAACTTTGAACAATCACTAAATGAATGATTGTTAATCTAGGACTTCCTGTAAAGACTAATCTTATCAAATGACCTCAAACAAAGGAGGGGATTGCAAGGAAAATTGTTTCTTAAAGTGTGACCCTAGGACTCCTGGGGATCCCCAGTCACTGCCCCGCCAAGGTCTGAAAAATTGAAATTATTTGCCAGCTTATGTTGAAAAATAATGCGATATTAAGATCCCATCAAACAATCATGAGAAGCGGTAGCAGCAGCAAAGGGATTAATTTTAATTATAAATATGATAAATATCAATAAGTATAACCTATACAAACAAGCAAAAAACCTTTTGGAGTCCTTCATTGTTTTAAAACTGAGGAGGGGACTTGGGAGAAACAAGCTTAAGAAACACTATCATAAGAGAAGATATATTTCAAGTAACAAGGGTGCCAGCCACAAAAGGCTTTAAAGATAATAATGCCCATTTTGAATCTCTCAAAGAAACAAATGGGCAGCAGGTTTTAGCTATTCAGTATTCCACAAAGATTAAAAGTTCTTTTGGAATACAGAAATTTATCATAGAGATAACCAAGTTTTCACGAGATCAAAATGCAGGAGCTGAGAACGTTATATAACTTCTATATGCTCCTATTTTTTGTTATATAGTTTTTCAGTATAATTTAGGTCATCTGCTTTTTTTAAAGTAAAACTACACAATACATTCCTACTCAATTAGGGATCATGATGGGAAAAACCTTTACTAATTCACACTATGATGTTAGTTTGCTATGCTAATGAAGTTCATACCTTCTGAATATACAAGAGTGAGATCAGAGGTGGACTGCTGCCGGTTCGGCCCGGTTCGGCTGAACCGGTAGTGGAAATCAAGCCTGGGTCGCAGAACCAGCAGCGACCCAGGCTGTCAGGCCTACAGCCATCTTTTCTTTTGGGTCTTTGGCCTGCCACACGTTCTAATATTCTACTATGCATTTTCTATTGTGTGAAAATGGGAGTGGGGATTGTATGGAGTTAGATGCTATGTAGCCATAACAAAATTCTTTCTAGAAAGCCAAGGTCATCTTTTGTCTTTGCACCTCTGCACCTGACTGGAACTGGATGGGTGGAAGCTGCCAGCATGGCAGTGGGAGATTGGATCATGTGGTGGACTTGTGCATGTGGGGGCAAGATCTTGAACTTTCAACTGGGTGGGGAAGCTTTCAGATTCGGGTTTCCCCAGATGTGCCAACATGGCTCTCTTAATAAATTGGAACTTTGAGCAATACTTTGCCTCGGACTCTGGTTTACTTTTGGATGCTATTTGGAACCTGACACAGGTCTGCCATGCACCTGAATTGGTTCTCTTGCCGCCAGTGGGCCACCGCCATTTTGGATTTCAGTGACTCCATGAACAGTGCAGACGCACAAAGCATGGGTTGTGAACCGGTAGTAAAACCAGCAGCAACTCACTACTGAATGAGTTGTGCCTTTTGTCCAACTAGATTGCTAATCCTAGTTTTTCTGCACTTTGTTACTGGTTCTATGAAAGTCAGCTATTGTTAACTCCAACAACACCTGTGCTAATAGTATTAGTAATGTAAAATATCAAATATATTTCTCTCCTAGGGAAGGCATGCCATTGTCTTTCAAAAATGCTTGCTTGGATATTATTAATCATATTTGTTACATTTAACATACATATGCATACTCATATTGGATTATATCTCAGCTGTATTATGTAGGATATGGTGATTGATATAAAAACAATACATTGAAATATTAAATAAAATAACATTTTAAACTAACATATTAAACTAAATAACAAGTCGAGCAAGAAATAATGGAAGATCTTAATGTGATATAAATGTTGGTATTAATATTAATTATATAAGTTTGTTAAATGTAACAAATATGATTGATAGTATATTATCCATATTAAAAGGTATGATAATTAAGATAAGGTGATTGGTATAAAAATAACATATTGAAATATTGAATAACCCAACAATGATAGATTGTAATTTAATATAAAGATGTGTATTACTATTAGCATTATATAAGCTTGTTAAATGAAACAAATGTGATTAATATTAATTTTCTAGTATGAAATGTATGATACTCAGATGCTACACTGTTCACACACTGATATGTTTGCAAAAGATAAAAAATAAAAAACTTATTTTTTTAAAAAAAATGCTTGTTTGCTTGCTTGCTCCCTCCCTCCCATCCATCCATCCATCCAGAAATCTTAATCCAAAAATACAAATAAAATGGAACTGAGCAAATATGTTACCATCTTCCATCTTCCCAAAATAAAATTGCAGAGGTGAAATTAAAGATTCAGGAAAAATTCAAGAAATTAAGAAAGGTGCTTTATAAGCACATACAATGTATTTGCCACTAAGACTGTACAGTAGTCTTCAACTTATGATCAATTGAGTAGTGAGTGTTCAAAATTCCAGCTTTTGGGGGGAAGGGGGTCCTTTATGACCTGAATTCGAAGTCCCGATAGTCCCTCCCCTCAGTCACATGACTGCACTTCAGGTTCTCCGAAACCCGGCTGTATTTACTGCTTGCAGGACCCTGTGGTCACATGACCACGATTTAATTTACTTCTGGTTTTCAGCAAAACCACACCCGTAGTAAACCATTGGTTCACTTAACTACCTTGGATTCGCTTAATGACCATGACGAGCTGCTTAACGACTGCCATGAGTTACAACCCTGGGAGGCAGACTCCATTATGATTGTAATCCGAGGATTATCTGAATGGGAACAGTCAGTGGAAGTCACTTCATTGTCAGTTGTGAGTTCCAATAATTCCATCTACGCCTTCCATCTTCTGCTCTTCTCCCAAGAGGGCTGGGAGAGACCCTCTTAGTCATGAGAAATCATTTTAAATGTTGATCGTTAGATACTAGCTTCAGCTATAATGGTTTCCACCAAGGTCCTCTGTTCCGGCGGGAACAGAGGTTTAATCTCATTGGTCGAAGGGTCTGACAGACAGCTCCCTATAAAAGGGCTGCTGTCAGACTCAACCTTCGCTGGATTGTACATAGTTGCTACTGAGTTAATAAAGAGCTGTTGTTACCTTTAGCCTTTCCATCACCCGATCTAACATCGATCATGCCTACAATCATACAAGACTCAACTTTCCTCACTGATTTGGTTTGTCTTCTGTAAGCAACACCATCCAGACCATCAAAAAACTAATTCCCACAATACTATCAATCTACTTAGTAGAGCTGCACTACTATTATCCTTTTCATCTTTCCTATCACCTACTTCCTTATCTTATGACTATAACTTTGTTGCTTGTATCTTACGATTTATATTAATTGCTTTATTTAATCACTAAGTATGATTTATGTTGATTGCTTCTTTAGTATCCTATGACTATCACTAAGTACTTTCTTATGATTTATGATGAATGTATTTTATGATGATTATGATCATGATTTATCAGTTGTTGCTTGTATTTACACCGAGAGCTTTTGCACCAAAGATCCAATCACACTTGGTCAATAAAGAATTATATTCCTATTCCTATTCCTATTCCTATTCTATTCCTATTCTATTCTATTATTCTATTCTATTCCTATTCTACTCCTATTCCATTCTATTCCTATTCCTATTCCTATTCCTATTCCATTCTATTCCTATTCTATTCCTATTCCATTCTATTCCTATTCCTATTCTATTCCTATTCCTATTTTTATTCCTACCTTATTCCTATTCCTATTCCATTCTATTCCTATTCCTATTCCTATTCCTATTCCATTCTATTCCTATTCTATTCCTATTCCATTCTATTCCTATTCCTATTCTATTCCTATTCCTATTTTTATTCCTACCTTATTCCTATTCCTATTCCATTCTATTCCTATTCCTATTCTATTCCTATTCCTATTTAAACTTGGATGCAGGCTGAAATTTTTATAATAAATATAAGTGACAATTGATTCTTCCTGCATAGCAAGGAATCAGTTCTTGTGACTAAAAAATGCCCACTCATTCGTACTACTTTCCATTATTCCTTTGAGTTGGTTGCCTGATACTAAAACCTTCAATGACTAAGAAGACCTTCTCAGATGGCTGCAGTTTAATTAGTGTCATAGGCCACTGATAGGTTAATTACAAAGGTTAATGATGCTTCTTTACATATTCCTATGTTATGTTTATGTTACTTCTCACAAAACCAGAGGTTCTGTTCCCTTGCTCTAGCCTTTTATCTCTCTATTATTATTATTATTATTATTATTATTATTATTATTATTATTATTATTATTATTATTATTATTATTATTATTATTATTATTATTATTATTTTGCAAAAGTGACATTATCCATCAAATATAAGATCTCCTAATTTTCACTGAAAATCAAGGTATGTTTCTAACTTCATCTTTACTTTGGTTTAGCCTATTTTCTTCTAAAAAGCCTGGGTGGACTATGGCAAAGGTTAGATCTGAGAATGAGTAGACAAAAGCGCAGTTTTTGTTGGCTTATAACTGAGAACTACAAGTGACTGAAGCAAACTCCTTGCTGGTTACTTCTTTAAATTATTCTACTATATGTTTTTGAATTTTCTTAACACATTGTTTTTTCTATTTCATACACTGAATTTTCAAAGGAGTGCAGATCCCATCCTCTTCCCTTATTTACTTTTCGTAATTTGCATTGTCTTTTCTGTATTTTTTCACACTTAATTCTGATTTAGATCAGAGAGATAGGCTAGCTGCAAAATACTATGTATCTTAATTATTATGGAATGACTAATATGTTATCTTTGGATTATATAATATTTATATTCCAATGCAAGAGGTACCCATTAAGGAAAAGATGCCAAGTCTTACTGAAGACTTCTGAAATTGTTCTTGTATCAAAGGCCCCATTTTTTTGCCCTCCAATTACAGAGCTAACATATTAGGGAAAAGAAAGATTTAATGAATGAGGTTATGGGATATAACCAGCTACATCTGCTGCAGTGGTGGGTTCCTGCTGGATCGCACCGGATCGCGCGCGCTCCCTTTCAGCGCTCCACCTGGCTTGCGCGCTCCCTTTCAGCGCTCCACCTGGCTTGCGCGCTCTCTTTCAGCGCTACACCTGGCTTGCGCGCTCTCTTTCAGCGCTACACCTGGCTCTCGCGCTCCCTTCCGGCGCTGAAACCGGAAGTACAGTTTTGCCCGGCCCTGGCGAAGCAACGACGCCTTTCTGCGCTCCACCAGCTCGGCTGGGAACGGAGATGTTTCCTCAGCGGAGCGGAGCGCCAGCGCCCCGCTCCGCTGAGGAAACATCTCCGTTCCCAGCCGAGCTGGTGGAGCGCAGAAAGGCGTCGTTGCTTCGCCAGGGCCGGGCAAAACTGTACTTCCGGTTTCAGCGCCAGAAGGGAGCGCGAGGCCAGGTGGAGCGCTGAAAGGGAGCGCGCAAGCCAGGTGGAGCGCTGAAAGAGAGCGCGCAAGCCAGGTGGAGCGCTGAAAGGGAGCGCGCGAGCCAGGTGGAGCGCTGAAAGGGAGCGCGCGCGATCCGGTGCGATCCGGGAGGAACCCACCACTGATCTGCTGGTTCTAAATGGATCGTGTTTACAGTAATTATTTTGCTCCACATGAAGGAATTGGCTGTTCCTTGTTTGTCTATGTCAATGCTTAGTATTTTCAGGCCAGAAATTCAGGCCATCTCTTCAAAAGGCTTGCTGTAAGAACATTCAAAGCATCAACACATCTTTTGTCACGATAAGGATGTCCGTCAGCTCTACTATTACATCTCTTCAATTTGGTGACTGATTTCATATGTGGGTAGCATCAACCAAAGGAAGCAGAGGCAACCAGCACAAGGTATCATTGTGAATTTCATTATACATTCAATCAATCAGAATAGAGCTGGAATGGACCTTGCGGATCTTCTAGTCCAACCCCCGGCTCAAGCAGGAGGCCCTATACCCATGATGACGAACCTATGGTACGTATGCCACAGGTGGCACATGGAGCCATCTCTGCGGGCATGCGACACCCCCCCTCACCCACCATTTTGGTGCTAGCAGGCCTTCCTGAAGCCTCCTGGGCCAAAAAAAAGGACGTGGGCAAGCCCTCCCCATTTCTGGTCCCAGGAGGCTTCAGACAGGCCTGCTAGCATCAAAACGAGGGTTCCATATGCATTCGCAGAGGCGTGGGGTGGGCTGGGGGGTATACGCATGTATGGGGGGGCTGTGGGAGGCATTGGATTATGGGTGTTGGCACGCACGTGCTTGCTTTTGGCACCCGAGGGAAAAAAGGTTCGCCATCACTGCCCTATACCATTT
Source organism: Natrix helvetica (assembly GCF_964273705.1). NCBI lineage: Eukaryota > Metazoa > Chordata > Lepidosauria > Squamata > Natricidae > Natrix > Natrix helvetica. The sequence continues at coordinate 11,086,690 of NC_138552.1, forward strand.
CAAATAGGTGGCTGTCCTGTCCCTTTTTTAAAAAAACTCGGCTGATGAAGCCCCTGCAAGATATTTTCATTCTCTGATTTCATTTTATCCTGATCATAATGCTCAGAGGCAGGAGAGTCTGCAGGATATGGGTTTTTTTAATTAAAAAAATGAATATTGGTTTTATCCAAAAGTCCTTTTTCCTTCAAAACTCAGTGAAAAGACACACGCAAAAAAGGCCACAGTAGTTTATGGACATTCCACTTCTTTGAGAAGCAGAGCTTCTGAGGGTCTGTCACAATTGCCAAGACATGTTAGCCTCTGGAAATGGAAGCAAATGATCAGTGCTGTAAAACAGATTAATTATTTACTTCTGAGCCACAATTGGATTCAGGAGACTGATTCAGCTGACGTTTTAGAGGGGAGAAGAGAAGCAGTGTGTAAGCATGGAGAGCCAATTTGGCCTAGTGCAGTCATGGCGAAAAGGTTACACGAAAACCTCACATGAGCACACACACCAGGGGTGGGTTCCTGCCAGTTCTAACCTCTTCTATAGAAGAGGTTCCACAAATCTACAGTGCCGTTTAGAACCGGTTCCAGCTCCCTCCCTGCGCCCGTCAACGCATCATCAAGATGAAGAGCGAGAGGAGGAATTCTGGGAGTTGAAGTCCACAAGTCTTAAAGCTGTCAAGTTTGAACACCCCTGGGGGTTTTTTTCCCTAAAGGGTTAGGGGTGCAAGGGTCTTGTAACTTGACAGCTTTAAGACTTGCATGCTTCAAATGCCAGAGTTTCTGAGCCCACATTTTGGTTGCTAAGCAAGAACGTTGTTAAGTGAGTTTCACCACATTTTACAAGTTGGCCACGCCCACCCAGTCACATGACTGCCAAGCAACTCCCACCCAGTCACATGGCCGGCAAGCCATTCCCACCTGGTCACATGGCCAGCAGGCCACTCCCACAAAGCAGGCCACACCTACAGAAGAGGTTCTAAAAAAATTTGAAACCCACCACTGACACACACGCTCATCAGGGCCAAGCTCCAGAAAAGCTGAACTTCCAGGTTGTAGCGCCCGACAATCAGGTGGCCAGCATGCATGCTCAGTCTGGTTTTCAGCACTGCCATGTGCACAACTGATTGCGCTCCAGGTTCTGACACGACACGCATGTGCACCTGGCACTCAGCTGGCTGGCGCACATTGGTTTTCGGCATAGCCTTGACATCACCAAGAAGATGATAGGGCCAAATAGTGTCATCCATTTTCCCACCTTCACTTTTTAGGGAAATAAATTCTATACATTTATGAAGCTTAAATCAAACTTTTTCTATCGCTTTCTGTCGCTTCATGAAAGACCCAAAGTCACTTCACCACACGTTTATGATTTTCTCCTAGAATTTTAGAAATGCCAAATGGGATTCTCTACGGCAGAGGTCCTCAAAATTGGCAACTTTAGGACTTGTGGATTTCAACTCCCAGAATTCTCCAGCCAGCTGGCTGGAGAATTCTGGGAGTTGAAGTCCACAAGTCTTAAAAGTTGCCAAGTTTGGGAACCCCTGCTCTAAGCTATGAGACATCCATTCCTGGAGTGTAGGAGAGGACAGTCCTAAGTGACTCTAAAATATGCAGCTCTAATACAGCTAGTCCTTGACTTACAACCATTTGTTTAGTGACTGTTCAAAGTTTGAACACTGATGAAAGTAACGTACGACCAGTCCTCACACTTATGTACAACATCCTCACAGTCATGTCATCAGAATTTGGGTGCTTGACAACCAGCATATATTAATGATGGTTGCGCATCCCAGAGTCACATGATCTGCAACCTTCCCAGCTGGCTTCCAACAAGCAGTCAGTGGGGCAAGCTGGACGTGCTTAATGATTGCATGATGCATTTAACAACCACAGTGGTTCACTTAACAACGGCAGCAAAAAAAAGGACGCAAAATCAAGCCCAACAATCACCTTGCTTAGGAATGGAAATTCTGATCCCAATTGTTGTAAGTTGAGGAAAACCTGTAAGCAGTAACTGTTTGTTTTGAGCCACCTAAAGTGAATGTTTTTCCAATGTTCTTGAATTAAGCCAGCACCATAAAGAAGTAAGAAAGAAGTGATAATTTAACAATCGCTCTGCTTTCTCACAAGTACATTTTTTGTTGTCCTTTTGCTACCTGACATTCACAAATCAAGTTCATCAACTATGACTTTGCCTTCCAGAGGAACTGGCCATAACAAAGCAATGTGAAGAGGATCAAGAATTCGATCAAATAAAGTTTTAAGAGTAAAAAAAAAAGCTTAAGGGGAATACAAAGAATGTTGCGATGGCTCATGGTTTATTTTAAATGTACTCCCCTTTTTGAAACAATCTTAGAAATTTTATATTGCTTTAGTACAGTGATAGTGAACCTTTTTTGGTGCAAAAGCATGCGCATGTGCGCTATCGCACTCACTCATGTGCCCATCCCATAATTTAATGCCACCCTATGCCATGCCCCCTGTGCATGCATGCGTGACACCTCCCCCCTGCTGCCCCGCACATGAGCACGTGGCTTTGTTGGAACATAGGGAGGGCGAAAACAGCCTCCCCCGCCTTCTGGAGGCCAGAAACAGCCCATTTTCCGACTACTGGTGGGCCTGATAGATCCGTTTTTCGTCCTCCCCAGACTCTAGAGGTTTTCTTGGACCCTGGGGAGGGCGAAAAACAGCCCAACAAGCAAACTGGAAGTTCGGGAACGGACTTCTAGGTTGCCAGTTGGGCCGTTTTTCGCCCTCCGGAGGCTTCGGGAGACTTCCCGGAAAATGGCCGAAAATCAAGGCCAAATATCAGCTGGCCAGCTTGCGCATGTGTGCTGGAGCTGACAGGGCAACTCATGTGCCCTCAGAAATGTCTCTGTGTGCCACCTGTGATATGTGTGCCATAGGTTCGCCATCACGGCTTTAGTATTTTTAAAAAAGTAGAAGAAATGCAAACACAAATCAAAACAAGAGAAAAAGATAAAAGAAAGCAACAGAAATACATTACATATAGAGAATCGCTCAGGCTAATTTTAAACATCATTAAACTTTAATCATACATTGATCAGTCATTTCATTGCAATCAATAATCAGTTCATAAAGAGAAACTGAACACGCATCGATGATTCGAGATTGCAAATCTGGGACCATGTTCTATTTCTAGCACTAAAAGGAATAATTTTCACTGCCCCACCCTCTGGTTCAATAAACCTATACATCTATTCAAATAGCACAGTTCTAATTTTGTATGCGACGTCACGTGGAAGTTATCTTTAAGAATACAGTCACATTTTAAGACATACTGATCTCAATAAAAGAAGAATATTTGTAATTCAGGGTTGATGCGAGGGGTCATTGAGTTTGGTTGTTTTCTTGAAAATATTTTAGTACCCAAATTAGGTAGGTGACAGTGACCTGCAGTCAGGTGAGGCAAGTGAGGCACAGCCTCACCTCTCTCATCATGAAAAGAAAAAAAATGTAAAAGGAAAAAGCTGAGCTAGTTGCTGCCTCACCGTGATGACTCTGCTTAACTGTTAAAAAAAGCCTCTTAAAAAGCGCCCTCTACTATGAGGCAGGAGAACTGCATGCATCCTCTAGTCTGACTTTAGGCATTTTATGATCACTCAAGCAGAGTTAAGAAAGGGTTAAAAGCCTAAAAATTCCTGACGTAGGTGAGGCGCACAATTCTCCTGCCTCATAGTAGAACGTGCTTTTATAGAGGCTTTTTAAACAGTTAAGCAGAGTCATCCACGGAAGCCAGGCAAAGAGCAATGCTGTAGCACACACACTTTCCTCCAGCCTCTTTCTTTTGGAAGGCTCGGATTGGCTCCCCTCCAGCTTCTCTGCCTCTCCTCTCACCCCAGCCTTCCAGCAGGAGGTGAGTGGGTGGGCTTTATTTCGTTCCAGGCACTTCCCACCCAGACAGCAGGCTGCATTTGCAATGGTGGAGGTGTTTGGGGAAGGCAGCAGGGGAATGGTGGGATGGCAGAGGAGCTGCTTTCAAGCCACTGGAAAAGATATCCAATCCAACTTTTGTGTGTGTGGGGGGGGGTCTGTTTGAGAGTGAGTAAGAGAGGGAAGGGGGTAGGAGAGATAGTCCAATCCAACTTGTGTGTGTGTGTGTGTGTGTGTGTGTGTGTGTTTGAGAGAGGGGGAGGAAGGGAGAGAGGGAGGAAGGAAGGGGAAGGGTGAAGAAAAAGAAAATGAAAAAAGGAAACTTATTTCGCAAAGGAGAAAAACAAATGCTGTCGTTTTAAATCGGAATTGAGCATGCCTGGCTGTGGAATTCTGGGAGTTGAAGTCCACAAGTCTAAAAATATTTGAAACCCACCACTGTGTCGGTGCCTCACCAGCCATAAACCTCACCGCACGTCACGGGTAGGTGATCACTAGCACTGATGATGTTACCTAGTTTAGGTAATGAAATGTCTGCAAGAAAACAACTAAGCTCAGAGAGCATCAAATATCCTTCACATACTGGTCTTTATAACATTATAAATTATATTAACAAATTTATGGATTGTAAAGAAAAATAGGACAATAATGAGATAAACTCATATCCGCTGAGTAATTGTTTCCTCTCTTCCAACATAATTTTGTTTAATTTTTTAATGTGTTTCCACGAAAATAAGACAGGGTCTTATTGTCTTTGGATCCCTGAAATAAGCGCTTGGTCTTATTTTCGGGGAGGTCTTATTATTTTTGAGGTGCAGGAGGCGGCGAGCATGGTCTCCTCATGGTTGCTGCTGTGTTGCAATATTTTCAGGGGAGGGCTTATTTTAGCACATGCACTCAAAAGTCCAATTGGGCTTATTATCCGGGGAGGTCTTATTTTCAGGAAAATAGGGTATTATTTATCAAAATTTAAGCACCACCTATCTTGTTCTCAGAATGACTCTCTGTTAATGAAAATAATTAAGCTGTTACCCAACATTTTAAAATAAATATCTCGAGTTTCCAGTAAATGTTGAGAAAAACCATGTCATCTGAGGACCCCATGACACATTCTGTACTTAACATTTTTAAGACCCTCGGCCATGGATGGGACTCCCTTTTGAAATTAGCTGAAGCTTTATCAAAAATAGAACTCACTATTATCAGGATGGAGAATAAAAGGTTTCATTATGCATCCACCAGAGGTCTTAATTTTGAGAGGCAGCATGGGAATTATTTGTAAATCGTGAACAGGTAGGAGAATTTGGAACTGAAGTTTATATTTATTTCTTCACAACTGGTACAAAACAAAATCCACACCCCCGAAAAATCACCTTGTCTGGGGCTTCTGGCAAAATATTATGCTGTAGCCTACTTTTAATAATGCCATTCATTTTTAAGCCAGCATTCAGAACTCCAAGTGGCTTCCATACTTACAGAATAGAGAATAACAGTTAGAAGGGATCTTGGAGGTCTTCTAGTCCAACCCCCTCCTCTGCTCGAGCAGGAGACCCTGTACCATTTCAGAAAACGGCTATCCAATCTCTTCTTAAAAACCTCCTGCGTTGGAACACTCCCAACTTCAGGAAGCAAGCTATTCCGCTGATTAATTGTTCTCCCTGACAGGAAATTTTTCTTTATTTCTAGGCTGGGATCTCTCTTTGATTAGTTTCTATCCACTGGAAACTAACTAAATCACCAAATAGAAGCTCATATAACCAAGTATAAATAGCTCCTTTCTACTTAATTATTACAAAAAAAGTAGCTTCACCATCCCCTTCGCAAGTAAGACTGATTCTACAAAATTGCACTCTTGCTTCAAAACATTCAAAAACATCCAAGCCTGCCCTCCCAAATTCATTCTCTCTGTCTCTCTGTCTGTTTGTCAATCTGTCTCTCTCTCTCTCTTTCCCTCCCCCCCTCTCTTACACGCGCATAGACGTGAAGGGGAACCTTGTACAAACTACCAGCATAATTTACACATATATTAGAAAGAGGACAATAAGCAATTGTTTTCCATCTAAAACCAGGGTGTTAAACTCGATTTCACTGAGGGACGCATCAGGGTCAAGGCTTCTTCTACGGCTGGTTCGCTCAGGGCAGTGGTGGGTTCCTGCCGGATCGCACCGGATCGCGCGCTCCCTTTCGGCACTAAACCCGGAAGTACGGTCTTGCCCCGCCCCTGGCGACGCGACGACGCTTGCCTGCGCTCCACCAGCTCGGCTGGGACCGGAGACGTTTCCTCAGCGGAGCGGAGCGCCTGAAAGGGACGCAGGCTCAGCCTGCCAGGCTGCCAACACTCCACTGAAGACATTGCTGAGCAGAGAAACGTCTCCGTTCCCAGCCGAGCTGGTGGAGCGCAGGCAAGCGTCGTCGCGTCGCCAGGGGCGGGGCAAGACCGTACTTCTGGGTTTAGCGCCGAAAGGGAGCACGCAATCCAGTGCGATCCGGCAGGAACCCACCACTGGCTCAGGGATGTGCTTTGGGCATGCACACACTTGATGCGCACTGTGTGCACATGCACAGTAGGTAAAAAAAGACTTCTGCACATGCGCAGAAGCAAAAAAGAAGATGGCGGTGCCTATGGTGCCAATGGAACCGGTTGAGGGGTATGGCCAGCCGAGTTACTACCTACTCAGCCAAACCAGGCCGAACCAGTAGGAACCCACCTCTGATCAGGCTTGTGTTTGACCTTGTGGGGTCAGGGTGGGCGTGGCCAGATTGTCATCACTCGTGTTCAGGAGCTCCTGGGGTGGCTTGAATGCTTTGCCAGTGAAAACGGGCTCCCGATCTCCGTTTTTTGGCTGGAATGGCCTCCCGCAACCCTCTGCCAGAAAAAACAGATCTCGGGCTGTCTGCAGCCCTCTCAAACTCCTTTTTCACTGGCAGAGAGTTGCAGGAAGTTGTCCCAGCTAAAAACAGAGATCGGGAGCCTGTTTTCGCTGGCAGAAGCACTGCAGTCCCTTCCATCGCTATTTCCAGGGTGGCAGCACAGGCCAGATCTAAGCACCCCACAGGCCAGATTCGGTCCACAGGCCTTAATTTGTCACCCTGATCTAAAATACGCTTTCTGGTGCTTTCTTCTATATGGATCTCTTGGGGGACCTACCTGTGAACAGAAAATACAACCTTAAGTAGCTCTCATTTACAAGAAATACACTGAAGTGTAACAAAGGCCAACCGCTGATTATATCCCAAGATGTTTTCTACCGCACACGCTCCATATTTGGCTTCACAGAACCAATTAAAGGATGAATGGAAGGATTGCAAGGGCTTAACCATGTTCAGACTCAGGACAAACACCTTGCGGGAATGAAAGATCCTAACAGAATGACGGATATAATGAAAGTCGTTTTTGTCTGAAGATTCCAAAAGAAAAATGACTTTTTCAGCTGACAACACTTGATCGAAAGCGTGAGCCACCAATCTCATCCTAAAGAGATATACAGCCTTGCAGTCTGCAAAATGTTTGCCAGAAATGAATTCGTACCAGGCTTCCAATTCAACAATTGCCAAGGTCCTTCGCATTTGCTCAATTAGTGGATTTTTGCATGGTGCAGGGGTTGAACCGGTAGTGTCATGCCGGCCTGGATCGCAGAACCGGCAGCGACCCAGGCTGGCCACGCCTCCGAACCACTTCCACAGTCGCTATAGTTGCCACCACCATCTTGTTTTTGAGTTCTGTGCATGCGCAGAACAATTTATATTGAACTGTGCATGCCCGCGCAAAGCGCGCCCATGAGCAAACCAGCAGTAATGCCAGCTAGAACCCACCCCTGGGTTGAAATACATGATCTCCAAGGTGACTTCAACTCCTACGTTCCCCAATTTTCCATTGGTCATAAATACTGGGAAGTGAACTGCAGCAAAATCTGAAAGCCCATAAATTCCTCTACGCTTGGGAAATGAATTTTAAAAATGGCTATTTTTAAAGTGCCTTGAAACTCACCATTTATAATAAAATGCTTTAATACCAAATTCTTCTCTGATGGCTATCTATGCTACCTATTATTGATATGACCATGGAATCTGATAACAGCTGAAAAAGAAGGCATCCTGTTTCTTTCAGCTTCTATTCATTTCCTTGCGAGGTTCTGTCCCTGTGGTGACAAAGATCAACTTGGAAGCATGGGCAATACCCATTTTATGTATTAAATCTTTGACGGTAAAAGAGGGTCTTGTAGCATCTCTATCAGCCAATTCTCATGAGTCAAATGCAAGTGTATAATGACATGGACGTAGGTTGCTGTATAGGTTGTCCTTGACTTACGATCACAGTTGAGCCCAACATTTCCTGTTGCTAAGCAAAGCAGTTGTTAAGTGAGTTTTGCTCCATTTTGTGACCTTTCTTTCCATAGTTGTTAAGGGAATTGCTGCAGTTGTTAAGGTTATTAAATAAATCTGGCTTCCCTGTTGACTTTACTTGTCAGAAGGTCGCAAAAGATGATCACATGACCCCAGACAGGGCAACCGTCATAAATACATGCTAAGCATCCAAATTTTGATCACATGATCATGGAGATGCGTAAGTGTGAAAAATGGTCATGTCACTTTTTTGTAACTTTGAACGGTCCCTAAACAAATGGTTTTAAGTTGAGGGTTACAGACATTCTGAAAGGTAAAACGTTTATGGTTTCTGCGTCTGTAAAGGACTACTACTTTCATCTTTTTCACCATCTGAATTACAGGTAGTCCTCAACATGCGACCACAACTGAGCCCAACACTTTTGTTCTTAAGTGAGACATTGGTTAAGTGAATTTTGCCCTTTCTTCCCTCAGTTGTTAAGTGAATCACTGCAGTTGATAAGTTAGTAAGCTGGTTGCTAAGTGAATCTGGCTTCCCCATTGACTTTGCTTTGTTCAAAAGGTGATCTACATGACCAGCAACAGTCGTAACTGTGAACCAGTTTCCAAGCATCTGAATTCTGATCACAGGCTCATGGGGATGCTGGAAATATCGTAACTGTGGAAAACAGCCGTAAGTCACTTTTTTCAGTGCCATCGTAACTTTGAATGTTCCCAAAGGAAACTGTTGTAAGTCGAGGACTACTTGTACTTTGGATAATTTCCAAAATTAGTTTATTCCATATTATTGCAAGTGTGCAGCCGATGGTGTTTAGGGAGAGTCGTAATCAGGCAGATGGCAGGTAATTGTAAGGCAGTGTTGTAATGCAGTCCCCCTTTTGAATAGGCATGCAATGTTATTATTTATCCAAAAGTGGTAGGATGAGCGTGGGAACACACCATCTGCACCTCACTAATTTTGACCACCTCGTGTTAGTAATCAGTACTGATCTATGGGAGATTTTAGCCTACTTAGTCATCTTTCTTTGGTTGATTTGGTCCAATGAGAAGCGCCTATTCCCAAATCCTATATGCCAGTGACAGAAAACTGGGTCTGGTTACTCCAGAGAAGGATGATATTGCTTATCATCTGACTAAGATGCTGCCAAACAAAAGATCAGACACATTTATCAGTAGTTTAAGGGGGCAGAATTTAAATCAATAGGTAGGAACTTCATGGAAGTAGATTTTCATAAGGCAACGGGAAAACTTCCTAATCATGATATTGTAAGTGTAAGCAGTTGAACAGACAGCTTTAGTAAGTAGATCAATGCTCCTTGATGAAGGTTTTTAAGAAAAAGATAGATGGTCTTCACACTGGGACATGCATTAAATTCTGCAGTGAATCATGACATCAACTAGATAGCATTCAAGATTCCTTCCTATTCTGTGAAAGGTTTGCACAGTAGATTTAACCAGGTCCTGGAGACATACCTGGGTTTCCATTCACACAACATGCTAGATTTTGTTGCTTTTAGTCTTACTATGCTATGTGGACCTTACCCATTTGATTTCTTACTTAACAGATTGCTCAGTTCCAGAACATGGATTAATTTTGAAGCCAACTTAAATATCTTGCACAAACTCAATCAAAAATTATTTGCTAGGTGGGCTTTAAGGCATTCCTTGTTCACACATTGCTCTGACTTCTCTTTAAGCCTTAATTCAGGCATTTTCAAAGTTGGCATCTCTAGGATTTGTGGACTTCAGTTCCCATGGCTGGCTGAGGAATTCTGGGATCTGAAGTCCACAAGACTTAAATTTGCCAAGTCTAGAGACCCCCCGCCTTAATCTATGCATAGAAACTAAGCCAGAGACGTGGCAATATTTCAGCGCTCCGTTGCTTGTAGCCATTAAATTTCTGCTGTCACTGAGATACCCTTCAGATTGTAAACATTCAGGTTCCCTATTGAAGGCTTTTTTTTTGTGAGTGGATCCTATTCACTGCTCATAATTGTGGGTAGATCCTTAAAGGGTCTTCTACTTTCAGGGGATGATCTCTGGAGCTGGAATATGACAAGCGGAATTTTATAAGGAACATCTGAACAGCACAAAGGCTTTTTGGAGGACAGGCCAAAGCAATTAAAAGCAATGCCATTTGTGTGTAAACCTATTTCAGAGACCAAAAGCCAAGGTTGAAGAAACTCCTGAATTTTTATCCAAGTTCTCAAAGAAGAAGATTCCAACAAATCATGTGTGAAGCTTTCTTTTAAAAATTAATTTAGTCTGGCTGTTTATTAAGAAGTCCCTTTGTAAAAAAAAAAAAAAAAAAAAAAAGGGACATGGTGGCTCAGCGGCTAAGACTCTGAGCTTATCGATCAGAAAGGTCGGCAGTTTGGCGGTTCGAATCCCTAGCGCCACGTAATGGAGTGAGCTCCCATTGTCCCAGCTTCTGCCAACCTAGCAGTTCGAAAGCATATAAAAAATGCAAGTAGAAAAATAGGAACCAACTTTGGTGGAAAAGTAACAGTGTTCCATGCGCCTTCAGCATTTAGTCATGCCAGCCACATGACCACGGAGATGTCTTTGGACAGTGCTGGCTCTTCAGCTTTGAAACGGAGATGAGCACTGCCCCCTAGAGTCGGGAACGACTAGCACATATGTGCGAGGGGAACCATTACCTTTACCTTGTAAAAAAATCCCAACGTAATAAAGGACTAATAATTGCAATAATTGCCCTAAAAAAACTGGAACCATTCAGGAAAAGTAATATATTGCAAAAGAGGTTACTGGTGCAAAGTAGTAGCATCGAGGCTATCACCATAATGTCAGATTTGGAGATAGTTTACATCTCCAAAAACAAAGTATATTTATATATTACTTGGAATGACACTGATGGAAAGAATACTGGCTCAAAACTGACAGCTATAAACTTTTTTTTTTTAAAAAAATCCATTTTGGAACGATAGGTGTATGAAAGGAAATGCCCTGCATCACCACAAGGTATGTAAAAAGAATAAGTTAGAATCTGATGCGGTTGCAAAAAAAGAAAAAGTGAATATGTTTATTCATCCATCCATCCATTTTAGGCTCAGCTTTCGAGTCAAGAGATGTCACTTGAGGCTCCTAACTTTAAAAGTAAAATTGAATTGTGCATTGATAGGAGGGACAGCACTCATCTATCACTAGTTTGGGCTACCTTAACTGAATTAGGTTTTCAATTTCCAAGATATCTTTTCTGCTTTATCCTACAGGTATCAAGACATGTCCACCGCAGTGCCCTGTAGTGGTGGTGGTGGTTGTTTAAGCCACAGAGAAATTGGGATGGGTTCAAATCAGGGGTGAAATTCAGCAGGTTCTGGCAGGTTTTGGAGAAATGTTGAGTAGTGTGGAGAACCAGGTTCGCCTGGTGCGCCAATTGCGCCCCCTACTGGACCGGGGATGCCCTACGCACAGTCACTCATGCGCTGGTGACGTCTCGCCTAGACTACTGTAATGTTCTCTACATGGGGTTTCCCTTGGGACGCGCCAGGAGACTGCAGCTAGTCCAGAACGCGGCCGCGCGGGTTTTCATGGGAAGGTCTAGATATTCCCACGTAACACCTCTCCTGCGCGAGCTGCACTGGCTACCTGTGGTTTTTCGGGTGCGTTTCAAGGTCTTGATTACTATCTTTAAAGCGCTCCATGGCACAGGACCTAGTTACTTGCGGGATCGCATCCTCCCACATACATCCCTGCGGCCAATCCGCTCTCACAGGGAGGGGCTTCTCCAGGTGCCGTCCACTAGGCAATGCCAGCGGGCGCCGCCAAGGAGTAGGGCCTTCTCTGTGATGGGCCCAACCCTCTGGAATGACCTCCCCCCCGACATTAGAACCACCATGGACTTCCGCTCCTTCCGACAAAAATTGAAGACTCACCTGTTTCGATTAGCTGGCCTGGCATAATTATAATTGTTACAACTGCTACCTCCTGGAAGTATACTCTCAACTGGTTATTTTAAGGGTAGTGTTTTAAATCAAATTGATTTTAGGGCTTTTAGAGCCATATTTTATTCTTCTATACAGTTCTTTTAATTTTTAACCTCCTCCATGTGTATATGTATATTTGTATTTATATTTATATTTGTACTTATTATTTGTTATGTGTTGTGTGGACTGTACACCGCCCCGAGTCCCTTTTTGGGAGAGGGGGCGGTTTAGAAATGCGAAGAATAAATAAAATAAATAAATAAATAAACAGGCAAATACCACATCTGGTTGGCCCCAGAGTGGGGAGGGAATGGGGATTTTGCAGTATCCTTCCCCAAGGAGTGGGGAGGGAATGGAGATTTTGCAGTATCCTTCCCCCAGGAGTGTGGAGGGAATGGAGATTTTGCAGTATCCTTCCCCAAGGAGTGTGGAGGGAATGGAGATTTTGTAGTATCCTTCCCCAAGGAGTGGGGAGGGAATGGGGATTTTGCAATATCCTTCCCGCAGGAGTGGGGGGGGAGGAATGGAGATTTTGCAGTATCCTTCCCGCGAGAGTGGGGAGGGAATAGGGATTTTGTAGTATCCTTCCCCAAGGAGTGGGGAGGGAATGGGGATTTTGCAATATCCTTCCCGCAGGAGTGGGGGGGGGAGGGAATGGAGATTTTGCAGTATCCTTTCCCTGCCACGCCCACCAAGCCATCCCCACAGAACTGGTAATTAAAAAAACTGAATTTCACAACTGGTTCAAATATAGGACAATGTCAATGAGGCAAGGGAGAATGTTTTTATAGGTAGACCTGGACTTACAACCAATGGTTCAAAGTTACAAAACCCCAAAGAAAGTTTGAATATTTGGCAACTGGCATGTATTTAGCATGGTTTCATTATCCTGGTGTAGAAAGTTAGCACCCACCCCACTCTTAAAAGAATGTAATATTTTGAGAAATATTAAAAGGGCAGTATATTCTATTTCCCGGAATGAGAAAATAGAGACACATGCTCTTGGAAAGCAGCCCTCACCTTTCTTAATAGCCTCAGCAGATGTTCAGCACTTAAGAGATAAAGAGATAGCTAGCTCTATTCATAAGCAAATTCCCTGCAGCAAGGTCTGAACAAAGGTAAGATTATCCCTCAGCCACAATAGGAATTGCCCAACAAGCCTCTTTATTGCATCAGCCCAAACCTCAACCAAACTTAGCGCAGACAAACTCCTAGGATTTGTACATGGCCCCTTGGGAGTCTGACAACAGCAAATAGAATACATGTTCTTGCAAAGGAACAGGAAGCTCAAGTGCAAAGTCCAAAAGAAGATATAAAAGCCACCTACTCTCAACTCCATGTCGTCAGCTGCCCAGAATCAGACGTGCTTGATAGTTCTGCTTCATCAATAAATTGACCTTTTTTCCAATCAGCCTCCCGCCTCCATTTTGTCTCCAGTGCCTTTCTCCCAGCTTGGAACTGGACCTGGATATTTCTTCCAACACTGGGGTTATGTCACCTTCCATTTGTGACCTTTCCAACTGGCTTCAGACAAGCTAGGGGGGATCTGGATTGGCTTAACCACCACATGATTCACTTAACAACTAACAGTGATTCATTTAAAATATGGCAAAGGAACATGCCAATTTGGGTTTAACCCACTCAAGAACCACCTTGCTTAGTAATGTTAGCAATGTTAATTCGGTTTTTAATTCTGACTGTAAATCGAAGACTACCTGTACATGATTATGGGAAACAGCTGTTCTAGATTGGCATTTTTATAGGGTGATTTCCATTCTAAATCACTACTGCCAACCTGCCTTCCATTGAGGACCTGTACACTGCACTCAAAAAGAGGACCGTGAAAATAATTACAGACCCCCTCGCATCCTGGACATAAATTGTTTCAACTCCTACCCTCAAAACGACATTATAGGGCATTGCACACCAAGACAACTAGGCACAAGAACAGTTTTTTCCCAAACGCCATCCCTCTGCTAAACAAATAATCCCTCATTACTGTCAAACTATTCACTAAGGCTGCATTACTATTACTATTAGTCTTCTCATCATTCCTATCACCCATCTCCTCCCACTTATGCAGGACTGAAACTTGGTTGCTTGTATCCTTACGATTTATATTGATATTGATTGTTTCCTGATTGCTTATTTGTACCCTATGACCATCATTAAGTGTTGTACCTTATGATTCTTGACGAATGTATCTTGTCTTTTTATGTACAGTGAGAGCTTCTGCACCAAAGACAAATTCCTTGTGTGTCCAATCACACTTGGCCAATAAAGAATTCTGTTCTATTTATTGGTATACATCTTGGTAGGAATGACCTTGGCAATTAAGTAATAGGATGCTAGTACAGGTAGTCCTTGACTTACAACATTCTTAAAAGCCTTCAGTGATGGAGCACCCACAAGTTCTGAAAGCAAGTCATTCCACTGATTAATTGTTTCAACTGTCAGGAACTTTCTCCTTAGTTCTAGGTTGCTTCTCTCCCTGATTAGTTTCCACCCATTGCTTCTTGACCTACCCTCAGGTGCTTTGGAAAATAGGTTGACCCCTTCTTCTTTATGACAGCCCCTGAGATATCAGAATAAAGAATTCTATTCTATTCTACTATCAGGTTCCAAGAAATTAAGCAAAAGGGCTTTGGGTAGTTAACCATTATTTATTATGAGCATTTCACATGTGACTAGAAGACAGACAATCACTTTTTAGGTGGACTTTAGATTTGCATTTCCTCCACTGACCAGGAAAGTTTGGACCTGATGACTCCCAAGATCCCATTCCAACTCAATGGTCTGCTTGAAATTGTGAAACTGCAGAGTTGCTTCTGTTAACTAGAACAACAACGGTGGATTGCATGAACTCTTCTCCTAAAACTCTTTGACAATTATGCTCATGTAGCTTATCAGGTGAACATAAATAAGTCTTCACAAAAGGTCCTGTTCCGTCCATTCCGCACATCTATGCCTTGTAATGATAGGTGTAAAATAATGACAACAATTCTTCAATTTCGCAACATATACAGTATTTTTCGGAATATAAGACGCACCGGAATATAAGATGCACCAAGATTTTGACGAGGCAAATTTAAAAAAAAAAGTTTTTACACTCTGCAGACCTCCCAAAAATGGCCCAGGTTTTTTTTCAAAAAAAAGGGCATGCATAGCCTTTAGGAGACTTGTAGAGTGCTGTTGGGGGGTGAGAGCCCCCAAAAACATTTTTCGTGAAAAAGAGCCTGGTTTTTTTGTCAAAAAAAGGGCATGCATAGCCTTTAGGAGGCTTATAGAGTGCTCCTGGAGTCAGGGGGTGGCAAAATTGAGCAAACAACAGCCCATTTTTCGCTCATTTCTGCCCTCCCCAGCCCCCAGGAGCACTCTGAAAACCTCCTAAAAGCTATGCACGGTCATTTTGGTGAAGGGACGGGGTTTCGGGAGGCAAAAAAGTGCTGTATTCAGTGTATTAAGATGCACCCAGATTTTCAGCCTCTTTTTTGAGGGGGAAAAAGGTGCGTCTTATATTCTGAAAAATACGGTAGTCAGATTTAACCATAGTTTCAATTGGGAAAATGTGACAATTCTAGACCAGGAAAAAAAAACCCAAATCCCTGGGAATTTCTAGAAGCCTGGCATTCTGACAAATCAGCCATCAATAGACAAATAGACATTAACAGCATCTATAGCCGTGATGGCGAACCTATGGCCGGCATGCCAGAGGTGGCATGCAGCGCCCTCTCTGATGACCGTTGCTCCAGCTCAGCTCTGCTGCACATGCGCGTGTGCCTCCCGCCAGCCAGCTGGTCTTCAGGTCTCTGCCACGCATGCACAGGGGCCCCGTGCATGAATGCATGGGAGGAACTTGCGAGGGGCACGTGCGCATTGCATTTTGGGGGTTTGGCCGTGTGTGCATTCACTTTGGGCACTCGGTCCGGAAAAGGTTATCCATCACTGATCTATAGACTATGCAAAAGAGACAATCAACCAGCCCAAAAGAGAACAAAAAGACTCCACCAATAATCAACAACCAGATCAGCATAGATCCAAGGTTAACTTCAGACCAACAATTAAGTAAACAATACCCCAATCAAGAGACTTCCAAAGAGCCATCGGTAAACAGCCCTGGCTGCCCCCACGCACACAGACTGGCAAGTCACCAGAATATAAACTGACAGCAAACAGCACTCCTTACTAGCACTGATGATGTTATCTAGTTGGGTAATGAAACGTCTGCAATAAAACAAGCATGCTCAGAATGTACCAAGGACCTCACAACGTAAAACAAAGTAGGAAGGTTAATACAGGTAGTCCTCAGATTACGACCCCAGTTGAGCCCAAAACTTGGTTGCTAAGCGAAAGCTGAGTGAATTTTACCCCATTTTACAATCTTTCATGCCACGGTTCTTAAACAAATCGCTGCAGTTAAGTTAGTAACTGTGGTTGTTAAGTCAATCTGGTCTCCCCATTGAATTTACTTGTCAGAAGGTCACAAAAGTTGATCATCTGACCCTGAGACAATGCAATCGTTGTAAATATGAGTCGGTTGCCAAGTGCCTGAATTTTGATCACACGACCAGGGGGATGCTACGACGGTTGTTAAGTGTGAGAAGTGGTCATAAGTCACTTTCTTCAATGCCTTGGTAACTTCAAATGATCCCCCAATGAACTGCTGTAAGTTGAGGACTCCCTGTATGGCAAAAGACAGCCTGTAACTCAGTGTTGCAAAATAACCAAGGAATAAAGCAGTGCAGCAATTTAGAGTAAAAGAGGAAAATACGATTCAGGATATTCAAGAATAGTCGAGCAAGACTTGCCAGCAACTGAGAGCCACTGGGATGAGGTACCGTATTTTTCGGAGTATAAGAGGCACCTTTTTCCCTCAAAAAAGAGGGTGAAAACCTGGGTGCGTCTTATACACTGAATACAGCATTTTTGCCCCCTTTGCAAAAATGGACGTGCAGAGGGATTGGGAGGCTTGCAAAGTGCTCCTGAGGGCTGGGGAGAGCAAAAAAGAGCAAAAAATGGGCCATTTTTGTCCCCAACCCCAGGAGCACGCTAAGAGCCTCCCAAAGCTCTGCATGCTCTTCTTCTTTTTTTTGCAAGGGAGGTCTGCAGAGTGCAAAAACTTTACCTTTTCAAAATCATGGTGCGTCTTATACTCCGGTGGGTCTTATAGCCCGAAAAATACGGTAACTAAGGTGCTGGACTAGGTGGAAAGCCTCAACCTCAAGTCCATCCTTAGCCCTGGAAGCTCTTGTAAGTTACTTTGGGCCTGTCCACCTCACGTCTCAGCCAGTTTCATCACAATATTGCTTTTAAGAGAGAAACTTGGCAGGAGGAAGGAGCATCACATATGCCGTTTGAGGCTCCTGGATGAAAGACAAGATATAAATCTAAGAAACAAACATATAAAACTCCTCAATGAAACGGTGAGCTTTTTGTGAGCTTGAGTGCAATTCCAGGGGAACAGATGTTTAATTTAAGAAATTCCACACAGGCGCTCATGTTCCATCCTCCATGTGCTGTAGAATCATCTTTTCCATTTGAATCTGGCTGGCTGCACAGACCTAGAGGGCAGCTGATTGTCAGCAGCTGACCATGTGCACCTGGGTTCAAACCTGGGGGGGGGGGGAATCCCAAGTTAGGATTTGGGGGTTCTCACGGTTCCATCTATTCGTGAAGATGGATTTGGCACCCCTTGGAGGACAAAAGGAGAGCAAGATGCTGGCTGCCTGACATGGAAATGAAATTTGTGAAAAGCAGCCACAGAATATGTCATACCCAATCATCATCTTCATCTTCCTTCTCCTCTCTTTCCTCTCCTTGTCCCTCCCCCTCCTCTTTCCTCTTCCTCCCTTTCTCCTTCCTCTCCTTCTCCTTCCTCTTCTCTCCTCCCTCCTCTTCTTCCTTCTCCTTTTCCCTCCTTCTCCTCCCTCTCTTTCCTCTCCTTCTCCTCCCCTTCCTCCTCTTCTTCCCCCCTTTCTCCTTCCTCTCCTTCCTCTCCTTCTCCTTCCTCTTCTCTCCTCCCTCCTCTTCTTCCTTCTCCTTCTCCCTCCTTCTCTTCCCTCTCTTTCCTCTCCTTCTCCTCCCCTTCCTCCTCTTCTTCCCCCCTTTCTCCTTCCTCTTCTTTCTCCTTCCTCTCCTTCCTCTCCTTCCTCTTCTTCTCTCCCTCCCCTCCTTCCTTCTCCTTCTCCCTCCTCTCCTTCCTTCTCCTTCTCCCTCTCCTTTTTCCTCTCCTTCTCCTTCTCCTTCCTCTCCTTCTTCCTCCTCCTTCCTCCTCCTCTACGTCTTCCTCCTCCTCTACATCTTCCTCCTCCTCTACGTCTTCCTCCCTTTCTCCTTCCTCTCCTTCTCCTCCCTCTCCTTCTCCCCTCCCTCTTCTTCCTTCTCCTTCTTCTTCCTCCTCCTCCTCCCCCCTCTCCTCCTCAAGGAAACTCACAAACTGACTGTTGGCACAAAAGCTTTTTTTTAAAGTTCCCATGAATACCTGCCTTACGCAAAACCCTCACGGCAAAATCCTCAGCTTAACTCTTCCCTAGAATATATCCTGCGTCCTCCGAATAAGATGTGTCATTCTCTGAATCCTCGGCAATAAAAGCTTATCTCCAGTAAAAGGAAGGTTTCAGAAAAAAATGTTATACAAAGCTGGTTTTTATGGCTGTTCTTTCCTAGAACTATTAAATGAGAAGGAAATCAATGTTGTGACATCATTTTGCTTTGTAGCTTAAAAGGACATGCTTTATTCCGGAGCACTAAACTTAGCATTTTTACAGGGGAGATGACAAAACACTCCAAAGGATCAAAATCATTTGCTTCTCTTTATTTGTTCTCTTTTACAAGAGAGTTAGCAACTCCCTGAACTTCTCTTTTTGTTATTCCAGCATGTTAGAAATGACAGGTATAGCAGTCCCGTGAATGCGAGAAAAAATACCAAATACTCTGAAATGACACTCCTACATTACAGATTTCAGATTTATTCAGCTTTGAGAACTATAATAAATAACCCACTTCAATAACCAATGAAAATTACCTGGTGAACAATCTGAAAAGTCACTATCATACCAAAGGCTCGGTTAGATCTCTGAACTTTTGGTTGGCTGATATGTGGCTTACCAGGAAAGAGGAGATCACTCTTGCAGGATCCAATCTGATTGGATCCTGCAACATTATCCTGCACATGTATATTCACCTTCACTCGTAATATCACTATTGTTAAGAGTCTTCTACTACAGCAGGGGTGGGTTCCTGCTGGCATTATTGCCAGTTCGGTCTACACAAAGATACTACTGGTCCGAACCGGTAGGAACCCATCTCTGTACTACACCTTCCTATTTTACAACTCTACGGAAGAGAGAATAGGACTTCCATTGTTAAGATGCAGTCAGGTTCCTACTGGCTAAGATAAACTTCCCAATAATATGGACTAGTGGTGGGATTCAATTTTTTTTACTACCGGTTCTGCGGGCGTGGCTTGGTGGGCGTGGTGTGGTTTGGTGAGCGTGGCATGGGAAGAATACTGTAAAATCCCCATTTCCTCCCCATCAGCTGGGACTCGGGAGGCAGAGAATAGATGGGGGCGTGGCCAGCCAGAGGTGGTATTTACCGGTTCTCCGAACTACTCAAACTTTCTGCTACCGGTTCTCCAGAACTGGTCAGAACCTGCTGAATACCACCTCTGGTATGGACCTCACAAAAGAGGCTATCACAGAATGAATGAAGAAGATAAACCAATATTAAAAAGGGGGGGAACGGGACACTGTTCCCTTTGAGTAGAAGGAAACCACACTAGGTAGAGATTCCTTTTGAGATTTGGTGCGGCAGTCAGCCAAGGAAAATAGCTATGGGGTATGAACTAGAAGGATTAACATTCATTCAGCTGCAATTAGTGTGCCAAGCCTTGTATAAATCAAAGTCTGAACCAAACTACGTCAGGATCTCCGAAGCATTTAGGGAAAGGCAGCAAGTGATTGCCAATTCATTTGATACTTTATATTCTCCCCTTCGTTTTACCCCATTTTTGACACCGTTGCTAAGTGAATCACTGCAATTTTTAAGTTAGTAATGTTGTTAAGTGACTCCGGCTTCCCCACTGACTTTGCTTGTGAGCAAAGGAGAAAATATTTGGCAGGTGTCAGGGGACCTAAACCTCTGATCTTTTGCTTTAGCTGCCCTACCTTCAACTTGTCTTCTGTTGGGCTCAAGTTCCGTCAACAAAAGTCCCTTAGGATCATAGCAATATCAACTATTCATCAAGGATTTCAAAATACTCAGATTCCAAAAAAGAATAATACAATAATTAAATTCCAGATTGGCTTGAGGTATACGTAACTGCAATAGCAGACACACATTTCCTCCTTCTGTTTTATCAAACATTTCCCACTGTGTAAATATCACCATCCATATAGCCTTTCTTTATCTTCCCTTAGTCAGCAAAATAAGTCTTTCTATTACTGGATCTCAGCTCTGTCTCTCGGGCATTTATGGTTCTCACACAGTGGATGGTATTTAAAAATAACTTCGCTAATTAAGAGTCTAGGCCATGCTTTTAAACATGAAGCAAAATATTCTCATGAAACCAAGACTTTAAGACCTCAGAGGGACTCCCTTCATTAAGCCTAATGATCATTCTCATCAGAAACCTTAATAAAGCCATTAGTCAATCTTTGTCTAATGGACCAACAAGTCCATCTGGCTGCTTTGAATTCCGAAGTTCTGGTTAAAGCAAGCCTGGAAGGGACAAGATTGAACACAGAGTCGGAAGGGAACAAATTGGTTGCCCAACCTCTGCACGAAACCCTTCAGTGAAGGAGCACACACAACTTCAGGAGACACATTGTCCCACTGCTTAATAGCCTTCACAATCAGGAAATGCCTTATTATTTTGAGTTGAGGTATCGCTCTGTAAATGCTCTGCTCTCTGGAACTAGTGAGAATAAATTCACATTTTTCTGCACCTACCACTAGGGGAAAAGGTGTGGATTTATCCTGCAGGGTATCAATGAGATTTAATACAATACAATACAATAGCAGAGTTGGAAGGGACCTTGGAGGTCTTCTAGTCCAACCCCTTGCCTAGGCAGGAAACCCTATAGGCCTATACCGTTTCAGACAAATGGCTATCCAACATCTTCTTAAAGACTTCCAGTGTTGGGGCATTCACAACTTCTGGAGGCAACTTCTGTTCCACTGATTAATTGTTCTAACTGTCAGGAAGTTTCTCCTCAGGTCTAAGTTGCTTCTCTCCTTGATTAGTTTCCACCCATTGCTTCTTGTTCTACCCTCAGGTGCCTTGGAGAATAGTTTGATTCCCTCTTCTTTGGGGCAACCCCTAAGATATTGGAACACTGCTATCATGTCTCCCCTAGTTCTTCTTTTCATTAAACTAGACATACCCAGTTCCTGCAACCGTTCTTCATATGTTTTAGCCTCCAGTCCCCTAATCATCTTTGTTGCTCTTCTCTACACTCTTTCTAGAGTCTCCACATCTTTTTTACATTTTACATTTCATCTGCTTGAGTCACCCCCCTCGTTCAGTTCTTATGACACACGTAGAAATTTTCCCACATCCTGTCATTCTCAACAAGAGCATATTAAACATATACATATTCATCAAGTCCCTTAACTTTAACCATAGAGCAGAAATTGTTGCTGATTCACTGAAGATGAGACAAGTTAATGCAACAAATTGATTATATTATCTATACTAGAGTTCCCCAACCATTCTGGGTTGGCAGCTCGGAGTAGGGAGAGGGTGGGAAGAGGGGATGATTTTGGGGGAGGTGCAGGTGCGTCTGCCTGTGTGAGCGCCCGCAACATTAATGGCAATGGGAGTGCGGTTAGGACTTCAACAATGCTCACGCAAGTATGGCTGCGACCATACACAACTATTTACATAAGCCTGTTCTTTCATCTTAGGTCTACCTTGCCTACATTCTATGGTGCCGCTTTGTATTGGAAGGATGTGTTTGCATTCCGTGATTTAATTTTATTTATTTTAAAACAACAGGCTCAATGAGGCATTTGTGAGGGGTTTTTTGGAAAAAAAAAAACAAAAACAGGCAGCCCTCAAATAGACTTTCCCCTCACTGTAATTTAGTTAATTCCATTTTCATTACAGAGTCACGCACCATGTGCTATTACAAACAGCAATTGTATTGCCAGCTAGTCTCTGATTTTTAGCTCGTACTGCATAGGAAGAGCCGAAGGCATTTTATTCTAAAATCCATCATGAGTTATCACCACCCCTTCCACTCAGAGGTGGTATTCAGCAAATTCTGACCAGTTTTGGAGAACCGGTAGCGGAAATTTTGAGTAGTTCGGAGAACCGGTAAATACCACCTCTGGCTGGCCCCGCCCCCATCTATTCTCTGCCTCCCCAGTCCCAGCTGATCAGGAGGGAATGGGGATTTTGCAGTAACCTTCCCCCAGAGTGCAGTGGGAGTGGAGATTTTACACTATCCTTCCCCTGCCACACCCACCAAGCCACTCCATGCCCACCAAGCTATGCCCACAGAACCAGTAGTAAAAAAATTTGAATCCCACCACTGCTTCCACTGTAACAGAAAATGCCAACCTGCAGTATGTTGAGTAGATAAGGCCCTCCAGTCCCTTTCATGAAAAAAGAAAAATAAATAGTGTACCCTTTTGCTAATCTAACAGTGTCAAAGACATATACAGAATAACAGAATTGGAAAAGACCTTGGAGATCTTCTAGTCCTACCTCCTGCTAAAACAGGAGATCCTTTCTGTGTGTGTATGTATTTGTGCATTTGAGAAGTCTTTTGCTTCCATAGAAACCTATCCTACAGGAGTGAGAATAAAACAAGAGATAAGTTTTGTTTTGAATTGATTAAGAAAGTTCTGTATGGCTTGGATCCCATCAGACTGAAACTTGGTGCTCTGTGAGCTTGGTTGTTTTCTTGCAGGTGTTTCATTATCCAAACTAGGTAACATTATTACTACTAGTCAGAGTACTATTAATCAAACTCTGATACAGAAGAAGGATAAGAGCAACACAATGTCTGATTTACTCAGCGAAAACAACAATAACACATACAGTGAAAGGGTTTGTATAATAGGGAATATCTGTTTACAGTGCACAATGCTGGAATTTGTCCCTTGAATGGCAAGGCAATGAATGCTAGGCTTTAAAATGTGCAGGTCATGTCTACCAATCATTGTTACAAAATCACAATTCATCACTTTTCCCCATGATTGTCTACAAGAAATTCATTCGGGGGGGGGGGGGGGTCGCCGTCTTCATTCCTATGGACCAAAAGAGCTGAAGGAGAAAATCTGTGGAGGAGAGCTTGGGCTTGGTCCATAACCACAAACGCCTCTAGATTTCACCGATCATATGATCCACTCCAAATTGATAACACAGGGAATTCCCACTCACGTGCAATATTTTTCTCCACCAATATTTGTGCCACTGATTTGATTATGTGCCATTTGGCTGTGTCGATTCTTAGCTACCACAGAGATAGACTCTTAGATGCCACAGAGTCCCCAATCTGGTGTTGGGAAGGCCCAGCCAGGCGGGGAAGAGTTCTCAAGCAGGGAATTTGCCTTGAATCCTTGTGTTGCCAGAAAAGATCTCAAAGTGACTCCCTAAGCTCCATAGAGGCTTATATATCTGTTCCTAAGAGAAAGCGAGCAAACTGAGAAGATTCCTGTATAATAGGCAGAAAATAATAAAGTAGTTAGCTTGAACTCTATACATGTGGGTCTGACTGCTTCCACCTGACACCTATTCGTTCAGATCTTCCAAAAAGGCACCCACTGTCTCTGTATTGGAGTCCATCCACTTTGCTGTTGGTTGTCCTCTTTTACTTTCCATTTTTTCAAAATTACACACTTCTCAGAATAATACTAAGTTTATCTTCATAATAGACAGGTAAGACTCTTAAAGGTAAAAAGTAACGGTTCCCCTTGCACAGGTATGCTAGTCATTCCTGACTCTAGGGGGCGGTGCTCATCTCCGTTTCTAAGCCGAAGAGCCAACGCTGTCCGAAGACCTCTCCGTAGTCATGTGGCCGGCATGACTCAATGTTGAAGGCGCACGGAACCCTGTTACCTTCCCATCAAAGTGGTTCCTTATTTTTCTACTTGCATTTTTATGTGTTTTTGAACTGCTGGGTTGGCAGGAGCTGGGACAAGTAACGGGAGCTCACTCCGTTATGCGGCACTAGGGGTTCAAACTGCCGAATTGCCAACCTTTCTGACTGACAAGCTCAATGTCTTTTTTTTAAAAAGAATTTTATTGGTTTTTAAACATTTATAGGGAAGGGTAGGTGGATATGCAAAAAACTTTGGCAGCTACATCGTGCTGAAAGTAGAAATCTCTCCCAATCTCACAACTTAAACAGGAAGGAAAACAAAAGATAAAAGATATGTCTTAGCCACTGAGCCACCACGTCCCTTTTGTAAGAATCTTACCTATGCCCAAAGTTCACCCCCTAACACTAATTTTGAAAAGTCCTCTTTTAATTGTATTCTTAACGTCCTGCAAGCTACCAAATATTATGTGGTTAAGAGTTACAATCTTTTGTCCTGGTACAACCTTTTCTTTTTCATATATATGCACATTCTTTCATCCTGGTTTAGTACGATTATTAGTACTAATTAGAGGTTGGAGAAAGGAGGATTCAAAATAGCTCAGTTGTATAATTTTAAAAGTTGTATGTTTTATTACAGAAAGCTTTGGAATGTAGTGTAATTGATGTTTTCTTTTGAACCTGGGTCTTCAATAGAAGAAGTGCTAGTGTTCTGACCTAGGGCTTCCCCAAAAAGCAGGAGGCAGATTCCTGGTCCTGAGAAAATCCCTTTTATTAAATGAATGTGAATTCCTCTCATTCACATTCAACAAAGGCCTGGTAAACAGTCTTTCAAAGAAATATTTATGACCACAGACCTTATCTATCTTGGAAAGCTGCCATGTAAATATTTTCCAAACATGGTGCTGTGCAAGGAAAGACTTGGCACAGAGTCTCTGGGATTCACGGACAGATCTTCACACTCCTGAAACGAATCTAACAACTGAACGAACAAATTGTTTCCTTCAAAAGCCCACTCCCCTTTGGTTCCTCATTTATTTCCTATGGGAGGTGCCAATCACCTTCCACCTGTGACTTTATTCCCAAGTCTACCCTGATTTCTGAGTTGTTCTTTTCTTCTGGCAGCTCTGCACATGCAAACACTGGGAACAGTCTCTAGCTGTTCCTCTGCCTCACTGCTGTCTAGCTCCATAGACATCTGATCACTGCCAGATGGCCTTGGCCCCATCTCTGCCTCCGATGCAGAGTCCTTGTCCGAGCCTTCCCCAGCCTCCAGGACTGGCCCATGTTCCTCCCCAACCTCCTCACTGCTGCCAGCTCTGCTGGCCGCTGGCGGGCCACAACAGCTAGCGTTTAATAAACAAATGGTGACTCTCAAAGACCTTCATTACCCATAGTGTTAAATCCTTACATTGTTGGCTTATTTCTGTGTCTATATCTGATGTGTAAAGCTACTTTCCATGGCAAATCTGGATGACCAATAGTTCCAGGCCACATAACACCTTCAAGTCTTTGAGTATCGTTAGGCACAAAAATATGTTAAATTGTATTTCCAATTTAAGATCATACACAAGAATCTAGTCAACTAAAGTTGAAATCAGAATTAGTACCAGATAAGGGTCAACAGAATTCAGGGGGATGGTGGTGCTTGACTTGGATTGTTTATGTCAACATAAGAATTCTAAGTTGCTGACACATTTAACTCCACCACCACCACCGAGCTCTGCCTGCTCTTCTCCTACAGGTATGGGCTCTTGAACCCTTCCCAAAACTACCATCAGGCTGCAATGTGGAATATGATACACTAAGCAATTATTCAATGCAAGCAAAGTAAGGATGTGAATGGCATTCAATTTACACATAAATTAACCAGAGTTAATGTTTGATCTAGGTTTCTCTATTCTAGGAAGAGTGGAGATTCAGGCTCACTACTACTTAAAGATCATTCCAAGTTCAGCCTAAGAAAGCTATCACATTCTATTTTATGGCTTAATTTTCTGTATGAACTTCTCTAATTTATTTAACAAATTGTAAATATAGTCCTGGATCAATGTCACTTTTGAATAATACCTCATAATACCTCATAATAGTTTACTTGGATTTAATAAGGCATTTGATAAAGTAGACCATAACCTACTACTAGATAAAGTAGAAGAATGTGGGTTAGACAGCATCACCACCAGATGAATTCGTAACTGGCTGACCAACCACACTCAACGTGTAGTCCTCAATGGAACTGCATCTACATGGAGGGAAGTATGCAGTGGAGTACCCCAAGGCTCTGTTTTAGGCCCAGTACTCTTCAACATCTTCATCAATGATTTTGATGAGGGAATAAATGGGGAACTCATCAAATTTGCAGATGACACCAAGCTGGCAGGAATAGCCAACACTCCAGAAGATAGGCTAAACATACAGAAGGATCTTGACAAACTTGAACATTGGGCACTATCTAATAAAATGAAATTCAATGGTGAAAAGAGTAAGGTTCTACATTTAGGCAAGAAAAACAAAAAGCACAGGTACAGTATAGGTGGTACCTTGCTCAGTAGTAGTAACTGTGAGAGGGATCTTGGAGTCCTAGTGGACAACCATTTAAATATGAGCCAGCAGTGTGCAGCAGCTGCCAAAAAAGCCAACACAGTCCTATGCTGCATCAACAGAGGGATAGAATCAAGATCACGTGAAGTGCTAATACCACTTTATAATGCCTTGGTAAGGTCACACTTGGAATACTGCATTCAGTTTTGATTGCCTTCCAATATCTCACAAAGAAGAGGGAGTCAAACTATTATCCAAGGCACCTGAGGGTAGAACAATAAGCAATGGGTGGAAACTGATCAAAGAGAAAAGCAATTTAAAACTGAGGAGAAATTTCCTGACAGTTAGAACAATTAATCAGTGGAACAGCTTGCCTTCAGAAGTTGTGAATGCCCCAACACTGGAAATCTTTAAGAAATGTTGGATAGCCATTTGTCTGGAACAATATAGGGTTTCCTGCCTAGGCAGGGGGTTGGACTAGAAGACCTCCAAGGTCCCTTCCAACTCTGCTATTGTATTGTATACCAATTGGTTACTTGGTTTAGATAAACTTAAACTCAATAAACAGCGGCCAGTTTTAACAGTGGTGGGTTTGTGTATGATTAACAAAGGAACAAAACTCCAACCATCAATTTTTCATATTGAAAGACCAGGGTCCAACAGTAAAGCTTAAAGAACCAGAAAATATCTCAGGTGGTGCAATGGTTAAAATGCAGTATTGCAGGCGAACTCTACCCACAGCCTGAAGTTTGATTCTGACAGGGCTCATGATTGACTCAGTCTTCAATCCTACTTTGATAAAAGGAGGACTCAGATTGTTGGGGCAACATGCAAATAATAATGCTTCTACCTTGTAAACCATCCAGAGAGCAATATAGGGCGGTAAATGAACCTAAATGCTATTGCTATGTACAATATTTTTGAGCATCAAACATAATGGAAGAGTGAATGTTGAACATTTTGGTTTAAACTCAGGCCCGAGCAACATTTAGGTCATATGTTTCCTAGGATTATAAAGCCCATACATTTAAAAATAGCCAGAAGGTCTACAAATAGTCGCAAAGTCTCATGATTATTACCTAAAGCTTCCTACTTTTGCAGCCGCTGCATTTAAGAAAAGAGCACACCAGGATAACAGGAAGATGAAATGGGAAAAGTGATCCCATGGTTCAATAAAAATCTGAAAAATCCAGATGAGCCTATCAGTCTACCAGGTCACTGGTAGACATCTTATAGCCTTGAACCCAAGGGGGAAAAGTCAATTAACCCACCCATCTGCCTCCCCTACTCGCCCATCCCTGTTCCTCCTAAAAACCAATCCGTTGTTATTATATCATAACTAGCTGATAACCTGGCGTTGCCCGGGTATGTATTTATCCCAATCCTGTATTAGAGGGAGCCCCCTTGTGGAGTACTGTGAAGCCGTTACCATGGCAACTCCACTGTGCCGTACAGTAGAAGCCATTTTAAGGCACAACAGGCTGTATCTTAACAGAACTTGAATCCAAAATGCACACTATCACTGTCAAAAACACTGTGACTTGACACTATTGATATAATTCAGTCCTTTTCATTTCAGTAGCCCAGGCATTCTAGAGTTATGCTGGAACACACACACACACACACACACACCAAGGGTTGTTAGGGGTGTCTTACCCCCACAGTATTTGTTTCCAGAGAGTAAGTCATCTGTGTACCAAGTTTGGTTGAAATTGCTTGAGGGCGTTCCAGAGTTATGTTGGAACACATACACACACAGAGAGAGAGCATAGATAGATAGATAGATAGATAGATAGATAGATAGATAGATAGATAGATAGATAGATAGATAGATAGATAGATAGATAACAAGTTTTGCTTCACCATCCTTTTGTTCTTTTTTATTTGCAATCTGTTCACAGACTGTAGACTTTGCTCTTAGCTCTCTTGAGACTCAAGGAAGTTGGGAGCGTTTAACAAACATCACCAGGAAATTATTTGAATACTGCAGGGCGAGACAAGACGAGTGAAACATTACATCACTCTCCTAAGTGACAATGTTCAAAATACGCACAAGGAACAAGCAGCATATTACGGAAGGAGGAGAAAGCCTCTGTGCCCATTTTTATTAAAAGCAACAGAAAAGAAATTGGAAGATAATTCTAAATCCAGAAGAGCCAAGGAGAGAAGGAGGAAATTCTTAGCTCTGTTCCTACAGACAACTTCTGGACACAAGTTTATCCTTGTTGTTGTTAGTTGGGAAGTCGTGTCTGACCCATCGCAACCCCATGGGCAACATTCCTCCAGGCCTTCCTGTCCTCTACCATCCTGTGGAGTCCGTTTAAGCTTACACTTACTGCTTCAGTGACTCCATCCAGCCACCTCATTCTCTGTCGTCCCCTTCTCCTTTTGCTCTCCATTTTTCCCAGCATGAGTCTCTTCTCCAGTAAGTCCTTCCTTCTCATTAGGCCAAAAGTATTTGAGTTTCCTCTTTAGGATCTGGCCTTCTAAAGAGCAGTCAGGGTTGATCTCCTCTAGGACTGACCGGTTTGATCGCCTTGCAGTCTAAGGGACTCACAGGAGTCTTCTCCAGCACCATAGTTCAGAGGCCTCCATTCTTTGGCTCTCAGCCTTTCTTATGGTCCAACTTTCACAGCCATTCACGACAAGTGGGAAAACCATAGCCTTGACTGTATGCACTTTTGTTGGCAGGGTGATGTCTTTGCTTTTTAGTATGCTGTCTAGATTTGCCATAGCTTCATTGAGCTACGCGAGCCCCTTTGCCACAACAAGGCAGTAATCCATGAAGGGGGATTTTATTCTAGAAGGATCCTTATCTAAAACAAGGAACAATCTGCATTTTCAACTACACGAAGAAGAAAAAAATGTCTGTCTTTTTTCCTTACAATCTACAAGGAGAACAAGTAATAGGATTTCAAATCACACAGAACTAAAAAATTCACCTTGAAGAGAGACTAAACCAGGGGTGGCGAACAAGTTCGACAAAAAGAGCCAAAATTTTAAACTGTGAGAGTCAGAGAGCCACACCACGCAGTGGCCTGCCAAAACAGACAAACACTCACACAAAAGCATATAATTTTAACAATAATATATTAAACACATAATATAACATGCTCAGTCAGGTGTTTTTTGTTATAAATTTTTATAAACCCATTAGAGCTGCTGTATAACTTTTAAATCCATAAATAAGTGGAATCTCTGTCCACCTAACAACCTACAAGATTATTTGATGACCACAACCAGGAATGCCACACTTGCAGTCATTAAACAAAGCAGTCACATATCTCGCTTAATGACTGCTTTGCTCAGTGACGAGATTGTGATTGTAAATCGAGTACAACCTATACATGGGTAAAGCCTGGTCCTAATATTATCTTCCTTTAACCTAATATATGTATTATAATATATATATGAGTTTGGATTATCTTTGATATCTATTACAATTACAGGCTGTGAGAAAAACACTCGTAGAATTTTGGGAAATATACTAACCATGGAAATTCAATTAAATGTTTTCTCCTATTTAAAACTCTGCTGCTCCTGAACCCAGAGCTTCAATATGCAACCATTATTATTAATTTGAGCAATCATTAGAACCTCACCGGAATCCTGCAGCAACTGTGCTAGACTTTGAAGCATTATTTTTTTGGGCGCAGCAGAGGGCGCTGTTGAGCTAAACCCGGAAGTACGGTCGACGCGACGACGCTTGCCTGCCCTCCACCAGCTCTGAGCTGGTGGAGCGGAGGCAAGCGTCATCGCGTCGACCGTACTTCCGGGTTTAGCGCGCGATCCGAGCCACAGTATACTAAATAATGGTAAGAGGCAAAGAGCCTCATTTATTTTGGCCGCGAGCCGCATGCGGCTCGCGAGCCGCGTGTTCGCCACCCCTGGACTAAACAATATTCAAATTGTTTCCTATCCTGCTCCGTAACTGTACAGGTAGTCCTCTACATACAACCACAATGGGGATCACATGTGGCCAAATCAAGTATTCAATTCAATTAAATTCAATTGTATCGATTGGAAACAAGGCTCCACACCCATTTGCCTGACTTAAGTGACACTGAGGACACAGACAAATCTCCAAATGGCCTCAACGATCCTCTAAAAGGATGCAAAAGACCAGCTGTCTGCAAGGAATATACAGGTGAAACTCGAAAAATTAGAATATCGTGCAAAAGTTCACTTATTTTAGTAATGCAACTTAAAAGGTGAAACTAATATATGAGATAAGACTCATTATATGCAAAGCAAGATAGTTCAAGCCGTGTTTTGTCATAATTGTGATGATTATGGCTTACAGCTCATGAAAACGCCAAATCCACCATCTCAGAAAATTAGAATATTACATTCAATCAATAAAACAAGGATTGTACCTAGAACAATATTGGAGCTCTGAAAAGTATAAGCATGCATATGTACTCAGTACTTGGTTTGGGCCCCTTTTGCAGCAATTACTGCCTCAATGCAGCATGGCATGGAAGCTATCAGCCTGTGGCACTGCTGAGGTGTTATGGAAGACCAGGATGCTTCAATAACGGCCTTCAGCTCTTCTGCATTGTTCGGTCTCATGTCTCTCATCTTTCTCTTGGCAATGCCCCATAGATTCTCTATGGGGTTCAGGTCAGGCGAGTTTGCTGGCCAATCAAGCACAGTAATCCCACGGTCATTGAACCAGGTTTTGGTGCTTTTGGCAGTGTGGGCAGGTGCCAAGTCCTGCTGGAAAATGAAGTCAGCATCCCCATAAAGCTTGTCTGCAGAAGGAAGCATGAAGTGCTCCAAAATCTCCTGGTAGACGGCTGCATTGACCCTGGACTTAATGAAGCACAGTGGCCCAACACCAGCAGATGACATGGCTCCCCAAATCAACACAGACTGTGGAAACGTCACACTGGACTTCAAGCATCTTGTAGTGTGTGCCTCTCCGTCTTTCCTCCATACTCTGGGTCCTTGGTTTCCAAATGAGATGCAAAAGTTGCTCTCATCAGCAAAGAGGACTTTGGACCACTGAGCAACAGACTAGGTCTGTTTTTCTTTGGCCCAGGTAAGATGCTTCTGACGTTGTTTGTTGTTCAGGAGCGGCTTGACAAGAGGAATACGACATTTGAAGCCCATGTCCAGGATCCGTCTGTGTGTGGTGGCTCTTGATGCACTGACTCCAGCCTCAGTCCACTCCTTGTGAAAGTCCCCAAGACTTTTGAATGGCCTTTTCCTGACAATCCTCTCCAGGCTGCGGTCATCCCTGCTGCTTGTGCACCTTTTTCTTCCACACTTTTCCCTTCCACATAACTTTCTATTAATGTGCTTTGATACAGCACTTTGGGAACATCCAACTTCTTTTGCAATTACCTTTTGAGGCTTTCCCTCCTTACGGAGGGTGTCAATGATGGTTTTCTGCACAACTGTCAGGTCAGCAGTCTTTCCCATGATTGTGATTCCTACTGAACCAGACTGAGAGACCATTTAAAGGCTCAGGAATCCTTTGCATGTGTTATGGCTTAATTAGCTGATTAGAGTGGGACACTTTGAGCCTAGAATATTGCATCTTTTCACAATATTCTAATTTTCTGAGTTGTGGATTTGGGGTTTTCAAGGGGAAATGGGCCCATGTTTGCTCATTTTTGGCTCCCACCAGCCCTGAGGAGCACTCTACAAGCCTCCCAAAGCTCTGCACCCCCCCCCCCATTGTTTTTGCAAGAAACAAGGCGTGCAGAGGGTTTTGGAGGCCTCCAGAGTACAAAAACGTTTTTTTTATTTACCATTTCAAAATCATGGTGCATCTTATACTCTGTCACTTGAAAGACAAAAATTGTGGCAGAAATCCCTTTGCTCCAACCAGGACAACCCAGGGGTCACTTTGGACTGCAATGCAGGTCAATTTCAGTACAGGAGTGGGTGGATAAAACCCTCGTTAAGTCTGAAGAGCTACTTCTGCTCATCACAATTCTGAATTTGACTCAAATGTTATTGATGATAAAAGTTATACAAAAAGAACCAGTCCTAAAAAAAAAGTAATAAAGCTAATAAAAGGGAAGCAAATAAAGAGGGCGACTGAAAAGACAGAGAAATAAACCATCATTGCAAACTTTGGTAGGGTATGATCCACTTTCTGTTGTGGCCCGCCTGATTCGGACAGTAAGGAGGTTGGGGAGGAACATAGGCCAGTCCTGGAGTCTGGGGAAGGCTCTGATGAGGGCTCTGGGTCGGAGGCAGAGAGGGGGCCGGAGCGGTATGCCAGTTATCAGATGCCTTCAGAGTCAGACATCAGTGAGGCAGACGAACAGCTGGAGCCTGTTCCCAGTGTGCCGCATGCGCAGATTAAAGAACCAATTCTACTTTATTGTAAGGTGACATTAATCTTGAGAATCAAAGATGAAAATGAAAAATTTGGTCTGCACTTTAACATCAAGAAAACAAAGATAATGACAACTGCAGAGAACACACCGGGCAGAGTGTGGATCGACAATGAGAACATAGAAACAGTAAAGGAACTCATCTTCCTGAGCTCTAAAATCAACCAACATGGTGACTGCAGACCTGAGGTCAGAAGGCATGTAGCACTTAGAAGAACTGCCGTGTCTGGCATGAATAACATCTGGAAGAGTAAAGGCATCAGCCTCCCAACCAATGCAGGTTAGTTAACACAATAATTTTTCCCCAATTGCTATTTATGGCTGCGAAACGTGGACTCTGAAAAAGGCAGATAGGAGAAGAGTGGATGCCTTCGAGCTGTGCTGAAGGCAACTAATATTCATCCCAAGGACTGCAAAAATCACAAAGAAGTCCTAGACTGAACATCACCCCAAAAAAGATAACCAAAAATACACTTGAAGCCAAGATTGCCAAACTGAGGATGTCATACTTTGGACATGTCATGAAAGCTGACTTACTCAAAAAGTCAATCATGCTGAGAACGATGAATGGAAAAAGGAGAAGGAAGGTGTTAGAAATTCTGCTTATATAAAGCACCACACAAAACAAACAAAGAGTACCGTCACCATGTGCTTTACTGCTCAACTATTTTTCTGTAACAGTAAACCACACACCCCACTCCCGAGGCCAACCACAAGCCTGATGCGGGCCTCAATGAAATAGAGTTTGACACCCCTGATTTAGGGTAGCCTCAGTCTCCATTTAAATACAAGTGTCAGTAGAAAGGGAGAAAGCTTTGCACTCACCTGGCCATTTGCTTATATGCTTCTTCTGCAACTGCGAAAATATGAGGATCCATATCTCCCATGTTTTGGCCACTGTAGGCATAGATGACATCTTGTCCATAAATTGGCAATTGTTCGTAAGGATTTATGGCAACAAGCACGATACCTTAAAAATAACGAGAATGCAAACACTAAAAATGATGCAAAAACAAGAGAGGCACAAACACCCACAAGTGGAGTAGTTTAAATATGACTAACTGGTCACTTCATAGTGTAAACAGGCTTTTTAAAAAATTGTGCATCAATTTACAAGCTCATTGCAGCCTGTTATTTAAATAAATAAGCAAGCAAGCAGAAGCATTTGCCCCTACTTTTTGTTTTAGATGTTCAGCATGTTTGAAGATCTTCCAAATTAAAATTCAACTGCTACAAGTTTCCTAAGCTGGCAAAGTTTTGTCTCAACCAGTGACGGGCAGGCGGACAGACAGACAGAGGTAGTATTGTGGCCTGCTGGCAGCCAGTGGAACTGACAGCAGAGTCGGACAGTGGGGAGGTTGGGGAGGAACATGGGCCAGTCCTGGGGGCTGAGGAAAGCTCAGACAAGGGCTCTGCATCAGAGGCAGAGAGGGAGCTAGACAGCAGTGAGGCAGAGGAACAGCTGGAGCCTGTTCCAGGTGTGCTCATGTGCAGAGCTGCCAGACGACAAGAATAACTAAGAAAGCAGGGTCAACTTGGGAGTAAAGCCACACCTTGGAGGTGATTGGCCCCTCCCATAGGAAACAAAAGAGGAGCGAACGGGGAGTGGGCTTTTGCAGGAAACAATTTGTTTCTTCTGTGGTTTCAAGAGTGGAAAGTGTTTGTGACTATAACAGACTCTGTGCCAAGTGTTGCCTTGCTCTGCCTTTCGATACTAGTTATTTGACAGCTCTCTAAGCGAGATAAGGTTCGTGTTGATAAATACTCCTCTGAAAGACTGTTTGCTAAGCCTTGCTGACTGTGAATGAAAGGAATTCACAGTCGTGTGGATAAAAGAGGTTTTGCGGGGACCCAGACTCTGCTTCATGCTTTTTAAGGAAGCCTAGGTCAGAACAGGTAGTCCTCAGTTTATGACCACAGCTGAACCTGCAATTTTTCTCTTAAGTTATTGTGGCCAACAGTCGGGTCACCTTGTGACTGGATTCAATTTTATGACCATTTTTACAATGGCCATTAAGCAACTCAGAAAACTGAGTTGCCAGCTAGATGACTTTGGCTTAGTCATTCCCTCTCAACCCAAGTAACCCCACAGGGTTGTTGTTGTCGTTCTGGGGGAAATATGAGGAGGGAAGAGTCTTAGGTATATTCACCACCGTGAGTTATTATTTATTAAAAATAATATCCTGGTGTGCTATCGAGTAGGAAAACAGCTGCAACATTTTCTGCCCCCTTTCGCGCTCTTAACATTATAAATAGACCTCGACTTACGACCACAATGGAAATCAGAATTTCTGGTTTCTAATCAAGTTGTACAGTGAGTCGTAACCGATTTTATGAGGGTTTTTTTTTTGCCAAGGTTGTTAAGCAAATCATTGCAGTTGTTAAAGTGAATCAGGAGCCATTGAATGAATTCAGCTTTCCCCACTTACTTTGCTTGGCGGAGGCAAGCTTGGAGGGTCACAAATCATATGACCCCAGAATGTTGCAATGTGAGAACTGGTCAAAAGTCACTTTTTTTCAATGCTGTTATAACATTAATACAATAGCAGAGTTGGAAGGGACCTTGGAGGTCTTCTAGTCCAACCCCCTGCCTAGGCAGGAAACCCTCTACCGTTTCAGACAAATAGCTATCCAACATCTTCTTAAAGACTTCCAGTGTTGGGGCATTCACAACTTCTGGAGACAAGCTGTTCTACTGATTAATTGCCCTCACTGTCAGGAAGTTTCTCCTCAGTTCTAAGTTCCTTCTCTCCTTGATTAGTTTCCACCCATTGCTTCTTGTTCTACCCTCAGGTGCCTTGGAGAATAGTTTGACTCCCTCTTCTTTGTGGCAACCCCTGAGATATTGGAACACTGCTGTCATGTCTCCCCTAGTCCTTCTTTCTCTTAAGCTGAACATACCCAGTTCCTGCAACCGTTCTTCATATGTTTTAGTCTCCAGTCCCCTAATCATCTTTGTTGCTCTTCTCTGCACTCTTTCTAGAGTCTCCACATCGTTTTTACATCGTGGTGACCAAAACTGAATGCATATATTCCAAGTGTGGCCTTACCAAGGCATTATAAAGTGGTATTAACACTTCATGTGATCTTGATTCTATCCCTCTGTTGATGCAACATTGGAGCGGTTGTTAAATTGAGTGGTTGCAAATCAAGGACTACTTACTGGTATATAGGTAGGCTACAATGGAGCCCAAAATTTCTTAAGTGACGTTTGCTCCATTCTGCAACTTTGCTTGCCACAGTTGTTAAGTGAGTCACTTCAGGTTTTTAACTTTGTCACGCGATCGTTAAGAAGTGAATCTGGCTTCCCCATTGACTTTGCTTGTCGAAAGGTTGCAGAAGCGGATCACGTGACCCTGGGACATTGCAACCGTCATAAATATGAGTCATTTGCCAAGCATCTGAATTTTGATCACGTGACTATGGGGATGCTTCAATGGCCGTAAGTGTGAAAAACGGTCGTAAGTCACTTTTTTTCAATGCCCTTGTAACTTTGAACAGTCACTAAACCAGGGGTGTCCAAACTTGGGAACTTTAAGACTTGTGGACTTCAACTCCCAGAATTCCCCAGCCAGCTGGCTGGGGAATTCTGGGAGTTGAAGTCCACAAGTCTTAAAGTTCCCAAGTTTGGACACCCCTGCACTAAACGAACTGTTAAGTTGAGACCGACCTGTATTCTTTCCAAAAGCCATGCCTAGGGCAATACTCACCACAATAGGTATAGATGTGATTTGATTCCAAAAAGCGGACTTTTAAGTTATGCAAGACGGCTGGTTCATGGAGGTAACTTAAAGCGGTCAAGTCATTTTCTCCAACCAAAATATCTGGATTACGCAGAAAAGGAAACTTGTTCTCGTTGGGGTCAACAGGATATTCCAGGATCTGAAATGGGAAAAGGGAAAACGGTCATTTAGCAAAAGGGCTACCTGGGATAAGTTCACATTTCCATAACCGGACCAAAGTAATCTTTGGGGATACAAAAGAAGTGGGAAAATCAAATGAGAGGTAGCCACATTCACAAAATAGAACCTTGAGGAGGGAAAAGTGGCATAAAATAGCGCAACAATGCACCCTTTAAATTAAAAGGCTTTCCTCGTATGATCAGTTCATTTACCTGCAAAGGAAAGAAAGGTATTATTACAAAATAAAAGGGCTATTGTATTACCTGTTTTGCATAAAAATTAGATTTGTTGTAGTTAGTTGTGAAGTTGTGTCTGACCCATTGCGACCCCATGGACAACGTTCCTCCAGGCCTTCCTGTCCTCTACCATCCTCTGGAGTCCATTTAAGCTCACGCCGACTGCTTCGGTGACTCCATCCAGCCACCTCATTCTCTGTCATCCCCTCCTTCTTTTGCCTTCAATCGTTCCCAGCATGAGGCTCTTCTCCAGGGAGTCCTTCCTTCTCCTTAGGTGGCCAAAGTCTTTGAGTTTCCTCTTCAGGATCTGGCCTTCTAAAGAGCCATAATCTAATCTAAAAATTAGATTAGAGCTCTCTAATTTAATAGAGAGTTTCTTTTAGCTGGCTTTTCACCAGCTAAATTTTTAATACAGGTAATCCACGATGTACGCCAACAATTGAGCCCAAAATCTCTGTTGCTGAGTGACACATTTGCTAAGGGAGTGTTTTGCCCTATTTTACGGCCTTTCTTGCCATCGTCAAAAGGTCGCAAAAGTGGATCACATGACCCCCGGGAAACTGCAACTATCA
Source organism: Natrix helvetica (assembly GCF_964273705.1). Classification (NCBI taxonomy): domain Eukaryota; kingdom Metazoa; phylum Chordata; class Lepidosauria; order Squamata; family Natricidae; genus Natrix; species Natrix helvetica. The sequence goes on from NC_138552.1 coordinate 11,124,520, forward strand.
TAAATATGAGTCAGTTGCCAAGTATCTGAATTTTGATCACGCGACCTTGGGGAATGTTGCAATGGCTCATAGGTGTGAAAAACGGTCGTAAGTCACTTTTTTCAGTGCTGTTGTAACTTTGAAGGGTCATTAAATGAACGGTTACAGTCACTGTCAGCGACTACCTGTACTCATGGGAAATGTTTCACAATCTCTTTGAAGCAATTGACCATGCAGAAAGCAATTGATCATTGGGATCCTGCAATGGTGATAAGAATGAAAAACTATCATAAGTGAGTCATATGATGAGCTGTGGTTAGAATGCACTACTGCAGGCTACTTCTGCTGACTGCCGGCTGCCAGGAATTAGGCAGTTTGAATCTCACTGGCTCAGGGTTGACTCAGCCTTCCTGTTGTAGCCCACCAGCAGCCGGCAGAGCTGGCAGCAGATTCGGACAGTGAGGAGGTTGGGGAGGAACATGGGCCAGTCCTGGAGTCTGGGGAAGCTCTGATGAGGGCTCTGGGTCGGAGGCAGAGAGGGGACCAAGTCTGTCTGGCAGTTCTCAGCTGCCTTCAGAGCCAGACATCAGTGAGGCAGACAAACAGCTGGAGCCTGTTCCCAGTGTGCGTATGTGCAGAGTTGCCAGACGAAGGGAACAGCTAAAGGAGCAGGAGTCGACTTGGGAGTAAAGCCACAGGTGGATGATGAATGCCCCCCCCCAGAGGAAATAAAAGAGGAGCGAAAGGGGAGTGGAGTTTGCAGGATACAATTAGTTCTCTTAATTGGTTCGTGACTCTCCGAGACTCCTTGCCAGGTTTTGCAGACATCGGCCTGTCAGCTCTCCAAGCCAGATAAGGTCTGTGACTGTAAATCCTCCTTTGAAAGATGTGAATGAGCAGAATTCACAGCAAATTAATGAAAGGGTTTTTTGTCAGGGCAAGGAGTCTGCTTCATGCTCTTGGGAAGCCTCGGTCAGAAAACTTCCATCCTTCCGAGGTGGGTAAAATGAGGACTCAGATTGTTGCGGGCAATAGGCTGACTCTGTAAACCACTTAGAGAGGGCCGTAAAAGCATTATGAAGTCTAAATTCTATGGCTTATTTGCTAAGTCAGTGACATTGTAACTTTGAATAGTCACTAAATGAACTGTTGTCAGTTGAGGACTACCTGTATATATGTTGTATGTATACAAACATACCTCTGTTCAGCCACTTTTGAAAAAAGGATTATGCTACATGTAGAAGAGAGGCTACATTTTGATCATTCATCACTTCCGGACCATTGGACTAAAACATTTGCAAAGAGGCTAAATGTACTTTTTGCCTTACCTTGTTGAAATAAACCCAGGTCTAGGAACACACTTAGTCATACAGATGGTCCTTGACTTATGACCATTTGTACAGCGATCGTTCAACGTTATGACAATGCTGTAAACAATGCTAGCTGGGGAATTCTGGGAGTTGAAGTCCACACATCTTAAAGCTCGCAAGATTGAGAAACACTGCTGTCAATAAATTGTCTCAGTAATCAATCAGAATAGAGCTGGAAGGGACCTTGAAGGTCTTCTAGTCCAACCCCATACTCAAGCAGGAGACCCCTATATCATTTTAAAAACCTCCAGTACTGAAACACCTACAACTTCTGAAGGCCAGCTGTTCCACTGGTTAAATGTCCTCACTCTTAGGAAGTTTCTCCTTAAGTCCACGTTGCTTCTCTCCTTGATTAGTTTCCATCCATTGTTTCTGGTCTTGCCTTCTGGTGCTTTGAAAAATAAGTCGACCCCCACTTTTCTTAGTGGCAGCCTGTAGCTGACCTCACCTTGAGTCCACCTTGGTTTCAATTTGGATGTAACTCAGTAGTGAAATTCATTTTTTTTTTTTACTACCGGTTCTGTGGGCATGGCTTGGTGGGTGTGGCAGGGGAAGGATACTGCAAAATCTCCATTCCGACCCCACTCCAGGGGAAGCATATTGCAAAATCCCCATTCCCACCCCACTCTGGGGCCAGCCAGAGGTGACATTTGCCGGTTCTGCGAACTACTCAAAATTTACCCTACCGGTTCTCCAGAACCTGCTGGATTTTACCCCTGATGTAACCACCATGAAACCTGTGCTGGCCAACCACCTTTATGCTGTTGCCAAGAAAATTACGAGGAGACACCTATCTGCATATCAATTTCCAGGTTTCCAACTTGACCTTACTTTTTATACTACCGTTGCCAAAAGCCATCTTGGCTGGCCCTGCTAGTAATGACAACCTTCCGCCATGCTGATGGGGAATCTGAGGAATTGCAATCTAGGTGGGTGCCAGGTTGGGCAAGGCTGTTGGCATCAGCATGCTTCAATGTTCTTTGGCACGTTGGTTTCTGTTCTCGGCGCGGACTAACTCTGTGCTCATGTGTGCCTGCTCGCTATTGCTGTCTTACATCCATCATACCCAATCTAATAAATGGGAGTGACTTGCCAACTCAGCTGAAAGCAAAATGAAGGGAATATATTTGACAGAACTAGGGTGAGAAAATAAGAACACTCTAAAAGGCTTGTACCTTGTTGGGGTGGTTGATTCCAGCCCAGAAATGGGGATGGCATTCACACGACATGCAAAACTACCTTGCCATTAACCTTGGTCGTGGGGAGGGAGGGGGTCAGGGGCACAAGCCGGCCACCCTCTTGCAGACTGTCAAATCATAACCCTGACAACAACCTCTGCTGGCCCTGACAATTAAGAGACCAACTACCCCAGCAATTTTTGCACTAATCAGCGATTTCTAATTGTTGATGCTGTTATAATTGGTATGAGCCAGGACACAGACAAAGGGCAGAGATGGCTCTGTTAGCATTGGACTCACAATGTGGGAGAAAGTGGAGGATTAGACCTTGAAATTCTTTATGGGGGGTGGGGGGGTAGAGAAGGGGAAAGGAGGGAGGAAAGGGGAAGGGGAAGAGAAAAAAGGGGAAAGAGGAAAGCGAAGATAAAAGAAGGAGGGAATGGAATAGAAAGGAAGGAAAGGAAAGATAAAAGAAGGAGGGGATGGAAAGGAAGGGAAGGGAAGATAAAAGAAGGAGGGAAGGGAAGAAAAGCAAACGAAAGGAAAAAGAAGGAGGGAAGGGAAGGGAAGGGAAGAAAAGCAATGGAAAATAAAAAGAAGGATGGAACGGAAGAAAAGGAAAGGAAAAAGAAGCAGGGAATGGAAGGGAAGGGAAGATAAAAGAAGGATGGGATGGAAGGGAAGAAAAGCAATGGAAAAGAAAAAGAAGGAGGGAAGGGAAGAAAAGGAAAGGAAAAAGAAGCAGGGAATGGAAGGGAAGATAAAAGAAGGAGGGGATGGAATGGAAGGGAAGGGAAGGGAAAAAGGAGGGAATTGAATGGAAGGGAAGGGAAGAAAAGGAAAGGAAAGGAAAAAGAAGAAGGGAAGGGAAGGGAAAGGAGAAAAAGAAATAGGAAAGGCGGGGAAGGGGAAGGGTGCTGAGCTGCTATTCTCACTTCATTTTCCTGGAGGACCAATGGATCACTTAATCCAGAAAATGTCTAAATTCTACCAACCTGCATCCCAACATAGTTACAAACTGATGTTAACACAATTTCCTTTCACCCAAAGTCTGCATTGGCATACAACAATAAGCCAAGCTACTGTAGGGCTTAGTTCTATGGGTGGCTCTCAAGTCACACCAAAGCCCTAATTTTTGGTTTCATCACGGTTCGTGGAATAAACCAGAGTGACAGATTTCACACTACAAACCAAAACCAAGCCAACATTCAAGGCTTAGCACAACGGACAAACCCAGCCGCCAACCTTCTGTCCTTCTTATTCAGCCCTTGATTTTTTATGCATTTACTGAAGTCAGGGTTCTACAAACTGGTTTTAAGAAACTAATTAGTAATATGGCAGGGATGGAGATGGGGGGGAAAAAACCCAGTAAATCTAATAACGTTCAAGGCTACAGTCCGCTATTATGATCCTCTACCTGACCAAATCCTCTATATTAGGGGTGTCAAACTCGAAGCCCGTGGGACAGATGCGACCTGCGAGGTGGTTAGATCTGGCCCGTGGACCGTTCTGGAAACAGAGAAGGACTGGCCCAAGGTGCCTCTGCCAGCGAAAACGGAGGTTAGGAGGGCTGTGTGCGACCCCCCCCCAGGTTCCGTTTTCGCCCGCATCGGCCTCCTGCAACCCTCTGCCGGTGAAAATGGAACTCAGAAAGGTCACACATGGCTTCCCAGATTCCATTTTGGCCTCCCCAAGCTCTGTTTTCACTGTCAGAAGGCTGCAAGAGGCCGTCACGGCTGAAAACAGAGCCTCAACGAGTGATGTCGAGCTGGCCACACCCCTCCGCCCGGCTCCCCCAGGATCAAACACAACTGTGAGGCATCCCTCAATTAAATCGAGTTTGACACCCCCGCACTATATTCTAAAGAACACATCCTGAGAATAATCTTGGTATTTTCAGCCTCTTTCTGTTTGAGGGAGCTACCGGTCAGAAGAAATTGAGCAAAATTCATTGTAACACAGAAACTGTTGCTTTATATCAAGGGTTTCCAACCTCGACAAATTTAAGACTTGTAGTCTTAAAATTGCCAAGGTTGGACACTCCTGATTTAAATTATTATGTTACAATACAATACAATAGTAGAGTTGGAAGGGACCTTGGAGGTCTTCTAGTCCAACCCCCTGCCTAGGCAGGAAACCCTATACCGTTTCAGACAAATAGCTATCCAACATCTTCTTAAGGACTTCCAGTGTTGGGGCATTCACAACTTCTGGAGGCAAGGTGTTCCACTGATTAATTGTTCTCACTGTCAGGAAATTTCTCCTCAGTTCTAAGTTGCTTCTCTCCTTGATTAGTTTCCACCCATTGCTTCTTGTTTTACCCTCAGGTGCCTTGGAGAATAGTTTGACTCCCTCCTCTTTGTGGCAACCTCTGAGATATTGGAAGACTGCTATCATGTCTCCCCTAGTCCTTCTTTCTCTTAAGCTAAACATACCCAGTTCCTCTTTTCATTTCCTTAAAGAACAGAAGGGACATTCTGGGAGACCGGTAAAGGTGTTTCAGGATAAAAAGAAAACATATCATGAAGTTTTCTCAATTTAAAGTCACAGCTGCTCAACTGAAACAGAGCCAAAAAAAGTGTCACCATCTGGCCATCCAGATGTTGGAAATGCCAGGGGCGCAGCACATAGTTTCCCACTGTTTTTGCTTTGTGCGTGTTTTAAAAAAAGGCTTCCTTTTTTTTTTAAACAGATAGTGTGCATTTATAGATAGGTAGACACAATTATTTGCACACATGCAAAGTGAGATAAGGCAGTGTGATGTGAAGGTAGTTTCAAATGAAAAGAAAAGATTTCCTAATTTGTATTATTGGGTTTCCTTTTTACGGCCACCTACAATATTTTGCTTCTTATAACCAGTGCATTTTATTCTCAAAGCTCTGTGGCGCTTGCTTGTCCACAGTGCCAGTTTAATGTTCCTTTAGCTATGAACTGAGGTATGATCCTCACCGCAGTTCCTCTGTGTATTTCAATCATACGTGAGTTATTTACTGCTGCAATTTATATGACACTTTTCTACACGTTAGAAACTCAGGGCAGAGAATGATCTAAAATAAAACATAAATAATTAAAAAGCACTAAGGGATAAAGTTCTTAATTCACCCAGCACAGAAGGTCTGGATCAAGAAACAAACGTTGACTTCCTGAGAGAAGCAGGAAAAAAATGAAAATAAACAAAATTCCCCAGGAAATGAAATCTACAACCTAAGAACTAGATAAGATTTATTAAGATCTGTGACAATTCCCAACTTCTTCATTATAATTCAGACTTATAGCATCTCTTTGTGGTGATAAATTGGTCAAGATCGTAGATTAGAAGAGCAGGCCTGCGTGAGCCTAAATCCTTTATATTTTTCTGGATTGTTTCTAATTTTTTCACTTAAAAATCCTTGTAAGTTTTCACCTTCTTACTGACAAGTGTCACGCAGTTGGGAAGGATCCCAAGGTATTTAAGCAAGGTGTTTTTAATACTTTGTGGAGTAAATGCAGAATCTTGGAAACCGTAATAAAATTTTCCCAGCCTCCTGTACAGTGAGTTAATTAAGGTCACCACACTATAAAAAAAGATGTTGAGACTCTAGAAAAAGTGCAGAGAAGAGCAACCGGGATGATTAGGGGACTGGAGGCTAAAACATACGATGAATGGTTGCAGGAACTAGGCATGGCTAGTCTAGTGAAGAAAAAGATTTTAATAAATTTTAAATAAATAAATTTTAATAAATATCTTATTTAGCAGCTATGTGCATACAGCATGTTACCCAGTATTTGGTCTTTTGGATTCAAAGTCTGAAAGATGTTTCAAAATATATGGAGGCAGGCACACTGCATCCTTCAGCATTGCACGAGTCAAATATGCCTTACCTTGGACTAAGCCCAACTTGTTTCATTTCTGGGGAAAGACACAGTTGCTTTAATGAGTTTCAGATAGGGATTACCTTTCATGCGCACATATTTGCCTTTAAACCTGAAGTGTCCTGATTTTCAACATAATTTTAAAGTCTAGGAAAATGGCCTCCCAAATCAGCATGACCTATCAAATTAGCATGGTCTATATGCCAAGAAGCAATGGATGGAAATTTATCAAGAAGAGAAGCAACCTAGAACTAAGGAGAAATTTCCTGACAGTGAGAACAATTAATCAATGGAACAACTTTCCTACAGAAGTAGTGGGTGTTCCAACACTGGAAGCTTTTAAAAAGAGATTGGATAGCCATTTGTCTTAAATGGTATAGGATTTCTTGCTTGAGCAGGGGGTTGGACTAGAAGACCTCCAAGATCCCTTCCAACTCTGTTATTCTGTTATTCTAAAGGTGTATCACAGAATTGGGTCAATTGTTTAAATGAGTGAAACAGTGGGTTGATAGGCTCATGTAGATTATGCTAAAAGAGTAGTAGTGAAAGTGATGATTATACAGTTTTTTATTATTTAAAAAAACTCTGCTTGATTGCATTTTAATTATCGGAGCAAGATTACATCTCATACGTTACAGTGTATGAGGTTGAGTCAAGTTTGTCATTCTTTTATGCAAGCTCTGAAATTTCTATAGAGCTGGGAATTAAATACGACCGTTTTAACCCAATTAGTACTTGCAGCAGGAATTCCAGTCACCTTTTTTGGGGGGCCAGGATCTGGCCTGCATTCAGGGACAGCTCAAATTCATATGACCTTTATTAATTAATACACACCCATTTAATGAGGGACAGTAGAATCCCAGTGAACTAATGGTTTGAAGCAGCGGTGGGATTAAAAAATGTTAGCAACCAGTTCTCTGCCCAATTGCTGGCTGGGCCTGGCCATGGTGGGTGCGGCTTACTCTGCTTCCTGCACCACAGCGGTGGGGGGCGCACTTTCACCCTCCCCAAGCTCCGGAGGCTTTCCCCCTGCCTCCTGGAGGACAAAAATGTCCTCCCCCGGGATGCGGAGAGATTCAGGAAGCCGGAAGTGATGTGAAAAACGGGGCTTCTGGAAATTACGGAAGTCCAAAAGCCCCGTTTTTCACATCCGGAGGATTCCCCAAGCCTCCTGGAGGCTGAAAACAGCTCCCCCAGGTTCCGGAAGCCCTTCAGGGGCTGGAAACATGCCAGTTTTCGGACTTCCGGAACTTCCAGAAGGCCCATTTTTCACCCTCCATAGGCTCCAGTGGATTCCCCAAGCCTCTTGGAGGGCGAAAATGGCCTCCTTGGGCTCTGGAGGCCGTCCGGAGGCTGAAAACATGCCCATTTCCGGACTTCAGGAGGCCTGTTTTTCACCCTTCCAGAGCCTCCATGCAGGCCCTGCACTTACCTGACATTATGAACGGGCTGCGTGGAGACTCCTAGGAAGGGAGGCGTGGGCGGGGCCAGCCAGTCCTTACAACAACCGGTTCAGCGAACCAGATGCAAAATACTCATCTGGTTTGCCCGAACCGGTGCGAATCGACTGAATCCCACCCCTGGTCTGAAGGACAGGAACATCCAAAGACATAGCAATTAACCCTTAAAGGACTCTTTCAAATATATTCTCTTCCGCCCATGGTGATTCATGTACAGAATCATCTGAAAAAGAGAGAAACTGGATTTTTGGAACATGGATTTAAGAACTGGCAGAGAAACCGTAATGATAATCTACACCTGTTCCTTATGTGGAAGGCTGAAAAAAAAAGACCATCCAAGAGCTGGGTTCCTGATCAATATAGCTTGACACAAAGTGTGCCAAGGTTTCACAACGCGGGGATTTCAAATGATGCCGGTGACAATGATCCATGACAAATAGCATCAAATCTCACAGCTGCAAAGTTTCTGTTCATATTGCCAGTCCATTTGTGACTTGCTTTACATTCATCTGCGGGGAAACGGTCCTTGCAATTCAGAACGTTTAGCCTCTAGATCAGGGGTGTCCAAACTTGAGAACTTTAAGACTTGTGGACTTCAACTCCCAGAATTCCCCAGCCAGCCATGCTGGCTGGGGAATTCTGGGAATTGAAGTCCACAAGTCTTAAAGTTCTCAAGTTTGGACACCCCTGCTCTATATCAGTGTTTTTTTTCCAATTTGGCAACTTAAAGAAATCGATGCCTTTGTTAGTATCAGCAGCAAAAACACTAAGCTTTTTTCAGAAGTTATTGGCATTTTTTAATTTTAAAAATTACAATATTTTTATGATATAGTCTATTTCAATCACTGCTGTTGGATATGTTTCAGGCCAGTGAGTCACTGGTGAGACGGAATAGATACTTATAGGTATCTGTTATATTTGAGCCCAATTATTCAAACCACAAAAGTTGCCAACACAATATCCATAAATGTCAGGTGCGGTTGAAGGCTTAACTGATGCTTGCATCCTCTTCAAACTGTTAAACAGAATCGCATTTTAAAATAATTGCCTTAAAGGATGTGACTTGAAAACGCAATGGCCACTCATATTAATGCTCAAATGAAACAAAACAAAATGTTAAAAAGTTATGATATTTATGTTGTTACTTAACAAGCACATCTAAATGAAGTTAAAGTAACCAAAATATATTTACATCCCCAAGGCATGTCACAACTTTGGAGCATCCCTAATGTTTGGAAATTGAAAGTTGAAAAATTTGACACGCCCTAACATTGCTCATTGAGGATAATGATAAAATAATATTAATAGTGATTCAATTGAATGCAATTGGGCAACAATTCTCAGAAACACTGAATCTCTTTGTCAGGGTTCCAAGTAACACCCCCAACGAAAGAAGACTCCCAGGCTTAAGTTTCCTCAAAGTTCCATTTTATTAGAGATGTCATATTGGCACATCTGGGAAAACCCGAATCTGAAAGTTTCCAGGTTTTTCCCACCCAAATGAAAGTCCAAGTCCCTGCCCAGCACCCACATCTCCATCCCGTGGCCCAATCAGGCACTGTCCCAACCGGAGATGCCTCCCAGTCACACCACTCCAGCTACAGGGCAAAATGTCCTTGACTCTCTGAGAAAGGGATGTTATTTTGACTATAACTCCCATACTCCATATAATTCTCCCTCCCAGTTTCCAACAGCATCAAATTCAGGGGGGAAGTTTGACCAGATCAGGTGAACTGGTAGGGATGATTTGAATTGGTTCCCCGAACCAGTAGAATTAATCACCCTTGGTTGGCCCTGCCTTGGTTGCCCAGTCGACCGGTTGCTGCTCACCTCTTCCAGCAGCTCACTTGACCCTTCCTGCCGCTCTCCCTCCATTCACAGCAGAGCTGCTGCAGCCTGTCCCTTTAAGGTAGTCACGGGGGGGGGGGGCACCATAAAGGGAGCAGCAGCTCCGCTGTGAATGGAGGGAGAAACGTTTGGATTCTCTCTGCCACAGCATTCACTATGAGCCCTTCTCATGTTCATACACACATTTTTTCTTACTCGGTTCCATGGGCGTGGCTTAGTGGAGGGTACTATGACTGAGTGGGTGTGGCCATGAGTGACATTGAGTTGTCCACGCCCACTAAGGAATCCCCTCCACCAAGCCACGCCCACAGAACTGATAGGGAAAAAAATTGAATGTCACCCCTGATCAAATGTGGCAAACCTGAAGGCCCACTGCAAAAGATGGCTTCCAGGCCTGACACTCTTTTCCGGCATATGGTGCAATGAGGGTTTTATAAATGAACAATTAGCTTAGCCCTTGGATCAAACACGACATACTCAGAATCACAAGCATGGGCTTTTACAGTCGAAGAAAACAAATTGCAAGGGGAAAAAAAACCTGCAAAAAAATAATTACACCATGGAAATCATGGGCAATGACTAATACACCGGCTTTAACTCTCCACTTCCCTATATATACAGTATAGGTCCAACGTTATTCATTTTTTAAAATGTGTTTATGACTCTTCTAGGAATCTCTGCCAACGGGAAGAATTACAGTATTAAAGTTTCAGTGCTGGTTAACCATCAAATTGCTTTCGCAGCCTTCCTTCAAATAACAATTCAAAAGATAGGCCTGTGATAGAAAACTTTACAAAGGAGGAAAATTTTTAAAAAAGAAAAACAAGCCAAATGCCTACCGTGTCATCTTCAAGTTTCAGGCGCAGAGTTTTATCCCCCTCTTTGTAATCTCTGATGATTTCAGCTGATTTCCAGACTTCCTCTGGGTCAGGAATCCATACTTTTGTATACTTTAAGGGGAGAAAAACAATAAGAGAAAAAGTAAAATAATAAGTTGAGCACCAGGAAATAAACACAGGCCAGCAAAGGAAATACAGGTAGTATTTGAGCCCAAAATTTATGTTGCTAAACGAGACCTTTGGTAAGAGAATTTTGCCCCAGTTTATGACCTTTCTTGACACGTTTGTTAAGTGAGTCACTGCAGTCGTTAAGTTAGTAACATGGTTGTTAAGCAAATCCGATTCCCCCATTGACTTTGCTTGGCAAGAAGGCTGCAAAAGGGGATTGCATGACACCAGGACACTGTAACCGTCATAAACATGAGACAGGGCAAGCGTCTGAATTTTGATCCCGTGATCACTGGGATGCCACAACGGTCATAAGTGTGAAAGATGGTCATAAGACACTTTATTCAGTGCCATTGTAAGTTCAAGTGGTCACTAAATGAATTGTTGTAAATTGAGGACTACCTGTAACTGTCGACTACTGAACTTTAACGGTACCCCATTTAATCATTTAATATTGTCATTCAAAGTACATATTGCTCTCAATATACCATATTTTCCGGAATATAAGACACTCCCGAGTATAAGACGCCCTTTAGTTTTTGGGGAGGAAAATAAGAAGAAAAAATTCTGCCTCTGCCTACCAGCATCCACGGTATTCAGCTGACACATGGTAACAAGGTCAGCCAATGAATAGGCATAGCAACTAAGTTAGCCAATGAGGGCTGTTTGGACTTGGAAACAGTATTTGCCATGTGAGCAACAAGGAGACGGGAAGGAGCCTGGCTTAGCTGAGAACTGAAAGTGAAACTGCTTGTGTTTTGCTTGCATTTACTGCTACCTTGGAAAACCTGCTTTTGGTATTGTATTGCATATTATTATTATTTTGAATCCTGCTGAATCAGTTACTGTGCTTTCTGAATGTGATTGCTGCTGCAAACTCTGACCAGCCAGGTCAGCTTCAGCACTTATTGCAGCCTGATTCAGCACAGCTGATTGGCAGGTGGATCGGACTGCCAGAGTACCCCCAATCAGCTGTTCCAGGCTGTAGGGATTGCCAAAGACCATCCCTGCCTCGATGTCTCCTGTTTTTGGCCTCTGGTGGGGGTATGTGGAACTACATTCGGTGTATAAGATGCACCTAAATTTTCACCCTCTTTTTTTGGGGGGGGGGGAAGGTGTGTTATACTCCGAAAAATACGGTAGGTATATCTCAATATAAATCCCTTTTTAAGATTTCCAGGCTACTGGTACCTAATTCAACACTAGGTTAGCAAACATCCCCATTCTATGTGGCAGGAGATAGTTGGAGCAGTAGGAATTCTGTAACATTAATCAAACTATCCAAATCTATTGCAAGGAAACTATTTTAATAAAGCCATTGTTAGATAATATAATAACAATAGTATACAGATAGTGGACATTGCTGTATCAGTAGACAGCAAAATAGAAGAGAAAGAAATGGAGATTATAACAAAGTTCAAAGACCTGCAATTAGAAATAGAACAACTGTGGCAAAAGAAAGCAAAAGTTGTATCAACTGTCATAGGATCCTTGGGTGCAATCCCAAAACATCTGGAGCACCACTTGAACATCATCGGCACTGACAAATTTACCCATCAATTGCAAAAGGCAGTTTTACTTGGAACAGCTTATACCCTGCCACAATATCTTTAATATCATCAAACAAAAACATCTACCCACCCCAGGTCCTCGGGAAGGACTCCATAGATGGACAAAAATGCCAAATCCAGTCTAAACATTTGGCTGACTGTATAACCAACAACAATAACCTTGTCCATCATATGGAACGTTCTCCCCCCCATTATGTCAGACTGAATCCATTCTCCTAACCATTCAGGAAGTCCTTCAAGATCTGGTTGTGCCATGAGGCCTGAAGGTCTCAGGGAAATGAAGATGTTCTTAGAAGAAATACAGAAAAAGAGAACAACAGAATTGGAAGGGACCTTGGAGGTCTTCTAATCCAACCCTTTGATCAAGCAGGAGAGTCTAGTCCATACCATTTCAGACAAGTGGCTGTCCAGTCTCTTCTTAAAAGCCTCCAATGATGGAGCAACCACAACTTCTAAAGGCAAGCTGTTCCACTGGTTGATTGTTCTCACTGTCAGGAAAGCTTTCCTTAGTTCTCTCCTTTTCTCCTTGGTTAGTTTCCACCCATTGCTTCTTGTCCTGTCTTCAGGTGCCTTGGAGAATAGTTTGACTCCCTCTTCTTTGTGGCAGCCCCTGAGATATTGGAAGACTGCTATCATGTCTCCCCTAGTCCTTCTTTTCATTAAACTAGACATACTCAGTTCCTGCAACCGTTCTTCATATGTTTTACCCTCCAGTTCCCTAATCATCTTGGTTGCTCTTCTCTACACCTTTTCCAAAGTCTCAACATCTTTTTTTTATATTAGGGTGACCAAAACTGGATGCAATATTCCAAATGTGGTCTTACCAAGGCATTATAAGGCGGAAATGGCTTCATTGTGGTTAACTGTTTCTTCTCTTCGAATGTTTTCTATATGTTTATTATTTTGTGTCTTTTATTCATTATTTATTACTTTTACTGATTGTTGTACATTGCCCACAGTCACTTTTTGTGAGATGGGCCGCCATGTAAATGTGAGGAAGAAGGCAAATAAATAAATGTTCCTGAAAATAATGAGAGAAAAGAGGGAGAGAATCGGGGAAGAAAACTAAGCTGCTATGACAACCTGAATCAATACTTCCAAACTCTTGAGATGCTGTTAAAGCTCTTACTTCTAATTATACAAGGAAAAATTGCCATGTAAGAATCTTGACATTTATAGCTCACACCGGGCTCATTTAATTCCCACACTTAGCCCTTTACCTTCTGTGGCTCCTGACCCATAATGTAATTCTGAAAGAATAGGAACAATGAACTTTTAAAATAAATCAACAATGAAGTTACTAATTTTTACCATGAGAGACTAAAAATGTAAATCTGACAATAAGTAGGCAATTCACTGGAATGCGAACAGTTTACTTTTGGATTAACGTAATTAACTTGAACATTGGGCGCTATCTAACAAAATGAAATTCAATGGTGAAAAGAGTAAGGTTCTACATTTAGGCAACAAAAATGAAATGCACAGGTACAGTATAGGTGGTACCTTGCTCAGCATTAGTAACTGTGAAAGGGATCTTGGAGTCCTAGTGGACAACCATTTAAATATGAGCCAGCTATGGGCAGCGGCTGCCAAAAAATCCAACACAGTTCTAGGCTGCATCAACAGAGGGATAGAATCAAGATCACGTGAAGTGTTAATACCACTTTATAATGCCTTGGTAAGGCCACACTTGGAATACTGCATTCAGTTTTGGTCACCACGATGTAGAAAAGATATGGAGACTCTAGAAAGAGTGCAGAGAAGAGCAACAAAGGGGATTAGGGGACTGGAGACTAAAACATATGAGGAACGGTTGCAGGAAGTGGCTATGTCTAGTTTAATGAAAAGAAGGACCAGGGGAGACATGATAGCCGTGTTCCAATATCTCAGGGGTTGCCACAAAGAAGAGGGAGTCAAACTATTCTCCAAGGCACCTGAGGGTAGAACAAGAAGCAATGGGTGGAAACTAATCAAAGAGAGAAGCAACTTAGAACTGAGGAGAAACCTCCTGACAGTTAGAACAATTAATCAGTGGAACAACTTGCCTCCAGAAGTTGTGAATGCCCCAACACTGGAAGTCTTTAAGAAGATGTTGGATAGCCATTTGTCTGAAACAGTATAGTGTTTCCTGCCTAGGCAGGGGATTGGACTAGAAGACCTCCAAAGTCCCTTCCAACTCTGCTATTGCATTGTATTTAGAAATTGAGTCCTTTGAACTATGGTGCTGGAGAAGACTCCTGCAAGTCCCTTGGACTGCAAGGTGATCAAACTGGTCAGTCCTAGAGGAGATCAACCCTGAGGATCCTGAAGAGGAAACTCAAAGACTTTGGCCACCTAATGAGAAGGAAGGACTCACTGGAGAAGAGACTCATGCTGGGAAAGATGGAGGGCAAAAGAAGAAGGGGATGACACAGAATGAGGTGGATGGATGGATCACTGAAGCAGTAGGCGTGAGCTTAAATGGACTCCAGAGGATGGTAGAGGACAGGAAGGCCTGAAGAAACGTTGTCCATGGGGTTGTGATGGGTCGGGCACAACTTTGCAATTAACAACAACAACAGAAATTGATCATTGTAGGTTTGAACCACAGGTAGTCCTTGACATATGACCATAATGGAGCTTGCCTATGGTTTACTAGGAGCATGATTTTGCCAAAAATCAGAAGTACAAGTTACATGACTGTGGAGGGGGTCCTACTGTTGGACCTTGGAATCAGAGTTATAAGTCCCCCTTTTCGCATCGGTCGTAACTTCAAAAAGTCTCTAAGCAACTGGTTGTAAATCAGGGGCTACCTATACGTGCAAATCAGATTGTTAGGTTGATTCACCAAATCATGATTACTTTGGCTTTGGGTGAACCTAGGTCTAATAGACTGTGCAGGTAGTCCTCGATTTACAGCCACAATTGAGCCCAAATTTATGTGAGAAATTTGTTAAGTGAGTTTTGCTCCATTTTACGACTTTTCGTGTCATGTTCATTAAGTGAATCACTGCTGTTGATAAGTTACTAAGCCGGTTGTTAAGTGAATTTGGCTTCCCCATTGACTTTGCTTGTGGGAAAGCCACAAAAGGGGATCATATGACCCTGGAACACTGCAACCGTCATAAATATGAGTCAGTTGACAAGCATCTGAATGTAAATCACAGAACTGTGGGGAGGCTGCAATGGTCATAAGTGTGAAAAAGGGTTAAAAAAATCACTTTTTTTCAGTGCCATTGTAATTTTGGACAGTCACTAAGTGAACTGTTGTAAGTTGAGGACCACACGTAGTTAGTGAGATCTTAAAAATGCGGATAGTTGTTGACTTTGTTTAACAATAGTTTAAAATTACGACAGCCTCAGCCTCAAACCACTTTACAATTTATAACTTACAACTTTCTCCACTGGGAAACAGAACTGAAGAATTTTCAAGCTCCAAGTTCCCCTATGTGCTTAATCATAGAGTGACAGTCTGGAAATTGCTGTCAAACAGGTAGCATTCCAGGGGATTTAAAAAAAAACTGTTACCAACTGATAACCAGATGTTTCCTGGGTATTTACTTATCCCAGTCCTGCATTAGACAGGAACGGCTATGTTAAGCGGCGTAAGTGCAGAATAGGCTGTCCTCCCTCCTTCCATTAACGTCGCCACAATTCCTGAAGAGGCGATGGGAAGAGCAACTTCTCCCTGAGCCCTGATTTCGTTGACAATTAAATTAGTTAAAAATGTTTTCCCTGTGCCTCCAGAAGCGTAATTTCTAATGTTGGATTTTTCCCCTTACCAGAGGGAACCCCCTTGTGGAGTACTGTGAAGCCGTTACTATGGCAACTCCACTGCACTGTACAGTAGAAGCCATTTTAAGGCACAACAGGCTGTATCCCCTTTTAGCTAAAAATGGCCCAATGTAACAAAACAATGGGTTCACTTTACCACAGACATTGTCTCATTCGAGCTTAACACCTGCCACAAAAGTTTGTAAAAACTGCTCCAGTCATGTGGTGACCTACTTTACAACTTATGACCATAATGGCAGTGACGTGCGGTGAGGTTTATGACTGGTGAGGCTGGTGACGTCATCAAACCGCGTGGTTGCTCCGATCGCACGGGCGCAGCCCAAACTGAGAAATTTCTCTTCTCAGAAATGTCAGAAAAGGACAGGCAGGTTGCCGCAGCTCCACTGAGAAGACATTTCTGAGAAGAGAAACTTCTCCTTTCTCCTCCTTCCCCCCCCCCCTTCTAGCACTGATGATGTTACCTAGGCATTTTTTGCATCGGGCGAGCCTGGGATCCTTGCAAGGGGAATGGGACCACGTGTGCAGGCGGCTCCTCAGCGCACAGCCTCAGATTAGCACAGCCGCGATCCCCTTCCCCTGCACACGTAGTCCCATTCCCTTCCTTCCTGAGCCAACATGAAGGGGACCACGGCTGCGCTGATTGAGGCTGGAGCTGAGGAGCCTCCTGCACACGTGGTCCCATTCCCCTTGCAAGGATCCTGGGCTCGCCTGATGCAAAAAATGGTGAGATCGGCACACTTGGGGCTACTGCTGAGATGTCCAGGGAGGCTAAACCAAGCCGCGTGCCTCTCCCAGCCACTTTCGCGGCTTCCCGGAGTATTTTTTTTTATTTTCATGATGAGAGCGGTGAGGCTCTGCCTCCCCTGCCTCCCCTGACTGCACGTCACTGCATAATGGGTAGGTTGTGTTATGGCTATAAACCATAGGACTACCTATGTAGAAACAGTCATTAGCAACAGCTTCACTAAAACTAATGGAGAAGAAAAGTGCAGTAGTTTGCATTTTAATTTATGTGTACAAAACTTCCCCAGCATATAAATCCTCCAAACATTCCCATGAAATATTGTAAGTATTTTTAATTCCACCAAAGGGAAATATTACTGCATAATTTTACAGACCAGGGAGATAAGCTGTATTTAATTCACGCTGTTTTACTACTGAACTGCCTAATTCTTACTTCCCGAATTATTATGTGAGCTGGGAGAAAGATATCCTTTGTGTTTTACGTGCCTCTGAACTCTCCTTCCCAGTTCCACCATTCAAAAGTGTGTACAAAAATGAGATTAGCAACAATCACATCGATAGGGAATATTGCTTCACAAAACTGTGCATTTCAGGGCAAATGTATAAAAAGGCGCACAATTTTTCACATGCAATATTTCCTTCCAAAATCCCAATGTGCTGTCAAACAAAATAGACATGAAACATTTTTTTCCTTCCACCCAAGTTATTAACCTTGCATTTATACATGACTATTTTTAAAGACACCGGATTAAAACTGTCTTCTTAATGAAAAAATCAGAGAACCTTACAGTTCTTTTGCTAAGATTTTACAATATTTTAGGAAGGAAGATGAGAAAAGGTTGCATGAACTAAGATTGGCCGGATTTCTTATTATTTTAACTTTAAAGGAAAACCTCCAAGTCCAGTCTCACCAACACTGACAGAGAAAGCCACTAGAACATAAACTGAGAGCAAACCCCACTCCTTAGTAGCACTGAGGATGCTTACTAATTTGGTAATGTCTGCATAAATACAACTAAGCTCAGAGGTCACCAAGGACTCTCCTTGTTCTAGCTTTAGTGCTAAATATTATTTTCCAAATGTTTCAATGTTCAAGTGCTTTTCCAGTGCCTGGGAAATCATCTACTACCTGAAGGGAAATAAAGTTATAGAATGGGTTCTTTTTTTTTTTTTGGTGAAAAGATGGTTGTAAAAAACAATATGTAACCTCTTCTACCATGTTTCCCCGAAAATAAGACTGGGTCTTATATTAATTTTTGCTCCAAAAGATGCATTAGGACTTATTTTCTGGTTAGGTCTTACTTTCAGGAAAACACGGTATCAAATGTACCCTTTTGGCTGATAATCTTAACTGGGGCTTATTTTGATGGTAGGGCTTATATTATAAGCATCCTGAAAAAATCATGCTAGGATTTATTTTCCGGTTAGGTCTTATTTTTGGGGAAACGGCATATTTTATACAGGTAGTCCTTGACTTGCAACCACAATTGTGCCCAAAATTTCTGTTGAGACATTTGTTAAGTGAGTTATGTCCCATTTTGCTACTTTTCTCGCCACAGTTAAGTGATTCATTGCAATTGTTAAGTGAAACTGGCTTCCCCATTGACTTTGCTTGTCAAAAGGTTACAAAAGGTGATTTACATGACCCTGGGACACTGCAACCGTCATAAATGTGAGCCAACTGCCAAGCATCTGCATTTGGATTACATGACCCTGGGAATGCTGCAATGGACATAAGTGTGAAAAACGGCCATCCATCACTTTTTTCAATGCTGTGGTAACTCCGAATGGTCACTCTTCTGAGCCCCCTCTCCACGCCTGTGAACAAGCCAGAACACAAGCTTTGGCTGGTTGCCACTGGCCAAAGGCCCAGATAAATCAGAATACATGAAAAACAAATCAGATAGTCAGACACGACTCTAAGACATCGACTTTCTTCACTGCTAATTTCGAACGGTTGTTTCCTGCAAATGTCCCCTCCCAACGCCTCACCTATAAGCTCTCTTGGGAGGGGCCAATCTACAACCACCTGTGCTAATTATCGTCTGTGAGCCTGCCTACGAAGCTGCTGCTTTCGTTTCTCAGCCCTTCTCACTCTAGCATCAGGGACTGACTGCCTTTGA
Source organism: Natrix helvetica (assembly GCF_964273705.1). Classification (NCBI taxonomy): domain Eukaryota; kingdom Metazoa; phylum Chordata; class Lepidosauria; order Squamata; family Natricidae; genus Natrix; species Natrix helvetica. The sequence goes on from NC_138552.1 coordinate 11,143,426, forward strand.
TCCTCCCCACTGCTCCATGCCTCAGGCGCCTCCTGGTGGCCAACCAGCCTCTCTGGTCCCTGCTCTGAGTCTGAACCCTGCACAGGGTCCTCCACATCATCCAGGGCCGACTGAAATGATCCCTCGCTACCTGAGTCCAGCATCAGCTGAACCAGATCCTGCTGGGCTACAACAGGTCACTAAATAAACTATTCAGGATTACCAGCATTGACTCGTACCTTTAAAGGGCTTAGCACTCTGCACACTCTCAGAATTTCCAGGTTCATCTCTATTTACAGTATTTGTCTCCTACGTTAATGAAGAGTTCGTGCCATCTCAGTACAGGCAGTCCTTAGCTTATGACCATTCATTTAATGACTGCTCAAAGTTGTGATGGTGCTGGGGGAAAAATGACATGACCATTTCTTGACTTATGACCGTCACAGCATCCTTGCAGGGCGGAGAGGTAATTTGAGCATTTGGCAAACAGTATCTTTTTACAATAGTCGAAGAAGCCCAGGGTCACTTGATCGTTTTCTTAGCCGGCTTCCCACAAGCCTAGTCAATGAGGAACGCTGGATTTGCTTCACAAACAGTGATTCATTATGATTTGAACAACCGTGTCAAAATGGTTGTAAAATTGGGTATGACTCCCTTAATGGCCACACCACTTAACAATGAAAGTCCCAGCCTTAAGTGCAATTGAAAGACGAGGACTATCTGAACTCATTAGTTATGATGGGTAATTACATTTAGTAAAAAAAGAAAAATGAAATCTCTGTGGAAACCAATGAGCCTACAAAAGATCTTTCTTGCTGCCTATTTTTAGGGCACCAGAACCGGAAGCGACCCAGGCCTGCCACGCCTCCGGACCGGTTCCCCGGTTGGCGCAGCATTTTTTTTTCCATTTTTCAATGTCCTGTGCATGCGCAGACCTAAAATTGTGTGCGCACCAAACCAGCAGTAATGCCGGCAACAACCCATGCTTGCTGCGGGGGTAGAATTCCATAAAACTGGGCCTATTACAGAGGAAAATCTGTTTTTTCTATCCACCTTCTTACATTGTCTCCGTTTCCCTTGATGGCCAGATGGGTAGAATCTTTCCTGACAAGCTAATCCCATTAAAAGGGTTTTGTTCAAGTGCCAGAAGTGTCAAAATCCTCCGCTGTTCATCTCCTTAAAAAAAAAGAAAGAAGAAGAACAGACTTCTACTCTCCATGGATCCAACTCCAATTATTTGCACTGTACTTACAAAATGAGTATAAGTACTTACAAAGTATATTGGAGCACTTTAAGAATAAACCTTTCTCCAAGGCGAATTAGTAGATTTTCTGGAGTACGCCCACGTTGATAAAAGCTTGTCCCTAACGTCTAGGTAACAACACGTTGTGAAATCCGACACACACGCAAAAACAAAACACTTCAGTTTGAGCCTTTAAGCTGTACCTATAGTAACTGTTTTAAATAAGGCAGTTGATGCTTTCCACTTTCTAAGTGCAACTCTCGAGAGGAATGAGGAAGAGAGAGCAATGTCTAGCCACAATTTTCTGACACTAAATGCATCTTTAGAGTGGATTTAAATTCCTCAAGAGCTAACCTAAAGGTAAAAAGTTAAAGGTTCCCCTCGCACATATGTTGTAGTCGTTCCCGACTCTAGGGGGCAGTGCTCATCTCCGTTTCAAAGCTGAAGAGCCAGCGCCGTCCAAAGACATCTCCGTGGTCATGTGGCCGGCATGACTAAACGCCAAAGGCGCACGGAACACTGTTAACTTCCCACCAAAGGTGGTTCCTATTTTTTCTACTTGCATTTTTATGTGCTAGGTTGCTAGGTTGGCAGAAGCTGGGACAAGGAACGGGAGCTCACTCCGTTACGCGGCGCTAGGGATTTGAACCGCCAAACTGCTGACCTTTTTGATCGACAAGCTCAGCATCACAGCCACTGAGCCACCACGTTCTATTTACCTTCCCTACCGGTTTGCAAATGTGAACATGCGAGCTCGCTTCTCTTGCATGCATGTCTGCACCTTCTGCGCATGGGCAGTGCTTCCGCATTACATCAGGGCAGGTGGGAGGAGCCTCCACCCAAACCGGAGAGAACCACCTCTGAATACCACCTCTGCCAGGGAGTGTTCCACTGGACTGCAACCATTTCAGCATCTTCCTATAGCTTGGTATTTCAGTTCTCACACTGATAAACGGTAATTCTCAAACAATTCTGTAGTAGAGCAACTACTAGCAGGAATAAATTAAGCAATTTGTTATAGGAATCTGTGGAGTCAAAAGCACTCACCTCCAAGGAGGCATACCACTGTACCTCTGTTTAATTCAGTATCCTGACTCGAGTTCCTTCTATTAGCCCCCGCAAAGATGGACTGTTTTTTTTTAATTGGGTCTGAATTTCAGATTTAAAAATATCACATAATTTCCCTTTTTAAAGAATTTGTCAGATGTTTGTCTGTGCTAATTATTGCAAACATACTAAGTTGTAGTATATCAGCACGCCCCAGTCTTGGTTACTCTAAAAGGCCGTAGTTTTCCACAAATTGCTCTCCAGCCCTTTTAATTCCTCCAGGTCTATTAGAGTAGCACTTCACACACATGATATTATAGATACAGGACAATAGTTGTTTTCTAAATTAATGGCAAAACTCTAGAGCATATAACACAGTTTGTCTTAAAACACCTTGAAACAATGCAACGGTTACTAGAAGTCAGCATGGGTTTGTCCATAATAAAACTTATTTCATTTGGGATTGGTTAGCTTGTTTAATAAATTGTGGGAACGTTTTGAATATAATATCTTGATAGGAAAGAAGCATTTGCTAAACAACTCCATGACATTCTGCTCAGCATGAACTGGGAGGCCTATTAGATCTGTACCTGGCTTGAAAATCATGATCAGAGAAAACTCAATGACGATTTCTTGCCCAACTAGAGTAAGAGTGAAGTGGAGTGACACAAGGTATAGATTCCAAATTTTGCGATTTAAAATAGAAAAACAAGTTCTAATACGCTTAAAACTTCCAACATCCCTCAGCATTGAGCAGACTAGCTGGGGCTGTGAGGAGTTGTAATTCAGTATATAAAGGCAATCATAGTCAGTTTAACAAAAGACTTAGTGTTTTGAGTTGTTTGTGCCTTTTCATTATTCCTAATCTTGCTGGTTCATCCAGGAGGAACAGAGAAATAAATACTACAATGCCATTTGCATGGACCTCAAGCATATCTCTGTTCCAATTGAAACTCCAACACCATCCTTGGATTTAAATATCAGGAGTGCAACCTGAATGCATTGTGTTTTCTTTCATATTATTAATCTTTCTCCTTCCAACATTTTTTTAATGCAATGTACTTATCTCCTTGCACATGTGATCCATTCAAGGAATAGGAAAATTACTTTTCTTGTCTTTTTTGCTCCAAACTGAAAACTATTTTTTAAAAATATTTGATTATTTTTTCCAAGGAGTTTGACATAATCCTCATATTTATCATGATTGCCATCATTCCAGTGACATTACCATGTACCTTTTAAAATAAAAAGTTGAAAGCTAGAATGTAAATTAAAGTTACCCCATCACTAATATTTTTAATACTCTTTACAGATGCATCCAGAAAGCCAGATAAAATAAAATAAATAAAAGCCAGAAGCTTTTATTATGGACCATCAGAGGAAGGAGAAAATAGAGCATGGAAAAACTAAAGCTTTTATACCCACCTTCACAAATCGATATAATTTGGAAAATGAAACTTGCATCAAAGAAACAACCTGCCAACTAAACCTGACCTTACAAGAGGTCAATTTCATCATCTTCACGTTTGAAGATCACTTGATGAAGTGGCTGGGCTGTGCCTTAACTACCCAGGCATGGGTACCTGCTAACATACGAACAGAAGTAAAACTTTGGAGTAGCAAGGATGCCAGCCAACCAGGCAACTGGATAAGGCAACATTTGGAAAGCTAATGGAGGTGATCATGCAGAAACGAGACTCCCAGAGTCATCAAGTCTTGGGAGCCTAAGGAGGCCTGAAGCTTTTGAGAAAATTGACCTACATTATTATTTTTTGTACATTTGTCTCTCTGATTAAATGAAGGGAGGGGAGGATCACATTTGTTCCTGTAATCTAATGATACCTGCAAATGTTTGGCTGGGAATGGTTTCAGATCCGCCAGGATTCACCTGAATGTACAACCGTGGCGATCACAAGGACCGTCTTCCTTGAAGAGGCCCTCTGCTTTGTGCCCTACCTAGTGAAGGAAAGCAGTATGATTGCTTCATAGTTTAGACCAGGGGTGTCCAACTTTAGCAACTTTAAGACTTGTGGACTTCAACTCCCAGAATTCCCCAGGCAGCCTTAAAGTTTACAAATCTTAAAGTTGCTAAGGTTGGACACCCCTGATTTAGACATTAGACGTTCCCTTTGGGATTATTATTTATGGTACTGATATTACTCATTTATCTCCGCTCTTGTTCTCCAAACCAGGCACTTGAGGAAATATTTAAATCCATGGACGATTTAAATAGCTATACATACATCTAGTAGATATGTGTTGTATTTCTGCTGATAAATAAATAAAGGGAGACTAGTATAGATCTATTCCAAGCTATTTAGCTCTCATCAGCTAGCCATACCCTTACTGGGATTTGAACCTGGGCTGTATTACATATTAGGCAGATGTATTAGCCACTAAGCCACAGGCTCTCCTCCTTTATAAGCTAAGTCAGGGAAATAGGTATGTATTGTGTCACAACCCCTGGTATGCCCAAATATGGGAGGGAACACACTGCTTCCCTTTTCTGTCTTTCGGCTCACTCCAGGAGACCATCCAGGCAGAAAACCATATTTGTAATGTTGCCTTTGTTATATTTGTGTTGTATTTGTGCTGATAAATAAATAAAGGGAGACTAGTATAGATCTATTTCAAGATATTTGCCTGGATGGTCTCCTGGAGTGAGCCGAAAGACAGAAAAGGGAAGAAGTGGGTCCCCTCCCATATTTGGGCATACCAGGAGTTGTGACACAATACATATCTAGTAGATATGCATCTATACATATTTATATAACTAATATGTATAGATACATACCTAAACAATAAGCAGCGGAGACAAATTCCTTGTGTGTCTAATCACACTTGGCCAATAAATAATTCTATTCTATTCTATTCTATTCTATTCTATTCTATTCTGTTTTTTCTATTCTATTCTATTCTATTTTTTTCTATTCTATTCTGTTCTGTTCTATTCTGTTCTACTCTATTCACTATTCTATTCTTCCTTTAACCATTCTGTATACATTCTAACAGCTCTTAAGTTTCTGTATTAATCAAAGCAACATCACCATTAGGCCTTCATAACAAGTAGTTACAAAATCTATAATCTAAAGCAGTTAAATCAGGTTAATCTTTTCAGTTAACATCCACAGAGTTTATATCTATAAATCTCAGGATGTTTATAACTTTCAGTAATAATCACCGTTTTATTACTTTCTTCTGGATAACAATTTACTGAATGGCAGAGAATGTTATTCCCGTAACCATTTAGTCCTCCTTAAAAAAAGATCATCTTAAATTACCACTGTAGTCCTTTTCCAATTTTGCATTTCTTTGGGGGAAATGTTTAAATATGTTTATGCCCTTCTAAGGTTGTTTAATGTAGTTATGGAAGATGCTTTCTGGACTTTGGGAAGGGTCCAAAGATATGACAGCGGCTTAATAATTACCAATTAAGATCAGTGATTGTACAACTGCAGTGGCAAGTGCATAAATCCCAGCTCTGCACATATCACAAACCTGACAAAAATTCAGAAGTTGGGTCAATCAGCAATATAACTGCCTTGCAATTTTTAAACAGATCCTCCTTTTTAAAAGCAGCTTTCTCAAAAGAAACCTGAGAATTTATTCCAAATCAATCAAACCATTCTGATTGGTTGTCAGACTCCCATGGGGCCATGAAGAGGTAACTTTGTAGGTTGTGTTTTGAGTCCCAGGCTTGGTTGACTCTTGCTGGGTGATGATGTCATGAAAGGGCTTTGGGCAATTCCTCCTACGGCCCTGCCTGAAGGAGGCAGATCTAGTTATGTAGAAGAGACTGGCCCAGGCCTTAATGGCCCATTGACGAAGGTGGTGGGGATGAGTTTCTGCCTCCCTTTTAGGGGAAATATTCTGCCCTTTTAATATTTCCTAAAATATCTCATTTTTTCTAGGAGAGTGGTGGGTGCTAACTTCCTACACTCAGAAGAACTTGAGCGTTGTAGGAGCTTGGGTGGAACCTTCAAGTCTCCAGCAAAATTAATTCCTCAGCAAAATGCAAGAATTGACAGATCTGCTTCAATGAGAGATTCCAAAATGATTTCATTAAAGTTTGTCTCCCAGTGTATTTCCACAACCAAGGCTGGCCAAGTAATTACCAATAGTAATGCTTCAGGGGCAGGTCAAAAGCGCTTTAAATCAAAATGCACTAAATATCTGAGGCATGGCAAGATGCTCCATCAATCTGGTCAACGAAACCAAGCTCTGACCTTTGGCAGGGAAAATACTCCTTGCTAAGCCAAATAAGGTTCCTTCACTTCACTTGCTTCACTTAACAAGATCAACAAGAGGCCATAACGGTGGTCCCAGGCTTTTTTTTCAATAATGTGTAGGAAGTTAGCACCCACCCCTCTCCTATGAAAATGAGATATTTTAGGAAATATTGAAAAGGGCAGAATATTTCCCCTAAAAGGGAGGCAGAAACTCATCCCCACCACCTTTGTCAATGGGCCATTAAGGCCTGGGCCAGTCTCTTCTACATAACAAGGTAGAGCCATAGTAGGAATTGTCCAAATCCCTTTCATGACATCATCACCCAGCAAGAGTCAACCAAGCCTTGGACTTAAAACACAACCTACAAAGTTACCCCTGCATGGCCCTATGGAAGTCTGACAACCAATCAGAACACTAGCTCAAATTCAAAGCCCAACAGAGGGTATAAAAGCCAGGCACTCTCAGCATCTCTGCCCTTTTTGCCCAGGATCTCAAGCAATGTGATCCTGTTTATCATTAAACCATCTTTCCAAATAGCCTCCATGTTTCCAGTGTCTTTCTCCCCACTCGGAACTGAACCCAGAAGGACATTTCTACCAAAACCATCTGTATCTTAAAAATGCTGTTGTTCACAAGCACTTTCCTGACAGGTCTATCAAATAAAAGGAAGACATGAAACAACAACTTTGTCTTCTATTTTTCACACCCTGCCAGGCAGCCAGTTGAATTGAATGCATGAGTGCATTTGCAACACAAGTCAGGGACACTGGAAATCAAATGTGCCTTTGGATCATGTAGTGTCTGCAGAGAGCAGTCTCAAGACAGAGGCCAGAAAAAAAAGATGCAGCTGCTTTAAGATGACCTTAACTAATGCTCTATGCTCAGTTACAGGAGCTTCAAATCATATTTCGTCTTTTGAATCCAAAGCTCTGGACAGCCCTCCTTGAAAATGTAGGTTTTTCTCCTGAAAAACCAGGAAAATACAGTATAAAGTGAAGAAAGCTGGGCTTTTCCACATTACCTCCCCCCCGATATTAGAACCACCTCGGATCTCCGCTCCTTCCGCAAAAAACTCAAGACTCACCTGTTTCGACTAGCCGGCCTGGCCTAATTACCCTCCTGGATGGCTCTCTAAATTTTAAATTTTGGGGTTTTAAACTGGTTTTAGGATTGTTTTTAATTATTTAATCAGTTTGGGTTTTATATACAGACAGTATGTGTGCGGTGTTTTGTCTGTTGTTCTATGTCATGTCTTGTTGTTTATACATGGTCTGTACACCGCCCCGAGTCCCTACGGGGAGAGGGGGCGGTCTATAAATCTAATAAAACCTAAACCTAAACCATTATGTATATCTAACAAAATAAACTGGAATGAACACTATCTGGGATCCTTTCTGCTGTCCCAACTTATGTCCTTTTGGCTAGGCAAGTACACCCCATAATTTATTAGCTTATGAGATCATGAGGTATCTGTGCAAATAAAGAATTTATTTGAAGACAGAACTTTGCAATATGTCTGTTTTCTCCAAACTGCTCTGAGCCCGGTGACTTGGAGCACAAATCATATCATCCTATAACCAGCATATCCTTTTCCAGAACCGTAAAGCCTACAAACTTGAAATTTGGCACGTATATTCCTCTTGACTTCTAGGTGCTTGCTAATAAAGGATTTTTCAAAATGACCATCAGATCATTAGTATTTCTTATACAGTAATTAACACACTCTGATGCTAAGGAGTTCTACTCCCCCTCCCCATCTGAAAAGAAATCTGTTCCAACTGCCAGGTGCCTTATATTAACACGTTCTGATGCTAAGGAGTTAGACCTTCTACTCTCCCTCCCCACCTGAAAAGAGCTTTGTTCCAACTGCCAGGTGCCTCACATTCCATTATCTCAGTTCAAACTGGCAGACGTTCCACTCCTTCACTCAGGAGCGGTCATGGGCTCCTTACAGTTCTAAACATCAGTACCTGACCAAAATGTCTACACCTTCCACCTATGGAACTGCTTCCGGACTCAAGGCGGCAGGAGCGATATTCCCTTATGTGTTTCAATCACCGGCCAACACTGAGCAGATTGAACCGGATTTCTCCTGCATTGCCCGATCACATACTTTCATCGTGAAGCACTGGTATCCAGCTAGTTTTCTATATATTAGAAATCCTTTAAAACATGGATGCAGAAAATGGTCTCTTGGACTAGCACTGATGGATGCATTTTGAACTTCTATTTTTATAGGTCTATGTGAATTGTCCAAAGCCAAATTAGCCTCTAGATATGTCCCTGTATCATAATGTGAGAACAGGAAATCGTAGACTATCTGGTTGTAGAAGACTAATTGACAGTTCTTGATATTAACTAAGCATTACATTCTACAATAGTATATTTTTATTTCTTATGGATAATGTATAAATTCCTCTGGAAATAATAACTTTATGGACGCAGGAAAAAAAACCATTCAAATCCAAGGGACAGATCTGTACCCTAAGCATGATTGTCTACACAAGTTATCCTTTGTGAATTTTTGCTTTGAGGTCTTACTAGTTTCCAGATTTGGGCTCCGTCTGTCTGTTCTTATAACTTTCTGTTCCCCCTGCAAGGATTAACAAATTGAATTTTAATCATTTTCTTTGAATCTTCAATGTGACGTTTAAGGCTAATAATGTGATTCCAGAAGCTTCTCTGGGTGCCCTATTGAGCTTTCTGCCTTCTCCCAACGTACTTAAAAGTTGTTTATTTAAAAATAAATATTGTCTTCGCTCAGGCTTATTATACTCAAAGCAGCCTGAAAACCATGTGAACATATTTGTAGTGGATGCAAGATTAGAGATATCTGTTTAAAGATAAAGACTTATAAATGCAAATTTTAAGTACTTGGCAGTCTTCATCTACCCTTAATCCAAGTTTCCAAGCATTTTCACAAATTTCAATTAAGACTTACAGCAACAGACCCCCAGGGTTTGTTAAGTATAATTGTTCCTCAGATGATAATGGTACAGCTTCATCGCAACACTGCTTCAATATAATTTAATGGCAACGTACCGAATTGGTAATGCAGGAGAACGTTATTCTATACGTTATACATATTTTCTCTTAGTGTAATCACAGAATCGTAGATTGGAAGAAGCCATCAAATCTATCTCACTGATCGGTGCAACCATCCAAATCCTGGATAAAATATTCAGCTTCTGTTTGATGACATCTAACCAAATAAAGTCAAGGCAGGCAAGCATGCCTGGGCCGCGGGGGGCCACATAGCTGGGTGAGAAGCAAAGGAAAACTCACCAAGCAGAGATCAGGGCCACGTGGTCGAAGTAAACGAGGGACCAAGGGAGCAGCAGCAGCTCTTGGCATCGCCCAAGGCAGGCAAGACGTGATAAGGACTGAAGGGGAGGGGTGGGGCAGGGCAGGAAGGGGCCAGTCAGTGGTGCGATTTGCCAGTTCGCCGAACTGCGCAGAATCGTAGCAACCGGTTTGCCCAAACCAATCCGAACCAGCTGAACCCACCTTGCCACCAACTCACATTTATTGATGTCAACAACCTGTCTTTTACAGTAAAAGTCAAGACAAAAGATTAAGGTCAAAGAATGGAGCTTTTTGCTGGTTTTATTTTTAGTTGCAGATCATGTTCAGACAACTTGGTATAGTTACTTTCTTTTCTAGCTTATTTCTGAGCATTGGTTCTTGAAACCTCACCTTGAATTTGACAACTTAAAAAGAGTTGTAGCGTTTCCCATCCAAGTTCTAATAGCGCTGGCCCTGATTAGCTTTTTCAAGATCACTCAAAGTTGGCTAGGAAATCACAATTCATAGCTAGGATTAGCCAGTAATGATTATTTGTAAGGTGACTGCTTTAAAATAGCGGTCCTCAACCATTGTGACTTGGCGGCCCAGTGAGGGGGGTGGGATTGAACCGGCCCATGTGAGCTGTGTATGTGTGTGCATGTGCACCAGCATGCTGCTTGCGCAAATTGAGCTGTGTGTACATGCACGCCGGCCCGCCGCTCACAGAGCCTCATTTCCCAATAGGCCACAGCCCTGTAGTGTACCTATGGCCCCAGGGTTGGGGACCCCCGCTTTAAAATATTTTGAAATGTACTGGAAGAAAGAACTCTTCATCAAATCAAAACAAGTCATTAAAAAGGGAGGGAGAGCAAGTGCACAAATTGTGATGAGCAAAAGCACGCAATATCTGGAAACTGGATAACCATTTCTTGCACGAGTAGAGCGTCTTCTTTTTCTTTCCAAGGAGTGCAGGAAAGCATCCACTTTATCCAAATAGATTAATTAAATGGCTTGAAGTTTAGAGAAAGGTCTGGAGAAGACTTGATTAATTGCCTCTTTTACCTAACCCTTCTCACAGAATCTGGAGAGATTTTCACCCGCCCTCCCATAAATATATTTTAAAGAAGACTTGAAATAATGTTGGGCAATGGTGGGATTCCAAATCTTTTCCTACCAGTTCTATGAGAGTGTGCTTTGCGTGTGCATGTGTGCTTTGCGCTTGCGCAGCGCACAAAGACCACCTTCGGTGTCAGCACAGGTGAGCTGAGCTGTTTTTTAGCTCAGCTGAGGCGCGGCAATACGCTCTGCCATGCGAATCAGCTGAGGTAAAAAACAAGGGTATATAGGACAGGGTAGGGAGGGCGGGGCCAGCCAGAGGTGGTATTTGCTGATTCTCCAAACTACTCAAAATTTCCGCTACCGGTAAGCCAGAACTGGTCCGAACCGGCTGAATACTACCTCTGATGTTGAGGTCCACTATCTAAAGATAATTACCAGACGTAATAACTGAGCTCACACATCATGCTAAGCTGGTTTGTTTGTGGTTAACAATCCAAAACATTGAACCGGGTACAGTACTAAGGTTTATAAAGTCGAACGAACTGTATTAACGTGATGTAAGAATCCAGTCAATACATTTGGATGACTGAAAGCTTAGGCCAGGGGTGTCCAAACTTGGCAACTTTAAGACTTGTGGACTTCAACTACCAGAATTCCCCAGCCAGCAGAGCTGGCTGGGGAATTCTAGGAGTTGAAGTCCACAAGTCTTAAAGTTGCCAAGTTTGGACACCCCTGGCTTAGGGAAAAAATTGCATGCCTATGGGTTTCCAAAGCACTTTCATCAGGAAAGATAGGGAATGGGGAGTAACTACAGGTAATCCTCAATTTATGACTATTCATTTGGTGATGGTTATAACAGCCTAGAGGGAAAATGACTTATGACTTGTCCTCAAAATTATGACCATTGTACCATACTCATGGTCCCACCATCACAATTCAGGAGCTTGGCAACGGGCTTATATTTACAATGTTTGCGGTATCTTGTGGTCACGCAATCATGAATTGTGACCTTCTCGGCTGACTCCTGACAAGCAAAATCTCCTAGGTTTGCTTAACAACCATGAAATTCACTTAACGGCCATGAGATTCACATAACCATGGTAAAAATGTGGTAAAATGAGATCCGGCCATGTGATGAATCGCTTAATAACTGCAACCAACATTCCTGTCCCAATTGTGGTTGCTTCCTGATTGCCATGGGGGCACAGTGGTTAAAACGCAGTATTGCAGGCTAACACACTGCTCACTGTCAGGAGTTCGATGCTGACCAGCTCAAGGTAGACTCAGCCTTCCATCCTTCCAAGGTGGGTAAAATGAGGACCCAGATTGTTGGGAGCAAGTGGCTGACTCTGTAAACCGCTTAGAGAGGCCTGTAAAAGCACTATGAAGCGGTATATAAGTCTAAGGGCTATTGCTACTCCAAGAGAAATACAGGTTGTCCTTGAATTACAAATGTTGGCTTAGTGACTCTTCAAAGTTACAATGGCACGGAAAAAAGTGACTTATGACCATTTTTCACACTTATGACCATTGCAGCATCCGAGAAGAAACACTGCAGAAGTCATTCGTTCTACTAAGCCTGCTTCTCAAGCTAATCCAGAAACAGCCTGAACAGGTAATACCGGAGTGAGTGTAATATGAAAGTGTAATTAGATCAAAGGGTTTTTCGCCGCTGTCTCTTGCATTTTAGGACAAGTTTATTTGCCAACCATTTTTGATCAGATCACAGTGGAGTCAAATCATTTTTGCTTTATATATTTCAGAAATATATTCCCAGCAACACAGACGGTCCTCGACTTACAACAGTTTGTTGCGTGACTGTTTGAAGTTACAACGGTAAAGAAAAAGTGACTTATGACTGTTTTTCACACTTAAGACCGTTGCAGCATCCCCATGGTCACGTGATCAAAATTCGGTTGCTTGGCAATTGACTCATCTTTATGACCTACTGGAGTGTCCCGGGGTCATGCGATCCCCTTTTGCGACCTTCTGACAAGCGAAGTCAATGGGGAAGCCAGATTCACTTAGCAACTGTGTTACTAACTTAACAACCTCACTTAACAACTCTGGCAAGAAAAATCGTAAAATGGGGCAAAACTCACTTAACAAATACCTCACTTGGCAACACCAATTTTGGGCTCAGTTATATGGCCCTGAGTATTTAAATGGATGGGGGGGGGGGGAACACTGTTGATGTGTCATTGAATAAAAGTCTGCACAATTAAGACAGTGTTGCTACAATTAAAGTGTCAGAGTTCCAAGTAACATACCCAGGTAGTTACAGGCAGTCTTTGACTTACAATCATTCATTTAGCGGCCGTTTGAAGTTACAAAGGCAGTGAAAAAAATGTATTACGATCGGTCCTCGCACTTATGACTGTTGCAGCACCCCTATGATCAGAAGATTAAAATTTGGGCACTTGGCAACTGGCATATATATTTAAAACAGTAGCAATATCTCAGGATCAATGCAGTGGCTATTGAAACCTTTCAGGCTGATTTCCAACAAAGAAGAGGTGGGTTGCTCCCGGTTCAGCCCGGATAAACGCAAACCAGTAGTAGTGGCAGCAGGAGGCTCCGCCCACCCGCCCAGACACTTCTGTGCATGTGCAGAAGCGTCACGCGGGAGCGCACACGGGAGAGCGCTCAAACTGGTAGTAAACAAATTGGCAACCCACCACTGAAGCAAAGGCAATGGGGGAAGCAGGATTTGCTCAACACCAGGAAAGTCACTTAACAACTGCACTGATTCGCTTAAGAACCAAAATTCCGGTCCCTGGCAAAAAAAAAAAAAATCATAAAATTGAGCGTGACACATTTAACAACTGGTTTGCTTAACAATAGTCCCAGTTGTGGTCGTAAGTTGAAGACTAAAGAAGAGGTACAAAAACTCACAACTCAATCAGACTTGGTTAATAGCTGGATGGGAGACCACCGAGTAAAGATCCCATGGCAAGCCTACTACTATTCTGTTGTCATGAAAATGCTATTTGAGGAAATCTACTTAAGTACAACAAAATAACCCATGAAATTTAAATTTTTCAATATTTAATGCCTTGTAGCTCAGCTCCTTCTGATACCAGCCATCAAAGACCACAGTTACCCTAAGTGGCAAATTTCAAGTATTCAAGCCTTCTACAATTTTATCAGTTTCATTTTCCATCTATACAGAATTGCCCAAAAACATTTCCTGACAGTGACATGTCGACAGTTAAAACAGGATAATTCATTGGTTTTCTTGGAACCCTAGTTAGCCACTTCACAAATTATGCACGAAGGAAACATAACACAATAATTAGTCATATGGAAAGAGACAGAGTTTTGGAACGGAGTTTGAAATTTGTCTCTCCCAGTATGAGGGTAACATATCAAAAGCAAAGACAGGCACTAATAAGCAAAGTTGTTCTGAAACGATAAAAACATAAACGTTTCCCCTGCCAAGTTGTGTCTGACTCTGGAAGGGGGGGGGGGGGATGCTCATTTCCATTTCTTAGCCAAGGAAGCCAGCATTCTCCAAAGACACTTCCATGATCATGTGGCTAGCATGACCATACACAAAAGGGTACAAAACGCTGTTACCTTCCCACCAAAGTGGTACCTATTTATCTACTTGCATTTGCATGTGTTTGAACTGCTAAGTTGGTAGGAGCAGAAACTTATCCCGTCACACAAGAAGTGGGCTACTCCCTGTTCGGGCTGGATTGGGCGAACCAGTAGTACGGGCGGCGGGAGGCTCCGCCCACCAACCTGGACGCTTCTGCGCCTGCACAGAAGCGGCACGCCCAAACCAGTAGTAAAAAAATTGGCAACCCACCACTGCATCACACAGTGCTGGGTCTTGAATGGTCAACCTTCCAGTTGGCAATCCCAATGTTTTAACTGTTAGGCCACTATGTTTAAATTAGAGATCTACAGATAAAATAACTGAAGTCTCTCATCCTCACCTGCGTGTTAGGTTTGAGGTTAACTGATACTAAAACCGCAAACCTGTACAAAACAGAACAGCAAAGCTTGGAAGAATCCTACTTCAATTCAGAAATCAGAACTGCCATGAGTTACAGTTCAGCAACATCATAAATTAAAATTCAGACTCTTCTTTTTTTTTTTTAATTAAAAGAGTTTTGTACAAACAATTTTCCCCCTTTTCACACACACCCCCGCCATACAATATAAATCTCATACAAATGCTATACCCCCCCAACCACCCCACAAAAATTCACTTTCAAATATTATACCAAATACTTTGCCCCCTCCTCCCCCCCATCTTAAAATAGATTACTCGTAACCCCTCTCCTCCCAACAAACACAATATAATAATAAATAATAATAATAAATATTTATTTCTTAGCCGCACCCTCTCCCGAAGGACTCGGGGCGGCGTACAACAAAACATAGGAAATAAATATATCGACATACATATAACAAAACATATACCAAGACATATATACGACATATACAAGGAGGAGGTGAACTGATAGATAAAAACAAGTAAAAACACAATGTTTAAAAACCCCTAAATAAATTGAATGCAATTAAAATACCCCAAATAAAAAACCCGTCAGGAGCGATATAGTTGGATCAAAGTTGAGCCAGGCCAGCAACTTGAAAAAGGTGGGTCTTGAGCTTTACACGAAAGGAGCGGAGGTCAGAGGTATTCCTAATATCCGGGGGGAGGTCATTCCACAGGGCTGGGCCCGCCACAGAGAAGGCTCTACTCCTAGGCGCCGCCCCTCGACACTGTCTGGTGGACGGCACCTGGAGGAGGCCCTCTCTGTGCGAGCGGATTGGTCGCAGGGATGTATGGGGCAGAATACGATCCCGCAAGTAACTAGGTCCTAAGCCATGGAGCGCTTTAAAGATTGTTATCAAAACCTTGAAACGCATATAAATTTCTCTTAGATTAATAATAACACATTGATCCCATTTTCTAAGCTAATTTAACATCTATAACTCTTAATATAAATTTCTCCTAGCATAACAATGTTTCATTAATCCCATCTTCTAATTTATTCATACATATATATTACCCCACCCTCCACCCTAACCCTCCCCCACCTCCCACACAAACCCACCCCCCTGACTTCCGCTGTATACCACTCTAACAATTCCAAACATCCCATATACTATTTACTCTGATCATCTATCGGTCTAAACATTCTTACCTAAAGGCTAGATAATAACTCCTAGTCTGGTATTTATTCTGTATATAATCAATCCATTTTGCCCATTCCTGTGTGTAATCCTCCTGTTTCTGAGCTTTTAAGAAAGCTGAAATTTTTGCCATTTCAGCGAACCCCGCCACCTTCTGAATCCATTGATCAATTGTCGGTAAAAAATCTTTTTTCCAATGTTGCGCAATCAACAACCTAGCTGCTGTGACCATATACAAGGCCAATTTTGTTTCCCCTTTGGTAAAATCCTTAGCTATACCCAATAAAAACATTTGCGGAGTGAATTGTATTCTGTTCTTAAATACATTCTGCATAACCCACCATATTTTTATCCAAAAAGCTTTCACCTTGTTACAAGTCCACCAAACATGAAAAAAGGTAGCATCTAGACACCCGCATCTCCAACATTTTGGTTGAACATTTGGGTACATGCATGATAATTTTTTAGGATCTAAATACCATCTGTAAAACATTTTATAAAAATTCTCCCTTAAATTCTGTGACTGTGTAAATTTAACATTCTGAACCCATATTTTTTCCCACGTTTCCAACATAACCACTTCACCAAAATTCTGAGCCCATTTAATCATACAATCCTTAACCAATTCACTTTCTGAGTCTCTTTCTAACAGTACATTATATATTCTTTTAACTTGTTTTGGACCAGTCTCTTTTATCTGCTTAATCAGTTCCACTTCTTTATCCATAAAACCGACCCTACGATCTTCTTCCCATCTCTTCTGTAACTGTATGTAATGTAACCAATTTAAAGTAATTCCTTCTTCCAACAGCTGTTCCAAAGTTTTTAACTTCCATTCGCCCCCATCAGCAGTAAGCACATCTTTATATAAACAACCCCCGAGTGACTTAATATTCATAATCCCCATGGTGTCTGCAAGATCCAACCAAAGCGGTATTTTATAATCCCAATTGGGCCGGTGCTTCTTCCATATTCTCATCAAGGCACTTCGGAGAACATGGTTGTTAAACACTTTATCTACCCTGTCTTCATAAAAAAGATATGCATGCCATCCCAGAACAAGATCATGGCCTTCTATATTCAGCAATTCCATTTTTGTTTTCCCAAACCAATCTGCTACATGCGTTAATACCGCAGCTTCATAATATAATCGAAGTTCAATTCAGAAATCAGAACTGCCATGAGTTACAGTTCAGCAACATCATAAATTAAAATTCAGACTCTTGAGTTAAAACTTGGAAGAAACCAAGAATGCTACCTTCAATTCTGAAATCAGAACTGTTGAGAGTTCAGCAACATCATAAATTAGGATTCAAACTCTTGAGCTAAATTACCAATCAGAAGGGTCAGATCGAGACAAGTTCAACCTCCATCCATCACTATTGATACAAATAAAAAGTCACTTCTGGTTGCAGGACAATTCAAGGTAACTTACATAAAAGATATAAGCTCTATTAAAAGGTCATCACAACACACCTGCAGAGATGAAAGGTAGAGGGATTTGCAAGTCAAATATTTACAAACCCAACACATTTCAGCTGCCAAATCTCTTTATGTTTACAGATCTGGAATTCTGCCACTCAGCATTACTGCCAATGTATTCCATGCAACATATTACAGATTGTGAGGTCCCTGCTGCTCCCGGAGCCTGTTTCAACTCTACAGTTCAATCCTGCTATGGATATTCTTTTCTATATTTCAGATTCTTAAACACATGTGAAAGAAACTGTTAGATATTTGCATAAACTGCTGTAGTCTCCACTCAGGTCCGCCACCAGGGCGGGAACAAGGGGTTGTTCTGATTGGACGGGAGGTCTGCCAGCTCCCCATAAAAGGGGAGCTGCACGACCCCGTATTCAGCTGGATCACTACTACCTAACTAATAAAGAGCTGTTGTCACAATCGTCTGGAGTCTGTCCTCTCGTTGCCCGAATCTAACAGAAATGTACCTAGATTTGTATACATTTCTTGTATACCAGGGGTGTCCAAACTTGGCAACTTTAAGACTTGTGGACTTCAACTCCCAGAATTCCCCAGCTGGGGAATTCTGGGAGTTGAAGTCCACAAGTCTTAAAGTTGCCAAGTTTGGACACCCCTGTTGTATACAAGAAATATACAGTGAGCTGGCCAGCCAGGCTGAGTTTGGGTCAGGTGGACGGTCCTGGAAAGATCTAGAGAACCTTGGTAGAGGTTCAACAAGGGACAAAATGTGTACAGAAAGGAACTTGACATCAGCAGGATGCCTTGCTTTCAGAAGTTGTGGGTGTTCCATCACAGGATATTTTTAATAAGAGACAGCCACTTGTCTGAAATGGTATCGGGTCTCCCGCTTGAGCAGAGGGTTGGACTAGAAGACCTCCAAGGTACCTTCTGCACTATGATTCTATGAGATTTCAAGTAAGAAGTAGTGGGTGGAAGCTTGCTAAAGAGAGATCCAACGTAGACGTAAGGAGACATTTTCTGAGAGTGAGAACAATTAATCAATGGAATACCTTCCCTCTTGGAGATTTAGGGGCTCGATCACTGGAGTTTTTCAAAAATAGACAACTATTTGACAGGGTTATATAAAGTCTCCTGCCTTTAGCAAGTGGTTGGACTAGAAGACCTTCAAGACAGTGGTGAAATTCAATTTTTTTTACTACTGGTTCTGTGGGCGTGGCTTGGTGGGCATGGTGTGGCTTGGTGGGCATATGGCAGGCGAGGGATACTGCAAAATCTCCATTCCCACCCCATTCCAGGGGGAGGATAGTGTAAAATCTCCATTCCCACTCCACTCTGGGGCCAGCCAGAGGTGGCATTTGCCGGTTCTCTGAACTACTCAAAATTTCCACTACCGGTTCTCCGAACTACTCAAGATTTCCGCTACCAGTTCTCCAGAACCTGTCAGAACCTGTTGGATTTCCCCCCTGCTTCAAGATACCTACCAGCTCTATGATTCTATGTTCCAGGTAGAGATAATGGATGATACACATACATTAAAATAGAATTGCACAGATTTCTATTTTCCATTAAATCAAACAAGCTGGATAATTTCTGAAGATGATCCCGCCTACGGATCTGGGTTTTGAGTACTGCATGTTATATTAACCTCACAAATACAAACGTCAACAAGCCACAGCTTTGGTGTGACTTTCATTTTATTAACTATAAACTATACCAAACTTAGGAGAAAGATGTTATTTCAAATGCTGCCATTGTCACCACCTCCTATTCCTTTGATTATTATATCTAACAAAGCTTATGTGTTTTGCAATCCATATCAGCCAAGATGATCCCAAAATGTTGGAAGTGTACGTAATGTTAGACCAAATTTATTATCTCAGTTGTCAAGTCTTCACACTAGCCTTAGAAATAAATCTCAGTACACCAGGGTCAGCCCCATACTCATGGAGTTGCTCATGCCTAAAGCTCATGGAGATAGCCCAGCTTACACAATTGCTTTATTGCTGCCAACACAGAAATCATACAACTTCAGAAGATCCATCTAATGCTGAACTCAAAATCTCTTCCTTCTCTTGCAGAATTTAAATCCTAAATCTCCTCTTACTCTAAATCAATTCCCAAATTTGGAAATTTGGCCATTCTCTGAGATTAGAGGACATTTGCTCAAAGTTTACACTGTAGGAAGTTAAAACTCCCCCTCTCCTAGAAAAATGACATATCCTGGGAAATAATGAAAAGGAAGAATATTATGTTTCCCTGGATAAGAAATGGAGAAACATGTTTTTAGGCAGGAAGCAGACTCATTCTTAATATCCCCCACCTTTGTCAATGGGCCATTTAAAAAGCCTGGGCCAGTCTATTCTACATATCAAAGACCTCCCCCTTCAGCTCCAGGGTGATGGGATTAAGGCAAGATAGTATTAGCCCATCTCACCACAGGGCACCTAGGAAGAAGCAATGCTCAACCAAACTTGGACTCACAGCCTACAGAGGTGCCTCTACATGGCCCCATGGGAGTCTGACAACCAATCAGAAAACAAGCTGGACTAGAAGACCTCCAAGGTCTCTTCCAACTCTACTATTGTATTTAGTGGTGTGCTCTGTCTCCCAGCCTCTTTTGAATGTGGCCCAATGCTCTCACATGCAAACAAAGTTCAAGAATTTTAAAGGTTTTTTTCCCATTCCCTTAGCTGAATTTAATGTTCTCGAAAGAACTTATTAAGAAGTACAAATTCAAATATTTTATTAAAGTGTACTGAGAGTTTTTGAAAGCAATCCTACACATACCCAAGAAAAAGTGGGTTTTAGTAATAAGCATCCAATACGCAGAACTTTGCTTTTAACTGAAAATGCTCTCTTGAGCTTATCTTATTGTTTTCTGGTGAGGAAAAAAGCTAGTGGGTAAGATATACAAAGCTGATTGCCAAACTGAATTTTAATTTGCAACCGGTGACCACAACAATCACAATAGGTAAACCTAGTTGTTGGATAATTGTCAATGATCTAACAAATCATTACTCAAACCAACGTCACTGAAACTACTAAAGAAAGGATATTTTATAGATCAGGGGTGTCAAACACAAGGCCAGCGGGGGGGATCCAGCCTGTGGGGCCATCCGGGAAACTGAAAGGGGCCAGCCAGTTGTCAGGGTTCCAAATAACACCCCCAACGAAAGGAGACTCCCAGGCTTGAGGTTCCTCAAAGTCCCATTTTATTAGAGATGTCATATTGGCACATCTGGGAAAACCCGAATCTGAAAGCTTTCAGGTTTTCCCCACCCAAGTGAAAGTCCAAGTCCCTGCTCAGCACCCACATCTCCATTCCATGGTCCAATCTATGCACCGTCCCAACTGGAGATGCCTCCCAGTCACGCCACTCCAGGTGCAAAGCAAGATGTCCTTGACTCTCTGAGAAAGGAATGTTGTTTTGACTATATCTACCTCACTCCATATAATCCCCTCTCCCAGTTTCCCACAGCAATAAATGTGGCAGGCCTGAAGGCCCAATGCAAAAGATGGATTCCTGGCCTGACACCCATGTTGCTTCGGCCCAGTCTACCCAGTGTGAAGAGGAAACACGCCAGCAGTTTGGGGAGTAACGTCAAGCTGTTCATGCCCACCCAGTCAGCCACCCCCACCCAGTTGGCCACACTCTGTGAGTGGCGTCAATGTGGCCCACCCTGTCGGCTACACCTACCCGGCCCCCAAGGTCAACTACAGCCCTGATGCGGCCCTCAATGAAATTGAGTTTGACACTCTTGTGCTTCCGTCTAGCATCCCAATCGTTAAATCTTTGCATTTGACTAAGAGTAGCTACAGATTGGCAACCTCGCAACAAATTACAACAAATCAATAACACTTTGAGCGCAGTTGTGACCTCCCTTTTATAGAATCTAAGCACAAAGAATATGTTGCCGTTTTTCAAGCAGACCCTCTTAAAGATCTAGATGAAGCACAGGGATGAGAAGGGAAACGTCTTCAAAGAAAAAGAAAATAAAGTCCAGTTGCCTCCTGTAAAAACACCTTTGGGACAACCATGATCTGGGAATCTCTAGGGACTTTTAGACTTAGAAGTACGTTATCAAAGTACTTCCAATTCTGTGGTCCTTTAGCTACCCTAAGAGTCAAAAAGATAAAAAAAGAAAAGACAAATAATTTGAATGTTTAAAGAAAAATATACCCACCAGAGCCAAATAGAGTATTTCCTGATTGCTTCAAGTGATCAGTGAATCGTGATAGAATTATCTAACTGATTAATAACCACACCTTAAAAATATATATTAGCTTGCCAATAAGGCTGAAGCATCTATCTCCTGCTCCATCTGTCTCTAATTTACCAGGTTAATAGTAAGACAATGTTTTGGAACATATGGCAACTGCTTATCAATGCAGGAACATTATGGGATGTTCTTTTTAAAAAAAACATGTTTTATTTGCAGTTTTCTTTTCACACCACGCATACATTGTGGACAGTGTATTGACTGGGTCAAATATTTTTTAAACAATGCTATGGTAACAATTATAATCAAGGGATTATATAATAAATAAGGGACGCGGTGGCTCAGTGGCTAAGACACTGAGCTTGTCAATCAGAAGGTCGGCATTTCAGCAGTTCGAATCCCTACACTGCATAACGAAGTGAGCTCCCATTACTTGTCCCAGCTTCTGCCAACCTAGCAGTTTGAAAGCATGTTTAAAAAAATGCAAGTAAAAAAATAGGAACCACCTTTGGTGGGAAGGTAACAGCGTTCCATGAGCCTTCGGTGTTTAGTCATGCTGACCACGGAGATGTCTTTAGATAGCGCTGGCTCTTTGGCTTTGAAACGGAAGTGACCACCTCCTCCTAGAGTCGGGAATGACTAGCACATATGTGTGAGGGGAACCTTTACCTTTTAACAATAATAATACAAATAAAGTATGTGTAATCCTGATATTCCAACTTCAATAATACTATTCTCTCTTTATAATTCTTTATCATTTTTCCTATTAATTCATTTAAACATAGATAACATTTCTTTGGGTGATGTATTTGTTATCCCCTACTAAATTACTAATATTTAATATTTTAAGAATTACTCCTTATTCCACCATAACTTTAATATTCCAAATGTGTAGGATTACTAATAAAGCCAAATATTAACAATATTTAATCAATCCTGGGAGTGTACCTCAAAATCCCCACAATTTCTAATCCTTAATATTTTAAATTCACAATATACTTTAACACACTATTAATGTTGATAATGCAATTAGATTACCTGATCCTAAATTTTCACCTACTAAGCTTAATTTATTTTTAGTTACATATAATAAATTGCATTATCTGTTAATATAAGGTAAAGATAAAAGTTCCCTTCGTATATATGTGCTAGTTGTTTCCGACTCTAGGGGGCAGTGCTCATCTCCATTTCAAAGTCGAAGAGCCGGCGCTGTCCGAAGACATCTCCATAGTCATGTGGTCGGCATGACTAAACGCCAAAGGCGCACGGAACGCTGTTACCTTCCCACCAAGGTGATCCCTATTTTTCTACTTGTATTTTTTACCTGCTTTCAAACTGCTAGGTTGGCAGAAGCTGGGACAAGTAACGGGAGCTCACTCTGTTATGCGGCGCTAGGGATTCGAACCGCCAAACTGCCGATCTTTCTGATCGACAAGCTCAACTTCTTAGCCAGAGCCACCCCTCTGTTAATATAAAATTAAAAAAATACAAGTAGGGAAAATAGTAGTATATCTGTTAATATATATACTATTTTCCTATTTGTATTTTTCCATTTTATTTTCTCATTATCCATCATCTCTTAACCTTTTCAAAATTCCATCATTTATTGACTTTTTAGTCAGCCTTTTATCTCTCTCTCTTGGAATCTTGTAGCTCTTTTTGATATATTTGTGCCTATAGGATGTCCTAAACAAGAAAGAACAATTAACTTCCTATATCATTTTACTTAAAGTATAGGGTTTCCTGCTTGAGCAGGGAGTTAGACTAGAAGAACTCCAATGTCCCTTCCAATGCTGCTTGGTTCTAAAGTTTCTACAAATCAGGGATCTGGGTGGAGAAACAAATCTCTTTGGAATGGGCGCGTGAAATCAAGCGCAAGAACTAGCTTTGAAGGGCTGCCTTTCTGTGTAAATCTAAGATAGGCCAGAGGAATTCGTTCTCACAATATTTAAGCTACCATGGATTCAACCTGCCAAATTGTAAATTAGCTCAAGCATCGCAGGAAGTGGCACTTGTGCTCTTCTTTGATTCCAAATGAAATCAACCCAAAGCAGCAATTCACCTTGCAAGATACTACTCATGTATTTGGAAGAAAAGGCACATGCACCAAAATAAGTGTGTGCAAGAAACGTTTTTAAATGTAGCAAAGCTGGAACTCTCACAAAATATTTTTTGGTTCAGAAATGTTTTGTGTTGTCCACCCCACCCATTTTGCTGCTATAGACATTTACCTAGGAAAGGGGAATAGCGGTTTCTACCTTCAAGGTGTCCTGACTAGGCTTCCTTAACAAGCCTGAAGCGGAGTCTGGGTCCCTGCAAAACCTCTTTTATTCACTTTTATTTTATATTCCTTTCATTCACAGTCAGCAAGGCTTGGCAAACAGTCTTTCAGAGGAATATTTATCAACACGAACTTTATCTCGCTTGGCAAGCTGCCAGATAGCTA
Source organism: Natrix helvetica (assembly GCF_964273705.1). Classification (NCBI taxonomy): domain Eukaryota; kingdom Metazoa; phylum Chordata; class Lepidosauria; order Squamata; family Natricidae; genus Natrix; species Natrix helvetica. The sequence goes on from NC_138552.1 coordinate 11,167,529, forward strand.
GTTTCCAAACGCAGGGCAAGGCAACACTTGGCACAGAGTCTCTTATAGTCACAAACAGAACTTTCCACTCTTGAAACGACCAAAGGAACGAATTGTTTCCCGCAAAAGCCCACTCTTCATTTGCTCCTCTTTTGTTTCCTATGGGAGGGGCCAATCACCTCCAAGGTGTGGCTTTACTCCCAATCAACCCTGATTTTTTAGTTGTTCTTGTCTTCTGGCAGCTCTGCCCATGCGCACACTGGGAACAGGCTCCAGCTGTTCCTCTGCCTCACTGTTGTCTAGCTCCCCCCCTCTCTCTCTGACGCAGAGCCCTTGTCTGAGCCCCCAGGACTGGCCCATGTTCCTCTCCAACCTCCTCACTGTCAGCTCCTCTGGCCGCCAGTGAGCCACAATACAGGGTAGCATCTGGGCTGCCTTAAGAAAATTATTAGAGGAAGGAAGGAAGGAAGGAAGGAAGGAAGGAAGGAAGGAAGGAAGGAAGGAAGGAAGGAAGGAAGGAAGGAAGGATAGACCACTGAGTCATCTGAAGCAGGGCATCTAACTTTGGCAACTTTAAGACTTATTGATTTCAAGTCCCAGAATTTCCCCGGCTGGCATGGCCAACTGGGGAATTCTGGGAGTTGAAGTTCACAAGTCTTAAAGTTGCCAACGTTGGACACCCCTGATCTAAAAGAAGACTACGTTTTGCTTTTCTTATCACAACTCAATGTTCATGGCCAGCTGGAGTGAACCTTGGGGCCATCAATTATACAAGAATCTTTTAAATTAAAGAAAGGCACACGGATCACAGATGGAGAACAATTCTCCGCACTGGATTACATCTGTGATTTCCTTGCACTGAGGAAATAAGCGCAGACACTTGGAGCGGAAATTTTGGGAGGCCTCCTCAGAGCTACTTAGTTAATAATTGAGCATGTGTATCACATTCAGCCAACCATGTGCTTCATTTGAACATCTGGAGCAAAGGAGAGCCATCATCCTACTACGCTGATGCAATAATTAAGTGCCACTGAGTCAGGTTTGATTCCTGATGACTTCGTGGACAAATGCCTATCACCGTGACCTGCCTTAAGTAATAGATAGAAATCAGGTACAAATTCTACAGATGTTTAAAATTCTTAATGTGGTTTCTAGATGGAGCAAGACTTCAAATTCAACAGCAAAAATGTGTTTTGTGGCACAGGCAGAGCATCTGTTTGTAACTCCTTAAAGCAATGATTCCCAAACCTGCGTAAATCACCCAAAATTGGATAAAAGTGTTTCCCCCCCCCTTTGGGTAACAGCGCATAAACTCATTACCCAATCATGATAGGGACATTTAAATTGACTTAAAGTGTTCTACCTGTATTGGGTAAGAAGACGTTCTGATAAGGTGGTAATGAATGTTTGGGAAATACTATTAAGATAAACTCTTCTTCGGGGGATAAGGAGCTATAAAGACCATGACCCATGGTGGCACAGTGGACAGAGTGCAGTACTGCAGACTACTTCTGCTGTCTGCCGGCTGCCTGCAATTTGGCAGTTCGATTCTCACCAGGCTCAAGGTTGACTCTGCCTTCCATCGTTCCTAGGTGGGTAAAATGAGGACCCAAATTATTAGGGGCAATAAGCTAACTCTGTAAACCGCTTAGAGAAGGCTGTAAAGCACTGTGAAGCGGTATGTAAGTGTAATTGCTATTGCTAAGCAACAAAGTATGTTTATTTTAATGAATTACAGACAGCTACTGTGTTCTGATCCCATGTACTCCAAAGCACCATTTTCCCTTTGAACAGGAAGCACAACTCAAGATAGTCCTTGACTTACGACCACAATTGAGCCCAACATGTCTGTTGTTAAGTGAGATGTTTGTTAAGTGAGTTTTGCCCCATTTCACCACCTTGGTTAAGGGATTCACCACAGCTATTGAATTAGTAATGAAGTTGTTAAGTGAATCTGGCTTCCCCATTGACTTTACTCATCGGAATGTCGCAAAAGGTGATCACATGACCCCAGAACACTGTAACTGTCATAAATATGAGTCAATTGCCAATCATTCAGAATTTTGATTGTACGACCATGGGGATGCTGCGACGGTTGTAAGTGTGAAAGACAGTCATAGCTCACTTCTTTTGGTGGCATTCAGGGATGGGCTGCTGGGGGTTCGAAGGGGATCGGGAGAACCTCTAGCTAAGATTCTGTGCAGGTCAGAGAACTCCCAAATCCCACTTCTGGCTGGCCCCACCCATCCCATCCCGCCTCTCCCAGGAGTCCCCACACAGCCCATTTTGGATGCAGGTAAGTGCAGGGCACACGAGGAGGCTCGGGGAGGGCAAAAAAGAGCCTCCCAGAAGTTCAGGCCAGTTTCCAGCCTCCAGAAGACCTCCAGAGCCTGGGGAGGCCATTTTCGCCCACTCGGAGGCCTGAGGGAAGGCTCCGGAAACAGGGAGGACAAAAATGCCACCCCCGTTGTGGTGCAGGAGGCCGACTAGGCCACACCCATCATGCCCACGGCCATCCAGCAACTAGGCCAAGAACCCCTTGCTAAAAATTTGAAGCGCACCCATGATGGCATTGTAACTTTGAACAATCACTAAATAAACTGTTGTAGGTCGAAGACTACCTGTACAGGTAGTCCTCGACTTACGACCACAATTGAGCCCAACATTTCCATTACTAAGCAAGGCAGTTGTTGAGTGAATTTTGCCCATTTTATGACATTGCTTGTTAGGCTGGCTCAGGAATTCTGGGAGCTGAAGTCCTCAGGTTGTAAAGGGACCATAGTTACCCACGGTCCTAAATGCTGCCACATAGACCAATACCGGTTAATGGCCTGTTAGGAACCGGGCCACAAAGCTGCAGCAGAGGTGGGTTCCTACCAGTTCGGACTGGTTCAGCCAAATAGGTAGTAACTAGGCCTGCCACGCCCCCAAACTGGTTTTACTGGCGAAGCCATCTTGTTTTTTGCTTCTGCGCATGCGCAGAAGCATTTTTTACTACTGCACATGTGCGTAGCATGCATCAAGTGTGGGTGTAGCACACATGAAGCATGGGCGTAGTACACATCAAGCAGGCGCATGCATGCCTGAAATGCGTCCCTAAGCGAACTGGGAGTAGCAGAAGCCAGAACCCACTCCTGAGCTGGAGGTGAGTGACAGGCGAGCAAAATTGCACATACATGGAACCTAGGTTGCCAGCTCCTCTTCCCCCACCCTCCCAGTCCGTGGAAAAATTGTCTTCCACGAAACCGGTTCCTGGTGCCAAAACGATTGGGCATCGTGGGCTTAGCTGGCTTATTTTGCACCAATTGATCAGAAGCATCAAATTGGCGCCAAAGAAGGCAGCTCATCTATTAGTTTGGAAGGTGTTAAGTCTCGTGAACAGCCATCCCATGTAGAGGCATTTTTACATTCGCGGCATTTTTACGACTGTGAGCAAATCAAGGCAATGATTCCCAAAACCAATCAGCTCACGAAACGGTGCAGCTGCCATACCAGACGTAGCTGGGGACAGAGATTTCCTTGCCGTCACTGCTCCCTGGAGATTTTAGACCCAGCCAGGATGAAGGAATGCACCAAAAAGCTGCACTTGCTCTTTCAGCAAAATACAACCCCATCTATTTATGTAATGTTTCATGCCACCCATTGGAGTTTTTTTTCTCCGAATAGGATGGTTTGTTCTCCTCTGTATGTATGGTTTCTGTCTCCTCTGCTTAAAAATCTACCTACTCAATGTGGTTAGATAGGACATTTGATTGCCTTGACTTACAACCATTCGTTTAGGGATAGTTCAAAGCAATGGTGGAATTCAAACATTTTTACTACCAGTTCTGTGGGCGTGGCTTCGTGGACGTGGCAGGGGATGGATGCTGCAAAATCTCCATTCCCACACCACTCCAGGGAAAGGATGCTGCAAAATCTCCATTCTCACCCCACTCCAGGGGAAAGTTACTGCAAAATCCCCATTCCTTCCCCACTCCAGGGGAAAGTTACCGCAAAATCCCCATTCCCAGCCCACTCCAGGGGAAGGATGCTGCAAAATCTCCATTCCCACCCCACTCCAGGGGAAGGATGCTGCAAAATCTCCATTCCCACCCCACTCCAGGGGAAGGATGCTGCAAAATCTCCATTCCCACCCCACTCCAGGGGAAAGTTACTGCAAAATCCCCATTCCTTCCCCACTCCAGGGGAAAGTTACCGCAAAATCCCCATTCCCAGCCCACTCCAGGGGAAGGATGCTGCAAAATCTCCATTCCCACCCCACTCCAGGGGAAGGATGCTGCAAAATCTCCATTCCCACCCCACTCCAGGGGAAGGATGCTGCAAAATCTCCATTCTCACCCCACTCCAGGGGAAAGTTACTGCAAAATCCCCATTCCTTCCCCACTCCAGGGGAAAGTTACCGCAAAATCCCCATTCCCAGCCCACTCCAGGGGAAGGATGCTGCAAAATCTCCATTTCCACCCCACTCCAGGGGAAGGATGCTGCAAAATCTCCATTCCCACCCCACTCCAGGGGAAAGTTACTGCAAAATCCCCATTCCTTCCCCACTATAGGGGAAGGAAGCTGCAAAATCTCCATTCCAGGGGAAGGATACTGCAAAATCTTCACTCCCACCACATTCTGGGGCCAGCCAAAGGTGGATTTGCCGGTTCTCCAAACTACTCAAAATTTCTGCTATCGGTTATCCAGAACCTGGCAGAACTGGCAAAATACCACCTCTGGTTACCACAACATTGAAAAAAAGTGATTTCTAACCATTTCTCACACAACAATCGCAGCGTGATCAGATGACCAAAATTCAGGAGCTCGGCGACTAGCATGTATGTACGATGGTAGCAGAGTCCTGGGGTCATGTGATCACTTTTTGCAACCTTCTGACAGGCAAAATTGATGGGGAAATCAGGTTCGCTTCACAATAGTGTGAAGTGAGCTACACTTGAGCTACACTTACACTTAATGTACAGTGTGTACATTAACAGGTACCTTGATTCACTTAACAAGAAAGTGGCAAGAAAGGTTGAAAAATGGGGCCAAACTCACTTAACAACTGTCTTGCTTAGCAATGGAAATTTGGGACTCAGTTGTGGGTCGTAAGTCGAGGACTACCTGTCCTAAAATGAAGCCATTCAATTGTTCTCTGCTTCAGCCACCTAACATCCTTTCTCTCACCTCTACACGACCTTTTCAATTCGTAATATACTCCTTGCTTTGTGCTTCTTAGAATAATTTTATTGTCAGTGTACATTAATCGGCATACATTAAAATGAATTTCCGCTACCGGTTCTCCAGAACTTGCCAGAACCTGCTGGATATCACTCCTGACCGGCCCCCAATCTTTTGGGCAGCTGGGACTGGTTCTGTGGAGAGAGATTTTTCCATGGACCGGAGGGAGTGTGGTTTCGTGTGCTGCCTGCATCCCATGGATGGGGCTTTGCTTGTTTCCATAGCCCGGTTTCTGGAATGCCCGTCTACGGACTGGGTTTTGGGGACTCTATCCTACAGCTTTGGAGTTCTTCTAAACCTCTTTTTGGCTTGGCTTGTTTGCCCAAAATAAATGGATGCCCAGAAAATGAGTTCTCTTTTAGAATATGGGAAGATAACTGGCTTTCAAAAAAAAAAAGGGGGGGGGGACTATTTGAGGGCAAACTATTTGAGAACATATCCTAAAAGGAAGACAGATTAGCTTTCAAGATGTGAAGAAGTAAGAACTGCCGGATAACAGATGATTCCAGCCACAAAGACAATTTATCCCTTTAAGGAAGGTATTAAGACTTACTTAAGTAGTGTATGGCTCACTCATCTAAATCTTTTGGCGTGACCAAGTGGTAAAGTGCTGCTTCCTTCATTTGGGGGCAATGTTTGAGAGCATGACTCTGGATAATTAAGGCTCCTGGGATGGGATTAATGTGCCAGTCACATCTATCATAGGATAATGATTCATCTGCCTTTAAGCCACACTGTTCTGTTGTTATCACTTCCTAACCTTACTTCAAAGAGTATGTCTCTGCTTGGAAGCTTGGCATTTTTAAGGCTGAGAATTCCATATCCTGATCCCGGTTGCATTTACCAAAAGGAAGTGGATGATTATTAAGCCAGATTTAGTATGTACTATAGGTTAATCTTCCACTTACAACCACAATTGAGTTTCATTGCTAAGTAAGCAAGGCGATTGTTAAGGGAGTCATCCCTCATTTTGCAATCTTTTCGGCCACACTTGTTAAACAAAATCACGGCAGCTGTTAAGTGAATCATGCCGTCATTAAGCAAATCCATCTTCGCCCATTAACTTTGCTTGTCAGAAGCTGGCTAGGAAGACCACAAATGGTGATCGCGTGACCCTGGAGTGCTACAACCCTCATAAACATATGCCTGTTGCAAGGTCCCTGGATTTTGATCATGTGACCTTGGGGATACTGCAATGGTTATTAAGGGCAAGGACAGGTTGTAACAGTGGCGGATTCCTACCGGTTCGGACTGGTTCAGCCGAACCGGTAGTGGTTTGGTGGCCTGGGTCGCTGGAACCGGCAGCGACCCAGGCCTGCCACGTCCCTGAACCGGTTCTTCAGGTCGCCGCCATCTTGTTTTTCAATTCTACGCATGTGCAGACTATTTTAATTGCAGCGCGCAGACAAGCAAACCAGCAATAATGTCTGCCAGAACCCACCCCTGGGTTGTGAGTTACTTTTTTCAATGCTATTGCAACTTTGAATGGTTGCTAAATAAATGGTTGTAAGTTAAGGACTCCCTATATAGTTGCACTCCAAGCTTCTCTGCTTTAAAATTGCTATCTGTCAGAGTCTGGCTGCGCTCCTGGATATATTGCATGTTACGTACTCAGCCTGCTAAACTTCCTTTACTATTTGAGGCCAAAGCCCCCCCCCCCTTTTTTTTTTTAGTATTGAGAATTCAGGTGACCTCAAGAAGATCTTATGTAATTATTTAATACTAAATAACATAATGTCAGACTATTCCTGGTGTAGGAAGCCCATCCCCATCCTAGAGAATGAAATATCTGGGGGAATATAAAGACGCAAAATATTATATTTCCCTAAAGGAGAAATGGAGAAGCATGCTCTTAAAGGCAGAAAGCAGCCCCAATTTCCCGCATAGTAAAACAATCTCCATCAAATTGCTGAAATTTTTACGGATGGAGATTTTGGGCCCATTAAAAACTTACAATTTAGGAAGCGGGGCCAGCGTCGTGACGATATGGTTGTGTGGTCTCAATGCTCTGAGACCACAGCCAATACTTTTGTCACTGGAGGGGTCCAATGGACCTAAACCGTCCTGAAGAGACGGTGAACAGGAAGAATACGTCTTGCTGATTTTGGGGATATCACAAAATCCCTGAAAGAAGCAAGAGAAGTTCTTCAAGCCGGCGACAAAAAAATCCAGCCAAAGCTGACGAAGTCGGGATGGCTCCAAAACGGAGGATATGGAAAGAGAAAGTGTTTCCAGCTGATGAGGAATTTTTATTGTTTTAAAAAAGAGCCTGCCTATAAAAACTTAAAAATTAATTTAAATTGAAGAATAGAAGACTTAAGCGGCGAAACTAAATTTGGAATGGTTTTGGACAGTGGTTATCTTTTTTTTAAAATGCTTTTTACACGGACGGAATTTCTACAAGCTTTTTAAAATGGATGGATCAAGTCTTCTTCTTCTACCTTTTCTTTGTGACTCTCCGTGATCGATAGAACAAAGTTTTCTCCTCTCATTGTTGTAGATACTTTTCCAATTCATTAGAAAAACTCATTTAAAGATCGAATTACTTTTTTCAATTTGAAATATAAAATAGTTACAAAAAATAAACTTTTTAACAGTGTTGCGCTGTTCGAATGCTGGGAGGTTTTCTTGAACGGAGCTTGTGCATTCAGGCGGAACTTTCTTTGTTTAGACTTGCGGCTTGACTACAGAGTGATGGGAAGGGGGGCCAGATGTCACTTTGAAGTGCACTCAAAGTGAAAATAACGGTCTTTGTGAATGTATGCTTCAATCTTGTTGACCTTCCAAGCAAGAGCAGCTGTGCATGATAATATGGCATCTCAGGAGAATGTAGAAGCTTCAAACTTGCAAGGAATATTTGCAGAATTGCGAAAATTATTAAATACAGAGGAGAGAATGGAAAGAAAACTGGATTACTTGGAACAAAAAATCGAGGATGTTTATCAAATACAAAATGAGGTGATTGAAACTAAAAAAAACCGAAGTGCAAGATGAATATAAAGAGATTAAACTGGTTGACATTTATGGCAATTGGTCTATTTTTGAAAAAAGAAAGAATGGAATATCGAAAGAGGAATCAAATGGAGAGGAGAATTATTCCAAAGGGCAAGATATAGAAGAGGAAGAGAAAATTAAAGAACCTATGGACTATGGAATTTTATCGGCAAAAATATTGATAACACTGCTGACAATCAAAGACAAGCTGAACAAGGAAACAGAAAGAGGGCATCAAGAGTACATGAGAGATTTTACAAGCAAGGAGTTGCTAAGAGAAGTCCACACAGATCTGATTAAGAAGATGTTTAGAAGACTAGTTCCACAAATGGCAGAAGATATTAGTGTTTTGTTATTGGAAATATACAGGTTGATAGATGGAAGAGTATAATTCAAAACTAGCTAAACTTAGTGAAATTTAGTGATAATAGTTAAATAAAAAATTGATAATGACAATAATGTATACAATGTGTAGTGTTATGATAAGAAATAACTGGATATGAATATTGAATGATAACCATGAAGGGAAGGCTAGAAATCCTTTTGGATTATATATAAAGGTTAATAATAATAATAACAATAAAAAAGAATTAAATTAGACATAGTTAAGTTTTGATTATTAGGGGGAAATGTTATGATATAGGATATAGTCAAATAAAGGAAGGATAATGATAATAATTCATATATATGTATGGGTATAATATAAGGAAACTGGATGCAAATTGTAAATAGTGATTTTGAAAGGAGGACTAGAAAATTTTGTTATTAAATATTACCGATGTTTAGCTAGAATAGGACATAAGTATTCAATGTTATTGGAGGATTTTAGATATACTAAATGAAATGCCAGTATGTGGTTATGTACTAAATTTTGGTATATTTTATGATGAAGGACGTTTAAATAATTATAGTCAAATAAAAGAGGAGGTATGATGATGGTAATATGTATAAACACTTGAGATAAAATACTAGAGTTAATATGAACTAAACTTGATGACGGTGGAAGAGATGCACGAAAGCTTTTTGTAACCAACTGGTACACTTTCTACAATATGTAAAGAAGAAGGTTCTTTATGTTTGTTTTGTTTGTTTAAAAAAATTGTAGCAAAAAAAACCCCTTACAATTTACAAACAGAGAATTAAGACGTGTAAAGATAGAGAAGATGAAGGGGAAACCGAGGGATGCTGTAGTGCCCACCACCAGTCTATCTTCCCCCTCTATCCCACTACGGGACGCCCCCCCCTCCTGAATGAAATATTTTGGGGGATATTAAAAGAGGCAGACTATTATATTTCCGCATAGAAGAAATGGAATTCCTGCCACAGGAAAATAGGCTCAAGCAGAAGCTTCAAGTCTTTAGAGAGATGAATATTTTGTACCTAGGCCAATCTATTCATAAACCAAACGCCTTCAGCCACAAGCTCCCACAAAAGGCTGGAGCTGATGGGATTAAGAATTTACACCCCCCTCAAAAAAAAATTCTAAGGACAGGACATGACCTTTAGGACACAATAGGATTTGCCCACCAGCATTAGAATAGCAAAAGACACAAGGCTCATTACATTACACAACTTCCTGGAGCATCTCAGACATCAACCCAGAATCCTATAAAAACCTGTCCACTCACTCAGCCATTTTGTCAGCCACCCCAGAAATGTGCTTTTGAGAGAGGGGCGGTCTAGAAATCCAATAAAGTGAAGTTAAGTGCTGCTGTCACAGAAATTTCTGGAAACCAAATAAACAGAGACCAGCTTTTCTTGTAGCCGGCTTCCATTTTATTTCCAGCGTCTTTCTCCTGGCTTGGAACAGGACTGGATTTTTCTTCCTACACCACTCAGATGTGTCCCTGCAAGTCCTGAGCCACGGCAGGTCACTTGTGAGCTGGGAAGATGCTGCAGTGTGGGCCTGGGTCTCCACCAGCCCTCCCAGGCCTCCCCTACCCTCAGAGCAGTGGTGGGTTTCAATTTTTTTTTAGAACTTCTTCTGTAGGTGTGGTCTTCTTTGTGGGAGTGGCTTGCCGGCCATGTGACTGGGTGGGAGTGGCTTGCCAGCCATGTGACTGGGTGGGTGTGGCCAACTTGTAAAATGTGATGAAACTCACTTAACAACGCTCTTGCTTAGCAACCAAAATGTGGGCTCAGAAACTCTGGCATTTGAAGCACGCAAGTCTTAAAGCTGTCAAGTTACAAGACCCCTGCATCCCTAACCCTTTAGAAAAAACCCCCCAGGGGTGTTCAAACTTGACAGCTTTAAGACTTGTGGACTTCAACTCCCAGAACTCCTTCTCCAGTCATGTTGGCTCAGGAACTCTGGTATTGAAGCACGCAAGTCTTAAAGCTGTCAAGTTACAAGACCCTGCACCCCTAACCCTTTAGGAAAAAGACCCCAGGGGTGTTCAAACTTGACAGCTTTAAGACTGGTGGACTTCAACTCCCAGAATTCCTCCTCCAGTCATGTTGGCTCAGGAACTCTGGCATTGAAGTGTGCAAGTCTTAAAGCTGTCAAGTTACAAGACCCTTGCACCCCTAACCCTTTAGAAAAAAAAACCAGGGGTGTTCAAACTTGACACCTTTAAGACTTGTGGACTTCAACTCCCAGAATTTCTCCTCTCGCTCTTCATCTTGATGATGCGCGGAAGGGGCGGGGGGAGGGAGCTGGAACCGGTTCTAAACGGCACTGTAGATTTGTGGAACCTCTTCTATAGAAGAAGTTAGAACTGGCAGGAACCCACCCCTGCCTCAGAGGCACCCTGCTTAATGACTACAACAAGGAGAGCGCGATTGTGATCATTAAGCAAGGAAATCATATGGGTGCCACACTTAATGACCGCTATGAATTATTACTATAATTCTGGGCTCAGTTGTGTCTGTAAGTCAAGGATCACCTATACTTGTTTGGTAGTTGAATTTTGTGTGTTGGATTTTTTGTGTGCTGCAACTCTTGTTTTTATTGTACCGATACCTACAGACATATTTTTGCAAGTTGCCTAGCCACAGAAATACCTTTAAACAAATAAACAAATTAGCGCTTTCCCTGCATTTAAAAAATAACAATGACACGTTTCATCCTGAACAATAGAAAACCACAATGCAACATGTCCCTGGAATTAAAACAGCAGCAACAGTTCATACACTTCATACATAAACTATTTTACTTCAGGCAAAGATTCAATCAGCCCACATCAAACATCAAGTAAACGCTGTTGATTTTCTAAAAATTTAAACAAGTAAATTACTCATGAAAAGATTGCTTTTTAGCCTTTCTGTGAAAGATTCAAGCGATGTTTAATTTCTATCTAAAAGAGAATTTTGTCATCAAGGAAAACTTGCATCTTAATCTTTCCTGGGGATTTTTTGCTTCCATATACGAAACCGCCGTTATTGTTTTGTTCCTCCTTTGTTTTTTCCCTTGTTGTTGCTTTTCTCCTCCTGACATGAAACCCGATTTTAATGTATTTTCCCCCTTTGCACCATTTTCAAAGCGGTAAGATGGCAAGTGGAACAGAGATTGATATTTTTTGGCATATGCCTATGCATAATGTCGGAGGTAGGGTATGTTTAAACAAAGGGATGCAAACTGCTTTTGGTTTGAAAGAAGAAACGATAAAACTTGCCAAACGTTTCTAAGCCTCAAAAACTTCATTAGGATAGGATAGGATAGGATAGGGTAGGATAGGATAGGATAGGATAGGGTAGGGTAGGGTAGGGTAGGGTAGGGTAAGGTAAGGCAGGGGAGGGGAAGGGGAGGGGAGGGGAGGGGAAGGGAAGGGAGAAGAGGGTAGGAGAGGAGAGGGTAGGGTAGGAGAAGGGAGGGTAGGAGAAGAGAGGGAGGGGATGGTAGGAGAGGAGAGAGGAGGAGAGGAGAGGGAAGGGTAGGGTAGGGTAGGAGAGGGTAGGGTAGGAGAGGTGAGGGTAGGGTAGGAGAGGATAGGGTAGAGTAGGAGAGGGGAGGGGAGGGGAGGGGAAGAGAGGGGAGGAGAGGAGAGGGGAGGGTAGGAGAGGGGAGGAGAGGAGAGGAGAGGAGAGGAGAGGAGAGAAGAGAAGAGAAGAGAAGAGAAGAGAAGAGAAGAGAAGAGAAGAGAAGAGGACATTGGAGGTCTTCTAGTCCAACCCTATAGCAGTGATGGCTAACCGTTTTGTCGTTGTGTGCCAAAAGCACAAATGTGCAACAGTGCGCATACGCACCTGCATCCATAATGCAATTTGTGTGATGCCCCCAGCGCATGCAGGCATGACACTCACCCAGCCCCCCGTTTTGGGCCTAGTAGGCCTCCCTGCAGCATCCTGGGACCAAAAACGGGCTACGGGAGGATGCCAACCCCCCACACTCATCCCACCTCCCACGCATGCACGGACGACCCTCCTGCCCCGCACTTGTGTGTGCCACCTCCACCCCCTGTGTATGCATGCACATCTCCCGCATGCCCCCTGACCCCCGCGCATGCACGTCAGAGACCCAAAAATCAGCTAGCTGGCAGGAGGTGGGCACACACAATGCACAGTGGAGCTGAACTGGGGCGATGGTTAGCGTGCCCACAGAGAGGGCTTTGCGTGCTACCTATGACATGTGTGCCATAGGTTCACCATTATGGCCCTATAGCCTTTCAGATAATTGGTTATCCAATCTCTTCTTTAAAAATTCCAGTGTAGGAGGATTCACAACTTCTGGAGGCAATCTGTTCCACTGATTAATTGTTCTAACTGTCAGGAAATTTCTCCTTAGTTCTAGGTTGCCTCTCTCCTTGATTAGTTTCCACCCATTGCTTCCTGTCCTGCCCTATAAAGCTCAGTAGGGCTCAAAATCAAGGAAGAAATGGCTTGAAATTGTGTAATGCAAGTTAACTTTTGCAGGATCTGGATCATTTGCTCAGCAAAAGCACAAGATACACCCCGGAGGCCCTTCGTAGGACATTGTGTGCCATTGCAGCTGCTCATGCTGTGAGTGAGCGCAGAAGGGGCTTGGGATTTATTTGCACACTTTTTACTCAAAGCGCCAGGCTTAGTTCACGTCTTCTTAATTATGCAATGCAAAACTTCTTCTCTGAAACAATGCAGATGTGAAGTCCCACAATATAATCATCCTGGCCTTTTATTATTTTTCTCTTAATTTCTAGTCAAGTCACTGCTATTCTGCCATAAATTCTATCATCACCAATAATGAAGTATGAGCATTTGCATGTATTGGGAGTCCTTCCCACCTGTCTCTAACTTCTTTCCAATCATTTCGTGTTTGATAAGAAATGGTCAACGACACAAAACAATTTATATGCAGAAGAACAAAGGTCCCCAAACTTTTGGGGAGCAGGAACTGGGCTGGTGGAAGATAATTTTTCCACGGACCAGGATGGGGGGGAAAAAGGAGTGTGCAACCTACATCCCATGTATGCCTACTTTACAGTAGGATTTCGCCTGCTCGCTGCTCACCTCCAGCTGTGTGGCCCACGGAATGATAGTGGCCCAGGGGTTGTTGAGACTTTGGAAAAAGTGCAAAGAAGAGCAACTAAGATGATTAAGGGCCGGGAGATAAAAACATATGAAGAACGATTGCAGGAATTAGGTAGGGCCAGTCTAGACAAAAGAGGAACTAGAGATGACATGAAAGCAGTGTTCCAGTATTTGAGGAGCTGCTACAAAGAGGAGGGGATCAACTTATTTTCCAAAGCACCAGAGGGCAAGATGAGAAACAATGGATGGAAACTAATCAAAGGAGAGGAGCAATCTAGAAGGCTGCATCAACAGAGGGATAGAATCAAGATCACGTGAAGTGTTAATACCACTTTATAATGCCTTGGTAAGGCCACACTTGGAATACTGCATTCAGTTCTGGTCGCCACGATGTAGAAAAGAGGTGGAGACTCTAGAAAGAGTGCAGAGAAGAGCAACAAGGATGATTAGGGGACTGGAGACTAAAACATATGAAGAACGCTTGCAGGAAGTGGGTATGTTTAGCTTAAGAGAAAGAAGGACTATGCATAGTTGAGGTCTATGTATATGTCGGTTCAAGTCTTCCTTTAGTTCCTTTAGTTAAGTTGCCTTAACTAAACCATAGTCCAGGTAGTCCTCAATTTGCAACAGTTTGTTTAGTGACCGTTCAAAGTTACAACAGCTTGTAACTTTGGTTTGTTGGGTTGTTGTAACATTTAATGGTCGCTAAGTGAGCGGTCGTAAGTTGAGGACTGCTACATACTATGTGGAGACTCTAGAAAGAGTGCAGAGGGGACTGGAGGCTAAAACATATGAAGAACGGTTGCAGGAACTGGGTATGTTTAGCTTAAGAGAAAGAAGGACTAGGGGAGACATGATAGCAGTCTTCCAATATCTCAGGGGCTGCCACAAAGAAGAGGGAGTCAAACTATTCTCCAAGGCACCTGAGGGTAGAACAAGAAGCAATGGGTGGAAACTAATCAAGGAGAGAAGCAACTTAGAACTGAGGAGAAACTTCCTGACAGTTAGAACAATTAATCAGTGGAACAGCTTGCCTCCAGAAGTTGTGAATGCCCCAACACTGGAAGTCTTTAAGAAGATGTTGGATAGCCATTTGTCTGAAACGGTATAGGGTTTCCTGCCTAGGCAGGGGGTTGGACTAGAAGACCTCCAAAGTCCCTTCCAACTCTACTATTGTATTGTATTGTACCTGTATCCAAATCGTAAACCTGGAAACGAGGAAGGAGCTTGACAGAGCCAGGAGCAACGGCTTGGCTCGGCTCCCACACTGGGCACAAAGCAGGCTGCCTCAATTGATCTAATTATGCATTTCAAAAGATGACTCAGCAAAATGGCAGGTGGCAGCACACAGACCAGGAGGTTGCTAAACTAGTTTTGCTAGCAAACCTTGGTTTGCAGGAAGAAACCGTGGAGACTGAACTTCCACCTTTTGCTCACTGGGGGTTTATTGAAATCTGGCCCTGCGCAGGAGAAAAAGCTACAAGTCCCCCCCCCCCTCTTCCTTTGCCTACTCTCTGGTTACAACACCTTTTTGAATTATCTACTTGCCAACCCTGTTAGTCAAATAGTATCTTTCACTCCCTGTCCGTCTCTTTTCTCTTTTAAGGTAAGGTTGTATTGCTGAATCTATTGTACCTATAACTTACACTAAATTATGGTCGTAAGTCGAGGACTATCATTCATTTGGATGTTCACCTCGAAGTGACAGCAAACCTAGAACACCTGTGCCAAAGGCGACATGCCAGCATTCACCAACATTCAATAACTATTTTTGAAAGCCCACCTCCTTTTCGTGGTATTTTCAGAGACCGTGGAAGCCGCGTGAGAATGAAGTATAACAGGCACAATGAATCAATACCACGGGTTCCAGGTAAGATGACTTCTTGATTATACCTATTCACAATCTAGTCAACTAATGGTCAGCATTAAATTGGTGCTAGATAAGCGTCAATGGAATCTGAGAGGGGTTGGACTTAGAGAGTTTGTGGGAATGTAATGACTCTAGACCAGTGCTTCTCAATTATTTCCTGTCATGCCCCCCCTAGGAAGAAGAAAACATTTCGCGCGCCCCGCGCGACTGTAAATAGTATCATTTGTCTATAAAATTGTTATAAGTACACCTCTGCATAACACTGTATCCTTATTAACGTATAAGAGAATAAAAAAAGAAAGAAATGTGGATCAATTTACAACAAAGAATAGCTTTATTAACTGTAGCAGAAAAGATTTAAAGGAGCACAGCTAGAACATATACATACATATATTTATATATAGAGTATCACAGAAGTGAGTACACCCCTTAACATTTTGTAAATATTTAAGTATACTTAAATATTTACAAAATGTTAAGGGGTGTACTCACTTCTGTGATAACACTGCAGAAATGACAATTGTATGTGCATGTATACACACACAAACACACACATATATATCCTGCATGCAGTGATTTCTAGAAACAACACCTGCTCGTCTCAGTGGGAAAGACCCACGCATCCCAGATGCGAAGACTGTCCAAGTGGTCCTTAAGATGACCGCTGACTTAGGGAGGGAGGGAGCCGCAGAGGCGGGGCTCAAAGGGAAGGAGAGCGTGATAAAACACCGGAGCGCTCTAAGCTTTGGAAACTCTCGCCTTTCCTTACCACGGAGCCTTGGAAACTCTCCAGACAGAGACGCATCCGGTCGGAAGAAGGAGAAAGAGAAGGGGCGGCTAAGGGAAGAGAGACGCGGGCAGGCTCAGCGATCCTGACGGGCAATCCCTGCCGCCAGGGCGGAACAAAAGCGGGCAGAGGAGACGCACCGGAGCGCCCGCTCCGATCCTGACCCGGCTTCGAGCCCCCCTTTATGGAGCCCCACTATTTGAGAAGCACTGCTCTAGACTAATGACTTGCTTGACTCCACCCCTGCTCTTCTCCTACACAAGGTCCGTCGAAGGAAAAATAATATTGCCTGAACATAAGCTGCACAACGTAAGATCCAGGAGAGTGCTGGGCTATTGAATTATTCTCCAAGACTCATGCTCACTAGGAAAAAACATGAGGTTTTGAGTGGCAGCCTGGCACTAGGGCAGAAGTCAATGCCAGGGCCTTTGCTTCAAGCTCATTTATGACATTGCCGTTGAGTTAACTGTTCAGGGAAGCCTACATGGTTGAGGAGATAGAGAATTGTTTCTCTTTTGTTTTGTTCTTTTTTTGGGGGGGGGGTTGTGACACACCAGCAGAATCAACTTAGATTTTTTTTTTAAAATTTACACACAGATTCCAAAGGACCATCTCTGGTCATTCAACTTCAATGAACTTTCTACTATTTAGATGATGGCTAAGACGTTGAGCTTGTTAATTAGCAAAATCGGAAGTTCAGCAGTTCGAATCCCTAGCTCCGCGTAACAGAGTGAGCTCCTATTACTTGCCCCAGTTTCTGCCAACCTAGCAGTTCGAAAGCATGTAAAAATGCCAAGTAGAAAAATAGGAACCACCTTTGGTGGGAAGGTAACAGCATTCTGCGCGCCTTTGGCGTTTAGTCATGCCAGACACATGACCACCGAGACATCTTCGGACAGTGCTGGCTCTTCGGCTTTGAAACGGAGATGAGCACCGACCCCTAGAGTCGGGAACGACTAGCACATATGTGCAAGGGGAGCCTTTACCTTTTTATGATTTTTCAATACAGATTGTCCTTGCTTAATGACTGTCCGGTTTAGCAACTTTTGAAAGTTATGATGGCACTGAAAAAGTAGACTTACAACCAGTTCTCAGATTTATGACTGCTATTGCATCTCCATGGTCAGGTGTTCAAGGTTTGAGCACTTCACAACCAGTGGTTTTTAATAGCATCCCCACCACTTGCACACTTCACAGCCAGGTTCTAATCAGCAAAGTCAACGGAGGAGACAACAGAACAATCAGAGGTCACAATCTTGTGATGGCTTGCGTAATAGTGGGGCGGAAGTGAGGATTTAAGTCCATTGTGGTCACAGGATTCCTCATTTAATGACTCCATCTTTAGCAGTAGAATTGCCAGGCCCAGATGCGGTTGCTAAGCAAAAGACTGCTTGTTTCCTCCTCGTCAACTGTGTATTTAGTTGCAAAAATGTGTGTGTGATTATACATTGGTGCATAAACCAGTCCACAAAATTGCAACCAAAATACCAGGAAAAATAGAATGCTCTGGAAAACAGCATTTAGAAACTCGTTTTTCGTGTACGACAAATTCTCCGGAAGAATTAAAATTGTTTGTCTCCCACTCTACTGATAATGTTTAGCTTGAAAACTGCAACATATGATCATCGTTATCTGTTTCCAGACATGGTGATTATCTACCTATTAGAAATGTGTGCTGTGATAGGCGGGAATCTACCAACTTTTACACCAACACTTAAAAACCTGTGATTTTTGTAAAAGAAAAATGTGAAATCTGGTCTGTGGATAAGCTGAACCAGGGGTGGGTTCCTGCCAGTTCTAACCTCTTCCATAGAAGAGGTTCCACAAATCTACAGTGCCGTTTAGAACCGGTTCCAGCTCCCACCCCCTGCCCCTTCCGCACATCATCAAGATGAAGAGCAAGAGGAGGAATTCTGGGAGTTGAAGTCCACAAGTCTTAAAGCTGTCAAGTTTGAACACCCCTGGGGTTTTTTTTCCTAAAGGGTTAGGGGTGCAAGGGTCTTGTAACTTGACAGCTTTAAGACTTGCATGCTTCAAATGCCAGAGTTTCTGAGCCAACATTTTGGTTGCTAAGCAAGAGCGTTGTTAAGTGAGTTTCACCACATTTTATAATTTGGCCACGCCCACCCAGTCACATGGCCAGCAAGCCACTCCCAGCTGGTCACATGGCCGGCAAGCCATTCCCACCTGGTCACATGTCTGGCAAGCCACTCCCACCCGGTCACATGTCTGGCAAGCCACTCCCACCTGGTCACATGTCTGGCAAGCCACTCCCACCCGGTCACATGGCCAGCAAGTCACTCCCACAAAGCAGGCCACACCTACAGAAGAGGTTCTAAAAATTTTTGAAACCCACCACTGAGCTGAACCCAATTTTTTGCATGTATTTTGGAGTCAAAGTTCTTAGCTTATAGGTGTTTATATATGTGTGTTTATATATATATATAGTTCATATATATATATTACAATGTATAGCAAGGGTGTCAAACCTGATCACATTGCGGGCCATATCGTGACCTATCGGGATGTTTTTTACCTTTGCGGAGTCAAAATGGGCGTGGCCTGGGTGGGGCTGGGCATGGCCTGCCCAGGCGGTTTATTACCTGCGGGTTGTCAGTTTGACTAGCCTGCTATACAGTATTGGTGGCACAATAGTTACAATACCGCATTGCAGGCTGACTCTGGTCACAGCCAGGAGTTCAATTCTCACCCAGCTCAAGGTTGACTCAGCCTTTCATCCTTCCAAGGTTGGTAAAATGAGGAGCCAGATTGTTGGGGGCAAGAGGCTGACTCTGTAAACCGCTTAGAGAGGACTGCAAAGCACTGTGAAGTGGCATATAAGTCTAAGTGCTATTGCTATTTACAATCCTGGGTCTTTATCGCAGTTTTGAGTTCCTCAGTTTTTAGAAATATTCTGCTTTTCCTATGTAGTACTGGTTGCCATCCAGAAAGGCATCTTTATTCCTGTTATAGGTAAGTCCTCGACTTACGACCAGTCACTTAGAAACCATTAAAAGCTACAACAATCCCCACAAAAGGTATTTATGATCCAGGCTGATAGCTGCTCCCACACTAGTCATATGATCAGTTTTTTGGAGCTCAGCATTCCATGGTCACATTCGTGAAATTTATGACTTTTTTTGCCGGAAACTGGTATCTACTTCTCATTTCCAGCAAAACTGCCCATTGTGGATCATGTGTTTGTTTAACAACCACCCCATTCGCTTAAAGACCATCACAAATTCTGCAAAATTGAGTCAGTTAATGGGTGCCTCAACTTACAACCGTCAAGATATACAATGGAAAATCCAAGCACCATTATGATTGCAAGTCAAGGACTTCCAGCATTTAATCATGTTTTCTGGAATAATTCTCAACTATTATTTTACATGGCAGTCTTCCAGATAACTCCAGTACCTCCCTATAGTTTTCTCATCTTCAGGTCAAACATATCAATATCCAATCAATTCTCCCTCTGCCCCCCCATCCCCAAAAGAAAACGGGACTCAGTTTCCAGAGCTCAGTCAATATCCCTAAGATTATGTCTTCAATGTAAAGCTCACTAAGAAATTTAAATCTCACCTCTTGTGTGTTAAATAGGAAACTTTAATCGTGTTACAATTAAATTGCTTTTAATCAACAAACAAAATGCGCAGGCACAGTATATGTGGTACCTTGCTCAATAGTAGTAACTGTGAGAGGGATCTTGGAGTCCTAGTGGACAACCATTTAAATAGGAGCCAGCCATGTGCAGCAGCTGCCAAAAAAGCCAACACAGTTCTAGTATGCATAAACAGAGAGATAGAATCAAGACCACGTGAAGTGTTAATACCACTTTATAATGCCTTGGTAAGGCCACACTTGGAATACTGCATTCAGTTTTGGTCATCACGATGTAGAAAAGATGTGGAGACTCTAGAAAGAGTGCAGAGAAGAGCAACAAAGATGATTAGGGGACTGGAGACTAAAACATATGAAGAACGGTTGCAGGAACTGGGTATGTCTAGTTTAATGAAAAGAAGGACCAGGGGAGACATGATAGCAGTGTTCCAATATCTCAGGGGCTACCACAAAGAAGAGGGAGTCAAGTTATTCTCCAAGGCACTTGAGGGTAGAACAAGAAGCAATGGGTGGAAACTAATCAAGGAGAGAAGCAACTTAGAACTGAGGAGAAACTTCCTGACAGAACAATTAATCAGTGGAACAGCTTGCCTCCAGAAGTTGTGAATGCCCCAACACTGAAAGTCTTTAAGAAGATGTTGGATAGCCATTTGTCTGGAACAGTATAGGTTTTCCTGCCTAGGCAGGGGGTTGGAGTAGAAGACCTCCAAGGTCCCTTCCAACTCTGCAATTGTATTGTATTGCATGGCTCTCTTAATAATTTGGAACTTTGAGGAATCCTTTGCCTCGGACTCTGATTTAATTTTGGGTGCTATTTGGAACCCTGGCACTTTGCATCACTTCTAAGATGCTTCCCAAGGCTGCACAGAGATGTCACTTGTGAATACTAAATGCTAGATTAATACTTAACAACACTAAATACTAAGTTAACAGTCATAGACTGGATCCCACTTGATAAAAAGCATCCATGAAAAAGATCTAAAACAAGACGGAGCAACGACATCAGCAAATCCTGCGGGCCCAATTGCCAAAAGAAAGTTCAGGTTGGAAACATACGAAAGAGGCCTTCATCCTGCAGTGGATAGAGAATGGCTAAAATGATGATGATGATGCCTAAATTAACACTACTTAATACTCAATGTTTCTTAATACTAAACACTGTACTCAATTAGCGTTTCTTAATACTGCATATTAGTATTACATCTTCAACCTAATGGCATATAAATTTGCATACAACGTGTACAGTATTTCATGCATGTGACATTGCTGTTTTCTTACTTCTAGGTTATGTGCTATTTCACATTTGACCTATGTAATGTAATTGGGTTTGGGAGACATCATTTAAATCTGTTATTGTAACTTTGCTTTACAGCAGCGGCACTCCAAACTTGGCAATTTAAACTCTTGTGGACTTTAACTCCCAGAATTCCCCTTGACAGAGGAATTCTGGGAATTGAAGTCCATAAAGTCGCCAAGTCTGGAGACCCCTGCTTTACAGTATGGTTAGTTGTCTAATGTCCTCTTTTTGAAGGAAAGGTGGCATTTAGGTTGCAAGATAAACAGATCCACACATAACCCAACAGATGAAGAATGCCATTATAATTATGATATCAATAGGGTAGGAGTTGCTCTTGCTGCAAATAGCGAACATGGAAATAACTAAGAATGAATTTAATGGAAATAAAGTTATGGAAATAAATAATAATGAATTTCAGAGACACGTAGTGGTGGGGAAACCACATGAAGTTTCTATCCCTCATGATGTCCGCACTACAATGCCTTTTCCACAAGACCACTAAAATCCACGTTTAAATCTCATCATGTGCTGAATCACAGTTCTGAATATCTTAGTCAGCAGGACCAGGAGATAGCAACTAGAAAAACAGGATGTGGCTGTCCCCAATACCTCGGCATCAGCCATGTCCAATCAAATTATGTACTCAACAATGCATGATGCAGACAAATTAGAGCCAGTTCCACCACTTCCCACACTGTGGCTGGAGCTGCTTCTCTGACCCTTGAAGCTGTGCCGAAAGCTACTCATTAAATGCTACGAACAAGCCAAGTTTCTCAGATTATTCTGCTACCACCACCCTTAAAAATCAACAACAAGGTATATTCGAGAGAAGTCATGATTTTCCTAAGATTAAAGCTCGATCCTCTTTTAACCCATTTGCTTTTCCAGATCAACTTTTGCAAATCTGGCTTCTAGCTCTGGAAAGTTTCCAGTCAAATAATGATGAACCAGTGCTGTAGCCCTACTACACAAAAGGGGAAGAAGAAAAAGAGAACACATGTGATGTGCCAGGACAGCGAGGCCTTGAATCAATTAATTATGTAAGATAATATTCTCTGGCAAGGGGTTGCCATAAAGAGGAGGGGGTCGGCTTATTTTCCAAAGCACCTGAAGGCAGGACAGGAAACAATGGGTGGAAACTAATCAAGGAGAGAAGCAACCTGGAACTAAGGAGAAACTTCCTAACAGGGAGGACAATTAACCAGTGGAACAGAAGTTGCCTCCAGAAGTCGTGGGTATTTCATCACTGGAGTTTTTTTAAGAAGAGATTAGACAGCCATTTGTCTGAAATGATAGAGCAGTGGTGGCTAACCTTTTTGTCGTCACATGCCAAAAGCACGCGCATGTGCCCGCACCCATAATGCAATGCGCGTGTGTGCCCCCCGCGCCCTGTTTTGGGCCTAGTAGGCCTCCCTGCAGCCTCCTGGGACCAAAAACGGGCCACTGGGGGGTGGGCGCACTGCACCCCTCTGTCCCCCGCCCCACATGCATGCACGACCACCGCAACCCTGCGTGCATGCATACACGTCTCCCACATGCACATCGCACCCCGTGCATGCACGGCAGAGACCCCAAAATCAGCTGGCCAGCGGGAGGCCCACGTCCATGCATGGTGGAGCTGAGTTGGGGCAACGGCTCGTGTGGCCACAGAGAGGGCTCTGCATGCCACACGTGGCATGCCTGCCATAGGTTTGCCATCAAGGTGATAGAGGGGGTTGGAGTAGAAGTCATCCAAGGTCTCTTCCAGCTCTATTCTGATTGGTTGGTTGGTTGGTTGGGTGGGTGGGTGGTTGACTGGTTGATTGATTGATTGATTGATTGAGTTCTTGGCAGAAATGTTTTAGATCCGGTGTCCAATAATAAAGTGACCTTTAGCCAGGTGGCAAGTCCTCTAAATCATGTATCCTCCCCAGCAGCAATATATCCAGGTGGTCCTTGGCTTACAACCAGTTGTTTAATGAGCATCTGAACTTACAATGGCACTGAAAAAGGGGGCTTAAAAACCAGTCTTTGCGCTCACGATCGTCGCAGCATCTCCATAGTCACCTGATCACAATTTGCACACTTGACAACTGGTATGTATGACAATTGCAGTGTCCCAGGATCATCTGATCACCACTTGCAACCTCCCCAGCCAGCTTCCAACAAGGAAAGTCCACGGAGGAAGCCAGATTCGCTTAGTGACCACATGATTCACTTAACAACCACAGTGATTCGTTTAACAACTGCAGCAAAAAGGGGCATAACATAGGGCAAAACTCACTTAACAACTGACTTACTAAGGTGGTCGTATGTCAACCTATATTAACTAAGCTCCTCATTGGAGCGCTTAATGTGAATGCAGCCTACTACAGCTTCTATCGTGTACATTATGCGTTGTATTAAAGCTGGATTAAAAATATTTTTGTTTAAATCAGTCCTGAATTTCCTAGGATTCATTTGGAATGCATTGTGAATATGATGTGTTGTGCTCTGATGGCAGAGAGCAAATTACTCACTTATCCTGGCCTTATTACTTCTTTATATATGTTAGCACAGCTGGCAACATTACATCACAGCCCACCAAAATGATGACTAACTCTCGGGTTACAAAAATAATCCGAGTTAGGGGCAGGGTGTCCAAACATTTTCCTTCTGACCGGGATACTTCCAAAAAGTCCAACACTCAAGCGCATAACTCTGCAACTGAAAGAGGAATACAAGGGCAGCTTTGTCGGTGGTGGGATACTTTCGGTGATCGCATGCTTTGCTCCACGCACAGTTTTAACAAAACATACCTTCCATGTTACTTCTGGGGAGGTACGGCAATTCGCTCTGCTGTGAGAAATAAGCTGAGAGGATATAGGTACGTAAGGCACAGGGGCGGGTGGAGAGGCCCACTTGATCGTCGGAGCGAACCGGTTCGCTTCCCAGCTGATTGTTGGAGCTACCAGTTCACCTGAACTGGTCCAAGCTGGCTGAATCCCTCCCCTGAGCTTTGTGAATACTAGTTTAGCCCTGGAGAAGAAGGGAGGTGAGAAAGTAACTCTAGGTTTCATTGCCTTGATTCATTTTGGCATAAGCTAAATAGGTACAACTTTACTGGGAAGGTAACAGCGTTCTTTGCACCTCGGTGTATAATCATGCCGGCCACATGAGCACAGAACGGGTCTTCAGATGACGCTAGAGCAGTGTTTCTCAACCTTGGCAACTTTAAGTCCTGTGGACTTCAACTCCCAGAATTCCCCAGCTGGCTGGGGAATTCTGGGAGTTGAAGTCCACAGGACTTAAAGTTGCCAAGGTTGAGAAACATTGCGCTAGAGAGTCAGACACAACCGTCCACAATACTCCCTCTCTCTCTCCCACCCTCCCTCTCCCCAGCCCACCTCACAGGGTGGTGGTTGTTGTTGTTGTTGTAAAGAAATCAGGATGATTGGATATGTTTTTTACCTTGACTTATTTATAAAAATAATAAAGGAGAGATAAAATGAATAAATAAGTAATCAGATGCACAGCTGGTAATACTGCATATTTGTTATTCAAATTCTGACATCAGCTGCAGCCTCCACTTGTCGGGCAAGTCCAACAAGTCTCATCACATAGGAAATGCAAATGCCTATCTTTTTTTAAAAAAATGATATGGTACTTATTTGTTATGATTGGCACCCTGGGATGGTGAAAAAAACTCCCCCCCAAAAAGGGGAAAAATTCAAGATTACACTATAGGGCCATGATGGCGAACCTATGGCACGCGTGCCACAAGTGGCACGCGGAGCCATTTGTCAGGGCACGCGAGGCGCTGCCCTGTCAGCTGGCCAGCGTGCATGCGCGCGCTGGCCAGCTGAGTTCACCTTTTTAAAAGCTATTTTTCGCCTTCCCCAGGCTCCAGAGGCTTTATTAGGAGCCTGGGGAGGGCGAAAAGAGCCTCCCCCCACTCTGGAAGTGACTTCCGGGTTGCTAGGAGGGTCGTTTTAAGTGTTCCGAAGGCTTCAGGGACCGTCCGAGGCTTCCCTGATGCCTTCAGAGCGCTTAAAACGACCCTCTGAGCAACCCGGAAGTCACTTCCAGTTTGCTCGGAGGGTGGTTTTAAGCATTCCGAAGGCTTCAGGGAAGCCTCTGGACAGTCCTTGAAGCCTCCGGAGGGCCTCGGGGGGGTCGGAGGAGGCTCTTTTCGCCCTCCCCAGGCTCCTATAAAGCCCCTGGAGCATGGGGAGGGCAAAAAAAAGGTAAAAATGGGGGGGGTCGTGCGTTTTGCGCGCATGCGCAATGGGGGGGTCGCGCGTTGCATTTTGGGTGCAGCACGCCTGCACTCGACCCCCCTGCGCTCCCCCCATTTGTGGCACGCGAGCCAAAAAAGGTTCGCCATCACTGCTATAGGGTGTAAGTACGACGGTTCTAGAACTATTTAAAAAGCACTATTAAATCTATCCATAGATAGAAAATAAAATAACTCCAATAAATTAAACAATCTCAGGTCAAAGAGTTACCGTATTTTTCAGAATATAAGACGCACCTCCCCCCCCCCCAAAAAAAGAGGGTGAAAATCTGGGTGCGTCTGTACACTGAATACAGCATTTTTGGCCTCCTGAAACCTCGCGCCCTTTGCAAAAATGGACGTGCAGAGGATTTCGGAGGCCTGCAAAGTGCTCTTCGGGGTTGGGAAGGGTAAAAACGAGCGAAAAATGGGCTGTGTTTTGCTCTCCCCCCCCCCCGGCCCCAGGAGCACTCTACAAGCCTTCTAAAGGCTATGCATGCCCCTTTTTTGGCAAAAAAGACCTGTTTTCACAAAAAAGGTGATGTTTTTGCCCCCTTTTACCCCCTCAGCCCCCAGGAGCACTTTGCAGGCCTCTCAAACTCTCTGCGTGCCCCATTTTCACACAAAAAAAAGGGGGGAGAGGGTTTGGAAGGTCTGCGGAGTACAAAGACTTTTAAAAAAAATTTATCTCTTCAAATTCTTGGTGTGTCTTATATTCCGGTGCGTCTTATACTCTGAAACATACGGTAGTTATTTGAAAGTGAGATTAAGCAGTGGAAGAGCCTGCTTTACAGAGTCTGGGGGCTGCATCACTGGAGGTATTTCATTTACAGGAAGTCTTTGACTTACAACAGTTCCTTCAATGAACATTCAAAGTTCACACTTATGACCACTGCAGCATCCCCATGGTCATGTGATCAAAATTGGGATGCTTGGCAACTGGTTCATATTTATAAAGGTGTCCAGATAATCCACTTCATCAAGGATCCTCCGAAGCTGTTGCATGATCACTTTCTCAACACTCTCCCTAAAATGGAAACGTTGGGTGTTGTTGCTAGTTGCAAAGTCGTGTCCAACCCATCACGACCTCATGGACAACGTTCCTCCAGGCCTTCCTGTCTTCTTCCATCCCCCAGAGTCCATTGAAACTCACACTGACTGCTTCAGTGACTTCATCCAGCCACCTCATCCTCTGCCGTCCCCTTCTTCTTTTGCCCTCCATCTTTCCCAGCATTAGGCTCTTCTCCAGTGAGTCCTTCCTTCTGAGGGTAGAGGAACAAACTCTTCTCTCAAGGAAGACTTCACCACCAGAACTCAACCACAAGTCCTTAGCTAGTGGGTGGCTGAGGAATTCTGGGAGCTGAAGTCCACATATCTCAAAATTGCCAAGATTGACAGACACTGAACTAAGGCACATTCCAGTTCAATGGGGCATTTCAACCACTGCCTCCCATAAGCTATTCCTGATTTACTATTGGGCATAAAGTGAGATAATGATCAGCAATGCAGGCAATGGAATTTAAAAAAAATCTAATCAGAGTGACCATCTCTTCCTAATTTTGATATTCTTCCAAGCTTATTATCTATCTTCCACTTACTATCTCCATGTTACAGATAGGGAGGGAGCATCATATTTTAGCCAGGTTTCCCGGAACACAGTTCCAGGAATTTAGATTCTCCTTAGAGGTTTTTAGAAGGTGTCTCCAAATGAATGCTTCCTTGCCTCAGGAGGTCAACAAGAGAGCAATTAGAGACATAAGTATGTGAAAAGGTGTTATGGGATGTGGGGAAGACCTTGGGAGACAAAATAAGGAGATGCTGCCAAGGGAACAATCAGATAAGAGACAACACAGCCTGCAGCTGGATAGTGGGCAAAGCAAGAAGCCCAGAAGAGACCTTCCCCTGGTTTATTGAGTAGTAAAAGAGATGGAGGGGGGTGAACTGTACTTTCAGACTTGCAAGTTTGAAGTTGGCCTCGTGGGTAGGGAGGGAGGAATAGAATAGGAATCACGACCAGATAAACTAAATCTATTTTGTTGCAATGTTACATTGACTGAATTTTGCAAGTCAAAAAATAACCCTAAAGGTGCTGTTCAAAAGACAACTGGACCTCGTTGTTGTTTTTTCCTAGAAAATACCATATTTTTCGGAGTATAAGATGCCCCTTTCCCCCCCTCTAAAAGAGGGTGGAAATGTTGGTGCATTTTATACACCAAATACAGCCATTTTTGGCCTCCCGAAGCCCCACCTCTGCATCCCATTTTTGCAAAAAAACAGGTCATTTTTCCCCAAAAGAGGTGTTTTTGCCAGCCCCCAACCCCCAGGAATACTCTGCAAGCTTCAGCAGGGCTGGGGGAAGGCAGAAATGCCCCTGTTCTTCCGAAAAATGGCCCGCTTTCCGCCCATTTTTTGCAAAAACGGGGGCACTTTTGCCTTCCCCCAGGCCTGCTGAAGCCTGCAGAGTGCTCCTAAGGGCTGGAGAGGACAAAACCTTTTTTTCTTACTTACCTCTTCGAAATCTTGGTGCGTCTTATACACCGGTGCGTCTTATACACCGGTGCGTCTTATAGTCCGAAAAATACGGCATTTCACTTCTCATTCAAGATGCTTCTTCAGTTCTTGGATGAGAAGCGAAACATTTTCAAGGGGGGGAAAACCCCAAGAAAATCCAGTTATCTTTTGAAAAAGCATCTGTGGAATAACCATGACCTAAAGCAGGGGTCTCCAACTTGGCAACTGTTAAGACTTGTGGACTTCAACTCCCAGAGTTCCTCAGCCAACTTTGCTACCTGAGGAACTCTGGGAGTTGAAGTCCACAAGTCTTAAAGTTGCCAAGGCTGGAGACCGCTAACCTAAAGGACTGAGAATCTCCATAGCCAAGTCAAAAAATACAATTCTCTTCCCCACCCCCACCTCAAATCTCTTTACTGCCTGAGAAACTAGAGAGGGCCTCTTCTGGGCCTACCTGCACCTGGTTGGAACACTGATCTACACTGACAGTTGCCCATCAGAGTAACCACAGCTGAACTGAATGAAAGGAGGCTTAAAGGCTTACATCAAAATATCTGGTGCCAGTGGACTCTGACCATCCATTTTTTTAGGGGTTACAAAAAAGCCCTTTTAATTATAACAAATTAGGTCAGGGGTCGGCAACCTTAAGCACTCAAAGATCCTAACCGGAACATCCCCATTCAATTCTG
Source organism: Natrix helvetica (assembly GCF_964273705.1). Taxonomy (NCBI): domain Eukaryota; kingdom Metazoa; phylum Chordata; class Lepidosauria; order Squamata; family Natricidae; genus Natrix; species Natrix helvetica. Next base: position 11,196,179 of record NC_138552.1, read on the forward strand.
GAGCTGACCGGAAGTTCAGTTTCCCCATAATAGAGTCTCCTAGCGCAGCATCCTTTTTCCTCTGGCTGCCCTAACCAAAAGCCCTATCAGTTGTGGAGCCGACGGGCGACAGGGAGCTGCAGCAGAGGGATGAAAGAGCCACATGCGGCTCCAGAGCCGCAGGTGGCTGACTCTTGAATTAGGTGAATTTTCAAGCCGAACATTATCATGTTTTCAAATAGGCTCCTGGTCCCTAAGTAGCATTGTGAGAAAATAAAAGCTGTGCATAGTGGCATCATAGAGCTTTCTTGAAACAAATGTCCGTTAAAATGGCAGGGAATTTAAATAGGGAGGGAGCATCCCAAGGATCAGTGATGAAGAACCAGCCTCCTGCTAAATGGGTGTTTTATGACCAGTTAGACCAGTGTTTTTCAAGCTCTTTCCGCCCAACCCACCTTGCAGGACTCTTGTTGTAGAAAAACTAGGCGGCAAGTGTATTTATATAAGCCACCTCGGATTGTGCAAAATAAAGGTGGCATATAAACTAAATAAATAATCACTGCAGGACCAGCCTACTTTTAATTTGCCTACATTTTCTTGCCTGTTCTAAGCATTTCTATACTTTTATGATGAAGAGTTTACTTGCGACTTGACTATTCCTAAGGCTAGGAAAAGTGTGCAAAAAAAACCTGGAAAAATACACAGAAAATGGATTTTCATGCTGACTTTTTTAATTGGCATCTTTTGCAGATTGATACGGGAGCACCTTAAAATGAACATCTACTAGGAAAAATGAGAAACGACGCAAAAACCCAAAACTAACAAGATTTCCTAGCACAACCTATGTTACTACTGTGATTGTTTCATTATTTCAATGACTTGTCATTTGTTGCTTTGATTCTGCAGTATTCCCCAAGGGGAAAAACACATAGGAAACATTTGAAGTACATTAATTGCATTTAACTAATGACATCACCATGCAGTAATATAGTTCAGGCTTCAATAACTGTATATAGAATAATAGGAAATGTTAACAATCTTCACAGTTCTTTGGATATTGGCACAAAATTAGACAAGCAGGCTCTAAATGCTTCATTATTAAGACCAGAATACATACATACATACATACATACATACATACATACATACATACATACATACATACATACATACATACATTGTGTCACAACCCTTGGTATGCCCAAATATGGGAGGGGGCATACTGCTTCCTTTTCTGTCTATCGGCTCACCCTCCCATATATGGGCATACCAGGGGTTGTGACACAATACATACCTATTTCCCTGGCTTAGCTGATAAAGGAGGAGAGGCTGCGGCTTAGTGGCTAATACAACTGCCCAATATGTAATGCAGCCCAGGTTCAATTCCCAGTAAGGGTATGGCTAGCTGATGAGAGCTAAATAGCTTGAAATAGATCTATAGTAGTCTCTCTTTATTTATTTATCAGCACAAATGCACACACACACAAACACACACACACACACACACACACACACAAAAATATATGTTTTCATAGATTTTCATGGGTGTAGGTATGCTGGTCTTATTGTGTGTGTGTGTGTGTGTGTGTGTGTGTGTGTGTGTGTGTATACAACCAAACTTGGTACACAGATGACTTACTCTCTGGAAAAAAAATACTGTAGGGGTAAGTCACCCCTAACATCCCTGGGGGTGGTTGTTCTGTTAAGGTATAGCCTGTTGTGCCTTAAAATGGCTTCTACTGTGCAGCGCAGTGGAGTTAATCCAGCACTTAGACTTATACACCGCTTCACAGTGCTTTACAGCCAGGGGTAGGATCCTACCAGTTTAACAACTGGTTCACTGAGTGCACACTTCACATGCGCATGCGCAGTTTACATGGAAATCACCTTCCGCATTACTGCTGGGGAGGAAAACAGCTGAGGCACGGCAATCAGAAAAGGGAATATAAGTGAGTATAGCGCAGGGGCAGGCAGGCCCAGCTGAATGTCGGAGCAAACCAGTTCGTTCCCAGCTGCTAGTTGGAGCTAAAGGTTCACCCAAAGCAGTCCAAACTGGTAGAATCCCACCCCTGTTTACAGCCCTCTCTAAGTGGTTGACAGAATCAGTATAGTGCCCCCAACAATCTGGGTTGTATGTGTCAATCAGTGGTGGGTTGCAGGTGGTACGGCCCAGTACGGGCATACCAGAGCCTGCCCGGAGCACCGGATACCATTCTGGTACGGTGCTCCGGAGGGCCCACCCACCCGCCCGAGCTCCTTACTGTGTTTTAAAGCTTTCGGCACTTCCATGCATCTGCGTGACGCTCTGCCAAGCAGCTGGAGCGTTGCGGAGGCTTGCGGAAGCGTCGTTTGCAGCTATAACGCATGCGTGCGCCGCGCACGTCCATGCGTACCGGTTGGAACGGGATCCGGAACCCACCACTGATGCCAATCATCATTTTACCAAACTCAGAAAGATGGAAGTCTGAGTCAACCTTGAGCCTGGTGAGAATCGAACTGCCTGCAGTAATGGATTCTAACCACTGCGCCACCATGGCTGTTGCAAAATGTAAGGCAAACTCTAGAACAAATCTAGCATATCACCTGCTACCATCTTCAACCAGAAGATAAGTCTTGAAACATCACAACAATAAATCTGAAAGAAATGTTCAGGGACCCCATGAGGAAGCAATGTTTAAGCGCTCTCTTACAGAGGAGGAAAAATTCGGAGAAACTGCTGGCAGATTTTCAGCACTGGCTTCAATGCATCACTATCCTCACCTGCTCCAGGTGTTCAAACAAACCTGAACAGTTGCCAGGATGACTAAAGCTGAATTGTTAAAAGCAGAAATGTTTCTGTGATTGTGAGCATCTTCCAGGACGGAAGTGGTTGGGATTAAAGTGAGGGCTCTGCTCGCCAAAACATTTTTGAAGTAACTTCACAGTGAGTTATGAGAAGTGTTTTCTCGTTGATTCATTCCTTGGAAACTGTCTTACATGTCCTGTTAAGCTGGCCTTCGTTTCACTTTTCTTGACTCAATCCCCAGCTGCTTAATAGCAAAGCCAAGTTGCAGCAACAAGGGATAAAGGTAAAGGTTCCCCTCCCACATATGTGCTAGTCGTTCCTGACTCTAGGGAGCAATGCTCATCTCCCTTTCAAAGCCCAAGAGCCAGCGCTGTCCGAAGATGTCTCCATGGTCATGTGGCCCGCATGAGTAAACACTGAAAGCGCACAGAAGGCTGTTACCTTCCCACCAAAGATGGTTCTTATTTTTCTACTTGCATTCTTACATGCTTTTGAACTGCTAGGTTGGCAGAAGCTGGAACAAGTAACGGGAGCTCACTCCATTACGTAGCGCTAGGGATTTGAACCGCCGAGCTGCTGATCTTTTGATTAACAAGATCAGTGTCTTAATCACTGAGCCATCGCGTCCCTAACAAGCCCAAAATTTCTAGGTGAGACATTTGTTACGTGGGTTTTGCCCCATTTAATGTCTTTTCTTGCCACAGTTGTTAAATGAATCACTGCAGTGGTTCAGTTAGCAACCTGGTTGTTAAACGAATCTAGCTTCCCCATTGATTTTGCTTGTCAGAAGGTCGCAAAAGGAGATCGCATCACCTCCGGGACACAGCAACGGTCGTAAGTATGAATCAGTTGCCAAGCAGCTGAACTTTGATCCCATGATGAGGGGGGAATGCTGTAAAGGTTGTAACTGTGAAAAACAGTCATAAGTCACATTTTTCAGTGCCGTTGTGATGTTGAACCATCACTAAATGAACTGTTGTAAGTTGAGGACTCACCTGTCTTTAGAGGCACCTGAAGAACTGCCAATGTAAAAGAAGTGGGTTTTTTGCACATGACATTAAAAAACCAACACACTCTCTAAATATGCAAAAACCCATGTAAAGGGAGAATCTCATTTTTTTTTTAAAAAAAAAATTATGCCTGGAATTTGAAATGCAGTTAGCTAGAATGCCAGCTGCCAGAGGGCCAGGCGTATTAGTCTGGTGCTTTGACATATTAAAGGCTGGCAAATGTACTGCAATCATTTATAAACAAGCTCGGCTTGAAAGTGCCACCATACCATCAGTTGTAGTTACAGAGGTATGTGCTTGTCGGCAATTTGTAGCCATCACGGGCTTATGACACTGGAGTAAAAATGCAGTCCATAAAGTGTCCCAACCACTGGAAATGACAAATACATATTTGCACTATGGATACTCTCCAGCAAGGTAGCGTTCGCAGACACCAAAATGTGACATCCGTCCAATTTCTCTTGAAAAATATTAATTTAATGTCAATAAATACGTGTACAGGAAAGTTAAATCAGTGTATAACCTAAGAGCACTCAAAATGAATCAGTTATCTAATCAATAGTCTAAATTGAGCAGCTTTGGAAATCCAAGCCAATCTACCAATTTTTAGAAAGACTAAGCTCAAAAGGACGTCTACTTGCAATGCATCTTTCTCCAGTCAACACAAGGATGACAATATTTAATTATGGAAAATGTCACAGAAGGTTGTGCTAGTACTGTACCTACTTGAAGTTGCCTGATCACAAAGTACATCAGGCTCTAAGCACGTCAGATCAAGTTAATTCATGGATGGAAGACCACCAGTAAATCCTCAGGTGGGGGGTGGGGAGGATCAAATAATTAGGAAATTGGGAAAAGTTCCCAGAGAAAGCTACTGGTAAAACACTTGGAAATTGTTGCCAACAATGAGCCTAGTAAATAACCAGGAATTAAGCTCAACTTTTAAGAAATCTCAATATTTTAGGGTTGAAAAATAAAGATAGTCCTAGTTGAGCAACTGTTTGGAATTATAACGGTGATGGAAACGTAATTTTACGGCCAATCCTCATATTTATGACCTCCACGGGTCTGTAAAGTAAAGCTGAAGTCGGATCATCAGCACAGTGACAGTTTCACTTAGCGACAGTTTCGACTAACCACCAAGTGCATGTCCCAACCCTACCCCTGTGATGGCAAACCTATGGCACATGTGCAGAGGTGGCATGCAGCGCCCTCTCTGTAGGCACGCGAGCTGTCGCCCTAGTTCAGCTCTGCTGTGCATGCGCGCAGCCCCCTGCCAACCAGCTGATCTTTGGGTCTCTTCCGCGCATGCATGGGGGGGGCAGGGACATGCACAGGGAGTGGGGTGCATGCGCAGAGGCCGTGTGCGCATTGCATTTGGGGGGGGGGGTTGGGTGCATATGTGTGCTTTGGCTACTCAGTCCAGAAAAGGTTAGCCCTAGTCCAATTCCTGCTTGGGTGGGGAGGAGTTACTAGCACTTACAATATCAGGATGAAAAAGACTTGGGAAAAAGAGGATTTTGAAAGAGACTTGGGGAAAAAGGATAGTAAGGAAAAAAAAAAACAGAGGAATGACACCACAAACTCCAAACAACCGAGATGCTCTCTGAGAATATCAATACATTCCCCATAGATCTTTTTTTAAATGTATATATATATATATATTTATGTGCGATATGCACAGGTAATCCTCGACATATTGAGCCCAAATTGTAAAGTGAAACATTTGTTAAGTGAGTTTCGCCCCACTTTATGACCTTTTTTTCATAGTTTTTAAGTGAATCACTGCAGTTGATAGGTTAGCAACCCGGTTGTTAAGTGAACCTGGCTTCCCCATTTGCTTGTCAGAAGGTCCGCAAAAGGTGATCGCATGAACCGGGGACACAGCAACGGTCATAAATATGAATCACTCACCACTGTCAAACTATTCACTAAGGCTGAATTACTATTACTATTAGTCTTCTCATCATTCTTATCACCCATCTCCTCCCACTTATGACTGCAGGACTGAAACTTGGTTCCTTGTATCCTTATGATTTATATTGATATTGATATTGTTTCCTGATTGCTTATTTGTACCCTACGACCATCATTAAGTGTTGTACCTTATGATTCTTGACGGATGTATCTTGTCTTTTTATGGACACGGAGAGCATAGGCACCAAAGGCAAATTCCTTGTGTGTCCAATCACACTTGGCCAATAAAGAAGTCTGTTCTTCTGTTCTGTTCTGTTCTGTTCTGTTCTGTTCTGTTCTGTTCTATTCTATTCTATTCTATTCTATTCAATGTATCTTGTCTTGTTATGTACACTGAGAGCTTATGCACCAAAGACAAATTCCTTGTGTGTCCAATTACACTTGGCCAATAAAGAATTCTGTTCTGCTGTTCTGTTCTGTTCTGTTCTGTTCTATTATTCTATTCTATTCTATATTATTATTATTATTATTATTATTATTATTATTATTATTATTATTATTATTATTATTATATTATATTCTAATCAGTTGCCAAGCATCTGGATTTTGATCACATGATCATGAGGATGCTGCATGGGTCACAACTGTGAAAAATGGTCATAAGTCGCATTTTTCAGTGTGGTTGTAATTTTGAATGGTCGCTAAATGAACTGTTGTAAATCGAGGACTACTTGTATAGCAATGTCAGGCACAAGTAACCAGGAACATGAGTTGAGTTCAAATGATTCAGAGTTTATCACATGCTATCTATACACAAACATCTGGCTTGGGTCAAGCGAAATAGACACTAGATAAGGATCCACAGAATTCCCAGGAGCCAGTGTGGCTGTGCAGCGATTCAAAACTGGTGACACATTTAATCCTTCCTTCTAGCTCAGCTTGCTCATTTACTACAAAGAAATAAGAATATTCTTCATTTTCCAGAGAAGAATATCTCAAACAGTGTCTGCTTGTACAACATCAAATGGGGGCTGATCGGTCACCCCACTCTGAGACCCCACGCCTTGCACATTTACAGAATCATCCTGGATGGACCAGAGAGTTAGCTGGAGAAAAACAATACAGCCTTCTTCCAATTTGATATCTAAAAACAATATCAAACTTACATTCGTTTAGTGATTGCTTGAAGTTACAATAGAGTGGGAAAGAGCGATTTATGATCGGTCCTTGTACTTATAACCATGGCTGCAATCCCCATGGGGATGCGAACAAAATTTGAGTGCTTAACCACCGGTGTGTATTTACGAGTTGCAGTGTCCCAGAGTCAAGTGATCACAATTTGCAATCTTCTCAGACAGCATCCAACAACACACAGTCCAAGTAGGAAGCTTGATTTACTTAACAACTGCAATGATTCCATTAACAGCTGGAGTGATTTGCTTAACATCGGTGGCAAAAAAAGGTCACAAAATCAAGCAGGACTCATTTAGCAACTGTCTCACTTAGCAATGGAAATTCCAGTCCCAGTAATGGTCATAAGTCAAGGGCTAGCTGGATCACACATGAAATCAATCGAGTTCTCCTACATAGATTGGTTTTCAAACAATCGCATCAAGAGCCACCTCAAACAGAATAAGAAAATAGGATAAAAATGAAGGAATTGCTGGATGGGGAAGATGAAGAAAGAAAAGAACTAACTGTTGACTACTTCACAGGCCTGGAAAATATCTGCTCCCTGCCATCACCAGGAGAATTTCTCCAACCCGTTATTCTTAGACTTTTTATTCATCAACTGGTTGATAACCCAGGGTTGCCCAGGTATTTACTTATAGTAAATAATATTCGGACCAAACGTAATTTCTAATGTTGGATTTTCCCCCTTACCAGAGGGAGCCCCCTTGTGGAGTACGGTGAAGCCGTTACGATGGCAACTCCACTGCACTGTACAGTAGAAGCCCTTTTACAGCAGTACAGTAGAAGCCATTTGAGGGCACAACAGGCCATATTGTAACACAACGCACACCCTGAGGGGTATCTTAACCCCACAGTATTTGTTTCCAGAGAGTAAGTTATCTGTGTACCAAGTTTGGTTGAAATTGCTCGAGGCGGTCCAGAGTTATGCTGCAACACACACACACACACACACACACACACACACACAGACAGCCATTTTATATATATACATACATACATACATATATACATACATTCACACATGCATACATATACACACACAGCCATTTTTATATACATACATACATACATATCTATATATTCACTGATTCATACATACACCACGCACACAAGAAGAAGGAGAAGGAGGAGGAGGAGGAGAGGAAGAAGAAGAAGAAGAAGAAGAAGAAGAAGAAGAAGAAGAAGAAGAAGAAGAAGAAGAAGAAGAAGAAGAAGAAGAAGAAGAAGAAGAAGAAGAAGAAGGTGGTGTGAAGCATCAGTAAGTAAATCTCCAGCATCTTATTCGTTGGAATACTGTCTCATGTATCTCACTGAAGTTCCTTCTAGAAGCCTCTTCTAGCCCTTTCCTAAACACACAACAGCAGGTAAGTCTGTAATTTAGTAAATGGATCACAAAGTGTGTAGCCAAACAGAGAGTGATAAAGTACCAAGTTTAACAAGACAGGCAAAACAAACAAACAATGCCATGTGGGATGTCCCTGAACCTGCTGTCATTCTTTCCTCCCAAAAGCCCAGAGCGATGTTCTCAAGACCTTGGCTGTAGAAAGAGCCTCTCAAAACTCAAGCTAACAATTAGAACCAGGAAAGGTTCAAAAAAACAACAACCAGAAAAATAATTACAACGGAGAAAAAGTGAGTTTTTCTTCCCCAAAATTATTACCTTTGGCTTGGGAGGGGCAGTCATCTTGCATTCCCAGATGAGAAGAAGAGAAGCTGTTGAAAACCAAGGAGCCAGGAAGAGGTACAAATGACTTACAAGCCTCTTTGCTACAAAGGGTGGATACTTGTGAAGATTACTTTGAAGTGGTTGCTCCTGGGAGGAGCAGTTTGCCTGGTGATTTTAACCCTTTAGTAAGGCCTGTCTCTCTCACCCTGTGACTCCTTCCCTTCCCTATCCAGTTGTCTCTTCCATCCTTCTCAATTACACCAGGTTACCTCCTCCTTTTTGTTCCTGTCCTTATCTTCCCGAGATATTTACACCTTCCTCCCATCCCATCTCCATCCTGTTTATCTTTCTTGGTTCTCCCGGAAGGAAGGAAGTCTCTCTCTATGTGAGAGTGGTTTGCATATGCAGATAAGTTATCTTGCTACATAGGCAGTGAATACGATTAAGAAGCAATTAATTCTACTTCTGGTTGTTCTGGTTGAACTCTTTTTGGTTTCAAGACATACCCAGCAGGTGGCAGCACTTAGTTGACTTTGGTCCCAAGAAACCTAAACAGGCTGGATAGGAGACCACTAGGAATAGACTGTAGGTTAGATTTGAAATTTGGGGGAAATCCTAAAGAAGGAAATGTCAAACTTCTGAATCTTTGACAAAAGAAGTAAATGGTGCTGCTCATGGGGTCAAAAGGACTTAAGTTCAATGAGAAAAAGAAACTATATTTTTCTCATTGAATGCTATAAAAACACAGATGATTTATTTGAACAGATGTGGTTCATGCTAATGTTTTGTGGGAAGCAGAAGACATGCTAAAAATTCAAAACTATTTTATGTTCATATAAATAAATCCAAGTTTAGAAATATTCTAAGCAGAGAACGTTTTAAAAAACCAACTGCTGAACATCTTTTAGCATTGTCTTTATTTAATATATTCCTTTTTTTGATCCACAGAGTGAGGCAGGTTCAACCAAAAAATCCCAATCAAATCTAAATGCTTCATGAAAAGATCCAAATTACACCTTTCTCAACAAATGTTCAACACATCCAAAGAAGAAGAAAAAATACTTTTAAGGATGTCATGGACTGTCTTTCTTCTGTGATACCTGCTTTCAGCTATCTGAAAAATGCTCTTATTCTCACTCTTTTTTCTCATAGTTACACCTTTCTACTTCTTTCATCTTTTGATGTACAGGTAGCTCTCATTTAACAACATAATTGTGAATAGGATTTCTATCACTAAGTGATACAGTCGTAAAGCATGACATCACATGACCATACTATTCAATGCAGTGGTGCAATTAGCCGGTTCTATATGGTTCGGGCGAACCGGTAGCTGTGGCAGTGGGAGGCTCCGCCCACCCACCCGGATGTCATCATGTCTTGTTTTTTCTGCTCTGCGCATGCGCGGAGGTGGCGCGTGTGCTCACATTGGCTAACCGCTAGCAAAAGTAAGTTGATTTCACTCCTGATTCAATGATGAAAATTCCAGTACCGGTTTTTAAGTGAATCCTATTTGTAACTTCCTGCTGGCTTCCCCAATCTGGATTGCAATCTGTGACTGCAAAAATATTGCAGTGGTCAGAATAATACTCATTCAGTGCCATCATTAAGTCTGAATAGCCACTTAAAAAGTAGTTGTTCAGTGAGGGCCACCGATAATTTGCTGCATCTTCAGTATCTTTGTTATCCTTTTCTGAATCCGGTCCAGTTTTTTTTTAATCTTTCAAGCACAGTGGACCAGATCTACACCTGGCAGTCCAATTAAACTGATTTAAACTGATTTTCATCCCCCTGCATTCCTTCCTCCTCCCCCATCTTTTAATCTCATATTACTGTGTTTTAATTGTCCACTTCATTGTTTATTTGGTTTCACTCTCTTGCCCCTGTCGTGTTGACACTGTTCGTTTATTTGTTTTTACTGTTGTGAGCTGCCCTGTGGTGAGATAGGCGGCAAATAAATTTAACAAAGAAATAAATGTATTGCTAAAGAGCCCATGTGCAAGAATCTTCTCAAATAACGATCCGTACCTGCTTGGAGTTAAATAAGGGTCAAGAAATTCAAGGAAGGTTGGACTTAGTCTGCTTGTGGTTATGTGGGGATTCTAAACTGATCGCTCTTTTAACGCCTCCCCTCCTTCTCCTGTAAACTAATTCTTAAAGTATGGTGTATCCAGAACTAATATTAAGATGAGATCTGATTAGAATAATGGGGAACTATTATTTTCTATGACATGGAAATTATGCTGAGGTTGATGCAATCTACAACTGCATTTATTTATTTATTTATTTATTTATTTATTATTTGTGCTTCTAGACCGCCCCCTCTCCCGAAAGGGACTCGGGGCGGTGTACAGTCCATGCAAAGAATACATCAGAATACAATAAATAGAAAGATTAAATATGTTGCCCCTTGCCTTTTTTTGCAACCACATTGGACCGATACTAATATTTCACTGAAATAACAACTAGTGTTCATAATTTCATAACTTTCTGTAAACATTACTGTTCACAGAATACCAAATCCTCTTGAATACAAAGGTACTAAGTAAACATACGGTATACTTAGATGATGTACTGTACACACCTGTCATTTTTTTCACACTTTGCATGCTTGCATCCATAACCAAGCAAATGACTAATAAAACCATGATTTGTAACTATACAGCAGGCAGGAAAAAGGACACCCATTACGGTAATATTGGATAGTCTCAAGATTCGAAAACATCACATGATAATTGAATGTAGTGCTAATGACCGCCCTTTATTGAAAATTACAGTCACCCAGAAGAAATTGTTTCCTATCCAACACATTATCCTTGATAGAAGTTATTAAAATAATAATTTTGGTATCTTCCTTGCCTTAAAAGTGAATGAAGAGAAACCAAGTGGAAATACTTACAGCCCAGGTCAGGATAAAAAGTTGAATTAAAGTTATGCTCGACAGCATTATGCACTTAAGGCTGGTGGAAAAAAGATTCCAAATGCTTACAATTTCTTTGCAAGCACCTTAATATAGCATTAGATGGAATTTTTGTGGGTGAAGGAAACCAGCAAATTGTTTGACTGATTCATAAGGAATTAGGTTGGGTTTTTTTTTAATAAAGAAAAGGGGCACACTAAACCTTTGATTTAACAGATTAAAGGAGAGTAGCATTTGTTAAAGCAGAATCTTCATTAAATCTGAATACAGTCCTATACCTGTGTATCAGGGGTGAAATCCAGCAGGTTCTGACAGGTTCTGGAGAACCGCTAGCAGAAATTTTAAGTAGTTCAGAGAACCGGTAGTGAAAATTTTGAGTATTGTATTTTTCGGAGTATAAGACGCACGTTTTTCCCTCAAAAAAGGGGGTGAAAATCTGGGTGCGCCTTATACACTGAATACAACATTTTTGGCCTCCCAAACCCCGCCCTCTTCACCAAAATGGCCATGCATAGGCTTTAGGAGGCTTCCAGAGTGCTCCTGGGGGGCTGAGGAGTGCAGAAATGAACGAAAAACAGGCCATTTTTTGCTCGTTTCTGCCCTTTCAGCCCCCAGGAGCACTCTATAAGCCTCCTAAAGCCTATGCCTGCCCTTTTTTTGACAAAAAATGGCCCCGTTTTCACGAAAAATGGGGCCTTTTTGGGAGGTCTGCAAAGTGAAAAACTTTTTTTAAAATTTGCCTCTTCAAAATCTTGGTGCATCTTATACTCTGGTGCGTCTTATATTCAGAAAAATATGGTAGTTCAGAGAACCAGCAAATGCCATCTCTGGTTGGCCCCAGAGTAGGGTGGGAATGGAGATTTTGCAGTATCCTTCCCCTGCCACGCCCACCAAGCCACACCCACCAAGCCACGCCCACAGAACCAGTAGTAAAAAAAGTTGAATGTCATCACTGCTGTGTATATTTATGTATTTCACACATATGCCAAATAGCAAATGGAATTTTATGCACGTGCAGAAGCAAAAAGACTGTATAATTTCAGACATTTTAAAACACTTTAAAAACCATTTTGCTGCCAATGTCAAAATTAGGACTGTTAGAATATTTTACAATACTTGAATTACATATCACTAGTTTTAGGCACACAAATCCTTTTTTGTTTCCCTTTATGTAAATATTTACAGGAGCAGTACAGACATGCACCCAAATCTGGAAACAATTTATTTTGCCTTTGATCCAAAGCTATTAGACTCCTATGGTACAGGTAATCCTTGACTTACGACCAGAGAGACTTAGCCACTGTTCAAAGTTAGTTTCAAAGTTAGTTTCAGACATAAGACTGATACAGGGAACCCTCGACTTGCAACCATTCGCTTAGTGACTCTGTGGTCACGTGATCAAATTTCAGATGTTTGGCAACAGACTCATATTTATGTCGATTGCAGTGTCCCAGGGTCATTTTATTACCTTTTGGGGCCTTATGACAAGCAAAGTCAATGTAGAAGTCAGAGTCACTTAACAAACCATGTTACCAACTTAGCAACTGCAGTGGTTCAGTTGACAACTGTGGCAAGAGAGGTCATAAAATGGAGCAAAATTGAACTGTCTTGCTTAGCAACAGAAATGTTGGGCTCAATTATGGTCTTATACCTTATACCAGTAGTCAAGGACTACTGTATATGAAGCAAATCCCTCATTTGAATATCAACACAACCTGTGATGTCTCCCATTCAGAACTGATTGTGATCAGAAAGTAAAGCTTTTTGAAAGTCTCATGAAATAACCCAGATCTGAAAAATGGACCCTGCGCTTGCAGGAGGATGGGAGGAGGAAGATAAAAAATAATGAAAAGGAATAGAAAGTAGTTTCCATTTTCTTTACAGCAATTACAAATATAAATATAAAAACTATCTCTTGCTCTATGGCAGGGGTGTCCAAACTTGGCAACTTTAAGACTTGTGGACTTCAACTCCCAGAATTCCCCAGCCAGCAGAGCTGGCTGGGGAATTCTGGGAGTTGAAGTCCACAAGTCTTAAAGTTGCCAAGTTTGGACACCCCTGCTCTATGGGTTACAAAAAGAACCTCTTCTCTTTTTCCATCACCTCTGTTTTAATCATCCAAACCATACACCACAAATTCCTTTTTTTTTCTGTTTCAGGAAAAAAAGTCTGTAAGAGATTTCTAGTCAGCAATAAACACGAATGTTGTGTTTTCTCTAATCAAGGAAGTCAATTTAGCTATCTCTGTAAGTTTCATCATCTTCACCGACTATTTCTCCACTGTGCCAAATCTTTTCACTTTGTACAAATAATAATCTCGCTGCAGTTATCCTATATAAAAGCAAATGTCTTCCTTCCAGCTGTTTGCCTATCAATCTCAAAAGAAAACCATCCGGTTTCAATTGTATATTAATCTTTAAATTCCTCCAAGTTGGTGTATGTAGGCTACTCCTTCAGGGAATTCCAAGGAAATGCAATGTTAGCATGGCACAATAAAATTAACTGAGTCTGCAGTCTTCAACAGACTGACTTGAGAATAAGTCTGTAAACGTTTGCATCATAGTAACCATGCCTGGAAGTATACTGAAAGAGCTGGCTGACACTTACAAGAAATTAATGGAGGCCACATTTTGAAATTCATGAATTTCAAAATGTGGCCTCCATTAATTTCTTATAAGTGTCAGCCAGCTCTTTCAGTATACTTCCAGGTATAAATATAAATATAAATACCATTTAAATATGAGCCAGCAGTGTGCAGCAGCTGCCAAAAAAGCAACACAGTCCTAGGCTGCATCAACAGAGGGATAGAATCAAGATCACGTGAAGTGTTAATACCACTTTATAATGCCTTGGTAAGGCCACACTTGGAATACTGCATTCAGTTCTGGTCGCCACGATGTAAAAAAGATGTGGAGACTCTAGAAAGAGTGCAGAGAAGAGCAACAAAGATGATTAGGGGACTGGAGACTAAAACATATGAAGAACGGTTGCAGGAACTGGGTATGTCTAGCTTAAGAGAAAGAAGGACTAGGGGAGACATGATAGCATTGCTCCAATATCTCAGGGGTTGCCACAAAGAAGAGGGAGTCAAACTATTCTCCAAGGTACCTGAGGGTAGGACAAGAAGCAATGGGTGGAAACTAATCAAGGAGAGAAGCAACTTAGAACTGAGGAGAAACTTCCTGACAGAACAATTAATCAGTGGAACAGCTTGCCTCCAGAAGTTGTGAATGCCCCAACACTGGAAGTCTTTAAGAAGATGTTGGATAGCCATCTGTCTGAAACGGTATAGGGTTTTCTGCCTAGGCAGAGGGTTGAACTAGAAGACCTCCAAGGTCCCTTCCAACTCTACTACTATTGTATTATATAAATATGATTTTTGTAGATGACTGTGTCTACAGAATATATTGGCACAACAGGGTTAAAAATTGCCATAGCTAAAACCTAAAAGCAATAAAATGCACGGAAGAATTGTTGATGTTTCTGTACAGATCTTGAAAGTTACTAAATAAACACAACAATGATGGTTGTGAGTAAGCATGGGAAGTAATGATGTTTTATCACCGCTGTTTTAATGTTACTTTATAGGCACCTCAGGACAGAATGCTACTACAGATTTTCAAAATGTCCGGGTCATTTTACATGGATGTGAAAATATATCGGCTGAGAATAACATTTTATGCATTTACAGTACTTTGTGGAAGTTTCCTATAATTTATTAAAACAGTTCTTCCCAAGCTGGCTCCCTCCAGGGATATTTGGACTACAACTTCCATTTATGGCTTACCTCAACAATAATTTTTTTAAAAAATTGACTATTAATACATGAAAGGAAAGAATAGGGAAAACTGAGGATTGTGGGCCAAAGTGCAAAGTAATAAAAAAAACTTGGAGGGCAGGACAAACCACTTTTAATTGTTCAACAAGTTTGTGTAATGGTATGCCATTGGTCACAGGGACGCAGTGGCTCAGTGGCTAAGACGCTGAGCTTATCGATCAGAAAGGTCGGCAGTTTGGCAGTTCGAATCCCTAGTGCCACATAATGGAGTGAGCTCCCGTTACTTGTCCCAGCTTCTGCCAACCTAGCAGTTCTAAAGCACGTAAAAATGCAAGTAGTAAAATAGGAACCACCTTTGGTGGGAAGGTAACAGTGTTCCGTGCGCTTTTGGCGTTTAGTCATACCAGCCACATGACCACGGAGACATCTTCGGACAGGGCTGGCTCTTTGGCTTTGAAATGGAGATGAGCACCGCCCCCTAGAGTCAGGAACAACTAGCACATATGTGCGAGAGGAACCTTTACCTTTTATCAAAAGAAATTCTGGTGCCAATTTTGGACACCAGTCAAGGACTCGTTGTACTCATTTCCCTGTTTGGTAGCTGAAGCAAAAGTAAAATTGAACGAAACGCTCCTTGCATTTTATGAATATAGAACAATAGAATTGGAAGGGACCTTAGAGGCCTTCTAGTCCAACCCCCTGCTTGAGCAGGAGACCCCATATTTTGGATAAATGATTGCCCGGTTTCTTTTGTGAAAGCTTTATGAACAAGAATATTTTTATGATTTCTATGTATATTATTCTATTTATTTATTTAGGTTCTAGGTTCAAATCCAGTTTGTTCATAAAGGGAATTCTTTATGAACAAGCTGGATTTGAACCTAGATCTTCCCTTCATAAAGACAAAGCAGATGGTTGTAAGCATCCCAGTTCATCTTAATCCTGGTAGTAGAATTTTATGTCTGCAAGCAGGCCGCCCGGCTGCCACAGCCGCCAACATAGAACAAGGTATAGTATGCTGTTACTGATGCTTGGATGAGTACAGGTGGTCCTCAACCTACGACCACGATTGAGTCCAGAATTTATGATGCTGAGTGAGAAATTTGTGCAATGGGTTTTGCCCCATTTTATGACCTTTCTTCTCACATTTGTTAAGTGAATCACTGCAGTTGTTAAATTAATAGCAGAGTTGTTAAGTAAATCTGGCTTCCCCATTGACTTGTCTTCTCAGAAAGTCACAAAAAGTGATCCTATGACCTCTGGATCAAAGGTGAAATGCTACCGGTTCGGACCGGCTCGCCCGAACAGGTAGTAAAAATGCTACTGGTTCGCCCGAACCGGTAGCAAAATAAATGAAACCGCTACGGACGAACCAGTTTTTCCGACGATCAGCTGTGATGTGTGATTTATATTAGCTAGAAAGCAGGATTTTCTGCTTTCTGGCTAATCAAAATTGTGCAGCACAGCAGATTCCCCACTCCCTCACTGTTAGCTTACCTTACCTTTTGTCACTCCGTGCATGTACGTGAGGTACTGCGCATGCACGGAGGTGGCGCGTGTGAGCAAAGTGAGCACATTGCTACCGAACCGGTAGCAAAGGTAAGTGGATTTCACCCCTGCCCTGGACCCTGCAACCGTCATAAATGTGAGCCAGTTGCCAAGCATCCAAATGTAAATCATGCGACCGTAGGGATGCTGCAACCGTGGTAAGTGTGAAAAATGGTTGTAAGTCACTGTTTTCAGTGCTGTTGCAACTCTGAACGGTCACTAAGGGAACTGTTGTAAGTTGAGGACTACCCTGTATCCTACAATCTCCCAGGTTCCTAAACTAGAACAGGAAGCTGCGTGGTGTGAACACCTTGAGTTCTTTTAAAAGTCCTGGAGGAACAGAAGTAGCAACACTGCAGAGCTATCAGCAATCAAAGGCAGATGGAGAGCTAGCCTTTGCTACCTGCTTTAATAAGAGGGAACCTTACAGAAATTGCATTTGCCAACTTGAACTTATTCGATTTATTTATATCCTGCCTCTATTATTTTTACAAATAACTCAAGGAGCTAAACCAGGGATGTCCAAACTTGGGAACTTTAAGACTTGTGGACTTCAACTCCCAGAATTCCCCAGCCGGCTGGCTGGGGAATTCTGGGAGTTGAAGTCCACAAGTCTTAAAGTTCCCAAGTTTGGACACCCCTGAGGTAAACGTATCCAACACCCCTTCCTCTTCCTATTTTCCTCACAAAAACCCTGCGAGGCGAGTTGGGCTGAGGGAGAGAAAGAGTGACTGGCTCAAAGTCACCCAGCCGGCTTTCATGACTGAGGTGGGACTTGAACTCACGATCTCTTGCTTTCTAGCCGGGTTACCTTAGCCGCTAGACCAAATTGGCTCTTTTGTTTGGTTTCTACCCGTAAAACAATGTACTTTGCACCTATCCTAGCTAAAGGGAGCTAATTAGGGCCACATATTTCAACTGTCAAAGGAAAGCAGTGCTAACTTAAAACCTAAAAGGCAATAAAGCAATCAAAATCCACTTCCTTCTTACCACCCAGTCCTAGGGAAAGTAGCACCCAGTTTAACTGGCCAGGTGATGAGTTGTTACAAGCGGGGGGGGGGGGGGAGAGGGAGAGAGGGAGGGAGGGAGAGAGAGAGAAAGAGAGAGAGAGAGAGGGAGTTTATCGTTGTGTTTATCTTTAGAAACTGCTTGACTTTCAGCTTTAGGGATGCTTTTCAAAGGAACAATTTTGTTCACGTTTGTAATTGTTTTAATTGCTGTTTTATTTTGTTTAGCCACCGAGAGTCAATTGGAGTGGGTGGTTATCTTTACATCTAAATAATAAAAAAAAAACAATCACTTGTGCTGCTGTTTTTCAGCAACGCTAAGCAAAAGCGTAAGAAATGAACCCAAATTGCAGGTGAACCACTAACTAGGAGAGAATGGGAGGAGAAAGTTCTACCAACCTCCAACGGTGGACATCTCTGAATGTTCTGAAAATATACCCATATTTTTGGAGTATAAGACGCACTTTTTTCCCTCAAAAAAGAGGGTAAAAATCTGGGTGCGTCTTATACACTGAATTTAGCATTTTTGGTTTTCTGAAACCCCACCACCTTTGCAAAAATAGCCGTGCATAGCCTTTAGGAGGCTTCCAGAGTGCTCCTAGGGGCTGGGGAGAGCGGAAATGAGCAAAAAATGGGCCGTTTTTTGTTCATTTTTGCCCCCACCCCCCCCAGCCCCCAGGAGAACTCTGGAAGCCTCCTAAAGGTTATGCATGCCCTTTTTTGACACAAAAACATGCCTGTTTTCACAAAAAACGGGTCATTTTTGGGAGGTCTGCAGAGTGCAAAAACTTTTTTTTTAATTTGCCTCTCCAAAATCCTAGCGCATCTTATACTCCGAAAAATACGGTACATTGCACCTCCAAAGATCCTCTGGCCCAGCCACCATGGAGAAAACTCAAATAAACCTCACTTCTGGAAGTCTCCCCCCCACCCCACCCTGTGGGGCCCACCACAAACCTCAGATTTCAAAGGGGCAATCTCTCTTCCAGCAGGAACCCCCATCATCTCCGATCATTATCAACCTTCTCTGAACTTTGGAAGAAGTTCAGAGAAGAGCCAACTAAGGCCTGGAGACTAAAACATATGAAGAACGGCTGCAGGATTTGGTTTGGCTATTCTAGAGAAAAGAAGGACAAGGGGTGACATGGTAGCAGTAGTCCAGAATTGGAGAGGCTGCCATAAAGAAGAGGGGGTCAGCTTATTTTCTAAAGCACCAGAGGGCAGGACAAGAAACAATGGTTGGAAACTGATCAAAGAGAGAAGCAACCTGGAATTAAGGAGAAACTTCTTAATAGTGAGGACAATTAAACAGTGGAACATCTTGTCTGCAGAAATCGTGGGTGCTTCATCACTGGATATTTTTAAGAAGAGGCTGGACCAGTGGTTCCCAATGTGGAGTCCAGGCTTAATGGGGGCAATTTGAACCTTGTTTAAACCAAGCTAATGGCCTTTTATAAGATAGACCATAACCTACTACTAGATAAAGTAGAAGAATGTGGGTTAGACAGCATCACCACCAGATGGATTCATAACTGACTGACCAACCGCACTCAACGTGTAGTCCTCAATGGAACTGCATCTACATGGAGGGAAGTATGCAGTGGAGTACCCCAAGGCTCTGTTTTAGGCCCAGTACTCTTCAACATCTTCATCAATGATTTGGATGAGGGAATAAATGGGGAACTCATCACATTTGTAGATGACACCAAGCTGGCTGGAACAGCCAACACTCCAGAAGATAGGCTTAAGATACAAAAGGATCTTGACAAACTTGAACATTGGGCACTAGCTAATAAAATGAAATTCAATGGTGAAAAGAGTAAGGTTCTACATTTAGGCAAGAAAAATGAAATGCACAGGTACAGTATAGGTGGTACCTTGCTCAGTAGTAGTAACTGTGAAAGGGATCTTGGAATCCTAGTGGACAACCATTAAAATATGAGCCAGCCGTGTGCAGCAGCTGCCAAAAAAGCCAACCCAGTTCTAGGCTGCATCAACAGAGGGATAGAATCAAGATCACGTGAAGTGTTAATACCACTTTATAATGCCTTGGTAAGGCCACACTTGGAATACTGCATTCAGTTTTGGTCACCACGATGTAGAAAAGATGTGGAGACTCTAGAAAGAGTGCAGAGAAGAGCAACAAAGACGATTAGGGGACTGGAGACTAAAACATGGTTGCAGCAAGTGGATATGTCTAGTTTAATGAAAAGAAGGACTAGGGAAGACATGATAGCAGTGTTCCAATATCTCAGGGGTTGCCACAAAGAAGAGGGAGTCAAACTATTCTCCAAGGCACCTGAGGGTAGAACAAGAAGCAATGGGTGGAAACTAATCAAGGAGAGAAGCAACTTAGAACTGAAGAGAAATTTCCTGACAGTTAGAACAATTAATCAGTGGAACAGCTTGCCTCCAGAAGTTGTGAATGCCCCAACACTGGAAGTCTTTAAGAAGATGTTGGATAGCCATTTGTCTGAAACGGTATAGGGTTTCCTGCCTAGGCAGGGGGTTGGACTAGAAGACCTCCAAGGTCCCTTCCAACTCTGCTATTGTATTGTATTGTATTGTATTGTATTTTAGGCTTCCCCCGCGTGAGTAAAGTTCACTTTTTGACTAAAGTAAGAATTATACGGGAAGGAGGGGGAATCAGGATTTTAAAGATGCTTCGGTGGGGCATGCCCCCAAAAAGGTTGGGAACCCCCAGTCTAGACTGTCACTTATCTAAAAATGGTATAGGTTCTCCTGCTTGAGTAGCGGGCTGGACTAGAAGACCTCCAAGGACCCTTCCAGCTCATTCTATCTATTCTACGTTTGAAATCACTTATGAAAGTCTCACCTGCCACCCTCTGGTTGAGTTGGGACTGCAATTCCCAGAATTCCATTTCCTGCCCAACGCCAGCTGGTGGGGAGGTGGGGGGGGGATTCTGAAAAGTCGGGGTCCCAGGGCTGACCTGGACAGATCCAGGTCTAGGTCGGAACTGGGAAAAGCTACTCAACAGAGTAACAGTATAAAGCAGGGGTGTCCAAATTTAGGAACTTTAAGACTTGTGGACTTCAACTCCCAGAATTCCCCAGCCTACTGGCTGGGGAATTCTGGGAGTTGAAGTCCACAAGTCTTAAAGTTCCCAAGTTTGGACAACCCTGGTATAAAGAGTTGGAAGGGGCCTTGGAGGTCTTCTAGTCCAACCCCCTGCTCAAGATGGAGCCCCTATCGTTGTATCTTATATTGGGAGATCGCAGGCTCATCCCCACGAAGTCGGACGCCCCGCAAAACCGCCACAATTGCGGGAAGGCGTCCCCAAGAGGCAGAAGGGGCGAGGGGGGGGTCTCTCCGGCCCACGCGGGCAGCCCAGAGCGGGAGCGGCGGGAGGGCGACCCGGGACTCCTCCACTCCACTCGGGTCCCACCACGGAACCCGCCGTTTCCTAGCCAAGAAGTTGGAAAGCAAGGAAAACACGGAAAGAAAGAAGGGGCTTTGGGGACCGGGGAGGGGGGGGAAGAGCCGGGATAGCCTCCCCGTCACCCCGAGGCTGGAGATCGGCCTTGGTTCGAGCCGCACCTGCTCTCCCTCCCCCCCAACCCGGGACTTCGTAAACACGCGGGTCACAGGCAGCTCCGTTCTCACAACCACCCTGGAGGAAGAAGAGCCAAGGCAGCTTTGAGAGAAGCGTCCGCCTTCAGCGGGATCCCCCTTGCCTGCTGGATCTCCCTCCGTGCCTCAGTTTTCCCCCTCCGGGAAATGGGAACAGGAGCGATTTTTTACACACACACACCCGCCGCCCCCTTCCCAGCCGGGCTTGCCCTGAAAGCGGGCGGGGCGGACTTGCACTCTCCAGGAACAAACTCAACCGGCCGCGAAAGGAAACCGCAGGGCGCGCCCGCAGGCGGCTTCGGGGAAGGAGACGGCGGAGGAGAGGAGATCCAGGGAGCCCCCCCCCCCCATCCCCCGGTTCGAGTCTTCCTCCCCGCTTCCCTTCCCTTCCTACCTTGCTGTACAGCTCCGTCACCGACATGTCCCGGCCGGCGATGCGCAAAAGCCAAAGGGGCGCAAAGCCGAGAAGTCCGGAGGCAACTCCGAAGCATGCAAGCCGGAGCCGGGGCCAAAAAGAGCGGCGTCCAGGCGCCGGGTGGTGCTGGTGGCGGCGGTGAGAGATACAGGCGGAGCCGGGCGATGCAGTTCCGACGGCCGGCGCGCTCCGCCGACCTTTGCCCGGCCTCGGCCCCGGAGTTATTTACCCAACGGCCGGCGAAGAGCGGCAAGGCGGAAGGTGGGGGAAAGAGAGCAGCCGCTGCCCGGCGAAGCGGGCGGGCGGAGCCGGGCGCCGCTCCCTCGTCGTCAGGTAGGGGAGGCGCTGGGCTCGGCGGGGAGGGAGGGAGGGAGGCGGCCGCCCGGTGCCGCTTTCCTGCGCTCGCCTGCTTGGCTCAGGTGGGAGAAAGCCGGGCAAGCCTGCGGGCACGGCTCGCCCTCTGCCGGCCGAGCCCGGGAAGCAAGTGCGCGCCGTCCGGCCGTCCTTCCTCTCCCCCCCCCCCACTTGGCGTGGCCGAGCTGCGGAGGGCCGGCTAGATGCCCTCGGGGGGACCGTTCGGCTCTTCTTCGACCCTCGAGCCCTCCGATGCTCCCTTTCTCCGGGCAAAAGCTGCGGTTTCACCACCGGCCGTCTTCGCTTCTCCGGCAGGTCCAGGGGAAGCGCGGCAAATTCCCTTTCCTTTTTGATCCATAAGGCATACTGCAACCTGCTGGGGAAAGCGGGACGCTCAGGAGTGGGGAGACGCGTCCTTCGCCCTGGTCCCATCTTTTATCCTCATCCCTCTTTTCCCCAGCCAGGATCCAAAAGATGACAAAGCCCTGAGTAGCTACTCCTTGTTATAGTTAAGATGGCTATCCTGAAGTCCCTGGAGAAACCCCCTTTGTCCTTCTGGGAGAATATTAGGCGCTCTGGCAAGATCTGATGGTTCTCCAGGTAGTCCAATACCTCCCAATTCTTCTTGGCCAGTGAGATGCCAAGCCCACTGTCAAGACCATTTTACTGACTGAATGGAGAGAGAAAGGGAGAGGAAAAATAAATGAATAGGGAAGGGGAGGAAAAGAAATAAATGGATGAAAATGGGAAGTGAAGGGAG
This sequence comes from Natrix helvetica, assembly GCF_964273705.1. Taxonomy (NCBI): domain Eukaryota; kingdom Metazoa; phylum Chordata; class Lepidosauria; order Squamata; family Natricidae; genus Natrix; species Natrix helvetica. The sequence continues at coordinate 11,219,101 of NC_138552.1, forward strand.
AAATGTGAGAGGAAGGAAGAAGAGTGGGAAAGGAAAGGAAAAGAAGGTGAGGAAAGAAGGAAAGAGAAAGGGAAGGAAGAAAGAAGGAAGGGAAGAGAAGGGAAGGGGAGGGAGGGAGGAAGGAAAGGAAGGAAGGAAGGAAGGAAGGAAAGGAAGGAAGGATGCCATCCTTTCTCCCTCTTCTTTGGATGATAGTAGCACAGATAGGACTTCTGTACATAAATTAGACATTCCTGCAATTTTTGAAAGATTTCTAGGCGAACGAAAGAACAAAAACTGTAGTTTTGCCTCACTTTTGAAATTTGTATGTACAGGAGGCGTTTCACGAATATCAAAAACTCTGCCTTTATTAAATCAGTTGCTTCTTCATTGCATCACAGGCAGTGAGTAATTGAATTAAGCGTGGGAAAATCAATGAATAAGCGGATCCCACATTTTGCCTAACGTGCTTAGATGTGACAGCTTATGTTTGTATCGAAACCATTATTTGCTGCTCTTTCTAGCATTTTTGCTAGGGCGAGCGTGCACATACGCATGCCCACACCCCATTATAAACACTGGCAATAAATATGGACTGTCTCAATCATATGCCAAATGGCTAGAAGTGTTTAGAAGTCAGAGATTCTCCGTATTTGCCATACTTACCAAAGGCTAATCTCTCTCTTGGCTGCTTTCGCGTGACATAGTGAATCACAAATCAAGGAGCCATATTTTACCCCAGTGTGCTGTGTGATTCCAATCTATGTGTGAGGTTATAAATCACAAGGTCCTGCCCAGATGGGGTTTGTAGCTGTCTTGGAGTCTGGCAAGAACTCAAAAGTGTGGATTCTGTGATGTGATATATTCCCTTTACTCAGTGGTGAGTTTCAAAAATTTTGTGGCCTGCTTTATGGGAGTGGCTTGCCAGCCATGTGACTGGGTGGGAGTGGCTTGCTGGCCATGTGACCAGGTGGGAGTGGCTTGCCAGCCATGTGACTGGGTGGGAGCGGCTTGCCAGCCATGTGACTGGGTGGGAGTGGCTTGCCAGCCATGTGACTGGGTGGGAGTGGCACATGACCGGGTGGGAGTGGCTTGCTGGTCACGTGACCAGGTGGGAGTGGCTTGCCAGCCATGTGACTGAGTGGGAGAGGCTTGGCAGTCATGTGACTGGGTGGCTGTGGCCAACTTGTAAAATGTGATGAAACTCACTTAACAATGCTCTTGCTTAGCAACCAAAATGTGGGTTCAGGAACTCTGGCATTGAAGCGTGCAAGTCTTAAAGCTGTCAAGTTACAAGACCCTTGCACCCCTAACCCTTTAGAAAAAAATCCCAGGGGTGTTCAAACTTGACAGCTTTAAGACTTGTGGACTTCAACTCCCTGAATTCCTCCTCCAGTCATGTTGGCTCAGGAACTCTGGCATTGAAGCGTGCAAGTCTTAAAGCTGTCAAGTTACAAGACCCTTGCACCCCAACCCTTTAAAAAAACACCAGGGGTGTTCAAACTTGACAGCTTTAAGACTTGTGGACTTCAACTCCCAGAATTCCTCCTCTGCCTCTTCATCTTGATAATGTGCGGATGGGCAGGGGGTGGGAGCTGGAACCGGTTCTAAACGGCACTGTAGATTTGTAGAACCTCGTCTATAGGAGAGGTTAGAACTGGCAGGAACCCACCCCTGCCTTTACTTCAAACTGCTGCTTCTAGATTGCATTGGAATCACACAGCACACTGGGCAAAAATATGGCCCATTGATTTTGAGAGAAGTAATTGATTTAATAAGGGAAAACCCACAGTTCCTGATAGTCATGGAACACCTGCAGGCACCTTTCCAAAACTGTAGCAAAGCTGTTTAGTGGTGTTTTTTTCTTTTGTTTGCCTGGAAATCTCTTTCATTACTTTTTAGCACATACAATATGGCGTAGAGTTGGAAGGGACCTCAGAGGTCTTCTAGTCTAACCCACTGCTCGAGCACAGTACCCTAGACCCCTGATGGCGGACCTATGGCACATCTGCCAGAGGTGGCATGCAGAGCCCTCTCTGTGGGCATGCGTGCCGTTAAAAGCTGCTCTTCTGGTTTCCGGCGTGGCCAGATGGTCTTCACGGGCACTGGAGTGCTGGAAAACGGCCTGAAAATAGCCAAAAACCAAGCCATTTTTCTGGCCATTTCTGGGCCTTTCTCGGGTTGTTTTAGGCTGTTTTTTTAGCTGTTTTAGGGGCCATTTTTGGCCTGAAAAATGGCCAAAAAACAGGCATGGTCACACCAGCCAGCTGGCCTTCTGGTTTCTGATGCTCCGGCACGCAAACTCATGTGCATATGCGTTCTGGTTTGGGCACTTGGTGCCAAAAAGGTTCTCCACCACTGCCCTACACCATTTCAGACAAATGGTTATCCCAGTCTCTTTTTGAAAGCCTCCAGTCATGGAGCACACACAACTGAAGTGTAAATATCACTTTATAATGCTTTGGAAAGACCACACTTGGAATACTGCATCCAGCTTTGGTTGCCGCAATGTAAAAAAAGATGCTGAGAGTCCAGAAAGAGTGCAGAGAAGAGCAACCAAGATGATTAGGGGACTGGAGGCTAAAATATACGTATGAAGAACAGTTGCTGGAATTGGGTATGGCTAGTCTAGAGAAAAGAAGAACTATGGGTGACATGATAACAGTCTTCCAATATCTTAGGGGTTACCACAAAGAAGAGCGGGGGGTCAACCTGTTCTTTAAACCACCTGAAACATGAAGAACAGTTGCAGGAACTGGCTATGTCTAGTTCAGTGAAAAGAAGACTAGAAGTGACATGATAGCCATGTTACAATATTGGAGGGGCTGCCACAAAGAAGAGGGGGTCAACCTATTCTTCAAAGCACCTGAGGGCAGGACAAGAAGCAATGGGTGGAAACTAATCAAGGAGAGAGGCAACAGAACTAAGGAGAAATTTCCTGACAGAACAATTAACCAGTGGAACAACTTGCCTCCAGAAGTTGTAAATGCTCCAACCCTGGATGTTTTTAAGAAGAGATTTGACAACCATTTATCTGCAATGGTATATGGCAGTGATGGCGAACCTTTTTTGGCTTGCATGCCACAAGTGAGGGGGAGCGCAGGGGGGTCGAGTGCGGGCGTGCCGCACCCATAATGCAACGCGTGAACCCCCAAGTGCGCATGCGCGCACAATGCGTGAACCCCCCATTTTTACATGTTTTTTTCGCCCTCCCCAGGCTCCAGAGGCTTTATAGGAGCCTGGGGAGGGTGAAAAGAGCCTCCCCCGAGGCCCTCCGGAGGCTTCAGGGACTGTCCAGAGGCTTCCCTGAAGCCTTCGGAGCGCTTAAAACCACCCTCCGAGCAAACCGGAAGTGACTTCTGGGTTGCTCGGAGGGTGGTTTTAAGCGCTCCGAAGGCATCAGGGAAGCCTCGGATGGTCCCTGAAGCCTTCGGAACGCTTAAAACGACCCTCCGAGCAACCCAGAAGTCACTTCCGGTTTGCTCGGAGGGTGGTTTTAAGCGTTCCGAAGGCTTCAGGGACAGTCCCTGAAGCCTCCGGGGGGGGCGGGGGAGGCTCTTTTCGCCCTCCCCAGGCTCCTATAAAGCCTCTGGAGCCTGGGGAAGGCGAAAAATAGTTTTTAAAAAGGTGAACTCAGCTGGCCAGCGCGCGCATGCGCGCTGACCAGCTGACAGGGCAGCGCCTCGTGTGCCCTGACAAATGGCTCCGCGTGCCACTTGTGGCACGCGTGCCATAGGTTCGCCATCACAGGTATATGGTGTCCTGCCTGAGCAGGGGGTTGGACTAGAAGACCTCCAAAGTCCCTTCCAAATCTAATTGTTATTCTGAAGGCAAGCTATTCCATTGGTTAATTGTTCTCTCCATTAGGAAATTTCTCCTTAGTTCTAGGTTGTTTCTGCCCTTAGTTAATTTATAGCCATTGTTTCTTGTCTTGCCTTTTGCAAGCAATGCACCTCTTATATCACTCCACAGTGATTTCCCCACAGATCCTCAAAAAATCATTCCAGCCCGACGTCTGAATTTTCAGGAGACGTCAGGCTGAATTTCCTAGTTCAGTGGTTAGAAATGACCAGGCATCTAACCACTAAAAATGCTTCTCTGGAGTTTTAACGATATGCCGAGTCAGAGATTCTTTCCCTTCTGCATCAGTGTTCCTTACAGATGCTTTTAAATTAGTTCTCTATTCTAAAGCGCTGGAGTGAGATGAAACCCTCTGAGGTTGACTTCTGGGAACAAAGAGAACCATTTAGAAATTGCTTTGATTTGGGGGTTAAAAGGTCTGCCCGGAGCCATATAGAAATATTGAATGTGGCAGCAAGCTCGCTACTCATTTACTGATACCAAGGATTGTCACCAGAGGCATGGAGGGACCCTGGTTTAGGATGAACACAGCAAGAAACTTCACAGAAATACGTAGATGGTGGAGGAATTGCTAGGAGAAGACGGAGCACCGGTGAGAGTACATTATAGGACCTATTGTGCAGTTGTGCAAGCAAAAAGGATGGGCTCCTGTCCTTGTCATTCTGAATAACAGGAAAAACAGTTCGAAGAAGACCTTGCAGGTGGCGCACAGACCCATATTTGCCAGCTGATTTTCGGCCTTCTGGAGGGACAGGGGAGGCCGTTTTCACCCTCCCCAGGCTTCAGGAAAGGCTCCAGAGCCTGGGGAGGGTGAAAAATGGGCCCAACAGGCCAACTGGGACTTTGGAATTTATCTGTTTCGGGCTTCTGGAGGGCCTCCTGGGGTTCGGGGGAGGCTGTTCTTGTCCTTCCCAGGCTTCAGGAGAGCCTCCGGAGTCTGGGAAGGGCGAAAGCTGCCCCCCCCCACACGCATGTGCAGGTGGGTGGGGCGCATTGAATTGTGGGTGCAGACACGCACGTGCACACACAATTTTGGCACGCCTTTACAAAAATGTTCGCCATCACTGCCGTATACTGTGTCCAATATTTTTAATGAAAAGAAGGACCAGGGGAGACATGATAGCCGTGTTCCAATATCTCAGGAGTTGCCACAAAGAAGAGGGAGTCAAGCTATTCTCCAAAGCACCTGAGGGCAACAAGAAACAAGGAACAAGAAGCAATGGGTGGAAACTAATCAAGAAGAGAAGCAACTTAGAACTGAGGAGAAATTTCCTGACAGTTAGAACAATTAATCAGTGGAACAGAAGTTGCCTCCAGAAGTTGTGAATGTCCCAACACTGGAAGTCTTTAAGAAGATGTTGGATAGCCATTTGTCTGAAACAGTATAGGGTTTCCTGCCTAGGCAGGGGGTTGGACTAGAAGACCTCCAAGGTCCCTTCCAACTCTACTATTGTATTGTACTGTATTATATTATATTGTATTGTATTATTGTATTGTATTGTATTGTATTGTATTGTATTGTATTGTATTGTATTGTATTGTATTGTAGTATTGTATTGTATTGTATTGTATTGTATTGTATTGTATTGTATTGTATTGTAGAACTAAGGAGGAAGTGCCTAACAGTGAGGACAATTAAACAGTGGAACTTCTTGCCTCCAGAAGTTATAAATGCTCCAACACTGGAAGGTTTTAAGAAGAGGTTGGATTTGTCTGAAGTGGTGTAGGTTTCCTGCCTAAGCAGGGGGTTGGACTAGAAGACCTCCAAGGTCCCTTTCAACTCTGTTATCCTATCCTATCCTTAAAAACGCCCAGTGTTGGAACGCCCACAACGTCTGGAGCTGCTGTGTCTCTTTCTAAACTTTCAGCAGCTTTTGATACTGTGGGTTGTTGTCTGGAATCAAATGAAAGAAACTCTTCCCCACCCCCCCTCAAAAAAAGAAATAATCAAGGCTCATTACGGTATTTATACGGAGAATTGCGCAGGAGCAATTCTCTACAGAAAATAATGGGAGGGATTCCTAGAGACACAAGGATGCACCCATAGTTATGCATTTCAGGAAAGGAGGAGAAAATGATACCGTCATATACATGCAGAGATATTAGACAGTGTAAGCATAAATATTCATAATGAATCAATCTCAAGTTACTTCCCCGCCCCTCTATTATTGTTATCCTCAAGAATTATTGTCTTAATAAAAAGAAGCACATCAGTTACATTGCCATAACAGTTTTGATAAAGCGTACTGAGCAGTGATGGTATTCTGCCGGCTCTTATTCTGCCCATGCGCGGGAGGCAGGGCGCATGTGGGCGATGCACATACATGTGCGTGGGGACCATGCATATGCGGGGCGCATGCAGGGATTGTGTGTGAATGCATGGGGGCAGGGCGCGTAGTCATGCGCACATTGCATTAAGCCCACAAGCACTTTTGGCACACAGCAAGAAAAACATTAGCCATCACTGGTTTAGATTGACATCACCTTGCTCCTTTGTTCCTGAGGATCTCATGTTCTTCCTTTTCTGGATGATGACAAAGGCTGCTGTAAATGTGAGTGTTAAACGTATTTCTATTTCTATAAAAGACGACAAGTTTGTGTCAGTGCCTCCATCTGGATGGCTGCTGTGCAATTCCTTGACAGAGTTGAAGTCCCAAGTTTTAAAAGTTGGAGACCCCTCTGCTAGAGGTTGTCTTTCCACTCGAACCGGTGGAGTCCCACGGGGCTTAATTTTGTCCCTCGTGCTCCGTAATATCTAAACGAAAATGCTGGGAAAGGCCATCTGGACCTTTAGAGTGAGATGTCATCAGTATGCAGATAACACTCAGCTTCCTGCTTTTTATCTGAATTTGCAGGCGGTGAAGCATTGGATGAGAGCCAATAGGCTGAGGCTGAATCCCAAGAAGATGGAAATTCTGGCTGGCAAACATTGAAATTCTGGCCGGCTTCCTGCGCAGGATCAAGTATAGCATTTGAAGCATGGGTGAAATGCTACCGGTTCGCCCGAATCGGTAGTAAAAAAAATGCTTTCAAAAGTTTTTTAAAATGTTCCCACGATCACGCAGCACAGCTGATTGTTGCACAGCTGATCATCTGAACTTTTTTTTTAAAAAAAATTAAAAGCATTTTTTAACAACTGCTTGCAAGAACCGTTAGTTAAAAAAATGCTTTTAAAAATTTGTAAAAAGTTTGGCGTGTGTTAGGAATGTAAGCTAACAGTTGGGTTAGCAATATATAAACCAGGATTTAAGTATTGCTGTAATGTGATTGGTTGCTGTTACCTCAAGCACCCATAAGAGGGAGCCAGAATGACTGTTAGCTCTCTGTTTGTTAGATGCTGATCGGTGGATGTATCGTGAGTTACTGTGTTTTTGCTACTGTTAGCTGCTTTGTGTGCTAAACTGACTATTTGATACTGGACTGTGTTCGAAGGATCATTCCTTAACTGAGAACATTGATAAATGACTGACTGAACCATGTATAACTTGGACTGTAAATTGAACTCTGAATACCTCTATATTTCCACATAATAAACTACTATTATTTATACTATTCGGTGTCTCTGTATGCTGGTTTGTGCGTGTTCTTCCATACCACTCTCATTACGCTTCTCTGCACACTCGCTCTCCTAACGGGGAACTTACTTACTTAACAGCGTGCATGCGCACGCAAGCTAACCGATAGCAGACTTCAGAGCATTTCACCCCTGATTTAAAGATCTTCTTGGAAGCCGAATTGTCACTGAGGGGTGCATCCCATCTCAACGACCCGGAGCCCCTTCTAGAAGTTTTGGTTAATAAGACATTTCTAGACACTGCTAAAAAAGAGATCGCTTGATCTCAGTAGGCCGTGCATTGGTACTGTGACTAGATTAATGTGCTCTGTGTTGTTCTGTGCTTGAAGCTGCTCCTGATAATGCAAGGCAAGTAGAGTGCATTCAAAGGAGATGTGATCCTGAAGATATTTGGAACCAAACCATGCAGGACTTTATAAGTCAACCCCAGCACTTGGAATTGTACAGGTAGCCCTCGACTTACGACCACGAACGAGCCCAACATTTCCATTGCTAAGCGAGACATTTGTTAAGGTGAAGATCTTTCTTGCCACTGTTGCTAACTGAAGCATTGTGGTTGTTAAGTGAGTAACAGGGTTGCTAAGTGAATCCAGCTTCTCCATCGACTTTGCTTGCCAGAAGGTTGCACAAAGTGTTCACACAACCCCTGGATGCTGCAACCGTCATAAATATGACCCAATTGCCAAGCATCCTAATTTTGATTGTGTGATTAACAGATTAACAAGAGTTGGAAGGGATCTTGTAGGTCATCTAGTCCAACCCTACCCCCACCACCACCACTGGAAACCCTACACCCGTGATGGCGAAACTATGGCACGCGTGCCACAGGTGGCACACGGAGCCAAATTTGCTGGCACGGTAGCCCTCAGCAGCCCTCAGCCAATTTTCGGCCTTCCGGAGGGCCATTGGATCATTTTTTGCGGGGGGGGGGCGGCTTCAGGAAAGCCTCCGGAGACTAGAGAGGGTGAAAAACAGGCCCAATAGGTCAACCGGAAGTTCATTTCCGAACTTCTGGTTGGGCCTGTTTATCACCCTCTCTAGTCTCCAGAGGTTTTCCTGAAGCCAGGGGAGGGCGGACACATTTTTGGCACACCTTTAGAAAAAAGTTAGCCATCACTGCCCTTCACCATTTCTGACAGATAGCTTCACTTCAATGGAGTTATTGATATGCCTCTCAAAACTGATATCCTCAAAGTGGAGGATTATAAACACAATCATTCCACCAGAGGGCTGGACTTGAAGACCTCCAAAGTCCCTTACAGCTCTATGATTATAAAGCAAGAATCTATCTTGTCGCTAAATATTGGTGGAGGATAATGTGTCTTGCAGTTGTCCCGACCCTTGCTGAAAAATACAAAAAAAACCTGGGTCACCAAATTCTCTGTTTCATAATCTAAATCAGTGTTTCTCAACTTGGGGCAGCTTGAAGATCTTGTGGATGCTGCAACGGTTGTGTGAAAAATGGTCATAAGTGTTAGATACTGGTGCGATTAAGCACTAGCAATGAACCCCAGGTCGAGGTTATAACAGAGCAACCCTGTAAAGTATACGCAGCGTGCGATAGATAAAGCAACCACACTGAATAATGGATAGTAAAGTAACAAAATAAACTTTACTTTTTGAAGAATATAGCAAAATCCATAAACACAGCCAAAAAGTCATACACAGAAAAAACAGTCCAATACTACCAAGATAACTTGGATACAAGTAGCAAATAACTTACACACAGTAAGTAGTAGCAACAGTAGTAACAGTTAGACAGCAGTTATCATACATCAATCAAGAGAGAGAGAGAGAGAGAGAGCAACAACATCAGCTGCAATTTAAATGCTGTAATCTACTAATTAGCAGAGCTCCTCTCTTAAAGATACATAACATGCCTTGTGCAATATATTGTCTACCCAACTTGTTGGTTACACCCTAACATTAAGTCACCTTTTTCAGTGCTGTTCTGACTTTGGTTGTATGTTAAGGAGTGTCAGTAGGATCTGGCAATATGGGAAGTGATGCAGGGGGATGCAGCTCTCAGACCACTGCGCTCTCGGCCAGCTGTAGTGGCTGAATATTATTCAAAGCCACCCCATATATAGTGCACTGCAGCTGTCCAGCCCAGAGGTGATGGGAATGTGGGATCCTGTTGCCATTACCTTTCCATTTTGAGAAAAGTTAGAAATTACACTCCCCCGGCAGTTTGCTTGTTATTCCATCAATTAGAACTAGAGTGAAATGTGCACATGCGTCAAAATCAGATTGACACAAGATGGGGCCCAGATGAACAAGATTTTTTTATGCTAGCTAGTATTATATGTGTTAGGAATGTAAGCTAACAATTGGGTTAGCAATATATAAACCAGAATGGTAGTACTGTTGCTTTAAGTACTGCTGTAATGTGATCGGCTGCTGTTACCTCAAGCAGCCATAAGAGGGAGCCAGAATGACTGTTAGCTCTCTGTTTGTTAGACGCTGATCGGTGGATGTATCCTTATTGTGTTTTTGCTACTGTTAGCCTAAACTGATTATTAGATACTGGACTGTGTTCAAAGGATCATTCCTTAACTGAGAACATTGATAACTGACTGACTGAACTGTGTATGACTTGGACTGTAAATTGAACTCTGAATATCTCTATATTTCCACATAGTAAACTATTATATTTTAAACTATTCGGTGTCTCTGTATGCTGGTTTGTGCGTGTTCTTCCATACCAATCTCATTATGCCTCTCTGCACACTCGTTTTCCTAACGGGGAGCTTACTTACTTAACAATATGGCTGACATCAATAAGAACAGCCCAATGTATTGTGTTCCTGGACACTAGTTAAGACTCATTGGATGGCCACTGCTGGACTACAGATCCCATTACAGCAATCAAATTACAGCAGTGGCCAAAATTGTGGAAACCTTTTGGGAAAAGTGTATAGTATTTTTGAGGTTTGATGGCTAATAACACCACTTTTGTTTGCAGTAGTGCCATAAAAATTATGTATCAATTGAAAGATAATTTAATCAATAATATAATGCAATATATTTTATGAAGAATTTGCTATTATAATAGCAGTTATAAAGAAAAGTGAAACATGTAGAAAAATGAGATATACAAAAATTATCACCCTGCCAGTTAATACTTAGTTGGGTAACCTTTAGTCAGGGGTGGGTTTCAAATATTTTTGGAACCTATTCTGTAGGTGTGGCCTGTTTTGTGGGAGTGGCTTGGCAGTCATGTGACTGGGTGGGAGTGGCCAACTTGATGTCACTCACCAGGAGATGTCATGGATTGGGTAAAATGTGGTGAAGTTCACTTAACAACACTCTTGCTTAGCAACCAAAATTTTGGGCTCAATTGTAGTCATAAGTCAAGGACTATCTCTGCCTTCCTCTGCATGGCAGCCTTCTCCTAGTAAACTATTTTTCCTTTCTGGCAATTTTCCTCTCTGTTAGAGGCACCAAAATAATCCATACAATGTAAGGTTCCCTGCTGCAGCAGGGGGGTGGACTAGATGACCTCCTAGTAGACTTCTAGCCCTAAATTGCTGTGCTGTTTTTTTTTCTTTCTTTTAACAAAGAAACCTGCCTGAGGCTCATTCCACATGTCTGCCAGATAGAAATAATGAGATAATGACCCTAGAGAAAGTTTGGCTCCATTCACAAGCCTTTTAGAAACACAATACTCATATTGCACAAACCCCAAAACTTCAAAAACATAAAACCATATAACATATAACCATATGACCAATTTGTTCTTTCCTGCACCTTTTCAATTTAAAATTATTAAGACTTGTGGACTTCAACTCCCAGAATTCCACAGCCAGGCATGCTCAGTTCTGATTTAAAGTGACAGCATTTGCTTTTTCTCCTTTGCGAAAGAAGTTTCCTTCTTTCTTTTCCTTTTTCTTCTCCCTTCCCCTCCTTCCTCCCTCTCTCCCTCCCTCCCCCCTCTCTCAAACACACACACACACACACACACACACACACACACAGAAGTTGGATTGGACTATCTCTCCTACCCCCTTCCCTCTCTCACTCTCTCTCAAACAAACACACACACACACAAAAGTTGGATTGGATATCTTTTCCAATGGCTTGAAAGCAGCTCCTCTGCCATCCCCCCCATTCCTCCTGCTGCCTTCCCCAAACACCTCCACCATTGCAAATGCAGCCTGCTGTCTGGGTAGGAAATGCCTGGAACACAATAAAGCCCACCCATTCACCTTCTGCTGGCAGGCTGGGGTGAGAGGAGAGGCAGAAAAGCTGGAGGGGAGCCAATCCGAGCCTTCCAAAAGTAAGAGGCTGGGGGAAAGTGTGTGTGCTACAGCATGGCTCTTTGCCTGGCTTCCTGCCTCTTCCTGTGGTCTCCTCAGTGCTCGCTTGTGCTCTCCCTCCTCAAGTGTAGTTTGATTGCAGGCGGAGCCATGTTGCCTTTTCAAACTTGTAATCAGTGAAGCTGGACTAGATTTTTATATAGTTTTATCCAGCTGTGTGTGTGTGAGAGAGAAATGGATGGGGGCCTGGGGAGGAAGTCACTACACTTGGGGAGGGAGAGCATGAGCGAGCACTGAGGAAACCACAGGAGGACGAAGGAAGCCAGGCACAGAGCCATGCTGTAGCGCACACATTTTCCCCCAGCCCCGGAAGGCTCGGATCCACTATGTAAAAATCCAGCCCAGCTTCACTGATTACAGGTTTGAAAAGGCAACGTGGCTCCTCCTGCAATCAAACTACACTTGGGGAGGGAGAACACAAGCGAGCCAGGGTCCTTCCCTCCAGCCTTTGCCCAAAGCCCCGTACAGCACCCGTTTGAATTCCTCCCCCTCCCTCCAACCACACGTACCTTTTCTAGCTGCTTCAGAGAGGACTTCAACTCTGCTCTTGCCTCGGGTCCTCTGAAGAATCCCTGCCCTCGCTTCCTTCTTTTTGAGAAGCGCCTTGCAGGGCAGGGGAGCGTACTGGTATGGGGGCATGGCCACACCTCCGTGGAACAGGTACGCAAAAGTATGGCAAATTTTTGGAACTAGTACGCCCGAAGAGATGTGAACTGGCAGGAACCCACCTCTGCCTTTAGTATGAATTACGGCCTTACAACATCTTCCCATGGAGTTAACCAAGTCTTTTAGTTCTGCAGTTGTTATAATGTGAAACTAAGATTGAATGATTCATTGCTTCTATTAAATGTTCATTGTTTCTATTAACTTCTATTATTGCTGGCTACATTTGGCTATAACTTTTCATAGAATACAGATAATTGAACAAACTTTGTTGCATTACATTCTTGATTAAATTATCTTTCAGTTGATATATAATTTTATGGTACTACTAAAAAGGGGAGGGGGGGTTCTTAGCCATCAAACCTCAAAAATACACTTTTCCCAAAAGGTTTCCACAATTTTGGCCACTACTGTATGTATTTGCTTTGCAGGTTGCATAAATCCAGCCACTATGGCCAGTCAACCACTATAGCTTATAATAGTGTGTTGAAGACTTAAGAATTTGTTGAAGCACTATAACTAAGATAGCAATTTCCTAGTCAAACAGTGCATGTTAGACTGTTGAGCTGGGGGAGGAATCAAATGTGGGATTAGTCTGGAATCCCTACAGGGGCATAAAACAGCAAATCCGACCTCTCTTGAATGTCATTGAACTTTTATCTAGTCTGACGCACGGTAGCCTGAGAAGATTCCTGTGTTATAGGTTTGAGCAATAAAATAGCTAATTGAACACTTCATGTGTGCCTCTGATTGTTCATGTCTGATATCTGGTTATGGAATACTCTTGTCTTAGATGCCAAAGAACAAGTGCCATCTTTCCAGCCAGCTCTCTTTCCAAATCCTGCAACAGTAATTAGAGTTTTTTATGAACGAAAAGTGAGAAATAATTGTAATGATTGGAAATGCCAAGTCAGAGCATACTGCATTGTTGTGTGAGGCTAGTTTTGTTTCTGGTGCGTAACCACAGTAGGGAAACAAAGATGAGAAAAAGGGATATTCATTCATTCATCTATGTTAAATCTTTGGTTATTACACTTTACAACTTGGATCCACACAATATGTTAATGCAGATTTAGCAAATACAATTGCTATCTCCATGTAATATGCCATATCGAAACAAATAAACCATAATATACTTTAATATGATGGTCTGTTCACCTGGGATACAAATATAATTGCTGGGTTTCACATAAATGCCATTTTAGTCTAAAAACTACCAAGTGACTTTCTAATGTTACACACACAGAAAGAGAAAATTTTCCAACTATTAAATGTGTAAAGCTTGTTACTTCAGTTACTATAGAATACTCCAGCCTACATTTATAAGTTTTAATAAATTTGATTCCCCTATTTTGCAGAAGCAGTAAATGAGCTGTTGAAGAGGAAGGATCATATAAAAGGGATGCAATTGAACTTTTTAGTGTTGGTACTCTGAAAATGAAGCACAAAAGGAATTGCGGGTCTACAAGATAAAAATTTAAGATGCATTTTAGAATGGTTTAAAGGACAAAGGGCCAATGGTTATAGTATTTTTAAGTAAGGCTGTGATTTTCTTGTAAAGTGGATTTTTGAGTAGGGTGAACCTGTTTTTCCAGACTGATCCAGAGGTACTGGATATCTTTCCTAGAAGTCTGGAGCCTTAAAGATGAGTTTAATTACTGTTCCCATCATCCGTTTAGTTTAGTTTAGTTTAGTTTAGTTTAGTTTGGTTTCATTGCACCTTGTACAATGAAATTAAATGCGATCTTCAGTGTACAATGACAGTTCAAGTTGTGGTTGTTAAGGAATCATGTGTAGTCATTAAGCACAACCTCAGGTGGTGGCTGGTTTCCTCATTGAGTTGACTTATTGGAAGCTGGCAGTGAAGATCACAAGTGGGGATGATGTCACTGTGGGAAGCTGTAACCATTGGAACTGTGTGCTGGTTGCCAAGTGCCCCAATCATGATCCTGTGACTGTGGGGACACTGCGAGAGCCACAACTTCAAGGACCGGCCATAAGTCTTCTTGTTGAGCACTGTTGTAACTTTGAATGGTTGCAGAACAAGAAGTCACTAAGTGAGGACTACATGTATAATCAAAAGCCCTTCCCTGCCTTTCATGCCATTTAGCCGCTAAAAGCAATGGTTACAAACACCAAAATGTTGGTATTACTGCCTAATCTATTTAGAGAGCTCCAGATTGGGGAAAGTTATATAAAATGGAGGAAGCAGGAGTAATTTACAGCACATAACTCTCAGTTGTAATGTGGAAGCTGAGAAAACCAGATAGGGAAGAATGCTGATAAAACTTCACAGTAAAACATTTGAGAAGGCTTCCTTGTTCGCTGTAAATTAAATTCTAAGGTAAATCAATCACTTAATACAACAATAGAGTAGATGCACTAACAGACACATTTTCTTGTAGGACGCTTCATGCTGCAATGCTACACTCATTTATCAAGTGTTAAAATGCAATAAAAGAAATAAACTTTGATGACTATCAGTGCCTAAAATAATTTTGGAGACATATTCTTTAGGTTTAGGATCCTTACATTCGGAAGTCTAAAAGCGAGCTGCTACATGGAAGACACATTTGGTGGCATTTATCAGTCCTTCTTAGGGGAATTAGCTGGCAGACATTTTTTTTCTTAAGGCTTTTTTTAAAAATGTCATCATTTTTAAAAAAATCTTTGCAAAATGAAATTAATCTAATCTTAATATAAGAGAAAATAGTCTGTTAGTGTCCGTTAGATCTGTGGCATGTTCATTCAGAGCCTTGCAGCAAGGAAGCATGTAAGGAAGCATTGCCAAAAAGGCATTAAGAGCTGTTAACCTAATTTTGAAAAGCTGCTTCTTTGTTAACATTGTACTGCAAACTAGAGCATACAAAACTTTTGCCAGACCAATTCTCGAATACAGCTCGTCTGCCTGGAATCCACATTGTATATCGGACATTAATACAACTGAGCGAGTCCAGAGATATTTCACGAGAAGAGTCCTCCACTCCTCTGTTCACAAGAGAATCCCTTATGCCACCAGGCTTGAAACTTTGGGCTTGATCAACCTGGAACTACGCCAATTAACATCCGACCTAAGCGTAGTACACAAAATTGTCTGCTACAACGTCCTAGCTGTCAATGACTACTTCAGCTTCAACCGCAATAATACACGAGCAAACAATAGATACAAACTCAAAGTAAACGGCTCCAAACTCGATTGCAGAAAATACAACTTCAAGAAACAGAGCGGTCAACGCCTGGAATGCTCTATCTGACTCCGTTGTTACATCCTCAAACCCCCACAACTTCAACCTCAAACTGTCTACTGTGGACCTCACCCCATTCCTAAGAGGTCCGTAAAGGGTGTGTGTGCATAAGTGCACCAGCATGCCTACCATCCCTGTCCTACTGTCCCCATTTTCTGTGTTCATGTCCATGTTTATACTTATACCTGTTATTTCGTATGTGTGACTAACTAACTAACTAAATAAATAAATGAAAATTGTGGCACAAAGTATAAAACCTCCTATTTTAATTCTTCTATTTTAACCTTTTCTACTTTTAGGCTGATTTTCTTTTTTTCTGCATTTTATCTTGACGCCCAGGGCTTTGAATTCTGTTTTCTCATATTGGTTTCAATATTTCACTCTATACTGTGACTGCATCCATATTTTATGGATATCCCTTCCCATCATTCCGACAAATATGTATTCAGTCAGATTTTCCAAACGACGCACTTCCCAGTTTGACAAAATCAAATTGAATAGTGCTACACAGCTCACACGGAATTTGCAGATATTATATAAATTTAGAATAAATGAACATTTGCCTTTAACAGACTCACTTTGCCTTACTGCTTTAGTTCTACCTACTGATGGACTGTTGAGATGATAGTTCATGTCTTTTCCAGATAATTTTTATTATTTGACTTCTCTGTTATTTCACAGATAGAAATTTGCAGGGCAAAGATTTATATTCTTTCAAATGTAATTAGCATGATTTCTATAGATTCCCGTTACTGAGCAACAGTTTCCAAATCACAATGGACTTGACATAATTTGCAAGTGGTTGGATTCTCACAGCGCACTAAGCCAGACTTTCCAAACTGCACAGTAGGACTGAAGAGTTGTGGAAATGCTGCTCCTGAAATAACCACTTACAGATCAGGGTGGATAATTTAAAAACCCCACATTTAGGCTTTAAAAAGCCAAACCGAACAAGATTTTAAAATGATTTACAGCAGCTCTTCTTTTAGGTTAGTATTTATTTATTGCTGGAAGACTTTATTTAAGATATAATTATTTTAACATTTAAAGAGAAAAAAAGTGGTGAGGAGAGAAGCTTTTGCCTGGAGAAATTAATAATAAGAATAATAATAATACTGAAAGGGATAATTAAGATAATCCTTCAATATTCCTCCCTTTCCTTTCTATCCCTGGGCTCAGACAGCATCTACATATCCATAGTATATGGAAGCGACACTAACTCTTAGAGCTAATGACTAGTTGCCTCCTTAAAGGGTGAAGAAATTTCAACTTCATGTATGGTCTGGAAAGGATATCTGCCATCTTTTGATGATAAAGCTTTTCCGCTTCCTCTGCCAGGGCATATTCACGGCGCTCCTCCTCCTTCTCCATTTCACGGGCTTCCTTGAGGTGATCCATCTGAGCACGCAGGGCTTCCCGGTGTTGTTTTGATTGCTGCAAACGCCTGCAGGGAACATGGACACGAGAAAGGAGTTGAGCACTTGGCATGGAGGTTCAGAAGGCCAAGGGCTGGTGGGGCAGCGGTTAGAGGGCAGTACTGCAACCTGCTTCTGCTGACTGCCGGCTGCCAGCAACTTGGCAGTTCAAGTCTCACTGGCTCAAGGTTGACTCAGCCTTCCATCCTTCCGTGGTGAGTAAAACGAGGACCCAGATTGTTGGGGGCCATAGGCTGACTCTGAAAACTGCTTAGAGTTAATGCAAGGACTTGTTTTACGATACTTTTTTCAGTGCTGTTGTAACTTCAAACCTGTCGCTAAACAAATTGTTATTAAGTCGAGGACTAGCTGTGCACGTGGGCATTCAGCAGAAACCACAGTGACATCACATCCTCTCATGACATCATGTGTGTGATGGTGCCCGTGACATCACTTCCCCCTCCTTGACGGTGCCCCTGGGAAAGTACAGGTACTCCTTGACTTACAACCACAATGGAGCTCAAAATTCTGTTGTTAAGTGAGACATTTGTTCAGTGAGATTTGCCCATTTTTATTACCTTTCTTACCGCAGCTCTTAAGTGAATCACTGCACTTGCTAAGTTAGTAACACGGTTGTTAAGTGAATCTGGCTTCCCCATTGACTTCGCTTGTCAGAAAGCTACCAAAGATGATCCCATGACCCTGGGACACTGCCAAC
Organism: Natrix helvetica; assembly: GCF_964273705.1. NCBI lineage: Eukaryota > Metazoa > Chordata > Lepidosauria > Squamata > Natricidae > Natrix > Natrix helvetica. The sequence continues at coordinate 11,236,875 of NC_138552.1, forward strand.
CGTCATAAATATGAGACAGTTGCAAACATGTGAATTTTGATCACGTAAGTCATGGGAATGCCGGCCAGGATCGTAAGTGTGAAAAAAAGGCATAAGTCAACTTTTTTCAATGCCAATGTAACTTTGAATGGTCACTAAATGAACTGTTGTAAACTGAGGACTATCTGTAGTAGGAAATGCCCCGATTGAGAAGTCAGCCCTGTTGCCAGGGCCATTAGCAATTATGTCAGGGTAATGATGATTTAATAGCTGACCAGCTGCTATAAGGCTGTAAACCAAGATGATGACATGAGGATGAGTCAGCAGAGTTACTGCCACTTTAAGAAGTTATATATATATAAGGGAGGCCATGTGAAGGTGTCTCTCTCTCCTCATGTATCTCTCAGTGTATGCCTCCATGTTATAGTTGAAGATTGATTGATTGCCTGGTATTTGCCTAACACGTGTATGTAGGTATATATAAGTCTTGTATATAAACCACTGTTTGAAAGACAAAACCTCTGTGTACTGTATTTTGCTCCTGGGTTGTCTCAAAATAGTAGTCACACTGTGCACACTCTGACAAATTACCTTGTGTAGGTCTCTTGTTCTAGCTGTTGGTATTCCTGGATGGCTGCATTTAATAATTCCTTATCCTGTAGAAGATCTTCCTGCTCCTTGGCATTTTTCTGCACTGAGAAGTGGAAAACGGCACAAGTCATCGGTTAATGTCGAAACAGAACACGGGGCTCATTAGACAGCCATGCTCAGTAGCTCCACCCCCTCCCATTTCTTAATGCAGTTTTGGTCATTACAAGATTTAACTACATCGTCAACAGATAATCCATGCATAGAAGGGTCCTAATTTCAAATATACAGGCATTCCTCGGCTTATGGAACGAAGGGAGGTCGCGTAGCTGAGGCAAAGGAGCTTGCAGCTTCCTTCCTTCACACGTTCAACATTCGGAGAAAGAAAGAAGGCATGTGAAAAAGCCCACCCCCCAACGGCAATTGGTGAGCCAGCCAATCAGTGAGCGGCACGCGGGGAAAGCATGGTGAGAACGGGCAGGGCGAGCAAGCGGCGACCGGACGGGCAGGGGGAGCAAGCAAGGGGGGGCAGGTGGGAGGGAGCATTCCGGTACTGTGCCACCAGATGAACATTTTCCAAAAGGTACGCTAAATTTCACGAACGGGTTCTATCGTACCAGTGAGAACCGGCTGAAACCCACCCCTGCGGCCATTTCTTTTCTCAGTCATCCAGAGTGGTCTGGGAGTTACTGAAGAAGCTCCTTGGATAGGCGGCGAAAAAGTCTGAACATGTTTTCAAAACGCATGAAAATGTTTTGCTGCTTATCCAAGTTGGTCCTTCGGTAACTTCCAGATCCCACTCTAGATGACGGAGAATTTTCACTGATACAGAAGGAAACTCTTGGGTGAATTCAGGAGTGGGCTTCAAAAATTTTAGTTCTCTGCCCGGTTGCTGGGTGGGCGTGGCCATGGTGGGCGTGGCCTAGTTGGTCTCCTGCACCACAGCAGAAGGAGGTGTTTTTGCCCTCCTTGGGCTCTGGAGGCTTTCTTCAAGTCTCCGGGAGGATGAAAATGGCCTTCCCAGGCTCTGGAGGCTGGAAATCGGCCTTCCCAAACTTCTGGTAGGCCCATTTTTCACCCTCCCCAAGCTTCCACGCACTCCCTACACTTACTTGAATCCAAAACGGGCTGCGTGGGGACTCCTGGGAGGGGCAGAGTGGGTGGGACCAGCCAGGAGTCAGATTTGGGGGTTCTCCAAATTGCACAGAATCTAAGCTAGAGGTTCTCCCGAATCCCTGCGAGCCCCCAGCAGCCATACCCATGGGTGAATTTGCAGGGGGTTTACATCATCCCTTAACCCTGCCCGTTAATTGATTAAAACAGAACTTATTGTGTGCAATATACAAATGAAGCTAATCTGAAGATTTGCCAGCAAGTTACATGGTTTCTCCCAGAAACATCTTCCTTGCGGACAGAATATCCATCTTGTGTCCAAAAACCGGAGAGAGAGATGCACCTCCTGTATTTATTACCCAGCTATTCTACCTGAATGGCAAGCTGGAGAGAAATTGGACTTGCAGAAAATCAGTTGTCCCCAACAGTTTCTTACATTTCTCCTCAATCTGAAGCTTCCTTGTGTCCATGACCTCTTTGAGTAACCGATCTCTGGCTAGTTTCAGGGCCCTTTCCTTCTCAGCTCTCTTGGCCCACATTTTTGCAGCATCCTCGGCTCTCAGCCGGTCCATCTCTCTTTCCTGTCGTTTGTCTTCTTCCCGCTGCTGAGCCAGGTAGGCCTGATACATCTGCTGCTCGTTAAAGAGTTCCCTCTGAAAAAATGCAAAAAAAGGCAGAGCTTTTAAAAGGGAGAGAAGAGGGAGAGAAGGGGGGAGAGGAGGAAAAGGAGGAGGAGAGGAAAAGGAGGTGAAGGAAAAAAGAAGTAGTAGAAGAGGAGGAGGAGGAGGAGGCAGAGGAGGAGAAAAGAAGAAAAGGACAGAGGAGGAGAAAGGAGGAAAGAGGAAGAGAAAGAGAAAAGGAGAGGAGGAGGAGAAAAAAAGAAAAGGAAGGAGGAGGAGAAAGGAGGAAGGAAAGAGGAAGAGAAGGAGAAAAGAAGAAAAGGAAGTGGGAGGAAGGAGGAAAGAGTAGAAGGAGAAAAGAGGAGGAGGAGGAAGAGAAAAGAAGAAAAAAAGAAAAAGAAGAAGAGGAAGGAGGAGGAAGAAGGAGAAGCAGGAGATGAAGAAGGATAGAACCTCCATTTCTATGAAGTACTTGATAGCATCACTGCTTTAAAATCCTGCAAGTTCTGGAATTCTGACATTTTTTCCATCCCCTTCTTGACTTTTATCCTCTTAGTCTTCTATATCTCATAATTGGCAAACTGAAATACGTTTTCCTACAGCTAGGTAACTTCAGGAGCTACGGAGAATCTTTCAGGCCACAATTCAACCAACTGCAGAGGAAATGTAGTGGTTGACATGAAAGGCTGCTTTAGGTCAAGGCATCTGAAAACCACTGAAATGGTTATGAGCCAGCCGTGTGCAGCGGCTGCCAAAAAAGCCAAGACAGTTCTAGGCTGCATCAACAGAGGGATAGAATCAAGATCACATGAAGTGTTAATACCACTTTATAATGCCTTGGTAAGGCCACACTTGGAATCCGGCATTCAGTTTTGGTCTCCACGATGTAGAAAAGATGTGGAGACTCTAGAAAGAGTGCAGAGAAGAGCAACAAAGAGGATTAGGGGACTGAAGACTAAAACATATGAAGAACGGTTGCAGGAACTGGGTATGTCTAGTTTAATGAAAAGAAGGACTAGGGGAGACATGATAGCAGTGTTCCAATATCTCAGGGGCTGCCACAAAGAAGAGGGAGTCAAGCTATACTCCAAAGCACCTGAGTGTAGAACAAGAAGCAATGGGTGGAAACTAATCAAGGAGAGAAGCAACTTAGAACTGAGGAGAAATTTCCTGACAGTTAGAACAATTAATCAGTGGACAGCTTGCCTCCAGAAGTTGTGAATGCCCCAACACTGGAAGTCTTTAAGAAGACATTGGATAGCCATTTGTCTAAAGCGGTATAGGGTTTCCTGCCTAGGCAGGGGGTTGGACTAGAAAACCTCCAAAGTCCCTTCCAATTCTGCTATTGTATTGTATTGTACTGAAATGACCCCTCACATGGTGGGTGAGCACACATTTCCACATGAGGCCTATTTTTATGCAACTGCCTGGCTTCATCATGCTCAAACCATGCTTTCACAACAGTATTGCCATCCTTGCCCAAAACAAGGGCCCAGGGAAAGGAAAGTTGAAATAACTACACAGTTAAAAAGGAACAGTCCAGGTATAACTTATGTTCCACCAGTTTTTTCCCAGATAGATGTTTGTGTAATTAATACAACACTCTTCAAAGCTTCAAGTATAAACGTATCTCCAACTTAGTGGGACTGTAGCTCCGATGGCACAAATCACTCTTCCAATTGTGGCTATGGGGGTAATATGGGAATAGGGTGGATGGATGGTAAGTAGATAGAAGATAGACAGACAGGCAGGCAGGCAGGCAGGCAGGCAGGCAGGTAGGTAGGTAGATAGGTAGACAGATAGACAGGCAGGCAGGCGATAGAGGGAGGGAGAGAGGAAGAGAGAGGCAGAGAGAGGGGGGGAGAAGATAAATGATTGATAGTAAATAGATAGAAATGGTAGATGATCACTAAATAGATAAGTAGATAGAGATAGATAAGTAGATAAAGACCAAGGGTGTCAAATTCACAGCCTGTGGACCAGATACGTAACATGCTGGCCCCACCTCAACCCGGTTTAGCGAAGGGGAAAAAAGTCCCGATATGTCATATGACACCGCTGTCATGCCGCAAGTTTGACACCTCTGATATAGATAGTAGATAGAGAGATAGATGTGTTGTGGCCTGCCAGCAGCCAGCAGAGCTGGTGGCTGACTCAGACAGGGAGGAGGTTGGGGAGGAACATGGGCCAGTCCTGGAGTCTGGGGAAGGCTCTGATGAGGGCTCTGGGTCGGAGGCAGAGTGGGGGCCAGAGCCGTATGCCAGTTATCAGCTGCCTTCGGAGTCGGAGATCAGTGGGGCAGAAGAACAGCTGGAGCCTGTTCCCGATGTGCGCTTGTGCAGAGCTGCCAGGAGAAAGGAAGAGTTAAGGAACAAGGGCCGACTCAGGAGTAAAGGCACAGGTGGACAGTGAATGGCCCCTCCCAGAGGGAATAAAGAGGAGGGAAAGGGGAGTGGAGTTTGCAGGAGACAATTAGTTCGATTAATTAGTGTGAAGATTTGTTTGTGACTCTCAGAGACTCCTTGCCAAGTCTTTTCTTGCATAGCATTGCGTTTGGAAGATATCGGCCTGGCAGCTCTCCAAGCCTGGTAAGGTCTGTGGTTGTAAATTCACCCTTGAAAGACTGTTTTCTGGGACTTTGCTGGATGTGAATGATAGGAATTCACATTAGCTTAATAAAAAGGGGTTTTTGCCGGGACAAGGAGTCTGCTTTGTGATTTTGTGAAGCCCAGGTCAGAACAAAATGATAGAAATAGAGATAATAGACAGACAAGAAAGAGAGAGAGATGAATGATAGATAGATAGAAAGATGATAGATAGAGAAATGATAATTGCATAATATATCATTAAGCTTAAAACCAGGTTCACTGTTGGCTTTACCTTCCTTTGTTTTTGGCTCTCTGTGTCCTCCAGGGATTCTTGCAGGACATGATCCAAGATCTTCATTTCTAAAGCAAGCTCATCTTGTCTTTCTTCATTGAGACGCCATGCTTTCTTCTTCATGGCATCCAGCAACATGTCTCTGCAATCTCTCAGCTTCTGTCGCCTTGCTATCTCGGCTTGTTCCTTCTCCAGTTTGATCAGCTGCCGTTCTTCCTCCTGCACAAGAGTATAGCAGTTGGTTACTCATCACTTTCCACCTGGTAAGTCCTGAAGGAGCAGAGGTTGGACATAATGGCCCACAACATGCTAGAAAGAGTTGTAGGCATAATATATCTGAAGTAGGTGGGAATGTGGAAGGCTGACTTCATCAGAGGAGGAGAATCAGCAGCACAATTTCCATTGTTTTGAGATGGGCAACAAAGAAACTGTAGTGTTAATTCTACAGAGGTTTAATATTGTTTAAAGTCTTCTGTGCACCCTCAAACTCCCCTCTAAAATCAAAAGAAGAATGAAAAATCTTGGCTCCAACCACACATGACGTTTTCCTTTCCCTTTCCCTTCTCTTCCTATGTCCTTCCCTTCCCTTTCCGTTATTACCTCTGTGTCTACAGCCCATGTATTTCCCGAAATTATTGGGCTACCCCTGTGCATAAGAGGCTGCCCACCTGTGATCTATAGGAGAAATCCATATAACCAATGTTATAGCCAACCACCATAAATTATCATCCAATCTAAACCTGAGGGCAAAGACTGCAGAAGGGAGATAATTATGCACAGCAAATTATAGCAAGCCACAATAACTCAAGGTTTAATTATAGGCCACTGTCAAATTGATGGGCTACCAGTTTTTCTTTTGAAGAAAGAAGAACAGATTGGACCTTGGATATAAACCGCAGACTTTGTGCTAAGCAGTGCCTGATAAAGAGATTTTCAAGATACAGAAAAGGGGGCACAAGCATAATAAATAAGTCAAAGAAGTGAGAATTGGCTAATTTCTCCTTTCTCTTTCATATAAAGATGATGTCAAGCATCATATTGAAGGGCACAATCAAGAAAGCAAGTACAGATAGTCCATACTTAACAACACTGGCTGTATTATAGAACAGAACAGGATTCTTTATTGGCCAAGTGTGATTGGACACACAAGGAATTTGTCTTTGGTGCATATGCTCTCAGAGTACATAAAGAAAAATAAAATAGAATACATTCATGAAGAATCATAAGATACAACACTTAGTGATAGTCATAGGTTACTAATAAGCAATCAAATCATACTAGCAAACAAATAAAACAATATAAATTGTAAAGATACAAGCAACATGGTTATAGCCATAAGTGGGAAGAGATATGTCAGGGGAAAAACACCCTGTAGAAATCTGAGATCAATGGACCGAGGCTGATTCCCTTCCGCATATCTTTTGAGATATTAAAAAATAAAATAAAAGCCTTTGACAAGTATATTCTAATTAATAAACAAACTTTAATACGAAAATAATAAAAGTAAATGAAACAGAAAATAACTAATTGTTACATTTTGATAATGAAAATCTCCGGTTGCCAAGTTGGCAGCCGAACAAAGAAGAAAGGAATTTTGGAATGTGTAAACGCATGCGCAATAAATCACTTTCAGATAAGAACTTTTATGACCTGCGCAATAAAGCTTTCTTAGTTTAACTCTTGAGTGTCAGTTCATGCCTAGCAAACTTTTTAACATCGTGACAAGATAGGTACTAGGAAGGATGAGAAGAGTAATAATAATAATACAGTCTTAGTAAATAATTTGACAATGTTGTGGGAATTAGTTGTTAGCAGAGTGATGGCATTTGGGGAAAAATTGTCCTTATGTCTAGTTGTTCTGGTGTGCAGTGCCCTATAGCGTCGTTTTGAGGGTCATTATTTATGACTATTATTTTTTATAATATATTATTTATGATTACGATCATTCAGCATTTGGTTGTTTTATGAGCCCCAGGACAAGGGTTTTATACAGCCCATAAAGCAACTGCCCTAAATGTACATGCCATCTACCACGGACATGTGACTGCATGTTAGGTGGGTCAACTTTAGGACTGGCCAATATGTTCTGTAGTCACTTGACCACAATTTCCGATATATATATTTTGGGGCCAATTTCCAGCAAAAAATGCCCCTCAAAAAGGAATTACCTCCTGCCTATGTAGGTGCCTTGAGATACGACTGTAAAAACTTACACCTATAATTTTGGGATCAGTTATGGTTGTAAGTCAGGAACTATTTGCATCATATGGACATTAGAGCTGAGATGGGGCAGCGGTTAGAGTGCAGTCTTGCAGGCTACTTCACCCGACTGCTAGCTGCAGTTTAGCAGTTCAAATCTCACCGGCTGAAGGTTGACTCATCCTTCCATCCTTCCGAGGTGGGTAAAATGAGGACCCAGATTGTTGGGGGCAACAGGCTGACTCTGTAAACCGCTTAGAGAGGGCTGTAAAAGCACTATGAAACGGTATATAAGTCTAAGTGCTAAGCGCTCTTAGTAAGAAGTTTTAATGTCCGAATTGATGGAAGGTCCAGATCTGGGTGAAGAACATCCAATCTTTAATGTCCACAAACTGGTTTCCAAAAAGTTTCAGGTGTGATTCAGAGTGTTGGTTATCAACTTTAAACCTCTCCATCCATGGTACTGGTAGTCCTCGACTTGGGACCACAATTGAGCCCAAAATTTATGTGGCTAAGTGAGACTTTCGTTAAGTGACTTTTGTCCCATTTATGACCTTTCTTGACACAGTTGTTAAGTGAATTACTGAAGTTGTTAAGTTAGCAACACGGTTGTTGTGTGAATCTGATTTCTTTGCTTGTCAGAAGGTCACAAAGGAGATCACATGACATGCTGGACGCCACAGTTGCCAAGCTTCCAAATTTTGATCATATGACCATGGGGATTCAAACTTTTTACTACCGGTTCTTGGGCGTGGCTTGATGGATGTGGCTTGTCTTGGTGGGTGTGGCAGCGGAAGGATACTGAGAAATCCTCATTCTCTCCCCACTCCTGGGGGAAGGATATTGCAAAATCCCCATTCTCTCCCCACCCCACTAACCTGCTTTCCAGCTCCTTTCTCCTGCGCAGGGCAACAGAAGAAGACCTAGCCCATCAGCTGTGACTCCGATCATCTGGGACTTGGGAGACAGAGAATAATGGGGGTAGGGCCAGCCAGAGGCGGTATTTGCCGGCTCTAGGAACTACTCAAAATTTCCGCTACCGGTTTGCCAGAACCGGTCAGTACCACCTCTGGTGGGGATGCTGCAAGAGTTGTAAGCATGCCGTTGTAATTTTGAATAGTCACCAAATGAATGGCTGTAAGTCGAGGACTACCTTTATAGGACTGAGTAACTTGAGCATCCACCTTCTCCTAAGAAAACCTCCTCACTCTACACATCCCCAGAGGGAGGCCAGGCTCCGGCTTCCTTCTTTTAAATCTTTTGTCATCTTATGAAACTGGGAAAGTGTGTCTTTTTTGTGGTTGTCACAAATCTACAACAGGCCCTCGACTCTCCTCCTGTTTAGGAAAGCCGTTCAAAGCAGCATTAGAGGCTGGCTAAGTGGGAGTCTCCTTGTTATCTGCTTGGTCAGCATTTTATAGTTACTGTGATTAACTATTTTCTTTTTTTATTCATTTTGGCTGTTTTTATGCAGCGCGGGGCAGCATTTTGAATCCTAAAAATGAACAAATAAGTAAAGACCTGTAAAGGCACTAGAATAGATGTGGTTGCTTTTAGCGTTCTTCTAAAACAGGTAATAACTACAACTTTCCATGAGTTTTTCCATGAATATTTCTGAAACCAAAAACATTTTTGTTGGGCATAATGCCGGAGGGTTATAATAAAGGGACGATATATTTAGTTTTGCATGTACTGACAGCAGCAAGGATTGTATTTGCACAATATTGGAAAAATGAGAACACTCCATCAGATGAGGATGCAATTCAGAAAATATTAAGACTGCGCAGAGATGGATAGACTGACTTTAAAAATGAAAGACAAAAGAAGACACAGAATATTACCTGACATGGAATAGATTTTATGAATGGTTAGAGATAAGAGGTAAAATTAGGTGAAGAAAGATCATTGCTACGTATGAATTAAATAGAAAGGTGGTTTATATTTATAAATATGCCAATATACCATAATTAACAGAATTATGAATAATATAAAAAGAAACTGAGCCAAAGACATTCTGTTATATTATTACTATTGTTACTAGTATATATATTAACATTTTTTGTTCTCTCTTTGTTTTTCTTTTGTAAATGATATACCCTGACAATACCCTGTATTCAAAATGTTTATGGATTAGAAAATAGTAATTACAAAAAAAGAGAGATATAAATCTGAGATTTTGGGGCGCTGCAAAGAATTTGTCTTGTAGAGCCTTTGTAGGAGGGCCTGATCCATAGGCTACAATCCCACAATCCCACAATTGGGTCCACAAAGGAGGAGACAAAGTCCTGGAAAGATGCGAAGGGGATGCTTAAAAAAACTCAAAAAGGACCCTGACAACAGAGCCATGCTTGATTGGAAAACGAGAAAACACATGTCAGAGGCCTCTGGGAAAATGCTGGCATTACAGAGCAGCCCTGGGAATAGCTACTCATCTCTGCCAGGCAACGTGGAGTAAGACTGCTGCGGGAAACAGTGACGATCCTAAGGGAGATCCGTGGCATTTCCATCAGAAGGGAAAGCATCAGGGTAGAAGGATTAGTCATACTCTCTTAACCGGGGACTCTGGAGAATCACTGCCAATCAAAACCAAACTCACTGGACTTGACACCAAGTCTTGACCGAAGCAAGGAAAGACATTCTTGGGGACCTGCTCACCTAGTCCTCGACTTAAAGCCATTTGTTTAGCGACCATTCAAAGTTACAACAGCTCTGGGAATAGTGACATGGCCATTTTTCATGCTTACAACCAATGCAGGATCACACTTAATGAAACTTTGGGTTCTATTGAGCTCCGAAGTCAAGAACTACTTGTACCATGGAGGGGTTTAAAGTTGATAACCAACACCCTGAATTACACCCTGAAGCCTTTTAGAAACCAGCTTGTGGACATTAAGGAGCTCATTAATAGCAATAGTAACAGCACTTAGACTTATATACCGCTTTAAGCGGTTTATAGAGACAGCATATTGGCCCCAAACATTTGGGTCCTTATTTTACCCACCAGGGAAGGATGGAAGGCTGAGTCAACCTTGAGCCTGGTGAGATTCGAACTGCCAGATTGCAGGCAGCCGGCAGGCAGTAGAAGTAGCCTGCAGTGCTGCACTCTAACCACTGCGCCACCTCAACGCATGGTCACATAATAAAGGAGGATTGGATGTTCCTAACATATTCCTAACCCTTCCTCCAATTTGGACATTAAATCTTCTTGCTGATGTCCGAACAATACCAATAGTCTCTGACTTACGACCATAACTGATCCCGAAATTATGGCCGTAAGTTCGTTTCAGTCATAACTCGAGGCACCTATATGACGTTTGTAGCATCCTGCAGTCACGTGACCACTATTTATGGTGATTTTTGCTCAAAAATGACATTTACTTCCAATTTCTGGCAAAAAAAAACCCACCCATTGCGCACCATGGATTCACTTAATGACCACTGAGAAAAATGTTATAAAATGGGGCATGGTCACAGGGCGAACACTCCCTCGATGACCAGCATCATGTGAGACTATAATTCCAGGCTCAACTAGTCGTAACTCGAGGACACCCTGTCACCAGGAAGTGAGAAACTACCTTACCATCAGTTTTGCCTCTTCTTCCTTCAGTCGCCTAGTCTCGTCCCTTTGAGCATCCATGATGGCCCTCTGGGCGTTGAGCGCACTAATCATTTCCTCCCTCCAACCGGACCGTTTGTTGGCCTCCTCAGAGGCTCGTTTCTCCTTGGCTAGCCGGTCCTCCTCCCAGAGAGCGGTGTACATGGCCTCCTCCCTCTCCTTCTGCTTGTTCAGCTCCTCCTTGAGGGCCAGCTGGGTCACTCGGTCTTTACACACCTCCTTCATGTGCTGCTGGCTTAACAATACCCGCAAGTCCTCACAAGTTTCTCTGAAACACAATGAAGAAGAGAAATTTTCATTTTGGGTTGCAAGATCCAATCTGGATCGGTCGCTGGAAACAGAAGTTTGGTCTGTTAAGTAAGTTTTGCCCCATTTTACAATCTTGTCAGAGTTATTAAGTGAATCCCGGCAGCTGTTAAGTTAGTAACACGATCATTAAGTGAACCTGGCTTTCAGGTAACCCTGAGGCAGTGGTGAGTTGCAGGCGGTATACCCCGGTACGGGCATACCGGAGCCTACCCGGAGCACCAGATATCGTTCCGGTACAGTGCTCCGGAGGGCCCACCTGCCCGCCTGAGCTCCTTACCTGTCTTTTAAGTCTTCGGCGCTTCCGCACAAGTGCATGGCATGTACAGTGCCTGCACTCCGCTTCACTGAGCAGCTGGAGTGTCACGGAGGCTCGTGGAGGTGCTAAGACGCATGTGGACGCTGCCGAGCTGGTTCCAACAGTACCGGTTGGAACGGAATCCAGAACCCACCACTGCCCTGAGGGCACAGACAAAGGCCCAGTGGCCTCAAGAGGTCTCAGGGAGAGTGTTGATTCCCACAATGGATGAATGCCTGCAAAAGTTTATGGAATTGGCAGAGATGGCTCAGTTGACTGCACTGGTTAAAGAAAATAACACAATTTATTTTGTTTCTACTTGGAAACCGCTTCTGGACTTTGTGCTTGAGATGGAAAAAAATGAAATGCAAAAGAAATACAGGTAGTCCTCAACCACATTCAAGCCCAAAATTTATGTTATTGAGGGACAAACCTGTTGTGAGTTTGCTCCATTTCACGACTGTCCTCGCCCCATTTGTTAAACGAATCACTGCAGTTCTTGAATTAATAACAGGGGTTCTTAAGTGAATCTGGTTTCCCCATTGGCTTTGCTTGTCAGAAGGTCGCAAAAGGGGATTGCAGGATCCTGGGACACTGCAACCATCATAAATAGGAACCAGTTGCTAAGTGTCCTAATTTTGATCCCGTGACCACGGGGATGCCGCAATGTCCATAAGTGTGAAAAAGTATCATGTCACTTTTTTTTTAGTGCTGCTGTAACTTTGAAAAGTCACTAAATGAATGGTTATAGGCCAAGGACTACCCGTATCTGAATAAGCAAGTGTTTCTTCCTGGCACCAATCTGGGTGATGCTAAGTTCCAGAAGATTAATAGAAGAAGCTCCACAAGAATGAGGGTGAAACCCTTCCAGGTGTTCTCTAGGAAAATACCCAAGTTCTCCTTCAAATGGGACTCAAAGTATGGAGAGGGGAAATTCAATGTTTCCGTTTCTCTCTCTTGTCACATCTGGAAAGCTTCCAAAATGGCCCTGAACGGGTACCGCCAAAAGAAAAAAGAAAGAAAGAAAAGAAAGCATTTGTGCCCAGCCAAACACCATTTGGCTCCTCTGCGTTTACACGATGCTCCCTGTCCAACTTTATCCTTCCAACAAGATTATTAACCGGACTCTTGACTGTCTCTGTGGCTGATTTGTGCCACTGTCAAAGGACATCTGTGAATATATTTTCAGCATGTTGGCTTTGTCGCTCTCCAAATGAGAAACCCAAACAACCACAACACCAGCGTAAATTACTGACAGCCTGAGAACAAACCGTCACTGAAAAGAATTCTGTCAGAAATTCACTTGGCTCTTGGGATGCAGGCTGGTAGCTCTGGAATAGATTAACTCAGCTGGCAAAAGAGACCTTTTGCCCGTCAGGAGAGACGGTGGGCATAGGACAGTGATGGCGAACCTTTTTTGGATCGCGTGTCATAAGCGGGAAGAGTGCAGGGGGGAGTCGTGCGCGGGCATGCCACACCCATAACGCTATGAGCATGACCCCAGCACGCATGCACGCATGACCAGCAGTCCCCCCCGTTCTTTGTGTGATTTTTTCGCCCACCCGAGGCTCCAGAGGCTTTATAGGTGACTTCCGGTTTGCTCGTAAGGTCGTTTTTTGCCCTCCGGAGCCTTCAGGGAAGCTTCCTGAAGGCTCCTGAACACTCCGGAGGGCTAAAACTGGCCCCACAAGCAAACTGGAAGTCCGTTCCTCAACTTCCGGTTTTCCCGTAGGGCCAGTTCTTCGCGCTCCAGAGGCTTTAGGGAATCTCCTGAAGCCTCCGGAGGACGAAAAATGGCCTCAAAAGAACGCCTAAGTCAGCTGGCCAGCGTCTGCATGCGCGCTGGCCAGCTGACAGGGCAACGCCTTGCGTGCCATAGGTTCGCCATCATGGGCAGAGGAGATGGGGGTGGGTGGGGAGGGAGGGTGGAACGGCATAACAGGAGTATAGCTGCTCTTCTATCCACAGAGTTCAGAAGGGCTTCTTGCCAGTCCCTGCTACTTCTGTTGCTCCCCTCAATCTTCATCTCCTCTCCCAAGCTTATAGAGCCGTGATGGCGAACCTATGGCATGCATGCCATAGGTGCCACGCAGAGCCCTCTCTGCGGGCATGCCAGGCGTAGCCCCAGCCCAGCTCCACTGCGCATGTGCGTGCACCTCCTACCGGCCAGCTGGTCTTCAGATCTCTGCCACGCATGCACAGAAGTGGGCTGCATTCATGGAATGAGCACGTATGCACAGGGGGGGTCATGTGTGTGGGGGCAATTCACATTGCATTTTGGAGCCTTGCACAATGCTCCCCCAAAAGACAGTGGGGGGCACTGAGCCCCCCCCCCCCCCCCGCGCGCCTGGTTTTGAGCCTGGAAAGCCTCCTGCACCAACCTGGAAGCAAAAAATGAGCTGGGGGCCACATACGCAGGGGAATGCAGGGGGGGCATACACGGGGGGATGTCGCATGCATGCGTGGGGTTGGGGGCACAGGGGGTTCATGCATTGCATTATGGGTGCGGGCCTGCAGGTGTGCTTTCACGCAGGTGCGCATTTTTGGCATGCAACGACAAAAAGGTTAGCCATCATTGTAATAGAGGGGGGAAAAGTGGGGTGTACAAGATTCTGCACAGGAATTATCAATTAACTATGCCACCTGCATATAAAGAAAAACTTTATAAAATATTTTATAGATGGCATTTTTCACCCACAAGTTTGGCCACGTTGTTTAAGGACATGTCCACTAAATGTTGGAAACGTAATCAGACCCCAGGTTTGTATTATCGTATGTGGTGGATATGCTCAAAGGCAAAAAAATATTGGACAAAAATACATACAGGGTTGGTAAAAATGACAAAGCCACACATAGATCTAAAACCAGAAATATTTTTGTTGGGCATCTTATCTGGAAGATATAATAAAGGGAATACATACTTAATTTTACATGTGCTAACCGCAGCCAGATTTGCATTTACACAACAATGGAAACATGAAGAGATCCCTACAGAGGAAAACATAATTAAGAAAATACTAGAATGTGCAGGAATGGATAGATTAAAATTAAGGAAAAGGAAGAAACTGAATACTTTTTAACATGGGACTCATTCTATCAATGGCTAACCAACAGAAACAGAAGATAGAAATATGGAAATATAAGAGAAGGATTCATTTTATAAGGAAGGTTCATTAAAACGGATAATCAAATGCTACTATTATGGTGAGATCAATATGAATGTGATGAATATTACTGTAGATTTTATTATTATTATTTCTCAAAATTATTTGTGCACAGGTAACACACTGTTTATTTAGAAATTGATTTTTTTTATATTTAATAAAACTTTTTAAAACATGAAAAAAAGAAATTCTGCACAGATAAGCCTAAACCCCCAGGACAACCTTAATTCTCTGGAGATCTTAGTCCTTGTGGCCTGTTTGACCCCTTTCCCCCATCAATAAACTGAAAATACACACATAAGATACCAAAGAACAACTAAGGGCTAAAAGAATGTTTAGAGGCAATGGTTTCACTTATTTTCAAAAATTAAGCAGGGAGAGACTTTCCCTACTACTGAAAGTATTCCAAAGAGTGGGGTCCCAGACATCCCCCCCCCAGGAAAAAATGGCAACTGTTGTACAGGCAGTCCTCAACTTACAACGGTTCATTTAGGGGCTGTTCAAAGTTACATCACTGAAAAAAGTAACTTGACCGTTTTCCATTCTTACAACTGTTCCATGGCATCCCCATGGTCACTTGATTTACATTTAGATGCTTGACAACTGATTCACATGTACGACCGTTGCAGTGTCCCGGAGTCATGTGATATCCCCTTTTGCGACCTTCTGGCAAGCAAAGCCAATGGGGAAACCAGATTCACTTAAGAACCCCTGTTATTAATTTTAAGAGCTGCAGTGATTCTCTTAACAAATGGGGCAAGAAAAGTTGTAAAATGGAGCAAACGTCTCCTTAATAACATAAATGTTGAGCTCAAGTTGAGGACTACCTGTATTTCTTTTGCAAAATAATTGGAGTTTCATTTTTTTCCATCTCAAGCACAAAGTCCAGAAGCGGTTTCCAAGTAGAAACAAAATAAATTGTGTTACTTTCTTTAACCAATGCAATCAATTGAGCCATCTCTGCCAACTCCATAAACTTTTGCAAGCATTCATCCATTGTGGGAATCAACACTCTCCCTGAGACCTCTTGAGGCCACTGGGACTTTATCTTGTGCCCTTAGGGTAACCTGAATCAAGATGTAATTGGCTGTGGAATCTTCCTGGATAGAGAACTGTCCAAGACATGTCAAATACCAAGTCATATATGAGGCAACAGTGACCTGGAGGACTGAGAATCTCCACAGATGTTCCTAGAGCAGTGGTTCTCAACCTGTGGGTCGGGACCCCTTTGGGGGTCGAATGACCCTTTCACAGGGGACACCTAAGACCATCGGAAAACACATATTTTCAATGGTCTTAGGAACCGAGACACCAATTTTATGGTTCCTCCATAACATAAGGAACTGTATTAAAGGGTCGCGGCATTGGGAAGGTTGAGAACCACTGTCCTAGAGGGACGTTCCTAGATTTGGCTCACTTACCGGAACTGCAGTTCCCGTTTCTCTGCCACGAGTTTCCGCCGAGCCTCTTCCCGCTTCTCCCTCAGCTCCTTGGCTCTCATTCTCATGCTGTTCTGCTGTCCCTCAATGGTTTCTTCCTGCGATTCCATTTCGGCAATGAAGCCCTTCTCTTCAGCTTCCAGGAGTTCCCGAAGTCTGAAAAGAGACCAATGCAATTGGGTTTTGTCTTGAAATCAAGCGACAAAGATTTTGCAAATGTTTAGCTATAAGATAGCTGGACCTCAACTCTCAGAATTCCCCCATTTTCCCAATTTTCAGATCAAGAACCTGCTGGTCCATCTCAACACCCTGTTGTTAATTAAGCCAAAGCATTAATGCTTGTTTCTTCCCCTGTGGTTTATGAATAGTAATTTGTGGTTCTACATTTTAGGTGAACTTGGTTTAAGGCCTTCCAGGATTATTTGACCTGGAGATTAAATGTGTGCAGTCTGCTAAGGTACTACAATAGTCCTCATTCTGTGACTGTAAGTACCTAACGTCCACCTCTGGTTAAGTTACAGTTGGTCCTCGACTTACAAATCACAAAATTTCTGTTGCTAAGCAAGACAGTTGTTAAGCGAACTTTGTCCCATTTTATGACCTTCCTTGCCAGTTTTTAAGTGAATCCCTGAAGTCGTTCAGTGAGTACCATGGTTGTTAAGCGAATCTGGCTTCCCCATTGACTTTGCTTTTCAGGTTGTGAAAGGCGATCCCATAACTCTGGGACACTTCAACCGTCATAAATGCGAACCGTTTGCCAAGTGTCCGAATTTTGATCATGTGACCATGGGGAATGCTGCAATGGTCGTAACTGTGAAAAACGGTCATATCGGTTACTTCAGTGCTGTTGTAACTTTGAATAGTTACTAAACGAATGTTTGTAAGCCGAGGACTACCTGTATTGCTCAGACAATAAGTGGTTTTGCGTCCGTTTTTCTCTCCTCGGGCTTAGTTGGCAAAAATTAAAACCCACAAACCCTATCATTGAAATCTTCTTTAAAAAAGAAGAAAAATACTGTATTTTTCGGAGTATAAGACGCTGCAAAATATAAGACGCACCTAGCTTTTGGGGAGGAAAACAAAGGGGGGGGGGAAATCGGCCTCTGCCTCCCAGCAATTTGCCTCCTTGCAGCAAACAGCCTGTTTCGGTTTCAGCTTCAGCACAGCCTGATTACCACAAGCAACTAATTGTCGGTTGGATCAGCCATCAGCTGTTTCAGTCTGCAGGGATTGCCATAGCCTATTGCCGCCTCTGTGTGCCTCATTTTCCATCAGTTCCGGGCGGTGGGGATCGGAATGGGAGGAAAATGGGGCGAATGGATGCGGCAATAGGCTTCGGCAATTCCTGCAGCTTGAACAGCTGATAGTCGGAAGCCCGATCCAACTGGCAATCAGCTGCTTGTGCTAATCAGGCTGTGCTGAAGCTGAAACTGAAACAGACTATTTGCTGTTAGCTGCAAGGAGGCAAATTGCTGGGAGGCAGAGGCCAAAGGGTGGGGGCCAGTGGGTGGGCAGGGCTACATTGGTGTATAAGATGCATCCAAACTTCACTCTCTTTCAGGAGAAGAGAAAAGTGTGTCTTATACTCTGAAAAATAAGGTAATTCTTCTCCTTTACCTTTCTTTCCTTTCTTCTTCACCAGCCAGATAAGCTTGCATTTCTATGCCGATTCTCTTCTGAACCTCCCGGTGATGTCGTTTCCGTTCGCTGATCTCCTCCATTTTACCCTTAATGATCCCAACTTCATGGGTTTTGGCATAGCGGGCAAATTCATGGCGCTTTGCTTCCTGAGCCCTCCAATAAAACAGTTGCTTCTGGCTATCCTCAGCTGTATTGGGCAACTTGGCTCTCTGCAGGAAGAAAGTGATTTTAATCGAAGCATCCAGCTACCACTGCAGAAGAGAAGAAAGGGAGCTGCCCCCTTGGCCCCGAACAAGCTGTTGCAAACAGTTGCCCGGTTCACCATATTAATTCACCATGTTAATATAAATTTATAATGCCTTGGTAAGATCACACTTGAAGTACTGCAGGGCAGTGGTGGGATAAATTTTTTTACTACTGGTTCTGTGGGTGTGGCTTGATGAGCGTGGCAAGGCACGGCTTGATGGGCGTGGAAGGGGAAGGATACTGCAAAATCCGCATTCCCTCCCGATCAGCTGGGACTTGGGTTGCAGAGAATAGACGGGGGTGGTGCCAGTCACAGGTGGTATTTACCGGGTCTCGGAACTACTCAAAATTTCCGCTACCGGTTATCCAGAACTGGTCAGAACGTGCTAAATAGCACCTCTGCTGCAGAGGTGTCAAACTCATATTGTCACGGTGGTGTCATGGGACATATTGCGACTTCCCCCCCCCCTTCGCTAAATCAGGCATGGGCATGGCAAATGTGTGATGCATCCAGCCTGCGGCCCATGAGTTTGACAGCCCTGGAATACTGCATCCAGCTTTGGTCATCGCAATGTAAAAAAGATGCTGAGACTCTAGAAAGAGTGCAGAGAAGAGCAACAAAGATAATTACGGGACTGGAGGCTAAAACATATGAAGAACGGTTGCAGGAACTGGGTATGTCTAGTTTAATGAAAAGAAGGACTAGGGGTGACATGACAGCAGGGTCCCAATATTGGAGGGGCTGCCACAAAGAGGGAGTCAAGCTATTCTCCAAAGCACCTGAAGGCAGGACAAGAAGCAATGGGTGGAAACTAATCAAGGAGAGAAGCCTGATGGTTTCCTGATAGGTAGAACAATGAATCAGTGGAACAGCTTGTTTCCAGATGTTGTGAATGCTCCAACACAAGTTTTTAAGAAGAGATTGGACAAACATTTGCCTGAAATGCTATAGGGTTTCTCGCCTGAGCAGGAGGTTGGACTAGAAGACCTCCAAAATCCCTTCAACTCTGTTATTCTGTAATCACCAAGATAAAAATCACACACACCCTTTTTTAAAGGAGGTAGTTCAACACAAACCCTAGGCTGCAACCACTCCCCTTATGCTGATCCTCCATGTTCAGAAGCACTCTATCCTGTAATCCCGTACTCACTGTATAGTACTAATAGAGGCAAGCAGCTTCATACATAACATTTAGTTTAAGAGAAAAAAGGACTAGGGGAGACATGATAGCAGTGTTCCAATATCTCAGGGGTTGCCACAAAGAAGAGGGAGTCAAACTATTCTCCAAGGCACCTGAGGGTAGAACAAGAAGTAATGGGTGGAAACTAATCAAGGAGAGAAGCAACTTAGAACTGAGGAGAAATTTCCTGACAGTGAGAACAATCAATCAGTGGAACAGCTTGCCTTCAGAAGTTGTGAATGCCCCAACACTGGAAGTCTTTAAGAAGATGTTGGATAGCCATTTGTCTGGAATGGTATAGGGTTTCCTGCCTAGGCAGGGGGTTAGACTAGAAGACCTCCAAGGTCCCTTCCAACTCTACTATTGTTTTGTATACAGTAAAGTAGAATATAGAGTAGAATAGAATATTTATTTATTATTTATTTAGTTTGTCAAACATGTAAAAGGTAACAGTGTAAGTATAAACATGGACCTGAGCACATGAAAGGAGTACAAATAAATGGGGACAGTAGGACGGGAACCGTAAGCATCCTGGTGCGCTTATGCACGCCCCCTTTACGGATCTCCTAGGAATGGCGTGAGATCAACAGTAGATAGTCTTAGGATAGAGTTATGGGGGTTTGGGGGATATAACAACAAGAGTTAGGTAGAACATTCCAGGCTTTGACCATTCTGCTGCTGAAGTCGTATTTTCTGCAATCGAGTTTGGAGCGGCTTACCTTGAGTTTGTATCTATTCTTTGCGTGTGCAATTATTGTGGTTGAAGTTGAAGTAGTCATTGACAGTAGGACGTTGTAGGGGATAATTGTGTGTACTACGCTTAGGTCAGACCGTAGGCGGCCTAGTTCCAGGTTCTCCAAGCCCAAAATTTCAAGCCTGGTGGCCTAGGGTATTCTATTGTGAGTAGAGAATATAGAGTAGAGTAGAGTAGAGTAGAGTAGAGTAGAGTAGAGTAGAGTAGAGTAGAATAAGGGTTAGGGTTAGGTTAACGGAACAGAACAGAACAAAACAGAGCAGAAAAGAGCAGAACAGAATAGAATTCTTTATTGACCAAGTGTGACTGGACACATAAGGAATTTGTCTCCGGTGCATAAACTCTCAGTGTGTATAGTATACAAACAACAAAGTGGTAGGTCAAAGATTATAAATCATACTTACAATAATTAATCATAGGGTACAAACAAGTGATAAATCATAAGGTAAAATAGGGAAAGATAGTAGCAAAGATGAGAAAGATGAGAGGATAGTAGTGATGGAGACTACTACATGGGTAAATATCTTTAGGCATTAAGACAGTGTTGTGGGAATTACAAGACTGATGTTGGGAGGGGGGAGAGAACTATATGTCTAAAGTGCTCAATTTATTGAAGTAGTTGTAGCATATTAGCCTCTGGAGCAGTGTTTCTCAACCTTGGCCACTTGAAGATGTCTGGACTTCAACTCCCAGAATTCCCCAGCCAGCTGGCTAGGGAATTCTGGGAGTTGAAGTCCAGACATCTTCAAGTGGCCAAGGTTGAGAAACACTGCTCTGGTGAGTTACAAAACCCGGAAAACAACAGCACAAGGATTGTCCATGCCAGCTACACATCCGGCAGGGAGGGACCTGTTGCTGTTGGGGCTTCTTCGTGGAAAATGCGTGTCCAGGGCTGCAGCTCCAACCTCTGGCGGGGAGGAACAGGGCTAGCTTTGGTAGACGCGAGGAGTAAAAAGGGACTAAGTCTTGGAAAGCAACGCGCAGCGGAACGTCCTTGAGGACTAGCTGCTTGGCTGGGTTTTAAAAAAGGGGAAGGGGAACCTCCCGTGAGTCCCCCTTCCCTCTTCACCAAGGGAATCCCATCTCCCAACGGCGACTCACCAGGGCCACGACGTACGGCTTGGGGCCCTTCACCTCCCGATGCACGCGGCCCCGATCGTCCATCATCTTGCCGGCTGCCTCTCGGACTCGCCGCTGACTCCGACGCGCTGCAGTTGCCGCAGCAACCAACGCTGGAGGGGCGGTGACGTCACCACGCAAGGGCGATTCCCGCCGGGGCTTTGCGTCGGGATACCCCCTGGCTGGGAGGGAGGGCGAAAGGTATTTGCAGCCACATTTTTTCTTTTTCTTTTTTTCTTTTTTCACTTATCGTGAAAGTTTCCTTGTTAAAAACTGCAGTGCAAAAAAAATATGCAGCAAATTCATGAAAGAACGAGGGATATTAGAAGAATAGAACAGAACAGAATAGATGTAATGGAGAATAGAATAGAAAACATGGAGATGAATGGAATGGAATGGAGTAGAGTAGAGCAGAATAGAGTAGAATAGAAAACATGGAGTTGAGTGGAATGGGATAGGATAGAATAGAATGGGATAGAATAGAATAGAAAACATGGAGTTGAGTGGAATGGAATGGAATAGAATAGAATGGAAAACATGGAGTTGAGTGGAATAGGATAGAATAGAATAGAATAGAATAGAATAGAACAGAATAGAACAGAATAGAAAACATTGAATGGAATAGAATAGAGTTGAAAGGGACCTCAAAGGTCTTCTAGTCCAGCCCCCTACTCTGGCAGAGACCCTATACCATTTCAGACAAGTGGCTATCCAGTCTCTTCTTTAAAACCTCCAGTGATGAAGCGCCCACAATTTCTGAAGTAATTGAGGGGCTGCCACAAAGAAGAGGGAGTCAATTGATTTTCTAAAGCACCAGACGATAAAACAAGAAACAATGGATGGAAACTAACCAAGGAGGGGCAGAGGAGCTGACGTCGCAATGGTACGACGTGCAATCTCGGAGCTCCGAGATCGCAGTTGATTTTTTTGCTGCTGGACGGTCCTTTTGGACCTAAACCGTCCCAAAGAGACGGTGACAGGGAAGAGTACGTCTTGTTGATCTCAGGGACATCGCAAAGTCCCTGATTGGTCCAAAAGAATCTCTTCTAGCTGGCGACAAAAGCACAGCCAAAAGCTGCTGAAGTTGGGACAGCTCCGTAACGGGAGGAAAGTGGAAAGAGAAAATGTGTCCACCTGGTGAGGAAATTTAATTGTTATAAAAGAGACTGCCCCCCCAAAAAATCAAAGCTAAATTAAACTTGCAAAGAAAAGAAAATAAGCAGCAAAAATCAAGCTATATTGGACAGTGTGTTGGACAGGTAGGTGATGACTGTGGAAGAGTCGAAAGCTCTTTGTAACCAATTGACACACTTTTTACAATTTGTAATGGGATATATTTTTGTGGTGGTGTGTTTTGTCTGTTTGTGTTTATTCAAAAATAAAAATTATATTAAAAAAGAAAAGAAACAATGGATGGAAACTAACCAAGGAGGGAAGCAAGCTGGAACTAAGGAGAAACTTCCTGACAATGAGGACAATTAATCAGTGGAACAGCTTGCCTTCAGAAGTTGTAGGGGCTCCATCATTGGATGCTTTTAAAAAGAGATGGGATAGCCCCATGTCTGGAATGGTATAGGATCTCCTGCTTGAACAAGTGGCTGGATTAGAAGACCTCAAAGGTCCTTTCTAGCTCTATTCTGAATTGAAATAGATTAGAGAGAAAGAGAGAAGTAGAGGGAGGGTGAGTCTATTTTTTCTGACTTTACTGGACCTGAACAACAGGTAGGTGGTCAGCTCCTTTTCCTCTTGTGGAAGATCCTCAAGGGAAGTTTTATCCGTAAAGAAAAATATCATCATCATGTACAACAATCTTGGGTATCAGTCATGGGCAGGTTGAAAAGGAAAAGGATGTTGGATTGGATGATGATTATGCAGAATTGTGAAAAGAATTATGCAGGTTCACACAACACAGATTAGCGAAATATTCAAAGTTCACACAGGCTATTATGCCCAAAGAAATCACATTAGAATATTATTGGATACATGCAGATTAGAGAATAGATGTGCATAGGGAATATTAGATACACAGAGATAGACTATGTTTACACTTCTTTCAGAAGCTATAAAAAAGCTAAGAAGGAACTGAAAAGATCAGAACACATCCGCTGTGGCAGTTAGCACCCAGATAATCAGGGATTAACACCAGACAAACAAGCAAACAGAAAATAATACTCTCATCAAGGAACTACCAAGGAGAAAACAACATCCCCACCCATACTAGAAGGACAAGCAAACAGGGAGCAAATTTCACACTTGCTACCATGTTACCTAGTCAGGTAATGAAATATTTGCAAATAGAGTTAATCCTCGAGTAACAACTGTAATTGAGGGCCCGGTTATAAATCGTGACAGTCGTAAAGGAGATCACCGTGTGACTAGACCTGATTCTACAACTTTTGTGGCAGTTGTTAAGCAAAATGGCAGTTATAAAGCGAACATTATTCGCCATTGGGCAGTTTTTGCCAAAAGCCAGAAGTAAACACCATTGTTAATTGCAGTCATGTTAATGCAGTCAATTAATCAGTGGAACAGCTTGCCTCCAGAAGTTGTGAATGCCCCAACACTGGAAGTCTTTAAGAAGATGTTGGTTAGCCATTTGTCTGAAATGGTATAGGGTTTCCTGTATGTAGCGATCATGTTTAAAGTTGCTAGCTGCATCACATTTCTGCTAAGCCGGCACAAAGCTTGCTCAAGGTTTTGCTTTGCAACATTTCTATGCAACATTCTTCGCTTTGCAACATTTCTATGCAACAGTCTTCTGTAACATCTTTTTGTAACATGTGAACAAGCTTGCCCGGTAACACGTATACGTGACAAGTGAACAAAGCCTGCCCAGTAACAAGTGTTTTAACTGTGAAATAGAAACCCTTTGTATGATTTTAATAAATACCGTCTCAATCGGCCAGCCGGGGGTCTTTTCACCTCGCTGAGTTGGTTGGTGCGTTTCATCTCACCATGGTGTCCGTTCTTCCTTGGCAGTACCAGACCCGCCTAACTTAGGCGCACCTCCGCGGAGGCCAATAGCCGAACTCAGGCTCACCCCTGTGGGGGTTCTAATGCCTAGCTCCGGCTCACCCTTGCGAGGGTCCCAAAAGCAGACGAGGTTGTCACCGCGTGGCAGCCAGCCACGCACTCACACCTGTAGGTTTCAGAAATCCATCACGCAGTTTGTGTCCAAAATATCTGTCTGCCTCTCGCAGAGTTTATTTGGCTTTTATAAAGTTTTTACAAGCAAAGCACAGAGCAACAACACATTGCTATAACAGGTTCACTCCCCCAAATCTTCCCTAGTGAATCAAGAATACTATTCAGGCCAAGGTTACCTCATGCCTTTGCTCTGGTGAATTAATGAGCTAATAGATAACAGACTGTGCATCACCTTTCTCTTATTCTAGCATCTGGTTCTGCTAATTAGATGAGCTTGTAGGCTTCCAAGATAAACAGCCACTGAGACCATGGTAGTTTCTACGCATGTCTGTACGTAAGCCTTACCTCTCATTCCCACAGTTTCCTGCCTAGGCAGGGGGTTGAACTAGATGACCTCCAAGGTCCCTTCCAACTCTGCTATTGTATTGTATTGTATTAAGACTGCAGGTTTGCTGAAAATGGCAATAAATTTGGACTGGTTGCTGAGCATCCCAAATGTGATGCAGATTTCAGAACTTTGAGGCCGGATCAATAAATCCCTTTCTCTGGGTCCGTTGTAACCTTGGTCACTAAGCGACTGGTCATAAGTTGAGGATTATCTATAAGCAGCCAAATTCAGAGAATACCAATGATTCTACAACAGTGTTGGCAAACCTTCTTGGCACTGAGTGCCGAAATGGGGGTGCGCACGTACGTGCCGGAAACCACAAAAGCAGCCGCCTGGTGCGCATGGCGCACCGGGAAAATAAATCTTCTGGTTTCCAAGCACCTTGTGCAAGCACACCGGCCACCTGGTCTTCTTGTTTCTGTCATTCATGCGGGCAAAGATCAGCTGGCTCGCACTCATATGTGCACCAGAAACTGGAAGATAATCTTCCCGGTGCGGCTGCTTTTCCAGTTTCTGGCACTCCTGCGTGTGTGAAAACCAGCTAGCTAGGGTGCCAGAACTCGGAAGAGCAACAGCCGATGGCTTGCATGCCCAGAGAGATGGCTCTGGGTGCTACGTCTGGCATGCGTGCCGTAGGTTCGTCAACACGGTTCTACAAGCTGTATTAGAGGCTGGTTCTCACAATCTGCAAAGACAATATCTGGATTGGCAGGGCACCCCGGACCACAGTGTATGTATCGAGCATGTCTCTGAATATATTGATATCAGACCTCAAAGACAGCCATGGTGACATGTAGCGCATTAACAGAGTTAGAAGAGCCCTTGTAGGTCATCTAGTCCAACCCCCTGCCCAAGCAGAAGACCCTACACCATGTCTGACAGATGACAGTCCAGTCTCTTCTTGAAAGCTTCCATCGATGAAGCCCCCACAACTTCCGAAGGCAACTTCTGTTCCATTGATTGATTGCTCTCACTGCCAGAAAATGTCTCCTTTATCTCTAAGTTGAATCTCTCCTTGATCAGTTTCCATCCATTATTCCTTGTCTGGCCTTCAGGTGCTTTGGAAAATAGGTTGACCCCCCCTCCTCTCTGTGGCAGCCCCTCAAATATTGGAACATTATTATCATGTCTCCCCTGGTCCTTCTCTTCACTAGACTAGTCATGCCAAGTTCCTGCAACCATTCATCGTATGTTTTAGCCTCCAGTCCAGTGATGGATTTTTTAGAATTTCTTCTGTAGGTGTGGCCTGCTTTGAGGGAGTGGCTTGCCAGCCATGTGTCTGGGTGGGCGTGGCCAACTTGTAAAATGTGGTGAAACTCATTTAACAACGCTCTTGCTTAGCAACCAAAATGTTGGTTCAGAAACTCTGGCATTGAAGCACGCAAGTCTTAAAGCTGTCAAGTTACAAGACCCTCGCACCCTTAACCCTTTAGGGAAAAAAACCCCAGGGGTGTTCAAACTTGAC
This sequence comes from Natrix helvetica, assembly GCF_964273705.1. NCBI lineage: Eukaryota > Metazoa > Chordata > Lepidosauria > Squamata > Natricidae > Natrix > Natrix helvetica. Next base: position 11,263,018 of record NC_138552.1, read on the forward strand.
AGCTTTAAGACTTGTGGACTTCAACTCCCAGAATTCCTCCTCTGCCTCTTCATCTTGATGATGTGCGGATGGGCGGGGGGAGTGCGGTTCTAAACGGCACTGTGGATTTGTGGAACCTCTTCTATAGAAGAGGCTAGAACTGGCAGGAACCCACCCTTGCTCCAGTCCCTTAATCGTCTTTATGACATCCCCTTTGTGGCATTGGAAGAAATGTCCTTCTGGGTTCAGTTCCAAGTGGGGAGAAAGACACTGGAAACCTGGTAGCTTGGAAAGATGGTTTTAATGGTGGACAGGATCACATGCCTTGAAGATGTTGGGTGAAGTAAAAAGGGGAGAGATGCTGAGAGTGCCTGAGTTTTAAGCCCTCTCTGAGTTTTTGAATTTCAGCTTGTATTCTGATTGGTTGTCAGACTCCCATGGGGCCATGCAGGGGAAACTCTGTAGGCTGTCTGAGTCCCACGCTTGGTTGAGCCTTGCTGGGTAGTGTAATCTTCCCAGGTGCCATGTGATGAGATGGGTAGAGGGCTAATCCAACCTTTGTTAGATCTTGGGTATCATAGGCATTTGCCTATGAATAAACCTAGCTATCTCTTAATCTCTTAAATGCGGACATCTGCTGTGGGCTATTGAGGATGATGGAGGTGTATTAAGAGTGAGTCTGTTTCCTGGCTAAAAAAACATGTAACTCCATTTCTCATCCAGGGAAATATAATATTCTGCCTTTTTAATATTTCCTAGAATATTTCATTTTTTCTAGGAGATGGGTGGGTGCTAACTTCCTACAGTGGTACACTTCATGTACGTAGTTTCAACTGCTCCAGAATGCCACATATCAGGGCACACAGGCTGGTGATATGGAGCAGGGGAGTTTGATTGTTCAGACAACTGCCCTGGCTACTGGTCTGTTACTAGGTAAAATGCAAAGAGGTTTTTTATGACATATGGAGCCCTGTATGACTTAGGATCTGGTCATTTGACAGACCCAGTCTGCCTTCCCCTCTTCCCATCTCCCTGGATTGTACTGTCTTCAGAAGAGGGTCTTCAGCTGATCAAGTCCTCTTTAAGGACGTTAGGCACTGAAATTAGTTTGCCTCACAAGGTGAGACTAGATGGACTTGAGTTGTTTTATCTATGGAGATTCTCAGTCTTCCAAGTCATGGTTGTCCCTAAAGTCCTTTTCCAAAAGGCAACTGGACCTTGTTTAACCTTGAAGACGTTTCACTTTTTCTCCAAGAAGCTTCTTCAATTCTGAACTGAAGAAGCTTCTTGGATGAGAAGTAAAACATCTTCAAGGAAAAACAAAGTCCAATTGCCAAATACTGCATTCAGTTCTGGTCGCCACGATGTAAAAAAGATGTGGAGACTCTAGAAAGAGGGCAGAGAAGAGCAACAAAGAGGATTAGGGGACTGGAGACTAAAACATATGAAGAACGGTTGCAGGAACTAGGTATGTCTAGCTTAAGAGAAAGAAGGACTAGGGGAGACATGACAGCAGTGTTCCAATATCTCAGGGGTTGCCACAAAGAAGAGGGAGTCAAACTATTCTCCAAGGCACCTGAGGGTAGAACAAGAAGCAATGGGTGGAAACTAATCAAGGAGAGAAGCAACTTAGAACTGAGGAGAAACTTCCTGACAGTTAGAACAATTAATCAGTGGAACAGCTTGCCTCCAGAAGTTGTGAATGCCCCAACACTGGAAGTCTTTAAGAAGATGTTGGATAGCCATTTGTCTGGAACGGTATAGGGTTTCCTGCCTAGGCAGGGGGTTGGACTAGAAGACCTCCAAGGTCCCTTCCAACTCTACTATTGTATTGTATTGTATTGTATTGTATTATTGCCCTTTGAAAAAGCCCCTTTCGGACTTCAGCTGTTTGTTTCCATGATCTTTTGCAATTTAAAAAAGAGAAAGAGAAAGTAATTTTAAGGACATTTTAATGGTCTTTTTCCTTGTAGCCTTTCAAAGGATGGGGAGCAATAAAATAAACATGACTTTTCTAATTATTAAAGAAAAGAAGATTTTTCTTCATCCATTCTATCATTCTTTTTAAAAAGACTATTCTGCCCTCTAGTGCCTGTTTAGTTTCATTAAATGCAATAATTTAGATGAAAAGCAATAAAGTATACTTTTGTTTTTTACTTCCAGGAAAGCAGGCAAGTTTAAAATAAAAAAAATGGTTGAAAAGAAATAAAGAAAAATAAGTTTGTCCAGCTTTGGTAATTTTAAAATTAGCACTGCTTACAGAAAATACGTTTGCACTGAGACTCAAATTAGGATAATTAGTTTCATTAAACCTTAGTGTGGGTGGAATCTGGAGATACTTAATGACTGTGTGATTTACTTAACAGCTGCAGTGATTTAAGTGATTTCACTTAACAATTATGGCAGAAAAGGTTGTAAAATCGGGAATAACTCATGTAACAACTGCCTTGCTTAGCAACAGAAATTCTGGTCCCAATTGTCATAAGTCGAGGACTATTTGTATTGATCCAAGAAGTGGTTTGCAGGCCATAGTAGGCGAAACTAAATAAATTACACTTGCCGTGAATCCCAAAACCTCTTATATTTTATAGTTGGGGTTTATGATGTCACATTGAACCACGAGCCATCTAGCCACATTTTAATCTAACATGCAATAGAATCCCAGTTTGATTAGCTAATATATGGACCAGGGTTTTGTGTGGTCCCAGAAAGAGGGGGGAAATTATAGAAGCCATGATCAAATATGCCATGCACAAGCAGCCGTAATGTTGGTATCAAGTTGGTATTGTTGGAAGAAATGTCTTTCTGGGTTCAGTTCCAAGTGGGGAAAAAGACACTGGAAACATGGAGGCTGCTTGGAAAGATGATTTTAATGGTGGACAGGATGACATGGATTGAGCTCATGGGGAAAAAGGTGATCACATGCTTCAAGATGTTGGGTGAAGAAGAAAAAGAAGAATGTGGCTTGCTGAGAGTTCCTGGGTTTTTTATACTTTCTGTTCGGCCCCCACCTCTCTGTTTCCTGTTCCTGTGTAAGAAATGTATTCTGATTAGTTGTTTCTGTAGAAGTCTAATCCTACCTTTGTTATGTAGAGTAGACTAGCCCAAGCTTTAATGGCTCATTGACAAAGGTTGGGGGAGGGGCCAGGAAGCTGTAGGGAGCTACTTTGTCTTTAAAAACATGATTCTCCCTTTTCACATCCAGGGAAATATAATATTCTGCCTTCTTGATATTTCAGCTTTCTAGCAGAGGGGTGGGTTTTAACTTCCTACCTACAGTATCCAACAATCTGCTAAGTGCCAAGCCTCCAGTATGATGCTATTAGTGAGTTACAAGACGCACGGCGGTTAAAGACACCAGGCTAAAAACCAGGGAACTGGGAGTTCTAGTGTCTAGGGTTGCCAGGTCTGCTTCCCAAAAATAGCGGACAAGCGGGGGGGGGGGGGGTGTTAAGTAGTTAAAATTTTTTTAAAAAATTACAATTAAATTATATATTTTCTTACAAACTTTTTAACACGTCTTAAAATAATCACTTCAAAACTTTACTTAAAATTCAAAACATCAAATATATTATAATTAGAACACGGCCAAATAGTATTTACATAAAAACAATGATTAACTTTTATGTTTATAATGCTTCAACGAAATCTTTGGTTCGAAGAATTCGCGCTCTACATATTGAGGCTAGTCCTCATTGAACCTCAAATGATGATACGTTGTTGAGTGTTCCAAAACATACCTATCCAACTAAGAAAAAAGTATCATATAAAAATAATAGGTAAATGCGAGTTAAGAAAAATAGTATGTAAATAATTTTATATACTTTTATTAAAGGTCTTGTGAAACAGTTGAGTATGATTAATAATTTTTTCGGAGAATCGAGTTCAATGGATATTCGATCTTTGTCTCATTCTAACTTATTAAAAAAAAAAAGACAAAACGCGATTCTCCTATCCTTATTCTCTTAGACCAGGGGTGTCCAAACTTGGCAACTTTAAGACTTGTGGACTTCAACTCCCAGAATTCCCCAGCCAGCATAGCTATGCTGGCTGGGGAATTCTGGGAGTTGAAGTCCACAAGTCTTAAAGTTGCCAAGTTTGGACACCCGTGTCTTAGACTGTACAGCTTTAGATTACGTACCATTTCATCATAAAGCTTTTGAATAAATAAAAAAGTCCACTATTTTGTGAAAAAAAATAGTGAACATAATGTGAAAAAAGCCGACTGTCCGCTCAAATAGTGGACACCTGGCAACAGTGTCTGTGACTTTGGGCTGTCCTTTTCAGCCTCAGGAAGAAGGAAAACAAGGGTAAACCATTTCTGAAAATGTTGCCAAGAACATTGCAGGGACTTGTCCTTGTAACTGTCAGGAGTTATAACCTGAAGGCAAAAAGAAAATATAAGTATTTAGACCGAGCTAACACGTTAGCTTATAATTCAGTCTCAAAAAAAAGGATAATATTTGTAGTTCAGAGTTGAGCTGAAGGATCCTTGGTGCTCTTTCGTCTTCTTTCATTCCCTCCTAATATTCCCTTGTATTCAAATTCATTTCACATGTTCATAGTCACGTGTATACTTATATCCGTTACCCACATCATGCTTGGGGAAATAAAAATAAAGTTACCCAAAAGTAGGGTAACACTCTCAATGCTAGGCCTAGCATTGATGGCGTCATCTAGGAGAAAAAATAAAACAACCAAGTTCAGAGAGCACCAAAGACCCCTTATAATTCCATTTTGCATTGTAATTGCTGGAAGCGGAGTTAATTCAGTAAACAACAATGCACCGGGAGTTAGGTTAACGCAGGGGTGTCCAAACTTGGGAACTTTAAGACTTCCGGGAGTTGAAGTCCACAAGTCTTAAAGTTCCCAAGTTTGGACACCCCTGCGTTAACGTGTCTTGGTGAACACAACCAGCCCTTTGGCGTTTGCACCAGGCTTATTTAGCAGCGGGGAGATTCATCGTTTTCCTGGCGGGCCTGCTACTAGGAACTCTTCGGTACCTCCCTTTTTGTGCTGCAGCTATTATAGCAAGCTGGCGGTAGCCTCCTTAGGCAAAATAATGGCGATGGGAGGGGCGGTGAAGTTACAGTAAGGGGTTGGTTTTCAGGAAATAGCAAGTTACGAGGACGTCATGTGATAAACTGGCGGAGAGTCCCAGAAAAGTTCCTCGCGCGAGCCACAACTGCGTCTCGTTACTTTCTCGGTCCGGGGAAGGAGCTGCTGCGTTTCTAATTTTCCCCTTTTCTCTCTTTTTTTTTCCCTTGGAAAAGCGTCCGAAGAGCAAAGATGGATTTTGGGGTGATTGTTTCCAAGAGCGTGCTGCTGTTTATCAGTTTACTCTTCTGGGTAAGTCCCTGGGAAAGCTTCCATCCTTCTACTCAAAACCTTCCTCTGCAATGAACATCCTCAACCCCCCCCCCGGCACCCCCAAAAATTTTAACCTTAAACCAGGGGTCCCCAACCTTTTTTTTTTTTTGGCCATGCCCCACCTAAGCATCTCCAAAATCCTGATCCAACTTAGAATTCTTTCTTTACTCAAAAAGTGAACTCTGCTCACACGGAGGAAGCCTAAAAGGCCGTTAACTTGGTTTAAACAAGGTTGAGATTGCCCCCATTAAAGATCAAATCCCCCCCTATGGGGCCTGGACCCCACTTTGGGGACCACTGCTTAAACTGTCTACCGTGGACCTCGCCCCATTCATAAGAGGTCTGTAAGGGGGGCTTACAAAAGCGCATCAGCCTACCGTCCCTGTCCTACTGTTCCCATTTATTTGTACTAATTTCTTATGTATATGCTTATACCTGCTTATACTTACATGTTTATATGTTATATTCATACTTGTTTTCTCATACATGCTTGATAAATCAAATAAATTAATAAAATAAAACCGGGCGGAGGATGGTTGGGGCTACTAATCAACCACCAGCTGTATTTTGCAAGGAAAACTGAACAGGATGGTAGCTAGAAAGAAGGGAAGATGGACGCCTAAATTTTTCTCAGAATTAGAATTTTTTTTCTGCCGAGTTGAACTCCGGGGTTAACCTCAAAAGGTGGTTATGCACTGGCTTGGTTTATACGGTTTTTATTCTGAACATTATTATATATTGCTATACAATACAATAGCAGAGTTGGAAGGGACCATGGAGGTCTTCTAGTCCAACCCCCTGCCTAGGCAGGAAACCCTATACCGTTTCAGACAAATGGCTATCCAACATCTTCTTAAAGACTTCCAGTGTTGGGGCATTCACAACTTCTGGAGGCAAGGTGTTCCACTGCTTAATTGTTCTAACTGTCAGGAAGTTTCTCCTCAGTTCTAAGTTGCTTCTCTCCTTGATTAGTTTCCACCCATTGCTTCTTGTTCTACCCTCAAGTGCCTTGGAGAATAGTTTGACTCCCTCTTCTTTGTGGCAACCCCTGAGATATTGGAACACTGCTATCATGTCTCCCCTAGTCCTTCTTTCTATTAAACTAGACATACCCAGTTCCTGCAATCGTTCTTCATATGTTTTTGCTAACTTTGAATGTGATTCTGGCTTGGTATATTGTTTGAGAACGTCCATTAGGGCTTGTTAACCATAGTTTGTTGTAGTTTGTGTAAACCCAGTTCCAGGGTTAAATTATAATCTAGTGCAATTGTGTAAACGTAGTTTTTAGATGCAGTCCGACAGCTCTGCGATATCAACTAATTTTTGGCTTTTTTTTCCTATTGCAACTGGAATCATTTAGGGTGAGATATAATCATTAAGAAGTTGAAATATTTGTGATGCCTTCCTTACTTTTCAGAAGTAAGACACATTTTGTTTAAGATTTCTTCCAAAAGAACCAAGTTACCTGGTGATAGGCTCCTAAAGTCCTTGGTTCTTCTGCTGATCCTTACCAGCAATATTTAGATGGAATAATCTTTTTTGCCTGAAATCAAGGATTGCTTCTCCATTCAGAAAAGGTAGTAGCAGACTGAGTGAAGAGAGTTCTAGTTCCAGAGTAAGACCCACTAAAGCATTGTTTAGTAGTGTAGGAAGTTAGCACCCACCCCTCTCCTAGAAAAATAAAATATTTTAGGAAATATTAAAGGGCAGAATTCCCCCCCCCCCTAAAAAGAGAAGTAAAAACTGAGCCCCTCCACCTTTGTTAATGGGCCATTAAGGTCTGGGTCAGTCTATTCTACATAACAAAGATCTACCCCACTCCATTGCCCTTCATTGCACCACCCAAAAAGTTTCAACCAAACTTAGCACACAGACAACCTACAAAGGTAGCTATAACATCTTGACAGCAACCAATCAGGGTATTCTTCCTGGGCCCTAGGAAGGTCAAAGCCCAGAGAGAGGGCATAAAACCCAGGGACTTAGCATCTCTTCTCTTTTCACCTAGAGCGCCAAGCCATGTGATCCTGTCCACAATTAAAACCATCTTTTCAAACATCTTTTCCATGTTTCCAGTGTCTTTCTCCCGACTTGGAACTGAACCCAGAAGGACATTTCATTCCAACAATGGCAATTCTAGGAAAGGTGGATTTCAACATCCAAAGTTCCCAGCCAACTCTTAAGATTGGCGGGGCTCACCTGCTAAATTCCCCAGCCAGATTTAAGATAGATGGCTTTTAGTTTCCAGTTCCTAGCCAACTTTATGATAGGTGGACTTCAATTCCCAGAATTCCCCAGCCAGCTTTGCTATAGAATTGAGAAGATTGAAAAAAAAAAAGTACCACATTGTCATTGAGGAATTGAACAGAAATAATCCCAGATTAAATCCTAATTCTTGACCATACTGTACATCACATTGGGTGATTTTGGATTTTTTTTAATTATTTTTTTTTAACAAACAAAAAACAAACAAAACATAAAAACATACAACCTTCAACTGTTTCATATAGCGTGCCGTTTGGTTACAAATTTGTGTGCATCCTTTCCATTATCGCCACTTACAATTATATATCGAATCACAAATTGTCCATTAGGTAAACATAAATACATTATCGTTATATATCAATTGTTCCATTATAATTGTTCTTCCTTCATTTTAAACAAAATATTCTAGGTATTGGATTCATACATATAGCATCATTATACATCAATTGTTCAGCTCCAATTGTTATTCCGTCATTTTGAACAAAATATTCTAGATATTAAAATCATACATACAACATCATTCTATTGCCTCATGTTAGTCTATTTAACAATACTAAACCTTTGTGATATTACATATATTTTGATTTTTGATGCAGGGAGTGTAGATCTCCCAACTAAAAATATACCTCACGGGGATGATGTAGGGATAAAATACAGTGAATACTGCCTAGTGTATGTTTCCTTGAATTCCTGGAGGAGTTGTGATGATAAATCAGTGTCTATCATAAGGAGTAAACCATATAAGGTCGTACAGCAGAATTGTGGAAGAAATGACTTTGGGAATGAGGAAGAAAAATGACTTTGAGTCAATGGTTTCTCAGAAACTGGGTTTCAAAAAGAAGTCTGGAGAATTGAGTCCTTTCCCACATCCATCCATCCTGTTTTCCCCTTCAAACTGTTATGTGTCTTGGGAATGCATCTTAAATGGATGTTATTGTGAAATAAATGAGATTAGTAATGGTAGCAGATTTATTGAAAATCATCAATGTACAAGTAAGGTGCACACATACGCTAGTCGTTCCTGACCCTAGAGGGCGGTGCTCATTTCCGTTTCAAAGCCGAAGAGGCAACGCTGTCCGAAGACATCTCCGTGGTCATGTGGCCGGCATGACTAAATGGCAAAGGCGCACAGAATGCTGTTATCTTCCCATCAAAGGTGGTTCCTATTTTGGGGGCAAGTAACGGGAGCTCACTCTATTACATGGCGCTAGGGATTCGAACCGTCGAAATGCCGACCTTTTCTGATCGACAAGCTGAGCGCCTTAGCCTTGCCAAATTAACTTCCTCAAATGAGGCAGGAAAAATGAAGAAAGTACCGTATTTTTCGGAGTATAAGACGCACCAAGATTTTGAAGACGCAAATTTTAAAAAAAGTTTTTGCACTCTACAGACTTCCCAAAAACGGCTTGTGTTTGCAAAAACGGGCCCGTTTTTTTGTCAAAAGATCATGCATAGCTTTAGGAGGCTTATAGAGTGTTTCTGGGGGCTGGGGGGGCAAAAACGAGCAAAAAATGGCCTGTTTTTTGCTCATTTTTGCCCTCCCTTGCCCCCAGGAGCACTCTGGAAGCCTCCTAAAGGCTATGCACGGCCGTTTTTGCAAAGAGGGCAGGGTTTCGGGAGGCCAGAAATGCTGTATTCAGTGTATAAGACTCACAGAGATTTTCACCCTCTTTTGAGGGAAAAAGGTGTGTCTTATACTCCGAAAAATACGGTAAGTTATGGGAGTGAAAAACTCAAAATACCATGCAAAGAGGAAATCACAATTTGGGTACCCTTGTTGGATTGCTGATTCATTTCTGCCAAGGCTGCTCACAAATTGTTGACTTTGGCTGGGTTCAGAAAAAGCTAAGCTGGGTTAGACCCACTTACTCTTGGGACTGGAGTTGGAAATCCCAGAACTATTGATTGGAAAGTTGGAAAAAAAATATCAGAAGGCAATGGCAAAGCAAGAAAATTGCGTGTCAGTGTGATCCACAGAAGTCAAGCATAACTCGAAGATGGTTTGACTTTTAAAGGAGAAACAGGATGCACCTGTTGCTGATCTTACTAACAGCTGTCTTCTCACACTGGCTACCCACACCATCTTGCATCATCTTTGACAATAGTGGTGAAAACCACATCTGCTCTCTTAGAACTGCAAGCATTGGGGCTGTTTCTCAGAATCTGGATTCCTGAAAAACCCCAGAGGCTCAGCTCAGCAAAGGGTTGGTTTTCATTTTTGGCAGAAAAAACAAAATGTAGCGTTCTCCATAGAGGAGGAAAAATATTTGCTGAACCTTCGTTAGGGTAAAGGTTCCTCTCACACATATGTGCTAGTCGTTCCCAACTCTAGGGGTCGGTGCTCATCTCCGTTTCAAAGCCAAAGAGCCAGCACTGTCCAAAGACATCTCCATGGTCATGTGGCTGGCATGACTAAATGCCGAAGGCGCACAGAAAGCTGTTGCCTTCCCACCAAAGGTGGTTCCTATTTTTCTACTTGCATTTTTGCATGTTTTCAACTGCTAGGTTGGCAGAAGCTGGGACAAGGAATGGGAGCTCACTCCGTTATGTGGCGCTGGGGATTTGAACCACCGAGCTGCTGACCTTTCTGATTGACAAGCTGAGCGCCTTAGCCTTATGCTGAACCTTATAACCTTTAAAAGTGTGTTAAGGGCCTCAAAACTGAACTTTTGTACAAACATTCACAAAAGGGGTGTTCATGAATTCCTTACAGCTGTATGTCAACTTTGAACAGAACTATTTTTCTGTTCCTCAGTTGCCACACAGAGGGGGAAGGGGGAAAGGAGGTAAGAATGCCTTACTAGACACAACAGAGAGCTTTCTCCTGAGAACCAAGGTCATCCCTACTAGCAAAGGGGAAGGAGTGCCTGGAGAGCCTACCAATTAACCCAATTGGCCAAGGTGACCTGTGACACTTAGGGATGGTGATTATTTCCCAGTTCAATTATACTGTAATGGCAAGAAAGATTTAGAATTGGTTGTCCTTTGAAGCTGTGCTGATATGATGCACTCAGTAAAGATCTTGGAGAAGGAGTCCAGTCTCAAGCGTTCTGATTTGCTTGGGTTCATTAGTCGGACCCTTGACACAGTGCTTCCAAGCCTTTGCAACTATAAGATATCTGGATTTCAACTCCCAGAATTCCCCAGACATGCTTTGCCAATCTCTCTTCTCTAGATTATCATTGCAATTTTGAAAACCATTGTTAATAGGCTTTCTTTTTAATCTTTGGAACCTGACTTTTGTCTGTCAATCATATGTATGAATATATGTATATGTATGTTTTCGTAGATTTTCACGGGTGTAGGTATGCTGGTCTTGTTGTATTCGGGTCTTTTCCCGTGCAAGACTGAGATTGTCTTGGCAACGTTTTGGCGAGGTCTCACTCGCCATCTTCAGGCTGGTGTTTTTAGCTTAAAGCGTGGCCAGAGCTGCCATCTTTCTATAAATCTTGGTCTCTGTGTGTGGAGGGCTGGCTTTGTTTCAGTAAGTGGAATGATCGGTCGTGTGGTTGTATCATGATTGGTAGATTTGTGCTGATTGGTGCTGGCTGTGGGTCCGTTGTTGTTTTGTGTTATAACGACCTGTGTGGTGGGTGGGGCTTGTTTGTTTACCAGGGCTGGTTTCCAGGTGTCTGGTAGGCGGAAGGTATCGTCATGTTTATTCACGTTGTGGGGGTGTTTCTCTATTTCGATAGCTTCCATAATTATTCTCTTATTGAACTATTCAGTTTTGGAGATTAACCTGGTTCCTTCAAAATTAATTTCATGTCCTGTAGATTTAAGGTGCTGGAAAAGGGAGGAAGTTTTTTCTTTTTTTCTGACTGTGTTCTTGTGTTCTGCGATGCGTGCATTTATTCTCCTGTTTGTTTGTCCTTTGTATGTTGCAGGGCAGATTTTGCATGGTATTTTGTAGACTCCTTGGTTTTCTAGCTGGATTTTGTCTTTGGAGTTTCTTAAGATGTTGGCTATTTTTGGGTCAGTGTTGAAGGCTGTCTTGATATTGTGTTTGTGGAGAATTTTGCTGATTTTATCTGTGGTGCCTTTGATGTAAGGGAGGAGGGCGATGCCGTTGTCCTGTTCTGTCTCTTGGTTTTTGTGGGGAGTCTCCCTTTGGATTAGGTTGGTAATTGTTTTTCTTTGGAATCTCCAAAGAGCCCCGCCCACCACCCAAGCCGTTACAACACAAAACAACAACGGACCCACAGCCAGCACCAATCTACCAATCATGATACAACCACACAACCAATTATTCCACTTACTGAAACAAAGCCAGTACTCCACACACCCCTCGCCGAAACATTGCCAAGACAATCTCAATCTTACATGGGAAAAGACCTGAATACAACAAGACCAGCATATTTATATTTATGATAGAACTGACCTATAACTGGTCAATATATATCATTTATTTTCCACTGGTGGCTAAAATAAATCAATAAAAGAAATGGATGGGATTTCCATGAATGAATTCTCTGGAATTGAGGCCAAGGGCACCTTAATTTAACTCTGTACTGGGTTAATAAGGCACACATGCATGGACTATTTTTCATATGACACTGAAAGGAACCTCATATTTGCTGTTGCTTGCCTATATCGGTGTTTCTCAACCTTGCAACTTGCATGGATCTTACTCCCAGAATTCATTCACCGGTCAACTCCCAGAATTCATACTGGCTGGGGAATTCTGGAAGTTGAAGTCCACTCATTTTAGAATTGTTAAGGCTGAGAAAAACAACTCTACGGTGTCAATGAAAGTTTGTGTTCATTAGCAATGGAGGATCTCTCTTACAACATGTGGTTGGGGTGTATAAATGTTCTAAAATTAGGATGGAGTTTTTCTCTTGTTCAATTTTTGTTCAGTGTAGGAAATCCAAATTTAGGGAAGCTGCCCCTCCCTAAGGAACTGGATTTTTCTCTGGGAATTACCTTTTCTGTAACTGGACACCCCTTCAGGGTATTTACAAGTACTATCATGTTCCTTCTTTACTCAAGGATAACTATCCTCCCCTTTCAATTTCCAGCCTGCCCTTGTCCCTCTCATTTCTTTCTTTCAGTGAGTCTGTTCCAGTTTATCTAAGACCTCCTTAAATTATGTAGCTCCAAATAGGACACAGATCAAGGTCAGGGCTGATAATGCAGGACGGAGTACAACCACTACTGTATTTCCATAATTAGGGACACTTCGCTTCTATTCAACGGCCTCTTTGTCGTCTTTTCATTCTTTCTTCCCTGCTGAAAATTCCCCCGCCAGGCTGGCATTACAAAGAAGATCTTGTTTAATCTAGATGCCACTGCAGGGCAGGAAGGGAGAAGGGTTGCTAAAAGGAGGAAGGACCAGATCAGCTCTGAAGGAACAGCCTGCCAGACCTGAAGGTTTGATCTTCCACGCTTGTCTCCGTGGAATGCTTGAATTGTTCATGCTTAAGAGAAAGGTTGAACAGGGCAGAAGCTGTCAGAAATTCCCCTCCTCTGATCTTCACTGTGACTTATGACCTTCTGAAGCAAAGCTTCTGCATTTGACGTTCTGGTGCAAGGAAGATCTTCACAATTGCAGAAGTGTTTCATCTCCAAACCCGATCAGGGTGTGTAAATGGCACAGCCACCCTCTCCATGGCAATGCATCCGGGTGCCAAGATGCCTAAGTTAAAGGAACTAAATGAAGCTGTTCTGCCATTTCCATATCTACTTCTCTTTTGACAAGTTAAATTTAAAACACAGCTGTAAGGTGGAAATTTCCATAAGGGAGGATCACATCCACTCTTGTTAGTTTTTTTACATGGCATTTATGGAAATTTAACAAGGAAAAAACCACCTTAGGTTGGATTGGACCTGCCCCAGTTTCCTAATTGAAATTGCATTTTGAATACATTCTTATGTACATTCCGTAAAGGGAAGGGAAAGGAAAGGAATTGAATTTTAGGAAAGGAATTTTAGGAAATCAATTATCCAACCTAGGCCATTATCCTAGGTTTGGTACTTGTCAGATTTTTTTCAAGGTGTGCATATTCTTAGCCTTTGGGTTTTGTTTTCTTTTATAATGCTACATTTTATTTTCTATTTTGTTTGGTTTTATTGTGCACTGCCCCGAGTCAGACAGTGCCTAGATTGAATAAATTAAATTAAAATTGGATCTAGTCCAGATTTCTTCATTTCAGCAGGCTGTGTTGCAGCTCTCAGAATTCTTGTTTTTCTGTAGATTCATGTTCTAAAAAAAAAAACCCAAACAGATATTATTCAACGTTTAGGTGGATCAGAGTTCTCCAAGTGATACTTCCAAATAATACAAGAGGTATGGCTAATTTATTAGCTTTTTAAAGCTGTTCGTTGAGGGAGAAATATCAGGTGGATGTCACTCGATAATAATGTCAGAATGTGTGATCTACATGTTGCACTCTGAATTTTTATGGCCCAACTGCAAATGTTTTAGACGAAAAGCAGAATTACTTTCAGTCTCTGTAAGTTTAGTGGACATATTGGTGTCATTAGTCAAAAAATAATAATCATCAGAACATGAAATTAAATCCATGGATTCTGTGTAGTTCACATTCAACAGGTTTATATTTAATTTAATGATTTTTAGTGTTCTATTAACTTTTCTCATCCAGAATGTGTTTCTATCGTCTATATCCAGAAATTTTCTTTGGCTAAATGAATTCCTGATGGTTCAATATTCAATACTGAAAGTAAAAGCAGGTGACATATATCAGTAATCTTTTACCTAATAGAAAAGTAAATGGCAAAGTGTTCTTTGTATTAACAGGAATGAAATTGCATCATTGTTTTGGATTTAGGACACTGCTTGGGCAATATTTGAGGTTGAAAATAAAGACTTTAATACAGGTAATCCTCGACTTACAATAGTTCATTTAGTGACCATTCAAAGTTACAACAGCACCGAAAAAAGGGACTTATGACCATTTTTTACACTTGTGACCGTTGTACCATCCCTTTGGTCAAATGATCAAAATTCGGATGATTGACAACTGATTCATATTTGTAACGGTTGCCGTGTCCTGGGGTCACGTGTTCACTTTTGCGACCTCCTGCCAAGCAAAGTCAAATAGGGAAGCAAGATTTACTTAACAACTGTGTCACTAATTTAACTGCAGTGCTTCACTTAACAAATGTGGCAAGAAAAGTCATAAAATGGGGCAAAACTCAACAGATGTCTTACTTAGCAACATAAATTCTGGGCTCAATTGTGATCGTAAGTCAACGTTTACCTATATTGGAGGAAAATTTTAAATCATTGTTTAGACTATTATCACACAATGACGGAGCAAGGCAATAAGTCTAGTATGGTTAGTTCTCAACTTAGGAGAATTTTGGGACCAGAATGGAGGTTTTGTGAGTTGCCCCTGATTTTATGACCGTTTTGCCAAGGTTGTTAAGCCAGTCACTGCAGTGCAGTTGTTAAGTGAATCGGTGCCATTGCAACTTGAAATAGTTGCTAAACAAATGGTTATAAGTTGAGGACTGTCAGTGGAACCAAACCCAGAACAAGATCAACCTCCAGCTTTGTGTGTGTAGACCAGATGGTTGACACACACAGAATTGTCCTGTGCAACAAGTTGTACTGAATTGGAGAAAGTTTAATTGCCTTCCCTAGCGATAATAATAATCCTTGCAGAGGTCAGACAAACCCTTTTATTATATCGGCTGGATTTCACAGCCTTGTCAACTTAAAAGTGTGTGGACTTCCAACACCCATCCAAAGTTGCCAAATTTTAGGAAACTCTGTTTTAGGATCATCACAGCACCACAAGACTAAACCAACTTTGGGTTTGCTCTTGAAGAAACCACAACAGGCAGGATACCCACAGCATCCCAAGGTCAATCTATTTTGTCCCGTCCCCCCTCCCCCAAGAACGGTGCCTTGATTCTCACAAAACATGAAACGAAATTCAAAGAAACCACAGGAGGAGGTTACCCAAATACTTGCACATATCTTTCCGGTTCTGTCAACTAAGTTCAAGAGGGTTAGATTTTCAGGCTTCTTCCAGACACACCACAAGAAGGGTTTGTTTGTTTGTTTATTAGAAGCTGTTCTTGTCCTGATGCTCTGTAGCATATATTTCATAAACTGGGGAGGGGGGGGATAAAATAAAATAATTGCCAACACATTGAAATGGAAGATGATCATTCATACCTGAAGTTATAACTATTCTTGCCGGCAAAGGTCTTCTGGAAATCTCTTAGTCCGCCCAGCTGCAAACCATAGAATAACAGAATAACAGAGTTGGAAGGGACCTTGGAGGTCTTCTAGTCCAACCCCTTGCTCAAGCAGGAAACCCTATCCCCTTTTAGAGAAATGGTTGTCCAATTTCTTCTTTAAAACCTCCACAACATCTAAAGGAAAGCCGTCCCACTGATTGATTGTTTTCACTGTCAGGAAATTTCTCCTTATTTCCAGGTTGCTTCTCTTCTTGATCAGTTTCCATCCATTGCTTCTTGTCCTGATTTCTTGACTCCTTTTTTATGGCAGCCCCTTAGATATAAACATTGCTGTGGTTGGTTGCGCAACCAGCCAGGTGTTTCGACTGGATTTAGCATTTTTATCCACCTATCGAGTCTTTCCCTAAAGGAAAGCTGAGGCCAAATCATAAGCGCAGTCACAATTTTCATCTAGTAACCATTTTGTTTAACCAATTGCCAGTCCCAATTGTGTTTGTGAAAGAAGGGCTACTTGGAAAGAGGCTATTTTATCCACACACACACACACACACACACACACTATTGTGAAACAGAGAAACAGAATGATTAGTAATAAATCATTAGTAGTAAATCAGTTTAATTGGGACCTCTGGGGTGTCATGTTCCAAATGGCAATCACAGGGAAAATATTACATTGGAAACCTGCAGGAAAATGCAGTATGCAGAACAAAATGAAGAGTAGGAAAATAGTTTATCCTGAACAGTAAGGCAACCTGTTGCCCCAGTATTGGAATAAACACTACGAGTAATCCTCAAGTTATGACGGATTGTTTAAAAACAGTTCAAAGTTATGATGGAACCCCCCCCTTCCCCCAAAAAACATGTCCCAATATCTGACCTCACTCCAGTGGTCACACAATCACATTTTGGGCACTTGGCAACCGGTCTGCATTTACAGCCATTTGCAATGTTTTTGCCCCAAACTGGTCACTATCCAATTTCCCGCAAAAAAAAAAAAGCCGTATAGTGAACATTGAGTTTGCTTAACCACCGCGGCGTTTGCTTGTTTATCGACCACAGCATTCACTTAAGGACTGTATTGCTGGCTTTACAACCGCTGTGTTCACTTGACGACCGTTGCCGAAAAGGTCATAAAATTAGACACAGTACACGCGGCGACCTATTTTGACAACTGTTATGATTTACGACCAAAATTGTGGGCTCAGTTATGGTCATAAGCTGCAGGGGTGGGCTTCAAAAATTGCAGCAACGAGTTCGCTGCCCCGTTGCTGGGTGGGCGTGGCCAGGGTGGGTGTGGCCTAGTCGGCCTCCTGCACCATGGCGGGGGGCATTTTTCACCCTCTCCAGGCTCTGGAGCCTTTCCTAGAGCCTCTGAGAAGGGGAGGCCCTCCGGAGGCCAGTAACAAGCCTGAAACCTTGAGTAGGCCTGTTTCCCTCCCTCCCCAAGCCTCTGCGCGGGCCCTGCACTTACCTGGCATGATGAACAGGCCGCGTGGAGATTCCTGGGACAGGTGGGGCGGGGTGGGAGGTAAGGGTGGGTGTGGCCAGCCAGGGTGGCATTTGGGGGTTTGCCGAACTGGGCAGAATCCTACCTAGAGGATCGCCCAAACTCGTGCATGTTTACCCGTAATATGAATTGGCATTAGTTATTTTGCATTTGGAAAGCAATGTGTGGAGGTGTCTTTCCTTTTTCCCCCCCTTAAATATTTCGATTGGGGAGAGGAAGCAACATGCCACAACATCCGGTTAAAAGGGACCTTTTGGTTAAAGCATTGGAATTCTTCTTAATTCTTCTATTTTGTATAACTATTTGATTAAATTGTAGTCCAGCTCAGTTAAATTACATTTTATAATCCTACAAATAGGAACGTTCCCATTTCACAGCAAGAAATATTGAATACGTTTACATAATGAGCTTTTGCAGCTAAATGATTACCGCACAGCAGCACGCTATCCCCATAACGTTTCCGTAATTATAAGAACAGATAGAAGACTTTGTTTGAGGAATCTACATTAATGTAAAAACCGCAGGAAGCTACCCCCTGCTGAAAAATTCTCAATTTATAATAGGAAAAAATGCCTTGTCTTCAACCTGGCGGGTGGCCTGAAGATAACTCTACAGTGCATTGTCTTGTGATAGAAATTGGAAATTGTGAGTAAGCATCTTCAAATGTTTTTTGGTTTGGTTTGGTTTATTTGGATTTATATTTTTTTCCCCAACCCCAGTGGTGGAATACGGCCGGTACGGGCGTACCGGTGTCTGCTGGGATCACCAGGTACTATTTCGGTAGGGTGCTCCGGAGGGGCCGCCCGCCTGTCCGCTCTCCTTACCGCTATTTGAGCCGATCGGGGCATTTGCACATATCCACGGAGCTTACGGCGCCTGCGCGACACTCAGCCGAGCAACTGGAGCGTCATGGGCAGTGGGTATATACGCTCGCGCTGCGCACATGCACATGGTGGGCACCTGGCCCCGTTGAACCGTACCGGTTGCAACGGGTCAGGAACCCACCACTGCCCAGCCCCTTTGCCTCATTGCAAGTGGCAAAGATAGGATTTCTGGGTACTTTTATAGGGCTTCTAAAGCATGAACAACAAAGAGTCCTTGACTTACAACCACACTTGAGCCCCAAATTTATGTCGCTAAGTGAAACATTTGTTAAATGAATTTTGGTCCGTTTTACGACTTTTCTTGCCACATTTCTTAAGTGAATCACAGCCGTTGTTAAGATAATAACACAGTTGTTAAGTGAATCCGGCTTCCCCCTTTCTTCTCAGAAAGTTGCAAAATGGGATCACATGATCCCAGCGCTCTGCAGTCGTCGTAAATGTGAGTCGGTTGCCAATATAAATCACGTGACCATGGGGAATGCCATGAGTGCAAAAAATGATCGTAAGTCACTTTTTTCAGTGCCTTACTTTTCAGTAACTCTGAACCGTCACTAAATGAACTGTTGTAAGTCAAGGATTTACCTGCGTTTGTGAGTATAATAATAAAGGCAAGATAGAAATATGAAATATAGTATTTCAGCCATTGGTTGAAGTCATTCTTACGCCAACATATGCTCAACGATCTCCCTACAGCTGTTACTGTAGTTCTCTTGCGTAAGAATATTGCCTGGATTTTCGCCAGAACACTTGATTAAAAACGTTTTGTTGGAATTGGCTAAATGATAGGCTAAGAGTCCTCCTTTTTCTTGCTTCATCCCTGGGGTTAAACAGGAACAAAGTTTTCTAAACTTGGGGTGATCAAATTTGCCTGCCCTGCTAACCCTTTGTTCTCATTAACCTCTCGATATGAAGATCCCATTTTTAATGTGCCAGAAATGTCGAGTGTACTTGTGTGAAGAACCACAAGGAAACACCTTGAGTTTCTTGGGAGGCCAAAAAAATGAACAAACAGTTCAATTGACCACTTCGCTTGATGTGGTCAAGATGTTTGGACGTCAGTTGCACCAGCCACAAGGACCCTGGGAAAGTCTGCAGGATTGCAACATGTTGGGTAAAGCTTCAGTAGAAAAATGCAGCAAGGTAAAACGCACATGAGTTTTGTCTTTCAGTAACATACACAGGTAATCCTCCAGTTACGAACGTTCATTTAGTGACCATTCAAAGTTACAACAGCACTGAAAAAAAGTGACCTACGACTTTTTTTCACACATATGACTGTTGCAATATTTCCGTGGTCATGTGATTTATATTCAGTTGATTGACAACTGACTCACATTTATGACGGTTGCAGTGTCCCGGAGTCATGTGTTCTCCTTTTGTGACCTTCTGACATGCAAAATCAATGGGGAAGCCAAATTCACTTAACTACTCTGTTACTAATTTAAGAACGGTGGTGATTCACTTAATAAATGTGGCGAGAAAAATCATAAAATGGAGCAAACTCCCCTAACAAATTTCTCCGTTACCAACATAAATTTTGGGCTCAATTGTGGTCATAAGTTGAGGACTACCTGTACAGAGATGTTTTGTTTTCTATCTTGCAACCAAAAATGAGATGATTTAAGTCTCAGTCAAGAATGGTAATGCTCCAGTTGCATTAACACTTCATTTTCTTTGGGACATAGACATCAGTAAAATTCACCAATAGTCAAATCGTAATCACGGGAGCAAGAATTATTCATAATCTTAATCACATCTTTATTTGAATGAACTATAAAGTGAGAGAAATGTGCAAGTTTCAAGCTCAGTATGAGATTCTTCCATCAGGCAAGATTTGATGAAAATTTAGGCTACGGAGAAGAAAAACAGGTATGCTTCCACTTACCAATGCAATTGAGCCCCAAATTCTTGATGCTAAGCGAGACAGCTGTTAATTGAATGTTTCCCCCATTTTACGATCTTTCTCGCCGCAGTTGTTAAGTGAACCACTGCTGTTGTTAAGTTAGTAACACGGTTGTAAAGTGAATCTCACTTCCCCATTGACTTTGCTTGTCAGAAGGTCACATGGCCATGGAGATGCTGCAACGGTTGTAAGTGTGAAAAATGGCCACAGCAGGTTTTTTGCAGTGCCATTGTAACCTTAAATTGTCACTGAATGAACTGTTGTAAGTCAAGGACTACCTGTAAGTGAGCTCAGTCATTAGATCACATCTTTTAGCTGTTGTTTAACAGTACCCGCTCCCTGATTTGGCTTGTGGTCACTCACTCATAGCTCTGGTTAACAGCCATGCTCAAATCACACCACATAGTTGTGGCCAGCTCAGCTGGCGGCAGATTCGGATGAGGAGGAGGTTGGGGAAGAACTTGGGCCAGTTCTGGAGCCTGGGGAAGGCTCAGTGTCGGACACAGAGATAGGGCCAGGGCCGTCTGGCATTTCCCAGTCACCGGAGAGGCAGTACCTTTGGAGTCAGAGATGAGTGAGGAGGAGGAGGAGGAGGAGCTGGAGCCTGTTCCAGATGCACGTATGCACAGAGCAGAGAGGAGAGGTGAACAACGGAGGACAATGAGTCAGTTTGGGAAGCAAAACAAATGTGGATGCTGAATGGCCCCTCCCTGGCTGGGGAATAAATATGAGGAAAGGGGAGTGGTTTGGTTGTCACAGACAACCGTTCACATTTCTAGAAAATTACTCCTTGTGTGTTTCCTGGGACAATTGACTGCCTTGCAAAAACTGAGGTTTGTCTTATTTCTCTAATTTAATTTGCAGCCCTCTGCTGGTTGCTCAGGCCTTGCATTTATCTTAATGAGCTGATAAGGAGTATTGCTTCAGTTACTGTATTTTTCAGAGTATAACACGCACCCTTTTCCATCAAAAAAGAAGCTGAAAATCTGGGTGAATACAGCATTTTTTTGCCTCCCGAACCCCCCCCCCACTTCACCAAGATGGTTGTGCAGAGCCTTTAGGAGGCTTATAGAGTGCTCCAAGGGGCTGGGGAGGGCATAAATCCCCCCCCCCCCCCCCCGGCCCAGGAGCACTCTACAAGCCTCCTAAAGGCTATTCATGCCTTTTTTTGGAAAAAAAAATGGGCCCTTTTTTGGGAGGTCCGCAGAGTGCAAAAACCTTTTTTTAATTTTATTTTGCCTCTTCAAAATCTTGGTGGGTCTTATACTCCGAAAAATACGTTAACTCTTTGCAGGACTCTTGCCTGGACTTTCTGTGGGTGAATGCAGTGAATTCCCAAGGTGTAAATAAAGAGGGGGTTTTCTTTGTGAGGGTTCTGTTTCTTGCTTCTGCAAAGGCCGGGTCAGAACACACACACCGGCACAAATGGGTTCATGGAGACCCAGGGAATCTAACGTAACAAACTTTTACTGGTTGTAGTGCTCTCTTTCTTTCTCTCTCTTATACACACACACACACACACACACACACACACACACACACTCACGCACAAACACACCTACCCCAGAGGTGGGTTGCTCCTAGCTCCCCCCACCCGCCCGATGCTTCTGCACATGCGCAGAAGTGTTGCGTGCACCCAAACCAGTATTACAAATATTGGCAACTCACCACTGACCTAATCCCTAGGTTCGCAGGCACTATCCAGTGGGACTTGGCCACAGGCATGTGTTTATCATGTGTTTACAATCATTTGGGATCGTGTGATTGCCGTTGTGACTTTCCCAGCTTCCAACAAACAGAGTCAATGGGCAGAGGGGAGCTGGATTTTTATTTTATTTCTATTTATTTCTTAGATTTTTAGACCGCCCCTCTCCCAGAAAGGGACTCGGGGCGGTGTACAGTCAATACAAATAAAATCGGTCATAATAATAAAATACATTTAAGATACATTTGGAGGGGGAGATAGGCTGTACTAAGAAATAAATATATTCTAATCCTAAAAACATCCCAATTAAAACCCCAAACCCAATTAAAATAAAATAAATCCCCGGGAGGTAAAACTAAGAAAGTGCCAGGCCAGCTGATTGAAATAGGTGAGTCTTTAACTTTTGCCGGAAGGAACGGAGGTCGGTGGTAGTTCGAATGTCTGGGGGGAGGTCATTCCAGAGGGTTGGGCCCATCACAGAGAAGGATCTACTCCTAGGCGTCGCCCGCTGGCATTGCCTAGCAGACGGCACCAGGAGGAGCCCCTCCCTGTGTGAGCAGATAGGTCGCAGGGACGTGTGTGGTAGGATGCGATCCTGCAGATAACTAGGTCCTATGCCATGGAGCGCTTTAAAGATGGTGATCAATACCTTGAAACGCACCCGAAAGGCCACAGGTAGCCAGTGCAGCTCGCGCAGGAGAGGTGTTACGTGGGAGTAACGTGTACTTCCCATAATAACCCGCGCGGCTGCGTTCTGAACTAGCTGCAGTCTCCGGATGCGTCCCAAGGGAAGCCCCATGTAGAGGGCATTGCAGTAGTCCAGGCGAGACGTCACCAGCGCATGAGTGACCGTGCGCAGGGCACTCCGGTCCAGTAGGGGGCGCAATTGGCGCACCAGGCGGACCTGGTGGAACGCCCCCCTTGCCACGGCTGCCACATGGTCCTCCATTGACAGCCGGGCATCGAGGAGGACGCCCAAGTTGCGCGCCCGCTCCACGGGGGACAGTTGTTCGCCCCCTATGGCCAGCGATGGAGTCAGCTGGCTGAACCGAGGTGCCGGTACCCACAGCCACTCGGTCTTGGAGGGGTTGAGTTTGAGTCTGTTGTCCCCCATCCAGACCCCGACGGCTTCCAAACACCGGGACATCACTTCGACAGCCTCGTTGGGGTGGTTTGGGGTTGAAATGTACAGCTGAGTATCAGCGTAAAGATGGTACTCAACCCCAAAACCACGGATGATCTCACCCAGCGGCTTCACATATGCGTTGAACAGGAGAGGCGAGAGGACCGACCCCTGTGGCACCCCACAAGTGAGTGGCCTCAGGGACGACCTCTGCCCCCCTGTCAACACACATTGCTTCCGGTCGGAGAGGTAGGAGCCGAACCACCGCAAAACGGTGCCTCCGACTCCCATCCCCTCCAACCGGCGCAATAGGATACCATGGTCGATGGTATCAAAAGCCGCTGAGAGGTCTAATAGGACCAGGATAGAGGAACAACCCCTATCTCTGGCCCTCCAGAGATCATCGACCAACGCGACCAAGGCTGTCTCAGTGCTGTGCCCGGGTCGGAAGCCGGACTGGCATGGGTCTAGATAGTCGGATTCGTCTAGGTGTCGTGGAAATTGCTGCGCCACCACATTCTCAACAACCTTCGCCAAAAAGGGGAGGTTGGAGACTGGACGATAATTAGCTAGCTCCATTGGGTCGAGCGAAGGTCTCTTGAGCAAGGGTCTCACCACCGCCTCTTTAAGGCGGTTGGTAAGTATCCCTCACCCAATGAGGCGTTCACCAGGCCCAGGAGCCAGCCTCGTGTCACCTCCCAGGCTGCCAGTACCAGCCAGGAGGGGCACGGGTCCATTAAACATGTGGTGGGTCGCAGCCGTCCACGCAACCTGTCCAAATCCTCGGGGGCAACAGAGTCAAACTCCTCCCAGAATGGTCTCTCAAGACTCGCTGTTGGCGGCTCGTCTGGTCCACTGACGGAGGTCCACCCGCTCCGGATCTGATCGATTTTGTCCTGAAGATATTCCCCAAACTCCTCTGCTCTACCCTGTAAGGGTGTCTCCCGCGCCCCCTGCGATAAAAGGGAGCGGGTCACCCTAAACAGGGCGGCAGGGCGGTTATCCGCGGACGCAATAAGAGCAGCACAATGTCTACGTTTGGCCGCTCTTATTGCCACAAGGTAAGTCCGCAAATAGGCTCTTACCTGTGTTCGGTCAGATTCGGAGCGTGAGGATCTCCACCTGCTCTCTAGACGTCTCCTGTGGCGCTTCATCACCCTAAGCTCCTCAGTAAACCAAGGAGCCCGGGTGGGTCGATGCCGCAGGAGAGGTCGCAAAGGCGCAACCCGGTCCAAGGCCCCAGTCGTCGCCCTATTCCAGTCAGTCACTAGGTCCTCGGAGCGGGAGCGGGACAAGGCTACAGGTATTGGCCCAAGCTCCGTCTGGAATCTATCAGATTCCATCAGGTGCCTGGGGCGGTACCAGTTTATAGAGTCTGGTTCCGCCTCCTCGCGGTGGGGGATAGCGCCAGGGAAGTCCAGCCGGAGGGATGAGTGGTCTGACCATGACAGGGGCGTGATGACTAAATCCCCTATTCCCAGATCACTCGTCCACTGTTCAGATACAAAAATGAGATCCAGTGTGTGGCCCCCTTCATGAGTGGGGCCCTGCACTAATTGGGTCAGGTCCATGGCCGTCATGGAAGCCATGAACTCCCGAGCCACCTCGGAAGCCGCTCCCGTTGACGGCAAGTTGAAGTCCCCCATGACCAAAAGTCTGGGAGTCTCAACTGCCGTCGCTGAGATTAGCTCGAGGAGCTTGGGCAGGGCTGCTGATGCATAGCGAGGAGCCAAGTATACAATCAGCAAGCCCCACTGCCTCCCTGGGCCCCAGTTCACACCAAGGGACTCACACCCGGGTATCTGAGGGACAGTGAACTCCCTCGGCTCTAAACATTCCCGCATAACCACCGCCACCCCACCACCCTTACCCAGGGCCCGAGGCTGATGGAATGCACGGAAACCCGGTGGGCACATTTCCACGAGGGGTAAACCACCCTCGTGGCCCAGCCAGGTCTCCGTTATCCCTGCAAGGTCTAGCTCCCCCTCTGAGATCAACTCATTAATGAGGGGGGCCTTGTTGGTGACAGACCTTGCATTGCAAAGCATCAGCCGCAGGCCCTGGCTCTGTAGCACCTGTCCACCTAGACTGCAGGGGTTGGTACAAGCGACCGGGCGTAACCAGCAGCCGCGGTCTCCCAACCGACCTTGGGATCTTATCCTGTCCTCGCATCCCCTCCTCCCCGCGACTGTTGTAATAGGACAACCCTCTGCTTTAGTGACCTTTATATTCCCCCCCTCCACCGCATCCCCGTCCTTCCTGGACTCACCTGTCTGTCCGGCACTGGCTCTCCTCCCGGTCTGATTAGCCCTCCCCCCCACCCTGGAACCCCCTAAAAAAGATAAAAAACATTTTACTAAAAATCCCCTTAGCTTCCGATTCACTTAATAGCCATTGCATGACTCACTTAACAACTATAGGGACTCTCTTAATAATGATAACAATTGGCGCAAGTCATCAAACAACTGCCTTCTTTAGCAACATAAATTCTGATCCCAATTATGGCCATAGGTTAAGGACGATAGCTGAAATAGAAGAACCAATGGAATAATTTGACCTTTAGTATCCCAAATAAACATTGTACCAGTCTTCCTGGGTTCAGTGAAGCTAATGTACATAACAGGATAACAGAGATGGAAGGGACCTTGGAGGTTGTCTAGTCCAACCCCCTGCTAGAGTTTTGAAGATAACTAGGCAGAGGAGGAAAATGTTTGGTTTTCAGGGGCATGACAAATTACCACTTATATCACATGAGTTTGTCTCGTGGCCTTTTCAGTTTTTATTTTGCATATGATTAATAGTCAAGTGTTTTTATCTGTTGTTCATCCTTCGCTCATTAGATGAAATCATGCCTTTCCTTAAAAAAAAAAATCAGGCACAAGCGTAACGTTCTCTTCACCAGTTTTTCTCCTCAACAACCAACTTGTAATTCTGGTGGACTCAAAAGTCACCTAGTAAGTTTCCATAGCTGTGAGTAGACTTGAAAAACAGGCTCTTTCCCATCCTTTTTCCAGTAATTCAATTCTGACATCTCACCGGCTTTCTTTTTATATTTTTATTTATTTTCCTCTGTGCTTTGCCAGTTTTCAAAACTGGTTACCAGAATGTATGTGGTAGACCAGGGATGGGCATCTATGGCCTCTTTATGAACTGTGGACATCAATTCCCAGAATTCCATGCTGGCTCAGGAATTCTGGGAGTCGAAGTCCACAAGTCGTAAAGAGGCCATAAGTTGCCCATCCCTTGGTACCTAGTACTGCTCTTGAGTTAGTACAAAGGGATTATAGATTTAAATTCAGTGTAAGTGCAGAACTTCAAGTTAGCATTGCCAGTTTGTTATGGTTAAGATATCCCGATAGAAACTGGGTGACTGGGAGTTCTAGTCCTACCTTGAGCAAAAAAACCAGCTGGGTGATCATGGGCCAGTAGGTTTCTCTTAGCCCTAGGAAGAAGCAGGTAAGGGCAGACCATTCAATCACTCAATTTCCTTTCCAGGGGTGAAATTCAGCAGGTTCTGAAGAACCGTAGCAGAAATTTTGAGTAGTTCAGAGAACCGGCCAATGCCACATCTGGCTGGCCCTAGAGTGGGGGAGGGAATGGAGATTTTACAGTATCCTTCCCCCAAGAGTGGGGAGAGAATGGAGATTTTGCAGTATCCTTCCCCCAGGAGTGGGGAGGGAATGAGGATTTTGCAGTATCCTTCCCCTGCCATGCCCATCAAGCCCCACCCACAGAACCGGTAGTAAAAAAAATTGAATTTCACCGCTGCTCCTGTCTCAAATGCCTGTCGAGTAAGCCTTTTTCTGCTGTCCCATCATTCTTTGGACATTTGACCACTTTGTCATTCAAAAGACGTGGCTCGGTGTGGCTCTTTGGTAGTGTTGGTTCTCAGCAAGAGAAGTGGGGACATCTATGGCTAATGTATTGGAACCCCACATCTCTCCTCCCATGCTCAGTTCATATCAAGATGTGGAAGTTGAATCATGGTAACAATTGGATTCCAGAAGTCCACTCAACTTCCAGACAACTCAACCTAGATAACTAAGAATCTTCTTTATAACAAGATCAATAAAAATGAATTATGATCTGTCTCCATATACATACATACGTATACACATTCATACATATACCGTGTTTGCCCAAAAATAAGACGGGGTCTTATTTTCTTCTGTTCCCCCAAATAAGCACTTGGTCTTATTTTCGGGGAGATCTTATTGTTTTTGGGGTGCAGGAAGCGAGCATAGTCACCTACATGGCTGCTGCTGTGTTGCAATATTTTCAGGGGAGGGCTTATTTTAGCACATGCACTCAAATGCCCAATTGGGCTTATTATCTGGGGAGATCTTATTTTCAGGGAAATAGGGTGTGTGTGTGTGTGTGGATGGATGGATGGATGGATGGATGGATGCATAAATCACAGACCATTTAGAATACATAGCAGAAAAACGAGTCTTGAAAGTTGATGTTACAGAATGTAGTTGTTCTGCTTCAGATACTGCAAAGTCTCCTCCTAGAAGGTAACAAAGAAAACCAGTTATGGGGAGGATTTGTAGCGTTCCAGACAATACTGTGGACTCTGGTCAAGCATCTTTTATATGCTATGTCCTGAATAAGTGAATTTCCAATAATCTTTTTCTGCTATCCTCACCACTCTCTGCGCAACCTTCCTTTCTGAAACAGTAATACCTCCAAACCACACGTAATAGTATAAGTATGAATTAGATTTTGCTTGCAGTTTGGGTGGCTGGCAGAGACATGGAATCTGGGGTGAATCTTGTATCAGACGCTGTTGGAAGGAGTTCATTGAGACCTTCTGACAAGCAAAAGTCAATGGGGAAGCCAGATTCACTTAACAACTGAGTTAATAACTTAGCAGCTGTAGGTAAGTAGGTAGGTAGATGCCGTAGATCAGGGGTGTCAAACTCAATCCCTGCGGGCTAGATTTTGCTCGCGGGGTGCTTAGATCTGGCTCATAGGGCCAGCCTGGAAACAGCAAAGGACTGGCCCACTGTGCCTCTGATGGTGAAAACACCCCCTCCCCCCCAGCTCCATTTTTGCTGGTAAAGGGCTATCAAAACAAACTAAAAACAAAACAAAAGGGGAAAGAAGGAAGGGAAGGGAAGGAAGGAAGGAGAGAGAGAGAAAGAAAGAAAAAGAAAGAAAGAAAGAAAGAAAGAAAGAAAGAAAGAAAGAAAGAAAGAAAGAGAAAGAGGGAGGGAGGGACAGGAAGAAAGAGAGAAAGTGAAGGCAGGCAGGAAGGAAGGAGAGAAAAAGAGAGGAAGGAAGACAGTCAGAAAGAAAGAAGTGAAGGCAGGAAAGCAGGCAGGCAGGCAGGAAGAGAGAAAGAGAAAGAAAAGGAAGGAATGAAGGTGAGAAGGCGAGAAAGAAAGAAGGAAGGAAAGAGAAAAAGAAAGAAGAGAGGGAAGGAGGGAGTGACAGGAAGAAAGAGAGGAAGGAGAGGAAGTGAAGGCAGGCAGGAAGGAAGGAAGGAAGAGAGAAAAAGAGGAAAAGAAAAGGAAGGAATGAAGGTGAGGAGAGAAAGAAAGAGGAAGGAAGGAAAGAAAGAGAAAGAAAAGTGAAGGCAGGCAGGAAGGAATGAAGGAGTTCATTGGGTTTATAGAGGAGGTAGGGTGGTAGAAGATCTCCTAACTTAAGCTGATTGAGTGAATTTCACTTTGAAACCATCTCCTTATCTTTTAAAGGGTGCATCAGCTGGACTCTTCTATGTTGGCGCACATGTCCTCAACGCTTACAAGGAATACGACCCCTTTCTTCAGAACCGAGATGCTTTCTTGCCCCCCATCATTATCATTGTCGTTGCTGTGGTCATGTTGGTCATTGGCATAGTTGGCTGCTGTGCCACCCTTCGTGAATCCAAGATTGGCCTTGGAGTGGTAAGACTAGAACCTGGCGGCTGATGGTCTTGTTTATAATAATACCATTGCATGGAGGTGATGCTGGAGATTGGTGCAGTGGCCTAGAGATGTAGGTCTCACCTTACAATCGGGGTGTGAGTTCGATCCTAGGTAGGGACAGATATTTCTCCCTCTGGGCACAATGAGTAAATATCTGTGTCAAGGTTCCAAATTGCATCCAAAATTAAATCAAAGTCGGAGGCAAAGGATTCCTTAAAGTTCCAACTTATTAAAAGAGCCATGTTGGCACATGTGGGAAAACCTGAATCTGAAAGCTTCCAGGTTTTCCCCACCCAGTTGAAAGTTCAAGATCCTGCCCCAACACCCACAAGTTCATCACGTGGTCCAATCTTCCACTGCCATGAAGCCGGCCAGCCAGGTGCAGAGACAAAGATGACCTTGAGTTTCTAAGAAGAATGCTGTTATGGCTACATATCACCCAACTCCATATAATCCCCCCCCCCTCCATTTTTCCACAATAGAAAGTAGACAGTAGAAAGTGTGGCAGGCCTGAAGTCCAAAAGAAAAGATGGCTCGCAGGAATGACAATCTACTGTGAACTCTGCATTGGTGTCAGGAAGGGCATCCAGCCGGTAAACACTCACCTCCATTTAGTTGCCGCGACTCCACTCCAATGCAAAGGATTATGGGGTCATTAAAAAGAATGGAGGTGATGCTGGAAGGTGGACAGTGGTGGAGGTGGACCATGAGATTATCCCATTCCCAGTCCCCCCATTCCTGGACTCTTGCTTTTGCCTAGTAGGAAGGGATACTTTTAGTAAATTATTGGATTCAAATGATCCAGAAATCCCTGAACCTTGTCAACTTGCTTGAGGGTTGATCCCATCATGCCCACAGATGTCTAAAAAACCCTTTTGCTTATAGTAGTATTTCTCAACTATGGCAATTTGAAAATGTGGACTTCAACTCCCAGAATTCCACACGTCTTGAAAGAGGGTAGATCTTTCCACAGAACGGTCAAATCTTCCAGAAGTTGGTTTGTTGGCAACATCTGAAGAAGATCATATGAGTCTCTCTGCTTAAATCTTCTTCTTTTCTTTCTTCAGTTCTTGGTCATTATCGTGCTGGTCTTCAGTGCAGAAATGGCAGCCTTTGTGCTTGGATTTGTTTACAAAGGAAAGGTGAGTGAAAATACCTAAAGATCATCCAGGTAATGAAACAACACCAGCAATCCTCAACTTAACCATTCATTTAATGATCGTTCAAAGTTATGAGGACCCTTAAAAAAAGTGACTTGCAGTTGGTCCTGGCAGAACCATTGCAGCATCCCTGTGGTACCCACTAAAGTGGTACCTATTTATCTACTCGCATTTGCATGTTTTCAAACTTCTAGGATGGCAGGAGCTAGGGCAGGGACGGGATCTCACGACATTGCGTGGTGCTCGGATCTCGAACCTGTACTGCCAGCGTTCCAGCCAACAAACCCAGTGTCTTAACCGCTGAGCCACCATGCTGTCCATAAATGGACAAACAGACTTAGAAAACTTTGGAACCTTAAGACTCCGTTGTTAAATAATCTTTTGTTGCCTTTTTAAATTGGGTCGCCAGTGCTTAAACCTTTTTATTTGCAGCTGCTGAGAAGGAGAGCAAAACCTCATTGTTTAGTGATGCTGTTATTTGATAGCACAAATCTTGCCTTTTTAAGGCTTAATGCTTTCCATTGCATTTCAGTTGGCTGAAAAGATGTGATGTAATAACCGTGCCTTTCTTTTCTTGCCACAGATAATAGCTGAGGTCCATGACTCTATGTCGAAAGCATTTGCAGCCTACGATGGAGAATCTGAACACTCTCGTAGTGTAAATTACCTGCAGCAGGAGGTAGGAAAACTGATTTTGAGCTAGCATTTGTGTCTCAGTTCCTGATACGACGATATTGATTTTGGAAACATGCATGTGTTTTTATTCTGCTGTATGTTAATTCTGATTGCGATTTCCTTCCTTGGTGGCGGTTTTGTTTTTAAAGAACAAGACGGGATTTTGAATTGGAGTTGGGTTAGAATATACATTTTGAAAGAATTAGTGAATAGCAGAGAAACATAGATCTGTGATCCCTAGATGAAAGAAAAATAGCAAATCTACTCTAAAGTGAATAGAGAAACTAATATGGGTAGTACTTGACTTACAGCAGTTCGTTTAGTGACTGTTCAAGTTACAGTGGCACTGAAAAAAGTGGCTTATGTCTGTTTTTCACACTTACATACATTGCAGCAGCCACACAGTCCCGTAATTAAAATTCAGGTGCTTGGCAACAGGCTCATATTTATGATGGTTGCAGTGTCCCAGAGTCATGTGATCAGCTTTTGAGACCTCCTGACAAGCAAAAGTCAATAGGGAAGCCAGATTCACTTAACAACTGAGTTAATAACTTAGCAGCTGAAGGTAAGTAGGTAGGTAGATGCCGTAGATCAGGGGTGTCAAACTCAAGGCCTGCGGGCTAGATTTTGCTCGCGGGGTGCTTAGATCTGGCTCGTAGGGCCAGCCTAGAAACAGCAAAGGACTGGCCCACTGTGCCTCTGATGGTGAAAACACCCCCTCCCCCCAGCTCCATTTTTGCTGGTAAAGGGCTATCAAAACAAACTAAAAACAAAACAAAAGGAGAAATATTTCCCCTTTTGCAATTGTGGGAAAGAAAAAGAAGGAAGGAAGGAGAGAGAGAAAGAAGAAAGAAAGAAGAAAGAAAGAAGAAAGAAAGAAAGAAAGAAAGAAAGAAAGAAAGAAAGAAAGAAAGGGAGGGAGGGAGGGAGTGACAGGAAGAAAGAGAGGAAGTGAAGGCAGGCAGGAAGGAAGCAGGAAGGAGAAAGAGAGGAAGGAAGGAAGAAAAAAGAAAGAAAGAAAGAAAGAAAGAAAGAAAAGTGAAGGCAGGAAAGCAGGAAGGAAGGAAGAGAGAAAGAAAAAGAAAAGGAAGGAATGAAGGTGAGAAGGAGAGAAAGAGAGAGGAAGGAAGGAAAGAGAAAGAAAGAAAAAGAAAGAAAAGTGAAGGCAGGCAGGAAGGAATGAAGGAAGGAGACAGAGAGAAAGAGGAAAAAAGGTAGGCAGGCAGTCACTCCTCAAAGGTTGGTTAAAAAAACCTGCTGGGACTTGTCAATAACAACCACGACCAATCAGCACACAATCTTCTTCTTCTTCCTAACATATTCCTGCAGATGCAGGGTCGTCTTTTCAGATCGTTGAGCGCCACTTTGCATGGCCAGCTGCGTCTCTGGGACGCAGGCCTGCGGCTTGCATGTCTTTGTTGATGGTGTCTTGCCATCTCTTAGCACTTGGCTACCACAGGTGCCCCTGACATGAGTGACATAGAGCTGGCCATGCCCACCATGGCCATACCTCCCCCCCCCCAGCCCAGCCCTCCAAGGTCAAACACAACCCTGATGCGGCCCTCAATGAAATACAGTTTGACACCCCTGCCATAGATAGATTAGATAGATAGGTATGTTGGCAGATAGATAGATAGATAGATGATAGATAGATAGATAGATAGATAGATAGATAGATAGATAGATAGATAGATGATAGATAGATAGATAGATAGATAGATAGATAGATAGATAGATAGATAGATAGATAGATGATAGATAGATAGATAGATGATAGATAGATGATAGATAGATGATAGATAGATGATAGATAGATGATAGATAGATAGATAGATGATAGATAGATAGATAGATAGATAGATAGATAGATGATAGATAGATGATAGATAGATGATAGATAGATGATAGATAGATAGATAGATGATAGATAGATAGATAGATAGATAGATGATAGATAGATGATAGATAGATGATAGATAGATGATAGATAGATAGATAGATAGATAGATAGATAGATAGATAGATGATAGATAGATGATAGATAGATAGATAGATAGATAGATAGATAGATGATAGATAGATAGATAGATAATGTGACACGTGGGGGGTTTGGGAGGCCAAAAATGAGGCGCACAGAGAATTTGGGAGGCCTGCAGAGTGCTCCTGGGGGCTGGCGAGAGCAAAAATGACACTCCGGGGGGGGGGGTGTTGGGAGGCCGAAGACAGGTCCTTTTCTTTGCCCATTTTTTCCAAAATGGAGCGCGCAGAGGGCTTGGGAGGCTTGCAGAGTGCTCTTGGGGACTGGGAGGGCAAACATCCCCCTGTTTTTGTGAAAAATGAGCCCGTTTTTCGCCTCCCCAACCCCCTACGCATTGCGTTTTTGCCCTCCCCAGCCCCTAGGAGCACTCTGCAGGCCTCCCAAACCCTCGGCGCGCCCCATATTGGCGAAAATGCGACATGCGGGGTGGGGTTTCCAGAGGCCAAAAATGGCTGTATATAAGACGCACCAACATTTCCACCCTCTTTTAGTGAGGAGGGGGAACAGTATGTCTTATACTCCGAAAAGTACAGTAATTTTTTCACTTTATTTTTGGAACATTCACCTGACATTAACAGTATAAAATATTCAATAAGATTTAGCTTTGTTTGTAATTTTTAAGAACTAATATAATCCATTTTAGGATCTTTTTTTTCAGCAGAAATGTTGATCACATCAGTGTTGTGATGATGGCTCGGTATGAAAGATCATATCTGTTAGTGTTGCAAAGCAGATGATTTTGCTTCCTAAGTAATGATTGCATTTGAACAAGTATTTCCTGATCACGTGGGGGGAAAAAACACATAATTGTTCCAAAAATTAGTTATACAGTGCTGATTCTATATTTAAAGAGGTTAGACACCAGTCCTCTTCCTAAATCTCACTTTTTTCAGTTAGCCTAAAGCGAGGGAGGGAGGGAGGGAGGGAGGGAGGGAGGGAGGGAGGGAGGGAGGAAGGAAGGAAGGAAGGAAGGAAGGAAGGAAGGAAGGAAGGAAGGAAGGAAGGAAGGAAGGAAGGAAGGAAGGAAGGAAGGAAGGGTTATTGCAGTCAAAAACCCAGAAACATTACATTATGATTGTTGATGGGAGTACATTAGCTGTATCTTTAATGTAATCTATTGTTATGGTGACTGTATTTTCTTGAAAAAAAGGACAAACCAGAAAAAGAGACAAATATGAAAGAGATTCATACGGATAAAATATTTTCATTCTTTATGTTCATAACTTTGCTTTACAAAGGAAAATTCAAGAGTGAAACCAGAAGAAAAAACTTTGTAAAAATGCATATTGTAATAAAGATCTCTAAAATTGAGCCCTATGTATAAAATGTATGAAAAGGGTAATTCAGTGTCCATATTTTTCCACATGAATGTGGAAAAACTGTGCACTGTGGTACCATTTGTACAGTAAACAATAAGTGACTAAAAGAAAGGACAAAAGTGATTTTGTGAAAAATAAGCGTCTAAAAGACAGCTTTCTGAAATAAAGGTCTGTCCTTACAATAAAGAACGTATGGTCATTGTATGAAGTGAGTTTTCACCAGAGGGATTAATCTTTTGCAGAACAGAACAAAGAATCTGGTGAGAATCTTTTAACAAAACTGAGGAAAGATGAATGTCTGTTAGGCCCTTAGATGGGAGGCCCTGGAAAATAAAGGTTATTTTTTTAAACCTAGACAAGGCAATGAAAAACTTCTTTATTGCCAAAAAAGCCTCCTGCCTAATTGTGGCCACATAAACATCACAAGGGAAGATCAAGTTGAAGCACTTTTTTTTCTTTTCATTGTAAAGAACCATCAACCATCGCTTCATTTTTCTGGAAAGTTCTCCATCACGCTGTATCTGGGCAGGAGTCTCCACAACATATAGTTGGCAATTTCAGAACTTGGTTGCAGTGTTTTCCCAAGGAGGAAGAGAATCGATATATTATTTTATGAGACATGGTGGCGCAGTGGTTAGAGTGCAGTACTGCAGGCTATTTCTGCTGACTGCCGGCTGCCTGCATTTTGGCAGTTCGAATCTCACCAGGCTCAATGTTGACTTAGCCTTCCATCCTTCCAAGGTGGGTCAAATGAGGACCCAAATTGTTGATTCTGTAAATTGCTTAGAGAGGGCTGTAAGGG
This sequence comes from Natrix helvetica, assembly GCF_964273705.1. Classification (NCBI taxonomy): domain Eukaryota; kingdom Metazoa; phylum Chordata; class Lepidosauria; order Squamata; family Natricidae; genus Natrix; species Natrix helvetica. The sequence goes on from NC_138552.1 coordinate 11,297,835, forward strand.
GGTATATAAGTCTTATTGCTATTGCTATTACGGCTGTTACTGAGCATTCTTTACCTAGCTCTATCCAGACACATGGAATTTGGGGGGATTCCTGGACTTGCCATCCTAGCACAACTGGAAGATATCACGTTCTGGAGAAGGTGATCTTGAGGGATAAGCCCTCCAAGTCTCGGAGACAAATGAATGGAATTTTGAATGAACCTCTTTCAACCACAATTATTGCTCTTTCAGCTTCAGTGTTGCGGTGTCCAAAACTACACTGACTGGATTGGGACCCAGTGGTTCAACACTAAAGGCAACCACACTCTTCCTCTGAGCTGCTGCAAGCAAGGGCCGGCTTTCGAGAATTGCACAGGACAACTAAGTGAGAAGCATCTTTTCAACACACAAGTAAGAGCATTCAAAATTTGCTTGAGTTTGGCCAATGTTGTAGGAAACGGGAATTTAAATTGTATGAACCAGCTTCCCACTATTATTATTATTATTTTGATTGGTGGTTATCTTTACTTATTCTGGAATATATGTTTCCTGTTTCCTATGTATGTGGATATTCTCAGTCATGCAAGCCATGGTTGTCTCAAAAATGGTTTTTCAAAAGACAACTGGACTATGTTTTTAAGAGCCACCGTGGTGCAGTGGTTAGCATTCGGTATTGCAGGTTGACTCTGCCCACTGCCAGGCGTTCGATCCTGACCAGGTTGATTTAGCCTTCCATTCTTCTGAAGTTGATAAAATGAGGACCCAAATTATTGAGGGCACTATGCTGATTCTGTAAACTGCTTAAGAGAGGGCTGTAAAGTACTGTGAACCGATGTATAAGTCTAAGTGCTATTACTGTTTTTTTCCCTTGAGGGAGAAGACGTTTTGCTTCTCACCCAAGAAGCTTCATCAGTTCTGGCTAGACAGTGGTGATGGGAAATGGAAGGATTAGTTTCAACAGGATGTTGGGTATGTGCGGAAGGATTACATTTCTTTGCAGTCATATAATATATATGAGTACAAAGAATATAATACCTCATGTCAGAATTAATTCTTCCATTCCCTTCCCCTCCCTCCCCCATCCAACATCCAGCCCGAACTGATGAAGTTTCTTGGATGAGAAGCAAAACTTCTTCTTCCACAAGGGGAAAAAACACAGTCCAGTTGCCTTTTGAGAAAACACCTTTGAGAGTCCTCTCCCTACATTTACTTCGAGGAAAACGCTTTTCTACCAGTCCTTTCATGTTTATAGATTGAGTTGATGAAACCAATGTATGTTATCATTAACTGGTGGAATTCATTGCCTCAAGATAGGGTTCCATCCAATTTGTTTGAGGGGAATGGAATAATCTGAACCAAGAATGACTCATGGTGATCTTCCAAGCTGAGTTATTTATTGTTCTCACACCTACAGACAAAATCTTGAAAGACTGAGGATTCTATTATCTGCATCTACAGCAGGGGTGTCAAACTCAATTTCATTAGGGGCCACATCAGGATGACCTGGGGGGGGGGGCTGGCCAGGGGGGGCGTGGCCAGCTTGGTGTCACTCGTGTCGGGGTTGTCTCCACCGGAAGAAGGCAAGACCAGGAAGAGCTCTGTTTTTGGCCTCTGTTTTCAACTGCAATGGCCTCTTGCAACCCTCTGCCAGCGAAAACGGAGCTCCCGAGCTCCGTTTTCTCTGGCAGAGGCACCACGGGCCAGTCCTTCTCTCTTTCCAGATCCCATCAGCCAGATTTAAGCACCCCACAGGCTGGATACGGCTCACTGGCCTTGAATTTGACAACCCTGATCTACAGTATACTCTGGGAATTATTAGTGAGGAGCCGTGTTCATCCTCTTTCTAACCCACAATATCTGGTCTGAGTTGTCTTATTCCCCTGGATTGCACCCCCTCCCTCCAGGGATTCCACAGTCCATCATCAAGTCTCTGAATGGCTACTGTGGAAAATATGAGAATGGACTAGATCAGTGTTTCTCAACCTTGGCAACTTTAAGATGAGTGGGCCTCAACTCCTGGCTGGCTGGAGAATTTTGGGAATTAGAGTCCACCCATCTTAAAGTTGCCAAAGATGAAAACATTTAAGACTAGATCACGGGTGTCAAACTCACAGCATCATGTTGCCGACGTGTGAAGTTTCATGATGTTTTCCCCCTTCGCGGAGCTAGGGTGGGCGTGGCGTCCATGTGACACATCCGGCCCGCGGGCTGCCAGTTTCACACCCCCGGACTAGATGAACCTCTGAGCAGGTCCAGAGGCCTTTGTGTCCTTATCAAAGCAAAGCGAGTCCTTGTTTTGTACAAAACTCTTGAACTGTTCTACAAAACACTCTTCGAACTCATGTAATCGGTTCTTCCCCATCCTCTCCCCTCACTTCAGGGCTGTGAAAAGATGATGGATCTCGGTCAGCTGCTCAACTACGCGATGCTCATTGTCTTGGGTTTTGCTATTGTGAAGGTATGTGTGATTGCCAAGTTTGAACCTGTTTTTCAGTTGTGTTTATTGTTCCAAGGACCTCCAGGGACTGGAAAGAAATGACTGCATGACGGACCCCAAATGGTTCCAATCCACTTTTCAATCTGAATGGCCTCCTCTTCCTGTTCCCATCCTGATTTTTTTTTTTTAAACAAAGGAGAAAAACAATAACACCCAAAGTTGGCTGTTTCTGTCCAAATGGTAGTGGATCCTGGAGGCTTCCTGCAGTCTCAAGAGTCTCATTGATGGTCCCTAAAGAAACAGGGTCTGATCCTTCCAATGTCCTCTAATGTTCTTTTGATTCTAAAGGTTTTTGTCGTTTCATTTGCTCTTTGGGAAAGACAAAAATCCACCCTCCAGATCAGGGGTCGGCAACCTTAAATACTCAAGAGCCATTTGGACCTGTTTTCCACAGAATTGGTTCCCAGCGGGAACTACAAAGCCCTTTTGACATCTAAAATCAACACTGTATATATCTCTTTTTATCTTTATGCTGTTTATAAAAAAAAAACACAGTGCGTTGCATTTATGAAATCGGTGAACGGCTACAGAGGACACACATTTTTTATTTCTGCGTGCAACAAAAACATTTTGCGCTCCAGAAAAAAAAAAGATGGGTCGAAAAGCTCAATAAAGCTAGCATGCTGGCGGGGGTCGCACCTTGGCGGTTGTGACGCATATTTTGAGCAACAGGGAGCCAGAGTAGAAGGATGAAAGAGCCATTTGCGTCTCCAGAGCCTCAGGTTGCAGACGACTTCTCCAGATTAAGTTGAACATTCCAAGGGCTCTTCTCTTCCCTTTGAATGTTTAAGCCAGGGGTGTCCAAACTTGGGAACTTTAAGATTTGTGGACTTCAACTCCCAGAATTCCCCAGCCAGCATCCTCCGTTATGAGTAATAACACATAGCCATAATCCACAAATAGCCAGGGGTTTCTTTAAAAAACCAGAAGCACAGGGTTCATGCAGTGTTTACTTTATAAACCATGATTTACAAACCATGCCACCCAGAACAATACTACCGTATTTTTCAGAGTATAAGACGCACCCTTTTCCCCTCAAAAAAAAGAGGGTGAAAATCTGGGTGCGTCTTATATACTGAATACAGCATTTTTGGCCTCCCGAAACCCCACCCCCTTTGCAAAAATGGCCTTGCATAGCCTTTAGGAGGCTTCCAGAGTGCTCTTGGGGGCTGGGGAGGGCAAAAATGAGCGAAAAATGGGCCGGTTTCTTGCTCATTTTTGCCCCAGCCCCCAGGAGCATTCTATAAGCCTCCTAAAAGCTATGCATGCCCCCTTTTTTTTGACAAACGGGCCTGTTTTTGAGGAAAATGGGCCGTTTTGGGGAGGTTTGCAGAGTGCAAAAACTTTTTTTTTTAAATTTGCCTCTTCAAAATCTTGGTGCGTCTTATACTCTGAAAAATACGGTATATGTCTGGTACTAATATGCCTGGTTGTTGAGTAAACTGTAATGGACTGAATCCAAACAGTACATCAGGCCACAAACCTTGGTTAGAAACCACACTATGTCAGCGTTCCGGAAAACCCCAACTCCAATGAAAAACTCCGATAGAGGCATTTTCTCAAAGCTCCCATTTATTAGAGTAGGCATACAGGCACATCTGGGAAAACCCGAATCTGAGATTTCTGGGCTTTCCCTCAGTAAGTCAAAAGTCTCAACCCATCCCCTGCACCCATCAGTCGATCACATGGTCCAATCTGTCCCAACTCGAGACATCACTTCAGACCCTCCTCCTCCCAAGTGCAGGAATACCATGACCTTGACTGAAAAGAAGAATGCTGTTATGTCTAACTACATTCCCTCTATTCAATCCCCACTCCTAATTTCCCAAGCACAAGAATGTGGCAGCGTGGAAGCTTCCGGTGTTAATATGGCTTCCAAAGCTGACACACTATGCCAGGGGTGTCCAAACTTGGCAACTTTAAGACTTGTGGACTTCAACTCCCAGAATTCCCCAGCCAGCAGAGCTATGCTGGCTGGGGAATTCTGGGAGTTGAAGTCCACAAGTCTTAAAGTTGCCAAGTTTGGACACCCCTGCACTATGCAATAAGCCAAAGCTAAGCAAATTATGGAATCAACCCCACTGTTAACATTCTTTGCATCAATCCTCTGATGTTAACCTGGACCTGCAGGCAAGCAAAAAATAAATAAATGACCGCATAATATTTTGCAGTCCAATTTAGTGCCTTTTGATTGATTCTAAAGAAGAGGGAGTAGACAACCTTCGTGCCTCCAGACATTTTGGTCTGTGGATCCTTTTGAGCACTTCCATGTCTCTTCTGTTGTTTAATTATGAAGCTTCAAACATCTGGAGAACACCAGGTTGTTTAGCCCTGAGTTATAACTACAGGTACCTTGGTATTCTCCACTCAGCAACACCCACTTGATGTGTTGCTAACTGGAATGCTAACTGAAAACAAAAAGAACATATGAGCCAGGCGTGTGCAGCAGTTGCCAAAAAAGGCAACACAGTTCTAGGCTGCATCAACAGAGGGATAGAATCAAGATCACGTGAAGTGTTAATACCACTTTATAATCCCTTGGTAAGGCCACACTTGGAATACTGCATTCAGTTTTGGTCGCCACGATGTAGAAAAGATGTGGAGATTCTAGAGAGAGTGCAGAGAAGAGCAACGAAGGTGATTGGGGACTGGAGACTATGAAGAATGGTTGCAGGAACTGGGCATGTCTAGTTTAATAAAAGAAGGACTAGGGGAGATATGATAGCAGTGTTCCAATATCTCAGGGGTTGCCACAAAGAAGAGGGAGTCAAACTATTCTCCAAGGCACCTGAGGGTAGAACAAGAAGCAATGGGTGGAAACTAATCAAGGAGAGAAGCAACTTAGAACTGAGGAGAAACTTCCTGACAGAACAATTAATCAGTGGAACAGCTTGCCTCCAGAAGTTGTGAATGCTCCAACACTGGAAGTCTATAAGAAGATGTTGGATAGCTATTTGTCTGAAACGGTATAGGGTTTCCTGCCTAGGCAGGGGGTTGGACTAGAAGACCTCCAAGGTCCCTTCCAACTCTACTATTGTATTTGTATATGCAGGGAGTACTTGCCTTACGACTATAATGGAGCCTGCCCATCACGGTTGTCAGTCGTGATAATCATAAAACACATCACTTACATGACTAGCCTGATTTTACAATCTTTTATGCAAAGATAGTTAAGTGAACACCATGGTGGTTTAGCAAACCGTTGGTTCGCTAGGGGCTAATTTAGCCCCAAACTGGAAGCAAATGATTGCCAAGTACCCAGCATGCGGTCACATGACTGCAGGGGAGCATCGGAACTTTGAATGTAGGTTGTGAGTATCCCCACAAGGGAGGTCCGTTGGAACTTCAAATGGTTGCTAAGCAACTGGTCATAAATTGAGCACTACCTATAATCCAGAATATCTAGAGGACACTTAGAGGGGCAGAACTGAATTTGATACGAGAAATGAAAATTAATAGATGTGGAGAGAGTGTTAAGGTTCAGATTTGAGAGAAGAGCAATCTACTTTCAAACTTTAAATTCTGTAAAGGTTGCTAAGTATGGGGTCCTTTATGGTCTCTGAGCTTGATAGCTTTCTTACAGACGTTTCATTACCAAACTAGGTAACATCATCAGTGTTATCTAAAACTAAATCCCAGAATCAAAGAAGGACCGGAGTCTGAATGGATGATCAACATGTCCAGTCATCCACTATTTACTGCAAAACACAATATTTTACAGAGAGGCTTCTTCTTCAATACAGGTGATGCTAATCCACTAAAATTCTAGAAGGAACATTTAAAACCAGTAGTCCTAATGATGCTACCTAGTTTGGCAGTGAAATTGCCTGCAAGAAAAGCTTCCAAGATCAGAAAGGATCAAGGACCCCACAGCTCAACCCTGACCTACACATATTCTCTTCGATGCTATGTACACAAACTGAAAGATTAATTACAGGTTGTTGTTTTTTTTCATTTCAGTTTTTTGGAATGCTTGGGGTCTGCGTGATAGCCTGCAAGAAGGAAAGCCAAGGGTACCAATCCCTGAGCACCGGAGTGTTTGCCTGATCAAGAAATAGAGGACTTTTCCCTTTGGGATCTCCATGAAGAAAAAATAGAAAGATCTTTTGAATATTAGCCTACTTTTTATGAAATGCCAAAGGAGATTACACTGGCTTTCATAAGTCATATTAAAGGTGAAATAGTTGGCATTAACATCCCGATAAACCTGAGATTTGTCTGAGGTAGTTGAAATTAAGGTGCCCTTTTTTAAAACAGCAGATGGAGATATTCACCAGAAAAGGCAGACCAACACTTGCGATTCCGGTGTCTGAGATAATTTGTGAATCTATCCTTGAAGAGACTTAAAGAAATTATTTTTTACCCACAGCACACTTTTTCCCTGATTGGCTGGGCCATTGGCATATGGCAAAGGGCTAGGTGCTTATAGCAAATCTCTAAAAATCCAGTGGAAACGACTAAATGTTAGACACGTTGAAATCCACTCTGAGGTAAATGTTGAGAACATAGCATGCCTCGGATTGAAGCTGGATTCTTCTCGCAAGAAAAATTGCAGGCATGAATGCTGACAATTTCTTTTACTCTAGACCAGGGGTGTCCAAACTTGGCAACTTTAAGACTTGTGGACTTGTGGACTTTAACTCCCAGAATTCCCCAGCCAGCAGAGCACAAGTCTTAAAGTTGCCAAGTTTGGACACCCCTACTCTAGACTGACATTCTCTAGAGTAACTTGGGAGATTTAGTCATAGGCAGAGTTCATCTCGGAGGGACCAGCTTTTCTATCCATTACATTTCTGACCGTATGAATTATTTTGCTCTGAAGTTGTATTAGGTCAGAAATGCATATAAGATTCCAATTTTTTAGCTCACGGTGATGAATTCTGGTGGGAAGGGTTCCCCAAACTGACAATTCATATAAGGGAAGCACAATAACATAATCCATAAAATAGGCTTCAGGTAGTCCAAACCTTGGAAACTTTCAAATTTGTGGACTTCAACTTCCAGAATTCCCCAACCACCCATACTTTGCTGGGGAATTCTGGGAGTTGAAGTCTTTGAGTCGCCAAGATTGGACACGCCTGTTTTAAGCAAAGGAAGATGCTCTAAATATCAATCATAGCCTTATCTCTGAAAAAAAAAATTTACTCCTTGTTACCATCCTTAGTTCTGCTGTGTCAAAACTAAGTACAATTCCCAGCTATAAATTTGTTGAGCTACAGAACAAAATCAGAATTTCAGGAATCTTTCAGAAGTGATGAATTAATTACTCATTCCCAGCCATATCTGCACAGAGTAGTTATGCATTCCAGAGATACCAGGTTACAGAAGGCCGATATAGGTGAATGTGGTTTAATTTTTTAGTCTTCATTCACTGGATGCTCCAGTTTAAATAGTCTATTTTTGGTCCCAATAATCCAGTATGCACCACAGTTCAGTAAAATTTCAGGATGTGCCTGGAAATATATTAAAAACATGATGCTACTTTCATTCCAATAGCAACTGATTATTATTCCGCATTCTTGGATGGCATTAAAACAATTTCTCCAGATGAAGGATGTTGAGTGCTGGGGCATGTAGTCTTCATTTTTTGTCATCTTGTTTTTGTAAGCAAAGAAGCAACTTACATAGCATATGTGTTTCTGGGAGGGAAAGCAGCAGTTTTGGTTTCTCAAACCATTTATCTTTAAATTTTGAGTATTGTATGGCTACTTAGATTACATAAAGAGCCTCCTAAAACCTAAATAAAAACTTCAAAAAAAGTGCAGTATTTTATTTCATTTGAAAATACAAAGAGAATTGAAAAAGCCAGAGTGTAAAATAGTAACACAAGGACACTAAGGTATTTTAGTTAAACTTCTGATGACTTCACAGGCAACTTGGAAAATATAGAAGGACTTTGCTAGTGTCCTGTTCTGGAATTATTTCCCCCCCTGCAATTTTTAATGCATTTTCTGGGTTTCTGTCATACATAGAATGGCAAAATATTCAATGACTTTTTGACAATTTGCTGTGGAATTCACCTACCACACACAATAAAGTCTCCAAGATGAATTTAGGTCCTCATGACTCCACTTACACTTCCATGGAGCTGGCAGTATGGTGGTACTACGTAATTGCTATCTTTTTAAAAAAAAAAATTAAAAGCATCCTAGTCTAATTTTGAATTCTGAAATCACTTGGTGATCTCCCGTCCAAGTGCCAATCCAGCCAAGGTCTGCCAGGGACAAATGATGAGAATGAGGAAAGAGAAGCAAGATTATCACATTACAGCAAATTCCTGGATCTTCTCATTTATTTGCTAGGGTTGCATTCATACAACCCATGATTGAACCAGTCCTTACGTATTATGCATGAAACATCAAACCACAAGCTATCCAATGAATTGCAAAGGCACAAGAAACACAAAACACCCAGTAAAAATGAACAATATTGTTTGAATGCAAGGCTAGATTTTTTTTTAATGTTATGTGTGTTTGGATAAGTCCAGTTTACACCTAAGAACTGCTGAATGGTTTTGCTAAGCTTTTCAAATAACTTGGAAACAGGTTGCGAGCAATTGTTCCCAGTTTCACCGCTCACTTGAGGCTTCCATTCAGCTATGACTGCATTGTAAGGCTGAATAGGGACACAGATTTTACTGCTCAGACTTCCAGTTGAGTGTTGCTGCCATTATAAACATCAGTTGCAGGAAATGGGCATGTCTAGTGAAAAGAAGGACTAGGGATGACATGATAGCAATGTTCCAATATTTGAGGGGCTGCCACTAAGAAGGGAGGGGTGGGGCAACCTGTTTTTGAAAGCACCAAAAGGCAAGACAAGAAACGGTGGGTAGAAATTAATTTTGGAGAGAAGCAACCTGGAACTTCCTAACAGAACAATTAACCAGTGGAACAGCAGAAGTTGTGGGTGCTCCGTCACTGGAGGCTTTTAAGAAGAGACTGGACAGCTACTTGTCTGAAATGGTATAGGGCCGTGATGGTGAACCTATGGCACGTGTGCCAGAGGTGTCAGACAGAGCCCCCTCTGTGGGCACGCACACCTTTGTCAGCTGCTCTTCTGGCTGGAAAACAGCCCCCAAAATGGCCTGAAAATGGCTCAAAAAACATGTGCACCAACCAGCTGATCTTCAGATTTCCGGTGCTCCGTCATGCGCGAAGACCAGCTGGCCAGCGCACATGCGTGTGCTGGAAACCCAAAAGCCAGCTAGCCAGCACGCATACGGGCGCTGGCCAGCTGGTCTTCGGAGTTCTGCTGCTCCAGTGCATGCACACATGCAAAAGCACTCGCATGCACGCACATTCCGGTTTGGGCACCCGGTGCCCAAAAGATTTGCCATCACTGGTATGGAGTCTCCTGCTTCAGCAGGGGGTTGAACTAGAAGACCTCCAAGGTCCCTTCCAACTCTATATTCTGTTATTGGTCAGAATTCCTGCCATGAAGTACAGGTAGTCCTTGATTTACCATGACCAAGAGAGGCAGTTGTTGTTAAGTGAGTTATGTGCCTCATTTTATGCCTTTTATGTCACAGTTGTCAAGGGAATCATGCAGTCATTAAGCAAATCTGATTTTCCTCATTGACTTGGCTTGTCAGAAGCCAGCTAGGAAGATTCGACTGGCAGTCACATGGCTCCAGGCCTGCAACTGTCAAACACACGCCAATTGGAAAGTGGCCAAATTTTGATCATGTGACCAAGGGGATGCGTTCCCAAGTCTGGACACCCCTGATCTAGGACATCTAACTCTGGGCTGCAGAAATGTGGGCAACCGTGGGAGGACAGGAATTGCCTATTTCTTTGCTGTTGTCCAGGTTATTGTTCCTCAAACTCAGCATTTGGGAATTAGACTAGAAGACCTCCAGGCTTCCTTCCCACACTGTTACTCTGTTGTTGTTGTTGTTGTTTTTAATATGTATGGACTTCAACTCCCAGAATTCTGCTGAGGAATTCTGGGAGCTGAAGTCCTTTCGTCTTAAATCTTTGAAGCTCGGCAGTCCTATCACTGATTGTCTGCAAAGTGCAGGAAGGAAAACTCCACCCGAGCCAAACTTTAAACTCTACCCTATTGATAAAGTTCCCCTACGCCTGTCAATTCAGATGCAATCCGCTTGAGTTCAAACTTAGTTCTTAGTCCTTTTCTCTCCAATGGTAGATTCTATTCTGCCCCGCATCCCCCAACTATGACGATGCTACGCGACTCTGTCATTTCTATCTCCCAACACTTGTGTGCCGCTCTATATTTCTCGTCTATGGCTAAACTCACTATTCGTAAATGGATGAACTGTGTGCCGCTCTATATTTCTCATCCGGCTAAACTCGTCCCTCCCTCCGAGATTGGGAATGAGCAGGCAAACTTCCGCGGCGAGATGACCGAGTTCTCGCGCGATTTGAAATGCTCAACAGCTTGGGCGGGTCGTTTGAATGCGAGCGAGTCGCCGCTGGGAGGAAGTTTTTTGTTTTGTGTAGACGGTGACCGTGGATATGGAAGAGGACGAGGCGGCATTTGATTCTCCCGGTGATGCTGACGGTGAGATCACGATGCCCTTTATGTCTTTCTTTCGAAGTTTAAAATAATATTAAATTTTATTTGTTTTATTCCTTGCTCCAGCCGCCCATCTCAATCAGTGACTCTGGGAGACTTAAAATTCCAAAATTATAATAAAGTTTAATATTACATTAACTGAAATAACTAAATATTTAATAATTGTTATATTTTGCATTATTATATTTTGCATTATTATAAAATTATTACATTTATATTGCTATTATAGCACATTATTTTTATAATATGGAATTAATTATTTATATGTGTCTGTGCATACTCCCCTTTTAGCATTTTTGGAATTGGCCATGATTCTTTTGGGAAATTATTTAATAATAGTTGTAAAATACAGCTACTTTATTGTTAGTAAAGAGACCAATTGTTCTTCCTTGTCAACTAAAGGAAGCTTTCATTTTTATTTTGGAATTGGTCTTATTATAGTAAATATTTCTGTTATCTATTTGTAGGCAGATTTGTAAAAATATTTGTATCCTTAGAAAAGCGTGAAAATGTGTAAAATGCCATTATAATGTTTTTATTTTAATACTAATAATTTTTAAGATATAATGCTTTTCCCAATTTCTGCCTATGTGTTCCTTCTACCTACGGTATGATAGTAAATATTTTTGTATTTATTGCAGATGGCTAAAAATGCTTGTTTTACACATTTTCACTTTGTAAGAAAAACATTAGCTACTGTAACCTTTAAAACTGAAACTTCGTCAATTTTTATTTCTTCCTCCTTCAAGCAAGAAAATGGGATACAATTTCTTCAAATTTAAACGACTTATGCTTTCATCTCAACTCCAAGATCTCAAATATCAAAAAGTCACTTCAGTTGAGAAAAATAGGTAAGAAATTTTCATTTTTTTAAAGGCTATATCTGATGTTTGCAATGATGTTTTTTTAAATTGATCTAGGAGTCTTTTGGGAAAGTATGCATGAAATATGCCACTCTGATAAATATTATACTTGCAGATTATTTCATTCCCTTTGTACAAGGCATAAACTATGCAATTTACTGGCATCAGAGGTTGTGGTGTCTGCCAATTTGAGCTTTAGAATCAGACCGAAAAATTATATGGAGAATTAATGCTACAATAATTTCTGATTTATAAATTTTATAAATAAATAAATCCTTGCGAGGTGTCTTGGGCTGAGACATGTGATTAGCCTAAAGTCAGTCAGATGGCTTTCATGCCTAAAATGGGACTTCAACTCAGGATCTCCTGCTTTCCAGCCTTATGCCTTAACTGCTAGACCAAACTGGCTTTCAATTGTTGGCTCATGTTTTGGCTAATTCGATAAATCTCTTCTTCAATGACAGGCATCAAAACCCATATTGTAAAAGTATCAGCAAAAGTCTGACATCAGTTTGGAGGCTAGCCAACTACGGTTGTAAAAAGAATGAAAGATTTCAGATTATTCTATTGGCTGTTGTCAGACTCCAAGGGCCCATGTGGGGTCATGTTTGTCTGAGATAAGTTTGGTTGAAGCTTGGACTCTGATGCAATGTCCTTAAGAGATTGTGGAATGTAGTGAGCTCTGTGTCTTCTGCTAAATGGTCCTATTATGTCCTGAAGGGCCATGTCTTAATCCCATCATCCTGGACCTGAAGGTCTTTTGTCTTGCAGATAGGCTGGTCCTGTCCTACTGGGGCTATTAAGTGCTCACCCACCTGTGCATGCACGAGACACACCCCATACGCATGCAAGCGCGACCCACAAGCGGCAGGGGAATTTTCACCCTTCCCAGGCTCCAGAGGCTTTCCTGAAAGCGGGGGGGGGGGGGGGGGGGACAGGCCCAACTGGCCAACTGGAAGTTCGCAAATGCATGCCATAGGTTTGCCATCACAGTTATAGGGTTTCCTGCCTGAGAAGGGGGTTGGACTAGAAGACCTCCAAAGGTCTTTTCCAACCCTTATTCTGTTCCATCCCATTCCACTTTTTCCATGTTTTCCATTAATCTTCTTTATTTGCAGACCAAGATCCATATTTGAAGACAGTGCTCAGTAAGGTAGCCCACGAAATGTTTCTCTTACATAGCCTCCTCAATAAATTGGAAGAGGAATATCATCATCAGAAGAGACAGCAGAAACAACTCAAGGTACTAAGGAGATTTGGTGCCTCAGAATAAAATATATCTTCTAAGATAAAGATGGCCTCTACAGATGTTAAGCATCTGAAGCAAATGTTGTACCTCTTGCCTACATTACATCAATGGTTCTTAACAGGGGTGAAATCCTCCTGGTTCGGCCCGGCTCAGCCGAACTGGTAGGGACAATTGTCATTGGTTTTGTGAACCAGCTAGTTAAAAAAAAAAAAAAGATTGCACGGCTCAGAAGCTTTTTTCCGGCTTTTTAAAACATTTTTTTTTTGCCGGTTTGGGCGAATAGGCAAGAAAAATTTGCTTTAAAAAATGGGGAAGGGGGGGGGGGAGCTTCCAACGATCGCGTGGCTCACAGCTGATCCGCGCAATCATCGGAAGCTTCCCACCCCCAGCTTTTTAATGAATTTCCCCCCCTGCCGGTTCAGGCGAATAAACAGGAAAAAAATGCTTTAAAAAGTGGGAAAAAGTTGGCCACACCCACCCATTCACATGATCGCCCAGCCACGCCCACAGAACCCGTGGCCAAAAATATAAAAGATTTCACCACTGGTTCTTAACCTTTTCTTCACCACGGACTTCTTTAAATACCTTTTGTGGCCACGAACCATGGCCACATGCTCGCAAAACTCAAGATTTAAATCATAACATTTCTTCAAGCCTTTTTGGACTCCCTTTGATGACATCGCAGCCCCCCAAGGACCACCTGTTGGTCTTCAGCAAAGGACCAAGATGTCCCCACTAGTGTTGACTGACAACTTCCCCTCCCCTGGAAACAGGGGAGGGGATTGATCACAAGCTGGGCTCTTAAGGGCTCTCACCGGTATTCTTAATGTCCTTAGGCTTTGATCAAGCAAAGCAAGTAGTAATCCATAGAATGAAGGACATGGAGTTCCAAGAAGAACTAAATAGGTTGCCTCTCCACAGTAGGGACAGAATCAAACAGGGTGTGTGGGAATCGGCAAGATATCTAAATGACCTGATCTTCCCAAAACAAAGAATAGCTTTCTTCAGAGCCAGATTTAACATTTTTCCTTCAGCACTCCGCCAGGGCAGATATAAGAGAACACCTATAGCAGAACGGGTTTGTATATGTGGTAAAGGAAAAGTGGAAGATATCTGACATGTTCTATTACACTGTGAGCTAATATTGAGCTATAATATCTAGGTCTGCACATATTCTCCCCTTATTAGAGAGATTGCCAGGAAGGGCAGACAATTTTTATTTAGGCTTTCTCCTCCAGGACACTAACCCGGCTACCACGTATGCAGTGGCAAAGTTCTGTGTTGCTGCAATGTCCATCAGAAAAAAATTGGTTACAGAAGTATAGTTGTCATCTTGTACCAATTGTTTGGACATATCTCTAACAATTTCTGGACCATTGTATTTACTCCCATACTTACCGGCTTTGCACCCAGGTAAACCAGGGAGTGTACCGAACAATTTGAGAACATGTACACTATATTGCCAAAAGTATTCAATACAATACAATAGCAGAGTTGGAAGGGACCTTGGAGGTCTTCTAGTCCAACCCCCTGCCTAGGCAGGAAACCCTATACCATTTCAGACAAATGGCTATCCAACATCTTCTTAAAGACTTCCAGTGTTGGGGCATTCACAACTTCTGGAGGCAAGCTGTTCCACTGATTAATTGTTCTAACTGTCAGGAAATTTCTCCTCAGTTCTAAGTTGCTTCTCTCCTTGATTAGTTTCCACCCATTGCTTCTTGTTCTACCCTCAGGTGCCTTGGAAAATAGTTTGACTCCCTCTCCTTTGTGGCAACCCCTGAGATATTGAAACACTCCTATCATGTCTCCCCTAGTCCTTCTTTTCATTAAACTAGACATACCCACTTCCTGCAACCGTTCCTCATATGTTTTAGTCTCCAATCCCCTAATCATCTTTGTTGCTCTTTTCTGCACTCTTTCTAGAGTCTCCACAGCTTTTCTACATCATGGCGACCAGAACTGAATGCAGTATTCCAAGTGTGGCCTTACCAAGGCATTATAAAGTGGTATTAACACTTCACGTGATCTTGATTCTATCCATCTGTTGATGCAGCCTAGAACTGTGTTGGCTTTTTTGGCAGCTGCTGCACACGGCTGGCTCATATTTAAATGGTTGTCCACTAGGACTCCAAGATCCCTTTCACAGTTACTACTGTTGAGCAAGGTACTACCTATACTGTACCTGTGCTTTTTGTTTTTCTTGCCTAAATGTAGAACCTTACTCTTTTCACCATTGAATTTTGTTTAGATAATGCCCAATGTTCAAGTTTGTCAAGATCCTTCTGTATCTTTAGCCTATCTTCTGGAGTGTTAGCTATTCCTGCCAGCTTGGTGTCATTCGCTCACAACTGCTTCTGATTATGTGGATGGGTGAGCGAATACTTTTGGCAATATAGTGTATGTTATTGTCCACTTTTAACGTCAATACTTTTAAATTATATTTTAATGTCTGTACTTTTTAACATATTGTAAAAAAGTAATGTGTATTGCTGGTCTTTGACCGTAATAAAGATTTATACTTATACTGCAGAGGACCAAGAGTTACAAATTAATCCTAACTACAGGTAGTCCTAGACTTACAACAGTTCATTTAGTGACTGTTCAAAGTTACAACGGAACTGAAAATGGTAATATGACCATTTTTCACACAACCGCTGCAGCTTCTGCATGGTCACGGGATCAGATCTTGGCAACTGACGCATATTTCTGACGGTTGCAGTGTCCTGGGGTCATTTGTGACTTTCAGACAAGCAAAGTCAATGGGGAAGCCAGATTCACTTAACAATCGTGTTTCTAACTTAACAAATGCAATGATTCACTTAACAACGCTAGCAAGAAAAGTGGTGAAGTGGAGCAAAATTCACTTAACAAATGTTTCACTTATCAACGTAAGTTTTGGGCTCAATTCTGATCGTAACTTGAAGACTTACCTATATTTCACTCTTAGGTACAGAAATTTGTGCTTGGGGAATTGTTTGTTGTATGTAGTACATGTATGTAGTGTGTGGTACAACTTACTAAAACCTACTTCTTGTGGCAACAGAATGCATAAGCTACCTTGCGTGCCTGAAAGATGGGATATAAATCTAGTAAATATGTGAAAAGTAAATAAAGTATGCAACTTATTTTAACTTAACTCAGAGTGAACTAAAATAAGATTTGCACATTACCTAGTAATCAACAGAAGCATCCAAATTCATGGATTAATGTAAGATGGGTTGGAATTTGTACACTAATATACAGCATTTAAAATATTTTCATTAGGCATCAAAAGAATTCTATCATGGTATTTTGATGTGAAAATAGTCATTATTTATACTATTTTGAAAATTGGATGTTTTTCCCATATCATTTTGCTTTTATTATTCCTAGAGTGCTCTATATTTCTTTCTATACATACATACTGTATGAGACCTCCTAAATAAATTTAGCATAATCATTTCTGAAATGGCATCTCGCAAATGAGGAACTGGCTGGTTGTCTTGATTTTCTCCAAAGGACCATCAGTACCTACTAATCCCGCCTCGTGCACTGATATTTCTAATTACAGGATCTGCAAGAGTCGGTGGAGAGGGACTATCTGGAAGCCCAGCATCTTGAAGAAAATGTGCCAATTTATCTTCCCCAAGCCACGCAAGGCAGGTCTGTTTCCTGTCAATCTCTTTGGTTGTTGTTAGTTGCGAAGTTGTGTCCGACCCATCGCGGCCCCATTGATAACGTTCCTCCAGGCCTTCCTGTCCTCTACCATCCTCTGGAGTCCATTTAAGCTCACGCCGACTGCTTCAGTGACTCCATCCAGCCGCCTCATTCTCTATCGTCCCCTTCTTCTTTTGCCTTCCATCTTTCCCAGCATTAGACTCTTCTCCAGTGAGTCCTTCTTTCTCATTAGGTGGCCAAAGGATTTGAGTTTCCTCTTCAGGATCTGGCCTTCGAAAGAGCAGCCAGGGTTGATCTCCTCTAGGACTGACCGGTTGGATCGCCTTGCAGTCCAAGGGACTCGCAGGAGTCTTCTCCAGCACCAGAGTTCAAAGGCCTCCAAAATTAACCAAATGTATCATTTCATTTCCATCTGTTATTCTATTTTACTATAGATAGCATATATCTTCAGACAATTTTTACATAACAATCATTTCACTTAGTTAACCATAATTAATAATATTAGTATAGCTGCCTCACATCATAATTAGCGCCATACCATTAACAATATTAATACGTTTACTAGTAGAATAACTAGATCTTTCTTTCTTTTCCTTCCCCCTTTTCTAGCCATTTTCTCTTGGTCTCTCAGAAATTTCACTTCTTTTATGTTCTCTTCTTTCCACCTAGCTTTTTTCTTCTTGTTGTTTTTATAATTCCTATATTTGTTCTTCCCATTCTTTTTTCTCCCTTTTAATTTTATTGCTCCGGTAGCTTTCCCCAAGTTTTCTTCCAATCTTTCCCCACTATTTCCATCTTTACTGTTTAATTTTTCTTTCTTTGGGGACAAACTCAATTTTATCGAGGGCCGCATCAGGGGTGTGTTTGACCTCTTGGGGTGTGTGGCCAGGGTGGGTGTGGCCAGCCTGACATCACTTGTTCGGGGGGGCGCCTGTGGTGGCCCACATGCTCTGCCAGCGAAAACAGAGCTCAGGGTGGCCCCACTCGGCCCTCACGAGCTCCGTTTTTGGCTGGGATGACCTGAAAACTCTCTGCCAGCGAAAACGGAGCTCAGGAGGGCCGTGCACAGTCCTCACGAGCTCCTTATTCTCTAGCAGAGGCACGGTGGGCTTGTTCTTCGTTATTTCCAGATCTAGGCATCCGGCCCCTGGGCCTTGAGCTTGACACCCCTGCTTTAGAAGACATCTAATCAAATCTGTTACTCATTTCAGTAATTTAACAAGTGCAGTGACTCACTTAGCAACTGTGACAAGGTCATAAAGTGTGAAGTAAACTTAAGGTTTTATGTCATTTGCGAACTTATCAAATAAACCTATTCTTTTGTTGATTAATATTTCTTGGACCATTATCACTGGAGCATTTTCTTTTTCTTGGCCTTTTTGCAAAAATTCTGGTCTCTGCCACGAAAATGTGGCGAAATCAAAGAAAATTGTATTGTCTTCCTTGTGGCTAATACCAAAGTTGATGGAATTACCGTATTTTTCAGAGTATAAGATGCTCCTAAGTATAAGGTGCACCTAGCTTTTGGGGAGGAAAACAAGGGGAAAAAATCTGCTTCTGCCTCCCAGCAATTTGCCTCCTTGCAACAAACAGCAAACAGTACAGACAATATACACTGTTTGTAGTGTTACATTTCAGACTATACTTGTACAGATGTTGTTAAAATTGATGTGAGTGTTACATTTCAGACTATACTTGTACAGATGTTGTTAAAATTGATGTGCTTTCTGGAAGTACAGTTATTCTCTGCTATTTAAAAGAAGATACTATAGCACTGGGCCTTTTCAGATCAAGCATTGATTTTAAAAAGCTTTTTCATTTTGTTAAGCTGTCTAGAACAATAATAAAGCAGTCTTTAAAAAATAAGTCTAATAATTTGAACATTCTATAGGCATTTATAGTTATTGACTTACCTTCTTGCAGCAAACAGCCTGATTAGCACAAGAAAAAAAAAATCTGCTTCTGCCTCCCAGCAATTTGGCTCACAGAGCAAACAACAAGTTTTACTTTGACTTTAAGCGTGCCTCCCGATCATCAGCTGTTTCAGGCTGCAGGGATTGCTATAGCCTATTGCAGCCTCCGCAAGCCCCATTTTCCACATTTGCTGCAAGGAGGTAAATTGCTGGGAGGCAGAGGCCAAAGGGTGGGGGACGGTGGGTGGGTGGGGCTACATTCAGTGTATAAGACACACCCAAATTTTCACCCTCTTTGGGGGGGGGAGTTGTGTCTTATACTCTGGAAAATACGATAAGTGTATTTATAATTACTGGCATGATCTCTTGATGGACTCTCTTTGTTATGCATTGCAGTTCAATAGGCGTAACTTTAAAGGCGAAGGAACCGTGCAAAGCTGAGGAGAATAAACCTGCAAAGAAGTCAGCCAAAATCTCCAAGTCCATCAGAGAAGCACCTCTCATAACGGCCGAGGAGTTTGAGAACATTCCCTCGTGAGTAAACTGCGAACAGGAAAGTTAATCTGGTGCTTGCTATTATTGTCCTGGATTTGAACCATCATAATGACCAGCCAGTACAGGACCATAGGCCTGAAAGCCATCTAGGTGACTTTGGGCTAATCACTAGGAGACTGTGAGTTCTAGTACTGTCTTAGGCCTGAAAGCCATCTGAGTGACTTTGGGTCAATCACCAGGAGACTGAGTTCTAGTATTGCCTTAGGCATGAAAGCTGGTTGGTGGCTTTGGGCCAATCACCAGGCGACTGTGAGTTCTAGTACCACCTTAGGTATGAAAGCCATCTGAGTGACTTTGGGTCAATCACCAGGAGACTGTGAGTTCTAGTACCGCCTTAGGCATGAAAGCCATCTGGGTGACTTTGGGTCAATCACCAGGAGACTGTGAGTTCTAGTACTGCCTTAGGCATGAAAGCCATCTGGGTGACTTTGGGTCAATCACCAGGAGACTGTGAGTTCTAGTACCGCCTTAGGCATGAAAGCCATCTGGGTGACTTTGGGTCAATCACCAGGAAACTGAGTTCTAGTACAGCCTTAGGCATGAAAGCCATCTGGGTGACTTTGGGTCAATCACCAGGAGACTGAGTTCTAGTACCGCCTTAGGCATGAAAGCCATCTGGGTGACTTTGGGTCAATCACCAGGAGACTGTGAGTTCTAGTACTGCCTTAGGCATGAAAGCCATCTGGGTGACTTTGGGTCAATCACCAGGAGACTGTGAGTTCTAGTACCGCCTTAGGCATGAAAGCCATCTGGGTGACTTTGGGTCAATCACCAGGAAACTGAGTTCTAGTACAGCCTTAGGCATGAAAGCCATCTGGGTGACTTTGGGTCAATCACCAGGAGACTGAGTTCTAGTACCGCCTTAGGCATGAAAGCCATCTGGGTGACTTTGGGTCAATCACCAGGAGACTGTGAGTTCTAGTACCGCCTTAGGCATGAAAGCCATCTGGGTGACTTTGGGTCAATCACCAGGAAACTGAGTTCTAGTACCGCCTTAGGCATGAAAGCCATCTGGGTGACTTTGGGTCAATCACCAGGAGACTGTGAGTTCTAGTACCGCCTTAGGCATGAAAGCCATCTGGGTGACTTTGGGTCAATCACCAGGAAACTGAGTTCTAGTACAGCCTTAGGCATGAAAGCCATCTGGGTGACTTTGGGTCAATCACCAGGAGACTGAGTTCTAGTACAGCCTTAGGCATGAAAGCCATCTGGGTGACTTTGGGTCAATCACCAGGAGACTGTGAGTTCTAGTACTGCCTTAAGCATGAAAGCCATCTGGGTGATTTTGGGCCAGACAATCTCTCAGCCCAACCTACCTCACAGGGTTGTTGTGGAAAAAAAGAGGAAGAAGGAGTATTAGATACGTTCACCGCCTTAAGTTATTTATAAACTCCAGATAACTGTTGACTTACGACCGTAATTGAGTCCAACGTTTCCATTGCTAAGCCTATTGTTAAGAGAGTTTTGCCCCACCTTACAATCTTTCTTGCCCACAGTTCTTAAATGAATCTCTGCAGTTAAGTTAGTAACGTGGTAGTTAAGTGAAACCGGCTTCCCTATTGACTGCTTGTCAGAAAGTCACAAAAGAGGATCACATGACCACAGTTGCCAAGGGTCTGAATTTTGATCACGTGACTATGAGGATGCTGCAATGGTCATAAGTTAACGTATTTTTCAGAGTATAAGACGCACCAAGATTTTAAAGAGGCAAATTTAAAAAAAAAAGTTTTTGCACTCTGCAGACCTCCCAAAAACGGCCTGTTTTTCGCTCATTTTTGCCCTCCCCAGCCCCCAGGAGCACTCTGCAAGCCTCCTAAAGGCTATGCATGCGCCATTTTTGCAAAGGGGGCGGGGTTTCAGGAGGCCAAAAATCCTGTATTCAGTGTATAAGACGCACCCAGATTTTCAGTCTCTTTTTGAGGGAAAAGGGTGCGTCTTATACTCCGAAAAATACGGTACCTTTTTCAATGACATTATCATTATGAACAGTCACTAAACGGATGCTCTTATAAGTTGATGGCTACCTGTAATAAAGGTGGGGGGAAAGTCTGATCAATTGATAGTGGTTAGGGGATTATGGGTGTTGAGGTACAGCAAGTGGATTTCCAAATGAAATGAAGTTGCTTTGGGGTTGCATAATGCATCATTCTTTCTGATTTTCTTTTCCTCTATACCAGTGATGGCGAACCTTTTTTGGCTCGCGTGCCACAAGTGGGGGGAGCGCAGGGGGGTCGAGTGCGGGCGTGCTGCACCCATAATGCAACGCGCGACCCCCCCCAGTGCGCATGCGCGCACAATGTGTGACACCCCCCATTTTTACATGCTTTTTCGCCCTCCCCAGGCTTCCCAGGCTTTATAGGAGCCTGGGGAGGGCGAAAAGAGCCTCCCCCGACCCCCCGGAGGCCCTCTGGAGGCTTCAGGGACTGTCCGGAGGCTTCCCTGAAGCCTTCGGAGCGCTTAAAACCACCCTCCGAGCAAACCGGAAGTGACTTCCGGGTTGCTCGGAGGGTCGTTTTAAGCGCTCCGAAGGCATCAGGGAAGCCTCGGACGGTCCCTGAAGCCTTCGGAGCGGTTAAAACGACCCTCCGAGCAACCCGGAAGTCACTTCCGGTTTGCTCGGAGGGTGGTTTTAAGCGTTCCGAAGGCTTCAAGGACAGTCCCTGAAGCCTCCGGGGGGCGGGGGAGGCTCTTTTCGCCCTCCCCAGCTCCTATAAAGCCTCTGGAGCCTGGGGAAGGCGAAAAATAGCTTTTAAAAAGGTGAACTCAGCTGGCCAGCGCGCGCATGCGCACTGGCCAGCTGACAGGGCAGCGCCTCGCGTGCCCTGACAAATGGCTCCGCGTGCCACTTGTGGCATGCGTGCCATAGGTTCGCCATCACGGCTCTATACCCATAAACGTAAAAATGAGGAAACGTATGGTTAATGTGCAGTGGTTACACGATGAAAACAATGGTGCCATTCTTATGTCCTTTTCCTAGTCCCGTGATGGTGAACCTATGGCACGCATGCCAGAGTTGGCACGGGGAGACCTCTCTGTGGGCATGTGCACCGTCGCCAGCTGCTCTTATTGTTTCTGGTGTGTGCATGCGCCGGAGCAACAACAAACGCCCCAAAAACAGGCTGTTTTTCAGGTGCCAAAAAAATTGGCCATCACTATCCTAGTCCAGGGGTCAGCAAACTGCGGCTCTGGAGCCGCATGTGGCTCTTTCCTCCCACTGCTGCGGCTCCGTCACCGGTCGCTGCCACAATTTTGAGAGGAGCTTCCGGTGGGGGGGGGGGGAGAAGCACAGTGCGCCAGGAGAAGACTCTATGGCAAGGGGAGGGTTTTCCAGTTGTCTCCACAATTGATAGGGCTTTCGGTTATGACCGGTAGGGGAAAAAGTACGCCGCGCTAGGAGGAGACTCTATGGTGGGGGAACTGAACTTCCGGTCAGCTCCAGAATAACTTCCGGTTAGGACCTTTGTGGCTTCCGGTGTTTTCTTTTCTGTGGGAAACGGGTCCAAATGGCTCTTTGAGTGTTTCAGTTTGCCCACCCCTGTCCTAGTCCAACTGATGATTTTGAGCCCAAGTGATACATTTTGTGGCTTCTTTAAAATATAAACACCCACGGAGTAGCTGATATATTTAGCCGCATGTGATTAAGTTGTGTGTGTTGTTGCTCGATGATTCAGCCAAGTAATCGGATCCTTGGTCAATTTTTGGAGGGGGATGACAATAAGCCGAGAAAGCAGCCAAATCAATAACACTCTTCTCAAATGTGCCTCAAAATGTCATGTGGGCCAAAGGATAACCCAGCGGGTGACTCAGCCGTGACTCAAAAGCCAGATTCGATGAGTGATCCTTAATGGCTCGATTGGCGTCTCACGAGGCCCTATTCTGGGCTCACTGAGATGTTCAGAGATAGCACGAAGCTTGATTTAGGCTTGTCCAGGAATTCACATAGACCAGCAGTGTCAAACTTAAGGCCTGTGGGCCCAATCTGGCCTGCGGGATGCTTAGATCTGGCCCACAGGAATGATCTTGAAACAGTGAAGGACCCTGAGGAATGATATAAGTGGCACTAATATTAGAAATAAAATGTAAACAGAGAAGACGTGTAGTCCTCAATGGAACTGCATCTACATGGAGGGAGGTATGCAGTGGAGTACCCCAAGGCTCTGTTTTGGGCCCAGTACTCTTCAACATCTTCATCAATGATTTGGATGAGGGAATAAATGGGGAACTTATCAAATTTGCAGATGACACCAAGCTGGCAGGAATAGCCAACACTCCAGAAGATAGGCTTAAGATACAGAAGGATCTTGACAAACTTGAACATTGGGCACTATCTAATAAAATGAAATTCAATGGTGAAAAGAGTAAAGTTCTACATTTAGGCAAGAAAAACGAAATGCACATGTACAGTATAGGTGGTATCTTGCTCAATAGTAGTAACTGTGAGAGGGATCTTGGAGTCCTAGTGGACAACCATTTAAATAGGAGCCAGCCGTGTGCAGCAGCTGCCAAAAAAGCCAACACAGTTCTAGGCTGCATCAACAGAGGGATAGAATCAAGATCACATGAAGTGTTAATACCACTTTATAATGCCTTGGTAAGGCCACACTTGGAATTCTGCATTTAGTTTTGGTCGCCACGATGTAGAAAAAATGTGGAGACTCTAGAAAGAGTGCAGAGAAGAGCAACAAAGAGGATTAGGGGACTGGAGACTAAAACATATGAAGAACGGTTGCAGGAACTAGGTATGTTTAGCTTAAGAGAAAGAAGGACTAGGGGAGACATGATAGCAGTGTTCCAATATCTCAGGGGTTGCCACAAAGAAGAGGGAGTCAAACTATTTTCCAAGGCACCTGAGGGTAGAAGAAGAAGCAATGGGTGGAAACTAATCAAGGAGAGAAGCAACTTAGAATTGAGGAGAAATTTCCTGACAGTGAGAACAATTAATCAGTGGAACAGAAATTGCCTCCAGAAGTTGTGAATGCCCCAACACTGGAAGTCTTTAAGATGTTAGATAGCCATTTGTCTGGAACGGTATAGGGTTTCCTGTCTAGGCAGGGGGTTGGACTAGAAGACCTCCAATGTCCCTTCCAACTCTGCTATTGTATTGTATTGTAAGATTTTAGGCAACAAAAACGAAATGCACAGGTACAGTATAGGTGATACCTTGCTCAGTAGTAGTAATTGTGAGAGGGATCTTGGAGTCCTAGTGGACAACCATTTAAATATGAACCAGCAGTGTGCAGCAGCTGCCAAAAAAGCCAACACAGTTCTAGGCTGCATAAACAGAGGGATAGAATCAAGATCACGTGAAGGGTTAATACCACTTTATAATGCCTTGGTAAGGCCACACTTGGAATACTGCATCCAGTTTTGGTCGCCATGATGTTGTCATTGTCAGCCTGCAGCCATCTTTTCTTTTGGGTCTTTGGCCTGCCACACTTTCTATTATTCTACTATGCCTTTCTATTGTGGGGGAATGGGAGGGGGGATTGTAGGAGTGAGATGCTATGTAGCCATAACAAAATTCTTTCTAGAAAGCCAAGGTCATCCTTTGTCTCTGCACCTGACCGGAACGGGATGGGTGGAACAGCCAGCATGGCAGTGGAAGATTGGACCATGTGATGGACTTGTGGGTGTGGGGGGCAAGATCTTAAACTTTCAACTGGGTGGGGAAAACCGGGGAGCTTTCAGATTCGGGTTTTCCTAGATGTGCCAACATGGCTCTCTTCATAAATTGGAACTTTGAGCAATACTCTGCCTTGGACTCTGATTTACTTTTGGATGCCATTTGGAGCTCTGACACTCATATTACATCCATGCTTTGGAAAACACGCTTTCAGCCGTACTTACGCCAACTTTGTTTCTTCTCCCTTGAAGGTACATGAAAGGCCGCCTGACATACAGCCAAGTGAACGCGGTCGTTGCAGAGATCAACAAAGCTGTGGCTAGCAAATACAGCATCATGTGCCAGCCGCTTAAAACCATGGGGAACCCAACCAGGAACCTCTACTTCCGATTCCAGGAAGAAGAAACCAAAGACACAAAAGGTAAGTAGTTACGTGAAGGGCACATCTCTAAATCAACCTCCCAGTCTGTGGACCAGCCCCGGTCTGTGGCATGTCAGAAACCAGGCCGCACAAGCAAATGAAGCCCCATCTGCGTGATGCAGGTAGCATGAGAAGCCAGGTGCCCTCCGGTCCACGGAAAATCCTCTCTCCATGGAACCAGTCCCTGATGCCCAAAAGGTTGGGGGGCCACTGCTCTAAATGCTATGGGAAGAGGCTACCTAGCAGCCTTCCATAAACTAGTATAGGTAGTCCTTGATGTATGACCATAGTTGGCAGAATTTCCATCGCAGAGCAAGGTGGTTAACAAGTGAGTTGTGCCTGATTTTATGACCCTTTTTGGGGGCAGAGTTAATAAATGAATCACTGCAGTTCTTAAGTGAATCATGCAGTGAATAGGGCCGTCTTATTGACTCTGCTTTTTGGAATCCAGTGGGGAAGGTCCAGGTAGTTGGGCCAATGATCTAGCTTGATATTAGGCAGTGTGGTATTCTACATGCTTTGTACCTTCAGTAGAAGTCTTTCCTTCACTCTCCTCTTATCTTAGAACAGTGATGGCGAACCTTTTTTCCCTTGGGTGCCCAAAGAGGGCGCGGGCGATAGCATGCATGCATGTACCCATAATCCAAGGCCCCCGACGCTCCCCTGTCCTCCACGCATGCGCACGGGCCCGTTTTGGTGCTAGCAGACCTCCCTGAAGTCTCCTGGGACCAAAAACGGAATGGGGGATGCGCTGCATCGCCTCGTGCTTGCATGCACGACCCCCCCCCCCCCGTGCATATGCAAGAAAAACGAAATGCACAGGTACAGTATAGGGGGTACCGTGCTCAATAGTAGTAACTGTGAGAGGGATCTTGGAGTCCTAGTAGACAACCATTTAAATATGAGCCAGCATTGTGCAGTAGCTGCCAAAAAAGCCAACACAGTTCTAGGCTCCATAAACAGAGGGATAGAATCAAGATCACGTGAAGGGTTAATACCACTTTATAATGCCTTGGTAAGGCCACACTTGGAATACTGCATTCAGTTTGGTCACCACGATGTAGAAAAGATGTGGAGATTCTAGAAAGAGTGCAGAGAAGAGCAACAACGATGATTAGGGGACTGGAGGCTAAAACAGAAGAACGGTTGCAGGAACTGGGCATGTCTAGTTTAATGAAAAGAAGGACTAGGGAAGACATGATAGCAGCCTTCCAATATCTCAGGGGTTGCCACAAAGAAGAGGGAGTCAAACTATTTTCCAAGGCACATGAGGGTAGAACAAGAAGCAATGGGTGGAAACTAATCAAGGAGAGAAGCAACTTAGAACTGAGGAGAAACTTCCGGACAGTTAGAACAATTAATCGGTGGAACAGAATTTGCCTCCAGAAGTTGTGAATGCCCCAACACTGGAAGTTTTTAAGAAGATGTTGGATAGCCATTTGTCTGGAACGGTATAGGGTTTCCTGTCTAGGCAGGGGGTTGGACTAGAAGACCTCCGTGGTCCCTTCCAACTCTGCTATTGTATTGTATTGTATTTTACCAACCTCGGAAGGATGGAAGGCCGAGTCAACCTTGAGCCAATCAGGATTGAACTGCTGGCTGTGGGCAGAGTTAGCCTGCAATACTGCCTTCCAACCACTATACCACCACGGCTCCTAATGCAATTGTGGTAGATACTTGTGGCCAACACAGGACCTTCAGATGCTTTCAGGCTGCTTTTGACTCCCAAATAAAACCTTGTGTCTCCCCAGGTGAATATTTTATTGTGGAGGCTGATATTGAACAGTTCACCCAGCTGAAGCCTGACAAACGTTTTCACAGTATCCTGACAATCTTGCGACATTGCCACCGCGTGCGGGAAATCCGAGGATCCCGACTCGTCCGCTACGCCATCTGCTAAAAATTATGGGTCACCGTTGTAGACTTTTGGGTTTTTTCTTTCCCCCTGACAATGCTGCTGCTTTGTTCTGCTGCCTTCCTGCCATTATTATTAGGAAAGATGGGTTTTTGTTGGCATTAGTAAGATGTTTGTTGTGAGGCAAATATTTTTTTAGCTTTTTGCCGTGGTGAAGGCAGCGGAACCCATATCACAGCTTTTCCTGCCATTGCCTCATTCCACTTTAATTTTCTACTTGGAGAGTTTAAGACATTTTAATTTGGCAACACGAGAAGCGTAATAGATGAAGTGTTTGAAATGTGATGTGCTCAAAATCTCCAGAACTGGAACTATGGAAGTTGTGTGTTGCTAATAAATCAGAGAAGGAATAAATGTGCAAAAGAACTTGGCTGGCTCGTATTTGGGTGTGAACATGAGTTTCTGGAATCACAGTGTCTGTTCATGGGGGGGAAAAACATTGGTGAAGATTTCCTTCCAAAATAGGTTTTCAGCATAAAGGATTCCTTGGGAGGCATGTAAGAGCTGGTAAGGTTTTCAAATCTCTCAGGACAAGGCTAAAGGGCATTGCACACCAAAACAACTGGACACAAAGACAGCTTTTCCCCTCATGCCATCAATGCTAAACACCTACCGTATTTTTCGGAGTACAAGACGCACCTTCCCCCCCCCTAAAAGAGCATAGAAGTGTTGGTGCTTCTTATACTCTGAATACAGCCAGTTTTGGCCTCCCGAAGCCCCACCCCGCATCCCATTTTTGCAAAAAACGAGCTGTTTTTTGCAAAAATTGTTAGGAAAGCTCCCTGTTGGGAGACTGAGTGCGTTCAGAATACGGCTTAAGATTGTAAGATTTATATATTGTCCTACCCAAAGGGGAGAATGTTAGGAATATAATCTAACGGTTGGGTTGGCAATATATACATCATATAACAATGCTGTACCTGTTTCTTTAAATCATGCTGTAAATGTGATTGGCTGCTGTTTCCTCAGTCGGCCATAAGATGGAGCCAGAATCACTGTTAGATTCTGCTCTGCTCTGAGGGCTTTGGAAGTTGGCTGTTAGAAGTGCCGTATAGTGATCAGCGTGGGCTATTGTAAGTTTATGTACCGGACTGTTTGTATGACGATGGACTGTGTTATTTGGATTATCCCTTAACTGAAAGACATTGATGACTGACTGTCTTATCCATGTATGACTTGTACTGTTTGATGGACTCTGATACATCTATTTCCACGAAAGTAAAAACCTATTTAAACTGCAGTGTCTCTCTATGCTGGTTTGTGTGTTCACCAACACAACTCTCAATGCTTCTCTGAACGCACTCGCTCTCCCAACGGGGAGCTTTCCTAACAAAAATGGAGGTGGTTTTTCCTTCCACCAGCCCCCAGAAACACTCTGCAGGCTTCAGCAGGGCTGGGGGAAGGCAAAAAAGGCAGGTTTTGCTAAAAACGACCTGTTTTCACAAAAATGGGGGCGTTTTTGCCTTCCCCCAGCCTTGCTGAAGCCCGCAGAGTGGTTCTGGAGGTTGGGGAGGACAAAAACTTTTTTTTTCTTACTCACCTCTTCGTAATCTTAGGGCGTCTTATACACTAGTGCAGTGATGGCAAACTTTTTTTGGCTCGCGTGCCACAAGTGGGGGGAGCGCAGGGGGGTCGAGTGCGGGCGTGCCGCACCCATAATGCAACGCGCCACCCCCCCAGTGCGCATGCGCCGCACAGTACGCGACACCCCCCCCATTTTTAAATTTTTTTTTTTGCCCTCCCCAGGCTCCAGGGGCTTTATAGGAGCCTGGGGAGGGCGAAAAGAGCCTCCCACGACCCTTCGGAGGGTCGTTTTAACCGCTCCGAAGGCATCAGGGAAGCCTCGGACGGTCCCTGAAGCCTTCGGAGTACTTAAAACCACCCTCCGAGCAAACCGGAAGTGACTTCCGGGTTGCTCGGTGGGTCGTTTTAAGCGTTCCGAAGACTTCAGGGAAGCCTCGGACGGTCCCTGAAGCCTTTGGAACGCTTAAAACAACCCTCCAAGCAACCCGGAAGTCACTTCCGGTTTGCTCAGAGGGTTGTTTTAAGCGTTCCAAAGGCTTCAGGGACGGTCCCTGAAGCCTCCGGGGGGGGAGGCTCTTTTCGCCCTCCCCAGGCTCCTATAAAGCCTCTGGAGCCTGGGGAAGGCGAAAAATAGCTTTTAAAAAGGTGAACTCAGCTGGCCAGCGCACGCATGCACGCTGGCCAGCTGACAGGGCAGCGCCTCGCATGCCCTGACAAATGGCTCCACGTGCCACTTGTGGCACGCGTGCCATAGGTTCGCCATCACGGCACTAATGCGTCTTACAGTCGCATTATAGAAAAATACAGTAATTCTCACAGCACTGTCTTACGTCTGTGGATATTTACTCTTGTAGTAGGGCTGAATTGCTGTTATCCTTTTCATCTTTTACAATACAATACAATACAATAGTAGAGTTGGAAGGGACCTTGGAGGTCTTCTAGTCCAACCCCCTGCCTAGGCAGGAAACCTTATACCATTTCAGACAGATGGCTATCCAACATCTTCTTAAAGACTTCCAGTGTTGGAGCATTCACAACTTCTTGAGGCAAGATGTTCCACTGATTAATTGTTCTAACTGTCAGGAAGTTTCTCCTCAGTTCTAAGTTGCTTCTCTCCTTGATTAGTTTCCACCCATTGCTTCTTGTTCTACCCTCAGGTGCCTTGGAGGAAAGTTTGACTCCTTCTTTGTGGCAACGCCTGAGATATTGGAACACTGCTATCATAATAATAATAACAATAATAATAATAATAAATTTGAATTTATTAGCCGCTCCCTTTCCACACAGGACTCGGGGCGGCGTACAATAAGACATATAAAAACATAAAACATATGTGCAAACACATAAACATCCAAATACACACATATACAAAGACATACATGCACGGAGGAGGTAACAAATTACATCACATTTGGACAATTAAAAATCACCATTAAAAAACCCCATTAATAATAACACAATTTAAAAATTTAAAAGGACCGTCAGGAGGAATAAGAAAAAATTTACGGTTGAGCCAGGCCAGATAATTGAAAGAGGTGGGTCTTCAGCTGTACACGGAAGGAGCGGAGATCGGAAGTAATCCTGATGTCACGAGGGAAGTCATTCCACAGGGCTGGGCCCATCACAGAGAAGGCTCTGCTCCTGGGTGTCGCCCCCCGACACTGTTTAGTGGACGGCACCCAGAGGAGTCCCTCTCTGTGTGAGCGGATTGGTCGTAGGGATGTATGGGGCAGGATGCGATCCTGCATGTAACTAGGTCCTGTGCCATGAAGCGCTTTAAAGATCGTAATCAAAACCTTGAAACGCACTCGGTAGACTACAGGAAGCCAGTGCAGCTCGCGCAGGAGAGGTGTTACAGGGGAGTATCTAGTCCTCCCCATAATCACCCGCGC
This sequence comes from Natrix helvetica, assembly GCF_964273705.1. Classification (NCBI taxonomy): domain Eukaryota; kingdom Metazoa; phylum Chordata; class Lepidosauria; order Squamata; family Natricidae; genus Natrix; species Natrix helvetica. The sequence continues at coordinate 11,328,464 of NC_138552.1, forward strand.
GGCCGCATTCTGGACCAACTGCAGTCTCCGAGTGCATCTCAAGGGAAGCCCCATGTAGAGAGCATTGCAGTAGTCCAGGCGAGACGTCACCAGCGCGTGGGTGACTGTGCGTAGGGCATCCCGGTCCAATAAGGGGCGCAGTTGGCGCATCAGGCGAACCTGATGGAACCCTTGCCACGGCTGTTACATGGTCATCCATGGACAGCCGGGCATCCAGGAGGACGCCCAAATTGCGCACCCGTTCCACGGGGGCCAGTTGCTCGCCCCCAATGGCCAGAGATGGAAGCATCTGGTTGAACCGGGAGGCCGGAAGCCACAGCCACTCCGTCTTGGAAGGGTTGAGTTTTAGTCGGTTGCCATCCATCCAGACCCGTACGGCCTCCAAACACCGGGACATCATTTCAACGGCCTCGTTGGGGTGGTTCGGGGTGGAAATGTATAGCTGGGTATCATCAGCATACAGATGATATCCCACCCCAAAACCACGGATGATCTTGCCCAGCGGTTTCATATATGTGTTGAACAGGAGAGGCGAGAGCACCGACCCCTGTGCACCCCACATGTGAGGGGGCTCAGGGTCGATCTCTGCTCTCCTGCCAACACACGTTGCATCCGGCCAGAGAGGTAGGAGCCAAACCACCATAAAACGGTGCCCCTGACTCCCAGCCCCTCTAGCCGGTGCAACAGGATACCATGGTCGATGGTATCGAACGCCGCCGAGAGATCTAATAGGACCAGGATAGAGGAACAACCCCTATCTCTGGCCCTCCAGAGATCATCAACTAACGCGACCAAGGCCGTCTCCGTGCTGTGCCCGGGTCGGAAGCCGGACTGGCGCGGGTCTAGATAATCATTCTCTTCCAGGTGACGTGGAAACTGTTGTGCCACCACACTCTCTACAACCTTCGCTAAAAAGGGAAGGTTGGAGACTGGACGATAATTGACTAGGTCCGTTGGGTCCAGGGAAGGCTTCTTGAGCAGGGGCCTCACAACCGCCTCTTTCAAGGCGGCCGGCAGAAACCCCTCGCCCAACGAGGCGTTCACTAGGCCCAGGAGCCAGTCGCGTGTAACCTCCCAGGATGCCAGTACAAGCCAGGAGGGACACGGGTCCAATAAACATGTGGTAGGTCGCAAACGTCCACGCAACCTGTCCAAATCCTCGATGGCAACCGAGTCAAACTCCTCCCAGAGTGGTCCCTCAAGACTCGCCTCGGGCGCCTCCACTGGACCACTGAAAGGGGCCCATCCCATCCAGATTTGAGCGACTTTGTCCTGTAGATATTTCCCAAATTCCTCTGCTCTGCCCTGTAAGGGGGCTTCCTGCGGCCTCTCAGACAAGAGGGAGCGAGTCACCCGAAACAGGGCAGCAGGGCGGTTATCTGCGGACGCAATAAGAGCGGCACAATGTTGACGTTTGGCCGCTCTTAGTGCTACAAGGTACGTCCTCAAATAGGCTCGTGCCTGTGCTCGGTCAAATTCGGAACGGGAGGATCTCCAACGACTCTCTAGGCGTCTCTTGTGGCGTTTCATCACCCTTAGCTCCTCGGTAAACCAAGGGGCCAGGGTGGTTCGTCGCCGCAGGAGAGGCCGCAAAGGCGCCACTCGATCTAGGGCCCCGGTAGTCGCACTATTCCATGCGTCTACCAGGTCCTCCACCCAGGGGCGGGTCAGGTCTACAGGAGGTGGCCCAAGCTCCGTCTGGAACTTATCTGGTTCCATCAGGCACTTGGGGCGGAACCATCTAATACCTTCCGGTTCCGCCTCCCCGCAGCGGGGGGTAGCACCAGGGAAGTCAAGTCGGAGAAGTGAGTGATCTGACCATGACAGGGGAATAATAGTTGAATCCCCTATTCCCAGATCACTCGTCCACTGGCCAGAGACAAAGACAAGATCCAGCGTATGGCCTCCCTCGTGAGTAGGGCCCTGAATTAATTGGGTCAGGTCCATGGCTGTCATGGAAGCATGAACTCCCAAACCCCCTCAGACGCTTCTCCCATCGACGGCAGGTTAAAATCCCCCATCACTAAAATCCCCCATCATGTCTCTCTAGTCCTTCTTTCTCTTAAGCTAGACATACCTAGTTCCTGCAACCGTTCTTCATATGTTTTAGTCTCCAGTCCCCTAATCCTCTTTGTTGCTCTTCTCTGCACTCTTTCTAGAGTCTCCACATCTTTTCTACATTGTGGTGACTAAAAGTGAATGCAGTATTCCAAGTGTGGCCTTACCAAAGCATTATAAAGTGGTATTAACACTTCACGTGATCTTTTTCTGCTATCTTCTCTTATTGGTGGTGGTGGTATTATTATTATTATACGATTGTATCACAGCGGCCAGTTGATTCGCCGGATTTGGCATTGATTACTAGTCGGGCCCCACCCAGGGGCCTAGGACGTCGTAACGTATTTTCGTAATATACGTGCAGATCCAAGCAGTGCAGCTTTTTGCATTTGACTGATGGTGATTTTGTCAAGTTTTAACTGTTTTAAATGTAATTCCAGTGCTTTTGGAATAGCACCCAGTGTGCCGATTACCACTGGAATTACCACTGCTGGTTTGTGCCATAATCGTTGGATTTCGATTTTTAAGTCCTGGTATTTTGCGATTTTTTCATAGTCCTTCTCGGCGACCCTGCTATCACCTGGTATTGCGATGTCTATGATTGTAACCTTATTTTTCTCAACCAGTGTGATGTCTGGTGTATTATGCGCCAGTATTTTATCCATTTGTATGCGAAAATCCCACAAGATCTTGACCATCTGACTCTCTATGACTTTTTCAGGCTTATGTTCCCACCAGTTTGTTGCTGTTTTAATATTATAATTTTTGCACAAATTCCAGTGGATCATTTGTGCCACTGAATTGTGCCGCATTTTATAGTCAGTCTGCGCGATTTTTTTACAGCAGCTGAGTATGTGGTCAACAGTTTCATCAACTTCTTTGCAGAGTCTGCATTTGGCATCATCAGAGGATTTTTCGATTTTGGCCTTAATGGCATTTGTTCGGATAGCTTGTTCTTGCGCAGCCAGGATTAGTGACTCTGTTTCTTTCTTTAATGTACCTGTTGTTAACCATAACCAAGTTTTTTTACTGTCCACTTTATCTTTTATTTTTTCCAGAAATTGACCATGTAATGCTTTGTTCTGCCAACTCTCCATTCTTGATTTTATCGCATCTTTTCTGTATTCTTGTTTCGTCTGTTGGGCCTTCAATAAATTTTTGTTCTTTACTTCGATTAATAGATGTTCTTGACTTTCTTTTAAATAATCAGCCAGTGCATGTTTTTCTTCTTCAACTATTTGCTTCACTTGTAATAATCCTCTGCCACCTGATTTTCGGGGCAGGTATAGTCTATCAGTGTCACCACGTGGATGTAAACTGTAGTGCATTGTCATTAGTTTCCTGGTTTTTCGGTCCAAAATGTCCAAATCAGTTTGTGTCCAGTTAACTATACCAGCTGTGTATCTTATAACTGGTATTGCCCAGGTATTTATGGCCTTGATTGTATTTCCACCATTTAATTTAGATTTCAAAATTTTCCTAACTCTGTTGGTGTACTCTCTCCTGACAATAGTTTTTACTTCTCCATGTTTGATGTTATCCAACTGCAAAATGCCTAAGTATTTGTAGGCTTCATTTTCATTGCATTTAATTAGTTGGCCATTGGGCATTTCAATTCCCTCACATGTAGTGATTTTGCCCCTTTTTATGGATACAGTGGCGCATTTTTCCATGCCAAACTGCATTGAAATATCGGTGCTGAATACTCAGACTGTGTTTGTCAGTGATTGGATTTCTATTTCTGACTTTCCATAGAGTTTCAAATCATCCATATATAATAAATGTGAAATTTTTTCAGCTTCTTTGGCTGTTTGGTAGCCTAATTTCATTTTTTTTAAGATTACTGATAGTGGGATCATTGCGATGATGAAGAGAAGAGGTGAAAGTGAATCACCCTGGAAAATTCCTCGCTTGATATTGACCATTCCGTAGTTCTCATTCCCTACTGCCAACTCAGTTCTCCATTGTTTCATCGCCTTTTCAGTGAAGGATGTAATATTTTTACTAATGCCAGTTGTTTCTAAGCATTTTATGATCCAACTATGTGGCAATGAGTCGAATGCTTTTTTATAATCAATCCAGACCATATTCAAGTTCGTTTTTCTTTTCTTACAATTTTCTAATATCATTTTATCATATTATTATTATTATTATTATTATTATTATTATTATTATTATTATTATTATTATTATTATTATTATTATTTTATTTTATTTTATTTTATTTTATTATTATTTTATTATTATTATGTTGCTTTGCATGTACACTGAGAGTTTATTCCCCGGAGACAAAGTCCTTGTGTGTCCTATCACACTTGACCAATAAAAGAACTCTATTCCTGTTCTGCTCTATCTATTCTAATTATGCTGAAAACCCAGAATCATTGAAATACATGTTAACTGCTGCACACTGTATCATCCATGGAAATAGTACCCCTGGATACGCATTCCAGACGCCAATATATGTTAGGAATCAGTTCTTGAAAAATGCCCCAGGTAAGTCTACCTTTTTTCTAGCTATCTGTATTACCAGCATAACACACTAGATTGGCTTATGTCCTTTGTCCTGCCACAAAGCCAGCAACAGGATAGTTCTAGCTCAGAATCTGCCTAAATATCCATTGCAGGCGACAGTTTCTACTTACATGGATTAAGTCAAATCTTCAAGACAAGCTTGACTCCTGGTGACTTCATGGATTCAATTATATTGGCAGCAGAAGGGACGTGGTGAAATTACTTCGAGGGAACGCCACAGGACACAATGGCACTTTGTGGCCGGTGTTCACAGAGCAGGGCTGAAACAACCTGACAAAAAAAGGTCACATCCTTCTTAAGAACGGATTGTGTTGAAAGCAACTGGATGTCCATGGCCAATTGTTAACCGTGAAGATGACGGGATAACCTTTCTCCCTATTTAAATTTCTTGGGCGTTTGTACCTTTCTGCTGCCTGTAATAATTGTGCTTTGTAGAAGGGATCCAGTGATTGAAGTTCAGCTAATGCTGACTTTCCTGTTTACAGTATAAGCTTAACATTTTCCTTCCTTCCTTTTTGCCACCTGACCCCCAAAGACTTTGGGCAGCTCACATGGTACTAGACAGACACGTTATGAGATGCTGAGGTTTGTCCAGTGTCTCAGGTACTACACAGCAGTTATGGATGGGTCTTGCAGGATCCAATCTGGGTTAATCACCAGGACCAGAGGTTTAGTCCTCCAAGCTTTCGGACTCATGCTGGAGTCCATCTTCAGGGAACTCTTTCAACAGAACGTGTGCTTTAGGCTATTCTGTGCATAGTATTTATGTGGTCATTGATTGAATGGCTTAGCTGTGGATTGGGGTGTTGATGGCCAGTTACTAAGTCATTGGCTTAGTTTCCTTGTGCTGCCAAGTCCTCTTCCTAAGTGCCTGATAAGCTGGTGATAAATAGCACTCCTGTTGATTGACACTCCTGTTTCCCAGGCTTCAATTATTTCCCTGGCTATTTTTGTACCTGCTCGGCCAACAATTTTAGTAGCTGCAGAATTGAATATGTCCTTGTTCGTTGCAATGCGAGGCTACCAATGAGTTCTGGTCTCTCCTCGCTTGATCTTGCTTGTGTTCTTGCAATCTGAGCTTCCTTGCAATGGAGCTTCCTCCATTCTGACCTTCATAGTCACAGGGGCAATTCATCCAGAGTCTATAAAAGTCTTACAGTACTAAGTAGGCATGGGAGGTGATCATGGTTTTAAAATTGGAGGAGAAAGCAACAATAATTTGCATTATGCTGATAGCTGAAATTGCAAAAGATCTGAAAGTCGTAGTCTTAAAAGTCAAAGAGCATTGAAAAAATAGGACCAAAATTAAATATAAAGACATCCAGATTAATGACAACAAGTAGAGCCTTAGAATTGACAGAATATAAAAATGGTAAATAATTTCTGCCTTTTAGGGTTAGCAGTAAAGTAACAAGCATTCAGGAAATAGGCTGCAGAATAGCATTTAGTAGAGCAGCAGGGAAAGCCTTGGAAAAGATATTAAAATGCTGTGATGTGTCTATACTGTATGCCTACAAAGATCAAAATCATGCATGCTGTGATATTCCCTGTGACACTCAGTGGATGCAAAAGTTGGACTTTGAAAGAAGTAGGATTGGAAGAATGTGGATGCTTTCGAACTTTGATGTTGGAGAAGATCAAAATACTGTGGACGGCCAAGAAAACAAGCCAATGGATCATTGAATAAATCTCTTGTGGTTTGCCAGCATAGCTGTCAGAAGATTCAGACAGTGAGGAGATTGGGGAGGAACATGTCCTGAAGCCTGGGGAAGGCTCTGATGAGGGCTCTGTGTCGGAGGCAGAGAGGGGGCCAGGGCCGTCCAACAGTTATTAGCTGCCTTCAGAGTTAGACATCAGTGAGGCAGATGAACAGCTGGAGTCTGTTCCCAATGTGCTTATGCGCAGAGTTGCCAGACGAAGGGAACAGATAAGGAACAAGGATCGACTTGAGAGTAAAGCCACAGGTGGACGATGAATGGCCCCTCCCATAGGGAATAAAATAGGAGTGAAAGGGGAGTGGGGGTTGCAGGAGACAATTACTTCATTCCTGCATTCTTGCCAAGTATTGTGGCATCTGAAAGATATCAGCTTGGCCACTCTCCAAGCCTGATAAAGGTCGGTATTTATGAACTAGCTTGAAAGACTGTGGGCCAGGACTTTGCTGGAGAGGAATTCACTGTAAATTAAATAAAAGGGGTTTATTGGAATGAGGACTCGACTTTGTAATGCTGAGGAAGCCTAGGTCAGAACAAAATCAACCCAGAGTTCTCACTCAAATTGCAGATGAGCAGGCTTAAATTATCCTACTTTGGACACATGCGAAGACTCAACCCTCTGGAAAAGGCTCTAATGCTGGGAAAGATGGAAGAGGAAGAAGAGGAAGACCAGTAACAAGGTGGATGAACTTAACTGGAGTGACGATGGCTGCCCATTGGAAGATTTAAAGAAACAGGTTAGAGGTAGAACGTGGAAAGTATTATATCAAAATATATTTTACTCCTTATATTTCTCCATCTTCCCTTAAACAGTAACAGAACCCACAATGGGCTGAAAATCAGTGTCTCTGCTAGATAATTGACAGTCAATTTGAAATTAATGTGGGAACCACACCCCAGAATAATGGAATATTTTGGGGAATATTAAAAAGACAGGATAGAATATTTCCCCTAAAGGAGAAATGGGGGGGGACTTAAGGGAGGCAGAAACCAGCCCCAGTTTCCCTACCCAAAGCAGAAACTGAGGAGGCCAGCTTTTAGAAAAGCAGATTTGGTAATCCATTCAGAAGGACTGGGTCAGGCAGAAATTCAGGTAAGCAACAAGCCAAGGGTTGACAAAATTAGCTCAGATTTCAAGAATCCAAGACACTTTGTATTTGCATTTCTCCTTTTGCCTATAGAGCCAGCTGTGACCCTTACATGACCCCACAGGAATCCATCTGGTTGGTGGTTCTGCTTTATCAATAAAAGGAATCTTTCTTTTCAAACAACCTTCAGGCTGCATTTAATTTCCAGTGCCTTTACAATACAATACAATAGCAGAGTTGGAAGGGACCTTGGAGGTCTTCTAGTCCAACCCCCTGCTTAGGCAGGAAACCCTATACCGCTTTAGACAAATGGCTATCCAATGTCTTCTTAAAGACTTCCAGTGTTGGGGCATTCACAACTTCTGGAGGCAAGCTGTTCCACGGATTAATTGTTCTAGCTGTCAGGAAATTTCTCCTCAGTTCTAAGTTGCTTCTCTCCTTGATTAGTTTCCACCCATTGCTTCTTGTCCTGCCTTCAGGTGCTTTGGAGAATAGCTTGACTCCCTCTTCTTTGTGGCAACCTCTGAGATATTGGAACACTGCTATCATCTCTCCCCTAGTCCTTCTTTCTCTTAAGCTAAACATACCCAGTTCCTGCAACCATTCTTCATATGTTTTAGCCTCCAGTCCCCTAATCATCTTTGTTGCTCTTCTCTGCACTCTTTCTAGAGTCTCCACATCTTTTCTACATCGTGGCGACCAAAACTGAATGCAGTATTCCAAGTGTGGCCTTACCAAGGCCTTATAAAGTGGTATTAACACTTCACATGATCTTGATTCTATCCCTCTGTTTATGCAGCCTAGAATTATTTTGACAACTGCTGCACACTGCTGGCTCATATTTAAATGGTTGTTCACTAGAACTCCAAGATCCCTTTCACAGTTACTACTGTTGAGCAAGGTACCACCTATACTGTACCTGTGCATTTCGTTTTTCTTGCCTAAATGTAGAACCTTACTCTTTTCACCATTGAATTTCATTTTATTAGATAGTGCCCAATGTTCAAGTTTGTCAAGATCCTTCTGTATCTTAAGCCTATCTTCTGGAGTGTTGGCTATTCCTGCCAGCTTTGTGTCATCTGAAAATTTGATGAGTTCCCCATTTATTCCCTCATCCAAATCATTGATGAAGATGTTGAAGAGTACTGGGCCTAAAACAGAGCCTTGGGGTACTCCACTGCATACTTCCCTCCATGTAGATGCAGTTCCATTGAGGACTACACATTGAGTGCGGTTGGTCAGCCAGTTACGAATCCATCTGGTGGTGATGCTGTCTAACCCACATTCTTCTACTTTATCTAGTAGTAGGTTATGGTCTACCTTATCAAATGCCTTACTGAAGTCCAAGTAAATTATATCGACGGCATTCCTCTGGTCCACTAATTTTGTCACTTTGTCAAAGAATGCAATAAGATTAGTCTGGCATGATCTATTTTTGACAAATCCATGTTGGCTTTTGGCTATTACTTTGTTTACTTCTAGGTGTTCGCTAATTCGTTGCTTGATTATCTTTTCCAGAATCTTTCCTGGTATTGAGGTCAGGCTGATAGGTCTGTAGTTTCCTGGATCTATTTTTTTCCCGTTTTTGAAGATGGGAACCACCTTTCTCCTGGTTTGGAACTGGACCAGATGAATATTTCTTCCAACACCAACTTAATTTAGTAAAAATAGTAACCAATTTACTCAAACCTTTACCCCAAGTAGGTCATCTAGATCTACCCTGTTTCTCCCAAAATAAGACCTCCCCAGATAATAAGCCCAAGGGCTTTTGAGCGCATGGGCTAAAATAGGCCCTCCCCCCAAAATAAGCCCTCCCTGAAAATATTGCAACACAGCACCAGCCATGAGGTGACCACGCTCGTCGCCTCCTGCACCTCAAAAATAACAAGACCTCCCCGAAAGTAAGGCCAAGTGCTTATTTCAGGGGTCAAAAGAAAATTAGACCCTGTCTTATTTTGGGGGAAACACTGTAATCCATATATCAAAGGAGAAGATTTGTAAACACAAATATTGAATTAAAATGGTTTCCCGGTGAAACTGCATGTTCCCAAGAATAATTTCCTTGTCACCCTAGTATCAGCAGGTACACGCTTTCATTCCCAGGACAAGTTGCTCTATAAAGCAATATCTCTGTACCCCATTTTTCTGCAGCTGCACCCAAGGCAAAACCTTTTTGCATTTGGGAATAAATAATTCTCCTTTCCCCACAGCTGCCTGGATTTTCTCTATTCCTCAAAGCACAATCTTGGCTTGAGTTGGAACTCCAAATTTTTATTCTGTCAAATCATCATGGAAAATGATGATTGGGGTGGGACATGCTACCTAGGTGGTCGGTTGTTGTTGTTAGTTGCGAAGTCATGTCCAACCCATCGCGACCCCATGGACAACGTTCCTCCAGGCCTTCCTGTCCTCTACCATCCTCTGGAGTCCGTTTAAGCTCACGCCTACTGCTTTGGTGACTCCATCCAACCATCTCATTCTCTGTTGTCCCCTTCTTCTTTTGCTCTCCATCGTTCCCAGCATGAGGCTCTTCTCCAGGGAGTCCTTCCTTCTCATTAGGTGGCCAAAGTATTTGAGTTTCCTCTTCAGGATCTGGCCTTCTTAGAGCAGTCAGGGTTGATCTCCTCTAGGACTGACCGGTTGGATCGTCTTGCAGTCCAAGGGACTCACGGGAGTCTTCTCCAGCACCAGAGTTCAAAGGCCTCCATTCTTTGGCGCTCAGCTTTTCTTATGGCCCAACTTTCACAGCCACTGGGAAAACCATAGCCTTGACTATATGTGTGGTCACTAGGAGCTGAAAATAACTTGATGACTTGTAATCAATCAATCATCAAATACTCTTGGCAACCTAGATCTTGCTAAACTACAATTCCCAGCATCCCTCAGGATTGTTCCTACAGTTGGTAGAAATTGTAACCACAAGAGGATGTAAATAGTAAAACAGTCTATGGTTTTTATTGGTTGATAGCAGATTTGTACAATATGGTCAGTTTCTTTTTTAAAAAATCTTTGCAAGGAACAGGGTGAATTATGGCAGTATAGCAGAGCCCAAATACCTCTCTTGGTCTGTCTTTTTCTTACATGGAAATCATAAGGCGATTGTCTAAATCTCATTTAAATTTAGAGCTTAAGCGCTGAGCTTTTGCTATTAATTTCAGTGGAATTTAAAAATGCTTAATGGCCTCTGAATTGCGCCCTCTGTCAAGTTATTAAAAGGCCAAGTTCATTTAGTTTTGCTTTTCAGAGACATATTTAAGATTATAGGTTACTCTTAGCTATTTAAATTCCAGCTTAGCCCGTCTTAGTATATCTCTACTTAAAGTTTGTTCTGCAAATCTTCAGCAGGGCAAGAATATAAAGGGTATTATTTTCTTAGCTTTTTGTTTTTGTGTTTGGGACAGATTGCCTTCTTTGATCAGGATTTAGCTGGTTGGGACTGTTCATTTTTCTCTCTAATTCTTACTTAAAAGCTTAAGAAAATGCAGACAGTTTACTTTAATGGGGGTCACCAATCTCACTGAATACCTTTTTTTAAGCAACATTTTTAATATAAACATATTTATCTAAACAGAAAAAAAGGGGGTAATGAGTGACTTAATAGTTTTTTTCCTCTTCCTTGCCTCCTTTTTTTCCATTTGGGAGATTTAATGATGAAATGAGTTACTCATAACCTCCCCCCTCCCCCCAGGAGTACTATTCTCAATGTGCTACCAAGTTTGCTACAACCTGCAAACCTACATAGGTGGTTCTATCCTGGCTTAGCACAAATGCAGAACTTTGGGTCAGTCACTCTCAGCCCAATCACCTCACAGGGTTGTCGTGGGGAGAATAGGAGGAGGACCAGGGATGTTCACCATCTAGATCAGGGGTGTCCAAACTTGAGAACTTTAAGACTTGTGGACTTCAATTCCCAGAATTACCCAGCCAGCGTGGCTGGCTGGGGAATTCTGGGAGTTGAAGTCCACAAGTCTTAAAGTTCCCAAGTTTGGATACCCCTGATCTAGAGGTACTTATACAGTAATAAAGGTGGGATAAAAATCTGATAAATCAACATGTTTGTGGTTTCTAGGATTTATCCGGATTTGTTTCTGCATTCCTGATAAAGCTTTGACCCCAAGCTGCATGCACATGTAGCCTTTCTGGAGAATTTCTGGTTTCTCCAGGACAAGGACTCCAAAATTTGATGGTTCATGCTTCTGCCGATGTTCTCTCCAGAAATAAGGGCCATCACAGATGCATGAAGGACTGCTTGTTGTATCTAAACAAAAATGGCTCTTCTACTGAGGGGCTGTCACAGAGGTGAGGTTGACCCATATTCTCTAAAGCAGCTGAGGACAAGAAGTAAAGGATGGAAGCTCATCAAAGCAAGACCCAACCTGGAACTAAGGAGAGGTTTCCTGACAACGAGAACAATTGATCAATGGGGAAAAAAATTGCCTCCAGAAGTTGTAGGTCAGGGGTGGGGAACTGTGGCTCTTTTGCGACTTGTGGACTTCAACTCCCAGAATTCCTGAGGCAGCTATGTTGGTTCTGGAATTCTGGGAGTTGAAGTCCACAAGTCGCAAAAGAGCCACAGTTCCCCACCCCTGTTGTAGGTGTTCCATCACCAGATGTTTTCAAGAAGAGATTGGACGACCATTTGTCTGGGATTGTATAGGGCCCTCTGCCTCAGAAGAGGTTGGGCAAGAACCGTGATGGCAAACCTATGGCACGTGTGCCAGAGGTGGCATGCAGAGCCCTCTTTGTGGGCATGTGCACTGTCACCCCTCTGCTCTTCTGGTTTCTGGTGCTGGTCTTTGCACACGCCGGAGCACCGGAAACCCAAAGACCAGCTGGCTGGTGTGCATGCTCATGCTGGAAACCCAAAGACCAGCTGGCCGGCACATGCATGCACATTATGCAGCTGGTCTTTGGGTTTTTGGTGCACTCGGTTCTGAAAAAGTTCGCCATCACTGGACTAGAAGATCTCTAAAGTCCCTTCCAACTCTATTATTCTGTTATTACCCACAAGCATCATACCCTCTGCAGATCTCGAAGGCCATGACAACGTGTGAATAAAAGTTCCCCATTACTCTGATTTAACCAATATGCAGAACAAAAGCAGGTAACAAAAGATAGAAAACACTGAAGGAATAAGTCATGATCTCCAACAAATAAGCAAAGTAATTAGCTCCCCAAAATAATGTAAAATACTCTTAACTTGCAAAATAGAATAGAACACAACAGAACAGAACAACAGAACGAATAGAATCTGGACTGGAATAGAATAGAACAGAACACAATATAATGCAATACAATAGCAGAGTTGGAAGGGACCTTGGAGGTCTTCTAGTCCAACCCTCTGCCTAGGCAGGAGACCCTATACCGTTTCAGACAAATGGCTATCCAACATCTTCTCAAACACTTCCAGTGTTGGGGTATTCACAACTTCTGGAGGCAACTTCTGTTCCACTGATTAATTGTTCTAATGGTCAGGAAATTTCTCCTCAGTTCTAAGTTGCTTCTCTCCTTGGTTAATTTCCACGCATTGCTTCTTGTTCTTGAACAAGCAATATAGAACAGATTAAAATAGAATCGAACAGAACGAATAGAATATGGACTGGACTAGAATGGAAAATAATAGAATAGAATAGAACAACAGAACAAATAGAATATGGAATGGAATAGAATAGAACAGAATATAGAACAGAATAGAACAGAACTAATAGAATCTGGACTGGAATAGAATAGAACAGAACAAATTGAACATGACTGGATTAGAATGGAAAATAATAGAACAGAACAGAATATAGAATAGAATAGAACAACAGAACGAATAGAATATGGACTGGACTGGAATAGAACAAAACAAAACAGAACAGAACAAAACAGAATAGAATAGAGTTTGCACGTGCATTGCATTATGGGTGCACATGCACGCTTATGGCACACCCAGACAAAAAGGTTATCCATCACCGCACTATAGGAATCCTATCTATTATGTTCAACATACAGTACAATGGTTAAAACAGTGGTTTAGAATATGTTGGCGTGATCAGAGTTTATAGCAAGTTATGGAACTCAGTTTGAAAAGAATTGCAATTCAGAGAACACGCATGGCATATGAATAGGTTTGGGGTTATTCTTTGAGATCTCCCGCTCCTCATTTCTGACATCTGAAACGTACTGCCAGTCAGCCCATATTACTGAGCTAGATGCATCAACTGACTTCATGCAAGGCAACACGATGTTTATTTTGCTAATTAAGCAAAGTAGACAAGTCCCTCACTGTGCTTATTTACAGCAGGGTTACTCACCGGATCCACCTTTGGAACATTGCAATTCATGGATGAATTTAGTCTGGTATCTTTGCCATCGGGGTATTTAAATGAATCAAATCCCTCACCCCACCATCTTAGGCAGGGCAAGCAAATATCAACCAGATCACTGCTTCATAAAGACAGATCCTGGCAATTTAAGAAGATTTCTTGCTGAGTACCAAGGGTACTCAGTGCAGGGTTCTAAATTGTTCGTGGTGGTTTCAGCTTAATTCAACCGTTCTTGAAATTCACACTTTTTTCTTGGAGGTAAAGCTTTGAGTTTGGGGAGACCTGAGATACGTAGCATCAAAGAGCTGTTAATTGCCATACATCCTTTGCACTTCATTGGCCTGAAAGATGGGAAGAAAAAAACATGCACGTGCACATTGGGGAGGGTGGGGGGAAGAAAGATTAGAGGACATAAAAATAGACATAGAGCTGCCACTGAAATGCACTCAGTCAGGGGTAGCTTCCGGTACGCGCATGTGCATGTGCAGAACTGAAAAACAAGACAGCATAACCGATGGCGCTGCCCGGGGAACCAGTTCAGGGGCGTGGTAGGCAGGGTGAATTGCTGTCGACATTATTGTCGGTTTGGTGCGTGCGTAATTTTGCTCCGCGTGCGTGCGCAGTTGCCCACAAGAACATTAAAAAATGTAAAAAAAAACCACGTGTCAAAACATGTGTCAAACTCAAGGGCTGGATCCGGCCTGCGGGGTGCTTAGTCATGGCCCCACCCTGGAAACAGCGAAGGACTGGGCATGCCTCCGCCAGCAAAAAGGGAGCTTGAGTGGCTGTCCCAAGCTCCATTTTCGCTGGCAGAGTGTTGCAGGAGGCCGATGCTGTGGAAAACGGAGCTTGGGAACCTGTTTTCGCTGGCAAAGTGCTCAGGCCACCACAGGCGCCCCCGAGATGAGTGACGTCAAACTGGCCACACCCACCTTGCCACGACCACCCTGCCCCCACCTCCAGGTCAAACACAATCCTGATGTGGCCCTCATGAAATTGAGTTTGACACTCCTGGTCTAGAGCCTTGGCAGCTTGAAGATGGGTGGACTTCAATTCCCAGAATTCCTTGCTGGCGAGGGAATTCTGGGAGTTGAAGTCCGCACATCTTCAAGGTTCCAGGGCTGAGAAGGACTGCTCTATAGACCCCAGCTTGAAAAGAACAGCCGCTAGGGCCTTTTTGTCTCTGTCTCTCTGTCTCTGTCTCAAAACATGCATACAAAAATTGCACACAGGACTAGTAACTTGAGGAGAGTGAGGATCCCCTTTCTTTCCCATCTCCCCCTGCCCCCCATTTTACATCATATAGCCAGCTTGGTGTAGTGGTTGAGACAGCGGGTCAGGAGACCAGGAGATGGCGAGTTCAAATCCTGCCTTAGGCATGAAAGCCAGCTGGGTGACTTTGGGGAAGTCTCTCTCTTACAGCCCAACCTACCTCCCAGGGCTGTTGTGGAGAAAATAGGGGGAGGAAGGTATATTAGGTATGTTTGCCACCTTGAGTTATTTATAAAAATAATAAAGGCAGGATTAATATATCTACAATAAGTAAATAAATAAATCTTCATTATATATGTTGGACAGTGGCTGCAGTATTTTATTAAATTGGAATAGGACAGGGATGGAGAACCTTTTCGGCACCACTGGAAATGCATGTGCATGCATGCGGGTACGCACCAGAGCGCCGGAAACGCAAAGACCAGCTGGCGACGGCGCACATGCCCATAGATAAAGCTCTGCGTGTCACCTTTGGCACACGTGCCATAGGTTTGCCATCATGGGTATACAGCCTCCTGAAAGTCTTGTACTGAAAAGCAAGGCAACAACAGAAAGGTACTTTTAATAAGAAAAAAAAATCATTACCAAATGACATAGCTACTTCACTCCACTGCTTCCTATTTAATATATCTCGAGCAACATTTTTTTTTCTATTTCCACTGTTTTTAAAACTATAGTATAAACGTTCGTTTTAAAGCTCCAAAGTTAATTTTTCCATTCCCTAAAATACCGATATACATTTGTTCTTAACGCTCCTTATGTTGTTCATCCTCCTTTCTTATGCTATTCTTGATGGTTTATTATTTATTGCTACAAGTCAACCATATTTTGGTATTCATTTTCTTTTCACCCCTAAGAAGGATTAGCAGGGTGAAATTTAATTTTATGCAGTGCTATTTTTATACACCCTTTACAGCGCAAAACATCCTCACAGCAACTCTTAATTTAGTTACATTTCCACCAGACGCTAGAAAAGGTTCTTGGTTTTTCAGTCCCAATTTCTTTTTCTTGCAGATGCCTTAAAAGATCACTTCATACCAGGTGATCAGATTTCATCAAGTAAAATCAAGATCTCAAGTATTTCTTGCTCCATCCCTTTATTGATTCCCTTCTACAAGTAGTCCTTGACTCACAACTATTTGTTTAGTGACCGTTCGAAATGACAGCGACCCTGGAAAAAATGACTTACAACCATCTAACAGCTGTTGCGGCATCCTTAGGATCATAGGATCAATATTCGGATGCTTGGTAAGTGGTTCATACTTATGACAGTTGCAGTGTCCCTGGCAGAGGTGGGTTGCTCCTGGCTCGGCCGAACCGGTAGTGGCGCCGGCAGGAGGCTCCGCCCACCTGCATGCGCAGAAGCGTTGCACACACGAGAGAGTGCATGCGCGCACGAGTGAACCAGTAGTAAAACTGGTAGAAACCCACCACTGGTCCCAGGGTCTTGTGATCCCCTTTTGCGACCTAAGCAAAGTCAATGGGAAAACCGGATTCACTTAACAACCGTGTTACTAAATTAACAACTGCAGCGATTCAACCGGATTCACTTAACCACCGTGGCAAGAAAGGTCGTAAAATGAGGCAAAACTCACTTAACAACTTTCTGTCTGAGCAACACAAATTTTGGGCTCAATCCTCGCCTTATGACTCAGTCATATTTAGTTCAAGGATTAC
The DNA here is from genome assembly GCF_964273705.1 of Natrix helvetica. Classification (NCBI taxonomy): domain Eukaryota; kingdom Metazoa; phylum Chordata; class Lepidosauria; order Squamata; family Natricidae; genus Natrix; species Natrix helvetica. Next base: position 11,345,117 of record NC_138552.1, read on the forward strand.
CATTAGAGGATTTTTAATTGAGTGCTTAAATTATAGGTTGCCTTCTATCTGCTCTTTTTAGGTGTGTACAAAACTAGGGGGGGAGAAGCTTTTTTCTGGCTAGTTTTGTTTTAAAATCGAACGCCTGACCATTTCTTGTGGGGAGTTGATTTTAGGAATATGTTTGCTTTCACACACACGTCCCCAAATTTTCCTACCTGTCCAGGTTGTGTTTGTAAAATACTCATCTGTGATGAACGTCTTGCTTAGACGACAAAACTCTGCTCCAATATTTTAATGTGTGCGATTAATACGCCTCTCTGAAATTACTCACAGACATGATGTAATGGGCTTAGCAAAGGTCTAATTTACATGAGTCTCTTTCTGTCTGCCACCGCAATGGATTTTCAGCACCAAGTGCCTGTTTTATTGGTCCCTTGATATTCATCATGAAATAAGTAACTGCTTTATGACAGCAAAAAGGTGGCTGGTTAATAGGGTTTATTCACAGCCACTGAGACATTCGTGCCCGGCCTTCTTCTGGGACAGCAAAGGAAATAGAAAAACCAAACCATTGACTGCACAATCCAGTTACTGTATGAAAAATGATTTAAAAAGCAGGACAGCCGAAACAAGGAAATGTAAAAAGTCAGCACCTACCCCTCTCCTAGAAGAATGAAATATTTTAGTAAATATTAAAAAGGCAGAATATTGTATTTCCCTAAAGGGGGAATGGAGAAACATGCTCTTGGAGGTAGAAAGCAGCCCCCACCTTTCTTAATAGCCCCCTGCAGATGTCAGCACTTAAGAGATAAAGAGCTTATTGAAAGAAGACAAGTAGATAGCTCTGTTCATAGGCAAAGCAAATACTGCAGGCAGAACTCCATTCAAGACAGGATGTTTTGAAGTTCCCTGCAACAAGGTCTGAACAATGGTAGGATTAACCCTCAGCCACAATACAAATTGCCCAACATGCTTTCAGTTGCACTCCCCCCCCACCGGAAACTTCAACCAATCTTAGCTCAGACAAACACCTAGGATTTGCATTTCCTCTTGCCTATAGAACCAGCTATGATCCCTACATAACCTCTACAACAGCCAATAGAATAAATGTCCATGCTCAGGAACAGGAAGCTCAAGTGTAAAGTCCAAAAGAATGTATAAAAGCCCCCGCTCTCAGCTCCATGTGGTCATGGAGCTGAGAGGATCACATACCCAGGATCACATGTGCTTGGTGGGGGGGGGGGTCCTGCTTCATCAATAAATGGACCATCTTTCCAACCAGCCTCCAGCCTCCCTTTTTATTCCAAGGCCTTTCTCCCGGCGTGGAACTGAACCAGATAGATATTTCTTCCCACAGAAACACCTCAATCAGGACAAGGTCTTACCAAATTCAGATCACGTTGTTGTCGTTTTTTAAAGGTCCAAATAAGCATTTTGCAAATTAGACAACAATCTATTGTGGTAATCTCCCCACCCCCACCCCCGTTCCTCGAAGAATGAAACATTGTGGAGAATATTAAAAGAGGCAGGATATTATATTGGAGAAACATGCTCTTAAAGAAAGGAAGTAGATCTACAGTGCCGTTCAGAACCGGTTCCAGCTCCCTCCCGTCCTCCCGTCCTCACATCATCAAGATGAAGAGCGAGAGGAGGAATTCTGGGAGTTGAAGTCCACGAGTCTTAAAGCTGTCAAGTTTGAACACCCCTGGGTTTTTTTTTCTAAAGGGTTAGGGGTGCAAGGGTCTTGTAACTTGACAGCTTTAAGACTTGCGTGCTTCAATGCCAGAGTTCCTGAGCCAACATTTTGGTTGCTAAGCAAGAGCGTTGTTAAGTGAGTTTTACCACATTTTACAAGTTGGCCACGTCCACCCAGACTGCCAGGCCACTCCCACTCTATCACATGGCTGGCAAGCCACTCCCACAAAGCAGGACACACCTAAGAAGAGGTTCTAAAAAATGTGAAACCCACCACTGAAGTAGACTCAGTCTTTCTTAATAGCCCCCAGCAGATATTTTGTGCCCCTTAATCTGGGCCAATTTATTTCACAAAACAGAAGACCTGCACCTTGAGGGATGGAATTAACATTTACATTCTCTCCACCCAAATTCTAAGAACAGGACGTGACCCTTTAGGACGTTATAGCGATAGCGCTTAGACTTATATACCACTTCACAGTGCTTTACAGCCCTCTCTAAGCGGTTTATAGAGTCAGCCTCTTGCCCCCAACAATCTGGGTACTCATTTTACCCACCTCGGAAGGATGGAAGGCTGAGTCAACCTTGAGCCTGGTGAGGTTTGAACTGTCGAACTGCTGGCAACAGGCAGTCAGCAGAAGCAGCCTGCAGTACTGCATTCTAACCACTGTGCCACCATGCCTCTTTAGTTAATAAAAGGATTAACCCACTACCACTTAGCCAAAGACATAGAGCTGACTACATTGCACAATCTCCTTTCACATGTTGCACAACCCTCAGCAGCATTCCAGAAACTATAAAAACCCCTTGCACTCATCAAGCTAATTTGTCAGCTGTCCCAGAACTTTCTGCTCTGTGTGTGTGTGTGCGTGTGTGTGTGTGTGTTGGTTCTGCTCATCCATAAACAGATTCCTTCTTTCTATTTAGCCTCCATTTTATTTCCAGCATCTTTCTCCCAGCTTGGAAGTGGACCTGCATTTTTTCTTCCAACACTATCTTGCAAACCGCACCTGTAAGCTCATTGAAGAAATCATAATGGAATATCTTGGCTGAATAATAAAGCATATTTGTTTCAGGGCTGTTTCTCTTGTCATTCCTTCCTTATTTTCCTGACCTCTAAGAATAGAATAGAATAGAATAGAATAGAATAGAATAGAATAGAATAGAATAGTTGGAAGGGATCTTGGAGGTCTTCTAGTCCAACCTCCTGCTTGGTCTTCTAGTTCAACCCTACAACACATCAGACATGGTTATCCAACATCTTCTTAAAGACTTCCAGTGTTGGGGCATTCACAACTTCTGGAGGCAACTTCTGTTCCACTGATTAATTGTTCTAACTGTCAGGAAATTTCTCCTCAGTTCTAAGTTGCTTCTCTCCTTGATTAGTTTCCACCCATTGCTTCTTGTTCTACCCTCAGGTGCCTTGGAGAATAGCTTGACTCCCTCTTCTTTGTGGCAGCCCCTGAGATATTGGAAGACTGCTACCATGTCTCCCCTGGTCCTTCTTTCCATTAAACTAGACATACCCAGTTCCTGCAACCGTTCTTCATCTGTTTTAGCCTCCAGTCCCCTAATCGTCTTTGTTGCTCTTCTCTGCACTCTTTCTAGAGTCTCCACATCTTTTGTACATCGTGGCATCTACTTTTCCTTACTGCCTCCAATCTAACCCATATCTCTCTTCCCTTATGGACTGCCTCCTTGGTTTTGAACCACTTTGCCTCTCGGCAAACGTGTACAACATCTACCTGATTTGGCATTACAATGGTTTATTTAGTGACCGTTCAAAGTTGCAAAGGCACTGGAAAAGGTGATCTATGACTGTTTTCACTCTTACGACCATTGCAACAGCCCCACGGTCAAAATTCAAATGCTTGGCAACTGATTCATCTTTATGATGATTACTGTGTCCCGGGGTCACATTCTCACCTTTTGGGATCTTCTGACAAGCAAACTCAATGGGAAAGCCAGATTCACTTAACAACCATGCTTAACAATTGCAATGATTCACATAACAACTGTGGCAAGAAAGAGGATAACATGGGGGCACAATTCACTCAACGACCGTCTTGCTTGGCACTGGAAATTTCGGGCTCAATTGTGGTCGTAAGTCGAGGACTAATTGTACAGGCTCTTAAGCCTGAGAGTTAACCCTGCCTGATCCTAAATCACACTTTGGGATTCAGAGATTATTGGTACTTAGAGTACCCTAATAATTGTAATGCTATTACTATTCTCATGGTCTTGCTCTTTAAGACAGGAATGGATTTGCTGGATGAAAGCAGTTGGTGCAAGCATTAAGCAGCTTAAATCACTTAAATATTTTCCCCTTTGGCAAACTGGTAATCTTAATAGGGTTATTTAAAAAATGATAACCTGACTCTAATACAGGTTGGAATGTATCCATTTTTTAAAAAAATTCTCCTTGGATAGGGGAGCAAACTGGGTTTCTCTTTCTCTCCCTCTGAAAATAGCAACAGAAAACAGATCCACAGTTTGAATCTCTATGTCTCCACTCTATGCTAATTTCACCTAAACTATACAGTCAAGATCATGGCATCTGGCCCTTTCAATTCCTGGCAAATAGATGGGGAAGAAATGAAGGTGACAGCTTTTATTTCCCTGGGCCCCAAGATCACCACAGATGGGGACTGCAGCCAAGAAATTAAAAGATGCTTGCTCCTGGGGAGGAAAGTTATGGCAAATCTAGACAGCATCCTAAAAAGCAGAGACATCACCCTGCCAACAAAAGTGCGTAGAGTCAAGGCTGTGGTTTTCCCAGTTGCAATGTATGGCTGTGAAAGTTGGACCATAAGAAAGGCTGAGCGCCAAAGAATGGAGGCCTTTGAACTCTGGTGCTGGAGAAGACTCCTGCGAGTCCCTTGGACTGCAAGGCGATCCAACTGGTCAGTCCTAGAGGAGATCAACCCTGACTGCTCTTTAGAAGGCCAGATCCTGAAGATGAAACTCAAAGACTTTGGCCACCTAATGAGAAGGAAGGACTCCCTGGAGAAGAGCCTCATGCTGAGTAAGATGGAGGGGAAAAAAAGGGGGATGACAGAGAAGGAGGTGGCTGGATGGAGTCACTGAAGCAATCGGTGTGAGCTTGAATGGACTCCAGAGGATGGTAGAGGACAGGAAGGAGGAATGTTGTCCATGGGGTCGCAATGGATTGGACACAACTTTGCAACTAACAACAACAACATACAGGTAGTCCTCGAGTTGTGCCCCTAATTTTCCTTAACCCTAAACATGGTGATTGTTAAGTAAGCTGTGCCCAATTTTATGACATTTGCCACGGTTGTTAACTGAGTCACTGCAGTTGTTAAGTGAATCTTCCCCACTGACCTTGTTTATGGGAAGACATCTGGGAAGATCTCTAATGGTGATCACATGACTTTGGGATGTTGTAGCCATCATAAATGTATGCTGGTTGCCAAGCGACCAAATTTTGATCACATAAACATCGGGATGCTGCAATGGGCTGTGGAAGGACCGGTCCTAAGTCATTCTTTTCACTGCCATTGTAACTTGGAACAGTCGCTAATTGAATGATTGTAAGTCAAGGCTTACCTGTAGAGCAGGGGTGTCCAAACGTGGGAACTTTAAGACTTGTGGACTTCAACTCCCAGAATTCCCCAGCCAGCTATGCTGGCTGGGGAATTCTGGGAGTTGAAGTCCACAAGTCTTAAAGTTCCCACGTTTGGACACCCCTGCTGTAGAGGCACAGATAGGATTGTTATTTCCATCTGTCCATCTCTGCCCACTCTGCCTTAAAGAATAAGTGGATCATGTAAGATAACTTAGATACTAAAATACTGAATGATGGCATTAACCCAGTGAGAATTCCTCAGGTTGAGCTGAGTATAGGAAGAAAAATCAGGTTCCAAATTGGGAATAAAATGGAGGCTGCCTAAGAAAGAAGGTTTATTGATGAGCAGAACCAAAAACAGCATGCAGTTCTGGGACAGCTGACCCTGTGGTTTAGGAATGGGTGGATTTTTATAGGGTTTTGAGATGCTCCAGGGAGTTGTGCAAATCGGTGGGCCTTGTGTCTTTTGCTATTCTAATGGTGGCGAGTTAATCCCATTATGACCTAAAAGTCATGTCCTGTTCCTAGAATTTGGGTGGGGGGTGTAAACCCTTAGTCCCATCAACTCCATCCTGGGGGAACCGTGGCTAAAGGTGTTTTGTTAATGAAAAAGGTCAGTTTTTCTTAATAGGTACAAAATATCCATCTCTAAAAACTTCAGGCATCTGCTGGAAGCTGTTTCACTATTCAGGAAGACTTAGGCTGCTTTCTGCCTTTAAGAACATATTTCTCTATTTCCCCTTTGGGGAAATATATTCTGCCTCTTTTAATATCTCCCAAAATACTTCATTCTATATGAGTAACCTTTACCACTATTTTTCAACTTTGACTGCTTGAAGATGTGTAGACTTCAATTTCCGAAATTCCCCAGCCAGCAAAGAATTCTGGGAATTGAAGTGCATATACCTTCAAGTTGCCAAGATTGTCTTCCACATTTGGTCTCATCCTCCAGAATGCTACTTAGGGATCCAGGGAGTACAGAAGGCTGCCTCTGATATTTTCAGAATTGGAAGAAAACAGTTTTTTCTCGTATCCAAACCTTGAATAGTATAGTGTCGCGATGGCGAACCTATGGCAAATGGGCCACAGGTGGCACGTGGAGCCATTTGTTAGCGCATACGAGGCGTTACCCTCTCAGCTCCAGCACGCAGCCTATTTTTCCTTCCGGAGGCTTCCCTAAAGCCTCTGGAGGGCGAAAAAGAACCCAATGTGCAAACTGGATATTCGGAAATGGACTTCCGGTTTGCGCGCTGGGCCGTTTTTCACACTTCGGAGGCTTCAGGGAAACCGGGAGGTTGCGCGCATAGCATTATGGGTTTGGGCACGCCCGCACATGACCCCCCTGCGCTCCCCTCGCTTTTGGCACAGGATGGGAAAAAGATTAGCCATCACTGGTATAGTGGTTGGGACATACAGGTAGTCCTCTACTTACAACAGATGCCAATCCCCCCTTCTCTATGGCAGCACTTCAAGTACAGTTGTACTTGTAATGTCCCCAACAATCCAATGAAGAAGAAAAATAACAGCTCCCAAAAGAAACCAGCATGGCTGCATAAAGAACTCTCTGACAAATTGAAAGACAAAAAGGATAAATATAAAAAATGGAAAGGGGGGGACATAACTAAAGCAGACTATCAGCAAATAGCCGGAGCCTGTAAAGATGAAGTGAGGAAAGCTAAGGCTCACAATGAAGAAAGGCTTGCCACAAAAGTAAAAAATAAAAAGCTTTTTCCAACATGTTAAAAACAAGAAAAAAGTTAAGGAAACAATTGGTCCATTGCTGGGAGAAAATGGCAAGAAGGTGACAAGCAACAGGAAGAAAGCAGAACTATTTAACTCAATCTTTCTCTTCAATAGGCGCATCACTTGTGGGGTGCCCCAGGGGTCGGTTCTCTCACCCCTCCTGTTCAACGTATATATGAAACCGCTGGGCGAGATCATCCATGGTTTTGGGGTACGGTATCATCAATATGCTGATGATACCCAACTTTTCATCTCTACCCCAAACCACCCAAACGATGCCCTTGACGTGATGTCCCGATGCCTGGAGGCTTTGCGGATCTGGATAGGGAGGAACAGGCTCAAGCTCAATCCCTCCAAGACTGAGTGGCTGTGGTTTCCGTCACCCCGATTTATGCATCTTGTTCCATCTTTGATGATAGGGGGAGAAATTTTAGCCCCCTCAGAGAAGGCCCGCAATCTGGGAGTCCTCCTGAATACGCGGCTTAGTTTAGAAGAACACCTGACGGCTGTGACCAGGGGGGCCTTTTACCAGGTTCGCCTGGTATGTCAGTTGAGCCCCTTCCTGGATCGGGATGCTCTGTGCACAGTCACTCATGCCCTCGTCCTTTCTCGCCTGGACTACTGCAACGCTCTCTACATGGGGCTGCCCTTGAAGAGCACCCGGAGGCTTCAGCTGGTCCAGAATGGGGCCACGCGGGTTGTCATGGGGGTACCTAGGTGCTCCCATGTTACACCCCTTTTAGACGGCCTGCACTGGTTGCTGGTTGTTTTCCGGGTGCGATTCAAGGTACTAATTATGACCTTTAAAGCGCTCCATGGCTTAGGCCCAGGGTACCTGCGAGACCACCTACTGCCACCAGTAGCCTCCCACCGTCCAGTACGATCCCACAGAGTTGGCCTCCTCAGGGTGCCGTCGGCCAGACAGTGTTGGCTGGTGACCCCCAGGGGGAGAGCCTTCTCTGTGGGAGCGCCTTCCCTCTGGAATGAGCTGCCCCCGGAGCTTCGCATAATCCCCGACCTCCGGTCCTTCCGACGCACCCTAAAAAGTTGGCTTTTCCAGCAAGCCGGCCTGGCCTGAACAAAATAGAATAAATGCTTGATTTAGTTGTTAATTTTAATCCAATTCTAAAATGTTATTGTTCATACTAATTGGGTTTGTAGGATACTCTATCTAATTTCTTTTTAACTTTTGTAATATGTGGTGTTTTTTTTTTAATCTTGTACGCCGCCCTGAGTCCTTTGGCAGAAGGGCGGCATATAAATCCAATAAACAAAACAGAACAGAACAGAACAAATACATAGCTCCCTTTACTATTCATCATATGTTCATTATTGTGCAGGGCCTGACTAATCTGAGGAGTTTTGAAAGAAACAATCTGTTCGATTTTCCCTGTGTTGGAAGAAATACCCAGGTCCCATTCCAAGCCAGGAAAAAGGCCTTGCCTCTTTTAATATTCTCCAGAATATTTCATTCTTCGAGGAACGGAGGGATTACCACAATAGATTGTTGTCAAAGTTGTCTAATTTGCAAAATGCTTATTTGGATGTTTAAAAAACAACAACTTGATCTGAAGTTGGTAAGGCCTGTTCTGATTAAGGTGTTTCTGTCGGAAGAAATATCCATCTGGTTCAGTTCCAAGCCAGCCTGGAGACAAACTCGAGGCTGGAGGCTGATTGGAAAGAGGGTCCATTTATTGATGAAGCAGAACCACCAACCATGATTCTGAGTAGCTGACCACATGGAGTTGAGAGTGGGGCCTTTTATACCTACTTTTGGACTTTGCACTTGAGCTTCCTGTTCCTGTGCAAGAACGTGTGTTCTATTAGCTGTTGCAGGGGTCGTAGCTGAGTCTGCAGGTTTTCTGAGCTCCCAGGTTTGGCTGAAGTTTGGACTGCTGACGCAATGTCCTTAGGAGATTGTGCAATGGGGTGAGCTCTGCTGCTAGATGGTAGTGGGTTAATCCTATTATGTCCTGGAGGGTCATGTCTTAATCCCCTCACCCTGGAGCTGGAGGTCTTTTGTTTTGTAGACAGGATGGCCCAATCTTTCTCAATGGCCACAAAATATCTGCTGGGGGCCAGGAAGCTCGGGTTCTGAGTTTCAGTCTCCTTTAAGATTTTTATTTCTCTTTTAGGGGAAATATTTTATCCTGCCTTTTAAAAATATTTCTCAAAATATTTCATTCTTCTAGGAGGGAGGTAGCTTCCCACACCTGACATAATTTAACCAACTTTCCAGCACTATAATAAAGGAGCTATTGCTTATTAAATGGTTATCTTCTCATCCCTGTTCCTTGTCTCCTCTGTTTGTTACAGCAGTAAACTCACCAGGAATATCCCAATTACTTTATCCCTGAATAAACAGGGATAAAACCAATTTAGTTCTTGAATGTTTACATCAATTAGCAGGATGCAGCCTCGTGCAGGGAGGGAATAATTAAACTTTCAGACAGGAGCTGTGGCGGAGAGGAGTTCACAGGAAGACAGGCTCCATGGGAATGATTCGTTTTCACAAGGTGATTTCTTAAATGGAAGAACACCATTTATTTGGGGTTCTTGAACGGAGGCCCCTGGCATGCAAATCTTTAGCTTCCCTGGAGCAGATGGTCTCCAATGGCCAAGAAACAGCTTATCATTGGAGGCAAAGGCATTGTTAGCAAAGAAACTCTGGGGATTGGATTCTTAAATTGCCGGTGTTTTTTCCCCACCTCCCTAAGGGTTCTGTTTCACCAGGCAATTAGCAGCAGATTATAATTAATACTTTACCCTGAAAACTTTACTTGCTAATTGCAGGAGATACTGGCTTGTAGCTTTAGTCTAAGGCAGTGTTTCTTAACCGGGACAACTTTAAGATGGGTGGACTTCAATTCCCAGAATTCCCCAGTCAGCCAAGGTGTGAGAAGCATGGTATTGCAGTGGTTGTCCTTCCAGGACCGGTTCCTATGACTGGGGGAAGGAGATCTATCAACAGAACAGAATGTTTGTCACTCAGAGTTGAACAGTGGAGCTCTTGGCGCTGAGCTTGGTTGTTTTCTTCCAGGCATTTCATTACCCAACTTGGTTGCTGTTGTAGCCTCGAATGAGGAGACGGAGACGGAATGAAGCCAACGTATTTATTCAACAAAGAACTGACAGGAACACCAACTAGTCGTCTGACAGCTATTTATATCAGGAGCTGTCAGACGACGAACCAATTGGAACAAAGGATTTCTCCCGCCGGCTGGCCGGCGCGCCTGGGCCAATCAGAGGGGGCCTCCTCTCGACTGCCCTCTGTTGGCCTGGCTCGCCGGTATACAACACCCCTTTCCCCTGGATTGCGCAGGCGTAATCGTCTAAGTACAACGGACGCCTGCGCACGCGCTGGGAGCATCTCAGTGAAGATGGCGCCCCGCCCGAGGAGGAAGGAGTGTCGGCTCCGCTCTTGTGGCGAACAGGCCTGGCAGCGTCCTGGATGGGTCTTCCTCCCGGTAATGCACCGACGGGCGATGGTAAGTGAGCCAGCGCACCGGGAGGGGCTGTTGCGAGGTCGGAGCTAGCGGCGTGTGGACGGTCGAGCCGGCAGGCGTCGTCGTTAGGGCCTGGTTGATTTTCTGCAGTTGTGCTGGGTTCAGGTCCCTCTGGTCGCCGATGCAACTGGCTTATGTGCCGCCGCCAATGTCTCCCATCATCGAGGAGGACCCTGTAAGAACAGGGCCCCGTGATGTCAGTCACTCTGCCAGGTAGCCACTTCGGCTCGCCGGTGTAATTGCGAGCAAATACCCCCTCACCCACCAGAAAAGACCTGGGGGGGGTGGAACGACAGGGGAGGAAGGGTGGTAAAGGGGGTGGAAACGGTCGAGAAGGGAACGGAGACGTCGTCCTAGCAATAGCTCTGCAGGGCTTTTGCCCGTGGCGGGGCAAGGGGTGGAGTGCTGGGAACGGAGGTAGGTGGAGATGCGGGACGGCCAGGGAAGGGCGGCCATACGGGCCAGAGCTTCCTTAGCTGAACGCACCGCGCGTTCGGCAAGGCCGTTGCCCGCAGGGTGGTAGGGGGCAACGGGGGCATGGCGGATGCCCAAGGATGCAAGATAGGACTGGAATTCGTCGGAGGAAAATTGCGGGCCGTTATCGGAAACGATAACGTCCGGGAGGCCATGGGTATTAAATAGGGAGTCTAAGATGCGGATAGTGGCCGAAGAGGTTGAGCTGGGCATGGGAAACAGCTCAACCCACTTCGACCAGGCATCCACCAGGAGGAAGAAGACATGGCCGTCAATGGGCCCCATGAAGTCGACGTGGAGCCGGCTCCATGGGCCCATAGGGAGTTCCCACTCCCGGGGGGGGAGAAGGTGGCGCAGAGCGCACCTGCTGGCAAGGGGGACAGCGTTGGACGAAGGCGGCAATATCCGCGTCCATGGACGGCCACCAGACATAGCCGCGGCCGAGGCTCTTCATGCGGACTATGCCGGGGTGGCCGTCATGGAGGCGAGACAGGACAGCTGGCCGCAAAGAAGATGGGACAACCATGCGGTTTCCCCAAAGGAGGCAATCCTGCATCACGGACAGCTCCAGGCGGCGGCGGAAGAAGGGGGAGAGTTGGGGGTCAGTGGAGGCCGCGGACCAGCCCCGAGTGACAGCGGTCATGGCGCGGTGAAGGATGGGGTCATTGCGGGAGGCCTGAGCGATGTCCGAAACGGACATCGGTAGGGTGAGGTCGGCCAGGAGGCAAATAGAATGGACAGGGGCTGGATCAGTGACGGGAAGAGGCAGAGGGCAACGGCTCAACGCGTCAGCGTGAGCAATGTGGCTGCCAGGCTTGTAGGACAGGGTGTAGGAGTAGGAAGACAGGAATTCTGCCCAACGGGACATGCGTGGGGAAAGAATGGGGGGAGTGGGACGGTCCCCCGCGATAATGCCCAGCAAGGGTTTGTGGTCGGTGATCAGGGAGAAGGGGCGGCCGTAGAGGTAATAATGAAAACGTTTTACTCCCGCAACGGCAGCAAGGGCCTCCTTATCCAGCTGGCTGTAATTGCGCTCAGTTCTGGATAAGGTGCGGGAGTAAAAGGCTATGGGCGCTTCAGAGCCATCAGGGTAAGAATGGCTAAGAACAGCCCCGACGCCAAAGGGGGAAGCGTCGCAAGCCAGGGTAAGAGGGAAACGCTCGTCATACTGGGCGAGGACTGGGGGGGCAGTGAGCGAGCGCTTGACAGCCGCGAGCGCATGCGCCTCGCGGCTGGTCCAGACCCACGGAGAGGAAGAGTCTAGGAGGCGGTGCAGGGGTTCGGCCAGGGAGGCTTTGTGGGGAATAAAGGAGGAATAGAAATTTAGGAGGCCAAGGAAGGCTTGGAGCTCCACTTTGTTGGAAGGGGTGGGGCGGAGAGAATGGCTTCGACTTTAGAGGGGTCAGGGTGGATGCCGTCGGCATCGATCAGGAAGCCAAGGAAGGTGACAGAGGGTACGCCAAGTTGGCACTTAGAGGGTTTGAGGTGCAGGCCGGCGGCACGGAACTGTCGCAGGACCAAGCGCAGAATTTTGATGAGTTCTAATTGGTCGGGGGCAGCAATTAGAACATCATCAAAATAGGGTGTGACCCCGGGGATGCCATGGAGCAAACGCTCCATGAGCCCTTGAAAAATGCCCGGGGCCACGCTCACGCCAAACTGGAGGCGGCGGCATTTGAATGCGCCGCGGTAACGATCGTCTGCGCAAGCGCAGTGGAGTCGTCGACAGGCAGTTGCTGGTACGCCTGCGCGAGGTCCAGCTTAGCGAAGATGCGACCCTGGCCTAGAGTGTGCAGGACGTGCTGCACAACGGGCACAGGGTAGGGGTGTGATTGGAGGGGCTTGTTGAGAGTGGATTTGAAGTCCGCGCAGATCCTAATAGATCCGTCGGACTTCAAAGGCACTACTATGGGCGTCTCCCAGGGGGAGAAATCAACGGGTTCTAGTACGCCCTGACTAATTAGTTTGTCCAGCTCCGCGTCGACTTTTGCTTTTAAAGCAAAGGGAAGCCGGCGGGCCTTTAGGCGGATTGGCGAAACGGAGGGGTCGAGGTTCAGAGAGATAGGAGAGCCCGTGTAGCAGCCTAAAGAGGGAGCGAACACATCGGAGAATTCGGAAAGGAGGGAGGAGATAGAAGGAGGGGAAGCAGGAGGGAGGGGTGAAAGAGAGTGAACCCCAGCAATAGACAGGCCGAGGGCCTTAAACCAATCCAGTCCAAGGAGGGAGGCGAGGGGTTTTTTAACAATCAGTAAGGGAAGTTTTGCCTTGCGAGAGCCAAAAGAAATATGAAAGGGTCGGCAGCCCATCAGGTCGATGACATTTCCCTGATAATCGCGCAACCGGCAGTCAGGGGGCTTCAGATGGTGGGGCCTGACCCAGGGCAGTAAGGAGCGAAGGGTGGCCCACGACATTACGGATCGGGCCGACCCTGTGTCCACCTCCATAGGGCAGGGAACCCCCTCAATAGAGATTTGGAGGTGCAGCTTACCCCGGCCCTCTAAAGTTGAGGAGGCCGAGTCTACAAGCCACTCAGGGAAAACTTCAGCTGGGTCCCCCACGGAGAGGGAGTGCTGACGGCGGGAAACCATGGAAGCCGGCTGACGGGGCGGAGGAGGCTGAGGTAGCGGGCTGCGGCGGTCCTGAGGCACGGAACGGCAAACTGCAGCGAGGTGGCCCTTTCTGCCGCATTGGTGGCAGAGGGCTTGCCGGAACCTGCATTGGGAGCGTTGGTGGCGGCCGCCACAACTGAGGCACTGGCGTCCATCTCTGGTGGAGAGGGTCTGGAGGCGGTCGGCGGTTTGGTCGACCTCAGTGCGGAAAGAGGCAGCAGTAGATGGAGCGTAGGATGAGGAAGGCGCCGCGTATGGAGAAGGCGGCAAGTAGGCAGCATGCGGGTGGTGGCTGAGGTGGCTGAAATCCGGGGTGGATTGATCAGCCATTTCGTACGCCCTGGCATCATCGACCGCAATTTTCAAGGTTAACTCAGGTCTAGCTAGGATGCGGCGATGGAGTTTAACGTCCCGTAGACCGTAGATAAACTGCTCCAGCAGCGCGTCTTCCAGGTCGCTGAATTCACACAAACTCGCCTCAGCGCGGAGAGCGGCAACGTACTGGGCAATGGTTTGGCCCTCTTTTTGAATACACCGGCGGAAATATTGCCGCCGGGCAAAACGGGATGGCGCAGGCTCGTAATGGTGCTTGAGGCGAGCCAGGAGTTCGTCCCAGGGCAGCGAATGGGCAGGATCAGGAGCAGCGAGAGCCCTTGCGGTGGCGAACATCTCTGCCCCGCAGTAATTAAGGAAGATACCGCGCTTTCGTTCTTGGGAGAGGCTGACGAGATCGTGGGCTATGAGGAAGCACTCGAATCTCTCGAGAAAAGCTTCCCAAGCCTCAGCCTCTGGCCGGAACGGCGAAAAGGCAGCGTTAGAAGCCATTGGAGGCACGGTGTAGGGTTCCACGTCGCCCGTCCTCGTCGCCAGTGTTGTAGCCTCGAATGAGGAGACGGAGACGGAATGAAGCCAACGTATTTATTCAACAAATAACTGACAGGAACACCAACTAGTCGTCTGACAGCTATTTATATCAGGAGCTGTCAGACGACGAACCAATTGGAACAAAGGATTTCTCCCGCCGGCTGGCCGGCGCGCCTGGGCCAATCAGAGGGGGCCTCCTCTCGACTGCCCTCTGCTGGCCTGGCTCGCCGGTATACAACAGTTGCGCCTTCAGTGCTAGAAGGGAATGGGGTTTGCTCTCTGTTTATATCAGGGGTGTCAAACTCAATTTCACTGAGGGCGCATCAGGGCTGTGTTTGACCTTGGCAAGCTGGGGAGCCGTGGCCAGGGTTCGCCAGCTCAATGTCCGTTTTCGGCCATGACAGCTTCCTGCAGCCCTCTGCTGGTGAAAACGGAACTCAGGAGGCCTGATCATGCCCCCCCTGAGCTCTGTTTTCATTGGCAGAAGGCCCTCGGGGTCGAAAATGGAGTTTGGGAGGGCCAAGTTACCAAGAAGAAAACAACACTCCAATCAATGTTGACAAAGTCAGCCATTGTATATAAACTAGGGGGTGGGATTGAAAAATGTTAGCAACTGGTTCTCTGCCCGGTTGCTGGATGGGCATGGGCATGGTGGGCATGGCCTACTCGGCCTCCTGCACCACAGTGAGGGGGGTGGTATTTTCACTTTCCCCAGGTTCCGGAGGCTTTTCCCGAGCCTCCAGGAGAGCAAAAACAGCCTCCCCCTCAGTCTCTGGAGTCCCTCTGCAGGTCAGAAACAGGCTCGTTTTCGGACTTCCGATACTTTAGATAGGCCCATTGTTTGCTCTCCCCAGATTCTGGAGGTTTTTCTGAGCCTCCGGGAGGGTGAAAATAGCCTCCCCTGGGCTCTGGAGGTCCTCTGAAAGCCGGATACAGGCCTGTTTTCGGACTTCCGGTACTTTTGGTAGGACCGTTTTTCCCCCTCCGCAGGCTCTGTAGACTTTCATGAGCCTCTGGGAGGGTGAAAACAGCCTTCCCTGGGCTCCAGAGGCCCTCCGGAACCGGGCTTGTTTCCAGACTGCCAAAATTTCCAGTAGGCCCTTTTTTCGCCCTCCCGGAGCCTCCGCGCGGGCCCTGCATTTATCTGGCATGATGAATGGGCCACATGGAGCCTCCTGGGAGGGGAGGGGCAGGGTGGGCAGGGCCAGCCAGTCCTTGCAACTACTGGTTTGGCAAACTGGATGTAAAATTAACATCCGGTCCTCCCGAACCAGTGTGAACCGGCTGAATCCCACCCTGCAGGGATGTCAAACTTAAGGCATTGCTGTCCAGTCCTTTGCTGTTTCCAGGGTGGCCCTGCAGGCCAGATCTAAGCTCCCTGTGTTTATGAAACCAAGGATTGTGTTAGCTTTTTTGGCTGCTGCCTCACACTTTTGGCTCATATTTAAGTGATCATCCATGAGGACTCCTAGTGGACCTAGATTTTTAGGTGCAGCTTAAGGTTGTAGCCTATAAAGCCTGACGTGACCTAGCAGTGGGTTATCTACAGAGCAACTAATCTCTGATGATCTCTTCTGGAGCTGGCCTGTTGGGTTTTCTCTAGGTCCTTTCTCTGAAACAATGTCACTAAGCAGGACCCAGGAATCAAAGCTCCTCTGTCCTAGTGCCTGACCTTGGAAGAGCATATCTTCAAGATTCAGGTGACCCAGACCTCACTAGCTTTCCATAAGCCTTGAAAACCTGGGTTTCCCCCTAAGAATTGGGTCAGAGTGTTGGGTGAATGCAACATACAAGGGGTTTGGGTTGGAACAGATTATGACCTGGTCTCAGTTGTTTGGTAGAACAGCACATCTTTGTGTTCTGTCTTACTACTTACTTTATGTTTTAATCCTACATTATCTTGCCAAAGTTGCCAAGAATGAATGAATGAATGAATGAATGAATGAATGAATGAATGAACAAACACGTAAATAAACATTTTTTTTTTGCAGGATGCACTGCAGAATGTGGGGGATTGGCCTTGCACTGGATTCACGGCCGAATTTCAAGGTCAGTCTCAGAGCCCAGAATCTTCTACTTGCCACTACTTTGCGAAATCTGGCCTCACTATAATCTCTTGGGTGCCGTCTACGATTCTTCTGCCAAACTCAGCAGCTATTTTGGCTTTGACAGGCTTTCAAGATGGGATGCCAGATTTGACAGTTGTCAATTTTAATTTGTACCTCATGCACTACTAGCTCTATCTTGTTGCTGTTGTCAGGTGTTGACGTCCTTCCAGAAGCCTTTTAATACAGGGCTCCCCAACCCGTGGGCCGCAGCTCTCTAGCAGGCCATGAGGGGATTGCAACTGGGCTCCAGAAAGGGCCAGCGAGTGTCATGCCCCCATCAGAGCCTGAATCTGTGGGGGAAGAAGAGCTGAAACCTGAACTGAGATTGAAAGATTGAGGGGACAGCTTCGTTGGCTTCAGAGAAAAAGGGAGAAGGACAGGGCCGATCAGGCCAGGGTTTTTCAGGATTAGATCAGCTTGTAGAAAGGGAGGAATAGGGGTAGGATGAACATGAGAGACAGAACTCAGGCGAGGAGCAAGGAGCACCCCATCCTGATCCAAGAGCATGGAGAGTGGAGAGAAGGTGAGAACAGTGCAGACTGAGCAGGCTACTCAGGAGAAGACTGCCCCATCCATCTTCACAAGGCACACCTGGGGAATGAGGCTTAAGGAGAAGCTGTGGGTAGGGGCATTTGTCGGGAGCAAACACTGAGTTCTTGAACTGTTAAGTGCTGACGTTTGAACTTTCCAAGAGTCCTTGCATTCTTTCTGGCTTTCTGGACTAATTACCTGAATCCTTTGCTTCCTGAATTCCTTGACTTGCCCTGATGGATTTATTGCTGTGCAGCCTTGGTGTACACAGAACTGGGCTGGACTATTTTTCTGACCGAGGCTTCCCAAGAGCATGAAGCAAACTTCTTGTCCCTACAAAAAGCCCTTTTATTAATTGACTGTGAATTCTTCTCATTCACATCCAACAAGGGAGAATTTACAGTCACAGACCTTATCTGACTTGGAGAGCTGCCAGGCCCATATCTGCAAAACCTGGCAAGGAGTCTTGGAGAGTCACGAAGCAATTAAGCGAACAAATTGTCTCCTGCAAACTCCACTCCCCTTTCGCTCCTCTTTTATTTCCTCTGGGAGGGGCCATTCATCGTCCACCTGTGGCCTTACTCCCAAGTCTTTAGCTGTTCCCTTCATCTGGCAACTCTACACATGTGCACACTGGGAACAGGCTCCAGCTGTTCGTCTGCCTCACTGATGTCTGACTCTGAAGGCAGCTGATAACTGTCATATGGCGCTGGTCCCCTCTCTGCCTCCGACCCAGAGCCCTCATCAGAGCCTTCCCCAGACTCCAGGATTGGCCCATGTTCCTCCCCAACCTCCTCACTGTCCGAATCTGCTGCCAGCTCTGATGGCTGCTGGCAGGCCACAACAACTATGTGCAGCCAGAGCTGCTTGTGGTGTGTGTGTGTGGGGGGGGGGGGTGTTTTTATCATCACTCTGCTCTTGGGTCTGTGCTTGGGGAGCAATAAAAGGGCAGTTTGAACTGGCAGCTGCCTATGTTATCTCTGTGCCATACCCTGGGTCATCACAGCAAGTATGCATGTGCATCCTCACTTGCGTGAGCAGGGAGCAAGCACACGTGCGTACATTCTACTTTAGTATTACGCGCACGTTTTTGTTCACGCCGAATAGCTAGATTTACACATGCAAGCTGGAAGGCTGTGCACTCAATTCTCTGCTTGAGCTTTGCAAACAGAGGCTGCTCGGTGGGCCCACCGCTGAGCAGGGAGTAATAGCTGTTGACCTCCAAGGCCTATCCATCCTCGGCGATTCTGTGAACCTTCCCATTCAAAGGGAAAGAAAAGGGGCTTTGCACCGGTCAGCCACCCCTTAAAGCCACTTGATCTTTTTCCTGGAAGCGCACCGCTGCTCTCTGCTAATGCAACACAAGGAGAAGAAGATTTTGATTTAAGGAGCTTGTAGGCGGATGCGTCATTTTGCACACCCGCCATCCTTTTTCTCCCCTTCTGAAAAGAGTTGTAAAGCCTTAGGTGATTTTGTTCATACCACCTGCTAAGCCAAAACTAACTGGAGCTTCAATTATTGAATTTACTCTGTTGGAAGAAATATCCTTCTGGGTCCAGTTCCAAGTGGGGGGAAAGACACTGGATTCATGGAAGTTGCTTGGAAAGAAGGTTTATTGATGAACAGGATCACATGCATTAAAGATCTTAGGTGAAAGGGGGGGGGGGGAGAAGAGATGCTGAGACTGCCTGGGTTTTATGCCCTCTCTGGGCTTTTGACTATGAACTTGTATTCTGATTGGTTGTCAGACTCCCTTGGGGCCATGCAGGGGCAACACTGTAGGTGTCCTGAGTCCCAAGCTTGGTTGACTCTTGCTGGGTGATGATGTAATGAAAGGGCTTTGGGTTTCCTATTATGGCTCTGCTTGAAGGAGGTAGATCTTTGTTATGTAGAATAGGCTGCCTCAGGCCTTTGGGGAAATATTCTGCCCTTTTAATATTTCCTAAAACATTTCATTTTTCTAGGAGAGGGGTGGGTGCTAACTTTCTACGACTCAATAGCATGAATTTGTACCATGCACTGGCCACAAACTTTCTATTAGCTTCATTTTAATTTAGCTTGCATATTAACCCTCATTCCCTCTGGAATGAGCTGCCCCCGGAGCTTCGCATAATCCCTGACCTCCGGTCCTTCCGACACGCCCTAAAAAGTTGGCTTTTCCAGCAAGCCGGCCTGGCCTGTTAATTTTAACTTATTTTAAATGTATTGTCTTTTAATTCGGTTTGTTTTTGGATATGGATTTAATTTTTTTTTTAACTTTTGGGATGTATGTTTTTTAATGTTGTACGCTGCCCTGAGTCCTTTTGGAGAAGGGCGGCATATAAATCCAAACAAACAACAACAACAAACAAACAACCCATCCATAATTAAAAAGGATCCATAATTAAAAAGGACTTTAAGCCTGGCGGACTTAACTCCCAGAATTCCAGAGTCAGCTGGCTGTGAAATTCTGGGAGTTGAAGTCTGCCAGGTTTAAAGTTGCCAAGGTTAGAGACCCCTGTTCTATACCACTTAGTTTAATACTACTTAGTGCAGTGAAAATTTTTGTGGACCCCAAAAGCTTGCAGAGATAACCCTCGACTTACAACCACAATTGTAATTGGAACTTCTGTGGCTACGGGAGATGGTTATTAAGTAAGTCGCACCCAATTTTATGATCATTTTTTTGCCAAGGTCATTAGGTAAATCACATGGTTTAAGTGAAATTGACTTCGCCAATGATTTTGCTTGTCAAAAGCTGGTTAGGAAAGTCACAAATGGCAGCTGGGTGCCAGCTGCCATGCATCCAAATTTGATCATGTTACCGTAGGGATGCTGCAATGGTCATAAGTTCAAGGACCAGTTGTAAATCACTTTTTTGTACCATTGTTCTAACTTTAAACAGTCACTAAACAAATGATTGTAAGTTAAGGACTACCTGCATGCTGTATCTTTCAATGGAATTTTGGTCCATCCTGATTAAAAAGTGTTACCTATTCTGTATTCTGACAAGTGTGTAAGGGACATTGAAGAAAACCAAAGTCTTTTGGATAAAACTAGCCATATTTTTCTGGAAATTTTACATAAGTAATTTTTAACTTTTAAAGGGGCTTGTTCTATTTTACAAACAGATATTTTTCACAAGTATCAAATAGTTTAATATGTGTTTGTGTGTGTGCATGTGAGTGTACATATACACATAATGACAAAAGGCACCTGTTTATTTTCCTCATGTTCCAGAAGTTGTTAATAGTTATGTACTGTAATAGAAAATAGTCTTCTGAGATTAGGAGCCTGGTACATGAAAAAACAGGTAATGAAACGGGGATGCTGTTTGCAATTTAATGGTCCACTCTGCATTTTTGCATATCATTAAATCCAGACATAGGTACATGTTATAATTCTGTTTTTCTATTGCCTCGCCAACTGCCTTAATTATCACACATATACGTGATGAGGATTACAAACAGCTCTTCTTGAAATGAGTTGAGGTGGAATTGATCAACAGCACCTAGAGTAAAATCTACACTCAGCCACATCATGGCTCACTTAAAAATATGAGTGGTGCTTTGTGGCTGCCATCTTTGGGCCATACCCTGTAGACATTCTAAAATTAAGGCTTTTGGGGGCCATCCTCTTGAGATGGTCTATTCCATGTGGAGAACATCTCACGTCTGGGACTCCTATAGTGCTAATTGAAATCTCTAAATGGCACTTTGCAAAAGAAAAAAATCCCAACAATCTCCATTGTTTGATTTTTCTGGAGATACAGTGTAAGTTTTTGTTCAACAACAAAGGATAGGGTTTAATGCAGCCTGAAGGAAGTGTTCCTTTCTCTTAGTATTTTTACACATTTATTTATTTGCATACCTCCTTTATTATTTTTACAAATAACCCAAGGCAGTGAACATATCTGTTCTGATCCAGCTCCCCAAACACGACAAATCCTCTGTATTTAAATCAATGATTTCTTTATTAGGAGCTCCAACAGCCCCAGCAAAAAAGTTTTTCTCTCAACGCAGGCTAACAAATCTGCAGACAGGGAGATGAATTGTTGTCTGTCACATCTATTCATCTCCACCCCCTGCCTTTTATCCCTAGAGCTAGGGTGGGACTTTGCTAGCAGTGGTGGCTCCTCCATCCCAAGGACCGGCCCATAGATTTCCACTGCTCTCCTCTCCCCTCTCCCTTCTGCACACCTATTCATCTCCGCCCCCTGCCTTTTATCCCTAGAGCTAGGGTGGGGCTTTGCTAGCAGTGATGGTGTCAGCGTTCCAAATATCATGTGGAATTAAATCAGAGTCCAAGGCAGAGCTATCCTTAAAGTTCCAATTTAATAAGAAAGACATGTTGGCACATCTGTGGAAACCCAAATCTGAAAGTTTCCTGGGTTTCCATCCAGTTGAAAGTTTATAATCTTGCCCCCATACCCACAAGGTCATCACATGGTCCAATCTTCCTCTGCCAAGTTGGCACTTCCACCCATCTAGTTCTGGTCAAGTGCAGAGGTGCAAAGACAAAGAATGACCTTGATTTCTAGAAAGGATTTTTTTATTTTGAAAACAAACACACTCTATTCCTTACTATTCCCCCCTCCCAATTCCCCACTAATGAACAGCATAGTAAAAAAAGAGAGAGAGTGTGTGGCAGGCCAAAGATCTTAAAAGAAATATAACTGCAGGCCTGACAGGCAGCCTCTCCTCAGAAGAAAAACGTTTCCTGAAAAGAGAATAACATAAAAGATAACATAACACAATTAACCACCCCCACCACCCCAGGGGGACCCTTTGGCTTATCGGGAAACTTCTCATGGAATTGTTTTACTAACCTATCCGCTTTTAGGTCCCAACTTTTCACCCAAGAAGCTTCGGACAAAGGGTGCCCCTTCCAATGCTTTGTAAATACTGTAAGCGACTCCTATACATCCTGGAGTCTAAGATTTTTTTCACTTCATAATGTGTTTCCCCTTCTACCACTACAGAAGGAGGGGGAGCTTGGGTAGACGGTCTTATGTTGGACCCAATTACTGGTTTCAACAAGCTACAATGAAATACTGGGTAAATTTTCCCTAGACTTCTGGGTAGACTGAGTCAAACTGTAACTTGATTTATTATCTTCTGTATTGGGAATGGACCTAGAAATTTTGGGCCCAATTTCTTACTAGGCATTCTTAATCTTATCTTTTTGGTAGGTACAAAAACTTTATCCCCCACACGAAAGGGGGGTTGGAGCGAGCGGTGTTTATCAGCTTGCTTCTTGTAGACTTCTGCCACATCTGCTAGAGCTTTCTTCGTACTTTCCCATCCTTTCTTTAGTGTGTCCATCCATACTTTCATATTTTTTTGGGGGGGGGCAGTCTCTTTTATAACAATAAAATTTCCTCACCAGATGGACACACTTTCTCTTTCTGCTTTCCTCCCGTTGCGGAGCTGTCCCAACTTCAGCAGCTTTTGGCCGCGCTTCTGTCGCCGGCAAGAAGAGATTCCCTTGGATCAATCAGGGACTTTGCGATGTCCCTGAGATCAGCAAGACGTGCTCTTCCCTGTCACCGTCTCTTCGGGACGGTTTAGGTCCAAAAGGTAAAAGTATCGACTGTGATCTCGGAGCCCAGAGATCGCACGTCATATCGTTGCGACGTCAGCTCCTGTCCTCCTCTGTTTCTTATTCTGAGAACTCCATTCAATCTTCCCTCTTGGAGCTTTCAGGTTGCCTTGATGCTGATCCTGACTCCCACGCCCCCTCCTCCCCTGATTCGGCTGCTGGAGGGGGAGGAGGTCGACAGGCCACAACAAATCCTAATACTCCTCTTATTTTCTCCACAGCCACAACTCTGTGAGCCCAGCTGGCTTTCCTCTCTTAGTATGTTGTGTGAATCTAGCTATTTGTGGGTCAACAGAAGAGAATATCTGTAGCTCAGAGTTCAACTGTGACATCCTTCATGCACTGGGTTGTTGGATTGTTTGCTTGCAGACGTTTCATTACCCACCTAGGTGTTCTGACCCCCCCCCCCACCAACACACACACTCCGAGCCACAGATAAGTTACCGGATTTATTTACAGACAGAACAGGTCCTTGGCAGCAATCCAACACAAATAAGCCTGCATAACAACTTGGCACTGATAAGCACTGGCAGCAATCCAGCCTGCCACGCTCACAAGACTGTTCTCCCACATTAGTTCATGCGTTGACTTCTGCAAAAGGGCGTGTGCACAAGCAGTCCTTTTATAGTCTAGAGAGGAGTCTAATTATCATCAGCTGAGTGCAATTACCTCCTGTAACTGCACAATTGCTCCTGACGCCTATTAGCGCGCCAGTAACGAGCATCCAACAACTCACTGCTGATGTCTGACTCACTGTCCCTTGTCTCCTCCCCACTGCTCCAAGGCATGACATCAGGAGCACCCTCCCTTTGGCTTTCACCACTGCTCCATGCTTCAGGCGCCTCCTGGTGCCCAACCAGCCTCTCTGATCCCTGCTCGGAGTCAGAACCCTGTGCAGGGTCCTCCACATCCTCCAGAGCTGACCCATAGGGACCCTCACTGTCAGAGTCTGGTGGCAGCTCCAACGGCTCCTGCTGGGCCACAACACCTAGGTAACATCATCAGTGCACCTTTGGGTGCTTCATCAAAAACCTAGCAAACTACCTGGTTGCATGAAGGTAATGGGGCTTCACATTTCACCAGTGTGGAGGGGAGAAGGCCTAGCAGATAGGTTAGGCCCATGATGGCCAACCTATGGCATGTGGAGCCATTTCTTTTCTTTTAAAACAATTTTTATTTGTTTTCAAACAAGGACAAACAAACATTAAAAAAAACCATCTTCCATTACAAATTGTAGAAAGTGTGTCAGTTGGTTACAGTATTTCCATGCATCTCTTCCATAGTTACCACCTGCTTTTCATACCAAGTTGCATATTTTAAATTCACCTATATTCATGGATATCACAATTATTATATCTCAACCTTAATTTGAGCCATTTCTTAGGGCACTTGAGGCGTTGCCCTGTCAGCTCCAGCACGCATGCGTGCGCTGGCCAGCTGATTTTGGCCTCTTTCGGCCATTTTTCTCCCTCCGGAGACTTCAGGAAGCTTCCGGGCAACCCAGAAGTCCATTCCTGAACGTCCGGTTTGCTAATCCTCCAGAGGGCGAAAAACGGCTCAACATGCAAACCGGAAGTCAGAAAAAGGACTATTTCTGGCCTCCAGGGGGGTGGGGGAAGGCCTTTTTCACCTTCCCCAGGATCCTAGAAAAAGTCTCGAGCCTGGGGAGGGTGAAAAACGGGTCCACCTTGCCATCACGTGCCAAAAGCAGGGGGAGCGTGGGAGGGTCACGTGCGCATGCACAGGGGGAGGGTGCATAGAATTATGGGTGTCGGCATGCACGCGCACGAGCCCCTCACACTCCCCCCCACTTTTGGCACGCAATGGCAAAAAGGTTAGCCAATGCTGAGTTGGGCATATATACCTGGGGCAAACATAGTTCTCATCCAAAGGCTGGCCCATCCTATTGCAAGCTTTCTGTGCCGTTCTCATTCACCCCAACATAACGGGAAGCGAGCCCAGAAATAGACCGTCTCATTATATTTGCCTTCTCTTGTTCGGTCTCGCCTACAAACCTCTCAAATATTCATTAAGGCTCCTGAAATGCTATCCTGTTTAATTGGGACCTTGGGGGAAACTACAGCCATTCTAGAGCAAGTAAGGGTGTACTTTGTTTTCAGTGGAGTGAATAAAGCTGTTGATGTTATAGAGAGAGAAAACTCAGCCATTTTTATTTGACAGTGTTTTCCTCCAGAGCTGATTTTCTTTGCTCTTATGTCTTAAACTGCAGGAGCAGGAAGAAACATTTTCACACATAGGAAATAATAGCATCTCTATATCACTTGACTGCCCTTATTAGCAGTATATCAAAATACCATTAAAGTCATAGATAGGGCATTTGGATAAGAAATTTCATTTTTATGTTTTCTCACTGCGGACTAATGCAGACCGGAGACTATCAAGCAGGAAACAGTGCAAATCAATATTATTTCCATTGCTTTGATCTTACCCCTGTAGGAAGTTAGCACCCAGCCCTCTCCTAGAAAAATGAAATATCCTGGGAAATATTGAAAAGGCAGAATAGTATATTTCCCTGGATAAGAAATGGGGAAACAGACTTACTCTTAATAGCCCCCACCTTTGTTAATGGGCCATTTAAAAAGCTTGGGTCAGTCTATTCTACATAACAAAGTTTTCCCCCTTCATCTCCAGGATGATGGGATTAAGGCAGGATAGTATTAGCCCTTTACTCATCTCACTACAGGGCACCTGGGAAGAAGCAATGCTCAACCAAACCTGGACTCAAATCACAACCTAAAGAGTTGCCCCTGCATGGCCCCATGGGAGTCTGACAACCAATCAGAATACATTTCTTATACAGGAACAGGAAACAGGGAGGTGGGCCCAAACAAAGTATAAAAAACCCAGCAAGCCCCTTCTTTTCTTCTCCCAACATCTGGAAGTATGTGATCCCCCTTTTCTGTTCAGGAGCTCAAGCCATGTGATCCTGCCCACCATTAAACCATCTTTCCAAGCAGCCTTCATATTTCCAGTATCTTTTTCCCCACTTGGAACTGAACCCAGGTGGACATTTCTTCCAACACCACAAAGGGTTGCCTTCCTCCCATCTTAGATTTGCCACATTTTAATACTGACCGTGTTAGATACTTGTTCTAACTACAGTGGTTTCCACCAAGGTCCTCTGTTCCAGCGGGAATAGAGGTTTAATCCTATTGTCGAAGGATCTGACAGCTCCCTAGAAAAGGGCTGCTGTCGGACTCAACCTTCGCTGGATTGTTCTTACTTGTTGTACTAAAGAGCTGTTGTTGCCTTTAGCCTTGTGTGCCTTTCCATTACCCAATCTAACACTGGTGATGAAGGTGGGATTGGAAGGCAACTAGGTGAACACAAAAGAGCGTAGCAATCCAACAAGTACATCCAGTCCGGAGCTCAGCGCAGCATCAAGCAGCCATTTTTGAGCGGCAAACTCAAAACGCCCTCAGAACACAAAATGGCCATGCACGCCCCACCAACTCCGTATGACCCACTCACCGAGCACTGGGATTCGTATATGCTATGGTTTGACTGCTTCCTCGAAGCCAATAACCTCATGGGCCTGTCTGAAGGCTGCAAGAAGAACATGTTCCTCGGATACTGTGGCCGGGAAGTGTTCGAAACAGCGAAAGACCTCTCTGAACCAATGCCGCTACAATCGGCCCCAAGCCGTCCAAGCCCGTTCGCCAGCACGAATTTAACATTCAGAACCAAAATGAGTACGTTGCGGCGCTACAAAAAGCCGCAGCATACTGCGAATTCAGAGATCTAGACAAACTTATTCTTGACTGCATTATATGCGGTGTGTGAGACATTAATTTACAGAGGAGGTTACTCGCTAAATCTAACCTCACTCTACAAATTGCCTTGGACGAAGCCAGGGCGTCTGAATCGGCTGTCAAATCCACTGAAATTCTGCAGCGCCAAAGCGCTCCACAAGACGCACGAAAGATTACACGCGTACATCGTGAGGCTGCAGAGGCTGAGAGCTCAGAAGGCGAGAAAGATGACAGCTGCCGCATGCGCAATAGCCACGCCCAGCTGGCGCGCAAATTCAAACTGCATCTCCTGCCTTGCACTAGCTGCAGAGGAGACCATGCAAGATCAGCTTGCCGTTTCCGTGACGCTACCTGCCAGCGCTGCAAGTGAAAGGGGTACATCGCCAAGGTGTGCTGGAGTGAACTCCCTGCTACTACCTGCCAGCCAAGAAGCATACCAAACCGCCAGCAGAGGCCCAAGAGGCCTGGAAGAAGCCATCACGGCGCTCAGAGGGCGACATTAGAGTCACCTACCACACCTCAATCGGCCAAGTCCGCACCAGGCGGCCAAAAAAGCTGAAGGTCACAGTTCTCATCGAGGACTCTCCATGTGAAATGGAGATCGACACCGGGTCATCACTGACCATCACGCTGTGGTCTACCCTCAAGCAGGCTATCCCTAGCCTGAAGAAACAACATCTATGCACCCCTGACATCCGCCTTTGCGATTACCAGGGGAACCAGGTCCCCATCGTGGGCCAAGGCACCTTCCGGGTGAAATTCAAGCAGCCAACTCCCAGTAACGGTGGTCAGCGGCAACCTGCAGAGCCTCCTGGGGCTTGACTGGTTCGAAACCCTGGGCCTAGAAGTGACCGGTATCAATGCCTTGAAAGACGAAGGGGTGAAAGCCATCTTTAAGGAGTTCAAGGACGTCTTCGGCACCGGTCTGGGTAAGTATGTGGGGACTCCAATCTCCATTAATTTGAACCCCAATATAGTCCCCATAAAGCTAAAACCCAGGAGAGTACCTTTTGCTCTCCGCCCCAAAATTGATAGGGAAATTGATAAGCTCGTAGGCCAGGGAATCCTAGAGCTGGTTGATCACGCATGCTGGGAGACACTTATAGTGACACCTGTCAAATCTGACGGGTCTGCCCGCATCTGGGCGGACTACAAATGCACAATCAATAAAGCGTTGCAACAAAATGCTTACCCTGTACCCATTGTACAGCATCTACTACATTCTTTAGGCCCAGGAAAATTTTAAACTAAATTGGACATGGCGCAGGGATACCAACAATTGCCTGTAGATGGCGCTACAGCAGAGGCCCAAACCATTGTGTCGCACAGGGGTGCATTCAAATGTCACAGCCTGCAATTCGGTGTTAGTATCGCCCCAGGACTGTTCCAAAGCGTTATGGAACGGCTTTTGCAGGGGATTCCAGGAGTCATCCCCTATTTCAATGACATCTTGGTATCAGCTGCAAATGAGGCGCAACTTTTCGAACGTTGGCGAACAGTTTTGACTAGAATTGGAGACAAAGGCCTCTGTCTCAAAAATGAAAAATGCCAGCTAAGGAGTGGGAGCAACCTCAAGTACCATGGGCTAGGGTGCACATTGATTTTGCTGGCCCAGTTTATGGCCAGGCATTCCTGGTAGTTGTGGACGCCTACTCGAAATGGCTAGAGGTAGTCCTGATGACCTCCACTACGGCAGAAGCGGTCATCAAGGTACTACGGAGACTTTTCTCCATGCACGGCCTGCCCGACGTCTTGGTCTCTGACAATAGGCCCCAATTCACAGCCATGCAATTTGAGACCTTCCTAGCAGCTCAGGGAATCAGGCATGCCCTGGTCACGCCATTCCATTCGGTCTCCAATGGTCAGGCGGAGAGAATGGTGAGATCTGCAAAAGAGGCCATCACTAGGATGGGCCCAGGAGATTGGCAAAAATGGGTTGAACACTGTTTACTAATTCAGCACATCACACCCAGTGCCACTATAGGGAGAAGCCCCTCCGAGCTTCTCATGGTCCTAAGCTAAGTTCCCACTTAGGCCGGCTACACCAAAATTATTCTGCCACATCGCCCCCTGACTCCACGAGCAAAATTCGGAACTTTAGCGTAGAGGATTCAGTTTACGCCCACAACTACACCAGGGGAACTCTGTGGATTCCTGCCACAGTGATAGGCATCATGGGGTCTTGCTCTCATCTTGTAGAGCTCGAGGACGGTCGGAATTGGAGAAGGCACATTGACCAACTCCGTGGCCGCCTCCCCAACTCCACTCTTAGACAACCAGAGATAACTCCTGCACGAGTTAGCCAAAGCCCTACCCAAATGGAGCAAACACTCACTCCTTCCACAGACAGCTCAAGCACGAGGATACCGGGAAACTTATCTGGTTATGTTGCAGGCCCGCAGCAAGCTCCGAGCGAACCAGCTCTAGAAGCTCCAGCCGCGGCCTGTGAAAGGTTCCAGGAGCTTCCACCAAGCGGAGCTGCGGAGCAAACAGGTCCGTCCGACCTATCCAAAGAACACCCTCCGATTGAACTGTGCAGGTCTGGCAGAGCTACCCATAGGGTAAGATCGTGGCAGTGCCTTTATTTTATTTTATTTATTTATTTAATTTGACTTCTTAGTCGCCCCCTCTCCCCCCAGGGACTCGGGGCGACGTACAATAGCAACAATATATAATATGGAGGAGGTAGAAAATAAATAAATAAATTACAGTACTTTAAGACAATTAAAACCCCAATGACAGTTAAAATTTAAAAATTAAAATTAACAATTAAAAATGCCCAAGAGGTGGAGAAGCTCTAAATTTAAGCCAGGCCGGCTAGTCGGAACAGGTGGGTCTTTATAAAGCTCCCTCCTCAGATTTCTCTTTGCAAACACCTCTGGTGCTCACTTAGCATTTCCCACTTAGCATTTCTCCAAATCACCGGTTTATAAGACACACCCAAGATTTTGAAGAGGTAAGTAAGAAAAAAAAAGATTTTGCCTTGCCTCAGCCCCCAGCAGCACTCTGCAGGCTTCAGCAGGGCTGGGGTAAGGCAAAAAGCCTCCGATTTTGTGAAAAATGGCCCGTTTTTTACCCATTTTTTGCAAAAACGGGGGCATTTTTGTCTTGCCCCAGACCTGCTGAAGCCTCCAAAGTGCTGGTGGGGACTGAGACAAGGCAAAAAAGCCACAATTTTTGTGAAAAATGACCTGTTTTTTGCAAAAAAGGGATGCGAGGGTGGGGCTTTGGGCAGCCAAAAGGAGCTGTATTCAGTGTATAAGACACACCAACATTTCCACACTCTTTTAGGGGAGGAAAAAGCTGCATTTTATACTCCGAAAAATACAATAATTGCTTTCTCCAGTGAATTCCCCGGCATGACATGGCCAAAATAAGTGAGATACTTTTTCAGCATAGGGTAAGATCGTGGCAGTGCCTTTATAATGCTCCCTCCTCTGATTTCTCTTTGCAAACACATCTGGTGCTCACTTAGCATTTCCCACTTAGCATTTCTCCAAACCTCCACCACTTTCTCCCACAGCAATAAACCACAGTTTGTTGACCTGTATTTTATTCAAGTGTCCAGCACTGCCTTTCCATCATAATCTATCACAAACTATATAATGGCCTACACCAGTGGTGGAATTCAAATGTTTTTACTACTGGTTCTGTGGGTGTGGCATGGCTTAGTGGGCATGGCAGGAGAAAGGTAGTATAAAATCCCCATTCTTTCCCCACTCCAGGGGAAGGTTACTGCAAAATCCCCATTCCTTCCTCACTCCAGAGGAAGGTTACTGCAGAATTGCCATTCCTTCCCCACTCCAGGGGAAGGATACTGCAAAATATCCATTCCTTCCACACTCCAGAGGAAGGTTACTGCAGAATCGCCATTCCTTCC
Organism: Natrix helvetica; assembly: GCF_964273705.1. Classification (NCBI taxonomy): domain Eukaryota; kingdom Metazoa; phylum Chordata; class Lepidosauria; order Squamata; family Natricidae; genus Natrix; species Natrix helvetica. The sequence continues at coordinate 11,375,451 of NC_138552.1, forward strand.
CCACTCCAGGGGAAGGATACTGCAAAATCCTCATTCCCTCCCCACTCCAGAGGAAGGTTACTGCAAAATCACTATTCCTTCCCCACTCCAGGGGAAGGTTACTGCAGAATCCCCATTCCTTCCCCACTCCAGAGCAAGGATACTGTAAAATCCCCATTCCCTCCCTACTCCAGGGGAAGAATACTGTAAAATCCCCATTCCCTCCCCACTCCAGAGCAAGGATACTGTAAAATCTCCATTTCCACCCCACTCCAGGGCAAGGATACCGTAAAATCCCCATTCCCTCCCCACTCCAGGGGAAGGATCCTGCAAAATCCCCATTCCCTCTTCACTCCAGGGGAAGGATCCTGCAAAATCCCCATTCCCTCTTCACTCCAGGGCAAGGATCCTGTAAAATCCCCATTCCCTCCCCACTCCAGGGGAAGGATCCTGCAAAATCCCCATTCCCTCCCCACTCCAGGGGAAGGATCCTGCAAAATCCCCATTCCCTCTTCACTCCAGAGCAAGGATCCTGTAAAATCCCCATTCCCTCCCCACTCCAGGGGAAGGATCCTGCAAAATCCCCATTCCCTCCCCACTCCAGGGGAAGGATCCTGCAAAATCCCCATTCCCTCTTCACTCCAGAGGAAGGATCCTGTAAAATCCCCATTCCCTCCCCACTCCAGGGGAAGGATCCTGCAAAATCCCCATTCCCTCCCCACTCCAGGGGAAGGATCCTGCAAAATCCCCATTCCCTCCCCACTCCAGGGGAAGGATCCTGCAAAATCCCCATTCCCTCCCCACTCCAGGGGAAGGATCCTGCAAAATCCCCATTCCCTCCCCACTCCAGGGGAAGGTTACTGCAAAATCCCCATTCCCTCTTCACTCCAGGGGAAGGATCCTGCAAAATCCCCATTCCCTCTTCACTCCAGAGCAAGGATCCTGTAAAATCCCCATTCCCTCCCCACTCCAGGGGAAGGATCCTGCAAAATCCCCATTCCCTCCCCACTCCAGGGGAAGGATCCTGCAAAATCCCCATTCCCTCCCCACTCCAGGGGAAGGATCCTGCAAAATCCCCATTCCCTCCCCACTCCAGGGGAAGGTTACTGCAAAATCCCCATTCCCTCTTCACTCCAGGGGAAGGATCCTGCAAAATCCCCATTCCCTCTTCACTCCAGGGCAAGGATCCTGCAAAATCCCCATTCCCTCCCCACTCCAGGGGAAGGATCCTGCAAAATCCCCATTCCCTCCCCACTCCAGGGGAAGGATCCTGCAAAATCCCCATTCCCTCCCCACTCCAGGGGAAGGATCCTGCAAAATCCCCATTCCCTCCCCACTCCAGGGGAAGGTTACTGCAAAATCCCCATTCCCTCTTCACTCCAGGGGAAGGATCCTGCAAAATCCCCATTCCCTCTTCACTCCAGAGCAAGGATCCTGCAAAATCCCCATTCCCTCCCCACTCCAGGGGAAAGTTACTGCAAAATCCCCATTCCTTCCCCACTCCAGGGGAAAGTTACTGCAAAATCCCCATTCCCTCCCCACTCCAGGGGAAGGATCCTGCAAAATCCCCATTCCCTCCCCACTCCAGGGGAAGGTTACTGCAAAATCCCCATTCCCTACCGATCAACTGGGACTCAGGAGGCAGAGAATAGATGGGGGCGGGGCCAACCAAAGGCGATATTTGCCGGTTCTCTGAACTACTCAAAATTTCCGCTACCAGTTCTCCAGAACTGGTCAGAACCTGCTGAATGCCACCTATGGCCCACACCCACCTTTCCTCTTCCTTTGGGAAAAGAGTTATAACCTTCGTTTTGCTGCTCAGCTTCACTCATCCACTCGACTGGAGCAAAGGCTGCTCCATCCACAGCTGGCCTTCCAGGACAGCCCCTCCAGCTGTTCAATGTAAATTCAGTGTAGAGAAAAGTAAAGCCTTAGACTTAGGCAAGAAAAACCAAAAGTACATATGTTGATTGGGTGAAATCTGGCTTAATAGCAGTAACTGTGAGAGGGACCTTGGAGTCTTAGTGGACAATCAATTAAATATGAGCCAGCAGTGTATGGCAGCAGCCAAAAAAGCCAATGCAATCCTAAATTGTATTAACAGAGGGATTCAATCAAGATTTTGTGAAGTGCTAATACCATTCTACAAAGCTTTAGTAAGACCACACCTAGACTGCTGCATCCAGTTTTGGTCACCGTACTATAAAAAAGATGTTGAGACTCTTAAAAAAGTGCAGAGAAGAGCAACCAGGATGATTAGGAGACTGGAGGCTAAAACATACAATGAATGGTTGCAGGAACTGGACATGGCTAGTCTAGTGGAGAGAAGGACCAGGGGAGACATGATAGCAGTCTTCCAATATTTGAGAAGCTGCCACAGAGAGGAGGGGGTCAACCTATTTTCCAAGGCACCCGAAGGCCAGACAAGGAACAATAGATGGAAATAAAGGAATGGAAACTGAAGAAGGAGAGACTCAACCTGGAAATAAGGAGGAATTTTCTGACAGCGAGAACATTCAACCAATGGAACAGAAGTTGCCTTCGGAAGTTGTGGGAGCTTCATCATTGGAAGCTTTCCTGCCTCAGCAAGGGGTTGGACTAGATGACCTCCTAGATCCCTTCCAACTCTGTTATTTAATTGGACAGCCATCTGTCAGATATGATAGGGTCTCTTGCTTGGGCAGGTTGTCGGACTAGATGACTTCCAAGGTGCCTCCCAACGCTGTTATTCTATTCAGCCCCTAGCCGTTCTCTTCTGCCCCCCCCCCCTTGATCGCCCCCGCCCTCCACCCCGGTTGCAACCAGCCCGCGCTAACAGCAGGTGGCTGTCCAATGATTGACAGGCCTCCCATGACGTCATGCAGGTGGGCCGGGCACCGGGAGGCGTTCTGTTGTTGCTGCTGCTGCTGCTGCAGTGAGTTTTGCACTGGAAGAGGCAGCGACGGGTCCCCACACGGGGAGGGAGGGAGGGGGGGCTGCTGGGCTCCCCTCGGCACCCGGCGCGGCTCTCTCTGTCTGCGGGGCCAGGAGGCAGCAGGACGGCCCGCCTAGTGGTCCGATGCCCGCTTGAGGTTTCCCTCAGCATCTTCTTCAGCCAGGCGGGCCGGCGGGGCAGAACAAGAGAGGAGCCGACCAGCTCTCGCTGGACGCCCCGGCGGGCAAAAGGCTGGGTCCTGGGCGGTGAGTAGCCTCTTCTTTCTCCCCGGAGGAGTTGCAAGGCAGAGCCCCAGAGGGGTAGGAAAGCGTCCCGGGTATCGAAAGGAAGGAAGGAAGGAAGGAAGAAAGAAAGAAAGGCGCCCACGCAGGACGCGGGAGGATGCAAGGGAGCCTGCCTGCCTCCCGGGCTCTCTCGCTCTCCGCTTCCACGAGGCGTCCCCGCAAGTCTTCCAGCCTTCCCACGAACAGGGATGAGCCGCCAGGCATCCCCATCGGAGGGCGGGCTCCGGGCAGGGGCATGGCCGGAGAAGAAAGGGCAGAGCTGTGGATCTGAGGCCGGTTCTGGGAGCAACCCAGTCCCGATCCGATTGCTGGTTTATTCCGAAAGAGATTTACTCGCCCCGCGCCGCCGCCCCCCCCTCCTCCCGGGTTCTGGGAACAATCCAGTCTGGATCCGATCCTGGTTTATTCAGAAAGGGATTGAAGCAACCCCCCCCCCGTCCCCCTTCAGACGTGCCCAGAATGAATGACCCGGGTAACCAGAGGCCATAACCAGGTTTCCCCTCCCCCATTTGGCTAAGTCAGGGCAGGCATAAACCCAGATTTTAAAAAAAATTAAAGGTAAAGGTTCCCCTGCAAATGTGTGCTAGGGTTCCTGACTCTAGGGGGCGCTGCTCATCTCCGTTTCAAAGCCAAAGAGCCAGTGCTGTCCGAAGACATCTCCGTGGTCATGTGGCCAGATAACTAAATGCTGAAGTGCTTGGTGTTACCTTCCCACCAAAGGTGGTTCCTGTTTTTTCTACTTGCATTTTTACCTGCTTTCGAACTGCTAGTTTGGCAGAAGCTGGGACAAGTAATGGGAGCTCACTCTGTTATGTGGCACTAGGGATTCGAACCGCCAAACTGCTGACTTTTCTGATCGACAAGCTCAGCGTCTTAGCCACTGAGCCATCGCATCCCCTTTTAAATTAAGTCACCCCAAAACTCAAGAAGCCCCACTCAGCTTGGCTCTCAAGTCTGCACAAAGCTGCTGGTTTGTGAATGAAGCTGAGATGGGAACCCGGCTTATTCCACAAACAAACCTTGCTCAAGCAAAAGAGACCCTTTTCCTTTTGACATTCTACAGTATTGTGTTGCATTGTGTTAACATGAGCGCCGCAGCGTCTTTCCGGGTGTAATTTTGCCTTGGTTTGGGAATTGGCAGTGTGGCTGATGGGGGAGCCCCGACACAGAGGGCATCAGCTGTTCCTGGTGCTGAGCTGAGCACTGGAGCAGCTGCTGGGAAAGAGCGGAGATGCTGGGAGTGGATCCAAGGTTCATTAGATATCTAAAACTGAATGCTACTTCTGTCTGATTGCATCTCCCTCTCCTAATTCTCTTTTAATATTAATCATTAAAAAATGCTGCTCCTAACCTCAGTTAAATACTCTCCTAGAATCTAGAGTGATGAGTGGAGTTTACAAGGGTTAGGGAATCGTCTGCTTAAATTAAGAAGAAAAGATGAAGAAAGTAATTGTTTTTTATTTGTATCTTGTTTGTATTATTTTTATTAAAAAATTCAAGGCAGTGAATATACCTTCCTCCTCCTATTTGCCCCACAGCAACAATCCTGGGTGTGTGTGTTGGACTGAGAGAGAGTAACTGGCCAAAAATCACCCACCTGGCTTTTGTATCTAAGATAAGTCTGAAATTCCTGGTCTCTTCTTTTCTACTCCGGAGCCTTAATTACTAGACCAGGTATTAGCAAATGGTTCTGTTCTATTGCAATAAAATTTCAAGGAGCTACCTATGTACATTTCTAGAACTGACCTCAGCTTGGAAGCTCTATCTTAAGGACACTAAATGCAAAGAATGAGACATTCTATCTATATGTAAAGAATAGAATAGAATAGAATAGAATTATTTATTGGCCAAGTATGATTGGACACACAAGGAATTTGTCTTTGGTGCATATGCTCTCAGTGTACATAAAAGAAAAGATACATTCATCATGAATCATAAGGTACAACACTTAATGATAGTCATAAGGTACAAATAAGCAATCAAATCAGATTAGGAAACTATCAATATAAATTGGAAGGATACCAGCAACAAAGTTACAGTCATACAGTCATAAGTGGGAGGAGATGATAGGAACAATGAGAAGGTTAATAGTAGTGCAGACTTAGTAAGTAGTTTGACAGTGTTGATGGAATTATTTGTTTAGTAGAGTGATGGCGTTTGGGAAAAAACTGTCTTTGTGTCTAGTTGTTCTGGTGTGCAGTGTTCTATAGCATTGTTTTGAGGGTAGGAGTTTTAATTGTTTAAACAAGAATTGTTTAAACAATTAGAATGAAAACAAGAATTGTTTTAGTTTATGTCCAGGATGTGAGGGGTTTGCAAATATTTTCACAGCCTTCTTCTTCTTTTTTTATTAAAAGAGTTTTGTACAAACAGATTTTCCCCCTTTTCACCCCCCCCGCCATACAATGTAAATCTCATACAAATGCTATACCCCCCCAACCCCCCCGCAAAAATTCACATTCAAATATTATACCAAATACTTTGCCCCCTCCCCTCCCCCCGTCTTAAAGTAAATTACTCGTAACCCCTCTCCTCCCAACAAACACAATATAAATTTCTCTTAGATTAATAATAACACATTGATCCCATTTTCTAAGCTAATTTAACATCTATAACTCTTAATATAAATTTCTCCTAGAATAACAATGTTTCGTTAATCCCATCTTCTAATTTATTCATACATATATATTGCCCCGCCCTCCACCCTAACCCTCCCCCACCTCCCACACAAACCCACCCCCCTGACTTCCGCTGTATACCACTCTAACAATTCCAAACATCCCATATACTATTTACTCTGATCATCTATCAGTCTAAACATTCTTACCTAAAGGCTACATAATAACTCCTAGTCTGGTATTTATTCTGTATATAATCAATCCATTTTGCCCATTCCTGTGTGTAATCCTCCTGTTTCTGAGCTTTTAAGAAAGCTGAAATTTTTGCCATTTCGGCGAACCCCGCCACCTTCTGAATCCATTGATCAATTGTCGGTAAAAAATCTTTTTCCCAATGTTGCGCAATCAACAACCTAGCTGCTGTGACCATATACAAGGCCAATTTTGTTTCCCCTTTGGTAAAATCCTTAGCTATACCCAATAAAAACATTTGCGGGGTGAATTGTATTCTTTTCTTAAATACATTCTGCATAACCCACCATATTTTTATCCAAAAAGCTTTAACCTTGTTACAAGTCCACCATACATGAAAAAAGGTAGCATCTAGACACCCGCATCTCCAACATTTTGGTTGAACATTTGGGTACATGCATGATAATTTTTTAGGATCTAAATACCATCTGTAAAACATTTTATAAAAATTCTCCCTTAAATTCTGTGACTGTGTAAATTTAACATTCTGAACCCATATTTTTTCCCACGTTTCCAACATAACCACTTCACCAAAATTCTGAGCCCATTTAATCATACAATCCTTAACCAATTCACTTTCTGAGTCTCTTTCTAACAGTACATTATATATTCTTTTAACTTGTTTTGGGCCAATCTCTTTTATCTGCTTAATCAGTTCCACTTCTTTATCCATAAAACCGACCCTGCGATCTTCTTCCCATCTCTTCTGTAGCTGTATGTAATGTAACCAGTTTAAAGTAATTCCTTCTTCCAACAGCTGTTCCACAGTTTTTAACTTCCATTCGCCCCCATCAGCGATAAGCACATCTTTATATAAACAACCCCCGAGTGACTTAATATTCATAATCCCCATGGTGTCTGCAAGATCCAACCAAAGCGGTATTTTATAATCCCAATTGGGCCAGTGCTTCTTCCATATTCTCATCAAGGCACTTCGGAGAAGATGGTTGTTAAACACTTTATCCACACTGTCTTCATAAAAAAGATATGCATGCCATCCCAGAACAAGATCATGGCCTTCTATATTCAGCAATTCCATTTTTGTTTTCCCAAACCAATCTGCTACATGTGTTAGTACCGCAGCTTCATAATACAATTGAAGGTTTGGGAGTCTGAGGCCGCCTCTTTCACGTGTATCTTGCATAATCTTCATCTTTACTCTCGGTTTTTTCTCCTTCCAAACAAATTTATTTAATGTTGTTTGCCAATTTAACAAGGTTTTATCTGATTTAAGCACCGGAATCATCTGGAATAGAAAGATAAATCTAGGTAGAATGTTCATTTTAATTGCTGAGATCCTTCCAAGCAAAGACAATTGTAACTTTTTCCATGCTTCAAGATCTTTCTGTATCTTTTGCCACAACACTTCATAGTTATTTAAGAAAAGTTTTGTATTTGATTCTGAAATTTGTATTCCTAAATATTTAACTTTAGAAACTATTTCAAAACCTGCTAAACTTACAAGTCTCTTTCTTTGAGTCTCTGTCATGTTTTTAACCATCATTTTCGTTTTGTTTTGATTTAGTCTAAACCCAGACACCATGCCAAATTCTACTATGATATTTTTCATCTGGATTATTGATTTCAAAGGATGTGAAAGGGTAACAACCAGATCATCGGCGAATGCTCTAGTTCTGTATTCCTTTTGCCTGATAGCTATGCCATCTAAGGATTTTGAGTCCCGAATTGCGTTCAACAAGACTTCCAAAGTTAAAATAAATAACAATGGGGATAATGGGCAACCTTGTCTTGTGCCTTTTTGTATCTCGAAAGTTGTTGACAAATTTCCATTAATAATAAGTTGTGCATTTTGTTGCTGATAAATTGCTCCAATCGCCTGCCGCAATCGTGGTCCCATATCCATCTTTTCCAAAGTCTTGGTTAGAAAGTTCCAATTCACTCGATCGAAGGCCTTCTCTGCATCCAAGAAAACCAGCACTGCAGAGATCTGCTTATTCTTATCAAGATAGTCAATTAAATCTATGAGTTGCCTTACATTCTCCTTCATATGTCTGCCTTCAATAAATCCTGCTTGATCATGATGAATAATCTCTTGAATAACCGGCATCAATCTGTTGGCTAGTACCTTAGCAAATATTTTATAATCTGTGTTCAGAAGAGATATCGGCCTGTAATCCTCTGGTTTCTTAGGGCCCTCTTTATCTTTAGGTATCAATGAGATAAAAGCCGCTTTCCATGAGGGAGGTATTTTACCTCCTTGTTGTATATTACAAAATAGTTATGTAAGATATTCAATCATTTCCAGTTGTAAAGTTTTATAATACATTGCAGTCAAACCATCAGTCCCTGGAGCCTTAGCTAATTTAAGTTGATTTATAAGTTGATTTAAGGTGACCACGCTCATGAGCAGCCATCCGGCAAACCCTCTCTCCAGCCTGGCAGAGCGCCATTCACTGACCTAGGGGGTATCCCTCAGGTGCCAAGCCACATGGCGCTGTGCCCGCCCCCCAGCTCCCGCGGCTTGGCACATTCGGGATACCCCCTAGGTCAGTGCATGGAGCTCTGCCCGGCTGGAGGGGGTGGTTGCATGAGTGCCTGTTCTGCCCCCACCTTGCATGCCTCCCAGCCTCACCATGCCCTGGCTCAGCTCTCCCTGCAGGGCCAGGGTGCCGGGGCCGCCTTCTCCGGTTTCCAAGCTCTGGAACTCTGCTTCCGATTCTTCCAACAGCGGCCGCTCTAGGAGTGTGCTCTATTGTTGTGGGCCATATGGCAGCTGGCCCACAACCATAGAGCGCACTCCTAGAGCAGCCGTTGCTGGAAGAATTGGAAGCCGAGTTCCGGAGTTTGGAAGCCGGAGAATAAGTTATGCTCGAAGCGCGGTGGCAGCAGCGAAAGCTGCGGTGGTGCCCTGGCCATGCAGGGAGAGCTGAGCCAGGGCATGGTGAAGCTGGGAGGCAAGCGAGCTGGGGGCAGAACAGGCGCTCGCGCAACTATCCTCTCCAGCGGGCAGAGCTCCATGCACTGACCTAGGGGGTATCCCGAATGTGCCAAGCCGCGGGAGCTGGGGGGCGGGCACAGCGCCATGTGGCTTGGCACCTGAGGGATACCCCCTAGGTCAGTGAATGGCGCTCTGCCAGGCTGGAGAGAGGGTTTGCCGGATGGCTGCTCATGAGCGTGGTCACCTTAAATCAACTTATAAATCAACTTAAATTAGCTAAGGCTCCAGGGACTGATGGTTTGACTACCATTCCTAGGTCAGTGAATGGTGCTCTGCCCGGCTGGAGAGCGGGTTTGCCGGGCGGCTACTCGTAAGCGTGGTCACCTCATGGTTGCTTCACCCCTGAGGCTGTGCCCACCTTCGGGTGCCTGCTTGCAAGGGAGCAGGTGCCCAGCAACCCCAAAACAATAAGCCCTCCCCTGATAGTAAGGCCCAAGCCATATTTTGTGGGTCAAAAGAAAATAAGACCCTGTCTTATTTTCGGGGAAACACGGTAGTTAAAAAAGGGAGTGGGAAGTTTTGGTTCATCCATAGCATTTCCAGCAAGATTTTTAATTCCCTGAAGCAAACAAGGCATTTGAGTTAGTAGGAGTGACTTTCCAAGCGGCATTCACATCTCAGGCTGACGGGCAAAGAAGCAAGCCTACATATTATAGGTGGCCCTTGACGTACAACCACCATTGGGTTACTATTTCTGTTGTTAAGCAAGGCCGTTGTTCAGTAAGTCATGCCCAATTTTATGACTTTTGTTGCTAAGGTTATTAAGCAAATCCCTGCAGTTGTTAAGCAAATCCCTGCAGTTGTTAAGCGAATCAGGCTGTTGTTAAGCGAATATGGCTTCCCCCATTGACTTTGCTTGTGGGAAGAGGTTGCCAATGGCGATCACATGACCCCAAAACTTTGTAAATACAAGTTGCCAAGCGCCCCAAAGTTTGATCATGTGACTGTGCTGGGGGTATGTGTGCTACCACGGTTGTAAGTGCAAGGACTGATTTTTTCCCCCCACTGCTGTTATAACTTTGAATGGTCACTAAACACGATCTGTATTGGTGTTGTGTGAATGCAACCACGGAAGGAAATTACTTTGAGCATCATAGAAACAGCCTTCTAACTAGGTATATCTTCTCAGTAGCACTGGAACAGGGTGTCAAACTCAAGGCCCGCGAGCTGGAGCTTAGATACGGCCCGCGGGGCCGGCCTGGAAACAGCAAAGAACTGTCCCACGGTGCCTCTGCTAGCGATAATGGACTCTGTTTTTGCTGGCAGAAAGCAATCAAAACAAATTAAAAATAAAGCATGTTTCCCCTTTTGCATTTGAGCATGCAAGAAGGGACAGGAAAGGAGAAAGAGGAAAGACAAAAGAAAAAGATGGGAAGATGGGTAGAGAGCAAGGAAGGAAAAATAAGGAAAGAGGGGAAGGAAGAAGAAAAGAGAATGAAGAGGGAAGGAAAAAGAAGAGAAGGAAGGAAGATTATAATGAGAGTGAGGGAGGTTCTCAGGGAAGTCCTCCCTTAGTACTTGGCCACCACAGGTGCCCCAACATGAGTCCATCCACGCCCACCATGGCCACACGCCACACCCCCTCTCTGGCCCTCCGACGTCAAACACAACTTGGATGTGGTCCTCCATGAAATTGCGTTTGACACCCCTGCATTAGAATAACAGCACTGAATGAGAGAGAAAAAAGGAAAGTGAAGTGCTGAATTTGCACATAAAGAAAACTGAAGGATGGAATTATGCTATTGTGTCATGATATCGATGGATTGCACATTCAGGATGTGGGCAAAGGTTTTCTTTCCCTCAAATAATGTTTAGTGAGCTTTTGGCACGTCCGGCCAGAAGGTGGGAATCACTGCTTTTGATAGCTTTGAAGGAAGAGTGTAAAAATTCACCGAGGAAAGGTCAGTTGAGGGCATCTTAGATCACAAGACGTCTGTGCAACCTTCACATGCAGAGACAGCCATTGTCCTCCTGTCTTCCTTGCAGGCCTTCGCAAGAGCTACCTTTCCGGCAGCTGTCAGAATCAGGACAGAGGACCAGGTGAGTCTTGCCTCTTTATAAAGGGGTCTTCCTTTTTTCTCCCTGCCAATTTTTCAAGGAATTATCTCGGGTTTGTAGTGTTATCTCTTGCATTTCTTTCCAAACTGCTCTCCTGCTGGCCTCCCACGTAAATATGACTGGATCATATTTCCCTTGCAACGTATTTGCTTTTAATTTGCTTTTCGTTTGCTATCCCTCCAAACCAGGGACGTGCGGTCATTGGAGGCAGGGGAGGCAGAGCCTCACCTCTCATCATGAAATAATAATATATAATAATAATATCCACAAGGGAGTTTCATATATATAAGAGGAAGAGGAGGGAGGAGGAGGAGCGCGCACGGGGCGGTGCCAGTTGGGCAACCGGCGGAGGCACGAGGGTTCTCGGAAGCGCCAATAACCTTCCTGCCTCCGCTGTACTTTGCATGCTCCTCGCGACTGCAATAGACGTCCAGAAGTGGCAGGGGCTTGATGACGTCGCCGCAGCTGCCATGCGCGGATGGACGGAGGTAGCGAGAGTGGCGCCGAGGCAGTCTGGCGGACGAGCGACCGAGGATCAGGCTGCCTGATCCTCCATCGCTCGCTCGCTCGCTCTTTCGTCTGCCCGGACCCCTCGGGGCCACTCTGGTTACCTCCGTCCGGCCGCGCCCAGCAGCGACGTTGGCGACGTCATCAAGACGAAGTGGCTTGGAGGAAAAGTGCTGTTCAGTGCTTTTCTGTGCGTCTGGCGTTTAGGTAGATAGCCGGATGTCCTAAACTCCAGACGCACAGAAAAGCAGCTGCTGTTGGGGATCACGGAACGCGAGCCGGTGAAGCGCGCTCAGGAAGGTGGGGAATGGGATCACGTGTGCTTGAGGCTGAGGCATTCCCCGCCTTCCTGATGACGTCACCAGCCTCACCAGCCGTAAACCTCACCGCACGTCACTGCTCCAAACGTTTAGAAGTCTGGAGCCAGCCTTTACCAAATGCTTCTTTGTGCATCCACTTTCCCTTCTGGGAAGAAGTATTTCTTTTGCATCGATGCCTATTTGCGTACGGTTTTACAGGTAATCCTTGATTTACGACCCAAAACTTTTGTCGCTAAGCGAGACATTTGTTAAATGAGTTTTGCCCTGTTTTATGACCTTTCAAGTGATTGTGAAGTGAATCACTGCAGGTGTTAAGTTAGTAAGGTGGTTGTTAAGTGAATCTGGCTTCCCTATTGACTTTGCTTGTCAGCAGGTCGCAAAAGAGGATCACGTGCCCCCCCCCCCAGGATACTGCAACCGTCATAAATATGAGTCAGGTTTCAAGAGTCTGAATTTTGATCATGTGACCATGGAGATTGAGGCAATGGTCGTAAGTCTGAAAAACAGGTGTCCGGGGAATTCTGGGAGTTGAAGTCCGCCAGGCTTCAAGTTGCCAAGGTTGGAGACCCCTTGCTTCAAAGTAATAAAGCAACACGGTAACAAAACTAAATTGCTGTGAGATATCAATTGGTGATAAGCCGTAAAAGAATAGAAGAAGGACTAGGGGAGACATGATAGCAGTGTTCCAATATCTCAGAGGTTGCCACAAAGAAGAGGGAGTCAAACTATTCTCCAAGGCACCTGAGGGTAGAACAAGAAGCAATGGGTGGAAACTAATCAAAGAGAGAAGCAACTTAGAACTGAGGAGAAATTTCCTGACAGTTAGAACAATTAATCAGTGGAACAGCTTGCCTCCAGAAGTTGTGAATGCCCCAACACTGGAAGTCTTTAAGAAGATGTTGGATAGCCATTTGTCTGAAATGGTATAGGGTTTCCTGCCTAGGCAGGGGGTTGGACTAGAAGACCTCCAAGGCCCCTTCCAACTCTGCTATTGTATTGTATTGTAATAGCTGAAGTAATGAGAATCTGTACCTAGACGTTCACAATTCTATGACAACTGTGAAGATTAGAATTATCTGGCCTCCAGATGTTGTGACTCTAGAAAAGATTATAGAGAAAAGCAACAAAGATGATTAGCAGACTGGAGGCTAAAACAGGTGAAGAGCGGTTGCAGGAACTGGCATTGTTTAATGAAAAGAAGGCCTTACCGTGTGGGCCTGGACAACTCAACATCATGCACGTCGATGGGCGCGTCACCTAAGTGTTACAATGTAGCAAGGGTTAACCGGAGAGGCAGTTTCTGAAAGCAGGGCAATAAAGATCAGGCTAGATACAACACCAGAATGTTTCCTTCCTGCCTCCCTTACAGGATTAGCCCTGGAAAGTGGGGAAAAAACCAAAAGGAGATTTCTTCCAACAACCGGTTCTCCAAACTGCTTAGAAAGTTAACACCTGGTTCACCCGAATAGGTGCGAACCGACTGAATCCCACCACTGATAGGGTGACCTGATAACAGTGTCCCAATATTTGAGAGGCTGCCACAAAAAGGAGAGTGGCAACTTATTCTCCAAAGCACCTGAAGGCAGAACAATGGTGAAAAACGGTCACAAGTCACTTTTTCGGTGCTGTTGTAACTTTGCGTGGTCAGTAAACAACTGTTGTAAGTCAAGGACGACCTATATTTTATTCAGAAAAATAAAAGGCCAAAAAAATAATAATACAAAGATAAAAGAAAACTACACAGAGCATTTAAAAATGTGCATTAAAAAAAGCAAAAGGCAAAAACATGTATTCCTGTTTTCCTCGCCTATTTGAATACTGATAGATGTATTACAGTAATAATAGGTTCCACCCTCCCCTGCAAGAGAGGGCCACAATTTCTAAATTTCTACAAATCTGTTTGCAACCAACTGATCTGTCCTCTATCTGCTGCATTAAAAAAAGGTAGTTAACAAGTAATCCAACAGTGGAATTAAACTTCAAAGCCCTCTGTTCTTTGTACGCCCACATTCCCTTGTAGGAAGAGACATTTCTGTTCCATTAAGGTCTGTTGGCGAAGAGCTTTTGTATGAATGAGTTTTGCTGTGATGCAAACGAACGTCATTCCTCCCCAATTGGTGGCAAGAATTATCAGTGCTTTGTTTACTGTGTGAGTCCCTGCGTAATGGATGCTGGGCTGTGTGGGATGAAGAGAGGATGCTATAAAAACCGAAACGCCTTCGCTGGCACCCAGTGTCCCATCTGTAGGCTGCCTTTGCATGGCGAGCAGAGGTGGTATTCAGCCAGTTCTGACTGGTTCTGGCAAACCGGTAGCAGAAATTTTGAGTAGTTCGGAGAACTGGCAAATACCTCCTCTGGCTGGCTCTGCCCCCATCTATTTGCTGCCTCCCGAGTCCCAGCTTATCGGCCTCCCAGTTTATCGGCTGGGTCTTCTTTCTGTTCTTCAGAAAGCAGGTTAGTAGGATGGGATGGAAATGGAAATTTTATAATATCCTTGCCCTGGAGTGGGGAGGGAATGGGGATTTTACAGTATCCTTGCCCTGGAGTGAGGAGGGAATGGGGAGTTTGCAGTATCCTTCCCCTGGAGTGGGGAGGGAATGGGGAGTTTGCAGTATCCTTCCCCTGGAGTGGGGAGGGAATGGGGAGTTTGCAGTATCCTTGCCCTGGAGTGGGGAGGGAATTGGGAGTTTGCAGTATCCTTGCCCTGGAGTGGGGAGGGAATGGTGATTTTGTAATATCCTCACCCTGCCATGTCCACCAAGCCACACCATGCCCACAGAACCGGTAGTAAAAAAAATTAATCCCACCACTGACGGGGAGAAGTAATCTTTGCTTAACAATGACAATTGGGACTGGCAACTCCGTGACTCAATGACTCAGAGATTTCACAGGGGCAAAAGACTCTGCTTGGGGAAGCCAGTTGCAAAGATCACAAATGGTGATTAGTGACGGTGGGATGCTGAAACATCATACAGGTAGTCTTTGATTGACAGCCAGGTGGTTGTTAAATGAATTCAGCTTACCCCTTCCGTTTTGCTTGTCAGACGCTTCCTGGGAAGGTTGCAAATAATGTTCACATGACCCCAGGATGCTGCAACCGTCATAAATACATGCCAGTTACCGGTGCCTGAATTTTGTTCACATGTCTCGGGAGGATGACGGTCGTAAGTGTGAAGAATGGTCAAAGTCACTTTTTTTCAGTGCCACTGCAGCTTCCAGGGCTGCTAAGCAAATGGTTGTCAGCTGAGGATTGCCTATAAAAAGCCTACCAGTTGCAACCGCCTGAATTTCAATCACATGACTATGGAGACATTGTGATGGTTGTAAGTTTGAGGACCAGTTGTAAGATTATTTTTTCAGTGCCGTTATAGCTTCAGTCCTAAAGTCCTAAAGAAGGCTGGTTTGTTTATTTATTACTTGCTTATTATCTAGCAGATAATAGGGGTGTCAAATTCAATTTCATTCAGGGCCTCATCAGGATTGTGTTTGACCTCGGGGGGTGGGGGTGGCCAGCTTGATATCACTTGTATTATGGGGGGCATCTGAGGTGGCTTGAGTGCTCTGCCAGTGAAAACGGGCTCCTTAGCTCTGTTTTCGGCTGGGACGGCCTCCTGCAACCCTGTGCCAGTGAAAATGGAGCTTGGCGGGAGGCACCCATGGTTCTCGCGAGCTCTGTTTTCACTGGTAGAGGCCGGTCCTTCACTGTTTCCGGGGCAGCCCCATGGGCCAGATCTAAGCACCTTGCAGGCTGGATCCAGCCTGTGGGCTTTGAGTTTGACACCGTTGGTATGTAGCATCTACAGAAGTTATGCAACCACTGATAAACAAATTTAGTTTAAAAGAGGGCAATTTAATTCAAAGTTTGGTTTTAGTTTAAAGATGGCAGCTGTTAAGCAAGAACTAACTATTGATAAGGTGCAGTCTGTTCACTGCATGCAACTTATTGGACAGCTGTTTAAAGCAAGGGTCTTCAACCTTGGCAACTTGAAGCCTGGCGGACTTCAAGTCCCAGAATTCCCCCGCCAGCTGGCGGGGGAATTCTGGGAGTTGAAGTCCGCCAGGCTTCAAGTTGCCAAGGTTGAAGACCCTTGCTTTAAAGTAATGAAGTAACACGGTAACAACACTAAATTGCTCCGAGATATCAATTGGTGTTAAGCCCTAAAAGAATAGCTGAAGTAATGAGAATCTGTACCTAGAAGTTCACAATTCTATGACATCTGTGAAGATTAGAATTATCTGGCCTTCTCCAGATGTTGAGTCTCTAGAAAAGAGTATAGAGAAAAGCAACAAAGATAATTAGCAGACTGGAGGCTAAAACAGATGAAGAACGGTGGCTGGAACAGACGTTGTCTAATGAAAAGAAGGACTTAGGGCAGTGGTGGGCTTCAAATAATTTAACAACTGGTTCTCTGCCCTAATGACCAGCTGCGTAGGCGTGGCTTGGTGGTCATGTGACCGTGTGGGTGTGGCCAACTCAACATCACACACATCGATGGGCGCATCGCCTTAGCTGTTACAATGTAATAAGGGTTAATGGAAGAGGCAGTTTCTGAAAGCAGGGCAATAAAGATCAGGCTAGAAACAATACCAGAATGTTTCCTTCCTGCCTTCCTTACAGGATTAGCCCTGTAAAGTGGGAATAAACAAAAGGAGATTTCTTCCAACAACCAGTTCTCCGAACTGCTTAGAAAGTTACCAACCAGTTCTCCCGAAGAGGTGCCAACTGGCTGAATCCCACCACTGATAAGGGTGACCTGATAGCAGTCTTCTAATATTTGAGAGGCTGCCACACAAAGAGGAGAGGGGCAACTTATTCTCCAAAGCACCTGAAGGCAGAACAAAATGCAATGGATGGAAATTAATCAAGAAGAGATCCAATCTAAAATTAAATAAACATTTACTGACATTAATCAGTGGAGCGACTTGCCTCCAGACGTTTTGGCTGCTCCAACACTGGAGGGTCTTAAGAAGAGATTGGACAATCATTTGGCTGAAATGGAATGGAGTCTCTAGCTTGAGCAGAGGATTGGATTAGAAGCAGTGGTGGGATTCAAAATTTTGTATTACCAGTTCTGTGGGCGTGGCTTGGTGAGTGTGGGCGTGGCTTGGTGGGCATGGCAGGGGAAGGATACTGAAAAATCCCCATTCCCTCTCCACCCCACTAACCTGCTTTCCAGCTTCGTTCTCCTGTTCAGGGCAACAAAAGAAGATCAGCAGGGAGGCAACAGGGGCGGGGCCAGCCTATTTGCCGGTTCTCCGAACTACTCAAAATTTCCACTACCGGTTCTCCAGAGCCTATCAGAACTGGTTGAACGCCACCTCTGACTGGAGGACTCTCTTTCAATGCTGTTATTCTGCTTAAAGCAGTCGTGTTATTTAGAGATGCTATTTAAAGAAATCTGACTTGTTACACAATCTATGAACCAGATCTGGATGTCAGATTATGAGCAGATCTCATTTGAAAGCTGGTTATTGACGTTAAGGGTCTTCACATTTGAAACGACAGGCGCATAGTTTAAAGCAAGTGTGTCTTTTAAACAAGAACAGTTGACCTGTGGATTTTTAGCTGCTGCTGCTGAACTACTTCTCCCAGCATGCCTCACCATTGGCTGGGCTTTCTAGGGCTGTTGGGAGTTGTATTCAGTAACATGGTGAGAGAAGTATTTAATTTAATCTAATTTTAGCTATGTATACTATTGTTTGTATGGTTTTTTAAATTTATACCTGTACACCGCCCCGAGTTCCTTCGGGGAGAGGGGGCGGTCTAGAAATCTAATTTTTTAAAAAAAGTAGTACTGTCCAGCTTCTGATTAAAGACTAGCAATGAACGAGAATGCTCCATTTCATGTGGCAGCCTGTTCCACTGGCTGACAGTTCATAGTTAGGAAATTCCTCTACATGTTTAGCCTAAACCTCCTTTGTAGTCTCAACTGACTGGTTCTGGGATAACAGAATAGATTGATAGGCCCTCCTGTGTGGGAAATGGAAAAATAAATCAGTTTATTTCCCTGTCACTGATGTTAGTGTACTTGCTTGGAAATGGTCATTAATAATAATGAATGTTTTTCTCCTGGCAAGGTCATTGGTGAGGAACAACACTTTCACAAAAGCTCCTACTAAACTTGAAAGCACTAATAATTGATATATGATTATTGCATTTAAGTGTAAAGTCTCAAATGTTATGTTAATTAAGGGGTGCATTTCCAAAACACGCTAAACTGTTGAATTGTGGTTTATCGAATAGACCTCAATGGACTGATCATTCAGTATGCTAAGCATAAATGGCAGGCTAGATTACAGGTAAATTGTAGCTTGTTACAGTTCCATCCAAGAGGGACGGGGTGGCTCAGTGGCTAAGATGCTGAGCTTGTCAATCAGAAAGATCTGCAGCTCGGCCGTTTGAATCCGTAGCGCCGCCTAACGGAATGAGCTCCCGTTACTTGTCCCAGCTTCTGCCAACCTAGCAGTTCGAAAGCATGTAAAAATGGAAGTAGAAAAATAGGAACCACCTTTGGTGGGAAGGTAACAGCATTCCGTGTGCCTTCCGGCATTTAGTCATGCAGGCCACATGACCACGGAGACGTCTTCAGACAGCGCTGGCTCTTTGGCTTTGAAATGGAGATGAGCACCGCCCCCTAGAGTCAGGAATGACTAGCACATATGTGCAAGGAGAACCTTTACCTTTACCTTTTACAGTTCCATCATCTGATCGCTGTTCTATGTCCCAAAAAGGAAGTTGGATTGGTATTATTCAGTTGGTATTTCCTGATAGGACAACTAGAATTGTGAACTTTAATTGATTTCTTGGTTAAGAATTTTTGAAGTCAGCACAATTGTTACCTCGTTAAACAGAAAACAATCACTTTTATACGGTAACACATTTAAAAAAATATTAATATATTTAAGAACAATAGACTTGGTCTCTCATAGGAGACAACCCCGAGCTGCTGTCAGATTAGAATCTTTCCTAAGTGAGGCCCACTGTGGTGCACTCCTCTCTATTATTATGTTTGGTTTTCATTTGAAATGATTCTACGTTTTTGTTTTATTGTATAATCCCATGCTCAAAAAAAGGTCCCAGCAAATTTGCTAGTGCTTCCTCCCAGGTAACAGAGTTGGAAGGGACTTCGGAGGTCTTCTAGTCTAACCCCCTGCTCAAGCAAGAGACTTTATACCAGGGGTGTCAAACTCAAGGCCCAGGGACCAGATCCGGCCCACGGGGTTCTTAGATCTGGACTGCGGGGGCTTCCTTGGAAACAACAAAAGACCGGCCTGTGATGCTTCTGCCAGTGAAAACGTAGCTCGGGAGGGCTGTGCGGCAGAGGGTTGCAGGAGGCTGTGGCAGCCGAAAACGGAGCTCAGGAGCCTGTTTTTGCTGGCAGAGCACTTGGACCACCACAGGTGCCCCCGACACGAGTGACGTCAAGCTGGCCACGCCTACCCCGGGGGTCAAACACAACCCTGATGCAGCCCTCAATGAAACCGAGTTTCACACCTCTGCCCTATATCATTCCAGGCAATTGGGTATCCCGTCTCTTCTTAAAAGTCTCCAGTGCTGGAATATCCACAGCTTCTGGAGATAAACCGTTCCACTGATTAATTGTTCTGTTTCTCTGAGAAACTTAGGAAATTTCTCTTTAGTTTTAGATTGCTTCTCTCGTTGATTAGTTTCCTTCCGTTGCTTCTTGTTCTGATTCCAGATGCTTTGGAGGAAATTATAATAAAGGTAACACATATTTAATTTTACATATTCTAACAGTAGCCAGGATTGTATACACACAATACTGGAAAAACGTAGAAATCCCTACAGATGATAATATCATCAAATAAAACAAAACAAATCCTGGAATGTGCAAAAATGGATAGGTTTAACTTTAAAAATCAAAGAAAAAGAAGATTCGGAATATTTTGTGACATGGGAACTTTTCTACAAATGGTTAGCTGACAGATAAGAGGTTAGAGGAGTGGATTTATGTGAAACATGGACTACATGAGAAAGAAAAAAGGATTAGCAAATATTTTTATCATTATATAATTGATATTATAATGGAAGATAGTATACTTTTCAATAACGATTGATATCGCATATATGTCTACTTTACTTTATTGTCATTGTACGTATATACACAATTTACACATACAACGAAATTCACATAACACCCAGAGACCGGGCACAACACACATAACAATCCCCAAACACACCCCCAGCCACCAAAAAAACTCCCCTCCCCTAAACCACCCAATCATCCACACAACAGAGCAAGTAGTGCTGTCCAATAGCTCACTGATGGTGGCCCTTTAATTCATTGTTGAGTGCAATTATAGCTCTGGGACAAAAGCCATTCAGAAGAGGTGTGGTCCTAGTTTTAATTGTTCTGTATCTTCTGCCAGAAGGCAACAGTCTAAAAAGATTGTAAGCAGGATGGGAAGAGTTTCTGAGAATGTTATGCAACTTCCTCAAACGGAGATGCAAAGATGTCATTCAGGGTTGGTAGCTGGAGCCCAGTGATATTCTGGGCAGTTATAATGATTCTCTGTAGAGCTATTTTGTCCGCTGCGGAGCTGCTCCCATACCAGGCGAGAATGCCGTATGTCAGGACACTCTCAATGGGGCTGCGATAGTAGGACAGAAGTAGATGCTGAGATAGATTTATCTTCCTTAGCATTCTCAGGAAGTGCAGCCTCTTCCGTGCCTTCTTCACAAGCATGTATGTACATGATTAGAATGATTATGATGATGTTTATATTTTAACACGTTGGACACCTAGAAAACACACTGTTCAATATAGAAAAGGAATCTGTGATATAAAACAATAAAAATATATTATCACAGATGCTTTGGAGAATAGGCTGTGGCAGCTCCTCAAATATTGGAACACTCTTATCATATCTCTAAATGGCTGGTGTGAGATTGGAATCCACATGTAACTGGTCTTTTAAAAGGCGTTCGATCAATTGGCTAACAAGTTTTTAATAGGGAGCTTTGCTGCGTTGGGGAATATGTACACCATGAATCTTTCAAACGAATACAAAGGTAAACAACTCACATTTGTGAATGTGAACACTCTGCCAGTCAGGGAACTAAGAAGCTCAAAGCCTCTCACTTTCTCTCTCTGACCTCCTGCCACACAGATTAAAGATATCATGGAAAAGCAGTCTGGTGTAGGGGTTAAAGCATTAGAAACTGGGAGACCAGAAGTTCAACCAGCTAGCAGTTCAATCATTTCTCTCAGCTCTAGGAAGAAGAAAAATCTTGCAAAAAATATATATATCAGACCCTGTTTATATAATACAATAGTAGAGTTGGAAGGGTCCTTGGAGGTCTTCTAGTCCAACCCCCTGCCTAGGCAGGAAACCCTATACCGTTTCAGACAAATGGCTATCCAACATCTTGTTGCTAGGAGTAAAAAAAGTCATATAGTCATATAGCTGCTAGGAGCCAAAAAATAGGGATGCGGTGACTCAGTGGCTAAGACGCTGAGCTTGTCGATCAGAAAGGTTGGCAGTTCAGCGGTTCGAATGCCTAGTGACACGTAATGGAGTGAGCTCCCGTTACTTTTCCCAGCTTCTGCCAACCTAGCGGTTTGAAAGCATGTAAAAAATGCAAGTAGAAAAATAGGAACCACCTTTGGTGGGAAGGTAGCAGCGTTCCGTGCGCCCTTGGTGTTTAGTCATGCCGACCACATGACCATGGAGACATCTTTGGACAGCGCTGGCTCTTTGGCTTTGAAACAGATGAGCAACGCCCCCTAGAGTTGGGAGCGACTAGCACATATGTGCGTGGGGAACCTTTACCTTTAGGAATCAAAAATGATTTGAAGGTACAACATGAATTAAGCAACGGCCTGGCTGGGCCAGAGATAGGCAAAAGGATGACACCAAAACTGTTCCGTTTCTTACTTTGAATTGGGAAACAAATCACCCCTCTTTGTTTCTCAGTTAGGAGGAGGTAGCTGGTGTAAAGAAGGGTTACTCACTCGTTGGAAACCTCCCAGCAAGTCAGAATTCCAGTGTCTCAAATAGATTTACGATCCTTCCTGCACCACTGACGAGTCAGGAGCTGTAACCAATAAAAGAGAATATTTGTAGCTCAGGGATAAACAGCTGGGTCCTTAGTGCTCTGTGAGCTTGGTTGTATTCTTGCAGACGTTTCATTACCCAACTCGCTAATATCATCAGTGCTAGAAGAGAGTGGAGTGTTAGGATTCCAAGTAACACCCCCAACAACAGAAGACTCCCGAGGCTTCCTCAAAGTTCCATTTTATTAGAGGTGTCCTATTGGCACATCTGGGAAAACCCGAATCTGAAAGCTTCCAGGTTTTCCTCACCCAAATGAACGTTCAAGTCCCTGCCCAGCACCCACATTTCTGTCACATGGCACCATCCCAACTGGAGATGCCCCCCAGTCACGCAACTCCAGGTGCAGGGCAAGGTGGCCTTGACTCTCTGAGAAAGGAATGTTATTTAGACTACATATCTCCCATACTCCATATAATCCCCCCTCCCATTTTCCCCACAGCAGAAAATGGGGCAGGCCTGAAGGCCTAACGCAGGGCTCTGCTGGCTGGGGAATTCTGTGAGTTGAAGTCCACAAGTCTTAAAGTTGCCAAGTTTGGACACCCCTGGCTTAACGTAAAGGATGACTTCCACGCCTGTCACGGGGTTTCCTCTCTGTTTCTATAAAAGTGGCTTGTCCTATCAGTGTTGGCGGGAGTGTTGTCCTTGGTAGCTCCTTGATTAAACCCATTTTTAGTTTCAGAAAGTAAGCAACACGAATTTTGAAACGGCGTTTCTCACGAAACCATTGCCCAGAGGACACAAATTATTTTCTTGCAACTTAACAACATGAGGGTGCAAGGTGCAATTTTCTAACTGCAATGGTAAATGCTCCTATTTTTCTTTTTTCCTTTTTTTTTTTTTGCATGCCTGATGTCTCTGTGGCAAATGTTCTTTAATTGTGTAAATGCACATATGCATTCACATATGAAAAGGAGCAAGGGCAACAACAAGAAAATGAGAGAGGAGGCTAGAAATAGCTTGCCCTGAGACTAATGGATCCAATGCTCGGGTTAATTATTATTGGAAAAGCATAGCTCTTGCCTTTCGTTCAAGGGTGGAATTCTTGTAACTAGAATCTTCTTTTGTTTTATTTATGCCATGGATGGTTTTTGCTGCTTTCACAGTGATTTTTTTTAAGGTAGCGGGAACGCTAGCTCATGTTTCTGAAGTTTCCTTTATTCCACAGTCATCAGGAATTTCCCAAAAAAATTAACTGTATTAGAATAGAATTTAGAATTTAGAATAAAAAGAATAAGAATAAGAATAAGAATAAGAATTAGAATAGAATAGAATATAATATAATAGAATAGAATTCTTTATTGTCAAAGTGTGATTGGAGAAGGAATTTGTCTTTGGTGCATAAGCTCTCAGTGTACATAAAAAGACAAGATACATTTGTCGAGAATCATAAGGTACACCACTTAATGATAGTCGCAGAGTACAAATAAGCAATCAGGAAACAATCAGTATCAATATAAATCATACGGATGCAAGCCACAAAGTTACAGTCCTGCAGTCATAAGAGGGAGGAGATGGGTGATAGGAACGATGAGAAGACTAATAGTAATAGTAATGCAGCCTTCGTGAATGGTTTTACAGTGATGAGGGAATTATTTGCTTAGCAGAGTGAAAAAAACTGCTCTTGTGTCTAATTGTTCTGGTGTGCACTGCTCTTTAGCATCGTTTTGAGGGTAGGAGTTGAAACATTTTATGTCCAGGATGCGAGGGGTCTGTAAATATTTTCATAGCCCTCTTTTTAACTCCTGCAGTATACAGGTCCTCAATGGAAGGAAGGTTGGTAGTAAATTGATTTAAGGGTTTAGTGAATTTAGGCAGGGATTTTTATTTATTTTTATATGGAAAATGTATCTCCTAATAACAAGAATAGTCAGTTTTGATTTTTCTTTCATACAGATAGTCCTCGATTTACAACAGTTTGTTTAGTGACCATTTGTTACAATGGCACCGGGCAAAAAATGTAACTTATGACCGTTTTTCATAGTTACGATCTTTGCAGTATCCCCATGGTCACGGGATCAAAATTCAGATGCTTGGTTCGTATTTATGACGGTTTTGGGATCCCACAGTTATGGGATCCCCTTTTGAGACCTTCTGACAAGCAAAGTCAATGGGAAAGCCAGATTCTGTTAACAAACAGATTACTAACTTCTCAACTGCAATGATTCCCTTAACAACTGTGGCAAGAAAAGTCATAAAATGAGGCAAAACTCACTTAGCAAATGTCTCACTCAACAGCAAAAATGTTGGGCTAAATTCAGGTCATAAGTTGAGGACAACCTGCAATGTCCTTGTTTCATCATCATCATTCTAGCCACTGCAGGATGAAGGCCTCTTTGGCATGTTCCTCCCTCTGGAATAATTCTCATTCTTCTCAGACTATGCTAAGCCCCATAACCACGTCAAGGTATTATTATCATTTCATGTTGTGTTGTCCATTTTAGAGGTGGGAAACTGATGACTGCAACCTGATGCTTCCAAATGTGGCATCAACTGCTTTGAAACTCAAATCTCTAAATCAATCAATCAATCAATCAATCAATCAATCAGAATAGAGCTGGAAGGGACCTTGGAGCCAAATATGTTGGCTACTGTTGTGGCCCGGCAGGAGCCGTTGGAACTGCCACCAGACTCCGACAGAGAGGGTCCCTATGAGTTGGCTCTGGAGGATGTGGAGGACCCTGGACAGGGTTCTGACTCCGAGCAGGGATCAGAGAGGCTGGTTGGCCACCAGGAGACGCCTGAGGCATGGAGCAGTGGTGAAAGCCAAAGGGAGGGTGCTCCTGATGTCATGCCTTGGAGCAGTGGGGAGGAGACAAGGGACAGTGAGTCAGACATCAGCAGTGAGTTGTTGGATGCTCGTTACCGGCGCGCTAATAGGCGTCAGGAGCAATTGCTCAGTTACAGGAGGTAATTGCACTCAGCTGATGATAATTAGACTCCTCTCCAGACTATAAAAGGACTGCTTACGCACATGCCTTTTGCAGAAGTCAACGCATGAACTAATGTGGGAGAACAGTCTTGTGAGCGTGGCACGCTGGATTGCTGCCAGTGCTTATCAGTGCCGAGTTGTTATGAAGGCTTATTTGTGTTGGATTGCTGCCAAGGACCTGTTCTGTCTGTAAATAAATCCGGTAACTTATCTGTGGCTCGGAGTGTGTGTGTTGGTGGGGGTGTCAGAACAGGCTACTATTTTCACTTTTGCCAGTCTGCTGGTTGGGAATGACAGAGGTTGTAGTCCCACCACATTTGAAGGACCTCAGTCTAGAAAACTTTGCAGAGGTTAATTACACAGATTATAAATGAATAGCCCAGCTGTGATTACACCCATGGGGCCCTTAGCTTAAATGACATGTGTGGAAGATAGAATAATAAAGTTGGAAGGGGCCTTGAAGGCCTTCTAGTCCAACCCAGGGGTGAAATCCACTTACTTTTGCTACCGGTTCCGCGCACGCGTAGAGCGTCAAAATGACGTCCAGGCTGGTGGGCGGAGCATGCCTGGTAAGCGAGTAAGCGAACAGTGAGGTGGGGGGAATCCGTTGTACCACGCGATTTAGTCTAGTTAGAAAGCTTTCTACCTAATATAAATCGCGTGGCAGAGCTGATTTTCAGAAAAACTGGGTCTCCCAAACCGGTAGCATTTTTTTTTACTACTGGTCCAGGTGAACAACTGGCATTTTTACTACCGGTTTGGGAAAACTGAACCGGTAGCATTTTACCCCTAGTTGAACCCCCTGCTCAAGCAGGAGACCATATACTATTTCAGATAGGTGGCTATCCAATCTTTTCTCAACAACCTCCAATGATGAAGCACCTATGATTTCTGAAGGCAAGCTGTTCCACTGATTAATTGTCCTCACTGTTAGGAAGTTTCTCCTTAATTCCAGGTTGTTTCTGGCCTTGATTAGTTTCCATCCAACCATTCCATGGACTACTGTTGTCATGTCCCCCTAGTCCTTCTTTTCTCTAGATTAGCTAAACCCAAATCCTTCAACCATTCTTTGTATGTTTTAGTCTCCAGGTCTTACAATTGTGTTAGTTGCTCTTCCTTGTCTCAACATCATTTTTTTTACCAGTTTCAATCCTATATTTGCCATTTTTATCCCTCTTTTCTACTTGCTGGGAATTAATCCTTAGGAAAAGCTGCTTTGTTAGTTTTTAGCATCCTGTTTTTGGTGCTCTCCGTGTGAGCTTTTCAACCACCCACCACCTGGTTTATTTTCGTTTGGCTTCAGAAACTCTGTTGCTGAGGGAAAGCTGTTGCTTTACCTTTGAAGTGGATGATAAACCTTTTTGAAAAGTTAATACCACTTTATAATGCCTTGGTAAGGCCACACTTGGAATACTGCATTCAGTTTTAGTCACCACGATGTAGAAAAGATGTGGAGACTCTAGAAAGAGTGCAGAGAAGAGCAACAAAGAGGATTAGGGGACTGGAGGCTAAAACATATAAAGAACGTTTGCAGGAACTGGGTATGTCTAGTTTAATAGAAAGAAGGACTAGGGGAGACATGATAGCAGTGTTCCAATATCTCAGGGGTTGCCACAAAGAAGAGGGAGTCAAACTATTCTCCAAGGCACCTGAGGGTAGAACAAGAAGCAATGGGTGGAAACTAATCAAGGAGAGAAGCAACCTAGAACTGAGGAGAAACTTCCTGACAGTTAGAACAATTAATCAGTGGAACAGAAGTTGCCTCCAGAAGTTGTGAATGCCCCAACACTGGAAGTCTTTAAGAAGATGTTGGATAGCCATCTGTCTGAAACGGTATAAGGTTTCCTGCCTAGGCAGGGGGTTGGACTAGAAGACCTCCAAGGTCCCTTCCAACTCTCCTATTGTATTGTATTGTATTGTGATATTGTCAGGCTTCCAAGTCACAGCCCTAACGAAAGAAGACTCCGAGGCTTGAGTTTCCTCAAAGTTCCATTTTGTTAGAGATGTCATATTGGCACATCTGGGAAAACCCAAAAGCTTCCAGGTTTTTCCCACCCAAATGGAAGCCCAAGCCCCTGCCCAGCACCCTCATGTCCATCACTTCGCCCAATCAGGCACCGTCCAAAATTGGAGATGCCTCCCAGTCACTGCAGCTGCCGGGCAAGGTGGCCCGGACTCTCTGAGAAAGGAATGTTATTTAGACTATATATCTCCCATGCTCCATATAATCCTTCCTCCCATTTTCCCACAGCAGAAAATGTGGCAGGGCTGAAGGTCCAATGTAAAAGATGGCTTCAAGGTCTGACAGATACAAAATGACCAGGGCTGGGCTTCAAAACGTTTAGCAAGGAGTTCTCTGCCTGGTTGCTGGGTGGGCGTGGCCATGGTGGGCGTGGCCTAGTTCTGCTTCCTGCACCATGGTGGGAGGGGGGGCATTTTTGCCCTCCCTGGGCTCCGGAGGCTTTCCTTGAGCCTGCTGGGAGGGCAAAAAAGGCCTCCCCAGGCTCCAGAGACCCTCTGGAGACCAGAAACAGGCCCGTTTCTGGCATTCGTGAACTTCTGGTGCGTCCATTTTTTATCCTCCCTGAGTCTCCGTGCGTGCCCTGCACTTATGTCAGGGGTGTCCAAACTTGGGAACTTTAAGACTTGTGGACTTCAACTCCCAGAGTTGAAGTCCACAAGTCTTAAAGTTCCCAAGTTTGGACACCCCTGACTTATGTGCATGCAAAACAGGCTCTGTGGGGATTCCTGGGAGGAGTGGGGAGAGGTGGGCGAGGCCAGCCAGGAGTGGGATTTGGGGGTTCTCCAAACTGCACAGAATCTTAGCTAGAGATTCTCCCAAACTCCTGCGAACCCGCAGCAACCTACCCCTGAAGATGACAGGACAAAGCAAGGTTCCACTGACAGCCAGAGATGAGAAGTGTAATTGCATAACGTAGACATAATTGTTCTGCCCAGCAAAAATGGGCGATGCTGGGCTTCCTCCTCTCTCTGAGGCTTATGGATATCAGCTTGTCTAGATCCGTATTTTAAAGATGGGTTTGTTATCATCTCATGCTAAAACAGCATAAAAGGATGGATTTCAGAAGCTTTCAAGGCTGGATCAGAGAGCTATCCTCTGTCCACTGATGCTTCCTTGTCTTTACGGGCCAGCTGCCTAAGATTTTGCAAGCGGCCATCCATCTTAGCAGCCATTGCTAAGGAGGTTGATCCTCCATGGACTCATCTGGTCTCCTTTTAAAATCATCTCAGTGGGCTGCGTCATAATTATGGGCAGCAAATCCTACGCTCTGGACCACGTGCTTGTATGAAAAAGCATCTCTTTGAGTTGGTTCTGGCAACTTTGGCTGGCCTTCCAGCAATGGGAGAGAAGTGATAGGTGCAGTGGATACCTCTGTTATTGTCTAGAAGAGTCGCGGTGTGGCTACACTCTTCCTTCCTTGGAGAAACCCTGCAGCCTCCTCATTGTTTTAGCTGTCGTTTTTCATGTCTTTTCTAGCTCTTTTTATAATAAAAGGGTTGGTGACTAGAACAGTCTAGCGCTGTGATGGTGAACCTATGGTATGCGTCCCGGAAGTGGCACGCAGAGCCATCTCTCCGGGCATGCAAGAAGTCGCCCGTTGCTCTTCTGGGTTCTGGTGCGTCGGCCAGCTGGTCCTCGTGTACGTGAGAGTGCTGGAAATCTGAAGAGCAGCTGGCCAGTGCGCCTGCGCCTGCTGTGAAGATGATATTCCGGTTTCTGGCGTGCAGGCGTGCAGGCGTGCACGAAGACCAGCTGGCCAGTGCGCATGCGCACTCTGGAAACTGGAAGGTCATCTTCCCAGCACGTGCATACCAGCTGGCCAGCTGCTCTTCCTGTTTCCGTCACGCATGCACACTCCCGTTTCAGCACTCGGTGCCGAAAAGGTTTGCCAACACTGGTCTAGCATGTATGGTATGATTGGATCAGGGAATAAATATATTGGCATTTGTAGGAAGTTAGCACTCACCCCTCTCCTAAGAAAATGAGATATTTTAGGAAATATTAAAAGGGCAGAATATTTCCCCTAAAAGGGAGGCAGAAACTGACACACACAGACCCCTTGTCAATGGGCCATTAAGGCCTGGGCCAGTCTATTCTACATAGCAAAGATCTACCTCCTTCAGGCAGAGCCATAATAGGAATCCTAAAAGCCCTTTCATTACATCATCACCCAGCAAGAGTCAACCAAGCGTGGGACTCAGGGCATCCTACAGAGTTGCCCCTGCATGGCCCCAAGGGAGTCTGACAACCAATCAGAATGCAAGCTCAAATTCAAAAGCCCAGAGAGGGCATAAAACCCAGGCGCTTTCAGCATCTCTTCCTTTTTTTCTTCACCCAAGATCTTCAAGGCATGTGATCCTGTTCATCAATAACCCTTCTTTCCAAGCAGCTTCCATGAATCCAGTGTCTTTTTCCCCAATTGGAACTGAACCCAGAATGATATTTCTTCCAACACATTTTTCAGTTCTAATGATGCTGTGTGAAATCTGTTTCTCTTCTTCTCTCGTATCTATTTGCTTCTTTTCCTCCTCTTTTATCTTCCTCTCCTCCTCTCTCCTTCTTTTATTTCCCTTCCCCTCTCCGCTTCTCTCCTCATTCTTTTATCTCCTCTCCCCTCTCCTCCTCTCCTCTCCTACACACTGGATTAGCAAATTCGTCGGGGTGAGCAACATGTCCCAAGATCCCTTTCCTGAATCACCAAGGCAAGGTCTGATCCCATTAGATCAATAGCTAATATCTGAATTTTTTTGTGCCAAGAGGCACAGAAGTGAGTTTTCAGAGAGGGGGTTTCATCTATGACCCCCCCCCCCCAAAATTGGAGGCAAAGTCATGAGGTTAGTTTTTTTGCATTACCTCATGAGGAATCAATGGCTGCTTGGAAGATGGGAAGATGGGAAAATGAAATATCCGGGGGGGGGGGGAAGCAACTTAGAACTGAGGAGAAATTTCCTGACAGTGAGAACAAATAATCTGTGGAACAGCTTGCCTCCAGAAGTTGTGAATGCCCCAACACTGGAAGTCTTTAAGAAGATGTTGGATAGCCATTTGTCTGAAACGGTATAGGGTTTCCTGCCTAAGCAGGGGGTTGGACTAGAAGACCTCTAATGTCCCTTCCAACTCTGTTATTCTATTCTATTCTATTCTGCCTGACTACAGCTCTGAGTAGGCGCCTTCTACTTCACCACATTTTCTTGCAATTCTGGCTTGTGGTTCTGGTCTGCAGGTGGAGGCCGAAAGCAGGTTTCCCAGTCAGCCCTTGCCCTCCTTTTGTTATCCTTAAATTGCTTCCATTGTCCCTCTCTTCCCAATGAATAGATGAATTGCACTGAACTTTCATCACAACAATGATAAACTCCACAGGCCAGATATTAAAATAAATGAGCTTGGGGAACTGCAACTGCAAAGCATCCAAATTAAATCCCTTCCAGGGCAAGAAGCTTTTTGAAGCTTTTGAAAAGATCTCCAAGGGAAGCCTTAATCAACTTTGCTAAGGTTCTTTAACCCAACCTAGAGACTGTACTCACCTGGAGGGCTAAACCTTCATGAGGTTGGTTTAGTTTTGCCTCAGTGCCATCTCTCAAACCTGGTGTACAGGTAGTCCTCAGCTTACGACCACAAGACCAAAATTCCTGCTGCTAAGCAAAACGTGCGAATTTTGCCTCATTTTGCGACCTTTCTTGACACAGTCGTTAAGTTAGTAGCATGGTTGCTAAGTGAATCTGGCTTCCCCAGTGACTTAGCTTGTCAGAAGGTTGCAATTGGGGAGTGACATGAACCCGGTACACTGTCATAAATACAAACCAGCTGAATTTGGATCACCTGAGCCAAGAGATGCTGCAACAGTTGTGTGAAAAATAGTAATGTCACATTTTTTCAGTGCCGTTGTAACTTTGAACGGTCACTAAATGAATGGCTGCAAGTCAAGGACTACCTGTATAACTTGAGTCAGTCAGGGCATTTTAACAAACCATAAATTAAAGCAAACCATGATTTATCAAGGCCATAACCACCAGAGTTACTACAGCTGAATCACTAATGTTTTAATGAATGAAGTTGAGATACCACCTACAGATTATCCAGCCAGATATTTAAATATTTCCAGATATTTAAATATTTTGATTTGGTACTTTTTGGACGATTGCATTAAATATGCCTGTCTCAGTTGGGGATTATTATGAGAGTTCTAATTAAATTAGGGAAAGCTGATTTAGCTGCAAACTGAGATGCTTGAAATTCCAACGGAAGGGAATATCTGTAGCTCAGGGCTGACTGTGGAGTTCTTGGTGGTCTCCAAGCTTCTTTGTTTGCTTGCTTGCTTCTTTGCTTGCAAACTCCACACCCGCTTGCACTGATGATGTTTCATAGCTGGGTCATGAAATGTCTACAAGCAAACCATCAAGCTCAAAGCACCAAGACTATCACTCGCTTGAAATTTTCGCTCTGCTAACTAAATGCATGAAATTTGCACTGAATAATCATCCTACTGTGAATTTGTGTTGCTATACAACTGCCACGAAATTGTCATTGCTGGTTATGCTTCCTGCAACTGTTTATTAACATTTTTCGAGTTCCTTCACCTCAGATGTAGAAATAGGTTATTATGTTATTTTAATTCTTTTATACTACTCGGGATGTCCTCCTTAATTTTAACGTTCTCCTTAACTGATTGATACGTTATATTACATTAGGCAAAAAAGAAAGCAGTGGAATCGTAGAGAATCATGATGCAACACAATACTTTTGTCAAGAAATTAGGCAGAAACTAATTTTAAGGAGCTAATCTTGACCCTAGCATTTAATTTCAGCCCTCAGAAAGATCATGTGAAACACAAAAGAGATGTCTTGGTGCATATACATGTTTATTTTTACGGCTGCGCCTAAAAAGCAGATATTTTCCATTGCATTTGCAATATTCTATGTTGTTTCCTTAAGTTTCAAAGCAAACTGTGCCCTAAGGGTGTGCTTGCGTCTCCTTTGCCTTTGATCTATTTTACACTAGATTTACCATTAACTTCTTTCATTCTCCAGGGATAATTTTATTGATTAACTCGCATCTTACAGATTCCTGCATGTTAAAAGTTAACACTGAGGTTCCCCCTTGAATTGAACTGGGGAATCAGGAAATGCATCTCGTCGCTGTTGTACAAATGACCAAGCTTCCCACCTTCTTCTGGGAAAAGTAGGTGGCCCAGAACTGTTTCTGGATCAACATCCGCCTTTGAATTGCCTTCACTTTAATCTTCAAGAGCCACGCAGGGTACTGTTGGAAGAACTTTTCTTCTGGGTTCAGTTCCAAGTGGGGGAAAAGACACTGGAAACATGGAGGCCGCTTGGAAAGATGGTTTAATGATGCACAGGACCAAATGGCTTGAGCTCCTGAACAGAACAGGGGGATCGCATGCTTCCAGATGCTGGGCGAAGAAGGGGCTTGCTGGGTTTTTTATATTCTGTTCGCCTCCACCTCTCTGTTTCCTGTTCCTGTGTAAGAAATGTATTCTGATTGGTTGTCAGACTCCTATGGGGCCATGTAGGGGCAAATCTCTAGGCTGTGTTTTGAGTCCAAGTTTGGTTGAGCATTGCTTCTTCCCAGGTGCCCTGTAGTGAGATGAGTAAAGGGCTAATACTATCATGCCTTAATCCTATCACCCTGGAACTGAAGGGGGGAAACTCTTTGTTATGTAGAATAGACTGGCTTGGGCATTTTAATGGCCCATTAAGGAAAGTGGGGGCTATTAAGAGTGAGTCAGTTTCCTGACTAAAAACATGTTTCTCCATTTCTGATCCAGGGAAATATAACGTTCTGCCTTTTCAATATTTCCCAGAATATTTCATTTTTCTAGGAGAGGGCTGGGTGCTAACTTCCTAAAGTACCTTGGGATCTTTGGTTAGCCAAATATATTGGATTACTATTTTCATTCTTGTCAGTCTGCTGGTTGGGGATGACGAAGGTTGTAGTCCCACATTTGAAGGACCTCAGTTTAGAAAATTGCACAGGTTATAAAGGAGTACATGAATTGCCCAACTAGTGATTACATCCATGGTGACTCTTAGCTTATATGGCAAATGTAGAACATAGAATAATAGAGATGGAAGGGACCTTGGAGGTCCTCTAGTCCAACCCCTGCCTGAGCAGGAGATCCTATACCAGTGATGGCGAACCTTTTTGGCACCGAGTGCCCAAACTGGAAGGTGCATGTGTGCATGCATGCCAGAGCCCTGGAAACCACCTGGTCTTTTGGTTTCTTGCGCATGCATGTGCGCCAGCCAGCTGGTCTTCCCGCCTGCTGGAGCACCGGAAACCTGGCCAGCTGGTCTTTGGGTTTCCCGGGCTTCGGCATGCACAAAGATCAGCTGGCATGCATGCTGGAAAGCAAAAGAGCAGCTGGCGATGGCGCGCATGCCCACAGAGAGGGCTCTGTGTGCCACCTCTGTGGCGCGCTTAGGTTCGCCATCACAGCCCTATACCATTCTAGACAAATGGTCTATTCTTGAAAACCTGCAGTGATGGAGCACCCTCAACTTCTGGAGGCAAGCTGTTCCACTGGTTAATTTTTCTCACTGTTCTTAGTTCTAGGTTGGTCCACTCAATGAGTAGTTTCCATCCATTGCTTTTTGTCCTGCCCACGGGGACTTTGGCGAATAAGTCGACCCCCTCTTCTCTGTAGCAGCCCTTCTAATACTGGAAGACAACTATCATATCACTCCTAGTCAGGGGTGATATATACTTACCTTCCCTACCGGTTCGCAAATGTGAGCACGCGCCCACCTCCGTGCATGTGCACAGCATTCCACGCATGCGCTTTTGGTGAAAAAAAGGGGACTAAATGGGAAGCCATAGAGCTGGGCTGGGTGGGCAGGGCCACCCGCGATTTTCGCTAGCTGTTCAGATGAACCGGTCCGAACCGGTAGAATACTACCTCTGCTCCTAGTCCTTCTTTTTGCTAGACAGACATACCTGATCCTTTCAATATACCGTATGTTTTTGAGTATAAGACACACCTTTTTCCCTCAGAAAAGAGGATAAAGATCTCGGTGCGTCTTATACACTGAAGAGAGCATTTTTTGCCTCCCGAAACCCCGTCCCCTTCACCAAAATGGCCGTGCAATGCCTTTATGAGGCTTTCAGAGAGCTCCTGAGGGCTGGGGAGGAGAGAAATGAGCGAAAAATGGGCCAGTTTTTGCTCAATTTTGCCCTTCCCCCAGCCCCCAGGAGCACTCTATAAGCTTCCCAAAGGTTATGCATGCACTTTTTTTGACAAAAAACGGGCCCATTTTTGTGAAAAACGGGCCATATTTTGCTCGTTTTGGGCCCCCACACCTTCCAGGAACACTCTACAAGCCTTCTCAATCAGTGGTTCTCAACCTGTGAGTCGGGACCCCTTTGGGGGTCAAACGACGCTTTCACAGAGGTCGCCTAAGATCATCGGAAAACACGTATTTTCAATGGTCTTAGGAACCGAGACACCAATTTTATGGTATCCTCACAACATGAGGAACTATATTAAAGGGTCGCGGCATTGGGAAGGTTGAGAACCACTGTTCTAAAGGATATTCATGCCCTTCTTTTGAAAAAAAAGAAGGAGGCCATTTTCGTCAAAAACGAGCCGTTTTTGGGAGGTCTGCAGAGTGCGAAAACTTTTTTTTTTTTAAAAAATGGCCTCTTCAAAATCTTGGTGCGTCTTATACTCCGAAAAATACTGTAGTTTAGCCTTCAGACCCCATCTTTGCTGTCTGCCTCTGCACTCTTTCTGGGGTCTCAAATCTTATTTTTGTATAGTGGTGACCAGAATTGGACACAATATTCCGAGAGAGGTTTCACTTGGCCAATATAAGGCAGAAATGTGATGATTGGAGGGCTGATCAATTAGGAAGATGAATGCCTTCTTAAAGCTCTCTTTGTGGCAGTTGGTTGATCACAGAGTTGGTCTTTCAGAATCATTCGGTTCTTGGGAAAAAAATATTCCATTGTGCTTATTAGATCAATAACAGATCACCTGCTCTGGGATTGCAAATACTGTATTTTTTGGAGTATAAGACGCACCTTTTCCCCTCAAAAACGGGGCTGAAAATCTGGGTGCGTCTTATAAACGGAATACATCATTTTTTGCCTCCCGAAACCCTGCTCCCTTTCCAAAAATGGCCATGAGAGCTCCTGGGGGCTGGGGAGGGCAGAAATGAGCAAAAAATGGGCCCTTTTTTGCTCAATCTTGCCCCCCAGCCCCCAGGAGCACGCTATAAGCCTCCTAAAGGCTATCCATGCCTTTTTTTGACAAAAAACAGGCCGGTTTTTGCTCATTTGTGCCCCCCACCCCACAGAAGCACTCTATAAGCCTCCTAAAGGCTCTGCATGCCCTTTTTTTGAAAAAAAAGGGCCCGTTTTCACGAGAAACGAGCAGTTTTTGGTAGGTTTGCTTCTTGACAAATGTATCTTGTCTTTTTGTGTACACAGAGAGCATTTGCACCCAAGACAAATTCCTTGTGTGTCCAATCACACTTCACCAATAAAGAATTCTGTTCTGTTCTATTCTATTCTATATTCTATTCTATTCTTTCCCTATTCTATTCTTTCCCTATTCTATTCTATTCTATTCTATTATTTCCCTATTCTATTCTAGTCCAGTCCAGTCTATTCCTCCTTTCCTTAGCAAGAAAGCCAAATAATTTTTCCACTCACACTTTTCAACATAATTTTTTCTAGTCCAACACCTTTCCAAAGACTTTTGGGTGCTGTTTTTTTTTAAAATAAACACTGCTGTAGGCCACCTGGCGCCTGGAAGAAATCCAGGGAGTTTGAAGCAGAATTATCCTTTTAAAAAGAAAACGGCAAGAAGTCCCCACTCATAATGACTGTTGCAGGGTCCCCTGGTCGCGTCATCAAAACTCGGACACTTGGCCTGCATTTATGACAATTCCAGTGTCCCAGGGTCATGTGGTCCCTATTTGTAACCTTCCCAGCTGTCTTCGACAAGCAAAATCAATGGGGGAAGCCAGATTCGCTTAACGACCCCATGATTCATTTAACAACTGCAGCGATTTGAGCAGTTTTGAAAGGGTTATGTATTTATTGTCAGTTACCAGCCATCATTTTTTTCAATAATATCAAGCATAGTTTCATTTAAAAAAAAAAAAGACTTCCCTAGAGTGACTCTGAGGATTTTGCAGGTATTTTTATACAGTTTTATCAGTAGCAGATTGTAAATGTTTCATAACTGCTGTCTTTTGGGATCTTTTATTAACTTCCCTAGGGATTTCCATGCACCAACTGGGCCCAACTCGTCTTAGCTTTTGAAGCCCAGCTAAAGTCATCCAGGTCTGCTACCTTATTTAAGGAAAGATACTTGTGATTCATGCTCCTCACCCTGGTTTTTTTTGGGGGGGGGGAACTATACAGACCCAACCCTCTAGCTGTCATAGCAAAGATAAGAAAGTGGTCGCTGCATTTTCCCGGGGTTTTGTTTGACTTCCACTCTAGTCTCGGCTCTGCTATTCTGTGACTCTATCCTTATTCCAATCATATCCAGACCTGTGTAGCAATAGCAATAGCACTTTTAATAGACTTATACACCGCTTTACAGTCCTCTCTAAGCGCTTTACAGAGTCAGCCTATTGCCCCCAACCATCTGGGTCCTCATTTTATTGACCTCGGAAAGATAGAAGGCAGAGTCAACTTTGAGCCTGGTGAAATTCGTACTGCCAAATTGCAAGCAGCTGGCAGTCAGCAGAAGTAGCCTGCAGTACCGCATTCCAACCACTGCACCACCATGCAGCATTTAAGTTCAGTGAATAATAGAATAAAAGACTTCGAAGGGACCTTGGAGGTCTTCTAATCCAACCCCCTGCTCGAGCAGGAGACCCGATACCATTTCAGACAAATGGCTGTCATGTCTCTTCTTAAAAGCCTCCAGTGATGGAGCTCCACAACTCCGGAGAACAAGTCATTCTATTGATGAACTGTTCTGTCACAAAAGTTCTCCTTAGTCCTAGGTTGCTTCTCTCCTTGATTAGTTTCCATCCATTGCTTCTTGTTCTTCCCTCAGGGGCTTTGGAGAATAGGTTGACCCCGCCTCTTCTTTGTGGCAACCCCCAAAACATTGGAAGACTGCTATCATGTCATCCCTGATCCTTCTTTTCGTTAAACTAGACACAAACCTTTAACATCATTGGATAAATCTTCTGGAGACTGGAGTTGAAGGCATTTCTGTTAGATTGGGTAATGGATGGGCACACACAGGCTTAACGGTAACAACAGCTCTTTATTAAGTACAACAAGTGAGAACAATCCAGCGAAGGTTGAGTCTGATAGCAGCCCTTTTATAGGGAGCTGTCAGACCCTTCGACCAATAGGATTAAACCTCTGTTCCCACCGGAACAGAGGACCTTGGTGGAAACCACTGTAGTTCAAACAAGTATCTAACAATTTCAGTAAATGATAATCCAGGGATTACCCAATAAACCAACATGCCCTCTGTTGTTGTTGTTGTTAGTTGCGAAGTCATGTCCCATCCATCACAACCCCATGGACAACGTTCCTCCAGGCCTTCCTGTCCTCTACCATCCTCTGGAGTCCATTGAAGTTCACGCTGACTGCTTCAGTGACTCCATCCAGCCACCTCATTCTCTGTCGTCCCCTTCTTCTTTTGCCCTCCATCTTTCTCAGCATGAGGCTGTTCTCCAGTGAGTCCTTCCTTCTCATTAGGTGGCCAAAGTATTTGAGTTTCCTCTTCAGGATCTGGCAGTCAGGATTGATCTCCTCTAGGACTGACCGGTTTGATCTCCTTGCAGTCCAAGGGACTCGCAGGAGTCTTCTCCAGCACCATAGTTCAAAAGCCTCCATTCTTTATTTTGTGAATAAAATGATGGCAAAAAACTTACAGATTTTCCACATTCCCATCACATGCACACACATACACTTCAAAAAAAGAGAGTGTTGGTTTTTATCTGCAATCAGGACGTGTTCAAGTCCACCACTTGAAGAGACATCTCAGGTTGGTGGGTTGGTTTTTTTTAGTACTTTGAAGAATGGCATTTTAAAGCAAGATGCCTGGGCTGTCTCCGTCTCTGAAACTCATTAGGAAAAATCACAGTAAAAAGGGTTGTTGCAGAAGAAATTCAATGGTAAAGGATAAAGAGCTGCAGTTTCTAGGAGAAAGCTAATTAGCCTTCTAGCCTTCAAAGGAAAGTGAATGGAGGCAAGATGCCTCTTGCAAGACATTCAAAATCTGATCTTTAAATGCCAGGAATTTAGCACATTTTAGCCTAAGAATTAGCATAAGAAAAAAAAGCCAGCCAGCCAGCGGCAGCAGTGAATGGGGAGGAAATGTCTGAGAATCTCTTTGTTTCCTTGAAAAGGAAGAAACCTTTTTATACTAATGATTTCAAAGAGTGTCAGGACCCACTTAAATATTGAACCTGCGGTGATAAATATCAATATTCTATAGATGGTAGTTAAGTCCACATCAGCTTTCTGGAGTCCCTTTTCTTCTCCTAGAGAAATTGGCTCCCTTTTTATTCTGCTTTTCCTCCAGTGAGTTTCAGGTAAGGGTATGGATTGCTTCCTATGCCTTTATCTGCAAAACAGCTTTGTGTAGTCAAGCATAATTGGACCGAAATACTTTTATGTTGTTTTCCTTTGGACATATAACTCCCTTATTAAAATGCGTTCCATTGGAGCCAATAATAAAGGGAGGGGGAGGAATAAAATAAAAGGATGTCTCTTTGTGAGTTGATACAATATCAAAGAACAGGGAAATATATATACCGTATTTTTCAGTGTATAAGACACACCGGAGTATAAGGCACACCAAGATTTTGAAGAGGCAAATTAAAAAAAAAAAGTGTTTACACTCTGGAGACCTCCCAAACACGGCCTGTTTTTTCATGAAAACGGGCTCATTTTTTGTTTTTCTGCCAAAAAAAGGGTAAGCATAGCCTTTAGGAGGCTTATAGAGTGCTCCTGGGGACTGTGGTGTGTGGAATGAGCAAAAAAATGGTCCATTTTTCACTCATTTTTGCCCTCCCCAGCCCCCAGGAGCATTCTAGAAGCCTCCTAAAGGCTATGCACGGCCATTTTTGCAAAGGGGGTGGGGTTTTGGGAGGCCAAAAATGCTGTATTTAGTGTATAAGACACACCCAGATTTTCAGCCTCTTTTTGAGGGAAAAAGGCGCGTCTTATACTCCGAAAAATACGGTAATCTTCAAAGCTATTTTTTTGGGGAAAAAAAACCTTCCGAAGCAAGCAATTTAGCCCATTTAATAACTTTATGGATGACGCTAGGTAGTCTTTGCTTTATGACCACAATTGGAACCAGCAACATTGCTAAGTGATTCAGTCATTCAGTGACACCTTGAGCTTATGATGTTAAGCGAATCGCCAGAGGTTGTTAAGCAAGATAGGTTTTCCTGCTTGTTATTCTGTTAATACAGGTTCTCCTTGATGACCACAATTTCTGTTGCTGTGAGACATTTGTTAAATGAAATTTCCTCCATTTTATGACCTTTCTTGCCGCAGTTGTTAAGCGAATCACTGCAGTTGATAAATTAAGTAACACGGTTGTTAAGTGAATCTGGTTTTCCCTTTGACTTTGCTTGACAGAAGGTCACAAAAGGGGATCGCATGACCCTGGGACACTACAACTGTCATAAGTGTGAGTCAGTTCCCAAGCGTCTGACTTTTGATCACATGGCCATGGGGATGCTGCAATGGTTTTAAGTGTGGAAAACGGACATAAGTCACTTTTTCCAGTGCCGTTGTAACTTTGAACTGTCATTAAATGAACTATTATAAGTTAAGGACTACCTGTAAATCATGTGATCTTGACTTGCAATTTTGTTCTGACCGAGGCTTCCCAAGAGCATGAAGCAAACTCCTTGTCCCAACAAAAAAAAACTTTTATTAATTTATTGTGAATTCTGCTCATTCATATCCAGCAAAGTCAAGGGAGGATTTACAGTCACAGACATTATCTGGCTTGGAGAGCTGCCAGGCCCATATCTGCCAAACCTGGCAAGAGTCTCGGAGAGTCATGAACCAATTAAGCGAACTAATTGTCTCCTGCAAACTCCACTCCCCTTTCGCTCCTCTTTTATTTCCTCTGGGAGGGGCCATTCATCGTCCACCTGTAGCCTTACTCCCAAGTCGAACCCTGTTCTTTAGCTGTTCCCTTCCTCTAGCAACTCTGCGCATGCGCACACTGGGAACAGGCTCCAGCTGTTCTTCTGCCTCACTGATGTCTGACTCTGAAGGCAGCTGATAACTGGCATAACGGCTCTGGTCCCCTCTCTGCCTCCGACACAGAGACCTCCTCAGATCCTCTCCCAGACTCCAGGACTGGCCCATGTTCCTCCCCAACCTCCTCACTGTCCGAATGTACTGCCAGGCCTGCTGGCCACTGACGGTCCACAACAATTTTTTCTGCTGTTGTCTCCACTGACTTTGCTTGTTGGGAGCTGTCTGTGAAGGGTGCAAATGAAAATCATGTGACTCTGGGGACCCGGCAGCAGTTGCAAACGCCCCCACCAGTTGCAAAGGGCCCAAATATCGATCATGTGACTTTGAGGATTCTGAAATATCCATAAGTGCAAGGCCCTGTGCCGTTGAAACTTCAAATGGGCACTGAACAGAGCAGTTATAAAGCGAGCATTACCTCTAAATAAAAATACACGTATGCAAGGATATTTGGGTCAATAAAAAGGATTTTTACTGGTATCTATCTGAACCATAATATGGATCCTAGGTGGAGTATTGTTCATGAGGGCATTCTAGGAGTAACTATTCTATATAGCCGTGATGGCGAACCTGTGGCACGCGTGCCAGAGGTGGCATGCAGAGCCCTCTCTGTGAGCATGTACGCCATTGCCAGCTGCTCTTCATGGGCACCAGAGCACCGGAAAATAGACTGAAAATGGCCCCAAAATTGGCCAAAAACCAGGCTCATTTTCCGGGCCATTTTCTGGCTGTTTTTCAGGCCGTTTTCAGGACTTTGGGGGGCCAGAAAACGGACTGAAAACAGCCCCAAAATGGCCAAAAACCAGGCATGCATGCGCTGGCTGGCTAGACTTCGAGTTTCCGGCACCCCAGCGCATGCTCATTCACACACGTTCTGGTTTGGGTGCTCGGTGACGAAAAGGTTTGCCATCACTGCTATATAGCTTCTCGGAGAAATGTCTGTGGAGATTCTCAGTTATCCAGGTCATAGTTGCCCAGTGAGGGTTCCGGATCCCGTTCCAACCGTAACGCATGCGCACACGCATGCAGCGTGCGCATGCATCGTACCTGCCAGTGATGCCTCCACATGCCTCCGCAACGCTCCAGCTACTCAGCGGAGCATTGCGCAGGCGGCGTACGCGCCATGCACCTGCGCGGAAGTGCCAAAGGCTTAAAGGACAGGTAAGGAGCTCGGGTGGGTGGGTGGGCCCTCCGGAGCACCGTACCGGAACAGTACCCGGTGCTCCTGGCAGGCTCCGGTACGCCCGTACCCAGGCATACCACCTTCAACCCCCCACAGTAGTTACCCCAGAGGTGGTTTTTCAAAAGGCAACTGGACTGTTTTTTTCCTTGATGAAGAAGAACAAAACGTTTTGTTTCTCATCCAAGAAACTTTGCCAGTTGTGATGGGAGGGATGGAGGATAGGTACTATTGGAAGAAATGTCCTTCTGGGTTCAGTTTCAAGTGGAGAAAAAGACACTGGATTGATGGAAGTTGTTTGGAAAGAAGGTTTAGTAATGAACAAGATCACATGGCTTGAGATACTGGGCAAAGAAAAAGGGAAGAGATGCTAAATGCGTCTGGATTTTAAGCCCTCTCTGGGCTTTTGAATTTGAGCATGTATATTCTGATTGGTTGTCAGATTCCCATGGGGCCATGCAGGGCCAACTCTGTAGGCTATCTTGCGTCCCAGGCTTGGTTGAATCTTGCTGGGTGATGTAAACTTCCCAGGTGCCATGTGGTGAGATGGGTAGGGGGCCAATCCTACCTTTGTTGGATCTTGGGTGAGGGCATTTGCCTATGAATAGACCTAGCTATCTCTTTATCTCTTAAGTGCTGACATCTGCTGTGGGCTATTGAGGATGATGGGGGGTCTATTAAGAATGAGTATGTTTCCTGCCTAAAAAAACATGTATCTCCATTTTTCATCTAGGGAAATATAATATTCTGCCTTTTTAATATTTCCTAAAATATTTCATTTTTCTAGGAGAGGGGTGGGTACTAACTTCCTACAGTACTGACACTGGAGCCTGGGTACTTGAGGATGGGAGAATAGGTTCTGACAAGATTGAGGAGTGGGTGGGTGGAAGGATTATATTTGTTTGCAGCCATCTGGCCCATTAGCACTCTCCATGAGAGCTCAAGGCCACCGGGTGGTTTATCTCTGCCCTCAGGGTGCAATTGTTTGTGGAATTCTTTTTGGTCACCTATCTTCAGTCTAC
The DNA here is from genome assembly GCF_964273705.1 of Natrix helvetica. Classification (NCBI taxonomy): domain Eukaryota; kingdom Metazoa; phylum Chordata; class Lepidosauria; order Squamata; family Natricidae; genus Natrix; species Natrix helvetica. The sequence continues at coordinate 11,417,822 of NC_138552.1, forward strand.
TAAAGAGTTGCATCTGTTGGGAACCAGAAGAAGGGCCTTCTCCATGGTGGCTCCCTCCCTCTGGAACATCATCCCACCGTAAATTAGACTGCCCTCCCATTCTAACACTCTTCCGGAAGGCCCTGAAAACTTGGTTCTGCCATTGGGCCCGGGGAACCCCGAGCAGAATGATGCTCATTAAATGGCTGGTATGAATATGTCTTGTTGCCGAGGTGGTGGGGTTATTATTTTATTTATTTTTTATTATGTTTATTTCTTTTATATTGTGTTTTATGTCCTATAAGCTGCTTTGAGTCGCTATGGACAAGTGGGCGGCAATATAAGTTTTCTAAATCTGTATATATATATAAATGGCTGTATGTGTGTGTATTCCAGCAATTTCAACCAAACTCGGTATACAGATTATTTAGCCTCTGGAAACAAATACTGCCTCCAACAATGTTTCATTTTATTTATTAATTCCAGGAGCTTTACTCCACTTAAATCCCATGATTAGAGTAGGTGTTTGCACCGGAAATTTCAGACTAATTGTCTTTAATTTTTTTGGTTCAGTGAGAACTGCAGGAAATCAATTTGTGCTCGCCAGCTTGCTATTTTAATTGTTTGATTTAGGATGCAATTTCAGGTCCCCCCCCCCCTTTAAACTGTTAATCTCTAATCAAGTTGTATTTCCTACAATGAAAGCTATCTCCCTATATGACAAAAGAGAACGAAGTTGGAAAAATATTTTTACATTATATGGTTTTTATTTCCAATGGATTTAAGGTTCTCAGGTACCAAGTTTTCCTACCTTTGGGCTTAATCTATGAAGTTTATTTGGAAGGTTCATTTTAAAAAATTTAGTCTAATTCCAGGAACTAAATATTGATTGGCTACTCAAAGTGGATGGGAAGATAGCCTAATGTTGTTGGAGATACTATTTTTTTTTTCATGGATATGACAGCTGCTAGATTTTGGCTCTGAAAAGAGGTGCTAGCACTTATATTATATTGGTATCACATGTTTCTGGCTTGTTGTTCATTTGGAGTGGATTTAGAACAGTTTTCTATGCTTGGTCCATTCCTACGCTAGGATCTATAGCGTAGATAACAATTAATCAGTGGAACAGCTTGCCTCCAGAAGTTGTGAATGCCCCAACACTGGAAGTCTTTAAGAGGATGTTGGATAGCCATCTGTCTGAAACGGTATAGGGTTTCCTGCCTAGGCAGGGGGTTGGACTAGAAGACCTCCAAGGTCCCTTCCAACTCTACTATTGTATTGCATTGTATTGTATCTCTATGTTAGGTTATATGCAGCTCTATATATACTGGTAGTTACAGAAGCCACAAGAAGATATTATATATGGGAAGGCTTTATTGTTTGAACTAAAAAATTTGTTCCCTTTTGAAAACAGGCAGCGTTGTAGCCTTCCTTCCTTCCTTCCTTCCTTCCTTCCTTCCTTCCTTCCTTCCTTCCTTCCTTCCTTTTATATATTGAATATATATAGTTGTGTTAAGCCTGCTAAAGTGAAACTAACCTTTAGATGACCCTAACTGTTAACTGTGCTAAAGTGAAACTAACCTTTAGATGACTCTAACTGTTAACTGTGCTAAAGTGAAACTAACCTTTAGATGACCCTAACTGTTAACTGTGCTAAAGTGAAACTAACCTTTAGATGACCCTAACTGTTAACTGTGCTAAAGTGAAATTAACCTTTAGATGATCCTGTTAACTGTGCTAAAGTGAAACTAACTTTTAGATGACCCTAACTGTTAACTCCAACTGTTTTGGAGGTAAACTTACAATATTCATATTTGGGCAGGCTTTTTCAAGTATTATGATTGGTTAAGGCCCTGTGGGCCCAGAGTATAAATTACAGGGATTTTAATAAATGCTGTTGTATATATTCTGGTCTGTTTCTTGCCTACTGCAGCCCACTACACATTAACATTGAGTCTTTATTGATTAGCCCTTGGGCCACATCAAAAGGCAAAGTTCCAGAAACAAATTATTACTAAAATTTGATAAAAGCAATATAAAATGGAATTTGATAAAATACAATTTAAAATGGAATTGGAATAGAGTACGATTTAAAATGGAATTGGAATAAAATATGTTTTAAAATGGAATTGGAATAAAATACAGTCTGAAATGAAATTGGAATACAATACAATACAATACAATGATTTAAAATATAGATAAAATATGATAAAATTATATTTCGGTGTCACCTTTGCAATCAAGTTTCAAGTTTATTTGATTTATAGACCGCCCCCTCTCCCCGAAGGGACTCGGGGCGGTGTACAGGAACCACATTAAAAACCATATACATAGTAAATACTCTTAAAACCAGATTAAACCTAGAGCCCTGTACAAGTTGTTAAAAATTAAAACACGACCTAAAACCAACCCCTCGAATTTAAAAATACAGGCATGGGGTGGGAAGCTGGAATTAGGCCAGGCCGGCTAAATTGAACAGGTGGGTTTTTAGCTTCTTGCGGAAGGAGCGGAGATCTGTAGTTGTTCTGATATCAGGGGGAAGGTCATTCCAGAGGGTCGGGCCCATCACAGAGAAGGCCCTTCCCCTGGGCGTCGCCCGCTGGCATAGCCTAGTGGACGGCACCCGGAGAAGTCCCTCTCTGTGTGAGCGGATCGGCCGAAGGGATGTATGGGGCAGGATGCGATCCCGCAAATACCTAGGTCCTGTGCCATGGAGCACTTTAAAGATGATAATCAACCACTATACAATCCATCCCTCCTTCCCTCCCTCCTTCCTTCCTTCCTTCCTTCCTGCCTGCCTGCCTGCCTGCCTGCCTGCCTGCCTTCCCTCCCTTCCTCCTTCCTTCCTTTGTTTCTTCCTTCCGCCTTTATTTTTTTTAGTAAATAACTTGGCAAATATACACAATGCAACTTCCTCCTATTTTCCCCATAACAAAACTCTGTGAGGTGGGTTGGGCGGAGAGAGAGTGACTGGCCCAAAGTCACCCAGCTGGCTTTCATGACTAAGGCAGGTCTACAACTCACAATCTCTTGGTGATTGGGCCAAAGTCACCCAGCCGTCCTTCATGTCTAAGGCAGAACTAGAACTCACAGATTCCTGGCTTTTAGCCTGGTGCCTTAGCTAGGCCAAGGTGGCTCTCAAATTAGTCCAGGTTAGTCTTCGAGTTACGACCACAACTGAGCCCAGAATTTATGTTGCTACCTGAGAAATACGTTAAGTGAGCCTTGCCACATTTCCCGACTTTTCTGGCCCCATTTGTTCAGGGAATCACTGCAGTGGTTCAATTAGTAACATGGTTGTTAAGTGAATCTAGATTCCCTATTGACTTTGCTTGTCAGAAGGTCGCAAAAGAGGATCACGTGCTCCTGGGGACACGACACCCGTCATAAATATGAATCCGTTGCCAAGCATCCGAATGTACATCCTGTGACCATGGGGATGCTGCTGCCACGGTCGTAAGTGTGAAAAATGGTCACAAGTCACTTTCAGTGCCGCTGTAACTCTGTATGGTCACTAAATGAACTGTTGTAAATCGAGGGTTACCTGTATCTCCCACCACTGCTGCCTTTACTGGCACTTTACTGATCCCCTGGCTTATTTGATTGATAGCTTTTCTACATAGAAGCCACTCACTGAGTTTCCACTGCAGAATGAATGGAAGCGAGAGACGCCAAGGGACAGCAAATTATGCAATGCAGACAATGTGAATCATAGCCAAGATTGGCTTTCCTTTTTTGCTGGAAGTTCAAATTATGTGCTGCATTACACATTTTGTTCTCTCTGCAGACTGGGGTTTGAAAACCTAAACTTGGAATCCATGCAATTTGATGAACAAAACAACTCGATATTTGTGGAGGGAAGTATGCAGAGGGAAGTATGCAGTGGAGTACCCCAAGGCTCTGTTTTAGGCCCAGTACTCTTCAACATCTTCATCAATGATTTGGATGAGGGAATAAATGGGGAACTCATCAAATTTGCAGATGACACCAAGCTGGCAGGAATAGCCAACACTCCAGAAGACAGGCTTAAGATACAGAAGGATCTTGACAAACTTGAACATTGGGCACTATCTAATAAAATGAAATTCAATGGTGAAAAGAGTAAGGTTCTACATTTAGGCAACAAAAACGGAATGCACAGGTACAGTATAGGTGGTACCGTGCTCAATAGTAGTAACTGTGAGAGGAATCTTGGAGTCCTAGTGGACAACCATTTAAATATGAGCCAGCAGTGTGCAGCAGCTGCCAAAAAAGCCAACACAGTCCTAGGCTGCATCAACAGAGGGATAGAATCAAGATCACGTGAAGTGTTAATACCACTTTATAATGCCTTGGTAAGGCCACACTTGGAATACTGCATTCAGTTCTGGTCGCCACGATGTAAAAAAGATGTGGAGACTCTAGAAAGAGTGCAGAGAAGAGCAACAAAGACGATTAGGGGACTGGAGGCTAAAACATATGAAGAACGGTTGCAGGAACTGGGTATGTCTAGTTTAATAGAAAGAAGGACTAGGGGAGACATGATAGCAGTCTTCCAATATCTCAGGGGCTGCCCCAAAGAAGAGGGAGTCAAACTATTTTCCAAGGCACCTGAGGGTAGAACAAGAAGCAATGGGTGGAAACTAATCAAGGAGAGAAGCAACTTAGAACTGAGGAGAAATTTTCTGACAGTTAGAACAATTAATCAATGGAACAACTTGCCTCCAGAAGTTGTGAATGCCCCAACACTGGAAGTCTTTAAGAAGATGTTGGATAGCCATTTGTCTGAAGTGGTGAAGAGTTTCCTGCCTAGGCAGGGGGTTGGACTAGAAGACCTTAAAGGTCCCTTCCAACTCTGTTATTCTATTTTAATGACTTTTTGGATATTAGACTGATAATGTAAAACACAATCATAATTTTGGAAAAGATCCTTGGTTACATTTAGGATTGGCCCAGAGCATTTATAATCTCAGATCATAACACATTTTTAAGAACTGCAGAAGTTCTTCAAAGGTTCAATTTTTTGGGAGACAGTCCAAATTAACCAACTTCTGGTTTTCAGCAAAATTGTGTCCATAGTATTAATTCCCTTAATAACTGGGGTGTTCTTTCATTAAACACAGAGTTTCACTTAACAACTGCAACAGAGATAATACAATCAGATGATCATATGATCAACCAGTTTTATGACTATCACGAATTACAACCGTGATGGGCAGGCTCTATAACAGTCGTAATTTGAGGATTACCTGAATAGTATTTTAATTTTTTTCATTCTGTTGCTGTTTTTAAATAATTAATCAATTTATATTCACACTGCAGTGCCTCAATGAAACTGCTTACAGATGACAGAGATGACAATTTGACTGTAATAGGAACATTTTCAAGAAAAATCATCTATTACGATTAAGAGAAGGTTTTAAGATTTTAAATTGCCAAAGGCAATTTTCTTCCTAGTGCTTACCCGTGCAAAAATGGGAACTGACAGATTAAATTATGTAGGAAGTATGTCCTGGTGCATTTTATTGCTTATAATGTAACACTTTTCTAAATGATCTGGTGAAACTGCGAAAATATTTGCATAAAATTAATTTTTTATTGAATTTTTAAGACCACACAATTCCAAGGAGGCACATAGTATGTAGAATTAAAAAAACACATTAAAAATGTAATTCCAGACACAACCTTCATTTCCAACACCCGGTTTAACTGTTTTTTTTTAAATTGCATAGATGATGGGTCAACTTATACATGGAAAACAGATTTCCATATTGGCAAAATCCTTTATGTACTGTAGTAAGGAGAAACCTTTTGACAGTGGGAACAATTGATGGAATAGCTTTCCTCCTGGAGATGTGGGTGCTTCATCCCTGGAGGTTTTCAAGAAAAGATGGGACCGCCATTTGTCTGAAATGGTATCGGGTCTCCTGCTTGAGAAGGGGGTTGGACTAGAAGACCTCCAACGTCCGTCCCAGTTCAGTGATTCTATGTTCTCTTACTGGCACCAAATGGGAGGATGAAGCATTGATTAATTCTATCAACTCAAGCCATTTTGCTATTCCCAAAGATGGGATTTATGGATGCCCAGCTTTCCAGATACTGGAAAATAACTAATAGTCCCCTGAAAAATCCAGATCCAGCACTTACTCAAAGGTCAGCATTTAGTTACCCTTCTCAAGGTTTTGCAAAGGGCAATTCGGAAGCACCTGCTGCGTTGATTGGATCAATTTGTGTTTCTCAGGAGAGTCTATTCCCCAGACTCTTTTTTTAAACCTCTCCACTCTGCCTGCAGTAATCTATTTTTTTACTGGGCAGGAACACCCGGTCACAAATAGCTCATGAGATTAGATCTCTGTTTCTGTTTGCAAGTGAACAGCTCATGTCTGACTTCTATTGATTGATAAGGAGGCTTTTAAGTTAATTAAGATTACCTCCACCACCAGGCCTTTCATTCTGCAGCTGGAAGCAGGCCAAGCTGTTGACTTAACTTTAACTCAGATGAGGGTTTTTGTTCCATGGTTGTTCCTATGTTGATCGTGGATTCCATCCAATTTTGTTTCTTTATTTTTATAAAAGGAGAGATCTTAGGGCTGATAACACTACTTGGTGTGGCTGTCTTGTGGCATGGTATTGTGTGACTTTGTGACTTCATGAGGAGAACCTTGCCAGAGACAATTGGTGTGTGAAGGACCTTTGGCCAAGCTCGCATTTTACTCCTGATATGTTGGTTTCGATGTGTGGAGGAAGGGATGCAGTGGCTCATTGGCTAAGACGCTGAGCTTGTCGATCAGAAAGGTTGGCAGTTCGGTTCGAATCCTTAATGCCATGTAACAGAGCGAGCTCCCGTTATTTGTCCCAGCTTCTGCCAACCTAGCAGTTCGAAAGCACATAAAAATGCAAGTAGACAAATAAGAACCACCTTTGGAGGGAAGGTAACAGTGTTCTGTGCGCCTTCGGCGTTTAGTCATGCCGGCCACATGACCACGGAGACATCTTCAGACAGCACTGGCTCTTCGGTTTTGAACAGAGATGAGCACCGCCCCCTAGAGTCGGGAACGACTAGCACATACGTGGGAGGGGAAGCTTTACCTTACGTGGCAGAACCTTCTTTTAATGTAAAACAAGCTTACTGTATCCAGGGAAGGCACTTTTTCACAGCAAATTGGTAAAATCTAATTGTGGCCGTATTACCCAGATGAGGGGGTAGCCTGTTTATTAGAGATCTGTGTCTCTATTGCCCATTCGATCAATCTGTTATAGTTTCAAGCTGGTTCAAGTGCTAAATCCATCTTCAGCATTATGTTTTTGGCAGATTTCTCCTCTCCTTCTCCTCTCTGCAGCATGCTTACTTATTCTCACAACTTTTCCCTCTGGCAAATGTTCGGAAACATGTTTCTATAGCAACCGTACCACACTGTTGTTAAAGAACACCCCATCACAGATACGACTGATTGGTTTGGAAGAAAAATCACAGTTTGCCAGTCTGGATATACAGTATATCACAGAAGGAAGTACACCCCCTCACATTTTGTAAATATTTAAGTATATCTTTTCATGGGACAACACTGAAGAAATGACGCTTGGCTACAATGTAAAGCAGTGAGTGCACACAGATTGTATAACAGTGTAAATGTGCTGTCCCCTCAAAATAATGTTGTTTTCTAGTGACCCCACATGCACCGTTCACTGTAAATTGTGCTGCGCATGCACGAAGAACAATTTACATTGAACTGTGCGAGCACGTGCAAAGCGCATGAGAAGCAAACTGGTAGTAAAATCGGTAGCAACCCACCACTGCTTACAACTGTTTGTTTAGTGACCGTTCAAAGTTACAACAGCCCTGAAAAATGTGGTTTATTATGTTTTCCATACTTACAACCGTTGCACGTCCCCGTGGTCACGTGATCAAATTTGGATGCTTGGCAACTGATTCATATTTATGACGGTCACAGTGTCCCGGGGTAACGTGATCCTCTTTTATGACCTTCTGACGAGCAAAGTCAATGGGGAAGCCAGATTCACTTAACAACCAGATTACTAATTTATCAACTGCAGGGATTCACTTAACAACTGTGGCAAAGAAGTTCGTAAAATGGGGCAAAACTCACTTAACAAATGTCTCACTTAGCAACATAAAGTTGGGGCTGAATTAGGGTCTTCAGTCGAGGACTACCTGTCAAAGAACTTGGGAGAAACCTGGGAAATTTTGATGATATATCTCGACTGCGGTGAGAATCCAGTATGTGCAAAAGTGGGGAAATGTTTCAGTTCCCACAATGGAAGAATGGATGGAAAAAGTGATAGAGTTGGCAGAGATATGAAAACTGACTGTCTTAGCCCAAGAGAATTTATAACCCGTTTTTGTTTCCAACTGGAAATCCCTTTTGGAAGTTAATGTCAAAAAAAGAAAAAACATAAATTGTTGGAAATATTAAGAAATATTAAAAAGGCAGAATATTACATTTCCCTGGATGATAAAAGAAGAAATATGTTTTAAAGACAGAGAGCAGGTCCCTGCCTCCAGCAGATATATGGTGCCCATTAAGAAAGACTAGGCAAGCCTATCTACAAGACGAAAGACCTCCAGCTCCAGGATGATGGGATTAAGACATGACCCTCCAGGACATAATAGGATTATTCCATCTAGCAGCAGAGTTCACCACATGGCACAATCACTGGGGACCTTGCATCACCCAGCAAATTTCAACCAAACCTGGGACTCAGACAACCTACAAAGTTAGCTATGACCCCTACAACAGTCAATAGAATATACATGTTCTTTCACAGGAACAGGAAGTTCAAGTGCAAAGCCCAAGAGAAGGTATAAATCAAAGGTGAGTTGCTCCAAGTTCGGCCGAACCAGCAGTGGCAATTTGGCCTGAGTTGCAAAACCGTCAGCAACCCAGGCTGGCCACGCCCCCAAACCAGTTCTCTGGTCGCTGCTGCCGTTGCCGGCATGTTGTTTATTAGTGCGCGCGTGTTGCCGTTCACTGTAAATTGTTTTGCACGCACGCAACGAAACAGTAGTAAAACCGGGAGCAATCCACCTCTGGTATAATTGCCCCCCACTCTCAACTCCATGTGACCAGCTGTCTCAGAACCATGGGCTTGGTAGTTCTGTTCATCACTAATCCTTCTTCCCAATCAGCCTCCGTGTTTCCAGTGTCTTTTCTCCCAGCTTGGAACTGAACCAGATAGATATTTCTTCCAACATTCCCATTTGTATTTTATATTACAATAAGCTCTAATAAAATCTGAAAAGAAACAAAAGCCCATTGTTGGTTCTTTTGTGTAGCAATTCTGGATTTTCTCTAACCATTTCCAGCACATCCCCATTGCATCTGGCTAAGCTTAAACTAGACAAATATATTATGGCTTACTAGAGTGTGTGAATTAAGTGGCTGTGATTTATTTAAAAGCACTTGTGATTCTTTTTTTTTTATAGCTTGGTTCAATATGTGGACTCACTCAAGAGTGTTAATGGAAAAGAAGTTAGTTTTTCATCCTAACCGTGTCAGTAATTTCATTCTGCTTTTCAGTGGATGGAGATACTCAACGAAACCACAATTTTTAGAATTGTTTGTGAGAAGATGCACTGTTTAGGCTGATACATATAAAAACCTGCATAATAGCACGAAATTGCTACAGGATATGGATAGAGGATGTGGAATAATAATTATAAATTATAGATAGGGGATTCTGAATGGGCGTTAGAAAAAGCTTTTTAATGATTAAGACGGCAAACTATTTCTTCCTTTTCATTGGTATTTAATGCTTTAATTTGGAATTCCTGCACTAAATAGGAAAATAAAACTTATTCTTAATATTCTAAGCTTCTGTAAAGAAGAAGTTGGTGGTAAGGTTCATGAATTGCATTATAGGCAGTTCTCAACTTATGACCACAGCTGAGCCCAAAATCTGTGTTGCTAAGTGAGACATTTGTTAAGTGAGTTTTTCCCAATTTTACAAACTTTCTTGCCACAGTTAAGTAAATCACTGCAGTTTTTAAGTGAGTAACACAAAGCCCAAAGCGTGTGCAAAGCGAACTGACAGTAACCCTGGCAGCAACCCACGCCTGGGTGGCATTGGAATGGTGGTCATACCTGCAGATACAATTGTGTTATATGAAAAATGTGAAAACATGGGGTTTTTATAGAGAACTTTTCTGACCCGTGATTCCAATGAATATGCGGACACAGGCTTGGCTGTCTGCCACGAATAATTACATAGATAAAACCAACTCTTGGCTAGAAGCCTAGAAAGGTAACTTCAGGAACCCAAGATTAAACTTACCGAATGCTTCCTCAATGGCTAGTAAAAATGGACTGTTGTTTCCTGCAAAGATTTCCCCTCCCGTCGCTCCACCTATAAACTCTTTGGGAGGGCCCACACCCTTAGCCAGCTGTCCTTACTTCCTTCTATGATGTCTTCTCCACAGCTGTTCCTTTCTTCTATCTATGCATATGCACATCAGGGACAACCTCCCTCTGTTCCTCCTCACTGCTCCCTGGCTCAGATGCCACCTGGTGGCCAACAGGCCTCTCTAATTCCTGCTCTAACTCCAAACACCCCCCAGAGTCTTCCTCATCCTCGAGAGTAGTCCCATAATAGTCTGAATTGAAGTCCACCAACAGCTCAGCCAGCCGCTGCTGGGCCACAACAAAAACTAATGACATTGGACAATATATTAGTAGGGACTGATGACAAGGATACTATACAATTATTTATTAAATTAAAAATGGAAGAAGAACAAGTTAAAGAGACGATGATAGTATGGACTACAATTTTTGGATATAATATAGATTTGGATAAATGGCAAACGATTTGGGAGAGAAATCGGAAACTGACAATGGCCACATCATATAAGGAAAATCTCTATTAAATGTTCTATAAGTGGCAGGCAAGATTGGCCAAAATGTTTAGCAATAGGTCCCCAAACTGTTGGAAAAATAAACAAATACCTGGCACATATTACCATATGTGGTAGACCTGTATAAAGGCAAGGAAATTTTGGATACAAATTTATTTGTGGTTAGAAAAAATGATTAGACAACATATAGAGTTTAGGCATTATATCAGATAGCTATGATAAAGGGACAATATACCTAATATTATACATCTTGACAGCAGCAAGCATGGTGTATGCGCAGCAGTGGAAGAGTGAAAACACTTCCTCAGAGGAGGAGATGATGAGGAAGACACTAGTCTGTGCAGAAATGGATAGACTAACGCTAAAAATAAAGGTCAAAGGAGATACAGAATACTGTGCCAAATGGAATAGATTCTATCAATGGTTAGAAACACGAGGTAGAAGTTGGAATGCAAAAGAATCAGGTTAGGTCAGCAATGGCGAACCTTTTTTGGCTTGTGTGCCACAAGTGGGGGGGAGCGCGGGGGGGGTCATGTGCGGGCGTGCCGCACCCATAATGCAACGCGCAAACCCCTAGTGCGCATGCGCGCACACCGCGCCCCCCCATTTTTACATGCTTTTTTTGCCCTCCCCAGGCTCCAGAGGCTTTATAGGAGCCTGGGGAGGGCGAAAAGAGCCTCCACCCCCCAGAGGCCCTCTGGAGGCTTCAGGGACCGTCCGGAGGCTTCCCTGAAGCCTTCGGAGCGCTTAAAACGACCCTCCGAGCAACCCGGAAGTCACATCCGGTTTGCTCAGAGGGTGGTTTTAAGCGCTCCGAAGGCATCAGGGAAGCCTCCGGATGGTCCCTGAAGCCTCCAGGGGGGGCAGGGGAGGCTCTTTTCGCCCTCCCCAGGCTCCTATAAAGCCTCTGGAGCCTGGGGAAGGCGAAAATAGCTTTTAAAAAGGTGAACTCAGCTGGCCAGCGCGCTCATCTGACAGGGCAGCACCTCGCGTGCCCTGACAAATGGCCCTGCGTGCCACTTGTGGCACACGTGCCATAGGTTTGCCATCACTGGGTTAGGTGGACAGGAAAGAGATACTATGTAGGTATTAGAAAGTAGGTATTAGACTGATAATTAAGTTGACATTCTAGAATATGATGGTCAAAAATAAATGGACAACACTAGCCCTGTTTAAAATAGTATATATGTTATTTGTTTTTAACTTTGTTTAATGCCAATTGGAATGTCAGGACAATTGCACTGTGTTCAATATATTTATATGTAAACAATAAAAATATATTTTTTAAAAAAGCTATGTCATAAAGAAGCAACCAATAGATTGGACTAAGGACCCATCTAGTTCAGGGGACTCCAACCTTGGCCATTTTAAGACCTGTGGACTTCAACTCCCAGAATTCCCCAGTCGGCATAGCTAGCTGTGGGGAATTCTGGGAGTTGAAGTCCACAGGTCTTAAAAGTGGCCAAGGTTGAACACCCCTTAACTAGATTATCTCTAATTTGCATCAGAGATGGGTTCCTACTGGTTCGGACTGGTTCAGCCAAGTAGGTAGTAACTCGGCCTGCCACGCCCCCAAACCGGTTCTCTCTCCAGCAGTGTAGGTGCCGCCATCTTGTTTTTTCGCTTCTGCGCATGCACAGAAGCATTTTGTATTACTGCACATGTGCGTGCGTGTCAGTGGTGGGTTCCAGATCTGCACAGTGCACGCATACAGCTTAGCACCTCCACAATGCTCCAGCTGCTCAGCGGAGCATCACGCAGGCGCTGTACATGCCATGCATGGAAGCGCCGAAGACTTAAAAGACCGGTAAGGAGCTCGGGCAGGTGGGTGGGCCCTCTGGAGCATCATACCAGAACAGTATCCGGTGCTCCGGGCAGGCTCCAGTATGCCTGTACCGGAGTGTACTGCCGGCAACCCACCACTGCTGCGCATGTCCCTGAGCGAACCAGAAGTAGCAGCAGCTGGAAGGCACCCGTGATTTTCCTTACGGTGACTTAAACTAATGCAGTTTGAAAATATTCCATGGCAATTCTTGTAAGTCTGATAAGGAACATTTCTGCGGCGAGGCCTCTGCTGTGTTTGCTTGAGTGCCATTCTTTGGCAAATAAATTTATACTCCACATTCTCAGGGTGGGTGGGTGTGATGAACACAAATCGGCAACAGAGCCAAATCCACAGTGCTGAAGTAAATGTAGCCTAGCGGATTTATTTCAAGAAAAGGTTTATCTCAGAGCAAGGTTTTTTCCCAAGCTTGTTGCCCCTTTAGAGATTTTGGAGGATAATCCCACTAGCCAAATAACAGAGTTGGAAGGGAACTTGGAGGTCTTCTAGTCCAACCCCTTGCTCAAGCAGGAGACCCCATACCAGGGATGGCGAATCTTTTTGGCACCGAGTGCCCAAACTGGGACGTGCATTTGCAGATGTGCACCAGAGCGCTGAAAACCCCAAGACCGGCTAGCTGATGTGCATGCGCACACCAGTCAGCTGATCTTTGGGTTTCCAGCATGCACATGCACACCGGCCAGCTGGCCTTTGGGTTCTCGGTGCTCCGGCGTGTGTGAAGACCAGGTATCTGTCCAATCTCTTCTTAAAAACTTCCAGTGAGGGAGCACTCACAATTTCTGTAGGAAAGCTGTTCCACTGATTAATTGTTCTCACTGTCAGGAAATGTCTTCTTATTTCTAGCACTAATTTCCAGCCTGATGCTTTGTCTTCCCCTGAGACATTCATTTTATTTTTATTTTTATTTATTTTTTTATTTTTTTTAATTAGACAGATAACACACACACGAAACACTCTTCAATACGTCTTCCAGCTAGCATGTCGATTGGTTACAATTAAATTCCGTGCATTACTACAATCCTTCTTTATACTTCATTCAAATTGAATTGTGCATTTAAAATCAAAGATCTTTATACCGTCAATATACCAACATTCTCCTTTAACTGCATTTGTTTGAAAGTACTTTTATCCAGAATCACTCGTATTTATATTATCCAATGAATAAACATTTTAACACCGACAACAATCTGTAAGAGCTACCACATTCTGCTTATTTATCGCCTAGGATTCTTATTTCTTTCCTCCATCCACCTATACCATTTATCCCATATCTGATAGAATTCTGATTCTTCTTTTCCCTGGATTTCTTTAGTTAGCTTGTCCATTTCAGCACAGTCCATCACCTTTCTTATTATTTCATCTTCACTTGGAGTTAGCTTGTTTTTCCATTTCTGGGCATAGGCAATCCTTGCACCACCCTGATGCGGCCCTCAATGGACTCAAGTTTGACACCCCTGCCTTACACTATCCCAATCAAATGGCTGTCCTAGCTTTAAAGCTCTAAAACCAACTGACTATCTTTATAAGCTAAGCTATAACATATAGGCTTTTCAGCTAGATTTACCAGGGAGTTTCCAACCTTGGCAACTTTAAGACTTGTGCAATTCCCAGAATTCCCCAACCAGCCACAAGTCTTAAAAGTTGCCAAGGTTGGAGACCCCTGATTTACACAACGCTAAACCAGCAAACTTCATTATGGCTTAATATATTATGTGAACTCAGCAAACAGGCTGTGATACATTGCAGTAAAACTGTAACTTTGCTTATTATCTTCCTTTGGTTTACAGACCTGCAAAAGTAATAAATGTAAGTTTGAGTTGCAGAGTTTCCATCCCCGTCGTAACAGTGTTATGTACGACATAACAATCACTGTTCAAGGCAAGTTGCTAAATGAGAACGATTTTCACTGTTTATTTGTGCAGACATGGAAAACAAAGAAATGATACTACCTTCATACTCAGGGCAGGGTGTGGCAAAGACTTGGTACAAGCTATCAATGATGATTGTCAATTAAATTCTGCAGACGTTTCTTTAATAAGAGAATATCCAGATTTATATTCTGATTGCCAATGAGGAAGTTAAGGAATTTTATGGCCCAGTTCAGTCTGAAAATGATAGAACATGAAATCAAGATGTGTTGCTGTGGTTGGAGACTAGAATGCCAAAATTGAAAATATTAAGGAGAAAAAAAAGTATTTGGATTGTGCAGGAATGGAAATTCTGAAGTGATTTCTTAATTGCTAACATAATCTTCCAACAATCAAAATTAAACCCACATACAATGGAAAAAGAACTGGAGAAAAAAAATGGAACTTAGTTACGGTATATGTTGATAGCAGGAAGACTAGTGTGTGCTAAAAAATGGAAGGACACTTTGATTTCTACTATGGGCAAATGATTGCAGAAGTTGATGGAGTTGGCTGAATTGGCAAAATTGTCTATTTTGATGAAAGAAAAGAATATAAGTACTTTTGTTCCCACATGGAGACTGCTTTTGAACTATGTGCATGAAACGGAAAAGAATGAAACTTTGATTTTGGGTTTTAACAAGTAGATTGATAGATCTTTATAGAAATGGCTTGTTCATATTATTATGAAAAAACAAAAAGTTGTGATTTGATGTCAATGTCTTATTTTACTGCAACAGAGTTGGAAGTCAATGCTTCTTTCTTTCTTTTTTCTTACCCTTCTTCATTTCTCTTCCCCCTCTTCCTCCCCACTGCTTTTCCATTTTGTATTTTGTATCTTATAATATTTTATGACTCAATAAAAATGCTAAACTAAAAAAAAAATTACACCCATATACATGGACACCACTAGATGGAATGCACAAAAATCCAATTGGCTTTATTAGTTGTACAAAGAGAGGAAAGAGCTCACAACAACAAAATCATTGCTAGGTATTACCGTATTTTTTGGACTATAAGACACATTGTATAAGACGCACCAAGATTTCGAAGAGGTAAGTAAGAAAAAAAAGTGTTTGCCTTCCCTCAGCCCCCAGCAGCACTCTGCAGTGCTGCTGGGGGCTGCGTTTTTTGGGGGGAGGTGCGTCTTATACTCCGAAAAATATGGTACCTATGGAACAGATCACAAATTGGTCAGAAGGAAGTTTCAAATCAGGTTGAAGAAGATCAAAGCAATGCTATCATCTTGAGCAAATAGCCCCTGTTTCCTAGCAGAACTTCAGATGCTGCTTTGTAGCCTTGAATTTGGATGTCAAAACAAATTATGAAAATTGCCGAGAACAGCTATATTTTAAATATTTTAAAAAATATTTTCAAAGAGATGCTAGAAGACACAAGAAGCAGTATTACAATGACATCTGTAAAGACATCAAAGGTAGAAACAGGGGCAGAAAAACAAGCAAAGTCTTCCAAATGATCTCTGAACTCAGAATTTTCAATCTCAAATTGATAAGCTAAAGCAGGGGTGTCCAAACTTGGGAACTTTAAGACTTGTGGACTTCAACTCCCAGAATTCCCCAGCTGGGGAATTCTGGGAGTTGAAGTCCACAAGTCTTAAAGTTCCCAAGTTTGGACACCCCTGAGCTAAAGAAAGGATATCCAACCATGGGAACTTTAAGAATTGTGGACTTCAACTCCCAGAATTCCCCAGCCAGCCATGGGAGTTGAAGTCCATATTTCTTAAAGTTCTCATGGCTGGAAATCTCTGTGCTTAAGGATGCCAAGACAAGACAGGACAAATAGTGACTGATTCGAAGATGATCAAATAAAAACGGAAAGAGTACGGTATTTTTCAGACTATAAGACGCACCAGACTATAAGGCGCACCTAAATTTACAGGAGGAAAACAAGAAAAGGGCATTTCCACATGGCCCATTTTTGGTCTCCTGAACCCTCCCGATCCTGTTTTCACCCTCCCCAGAAGCACTCTGCAATGCTCTGCACAGTACATTTTCATCCTGGTGCTTCTGGGGACTGGGGAGTGTGAAAACGCAATGCCTGGAGGGATTGGGACCCCCAAAACAGGCCCATTTTTAGTACAGTGGGGCCATTTTTGGTGAAAATGGGATGTGCAGAGCACAGCAGAGTGCTTCTGGGGGCTGGGGAGGGTGAAAATGCAATGCGTGGAGGGCTCGGGAGACGAAAAACACCTGTATTCGGTCTATAAAACAAACCTAAATTTTCACCCACTTTTTTGGGGGGGGGGTGCGTCTTATACTCAGAAAAGTACGGTATATCTTAGAAGATATTCTAGCTGGCTGGGGAATTCTGGGAACTGAAGTCCACAATTCTTAAAGTTGCCAAGATCGGAGCTCCCTGACTACAGGAACCGATGGATTATTTACCAAAATCTGGCAAGTGGTCAAAAGAGAATCACTAACCACACCACCTTACCAAATTCTAGAGATTGATACAGTGGCTATATATACTAAAGTCATAGAAAGAAGATTTCATGGGGAGTGCAGATATGGTACATTATCCTTAATTCCAGAACACTAGCAGCATAAAGCTTAGGATCATCCAAGGCAGATTAGAGCCTTGCATGGAAAGGGAGATGCCAGATGTTGAGGATGGCTTTAGAGAAAGCTGAGGAACACGAGACACTAATACTGATATATGCCAGATAATCGAGATACCAAAAGATTGACAGAAAGAAGTCAAAAGGGTAGTTCATGGATTACAGAAAGGCCTTTGATTGTGTTGATCATGCAGAGCTGTGAAATGTCCTTAGGAAAAATGGATATTCAGGCCAGTTTATAGATAGTCAGAGGTGGGCTGCTACGGGTTCAGCCGGGTTCGGGAGAAGCCGAAGCTAATGTTATGGCTGGTTCAAAGAACCTCCAAATCCCACTCCAGGCTGGCCCCTCCCCTCCCACCCCTCCCTTCCCAGGAGTCTCCACGCAGCCCATTTTGGATGCGAGGTAAGTGCAGGGCCTGTGCGGAGGCTCAGGGAGGGGGGAAATGAGCCTCCGGAGCCCGGGAAGGCAGTTGTGGCCCTCCCGGAGGCTCGAGGAAAACCTCCGGAGCCTGGGGAAGGTGAAAACCACTCCCCACCTTGATATAGGAGGCTGACTAGGCCACGTCCACCATGGCCACGCCCACCCAGCAACCGAGCAGAGAACCCGTTGCTGAGATTTTTGAAGTCCACCCCTGCAGATAGTGGTCAGGTTACGACCACAATAGAGACCAACATTTATGTTGCTAAGTGAGACATTTGTTAAATGAGTTTTGCCCCATGTCACGACCTTGCTTGCCACTGTTGTTAAGTGGATCACTGCCATTGTTCAGGTCGTCAAGCGAATCTGACTTCCCCGTTGACTTTGCTTTGTCAGAAGGTCACAAAAGGGGGATCACGTGACCCCGGGACACCGCAACCGTCATAAGTATGAGTCAGTTGCCAAGCATCCGAATTTTGATCATGGCGATTTGATCATGTGATTGTGCCTGATGTTACGACCTCTTTACAATGGTCACTAAGTGAACGTGGCGGTCATTAAAAGCATGGTAAGAGGGGGGGGCGGACATCAGGACTTCGAAAACGGGTCAGAAGTAGCTCCAGGGAGTCCGTCATAACTTTGAACGGTTGCTAAGCAACCTTTTGTGAGTCGGGAACTACCTGCATCCAGGAACGCTGGTTTGGAGAACGCTGATGATTTTAACATTAAATTGAAAGAAACATCATTAAGCTGCACTATCTCCTGCAAACTCTGATAATGAAAGTCAAGGGACATAAGTAAAGTGTGTGTGTGTGTGAGAGAGAGGGAGAGAGAGAGAGACTGCCTGTGTCAGAGGTGGTATTCTACCGATTGGGACCGGATCGCCCGAACCTGTAGCAGAAATCGCCAGTGGCTCCGCCCACCTATGCCCGGATCTATGGCATCCCATTTAGGCCCCTTTTTTCCGCCAAAAGTGCATGCATGGAAGGATTTGCGAATGCCCTGAGATGGCATGTGCGAGTGAAGCATGGGTGCGTGCGCTCACATTTGCAAGCCAGTAGGGAAAGTAAGTGTACACCATCCTTGGTCTGTGTGTGTGTGTGTGAGAGAGAGAGAGACACACACACACAGGAGTGGGTTCTGGCAGGCACTACTGCCTGTTTGCTCATTTGCACGCTTGATGCCCGCTGCGTGCACATGCACACTGCAATTAAAATTGTTCTGCGCATGCACAGAACTGAAAAACAAGATGGCGCTGCTGACGGCGGCACCCAGGGGGCGTGGCAGGCCTGGGTCACTGCCAGTTCCAGTGATTTAGGCCACCAAACCACTACTGGTTCAGCCAAACCAGTAGTAACTCACCACTGGTGAGAGAAAGAGAGGGAGGGGGGGGCCTTCAAGTCATTTTTGTCTCCTGGCAAATCCCCTGCAGTTTTCTTGACAAGATTTCAGAAGTGGTTTACTATTGCCTCCTTCCTAGGGCTAAGTGAGAGGGACTGGCTGAAAATCATCAACTGGCTTTACGCCTGAGGCAGAACTGGAACGCACCGCCTCCCTGATTTCTATCCCAATACAGGTAGTCCTCGACGTACGACCGCAATTGAGCCCAACATTTAAGTTGCTAAGCAAGACATTAGTTAAGTGTGTTTTGCCCCAATTTTGCAACCGTTCTTGCCACAGTTGCTAAGAGAATCACTGCAGTTGATAAGTTAGCAAGCCAGTTGTTAAGTGAATCTGGTTTCCCCATTGACTTCGCTCATCAGAAGGTTGCAAAAGGGGATCAGCGACGGTCATAACTATGAACCAGTTGCCAAGCATCTGAATTTTGATCATGTAGCCATGGAGATGCTGCAAAGGTCGTAACTGTGAAAAATGGTCATAAGTCACATTTCTCAGTGCTGTTGTAACTGTTGTAAGTGGAGAACTATCCATACCTTTAACCACGAAACCAAACTGGCTCTCCAGATTAACTGGAATTAACTAGTATCCTATGATTAGCACTAAGTATCGTATTGTTCTGACCTTGGTTTTACCAAATCACGAAACAGACTCCTTGTCCCGAAAAACCCCCACCTTTTTATTTAGCTAATGTGAATTCCTCTCATTCACATCCAGCAAAGTCCCGGCAAACAGTCTTTCAAGGGTGAATTGCAACAACAGACCTTATCAGTCCTTGGATAGTTGCCAGGCCGATAACTTCCAGGCGCAACACTGTACAATGAAATACTTGGCAAGGAGTCTCTGTGAGGCACAAACTCAGATAAGCAAATCTTCACACTAATAAACGAACTAATTGTCTCTTGCAAACACCACTCCCCTTTTGCTCCTATGTATTCCCTATGGGAAGGGCTATTCAGTGTCCACTTGTGCCTTTACTCCCGAGTCGACCCCTGTTCCTTAATTGTTCCTGACAGCTCTGCACAGGCTCCAGCTGTTCTTCTGCCCCACTTACCTACGACTCCGAAGGTAGCTGATAACTGTTGGATGGCCCTGGCCTCATCTCTGCCTCTGATGCAAAGTCCTCATCAGAGCCTTCCCCAGACTCCAGGACTGACTTATGTTACTCCCCAACCTCCTCATTGTCTGAGTCCTCCGCCAGCTCTGCTGGCCGCTAGCAGGCCACAACACATATGATTTATGATGAATGTATTCTTTTTAATATATATATATATATATATATATATATATATATATATATATATATATATATATATATATATATATATATATATATATATATATATATATATATATATATATACACATACATACATACATACATACATACATACATACTTACTTACATACATACATACATACATACATACATATATATATATATATATGTTTATTGTTTTTACATGTAAAGCAGTGCAGCCCCGCTAAGTCGTAGTGATCATACAATCACATTATGTACAGATAATCTCATCCAGTAACTATTAGCCTACTTAATACATTATCTATCCTTCTATCCAATCACATTATTTACAGTTTGTTCCAGTCTTGTCACCTTGTCTTATACCAATAATAAAATCTGTTCCAAACTTCATAATATTCCAATTCCCCTTTATTTTTTAATTCGAGGGTGAGCCTATTGCTTCCGCACAGGCCCACGTTTTCCTAAATATATCTAACTCTGAGGGTGTAGTTTCTTTTTTCCAATACTGCGCATAAGTTATACGTGCCACGGTTAGTACATGTATAATTAGATAAAGCACATCTTTCTTATACCCCTCTGGTATTATGCCTAGATGAATGTATTCTTATGATGGCTATGATCATGATTTATCACTTATAACTTTTATGTACACTGAGAGCTTATGCACCGAAGACAAATTCCTTGTAGTCCAATCACACTTGGCCAATAAAAAGAGTTCTATTCTATTCTAACTATAGAAAAAAACCACACCAATGGATGCAGGGACCAGCTTTAGACTCCTTGCATTTCACCTTTACTCGTAAATAATGCAAAGTCTATGTAAGTTAGGAGGCAGTTTTTTTTTAATGCGCCTAGGTCACAGATGATCTCGCAGAAACTTAGGGGATTTTGGCTTAGCGAAAGCTACTCCATTCTTAGAACCCAGCCTTGCAAAGTGATCAGTCACGATCTCATTAGCAGCCACATATGGATTTTCCCTTAATCTCCCTGGTAAGCAGTTCTGCAGATCCGACCTGTCCTTTAAATGGCTTATCTACATGATGTAATGTTTGGCATCCCTGCCAGAAGTGGCAGCTTCCCAGCCAAGAATGAAACCGTGTCGTGTTTCGGATGATGAACTGCTGAACTTTGAATTCCCTGGAAATTCTGCTCAATTATGCTTGCAATGGATCAGGCTTCTCCAGACACCCTTTTAAACAGCGGTGGCTGAGTGAGTGAGTGAGTGGAGAGGGAAATACCCAGAATGCACTTATTAAGCAAAACTTGGCTAGGCTTCTGAAAACAGTGATTAAAGCTGCCTTCTCCCACCTGGGACTGTGGGTGGGGAATATTTGGAGTTTCAGTACAGGTAAAGGTTCCCCTTGCACAGATGTGCTAGTCGTTCCCGACTCTAGAGGGAGGTGCTCATCTCCGTTTCAAAGCCAGTGCTGTCCGAAGATGTCTCCATGGTCATGTGGTCGGCATGACTAAACGCCAAAGGCGCACGGAACGCTGTTACCTTCTCGCCAAAGGTGGTCCCTATTTTTCTACTTGCATTTTTAAGTGCTTTTGAACTGCTCATTGGAGTCAGGCCCTTCTTCTCATAGAGTTTTAGAATACTTTTCGGTGAAGTGGATTGTTCAAAATCCATGTGATGTTGAAGTCTCTATCTCAGAACCGTTCCTGTCTGAAATGAATGAATTGCTTGAAAATAACCATCAAGTCTCATAGAAGATCTTAGATGGAGATTCCTAGTTGCCACTGCAGAAACAAACTCTTGGCATGCTTTGTTACCCAATGGAAAGCAAGAGTATTTGCATTTACATTTTTGTCATGTGTGTATGCACTTCTAAACATATTTATCCACAATGGTGGCCGGTGGGCAGGAAGGCTCATCTGTGTGAAATTTGGCTCTCCGAGAACATCCCCTACTGGACAGTCGAAAGAGGAGTGTCAATGAGCAACAACAGGACTTGGTTGTAGACTACTGGAAGAGGTGGATGAAAGTCCTGTTCTGCCACTTCTTTTTCACTGTGACTAATCAGCTAAGTAACTTTGGGACTAGATCACTAACAGCTCTTTAGTCTTATGGATTTGAGTTCATTTCAGCATGTCAATCAATCCATTCAGAGACTCCATCTGTGTGGGTCCAAGTAGATATAGTGCTTGCCTTCTGTTTATAGAGCAGTGACTCTCAGCCACTTGAAGATGCTGGATGGTGAGGTCTGGGGGTTGAAGTTCAAGGGACCAGTGGTTGAGAAAGGCTGTCGTAGAGGTTTGCAGAATGGTCAATACGTGAAGGTCATATTACCTGTGATTAACTTCCATATGCATCTTCTTCAAGGTTGTGTATGTGTGTGTGTGTAAGTGTGAGTGAGACAGGGGGGAGGGACAGGGAGGGAGATAAGAGAGGGAGAGAATGAGAGAGAGGGAGGGAGGGGGAATGAGAGAGAGAGAATGAGAGAGGGGGGAGGAGGGAATGAGAGAATGAGAGAGAGAGAGAATGAGAGAGGTGGGAGGAGGGAATGAGAGAATGAGAGAGAGAGAGAGAATGAGAGAGGGGGGAGGGGGGAATGAGAGAATGAGAAATAGAGAATGAGCAAGGGGGGAATGAGAGAGAGTGAGAGAGCGGGAATGAGAGAATGAGAGGGGGGAATGAGAGAGGGAGGGGGAAATTAGAGGAAATGAGAGAGGGTGGGTGGGAGGGGGAATGAGAAAAAGAATGAGAAAGAGGGGATGAGAGAGAGAGAGAGAAAATGAGAGAGGGGGAAAGAGAGAGGAGGTTTTCTCTTTAATTGATGTCAATGTTTGATATGCAAGTCAAAATTATGACCTGTGTTTTTAAAAATATATTATAGTAGGTGTAGAGAGTGGAGATAGGAAAGTGGAATTAAGATGCCTCCACAGAGAGAGATGGGCTGAAATATACAGAAAGCAAGGAAGGAAGGAAGGAAGGAAGGAAGGAAGGAAGGAAGGAAGGAAGGAAGGAAGGCCACTTTCAGGGTGCCTCACAACCGTTGTCTAATGTTTTTGCCCTCTCCAAACACCTTTATGGTTTTTGATTTAAAGAGCAAATTTAAACTACTTTGGAGGTAGTTTTCAGCACATCTTTCCTTACCCCATCAAGAAGCTAAATAGGCTAAAATGCTCCCCCCCACCACCATTTAAAAAGGCATAGAGGTTTTGATCTCTTAGGATTGTCCTCTGAATGTGCTTTATTGACAAACTTTAAGGTGAAATGTGAGATGCTGTCTGGTTCTCTCACAGGGTGGAACACCTGGTTGTGTGTTAGTGTGATGGCTGCTATGCCATATAAACACTGGAGATTGTGCCCATATGTCTATTACCGCAGTCCTGCTGGCTGTTGCTATATTGCGTGTATGTATCTGTTATCTCCCTGTTGGCCTCTGTTCATTTGGCACAGGGATTGTTGCTAAATATAACCTGTAATCAGCCAGCATTGCAAAAATATGAGGTCATTATCAGAGGCTGATTCTTGGTTACCCTTTTCACTCGAATGCTGGAGACCAGCAGTCACCAACTGGTGATCGGTGAGAAAATTTGGGTGGCCTGCACAAAAATTATCTGCATTTTTTATATTGCACTAAATCCGGGGTCCTCAAACTACGGCCCCTGGGACGGATACGTGCAGTGAACGCTTGTGTTGCTGCAGAGAGTCTCCATCTTCGGGGTCTTTTTGTGTGGGTCAGAGGGGGGGGCAGAAATTCCGATTTGTGGTCTGCTTCACACTTCTGGTGTTGGGCTTTGGGTAAAGGCTGGAGAGAAGTGCCACTGGTGGCGAAGAGCCGGACGGCCACCTCATCATGGCCTGGAACTGGCTGACCATCTCAGCCCGCTGAGCCTCCAGGCGCAGGCACCTGGCCTTGAACTCCCACAGGTCTTCCCTCTGCTTGGAAAGCCTATGCTCGTAGTCCTCAGTGAGGTGCTTCTGCTGAGCCTCCTCCTTGGCCAGATCCAATTTGAACTGAGCTGTTTTGCCAACTCTTTCTCCTGGTGGCTGCTTAGCTCTAGCAACTGCTTCCTGTTGGGGCCCTAAGGAGCCCAGACGGGCAGGTGAGGAGTGGCGAGTAGAGGCTGGCAAGGCACCCCTCGACCTGAGTGACATCAAGTTGGCCACGCCCAGCCTGTCACCTGACCACCTTGCCACGCCCACCCAGCCGATCATTAGGCAGATCATATTAGTGGTCCGCGGGATTTAAAATTATGAATTTAGTGGTCCCTGAGGTCCAGAAGGTTGGTGACCCCTGCTGTAGAACATACCCACTGGATCACTTTGGTGGCACTGCTTTTGAAAGACACCTCAAGAGCAAAACCATTTGATGCATCTTCCATTATTTGGGGCATGCAATTGTTGGTAGCTTCAGTGCAGCATCTTCCCAGCTGCCTATCAGCTTCCCCTTCTTCCTGAAAGCTGTTATGAAAGTAGAT
Organism: Natrix helvetica; assembly: GCF_964273705.1. Classification (NCBI taxonomy): domain Eukaryota; kingdom Metazoa; phylum Chordata; class Lepidosauria; order Squamata; family Natricidae; genus Natrix; species Natrix helvetica. The sequence continues at coordinate 11,442,483 of NC_138552.1, forward strand.
TGGGCTAGGACAGGGGTGTCCAAACTTGAGAACTTTAAGACTTGTGGACTTCAACTCCCAGAATTCCCCAGCCAGCCCTGCTGGCTGGGGAATTCTGGGAGTTGAAGTCCACAAGTCTTAAAGTTCCCAATTTTGGACACCCCTGGGCTAGGAGAATGGCAATGTACGTTTTCTATTAGCTTGCTGCTCATCGCGAACAGAATCTGCTGAGATAGTTATGAGCTTCCTTTTATAATCTGAGCCAGGGACAATTTCTCGTCTTTTCCCTTCAACCCTCGTAATTTCAAAGTTTGGATCATTCCTCTTGGGAGCTGGGAAGGAGGACATCAGAGGAGCCGCACAGAAGCAAGCAAAATCTACTTTGTTTGTCATGGTTGCAGATTCTTCTTAAAAGCCTCCTTAGAAGCCTCCAAGCAGATTAAAATGCAAGCAGGGACCATCTGTCTAATGTCCTCCAGCCTCTGGATTGGTAGATTTTCTTCCATTAGTTCTTGTAGTCCCTAATTGTTGTTGTTGTTAGGTGCAAAGTCGTATCTGTCAGAGTTCATTGCAGAAAAATCAAATCCAGAAGGCACACACAGATAACTGATTCACCGGATTCATTAACTTCTTTATATACATAAGAATAGATGAATCAATGTACAATACCAACAGGTGATTCTTCCAAGTAAACACGAGGCAGGAGAGTTACAGGCAAGCACAAGCAATTAGTTTCATTTCAACAGACAAACCCAGAGAGACTGCTTGTTTACTTCTCAGAGCAGCAGACTGCTTAAGTTTCTGTTTCAACTCTCTGCACAGACTCAGATCTGTTTAAGCTCCTATTGGCTGACTTAGTTGCTATGCCTATTCACTGGCTGACCCTGTTCTTATATCTCTCCCAGTCATGAATATTTTAACAGTGTCTGACCCATCGCGACCTCATGGACAGCGTTCTTCCAGGCCTTCCTGTTCTCTATCATCCTCTGGAGTCCATTTAAGCTCACACTTGCTGCTTCGGTGACTCCATCCAGCAACCTCATTCTCTTTTGTCCCCCTCTTCTTTGCCCTCAATCTTTCCCAGCATTAGGCTCTTCTCAGTGAGTCCTTCCTTCTCATTAGGTGGCCAAAGTATTTGAGTTTCATCTTCAGGATTTGTCCTTCTAAAGAGCAGTCAGGGTTGATCTCCTCTAGGACTGACCGGTTTGATCGCCTTGCAGTCCAAAGGACTTGCAGGAGTCTTCTCCAGCACCAGAGTTCAAAGGCCTCCATTCTTTGGTGCTCAGACTTCCTTATGCTCCAACCTTCACAGCCATACATTGCAACTGGGAAAACCATAGCCTTGACTATATACACTTGTGTTGTCTCTGCTTTTTAGTATGTTGTCTAGATTTGCCTAGCTTTCCTCCCCAGAAGCAAGCGTCTTTTAATTTCTTGGCTGCAGTCCCCATCTGCGATGATCTTGAAGCCCAGGAAAATAAAACCTGTCACTACCCCCATTTCTTCTCCATCTATTTGCCAGGAATTCAGAGGGCCAGATACCATGACCTTAGTTTTCTTAATGTTCAACATTAAGCCAACTTTTGCACTCTCCTTCTTTACCCACATCAAGAGGCTCTCTAATACTTCTTCCTAAGTGTAGCCAACTGCTTTTTTAAAGATATCCAAGGTGATATACATCCTAGGAACCTGTAACCAGAAACATTGCATTTCAACTACTGCTTAGTTGTCATAGGGACGTGGTGGCTCCTCATCCAAGGACACATAGAGCAGAGAGGAGACCGTCACAACGATGGTCAGCTAGACAACTCATGAGGAGGCAAGCTCACCTCTCGTGAAGGGCTGCATCGTGTTGCCTTCTTAATCCCGCTCTGAGAACTTGAACGTTGCTGGAGCAACGGGCCCACTTCTGTGCCTTATCTGTTTGTGCCCTGTATCCTGACCCTTTGGACTCCTGGACTGCTTTCCTGAACTTTGTGTGTTGGACTCTGTTGTGCAGTGACTCTTGCTGTGCCGAGCTCGGAATCTGGACCTGTGCAACGGGGGTGCTTTCCAAGGACCTGTTTGAGAGTTTGAATAAACACCTGTAGACTCTTGCTGTGTGTGCGTGTGTGTGCATGCGTGCGTGTGTGTCAGAGGTGGGTTGCTGCCGATTCAGCCGGATCGGCTGAACCGGTAGTGGTGGTGGCGGGAGGCTCTGCCCACCTGCCTGGATACTTCTGTGCATGCACAGAAGCGTCAAGCACGCACACGAGAGCATGAGCCAACCAACACCACTGGGATTTGAATCCCACCTCTGGTGTGTGTGTCGCTGCGTGTGTAAAGTAGGGCAGTGCCGTAGTAGATTCTGTGTATTTTTCTTGTTTTCTAAACATTCCTTTCAATTATAGGACAAAGCCGTAGTACCAAGCCCTGCACCTCCTAAATTCAGTTCCAACAAATAAACAAGCTTGTTGTCCTTAGAGGCATGATGGTACAATGAAAAACAGGATGTACACACACAGACACCCCCCCCCCCCTTTGGCCAACTTATCACTCCATGAATACAAGAACATGATGTACCAGTTAACCGAGAGTCTCTCCTGTTTTGAAAGGAATGCTAAAATAAGCTCTCCTTCATTAAATTAAGCGGGGAGTGGGATTAAATGTGGACTGGCATTCTAGCCCAGTATTAAATCGGTGATCTTGTGGGGCAGAAGAACTTTTGGTGGAGAACAACTGCTGTTGCCATGAGAAGCAGCAGCATTAGAGAAAGATAGGAAGGGCAACAGAGATCTAAAAAAGAAAGAAAGAAAGAAGAGACACTTTTTTCTACTTGTGACAGCCAATTGAATTTCTTGCACACGCTTTTAATTATGTAAAGGGGTCACTTCCATGCTTGTGATCTAAAATAGGCCTAAAAGGGGCCAGCTCTGCAAAGCACAGGCAATCCTTGACTTACAACCAAGATTTCTGCTGTTAAGACATCTGTTAAGTGAGCTTTGCCCCATTTTACAACCTTCCTTGTCTCCGTTGCTAAGTGAATCACTGCAGTTGATAAGTTAGTAACCTGGTTGTTAAATGAATCTGGCTCCCCCATTGATTTTGCTTGTCAGATGATCACAAAAGATGACCACATGAACTTGGGAGCTGGTTCCTTAACTTTTTTTCTCTCCTTCTTACTTATTCAACAGTGTGATCAACAGAGAGGGGCATATTTTCATATCCATTGATATTTCGTGAACTTTCAAAGGAGTTGGAAGATTTACAACATGATGCTCTACCATCACACCTTTTATCACAGGGATAAGACCTGAGTTTCTGAAAAGTGTTTGCCCATCTCATTTGTGTTTTCCTTAGGCAAGGTGAACTTCAGGAAGACGGCATTTAAATAAAAAATAATTATTATTATAAAATATATTAATTGTATGGGTTTTTTTCTCCCTTTACAGGAAGAAAGATGATCACGAGTCAGGATGAGAGAGAGAGACATAATGAAAAGTGAACGAGGAATCCATCATCAAGAACAAAATTCAGAAAAACGGGGAAAAGCCTAGGATAGACATCTGTGGTCTTGCGTTCAATTGACAGAGGAGGGCCAAATATATCTTCTTGTGAGGATGGGACTGGAAATTAATCTTGTATTAAGGAATGAATATCAACCTTCATTCTGGTCTCGCTCAAGAAAACTGCAGACGGAGCCCATGAAAAAAAGACGTTTCAGGTATAAACGTTGATTTCCAAAGTATGCAGCCAAAAGTCAATATCTGCCAAAGCCAGTGGGATATTAAACTTATTCCAGAATATAAAGTTCATTATGTTGCATTTCCAGGAATTGAAAGATGAGGAGAATCATTTAAAACTAGGTGTTTTTTTTCACCCAATCCCTCATCTAAATGGATGCTTTTAAGTTAGCAAGTTTACTTTGGAAAAACACTTGCAGATCTTCTTCTTCCTAGTGCCATGATGGCAAACCGTTGGCACGCAGAGCTGTCTCTGCTAGCACATGCGCCGTCACCCCAGGTTAGATCTTTGTGGCATTTCTTTCATGAGCTTCTGTTTCCCTGCAAACAGAAGCTCACGAAAGAAAAAGATTTTACCTCTTGCCGCGCTGACCAGCTGGCCTTCGGGCCTCTGCATGTATTTGTCTGCATGCGCGCGCACATGTCAGTGTATGTGTACGGCTGCACATCTCTGCATGCATGCGCATGTCTGCACATGCACGCATGTCCGTGCACCTTTCAGTTTGAGCATGCACGCATGCAGTTTGGGCATTTGGTGTCTAAAAGGCTCCCCATCACTGTCGTAGTATCTTCCCGCAAGTGCAGGGTCCGCTTTTCATATTATTGAACGCCACGTTGCACGATCGGCTGCGTCTCCAGGGTGCAGGCATGCAGTTTACATATCTTTGTTGATGGTATCTTGCCATCTCTGTTTTGGGCGCCCTGGAGGTTGCTGGCCATTGACGTCTAGTTGGTAGACAGTCTTGGCAATGGTGGAAGGTGCTGCTCCTAGGATACGTGCATACCAGCAGAGCCGGCTGTTCTGACCCAGCTCCCCAAACACAACAAACCCTCTGAAGTTAACTCAAAGATTCCTTTATTAGGAGCGCCAGCAGCCCCGGCAAAAAGTTTCTCTCTCTCACCGCAGGCTAATAAGTCCGTCCAGCAGGGAGATGAATAGTTGTCTTTCACATGTATTCATCTCTGCCCCTGGCCTTTTATCCCCAGAGATAGGGTAGGGCTTCGCTAGCAGCGGTGGCTCTTCTGTCCCAAGGACCGGCCCGTAGATTTCCACTGCTCTCCTCTCCTCTGCCTTCTGTGCATCCACAGAATGGACTCAGTTGTTCCTCTTTTTCCTCATCAGCCACCTCCAGACCTGGGGGCTGTTAACTCTTTATCTGAGGGCTGATGGATGGCCCAGGCTCCACCACTGTCTCTTATCTCTGATAGCTCCATTCCCTCTTCCCCCTCGGAGCTCTCAAGTTGACTTGATGCTGACCCTGCCTCTTTCTCCTCTGATTCGGCTGATGGAGGGGCCGGTGGCTGACAGGTCACAACACCAGCCTTCTCTCATCTTCTCTGTAATTGGTGCCAAAAAGTTTGGAAAAACACTTGGGAGATGCAATCTAAAAATGGATACTTTTGAAATGAATGTCTTCTCTTTTGATTTGGTGGCTTCTCCTTTGATCTGATGGGCCCCCAACATGACAAATTGGAAATTGTAATGGTTAAGAATGAAGATTTGTTTTAATTCATACCACCTGGGTAATGGGAGACTGTTTCACTTACTGGGATTTTATTACAGGGCGAAGCAGGAGTAGACCCTGCACCATGGCAGAGAAGTGTGATTACATTGCAAGCGTCTACGGTTATGATCTGGGTTGCCGATTCGTCAACTTCAGGCCGTTGGGCTTCGGCGTGAACGGGCTGGTTCTGTCTGCCGTCGACAGCAAGAGCTGCTGCAAAGTCGCCGTGAAAAAGATCGCCATCAACGATGCGCAGAGCTTGAAGCATGCTTTCCGGGAGATCAAGATCATCCGCCGACTGGATCACGACAACATTGTGAAGGTCTACGACGTCTTGGGGCCCAAAGGGGCGGACCTCCAAGGAGACCTGTTCAAATTCAACATGGTGTACATCATCCAGGAATACATGGAGACTGACTTGGCCCGTCTGCTGGAGCAAGGGGCACTTTCAGAAGAACACGCCAAACTTTTCATGTACCAGCTGCTCAGGGGTCTGAAATACATCCATTCAGCCAACGTCTTACACAGGGATTTAAAACCAGCCAACATATTCATCAATACGAATGACCTGGTGTTAAAGATTGGTGACTTTGGATTGGCCCGAGTTGTGGACCAACATTATTCACACAAGGTATGGCCTTGCATTTGTTATCCTAACTTCATCCAATTGATGTTCGTTTGCACTCTGCAGGCCTCCCAAACCCTCTGCACACCTCAATTTTTTTTGCAAAAAAAGGGGGGAGGCATTCAGAGTTTTGGGAGGCTTGTAGAGTGCTCCTGGGGCTGGGGGGGGAGCAAAAATGAGCAAAAGTGGCCTTTTTTTGCTCTTTTTTGTCCTCCCCAGCTCCCAGGAGCACTCTGGAAGCCTCCTAAACTCTCTGCACATCCATTTTTGCAAAGGGGACGGGGTTTCGGTAGGCAAAAAATGCTGTATTCAGTGTATAAGATGCACCCAGATTTTCACCCTCTTTTTTGGGGGGGGGAAAGGTGCAACTCAAAAAGTACGGTACTTGGGCTTTGCGAGATTTGTTTCTTCCAGCAACACATTTAGACATTTCTGTGTTTTATAATAGCAATAGCACTTATACTTATATACCGCTTCACAGTGCTTTGCAGCCCTCTCTAAGCAGTTTAAAGAGTCAGCCTATTGCCCCCAACAATCTGGGTCCTCATTTTATCAATCCTGGAAGGATGGAAGGCTAAGCCAATCTTGAGGTGGTCAGATTTGAACTGCTGGCAGTTGGCAGTCAACAGAATTAGCCTGCAATATTACATTCTAACCACTGTGCCACCATGGCGGAATAATAACAGAATAATGATTAACGGAGTTGGAAGGGACCTTGGGGGCCTTGTAGTCCAACTTCCTGCTCAAGCAGGAAACCTTAACATTTCAGATAAATTGTCCAATCTCTTCTTAAAAACTTCCAGTGTTGCAGCACTTACAATTTCTGGAGGCAAGTCATTCCACTGATTAATTGTTCCCACTGTTAGGAAATTTCTCCTTATTCCCAGGTTAGTTCTCTCCTTGATTAGTTTCCATCCATTACTTCTTGTGCAGTCTTCGGGTGCTTTGGAGAATAGCTTGACCCGCTTTTCTTTGTGAACGGCTTAGATATTGCAAAACTGCTGTCATATCACTCCTAGTCCTTCTTTTCATTAAACTAGACCGGGGATCAGCAACCCGTGGCTCTGGAGCCACGTGTGGCTCTTTCATCCCTCTGCTGCGGCTCCCTGTTGCCGTTCGGTTCCACAATTGACAGGGCTTTCGGTTAGGACAGGTAGAGGAAAAAGGATGCACTAGCAGGAGACTCTATGATGGGGGAACCGGTGTTCCGGTCGGCTCCAGAATTGAATGGGGGGCTTCCGGTTAGGACCTTTGTGGCTCTGAGTGCTTAAAGTTGCCGACCCCTAAACTATTTGTGATCACCGATGGAAGTCTTCTCCATTCTCATGCTCTCTTGTCCACACCTTAATGTCTTTACAAAGTAAGATGCTTTCATGTGTATTGGCATAAAGTCCCAATTCAACAGGTAAACTAGTTCTGCTGGCACATCAGTGCTTTCATCCCAAATCCTTGTCCCTCAGCAGAGACACCGCAGGAATTAAACGGTCTCCTTCAAATAATAGTGTTAACTCTACGGAGCATCATGTTAAATGGCACATCATAATTACAACAGATAAAAGAGAGCTTGAAAGCATGCATCTTGCAATTGGGTGTAAACTTGAGAAAGATATGAATGTCTCCCACCTCCTACTGTTAAAATAAATGTGCCAGTTTAAACAAGGCAGACATTTTAGTAAATATTTGGTATTGTAACTATTATCACACCTCATGCTGCTAAAACAAAAAAAAAGGGGCCTCCTTGTACCATTCCGTGCATCTGTCATTTGGCTCATGAAAGATGCTTATTGCCGCTTTCCTAGCAAATGTGCTTCTTACCTTTTGCAGACTCAAAAGAAACAAGAGGCGTTTGCTGCAGGGATTAAACAAAGATGGGGGACCATATTGTGCTAATTAATTGCAGAGGGAGTTGGGTCCTTTCTGATATTTTCTTCTTCTTCTCTTCTGTTAGAAATCTCTTGTTTCTCCAGTAATGCTTAAGTAAATTCCTGCTCTGACATATATATCCTGCCAAGCTATCAGAGCTTTGTAGCTGATGTAGCTATTTGTCTGTTCTAACCTAGGCTTCAATCAAATCACGAAGGAGACTCCTTGTCCCCACAAAACCCCTTTTTATTAAGCTAATGTGAATTCCTCTCATTCACATCCAGCAAAGTCCTGGCAAACAGTCTTTCAAGGATGAATTTACAACCACAGACCTTATCAGCCTTGGAGAGCTGCCAGGCCGATATCTTCCAAACGCAACTGCTGTACAAGAAAATACTTGGCAAGGAGTCTCTGAGAGTCACAAACAAATCTTCACACGAACTAATAGTCTCCTGCAAACTCCACTCCCCTTTTGCTCCTCTTTATTCCCTCTGGGAGGGGCCGTTCACCTGTGCCTTTGCTCCCGAGTTGGCCTTTGTTCCTTAACCATTCCCTTCTCCTGGCAGTTCTGCGCACATTGGGAACAGGCTCCAGCTGTTCTTCTGCCCCACTGATCTCCAACTCCGAAGGCAGCTGATAACTGTTGGATGGCCGTGACCCCATCTCTGCCTCTGATGCAGAGCCCTCATCAGAGGCTTCCCCAGACTCCAGGACTGGCCCATGTTCCTCCCCAAACTCCTCACTGTCTGAGTCTGTCACCAGCTCCGCTGGCCACTGGCAGGCCATAACAATGTCAAGATTTCTTCCCCTGGGCACTCATATCAGAAGATCATAGCTTTATTTACCTTCTGTCTTGATGTCCCAATGGGTGCTTTTCCTAAGAGGCAACTGTGTTTTCACTTTCTGTTTTTTCTTTGAAGATGTTGCGCTGCTTATCCAAGAAGTTTCTTCACCTTCTTGAATGAGAAGCGAAATGTCTTCAAAGAAAAACCAGGAAATCCAGTTGCCTCTTGAAAAAAAAAACACCTTTGGGATATCAAAGATCTACCCAGCATCTGGGGGGTTAAAAATTCCACCCCTCTTGGATGATGTCACTGTATCACTGCCTGGATTTTGGGAACGTGAATACATAGGGGAAATTTTTTTTTTCTACTTTTTCTTGGTGTACAATCCAGTTTTTCTGGGAGTCAATCAGAAGCAAGCAAAGCATGGGGCAGCAACCTTGCTCGTAATTAGAAATATCCCGCTTTTGGATCGGAAAGGGGGGTCTGTATATATTTGCGGGAGGGGGGAGAGACACTCAATCATTAATTATCATATAATTTTAGAAATCTGCATTCAGTGTGCATCAGAAGAGTGGAAGCAAAAAGTTAAAATGGCAACTTTCCGTGTACACTGACCGCTTCTGCACCGGAGACAAATTCCTTGTGTGTCTAATCAAACTTGGTCAAATAAAGCCAAGTCTATTTTATTCTGTTCTCTTCTGTTCTGTTCTGCTTTACTCTGCTCTGCTTCTGTTCTGTACTGTTCTGTTGTCTTCTGCTCTGCTTTGTTCTACTCTTCCTATCCTTGACTTGCTTTGATTCCTATCAATTGATTCATAAATCCGCAGAGTATCGTATGTTATAATTTCATGGTTCACCTTTTCCTTCTACCTAGGGTTGAGAGAGAGAGAGAGAGAGGGACTGACCAGTGGTCGTCCAGCAAATGTTCACCTTCAAACTAAGACTGGAACTCAGGTTTTCCTTCTCCTTAATGAAATTATATCTCATTTTTGGCTAGCAAAGTGGACTCTGCGAAAAAATGTTGCAACCTGTTTTAAAGATGTCAACAATCCCTTATCCTGGACCCTCCATTCCTGGTTTCACTTTCTCTTTTTCTCTTCTGTTCTTTTTCTCACCTTTTTCTCACCTGTTCAACTTAGCTGGCCTGGCCTAACTGTAGTTTTGTGTCCCTCTAGCCTGTATTTTAAATTTTTAGGGGTAGGTTTTTTAGGTTGTTTTAATTTTTAATCATACTGTACAGCCTATTATTTAATCTGATTTTACGGGTATCTAAAAATATTTAATTTTGTATACTGTTTTTATTGTGTGGTCTGTACACCGCCCCGAGTCCCTTCGGGGAGAGGGGGCGGTCTATAAATTTAATAAAATTAAATTAAAAATTAAAAATTAATCTTCTGCTCCCTTTCTCCCCCACCCCACCCTACACCTTCAGTATTTTATAGCCCTTGAATCTCCAACTTTCTATTTCTTTTTGCCTTTTGAAATCTTTTTATACAGGTAGTCCACGACGTACGACCACAACTGAGCCCCAAATTTCTGTTGCTAAGTGAGATACGTGTTAAGGGAGTTTTGCCCCATTTTACGACCTTTCCTGCCGCAGTTGTTAACTGAATCACCACAGTTGTTAAGCTAGTTAACACAATTGTTACGGGAATCTGGCTTCCCCGTTGAGTTTGCTTGTCAGAAGGTCGCCAAAGGTGATCACGTGACCTTGGTCATACGTGTGAACCTGTTGCCAAGGGTTTGAAGGTTGATCACGTGACCACGGGGATGCTGCCACTTTCGTAAGTGCCGAAAGCAGGCATAAGTCGCTTTTTTCAGTTCCTTTGTCACTAAATGAACCGTTGTAAGTCGAGGACTCCCTGTACTTCTTGTCCTGTCCTCTGATGCCTTAGAGCAGGGGTGGTCGAACTCGATTTCATTGAGGGCCGCATCAGGGTTGTGTTTGACCTCGGGGAGCTGGGGTGGGCGTGGCCAGGGTGGGCGTGGCCAGCTCGACTCGTGTCGGGAGCCCGTGGTTGCCTGAGCACTTTGCCAGCAAAAAACAGACTCCCGAGCTCCATTTTCGGCTGCGACAGCTTCCCGCAACCCTCTGCCAGTGAAAACTGTTATGTACTAAGAGCGTCCACCAGCAGGTGGCGCTCGGCTGCTCACCCCTGATTGGTCCAACTGAGCCAAATCCTTGGCGGGACAATTCTCGTTCTCCCATTGGTTACCGGTCTGACAGCTGTCAGTATAAATAGCTGTCAGCCGGTCTGTTGTTGTTCTGTTTTTGCTAGAGTTTAAATAAACAGTTAACCGTTCAGTAGCCTCCTCGTCTCATTACCTCAGAACTTAAAAAAAACGAAGTTTGGGGGGGCACGTTCAGCCCTCGTGAAGTACGTTTTCGCTGGTAGAAGCACTGCGGGCTGGTCCTTTGCTGTTTCCAGGGCGGCCCCATGGGCCGGATGTAAACACTCTGCGGCCCAATCCGGCCCCTGGGCCTTGAATTTGCCACCCTTGCCTTAGAGAACAAGTCAAAGCTTTTAAAAGCATCACACTTCCTATCCCCAATCTGCTGCCATGTCTCCCTTGCAAACATCTTGCAGCCGAGGTAGAAGAATGAGTTCACTTATGAAACGATGCTAAACAGAATAACACATGTTATGCAGGCTTCATTTATTTAAAGAGAGAGCGAGGGATGGAGGGAGGGAGGGAGAGAGAAAGAGAATGAATGAGAATGACAATTTGGAATTTTTAAAATAGCAGCAAAAGAAGAACCTGATCTTTCGGTTTTTCATTATGCGGCTAAAGAAAGTAATGGCTTTAAACAGGGTACCATCTTCTCATCAGGGAATAAAAGATAATGATAGGAAACCGGCTACATGCTCCTGTGAGTAAATTACTACCTTTTTCGGAGCTCATCCATGGGATTAATAACAGGGCCGTGATGGAGATGCCAGCTCGCACCTGCCAGAAGCCGCAGCCAACGGGATGAGAAAGCCCTACCTTCTTTGTCAGGCAGTTGTGAAAATTGTTTTTATTTTTCTCCCCTCCACGCCGTATGTATGGAAAGTGGGGGGCAGGGGAAAGGTCTAAATAGAGGTAAAAAAAAATATTTTTTTTGCCGTGATCGAGAACCAAGGGGACCTTGCAAAGGGCTGGAAAACAGGCGATTTGCTGCATGGAGCTTAACCAGGAGCTACCTTGGAGCAGGGAGAATTCAATTTTTGCCAGATGGCAGGGGAATTTCCAGTTTGAAGCACGGCTGCTTCCTCCCACTACCAGATGCCCCAAGCTAACAGGAGGGTGTTCCAGTTTTACATATTTATATTTTGTCTTCCCTAATTTAAGAAAACACGTCACTGCCAGTGGGAACGCTCCCTTGCGTCTGTCCGCTTCTGACACAGTTTGCTTTGGATTTTTCAGAAACCCCGAAGAAAACGGGAACAAAACGCTAAGCGTTTTGCAAAGACCTTGGCTCCCCTCACTCCCTAGAGGTGGGAGATCAAAGAAGAGAATTGGGGGGCATATTGGAAAGCATCAGATCCAGCCACCTCTTCTCCCAACTCATGTCTTAACTCTGTGGTCAGCTTGCCTTGCTCAGTGGATAGCGTGCTTTTGTCCAGATGCACAAAAGCACAAACTATCTAATCGGTAAAACCCAAAATCAAAGCTTTTATTTTTTTCCCCCACCTCAAGCACAAAGTCCAGAAGTGGTTTCCAAGTAGACACAACAGTACCGATTTTTCTTTTCTTTTATCCATTTAGCCATTTCTGCCGACTCCATCAATTTTTGCAGAACTCTGAACAGTCGCTAAGTGATCAGTCATAAATCAAGGACTGCCGGCACCATCTAAACTCAGATGCCACTGCTCACTTTAAAAAAAAGGTCTTGCTTGACGACATGAATTTTGGGTTCAGTTGTGGTCGTAAGTCACAGACTAACTACGTAATACTGAAAAGTATCATAGTTGCAGCTCCGGGCAGCAGAAACGTGGTCATTGAAAATATTATTTTCAAGTGGATTTTTCTCTTAGTTTCAGCTGTCTGGCTGAAATTGGGAGCCACTAGAAGATGCTTAGAAGATCAGTCTCTGGTGGCATTTAATAATTGAGCCGACAGATCCCCGGTCCATGTGGCATCACTTCACCTTCGGCACAAGAAAAACATTCTGTCAAAACACAGTGAAGCGTTCAGTATGTGGGTAATTGGATGTCTCCGAAAAAACAGCCGAAATGGAATGAATTGTTGTGCTGAGTTCGAAGGAGAAAAATGATAGCCATCTGTCAAATATCTGAAAGGCTATAGTGGAAAACGTGGAGCTGGCTTTTTCTGTGCCACTTCAAGGAACAGACCAATTCTGTAGGGTGTTAAAATATTCATGACTGGGAGAGACATGGGAACAAGGTCAGCCAATGAATAGGCATAGCAACTAAGTCAGCCAATGGGAGCTTAAACAGATCTGAGTCTGTGCAAAGAATTGAAACAGAAACTTAAGCAGTCTGCTGCTCTGAGAAGTAAACAAGCAGTCTGTCTGGGATTGCCTGGTGAAATGAAGCTAACTGCTTGTGTTTGCCTGTAACTCTCCTGCCTTGTGTTTACTCGGAAGAACCACCTGTTGGCATTGTACATTGATTCATCTATTCTTATATATATAACAAAGTTAATGAAATCCAGCTGAATCAGTTATCTGTGTGTGCTTTCTGGATTTGAATTCATGCAACAAACTCTGACATAGGGTGCAAGTAAATGTGAGCCTTCATTTTTCAATCAGCCACCCCCCACCCCCCGGATTAATTAACAAGATCACCTTAATTAAACCACCCAAGGATGGTTGCACAGCCAGTACAGGTAGTCCTTGACTTACAACAGTTTGTTTACTGACCGTTTGAAGTTACAACAGCACTGAAAGAAGAGGCATATGACCATTTGTCATACTTATGACCGTTGCAGCAGCCCCGCAGCCACGTGATTTACATTCGGATGCTTCACATTTATGACGGTTGCAGTGTCCTGCGGTCACATGATTGCCTTTTGAGACCTTCGGTCAAGCAAAGTCAATGGGAGAAACCTGATTCACTTAACACCTGTGTTTAGACTAGACTAGGCTAGGCTGGACTAGAGCTGGAAGGGACCTTAGAGGTCTTCTAGTCCAATTCCCTGCTCAAGCAAGGGACTATACCAGGGGTCAGCAAATTGCGGCTCTGGAGCCACATGTGGCCCTTTCCTCCCACTGCTGTGGCTCCATCACCGGTCGGCACCACAATTTTGAGAGGAGCTTCCGGTGGGGGGGGGGGGGGAGAGAAGCACAGTGCGCCAGGAGAAGACTCTATGGCAAGGGGAGGGTTTTCCAGTTGTCTCCACAATTGATAGGGCTTTCGGTTATGACAGGCAGAGGAATAAGTACGCCGCACTAGGAGGAGACTCTATGGTGGGGGAACTGAACTTCCGTTCAGCTCCAGAATTGAACAGGGGGCTTCCGGTTAGGACCTTTGGGGCTCCCGGTGTTTTCTTTTCTGTGGGAAACGGGTCCAAATGGCTCTTTGGGTGTTTAAGTTTGCCGACCCCTGGACTGTACCATTTCAGACAAATGGTTGTCTGGTCTTTTCTTTTTTTTTTTAAATATAATAAAATTTTATTGGTTTTTCAGCATTTATAGGGAAAAGGGTAAATGGACAGGTATACAAATTTTGGCAGTTGCAAAATGTGAAAGGCGCCCCTCCCTCCATACCCATAGTATACATTTATATATAATGCATTGGTATATAATTGATTACAATCAGCATATTAGTTCTATTACTAAATTCAATCAAATTAAACATTACAGTATAAAATCCAAGTATAATTCCATTATCACTTTCGGTCAGTTTATAATAATATGATTTTCTTGTTTATTTTTGTGATCTGAGTCTTCTTGCTATTGCCCCATCTCCCTCCACTGGCAGAGCTCTGGCCCCTCCCGTGTCCTGCGTGTCCGTTGTAATGTCTGGTGTTTTCTCTAGGAGTGTTTTATTTTTTCCCATAAAGGCCTGCGCCTCTATGGGTGAATTGATTCTGATTCTTGTCTCCTCCCAGAATATCAGCATACCTTCAGGCATCAACCATCTAAACCACACCCCTTTCTGGTATAATTTATTCGCTAATTGCGAATAATTCTTCCTTTTTTCTCTAATCTTCTTAGGGATCTGCTTCAGAATGGTTATCTCCATATCATGATATGTCAATGCTTGCCCCCTTTGTACACCCAGAATTTCATCTCTTGTGCTTTTTCTAAGAAATTTAATGTGAACCTCCCTGGGTACATTGTGTGTTCTAGCATAAGCTGAGTTCACTCTATAAACCAGGTCTATATCCCACCCCATCTGTTGTTTTTCTTTGTGTGTGTAGTCAGCCAGGATGTTTGTCATGATGTCCCTTATGTTTTCCCCATCTTCTTCTATAACATTTTGAAATCTAAGGTAATAGGACATTCTCTCAAATTCTAATTTCATCTGTTGGATGTCAAGATCTTTGTTCCCTTTCTGCACAGCTTCTACCCCCCCCCCCCACACCTCCTCCACCCCCCCCCTTCCACAAGATTCAGTCTTTGTGAGTTCTTATAAATTTGGGCTTGATTTTCTTTAATTTCATCTTTCATTTCCCTTAGCTGTTTCTTGATTTCCTCCTGGCCCTGTAAAATTTGTTGAAGCATTTGTTGAAAGTCCATCTCTGTAGTCTTAGGTTGCATCAGTTCTGTTATTTTTGACTGTGTGGCTGGACTGGATGTTGCAGATGTTGGAGCAGATGTGGCAAAGCCAGGTTTTCCAGGAGGAGGTCTTTTGGATGCCATCCTTTATAACATTAGAAGTTCAGTCCATATATAAGATAAACAGTTAGAAAAGAAGGGTAGCCAGGTGAGTTCCGGGAGCAGAAGAACCAGGCAGAAGAGAGTCTCTCGAATAAGTCTGGCAATAGATGAAAAGTTTCCCCTAGAAAGTTCAAAAAATACCAATCCATAAGAGTTTCCTCTGGGAGACACGGAGACAAAGACCGGAAGCCTGAATTTCAAGGTGGAGTCAGGTTTCACAGTTCATAAAGACAACGGAAGTGTGCCATCTTGCCCTGCCAGTTTTGGGCACAGAGGCATAACAAAGTTTTAAAAAGTTCCAAAAGTCCTCAAATCACAGTAATATGTAAAATTAAATTGAGGAGAAAATCATCTCAACCTGGGTGAGGCTTCATTCGTTGGCTCTCCCCCCTCCTCCTTCCCCGGGGGCTGAGAGCAAAATTGTTCCTCGCCGCTTGTCCAAGGGGGGGGGGGAAACCCCCTCCCTCCAGCCGCGCCTCCAGAATGCTCCGAAAGTTGTTTTAAAGAAAGCTGAGTAATTCTTCGTGCAAGATAGGGAATGAAGAGAGAAGCAACCTCACTGCACTGCAGCTGCTTCCTTCTATTGTTGCATTCTCCAGTCGGCTTTAGCGAGGCGCGAGGCGCAGAAACGCGAAGCGCCCTCCGATCTTGCTCCCCGGTGCCTTGGGCGCGCGAGAGACCTCCCGCCGGCCGCCGCCGCTGCAGGAGCTCTCCGCGATGCCGCCCCTCCGGCAGGACCCCTCTGCGGGGTGTCCTGTGCCCCCCAAGGAGTGGGGAAGCCCACCGGGGAGCCGGAGCGGGCAAGGAGCTGCCCGTTGCCGCCGCCACCGGAACCGGAACTCGTCTGGTCTTTTCTTAAAAACCTCCAGTGATTGAGTGCCCATGATTTCTGAAGGCAAACTGTTCCGCTAATTGTTCTCACTTTGAGGAAGTTTTTCCTTAATTTCAGATTGCTTCTCTCTTTGGTTAGTTTCCAACCATTGTTCCTTGCCCTGCCCTCTGGTGCTTTGGAAAATAATTTGACCCCCTCTTCTTTATGGCATTCCCTCAAATACTGGAATACTGCTATCATGTCGCCCTTAATTCTTCTTTTCCTTCTTTCTTTTATTTCCTCATTGTCTTTTCTTTCTTTCTTTTATATATTTTTTAAAATACAAATAATACAAACATAGTAAATACAAAAAAAGAAGGAAGGAGGAAAAAAAAACAAAAACAAATATTATAGTGTGCATTCTTCTTTTCCGTAGACTGGCCAAACCCAAATTCTGCAGCGATTCTTCATATGTTTTAGTCTCCAGGCCTTTGATAATCTTATTTACTAATTTAACAACTGCAGTGATCCGCTTAACAACTGTTTTGGGCTCCATTGTGGTTGTAAGTTGAGGACTACCTGTATGGCGTTATACTTTTCTCCCTGGACTACAAATTGGAGTAAAGTCTGCAAAATGTTAGCAGATGCAGAAAAAATATTATGTATCTTCAGAGAAGTGCAAATATGCAAAGGCAGATTCAACAAGTGCCAAAGTTAATCAAGGCAGAGAAATAGCAGAACGTGGCTTGTTTGTTTGTGTGTGTGTGTGTGTGTAAGGCAGGCAATCCTCGACTTACAACAGTTCATTTAGTGACCGTTTGAAGTGATAATGGCACTGAAAAAGTTACTTATGACTGTTTTTCACACTTACGACCATTGCAGCATCCCCACGGTTACATGATCAAAATTTAGATCCTTGGCAACTGACTCATATTTATGACAGTTGCAGAGCCTTGGGATCAGTGGTGGGATGCAACCTGTTTAACAACCAGTTTGGTGAGGGCGTGCTTTGCGTGCATGCTCGCCTAACATGCTTTGCATGTGTGCAGCGTTCAAAACTGTCCATTTTAAGCTTAAAAACTCTGTGTCAGTGCCTGTGAGTGAAAAAGTTGACCCGCGGCAATCCACTGTGCCACGTGAATCAGCTGAGCTAAAAAATGGAAATATAGGACAGGAAAGGGCAGAGGTGGGTGGGCTCACCAGAAGTACCGGCTCACTGGAACCAGTGCAAACCGTTAGAATACCACCAGTCCTTGGGGTCATACCTTTTGCAACCTTCTGCCAAAGTCAGCGGGGAAGCCAAAGTCACTTAACAACAGTGTTACCAACTTAACAATTGTAGTGACTTAACGACTGCGACAAGTGAGTTGTAAAATGGGGCACAACTCACTTAACAACTCTCTCACTTATCAACATAAACTTTGGGATTCATTGTGGTTATAAGTCGAGGACTACCTGCAATTATAATTAGACCTTCACTAACAAACCGTCTGAAATGTGGTAATAATAAGAGAAAATGCAGGTTGGCCTTCAAAGTTCCTAACAGTGCTCTGATCACCTCTGAAATTAAATCCAATCAATTTGCTGCTGGTAAGTCTGGGGAAGGCTCGGACGAGTGCTCTGCGTCGGAGGCAGGGAAGGGGCCATGGTCCTCTAGAAGTTATGTGCTGCCTCCAGAATCGGACATCAGTGGGGAAGAGGAACAGGAGCCTGTTCCCAGTGCATGCATGCGCAGAGCTGCCAGAAGGCAAGAGCAGTTATGACAAAAGGGGTGACTCAGGACTAAGGCTTGGAAATGATTGGCCCCTCCCATAAGACATAAAGGAGGAGCAAAGGCACGTGAGCCTTTGCAGGAAGCAACTTCGTTCGTTCTGGACGGTTTAAATTCTGTAGCTCTGTTTTGACTCTGCTCTGTGTGGCCTTGCAAAGCTAATTGGCAATTAGGTGTTTTGCAGCGTTTCAAGGGAGATAAAGGTGGATGCTTATCAGTCTTATCCCGAAAGACTTTGGCAGACTTTTGTCGGACTCTTTACAAACTATTTCTGACTCATTATGGGCTGTGAATGAACATAATTCACAGCCGTTGAAAGAAAAAGAGGGCTTTTGGGACTAAGCATGTGCTTTGTACTGCGTCAGAAAGCCTAGGTCAGAACAGTGGGCTTCAAAAAGTTTTACTACCGGTCCTGTGGACATGGCTTGGTGAGCGTGGCAGGGGAAGGATACTGTCAAATCTCCATTCCCTCCTGATCAGCTGGGACTCAGGAGGCAGTATAGATGGCAGAATAGATGGGGGCGGGGCTAGTCAGAGGTGGTATTTGCTGATTGGCCGAACGACTCAAAAATTTCTGCTGCCGGTTCTCCAGAACTGATCAGGACCTGCTGAATATCACCTCTGATATTGTGCGATCGTTGTATACACTCTGTCAAACCTCCTTTCTTTTCTAAGAAGGCTTATGGCCCCCATTTGGAGCAATGGCCCTGGGATGGATTCCAAATGAAATTGTTTATGACTGATGCCACCATCCCATTCATTTCATTAAAAGAAACTTTCTTTAAAAACGGAAAACCTGGCAGCTGCCACGTGGTTGTGTGTGTGTGTGTGTGTGTGTGTGTGTGTGTTGATCCACAGGCGCAATCCCAGCGTTTCTCCAAAAAGACGACTTTGTTTCGGTTTATGAATGAGTTCCTGGCAAAGAAGAAGGGATCCATTGAAACCCTTTTGACGCTGGACGGTGTCTGGAAACTCATTATCGGCCCATATATGGTGGTGCTTTACCGAATTCTTTTTGTTTTAGGGAACATTAGCAATTAAAACAGGGGAGGGGGAATCACTGCAAAGCTGCCTGTAAAGAGCTTTGGCTTAGCAATCTCGATTACTTGCCAGGCCTAGTGAGGAAAATAAAAGAAAATAAAACAGAAAGTGGCTTTCTCAAAAGCAAGGCGCAGTGATTGGCCATGCCCGGTTATAAAGGAGAGGAAAGGGAGAAAGGGAAAATAGAAGTGGTGCTTTATTCTTTGGCTGTTGTTTTTAATGTGTTGTGGTGCGAATTGCTTTTAATTGTACGGATGATTAAGGATGATTTTTTTTTCTCACCGAGGTTGTACTTGCCCTCTTTTGAACCGCAACAACAAAAGTAATAGACAGAATAGAATAGAATGGAATAGAATAGAATAGAATAACAAAGTTGGAAGGGACCTTGGAGGTCTTCTAGTCCAACCCCCTGCCTAGGCAGGAAACCCTATACCGTTTCAGACAAATGGCTATCCAACATCTTCTTAAAGACTTCCAGTGTTGGGGCATTCACAACTTCTGGAGGCAACTTCTGTTCCACTGATTAATTGTTCTAACTGCCAGGAAGTTTCTCCTCAGTTCTAAGTTGCTTCTCTCCTTGATTAGTTTCCACCCATTGCTTCTTGTTCTACCCTCAGGTGCCTTGGAGAATAGTTTGACTCCCTCTTCTTTGTGACAACCCCTGAGATATTGGAACACTGCTATCATGTCTCCCCTAGCCCTTCTCTTCACTAGACTAGCCATGCCCAGTTTCTGCAACTGTTCTTCATATGTTTTAGCCTCCAGTCCCCTAATCAGTGGTGGGTTTTGAAATTTTTAGAACCTCTTCTGTAGGTGTAGCCTGCTTTGTGGGAGTGGCTTGCTGGCCATGTGACCAGGTGGGAGTGGCTTGCCAGCCATGTGACTGGGTGGGCATGGCCAACTTGTAAAATGTGATGAGACTCACTTAACAACATCCTTGCTTAGCAACTAAAATGTTGGCTCAGAAACTCTGGCATTTGAAGCACCCAAGTCTTAAAGCTGTTAAGTTACAAGACCCTTGCATCCTTAACCCTTTAAAAAAAACCAAGGGGTGTTCAAACTTGACAGCTTTAAGACTTGTGGACTTCAGCTCCCAGAATTCCTCCTCTCGCTCTTCATCTTGATGATGTGTGGACTGGCGGGGGGAGGGAGCTGGAACCGGTTCTAAACGGCACTGTAGATTTGTAGAACCTCTTCTATAGGAGATGTTAGAACTGGCAGGAACTCACCCCTGCCTCTAATCATCTTTGTTGCTCTTCTCTGCACTCTTTCTAGAGTCCCCACATCTTTTTTACATCGTGGCAACCAAAACTGGATGCAATATTCCAAGTGTGGCCTTACCAAGACATTATAAAGTGCTATTAACACTTCACGTGATCTTGGTTCTAGGACACACAAGTTAAAAGCAAGACTTTTTATTCACTTTTAGGAGAGCATGAGGGGCAATCATGAACCTCAGCTTTTGGGTGACTGTGATTTTTGGCAAGGGAAACAAGTTTGGCATTCCCTCTTGGCCCGCACGAGTCAAGTTTGGCTCCTGCTGTCCTGTTTATGGGGCCCCCTGCCAAGCCTTTTTCTCCAATATTTCTTTCTTCGGTGCAGCTGGGCTTTTGATCTTGCTTTAAATCGCACAAACACAGGTCGACCTTCGCACCGTCCACCTGCTGACAGGGCTTGCAAACTGTGCGAGTGTTTTTTTGGTGCCCCAAGATCTCGGAATAAATTCACTTTTGACCATTGGGCTGTTTTTGTTTTGAAAGAGAGAAGATCGGGGGAAATGCAGCTAGCAAATAAATATTTGCGATATGTATAACCCCAGGCAGGTAAAAATCAAGTGTGTTTCCAAGCTGGAGGTTAGATAAAATAAAGAAAGGGGCTGGGAACTGCCCATAACTTCAAGGATGCTTGTAATGGGAAGAGTTTTCTGCAGATCAGGAAAAAATAACAAAATAAATAGAGTTGGAAGGGACCTTGGAGGTCTACTGGTTCAACCCCTTGCTCAAGGTGGAGACACTCTACCATTTCAGACAAATGGTTGTCCAATCACTTCTTAAAAACCTCCAATGATGGAGCACCACAACGTCCGAAGGCAGGCCAGGCCACCAATTCATTGTTTTCATTGTCAAGGAATTTCTTCTTAGTTCTAGGTTGCTTGATTAGTTTCCATCCGTTGCTTCTTGTCCTGCCTTCAGGTGCTTTGGAGAATAGCTTGACCTCCTCCTGTCTGTGTTGTTAGTTGTGAAGTCGTGTCTGACCCATTGCGACCCCATAGACAATGTTCCTCCAGGCCTTCCTGTCCTCTACCATCCTCTGGAGTCCATTTAAGCTCACGCCGACTGCTTCAGTGACTCCATTCAGCCACCTCATTCTCTGTCGTCCCCTTCTTCTTTTGCCCTCAATATTTCCCAGCATGAGGCTCTTCTCCAGTGAGTCCTTCCTTCTCATTAGGCGGCCAAAGTACTTAAGTTTCCTCTTCAGGATCTGGCCTTCTAAAGTGCAGTCAGGGTTGATCTCTTCTAGGGCTGACAGGTTTGATCTCCTTGCAGTCCAAGGGACTCGCAGGTGTCTTCTCCAGCACCAGAGTTTCAAAGGCCTCCATTCTTTGTTGCTCAGCCTTTCTTATGGTCTACTTTTCACAGCCATACATTGCAACTGGGGAAACCATAGGCTTGACTAGACACACTTTTGCTGTCTGTGAGAAACCCTCAAATATTGGAAGACTGCTATCATGTCACCCCCTAATCCTTCTCTTTGCTAGACTAGACATATCCAGTTCCTACAACCGTTCATTGTACGTATGCTTTAGCTTCCAGCTCCTTAATGATCTTTGATTCTTCTGAAAGCCAAGAAATGTATAGGAATAAATCCACGAAGCCCTGAAGCAAAGACAGGCGTTGTCTTTGAAAGCTTCACTTAATAAATAAAGACACGATTGCTCCCATTTTTTTTCCACATCACTCTTGTGTTGCCACATGATGGCCTTGGAAGAGTTGCTTTCAGACTTTTGAAAGTCTTTTCCATGGTGCCAACAAGCTGATTTTCCCATGGTGCCAACTAACCATAGAACTTATTTCTGCTTTGCTTAATCTGCCAAGTGGCTATTATGAATCCGATGCTTAGCATTTTATAGTACTTGCTCTCCCAAGCTTGGTGTCTCTGCATTTAACAGATCCATTTCTTTGAAAGGTTTGAGCCTAGATCACTTCCACAGAAAAGCTTTTCAAAAATTTGAAACCAGTCCCTGGTGCTTTTGATGCCTCGACATCAACTGTGTTGAACTGATTTATTTTGATGTTCGGGTGTAATGCATTTGAAACTGCAGGAAACCCTCCCTTCCTTCCTTCCCTCCCTCTCTCCTTCCCTCTCTCCCTTCCTTCTTTCTTCCATCATCTCCCTTCCTTCTTCCCTCCCTTTCTTTCTTTTCCTTCTTTCCTTTCTTTCTTTCTTTCCCTCCCTCCCCTCTCCTCCCTCCCATCCCTCTTTCTTTCCCGTCTTCCATTCCTTCCTTCCCTCCCTCCTTCCCTCCCCCTCCCTCCCTTCACCTTCCCTATCTCCCTCCCTTCTTTCTTCCATTCTCCTCCCTCCTTCCTTCCCTCCCTATCTCCCTCCCTCTCTTTCTCTCCCTCTCTCTCTCTCTTTCTTTCCCTTCTTTCTTTCTTTCCTTTTCCTTCCTTCCTTCCTTCCCTCCCTCCCTTCTTTCCCTGCAGCTTTACATCTGCTTCTACATTTATTTGCAGGACTTCCCTCTTGACTTTTAGGGCTTTAGGTCTTTCAACGGGAAAAGTGGCTTGCTAAATTTGGGTACTCCTCATAGCAATCGTTGGGATTCCTCCCCCTACATAATCAGATAAACAGACGCAACATAAAGTCTGTATATGGGTTCATATAGCACACAATTCATGGAATCCTTTGTCCTTTGCATGGAATCAAGTGGGCTTCTCTATCGAGTGAGTGTTGGTGAATCTGAAGATCATTGTGGATCATTTTCAGATTGGTTTTGCAGGACGGCAGCACAGAAATGCCCTTCATTTGAACTGTATTTTTTAAAAAAACCTGGGTCTTTTCTGAAAGCAGCGATGCGTGAAAGAGGATGTCTCCAGCCAGCTGTTAAGCAAAATTAGTTTTTTCAGTAGAAGTCAACAGATTGCTCTACTGTTTATCAATTAATAATGATAAAGTATGGGGTGTATTGAAATTATTGGCATAAAGCTGCAAGGCAGAGAAAAACCAGATGTATTATCTTGGCCAGTGCCCACGTACAGCTTATGGAATAACAGAAGATAATCTTGTATGAGGCCTAACCCTACTTGTAAATCCAATATTGCTACAGTTGCTAAATCTTCTATATATGTAAAAGTGTGTGTGTGTGTGTGTGTGTGTGTGTGTGTGTGTATTCCAGCATAACTCTGGAACGCCTCGAGCAATTTCAACCAAACTTGGTACACAGATGACTTACTCTCTGGAAACAAATACTGTGAGGGTAAGACACCCCTAACACCTCTTAGGGTGTGCATTTTCCAGTAGAGTGGAGGGAGGGGTCACAGCAGGGTTAACACAGCCTGATTGGTCCATTTGACTGAGAGAAAACTTCTTAACCTTCGCCTTCTCCCGTTGGTTCCCAGTTTCCTCTCAGTCAAGGTCCAAGACACAGGTTTGGTTCCTAGTAGTAGAGTTTTAGTGGGTTTTATTAGTCAGTGTTAGTGTTGTTGGCACCTTGAATTTGGAGTTTTTTATTTAAAAAAATTTTTTTTTTTTTTCTAATGGTCCGCCTTGCAGGGCTGTTGTTCGACTGCCCTCAGGAGGCTGAGATAGTCAGTGGGGGGGGGGCGCTTCCTCCCCCTCTCTTAAGGGATCGCTCCGGACTGGTGCCTGGGGTCTCGGGTGTGCCGGGCGATCCTACGTGCTTTAATTTGTCTTCTTAAAACTTTCCGGTGAGGCTCGCAGCGCGCTGGGGCTTTTCGGCGCGAAAGCGGCTTTTCGGCTTCTAATTTGAACCGCTAGCTTCCCGGGCCGGTTACAGCCCACGGCAGCAGCGCGGAATCGTTTTTCTTGGTTTGGAAGGCTCCTAGGGGCTTAGGAGCTCAGCGGTGATTTAGAGAGTGTTTTGGGAAAGCGAGCTTGCAGTTGCAGGCATTGGCAATAAGGGCGAGGTGAGCGGCCATTTTTAGGCGCGCTTTTGAAAGCACCGCCCAAAAGAAGCCGGCGGCCATTTTGAGTCACGTGTTTGGGGCTTGCAACACGGAGAGGCTGTAAAAAACGTGGCTGTGCTGTTTGCAACTTTACCGGAGGCCCGGAGCAGGCGATTCTCACCAGCTGAAGGGCAATTCCTACCAAAAACCTCGTTCTGGAGCACGTGAGTGGGGATGGCAGATAGAACTGAGTCCCAGCAGGCCGCGCCAGCTCAGGCAGGCGAAGATCAGGTTGAGCCCACTCCCCCAGTTAGGCCTCGGGTTTCTAGGCCTTCAGCTGAGGACAGGCCTTCGAGAGCTCTGCAAAGGGATGAGCTCAGGCGATCCAGGGCCATCGAGAAGGTCATTGAAAGGGCTGAGAAGAGACAGGCCAGGGATCCTAGGCCCAGATCCAGATCCCCACACGTGGCAGCTTCATGCCCTCCCCCACCGGTGGCTAGGGGGTTCAGCCCTTCCTCTTCCTCTTCCTCTGCTTCCCCATGCAGATCTGTTAGGAGTCAGGAGCGGGGGGCGCCTCGCTCTCCTTCTGCTTTCCCGGGGATTAGGGAAGAAGATAGGGGGGATCCATTGGAAGGTACCTCTGCAGGTCCAGTTAGGGGTAGGAGATCCAGCAGGGCCTATGTGGCACCAGACTATGATTCAGAAGAAGATGAGGAGGATCTCGAAAACCTCCCTGAGAATCTCAAAAGGCTTATTTCTGCAGCCATTTCTAGGGGCATTTCCCAAAGGGACAGACCTTACCACCACAGTCGAGTTACTCCCTTTAGTAGGTCCAGATCTAGGGCTTCTTCGCCTTCCCTCATGAGTGAGGTCTCCTCTAGGGGGGAGGCACGGAGGGACGATTGGGGGTTCTCTGAGGAGGAGGATGCGGCTCCTGAGGCGCCTCGCTCTTCCAATCTTTTCCTCCAGGCCATGTT
Source organism: Natrix helvetica (assembly GCF_964273705.1). NCBI lineage: Eukaryota > Metazoa > Chordata > Lepidosauria > Squamata > Natricidae > Natrix > Natrix helvetica. The sequence continues at coordinate 11,467,520 of NC_138552.1, forward strand.
CAAACCATTGCTTAAGAAGGCTAGGAGGACCACAAAGGTGGGCACGGGGGACCCCACGGTCCCACCGCCCACGGATCCGGACATGGTCATGTTCTCAGCGACGGCCACCAATAAGGAGGAGATTCCTGCCCCTCCTCTTTTCTTAGAGGTAGCTACTAGCCAATGGGCCCGTCCTTCTAACTTTTCCCCACCTGGCAGCAACGACCGTCGCGCCTACAACATGGAAAAGTCTTTTGTGCAGGCTATTCAGCTTCCAGTTATAGATCAGCCCATAGCAGCTTTAGTCTCCTCCTCTCCAGTAGTTTCGGGGGACGCGGCTGACAAACTTAAGGCAGAGGACAAGAGGGCGGAGCTCACTTTACGTAAAAATTTTAAAGCCTCAGCATGGGCGGTGCGGGCAGCGGCTGCTGCCTCGTACTTTAACCGTACTACGGTCATGTGGCTCCGCCGGCTCCAGGAGCGCATTCCGATCCAGGAGGAGCGCGCACACCAGGATTTGGCTAAAATAATGGCAGCGTGTCAGTATTCGGCTGATGCGACCCTAGACGCAGTTAGATTTGGTTCAAGTGCTTTGGCCACCTCTGTGGCCTCTCGTAGACTTTTGTGGCTCAGGAACTGGCAGATGGATTATAAAGCCAAGTGGGACCTAGTAGCTGCCCCTTTTGAGGGTCCAAATTTGTTCGGGGCTTCCTTAGACCCGATTTTGGTGGAAAACAAAGATAAAAAGAAAGTTATGCCCACATCCACCAAGAAGGCGGAGTCCCGTAGTCATCCCTATCGCAGGCCCCAGTTCAAGTCTTATGACAGGGATCAGGACCAGCGATACCAACCATACAGGCAGGACAGGTCATTTCATAGACAGAGTTTTCAGGACCGTTCTAGATATCAGCCGCAGTCCAAGCGGCCCTTTCGTGGGGGGGGCGGCCGCCCCTTCCGCAGAGGGAAATGACTCGAACCCGAGTCATCCCATCGGAGGCCGCCTGGCACTGTATGCGGACGAGTGGGATCGGATCACGTCAGACGGTTGGGTCAGGGCGACCGTTCGCCACGGCCTAAGGTTAGAATTCCTCTCCAAACCCCCAAGTTTTTTCAAAGTTTTTCCCCCGGCTCGGGACCCGAAGCGGCGTCATCTCATGGACCTCGCGGTCGCCCATCTTCTAGAAATCAGGGCAGTGGAGGTCGTTCCGGAGCCGGAGAGGGGTCTGGGCTACTACTCCCATCTGTTCGTAGTTCCAAAATCCTCGGGGGGTTGGAGGGCAATCCTCAACCTGAAACGCCTAAACCGCTACCTAGTATACAGGCGGTTCAAGATGGCGTCCCTGAAATCCATTCTGCAGGGCATTCGGAAGGGGGATTACATGGCCTCAGTAGATTTGACGGAGGCCTACCTCCACGTCCCCATCCTTCAGTCTCACCGGTGTTATCTCAGGTTCTCTCACCGGGGCAGGCATTACCAGTACCGGGCTCTCCCGTTTGGTCTGGCCTCAGCTCCGCGGACGTTCACCAAGGTCCTGGCAGCACTGGCGGCTTACCTGCGTTCCATTCCGGTGAGACTTCAGTGCTACTTGGACGACGTCCTCGTTCAGGCAGGGTCCCTCCCCAGGGCCAAGTCGGATCTTCGGCTGACGATCCGTTGGCTTCAGGCGTTGGGGTTTTCAGTGAACTTTCCCAAGAGCCACCTGTCCCCATCCAGGCAGATTCTACACCTAGGGACAGTGATAGACTCCGAGTCAGGGAGGGTCCGTCTGTCTCCAGAGCGCTTGTCCAGCCTTCGCCAGCTGGTCTCCTCTGTACAAAAAAGTCGGTCTGTTTCCATCCTGACCTTGTCTCAACTTCTGGGGAAGATGGTCTCTTGCATAGGGATAGTGCCCTGGGCCCGGCTCCACCTGCGACCTCTCCAGTGGGCCTTGATCCCGGTCCAGAGAAGGATGATGAGCAACTCCTTGCGTCCAGTTCCTCTACCGGTGGAGGTGAGACTCTCGTTTCGGTGGTGGTTGTCCCCAGCACTGCAACAGGGGGCTTGTTTTTGGGAGCCCGAGAGAGTCACAGTGACGACGGATGCCAGCCTCTTCGGCTGGGGGGCCGTGATGGACTCCGACATGACCCAGGGACGTTGGTCTGCCTCGGATCTCCGCCACAACATCAATTGGCTGGAGCTAAAAGCCGCGCGGCTTGCCCTAAGGACTTTTCGTCATCACCTGCGGGGGCGCCATGTCCTCCTGCTTACGGACAATGTGGCGACGAAGGCCCATGTCAATCGCCAGGGGGGCACCCACTCACGTTCTCTCTGGCGAGAGGCGCAGTCGTTGGGCTTGTGGGCGGAGAGACACTTGGCCTCCATAGTGGCGGAGCACATCTCAGGAGTGTCCAATCTTCAGGCGGATTGGCTGAGTCGCACAACCCTAGACGATGGCGAGTGGCAACTGGGTCCGGAGTTGTTTCGGAAGATATGCAGCAGGTTCGGCACACCTCGGGTGGATCTGTTCGCCTCCCCCGACAACGCTCAGCTGCCCCGGTTCTTTACCCGGTTCCAGTCTCCGTCGGCGGAAGGAGCGGATGCTCTCAGGAGCCGATGGCCCCCGGGTCTCCTTTATGCCTTTCCTCCCCTTCCCCTCGTTCCCCGTACGATAGGGAAGATAGTCACAGAGAGGGCTCTCGTTATTCTGTTAGCACCATACTGGCCGAGGAGACCCTGGTTCGCGGACCTGGTCCAGCTGTCGGTAGCAGACCCCTGGAGGATTCCCCCGGGGGAGGTCGTTCTGAGTCAGGGGGCTTTACATCACCCAGGGCCTCAGTGGCTCCATCTGACCGCCTGGCTCTTGAACGGAGGATCCTGAGGGGGCAGAGACTTTCGTCAGGAGTCATAGCCACCTTAGAGGCGTCTAGGAGGCCGTCCACGGTTAGAATTTACAATGCCACATGGAAAGCGTTTGCGAAGTGGTGCATTCCTTTGGGGTTGGATCCTTCTAGGGCTACCGTCCCAAACGTGTTGGAGTTCCTCCAGAAGGGGTTGGAGGATGGCTTGTCGCATAATACGCTCCGGCGTCAAGTGGCGGCTTTGGCCACCATTCTGGGGGGGGAGGGTTCCCCCGTCCTTTCCCGGTCTCCACTGATTAAGCGTTTTCTGAAGGGGGCGGCTAACATCCGTCCGCCTCCGGTTCATAGGTTTCCAACCTGGGATCTGACCCTGGTTCTCCAGGCTCTGACGAGCTCCCCGTTCGAACCACTTAGGACGGTACACATGCGTCTGCTTACCCTTAAGGTGGTGTTTTTAGTGGCCATTACATCGGCCAGGCGCATTTCAGAGTTGGGGGCCCTTTCTTCACGCAGTGACCTGTGTGTAATACACCAGGACAGGGTGGTCCTTCGCTTGGATCCTTCGTTCATTCCGAAGGTGAATTCACAGTTTCACAGGGCCCAGGAGGTCGTGCTCCCGAATTTTTGTCCCAATCCCTCGAGAGAGCGGGAGTTGGTGTGGCATAAGCTGGACGTTCGCCGGGCTGTTCGCATTTACCTAAAGCGAACTGAGGGCATTAGGAGGACGGAAGCGTTATTTGTTTCCTTTCGTCCAGGCTCGTTAGGATGTAAGGTGTCTTCTTCCACCATCGGACGATGGATTAGGTTGGCCATAGTTGAGGCTTACGGGGCTTCTGGGAAGACTCCCCCATCGGGGATCACTGCGCACTCCACCCGCAGTGCGGCTACTTCGGCGGCTTGGGCCACCAGGGCACCTTTCGAGGATATTTGTAGGGCGGCGGCCTGGGCTTCCCCCACACCTTTTATTAGACACTATCGTTTGGATACTTATGCCTCGGCTGAGGCATCCTTTGGCCGGAGGGTCCTTCAGAGGGTGGTGGCCGATTCTTCACCTGGGACCCAGTCGGCCCGCCCGGGGACGTAGCGTGGGTATGTCCCTGCTGTGACCCCTCCCTCCACTCTACTGGAAAAAGAACGTTGGTCTTACCTGAACGTTTTTTTCTGGAGTAGTGGAGGGAGGGGTCACATTTCCCGCCCTAGTTAGTTAGTTAGACAGGGTCCGGGAGGTGTAGAATCGGGAGGCCCCGGGGGGGCTTGTTCTTGTTTGTGTTTGACTTGCAGTTGTTGGCCGTGACATCGCGGAAACTGGGAACCAACGGGAGAAGGCGAAGGTTAAGAAGTTTTCTCTCAGTCAAATGGACCAATCAGGCTGTGTTAACCCTGCTGTGACCCCTCCCTCCACTACTCCAGAAAAAAACGTTCAGGTAAGACCAACGTTCTTTCTGTTAAGATACAGCCTCTTGTGCCTTAAATGGCTTCTACTGTACTGCCCGTAAAATGGCTTCTACTGTATAGCGCAGTGGAGTTGCCATGTTAACAGCTTTACAGTACTCCACAAGGGGGCTCCGTCTGGTAAGGGGGAAAAATCCAACATTAGAAATTATGTTTGTTCCGTACATGGTCCATAGAACCATGACCTGGATGTATATAGAACTGTGACCTGGATGTCTGTAGAGCCATGACCTGGATGACTGAGAATCTCTACAGACTTATAGATAGATAGGTTCTCTCTCTTTATCATGTCCACTGCCTCCCTCTGTCTTACCTATATACCTTGCCAATTTCATCCTGTGCATTCTCCCAGAACAGCTCAATACCTGTGCATTACCTTGATGTGGGGATTTCCCTCCCTCTTTCAGGGTTACCTGTCCGAAGGCCTGGTGACCAAATGGTATAGATCTCCCCGCTTGCTCCTTTCGCCCAACAACTACACCAAAGCTATTGACATGTGGGCAGCTGGCTGCATCCTGGCAGAGATGCTTACGGGAAAGATGCTTTTTGCTGGTAAGTCTCCAACATTTTTTTTAAAAGCTAATTCTGTTTTTATCAATACACTTGTTTCCCCAATGGAGCTTTAAAAACTCTTGCAGCTTTCTTTTTGTGTTGATCTTTTTTAAAAGGCACGTATAGGGAACAAGTGCATTCCATTCCATTCGACTATATTCTACTCCACTCCATTCCTCTGTTGGAGTTCTAGTCTAGTCTAGTCCAATCCAATTCTCTGTTCTGTTCTATTCTGTTCCCCTCCATTCTGCTCCATCCTGCTCCATTCTATTCCATTCCACTTCTCTGTCCTGTTCTGTTTTGTTCTGTTCCACTCCATTCTGCTCCGTCCTGCTTCACTCCACTCCACTCCACTCCTCTGTCCTGTTCTGTTTTAGTCCTAGTCCTAGTCTTGTCTAGTTTTGTCTAGCCCAGTCCAGTCCTGTTCTGTTCGGTTCTATTCCACTCTATTCTGCTCCATCCTGCTCCATTCCATTCCACTCCACTCCTCTGTCCTTTTCTGCTCTAGTCCTAGTCCTAGTTTTCTAGTCTTGTCTAGTCCAGTCCAGTCCAGTCCAATTCTCTATTCTGTTCCGTTCTGTTTCACTCTGTTCTGCTCCATTCCATTCCACTCCATTCCATTGCTTGCGCTTTTCAAGAGACTCATATCTGTGTCTCTGCCAGCCAGACCCAAAACACAGAAAGTCAAGGACACGTCCTGGTAATAAGACATCACCCTGCCTGGTTTTCCACTCTGTTAATCATGATGCCTTCATTTTCCATCTGCTCAGCACCACTTTGGGAGGCATCATTATTTCTTCTGGGTAGCCAAGGGGAGCGTTGCAAATTGGTGTCGTACCCTTGGACTGTTGCCCTGAGAGCTTCTCTAGCAGTTCCACATAACACATTCTCCCAGTTCTGGGATTAAAGACAGCAAGAGGGGAGAAGGATGCATTGGCTCATCAGGCCTGACTCAGTCGCCCTTGGACCGAAGTAGAGCTTGTTGGGGGTGTTGAGACCAATAGAGGAAGGGCCTCTGTTGTGTGTCGTTAGGGCCTCGGTTGTTCTATCAAGGTTAGTTCAATTTTGCATTATGCTTGGTTTATGGAGGTTTCCGAATATTTCGTTCTGTTGATTGTCTTTAGCCACCCAGGATCCATACATAAAGTGGGCGACTGTGGACATTTTAAAAAATATTGTAACTAATGGGTCAAAATAATCTTAGGGTGACATGATAGCAGTCTTCCAATATTTGAGAGGCTGCCACAAAGAGGAGATGGTAAACTTATTTTCCAAAGCACCAGAAAGCAAGACAAGAAACAATGGATGGAAACTAATCAAGGTGAGAAACAACCTGGAATTAAGGAGAAACTTCTTAACAGTGAGGACAATTAACCAGTGGAACAGCCTGCCTCCAGAAGTTGTGGCCCTTCCATCACTGGAGGGCTTTAAGAAGAGACTGGACAGTCATTTGTCTGGAATGGTATAGGGAAGTGATGGATAACCTTTTTCGGTTGGAGTGTCCAAAGTATGCATGTGCGCCCGAACCCCCAAAATGCAATGCATGTGCCCCACCCCCCTGCACATGCACACATTCCCCCGCACAGGGCCCGCATCTTGCGCATGCACATGTGATGCCCCTGCACACACCCCGCCTCTGCATGGGTGTGCAACCCCTTTTCACACCCAATGCCCCCTGTGCATGTGTGTGTGCCCCGCCTGCACATGCACACATGACCCGCCCTGCACGGCCCCCATCCCCCACACATGCACACGTGACCACCCCCTGCACATGCCTGCCTCCGGGCATGCATGCCAGAGACACGAAGACCAGGTGGCTGGGGGGAGGTGTGTGCGCATGCGCGGCTGAGCTGAACTGGGGTGACAGCTCACGTGCCATCAGAGAGGGCGCTGCGTGCCATTATGGGTATAGGGTTTCCTGCTCGAGCACGGGGCTGGACTAGAAGACCTCCAAGTTCCCTTCCAGCTCTATTCTATTCTAAACCTAAAGTGATCATTTAAAGAGCCATGGTGGTGCAGCGGTTAGAATGCAACGTTGCAGACTTACTCTGCCCATAGCCAGGAGTTCGATTCTGACTGGCTCAAGGTTGATTCAGCCTCCCATCCCTCTGAGGTCAGTAAAATGAGGACCCAGATCGTTGGGGGCAACAGGCTGACTCTATAAACTGCCCAGAGAGCTCTGTAAAGCATTATGGAGTGTTATATAGTTATAAGGGCTATTGTTATTTTATAAACTTTAAAACAAAGACGTTTACTCCCTTGCTAGAAATATTGGGTAGTAGCTGGAAAAAGAAGCTCTAGATATTTATTCAGGACTTGAGTACATTGCCTGCTGTTACTTAACAAATTAGAAGAAAAAAAACACCTCCATTTTGCGGTTGGCCCAACTGTGACTTTCCTTCTTCTTCATTGTGTTTATTATTATTCCAAGATCTCTGTTGCTTATTTTGCAATCCTGCAAAATTCCAACACCTTGGGAAGCAGCTGCACGCAGCTTCCTTAAATAAATAATAAGGTTAATTAATAATGGATTTCACGTCCTCTTCTTCTAAAATAATCTCACCCAGGAAGGGCTGGTAGTGTTGGACAGTCGCCTTCTATAATTGAGAGGTGAGTCTGATGATCGTCAAATCATGGTTGGAGCAGAGAAATGTGGAGATTTTTCCAATCTATATTTTTATATAATATAATATATATACATATCATCTTACATTAAACAGTGTGTCATCTGGGTAAAAATGTCTCTGTGCTATTTACAATCAAAATTTACAGTATTCATTACATTAAACCCAGTAAATAGTAACAGAGTTGCAAGGGACCTTGGAGGTCATCTAGTCCAACCCCCTGCTCACATAGGAGACCTGTACTAGGGATTCGAACCGCCGAACTGCCAAACTTTCTGATCAACAATCTCAGTGTCTTGGCCATGATTCTCTAATCTTACAATAATAACAATCAGCGTTATCACTATTCATTTCTCCCTCTTAACGTATCTTCTAATGAAAATATAATATAATACTAGGTATAATAACCTTAACAATCATATTACTAATCACCATCATATTGTTTACATCTCTATCTGAACATATATTCGTTTATTTATCTCCATTTATTTCTCCCTTCTGTTTTTATTCTCTAACCATCCCTAAAAAAGCCCCCATGTCATATAATACTCAATTTGTTCTTTCTCCTTTATAGCAAGCGTTAATCTGTTCATTTCTGCACATTCTAATATGTTGCTAATCACATTCTCATCCGTAGGGATCTCATCACTTTTCTGGTTTTGAAGAAATACAATTCTAGCTGAAGTTAATACATGTATAATTAAATATGCATTTCCTTTACTGTAAGTTTTCGGGCAAAATCCCCAACAAAAATATTATTGGTTTTAAGTCAATATGCTGCATTATCTTTTCCAACCACATTTGTATTTTTCTCCAGGGTTTTTGTTGCCTCTCTTTTGCTGCAGTTCTTAATTAACATCTATTTGAGGAATAACAGAAAGAATACGAGTAGTCCTCAACTTACAACCGTTCAAAGTTACAACGGCACTGAAAAAAGCGACATCACATTTTTTCATACTTACAGCATCTTTGCAGCATCCTCACAGTCATATGATTAAAATTCAGACGCTTGGCAACTGCCTCATATTTATGACGGTTGCAATATCCAGGGTCCCCTTTTGTGACCTTCAGGCAAGCAAATTCAGTGGGGAGAGCCAGATTCAATTAACAACCCTGTTACTCGTTTAGTAACTGCAGTGATTCGCTTAACAACTGTAGGCAATAAGATGGAGCGAAATTCACTTAACAGCTGTCTCACTTAGCAACAGAAATTTGGGGGTCAGTTGCGTTCATAAGTTGAGGACTACCTGAATTACAAATGCTTCCTATAGCCACTTTAAGGACTTCAACTCCCAGAATTCCCCAGGCAGCACAGCAGAATTCTGGGAGTTGAAGTCCACGCAGCTTAAAGTTTCTAAGGTTGAGAAACAGTACTATAAAGCATTGGGAAGAATTCCAGAAAGCATGCTCTGCATTTTTTCCATTATCTTCTTTTTAATTTTGATCAAGTTTTTTATTTTCTATTGCTTATATATATCAATGCGTGAACAGTGTGATACCTGGGTATCATACATTTTAGTACACATAAACATAATATTATTATTCATAGTTCTTACATTTCAATTTCATTTCATATTATTTAAACATCTAATACTACCGCCATTGAATTTCTAAACTTCCCTCTTATTATTACATATAACTTATTATGTTAATATATATATATTATTAAAGGTAAAGGTTCCCCTCGCACATATGTGCTAGTCGTTCCCGACTCTAGGGGGCAGTGCTCATCTCAGTTTCAAAGCCGAAGAGCCAGCGCTGTCTGAAGACTTCTCCGTGGTCATGTGGCTGGCATGACTAAATGCTAAAGGCGCATAGAACGCTGTTAACCTCCCCATCAAGGGTGGTTCCTATTTTTCTATTTGACATTTTTACGTGCTTTCGAACTGCTAGGTTGGCAGAAGCTGGGACAAGTAACGGGAGCTCACTCCATTAAGCGGCGCTAGGGATTCTAACCACCGAACTGGCGACCTTTCTGATCGACAAGCTCAGCGTCTTAGCCACTGAGCCACCATGTCCCATATATATATATATAGTTATTCCCCTTATTTCTATTTTTATTCTTTTATTCATGTCACCGTTGTATTCAAAAATGTTTCTTTTCTGTCTTCCATCTTTCACCTGCTTTATTATTCATATTTCCCTTATTTAACTCTTCACATCTGTATATATTAAAGTTTCATCCTTCATTATTTCATTGCTCAGTGTTTCAATATACAATTCTAATATCAATCATAATATCATTTCAACATATATGGTAGATCTATTCATATTCCTTCCATTCATCCAATCCATGTAATTCTACTTTTAATACGCATGCTTATATTAAAATATATTCTTTCATTATCTAATTACTCATTTAATTTTATTATTAATATTTATTATTATTAATGTTATCATTTCACTGCTAATCATTATATCATTTGAGTATGTTAATGCATTCTTTTCCCTACCTTGTTCTGCTATTTATTTGTTTGCTTGCTTGCTTTTGTTTACTTATTTACTTTTGGCACTTCTTAGGATCTTCGGTTGCCTTTGGTTGGTAGATAATGCTTGTTTGTGTAAGGGTTATATATAAAAACAGTGAAACCACACAATCAAAGTTTGGAAAAAGATTTATTCTGGCTCTTTGCATAAGGGGTTCTACTTGTTGTTGGAATTAATTTTCAGTAGGCTTATTTTTCCATGAATCATCTAAGCCGCTTGGTCTCTTATTGCCTCTTGAGATGGTTAATTAATTCAGAGAAGGGCAGCAAGGAGGATCTGGGGACTAGAAAATAAATCCTGCAAAAGGGCTTGAAGAACCCGGAGATGTATAGCTTTGAGAATGAACACAGCAGGGGCCTTGTATCAGTCTTCAAACACTTTTTTTTAAAGAATTTTTTTTTATTTTTTGAATAAACACAGACAAACAAAACACAAAGAACACCATCTTCCATTACAAATTGTAGAAAGTGTGTCAATTGGTTACAAAAAACTTTCGTGCATCCCTTCCACAGTCATCACCTACAATTCATATAAACATATATTTTAAATCAAATATATATATATATATGTGTGTGTGTGTGTGTGTGTGTGTGTGTGTGTGTTGTATTTGTGCTGATAAATAAATAAAGGGAGACTAGTATAGATCTATTTCAAGCTATTTAGGTCTCATCAGCTAGCCATACCCTAACTGGGATTCGAACCTGGGCTGTAGTAAGGGTATGGCTAGCTGATGAGAGCTAAATAGCTTGAAATAGATCTATACTAGTCTCCCTTTATTTATTTATCAGCACAAATACAACACAAACGTAGCAAAGGCAACATTAAAAATAAAAATATGGTTTTCTGCCTGGATGGTCTTCTATAATGAGCCGAAGGACAGAAAGGGGGAGTAGTGAGCTCCCTCCCATATTTGGGCATACCAGGGGTTGTAACACAAATACATACACAACACACACACACACACAAACCCAGCAGATGAAAATAGAGTTTGAGAGAATGTCCTTTTATCTTAGATTTCAAAATGTGATGGAGGCAGATGATGAAAACATAAGGGACATCATGACAAACATTTTGGTTGAATACATCCAGAAAGAGAAACAACAGATGGGGTGGGAAATAGACCTGGTTTATAGAGTGAACTCAGCCTACGCTAGAACACACAACGTTCCCAGGGAGGTACACATTAAATTCCTTAGAAAAAGTACAAGAGATGAAATTCTGAGTGCACAAAGGGGGCAAGCCCTGACATACAAAGATAAGGAGATAACCATTCTGAAACAGATCCCCAAGAAAGTGAGGGAAAAAAAGAAAAAGTTATTCGCAATTAGCGAATAAATTATACCAGAAGGGGGTGTGGTTTACATGGTTGATGCCTCAAGGTATGCTAATATTCTGGGAGGAGACAAGAGTTAGAATTAATACACCCATAGAGGCGCAGGCCTTTATGGAAAAAAACAAACTACTCCTAGAAAAACCAGATGATCCCTCATCAGATATACAGGACACGGGAGGGGCCGGAGCCCTGTCGGCGGGGGGAGATGGGGCAATACCGAGAAAGCTCAGATCACAAAAATGAGTAAGAAAATCCACCTGACATAAACTGATCGAAATTATTAACTGAATTTATATGCTGATTATATGTTACTACTTAATAATGAATCATGTGTAAATGTATACTATGAGTATGGAGGGGGGGCGCACCTACCGCACATTGCAGTTGCCAAAATTTGTAACCTTTCCCTTACCTTTTTCCTTTGTAAAATACCCAAAAAAAAACCAATAAAACTTTGTCTAAAAAAAAAACCACACACACACACACACACACACAATACATACATACATACATACATACATACATACATACATACATACATACACACACACACACACACGCTGGTTTTGTTGTATTCGGGTCTTTTCTCGTGTAAGGTTCCTTACACGGGAAAAGACCCGAATACAACAAAACCAGCATACCTACACCCGTGAAAATCTACGAAAACAAATTTTATATATATATATATATATATATATATATATATATATATATATATATATATATATATATATATATATATATATATATATATATATATATATATATATATATATATATATATATATATATATATATATATATATATATATATATATATATATATATATATATTATCATCATCATCATCATCATCATACTTCAAACTTCATTTTACTATAATTGTTTTTACATCCTTTTATATAAAACATTCCAAAATTTAAAGAAAACCACATAACGGCATTCCGTTAACTGTTTCCATTATCATCCGGTAACATTACATCTTTATGACATGTTCTAAATGAAAATTGATTATATTTAATAACAAAGTTTCTAGACCTCCTTTCTTAATCACTGTTTACAAGTTATATCCAATTTCCTTTTATCAAACCAGTACATATATATATATACATTATTTTTAACTAAATTTGACTTAATTTTTTATTATAAGCTTTCATACATAACAGAATTTCTAAACTTCCTTTCGTAGTCACCATTTGCAATTTATATTAAATTTCCTCTTATTAAACCAATACATATGTATACGTATGTATACAATACATATGTCTTCAAACACTTGAAGTGATGTTACGGAGAAGATCAAGACTTATTGTTTATCAATTTTAAAGCACAGCATAGAGGAAAATGGATTTAAAATAGGGTTTATTTCAACAGAACGTTTTTTTAAAAAATTCCTATCAATTATCTAGACCGGTGGTTCTCAACCTGTGGTCCGCAGGCACCGGGGGGGGGGGGGGGGGCACGATCTTGTCACAGGGGTCCACAAAGGCTTGAAGAAATGTTATGATTTAAGTTAAGTCTTGGGGGGGGGGTGTTCATGGCCATGTCTGTGGCCACAAAAGGTATTTACTTTACTTTACTTTACTTTATTTGCACTTATATACCGCCCCCTCTCCCAGAAGGGACTCGGGGCGGTGTACAGTCAATACATAGAAAATACAGAACATAAATAATTAAATAATTAAATAGTAAATAGTTATGGAGGAGGTTAAAAGAAAAACTGTACATCTAAGTAAAGTATCTAAAATATAGTTTTTAAAAACCCCTTAAAAGTACCCCATAAGTTAAATTTAAAAATAATTCCCCTAAAATACCAGTTAAAATATATCTGCCAGGGGATAAAAATTATGAATGTGCCAGGCCAGCTAATCGGAACAGGTGAGTCTTCAGTTTTTGTTGGAAGGAGCGGAAGTCGGTGGTGGTTCTAATGTCGGGGGGGAGGTCATTCCAGAGGGTTGGGCCCATCACAGAGAAGGCCCTACTCCTAGGCATCGCCCGTTGGAATTGCCTGGTGGACGGCACCAGGAGAAACCCCTCCCTGTGAGAGCGGATTGGTCGCAGGGATGTGTGTGGCAGGATGCGATCCCGCAGGTAACTAGGTCGTGTGCCATGGAGCGCTTTGAAGATGGTAATCAAAACCTTGAAACGCACCCGAAAAACCACAGGCAGCCAGTGCAGCTCGCGCAGGAGAGGTGTTACGTGGGAGTACCTAGTACTCCCCATGACAGCCCGCGCGGCTGCGTTCTGGACTAGCTGTAGTCTTCGGGCGCGTCCCAAAGGAAGCCCCATGTAGAGAGCATTGCAGTAGTCCAGGCGAGACGTCACCAGCGCGTGAGTGACCGTGCGTAGGGCATCCCGGTCCAGTAGGGGGCGCAATTGACGCACCAGGCGAACCTGGTGGAACGCCCCCCTTGCCACGGCTGCCACATGGTCATCCATTGACAGCCGGGCATCTAGGAGGACGCCCAAATTGCGCGCCCGTTCCACATGGGGCAATTGTTCGCCCCCTATGGCCAGTGATGGAATCAACTGGCTGAACCGAGGTGCCGGTAACCACAGCCACTCAGTCTTGGAGGGGTTGAGTTTGAGTCTGTTGTCCCCCATCCAGACCCCGACGGCTTCCAAGCACCGGGACATCACTTCGACAGCCTCGTTGGGGTGGTTTGGGGTTGAAATGTACAGCTGGGTATCATCAGCGTACAGATGATACTCAACCCCAAAACCACGGATGATCTCCCCCAGTGGCTTCACATATGCGTTGAACAGAAGGGGCGAGAGGACCGACCCCTGTGGCACCCCACAAGTGAGTGGCCTCAGGGGACTTCCGGTTCCGGCGGCTGACGGCGACGGGCAACTCGTTTGCTCGCTCCGGCTCCCCGGTGGGCTTCCCCACCCCTTGGGGGGCACAGGACGCCCCGAAGAGGCGTCCTGCCGGAGGAGCGGCTTGGCGGGGGGTCCCTGCATCGGCGGCGGCTGGTGGGGGACCCCCGCTTCGCTCCAGGCACCTGGGAGCAGTATCGGAGGGCGTGTGAAGCGTCTTCGCAACAGGCTGATCGGAGAATGTAAAAGCAGAAGGAAGCAGCGGCGGTGTGGTGAGGCGTTTACTTCCTCTCATTCCCTTTGTTGATTTGAAGAACCTTTCAGCATTTAAAAAAAAACTTTTACTCTCGGCTAACTTTGGAGGCGCGGCTGGAGGGAGGGGGATTTCCCCCCCCTCGGACAGGCGGCTTGAAACAATTTTGCTCTCAGCCCCAGGGGAAGGAGGAAGGGGGAGAGCCAACCAATGATGCCACACCCTTGCTTAAAGTGATTTTCCTGTACACCGCTTGGAGAGTCCAAGCAATGGGTTAATTCAGTCTGCTTGCCCTTAGGACTGAGGAACTATTTTTCCTTAAGCCACACCTCCTCCTGGTGTGCTCAATCCCCCAGAATTCTTCCTCAGTCAGCCCGTTTGGACGTATTTAGTTAGAGCTCTGAGCTAAATTGATCCTTTTTTTGGCTTGGACTCTCAAATTACGTTTAAAGTTTTTCTCTACTATTCCTCCAACATCGTGAGACGTTTCTCTCTTAAATTCTGCGACTTTCTTCAGTACAATCTGCACTTGAAGGCCAGGAGGTAAGCTGGAAGGTGGTGGGGGGTGCCCCTCAGCCGATCCTCTTGGGACGGCTTCGGAGGCCTGCCGCTTGTCGTTTAAAACGGCGCGGCTGCAGCGGCGAGGTTCCTAACTCCCCAGGCCCCTCGTTTGTTATTTTCGTCGAAGTTTTTTCGCTCCCCGGCCTGCTAGAGGACCTCTGCCGCAGGGAGGAGTGGGCGATCGTCGCCATTGCGAGGCGCGTTCGCCCCTCGCTCTCCCTTAGCCCCACGCTGTTGCGGCGGCCATTTTTAGGCGCGAAAATAGCGCGCCCAGCCATGGCCGCCATTTTGCATCAGCCTCGTTGTTCAGGAGGCCGCTGGAGGTGGCAGGGCCTAGCAAGGGTTTCTCGGGCTAGGATCGCCACCTTCGCCTTTTGTCTATTTTTGCGAGCGGCGCTGGTTCCTGTGCCATTCCAACGGTCATCATACCGGCTCAGGGAGGAGGCCTTAAGTAAGCGCAGGCCTAAAGAATTTTTCTATAGTCATTCTCCTCCCTGCTTCTCCTGCGGAGCCTTGCACCCCGGTGCAGGCCCCAATCCTACCCCTGGGCCTCCGACTGGTGTGAAACATGGGATGATTTTATAGTATTGATTCGATTAATTGTATATATGGCAATTTTAACGATCATTTCGTTTTGTTTCCCATTACAGCACCCAGTCTATATCTATCCTTCTGCCTTATCATAGCCTTGCTCCATCTTGTGTGGTCATTGACTATGGACCTGCCCAGTCCTCCCGATTCCCAAGACGCTAGGCCGAGCCTCTCGCAGGCCCCTAGCAAGGGTTCCTCCTCTTCGGGGAGTGGGGGTGCGGGCAAGAGTGGTGGGGGTAGCTCTGGGAAACAGCGTTCCAGAACCCCTTCGGTAGCTGAGGCCAAGGATGCTGAAAGGCGCCAGCGGGCCCTTGACAAGCAATTCGAGAAGGCCAGACGCCAGGCAGACAGGGTGCAGTCCCTTTCAGGAGCCCCTCCCTCCCGGGAAGATCTCCAGTCGGTCCTCGCCGAGGAGGTGGAATCCCAGGACCTATCCCCTAATAGGTCATTTGCAGAGCCGGCTTCCCCGGTCCCTTCCTGGGCCTGTGAACAGGTTCCTCCCCCTGGGGATGCTAGCATAGACGATATGCAGGTTGAGGCTTCACCCCCCCTAGTAGAGGGCTTGGATCCCGATTCTGACTCTGAGGAGTTATCGCCCCGCATGCAGGAGCTAATGGCCCGTGCCATTGCCAAGGGCATCACGGAGGCCATGAAATTTAAAAGTCCTACCGCAGCGGCCCCTAGGGGTCCCAAACCCGATCAGGCAGCTCCGCCCCCAAGCAAGCGTGCTCGCCATCCTTCCCTGGAATCCTCGGTGGTCAGCGAGGCCTCTGCCATTGAGGACCCTGACCCGGAGGTGCTAGGCCTCTCGGACGACGAGGACCTTCCCCCCGAAGCGCCCGCCTTTGCGGGTCTCTTCAAGCCCAGCCTTTTTAAATCGGTCCTTCACAAGGTCAAGGCTGCCACCAGGGTGGGGATCAAGCCCAAGCCGACCGCGCCGGCGGATGATGCCCCTCCGGCTAATCCCAATGCGGTCATGTTTGATGTGCCAGCGCCCCAGCAAGAGCTGGTTCCGGTCCCGGGGCTGTTCCTCGACTTAATCCAGCGCCAGTGGGCTCAGCCAGCCACGCAATCCTCTCCCAGTGGGGTAGATAGGAAGCTTTATACTATGGAGCCAGTGTTGGAGGACCTTCTGGCCCTTCCCACTGTCGACCCGCCCATCGCTGCGCTCACTTCCAACTCCTCGCTACCGGCCGACCTCCTGGAAGGCCTTAAGGCGGAGGACAAGAAGGCGGAAAAGGCGTGCCACAAGACCCATCTGGCGGCTGCCTGGGCCATCAGGGCCTCTTCTTCCGCTTCCTTTTTTAATAGGGCCTCTGTGATCTGGCTGCGCGAGCTCCTAAACAAGCTCCCGGCGGGAGACATCCGTCTCCACCAGGACGTGTCAAAAATAATCGCGGCCTCCCAGTATGCCGCTGACGCGTCCCTCAATGCCACCAAATTTGCCTCCAGGGCCCTCGGTTCTAACATAACTTCCCGTCGACTGATCTGGCTCCGACATTGGCAAGCGGACCAGAAAAACAAATGGAAACTGGCTTCCGCCCCTTTTAAGGGGTCCAAATTGTTTGGCGAGTCCCTGGATCCTCTCCTCATTGAGTCCAAGGACAAGAGGAAGATCCTACCCTCTTTAAATAAAAAGCAGGAACGTAAGGCCGCTCCCTACTCTAGGAGGCAGTCCTTTCGTGCCTCCGAGCCTTCCACCTCTGCCTCTTCCTTCTCTCCCTCTAATAGGTCCTTCGGCCAGCAGGGCGACAGGTCCCAAGACAGAGCGCCTTTTCGGGACAGAGGCAGGCAGCAGTTCGGCTTCCGCAAGTATAACCGCGGTGGGGCCTCCAACAGGCCGTTCCGTAAGTCAAAGTGACTGCCAGGGCTTGGCGCCCATCGGGGGTCGCCTCCAGCTGTTCGCCTCTCATTGGGCCCAGAACACCGAGGATGCTTGGGTTCTGCAGACAGTCAGGGAAGGCCTCTCCCTAGAATTCCTGTCCCTTCCCCCTCGGACCTTCATCCGGTGCCCTGTCCCGTCCTGCCCCCAGAAGAGGCAGCGTATGGACCAGGAAGTCCGTCATCTCCTGGACATCAGGGCCGTGGAACCAGTTCCCCAAGGCGAAGAGGGGAGGGGGTTTTACTCCATCCTCTTCCTGGTACCAAAGAACTCGGGGGGGTGGAGAGCCATCTTGGACCTCAAGAACCTCAACAGGCATATCGCCTACCGGAGGTTCAAGATGCAGTCTCTGCAGTCCATTCTGGCGGGGATTCGACAGGGAGATCTTCTCACATCTATAGATCTCAAAGAGGCATATCTCCACATCCCCATCCGTCCTCAGCACAGGAAGTTCCTGCGCTTCTTTTATGCGGGTCGCCACTTCCAGTACAAAGCTCTTCCATTCGGCCTCTCGTCCGCTCCTCGGACGTTTACCAAAGTGCTGGCGGTAGTGGCGGCTCAGCTAAGACGCAGGCCCATAAGGCTCCAGTGCTACCTGGACGACATCCTGATCCAGTCGTCGTCCAGGCAGCAGGCCCTTCGGGATCTCCAAACCACTATGAGATCCCTCAGAAACCACGGCTTCTCTCTAAATATAGAGAAGAGCCATCTCACCCCAACCAACAGACTTGTACACCTGGGGGCGGTGATAGATACCAACTTGTGCAGGGTTTTCCTTTCCCGAGACAGGTTGACCGGTCTAAGGTCCATGACCCACAAGGTGTTGAGCTTGAGGCAGGCTCCAGTGGTCCTTCTGTCGCAGCTGCTGGGAAAAATGATCTCCTGCATTTCCATCGTGCCGTGGGCCCGCCTGCATTCCAGGTCTCTCCAGTGGCTGCTGCTGCCGCACCAGAGGGCATCCAGGAGCAACTCTACCAGGCCGATTCGAGTTCCCCCGGACGTGAAGAGGTCTCTCCGCTGGTGGGTGTCTCCGGCCATCCTCAAGGGCCACCTATTCAAGGAACCCGAGAGGTTGATCATCACCACAGACGCCAGCCTCTCCGGCTGGGGAGCTCACATGGGGTCCCTGGTTGTTCAGGGCAAGTGGTCCCAAGTGGAATCCAGCTACAGCATCAACCTGATGGAACTGAGAGCTGCTCGCCTGGCCCTGCGCCATTTCAGCCGGCCCATCCATCGCCAACATGTGCTTCTGATGACGGACAATGTGGCCACCAAGGCCCACATCAACCGCCAGGGCGGCACCAGATCCAGAGCATTGATGAGAGAGGCGGAGTCCCTGGGATGCTGGGCGGAGCGCCATCTGGAATCCCTTCGCTCCGACCATATCTCCGGAGTGGACAACACACAGGCCGACTGGCTGAGCAGGACGACCATAGATCCTGCGGAGTGGAAACTGGACCCTCGCCTGTTCCACCAGATGTCCGACAGATTCGGGACTCCGGCCGTAGACCTGTTTGCGTCAAGGGACAACAAGCAGCTCGACCGCTTCTACTCCCGGTTCTTCACCCCGGGGGCGGAGGGGACAGACGCACTGCGTTGCAAGTGGCCCCGCGAGCTACTGTATGCCTTCCCTCCCCTGCCTCTCCTTCCTCAATTCATCTCCAAAGTCATCGCAGAGGGAGCAGAGGTCCTTCTCGTGGCCCCGCATTGGCCCCGCAGGTCGTGGTTTGCCGACCTTGTCCACCTGTCAGGTGTCTCCTCCGTGGCGCATTCCTCCGGACCAGATCTCCCTCAGCCAGGGGGCCGTGATTCACCCAGAGCCCCAGTGGCTCCAGTTGGCCGTCTGGCACTTGAGGGGGACCAACTGAAAGGCCAAGGCCTGTCGGAGGAGGTAGTGAACACCATTCAGGCGGCTAGACGCCCTTCAACCACTAGGATTTATGATGCGTCCTGGGCCGCCTTCGCCAAGTGGTGTGAGGAGCTGCTCATCGAGCCGACGACCGCGCCTGTTCCCAGAGTGCTTGACTTCCTTCAAGCGGGACTCAACAGGGGCCTGGCCCCGAACACCCTTCGACGCCAAGTGGCGGCTTTGTCTACTGTCTGGTCGGGCGACCACCTTTTGCCTCTCAGCAAAATCCCGAAGGTGCGTCTTTTCCTCAAGGGCGCTTCTAACCTTCGCCCTCCCACCGTTCATCGCTATCCTACTTGGCAGCTGTCCGTGGTCCTGCGGGCCCTCTCTGGCCCTCCATTCGAGCCTTTACGCACTACTTCTCTTCGATTCCTGACGCTGAAGACGGCCTTCTTGATTGCCATCACGTCAGCTCGCCGGATTTCGGAGCTGGCGGCTCTCTCTGTTCGCCAGGATCTGTGCGTCATCCACCCTGACAGGGTCATTTTGAGGCTGGACCCGACCTTTACCCCCTAAGTAAACTCATGGTTCCATAGAGCGCAAGACATTGTGTTGCCAAATTTTTGTCCTCATCCGTCGCATCCCAGAGAGCGATCCTGGCACAATCTTGATGTCAGGAGGGCCCTGAAGGTCTACATCGCTCGTACTGCGGAATTCAGGAAGTCAGAGGCTCTTTTCCTCTCCTTCCAGCCCGGTTCCCTAGGGAAGAAGGTCACTTCCTCCACAATTGGCAGGTGGCTTCGCGCTTGCATTGCGACTGCCTATGAAAGTCAATCCAAGGCCGTTCCGCGCGGCATCACTGCACACTCCACACGAGGTGCTGCTACCTCAGCGGCCTGGGCCACCCAGGCCTCGATCCTGGACATCTGCAGGGCCGCTACGTGGTCCTCTCCTTCTCCATTTGTGCGACACTATAAACTGGACATTTTCGCCTCGGCTGAGGCGTCTTTCGGCAGGCGTGTGCTCCAGGCGGTTGTGTCAGAGACCGAATCCCGGGAGCCTTCTTCTGCCCACCCAGATGGACAATAACTTTGGTATGTCCCATTGCTTGGACTCTCCAAGCGGTGTACAGGAAAATGACCATTGGCTTACCTGAAGGGTCCTTTTCTGTACACCGCGGGAGAGTCCAACCCACCCTGGCTCTCAAGGCCGGGATTCGGGTTCCTCGTGTCAACAGTACATCATCTTGGACGCTTCGCTCCGTCCGCACGAACTGACTCCTTCAAAGAATTCTGGGGGATTGAGCACACCAGGAGGAGGTGTGGCTTAAGGAAAAATAGTTCCTCAGTCCTAAGGGCAAGCAGACTGAATTAACCCATTGCTTGGACTCTCCCGCGGTGTACAGAAAAGGACCCTTCAGGTAAGCCAATGGTCATTTTCATTGAACTTAACTTCATAATCTTCTGATGATCTGAGGACTTTGGGAACTTTGAGAACTTTGTTATGCCTCTGAGCCCGAAGCTGGCAGGGCAAGATGGCACACTTCCGTTGTCTTCATGAATTGTGAAACCTGACTCCACCTCTGAAAATTCAGGCTTCTGGTCTTTGTCTCCTTGTTACCTAGGAGAATCTCTTGTGGATTGTTATTCCTTGAACTCTCTGGTGGGAAAAATTTTACTCTATCGCCAGATTGACTAGAGAAATTCTCTTCTAACAATACAATACAATACAATAGTAGAGTTGGAAGGGACCTTGGAGGTCTTCTAGTCCAACCCCCTGCCTAGGCAGGAAACCCTATACCGTTTCAGACAAATAGCTATCCAACATCTTCTTAAAGACTTCCAGTGTTGGGGCATTCACAACTTCTGGAGGCAAGCTGTTCCACTGATTAATTGTTCTCACTGTCAGGAAATTTCTCCTCAGTTCTAAGTTGCTTCTCTCCTTGATTAGTTTCCACCCATTGCTTCTTGTTCTACCCTCAGGTGCTTTGGAGAATAGTTTGACTCCCTCTTCTTTGTGGCAACCTCTGAGATATTGGAATAATGCTATCATGTCTCCCCTAGTCCTTCTTTCTCTTAAGCTAAACATACCCAGTTCCTGCAACCGTTCTTCATATGTTTTAGTCTCCAGTCCCCTAATCATCTTTGTTGCTCTTCTCTGCACTCTTTCTAGAGTCTCCACATCTTTTTTACATCGTGGCGACCAGAACTGAATGCAGTATTCCAAGTGTGGCCTTACCAAGGCATTATAAAGTGGTATTAACACTTCACGTGATCTTGATTCTATCCCTCTGTTGATGCAGCCTAGAACTGTGTTGGCTTTTTTGGCAGCTGCTGCACACTGATGGCTCATATTTAAATGGTTGTCCACTAGGACTCCAAGATCCCTTTCACAGTTACTACTACTGAGTAAGGTATCACCTATACTGTACCTGTGCATTCCGTTTTTGTTGCCTAAATGTAGAACCTTACTCTTTTCACCATTGAATTTCATTTTATTAGATAGTGCCCAATGTTCAAGTTTGTCAAGATCCTTCTGTATCTTAAGCCTATCTTCTGGAGTGTTGGCTATTCCTGCCAGCTTGGTATCATCTGCAAATTTGATGAGTTCCCCATTTATTCCCTCATCCAAATCATTGATGAAGATGTTGAAGAGTACTGGGCCTAAAACAGAGCCTTGGGGTACTCCACTGCATACTTCCCTCCATGTAGATGCAGTTCCATTGAGAACTACACGTTGAGTGCGGTTGGTCAGCCAGTTACCAATCCATCTGGTGGTGATGCTGTCTAACCCACATTCTTCTACTTTATCTAGTAGTAGGTTATGGTCTACCTTATCAAAAGCCTTACTGAAGTCCAAGTAAACTATATCAACGGCATTCCTCTGGTCCACTAATTTTGTCACATTATCAAATCACATTGTCACATTCTGCTTGGTTCTTCTGCCTCCTGGACTCATCTGGCTGCTCTGCATCTCCAGCTGTCCACTCTCTATACTGACTGAACTCTTTATTCTATAAACTATGTCTCCTAAAAGACCACCCCCTGGAAAACCTGGCTTTGCTACCTCTGCCCCGACATCAGCAACATCCAGTCCTGCTACACAATCAAAGATAACAGACCTGATGCAACCTAAAAGTACAGGGATGGATTTGCAACAAATGCTTCAACAACTCATACAGGGCCAAGAGGAAATTAAGAAATTAAGAAACAATTAAGGGAAATGAAAGAAGAAATTAAAGAGAATCAAGTCCAAATTTATAAGAACTCACAGAGGTTGGACATTGTGGAGGGGGGGTGGCGGAGGTGAGGGGGGGGGGTAGAGGCGGTGCAGAAGGGAAACAAAGAACTTGATACCCAACAAATGAAAACAGAATTTGAGAGAATGTCCTTTTATCTTAGATTTCAAAACGTGATAGAAGCAGATGAGGAAAATATAAGGGACATCATGACAAACATTTTGGCTGAATATATACACAAAGAAAAACAACAGATGGAATGGGAGATAGACCTGGTTTATAGAGTGAATCCAGCCTATGCCAGAATACACAATGTACCCAGGGAGGTACATATTAAATTTCTTAGAAAAAGCACAAGAGACGAAATTCTGGGTGTACAAAGGGGGCAGGCCCTGACATACCATGATAGGGAAATAACTATCTTGAAGCAGATCCCCAAGAAAATTAGGGAAAAAAGGAAAAATTATTCGCAATTGGCGAATAAATTATACCAGAAGGGGGTGTGGTTTAGATGGTTGATGCCTGAAGGTATGTTGATATTCTGGGAGGAGACAAGAATTAGAATTAACACACCCATAGAGGCAAAAAAACAAAATACACCTAGAAAAAACAGAAGATCTTACAATGGATATGCAAGACACGGGAGGGGCCGGAGCTCTGCCAGCGGGGGGAGAAGGGGCAATATCAAGAAAGCTCAGATCACAAAAATGAATAAGAAAATCTCATTGATATAAACTGACTGAAAGTAGTATTGGAATTAACATGTAGATTATATACTACAATGTATCAAACTGATTGAAAGTACCAATAGAACTAATATGCTGATTATATATGACTATGTATTAATGTTTTATACTCAGATGTATACTATGAGTTTGGAGGGAGGGGGCGCCTACCACACTTTGCAACTGCCAAAATTTGTATACCTTTCCATTACCTTTTCCCTTGTAAATTTAAAAAAAAACTAATAAAACATTGTTTTTAAAAAAAAGTGAGTGGCCTCAGGGTCGACCTCTGCCCTCCTGCCAACACACATTGCGTCCGGTCGGAGAGGTAGGAGCTGAACCACCGCAAAACGGTGTCTCCGACTCCCATCCCCTCCAGCCGGCGCAATAGGATACCATGGTCGATGGTATCAAAAGCCGCTGAGAGATCTAATAGGACCAGGATAGAGGAACAGCCTCTATCTCTGGCCCTCCAGAGATCATCAACCAACGCGACCAAGGCCGTCTCCGTGCTGTGCCCGGGTCGGAAGCCGGACTGGCGTGGGTCTAGATATTCGGATTCGTCAAGGTGTCACGGAAATTGCTGTGCCACCACATTCTCTACAACCTTCGCTAGAAAGGGAAGGTTGGAGACTGGACGGTAATTAGCTAGCTCCATCGGGTCAAGTGAAGGCCTCTTGAGTAAGGGCCTCACCACCGCCTCTTTCAAGGCGGTTGGTAAGGACCCCTCGCCCAACGAGGCGTTCACCAGGCCCAGTAGCCAGCCTCGTGTCACCTCCCAGGATGCCAGTACCAGCCAGGAGGGACACGGGTCCATGGAACATGTGGTGGGTCGCAGCCGTCCACGTAACCTGTCCAAATCCTCGGGGGCAACAGAGTCAAACTCCTCCCAGAATGGTCTCACAAGACTTACTGTTGACGGCTCCCCTGGTCCACTGAAGGGGGCCCATCCGCTCCGGATCTGAGCGACTTTGTCCTGCAGATATTCCCCAAACTCCTCTGCTCTGCCCTGCAAGGGGGCTTCCCGCGTCCTCTGCGATAAGAGGGAGCGGGTCACCCGGAACAGGGCGGCAGGGCGGTTATCAGCGGACGCAATAAGAGCGGCACAATGTCTACGTTTGGCCGCTCTTAATGCCACAAGGTAGGTCCGTAAATAGGCTCTTACCTGTGTTCGATCAGATTCGGAGCGTGAGGACCTCCACCTGCTCTCTAGACGTCTCCTATGGCGCTTTAAAGGGGATTCGTGGTGAAGAAAAGGTAGAGAACCAATCAGTGGTGCATTGCCAATTTTTTTACTACGGTTTGGGCGCCTTCCCGCACTTGCGTAAGCCGCGCTTCTGCACATATGCAGAAGCGTCCAGACGGGTGGGCAAAACCTCCCACCCCTGCTACTACTGGTTTGCCCAGTCCGGGCTGAACTGGGAGCAACCCACCTCTGGAACCAATGATTTAGAGCAGGGGTCCCCAACTCACAGGCCGCGGCCCATTATTGAGCCGTGAGCCATTCGGAACCGGGCCACGGAAGTGGTGGGAGAAAGTGTTGCTGCAGCCTCACTTGTGCAAGCAGTAGGCGAGCATGGGAAGTGTGTTCCGTTTGTGTGAGTGGCGGGTGTGCATGCCCGCTGTTCACACAAATAGACCTGTGTGTTGTGGCCCGCCAGCAGCCAGTGGAGCTGGCAGCAGAATTGGATAGTGAGGAGGTTGGGGAGGAACATGGGCTAGTCATGGAGTCTGGGGAAGGCTCTGATGAGGGCTCTGTGCAGGAAGCAGACATAGGACCAAGGACATCTGACAGTTATCAGCTGCCTTCAGAGTCAGACATCAATGAGGCAGATGAACAGCTGGAGCCTGTTCCCAGGGTGCGCATGCACAGAGTTTCCAGATGAAGGGAACAGCTAAGGAACAAGGTTTGCCTTGGAAGTAAGGCCACAGGTGGATGGAGAGTCTCCCTCTTCAGGGTGTTTTGGTGTGAGTCGGAGAGGGGGAGAAATTCCGACTTGGAGTCTGCTTCAGCCTCCTGGTTCAGGACTTTGGGCGAAGGCTGGAGGGAAGAGCCGCTGATGGCAAAGACCTGGAGGGCCTCGTTCCAGTGGGACGGCATCATGGCCTGGAACTGGCTGACCATCTCAGCCACTTGAGCCTCCAGGTGCTGGTACCTGGCTTTGCACTCTACAGTTCTTCTCTCTACTTGGAAAGCCTATGCTCCAAGTCCTCAGTGAGGTGCTTCTGCTGAGCCTCCTTCTCGGTCAGATCCAAGTTGAACTGAGCTGTTTTGCCAACTCTTTCTCCTGGTGGCTGCTTAGCTCCAGCAACTGCTTCCTTTGGGGCCCTAAGGAGCCCGGGCGGGGAGGTGGGGAATGGTTGGCAGGGAAAGGGTGAGTAGAGGCTGGTGAGGCACCCCTCCACATGAGCGACATCGAGTTGGCCATGCCCACCCAGTCACATGACCACCTAGCCATGCCCACCCAGACAGTCATTAGGCAGATCATATTAGTGGTCAGCGGAATTTAAAATTATGAATTTAGTGGTACCTGAAGTCCGAAAGGTTGGAGACCCCTGGTCTAGTGGATGTTTGCTTTGAGATAAACAGAAAATAGTTATTGAATCAATTTCAGGATTTTGGACCAAGGCTACCATGCCTAGTGTGTCCAGGCAATCTTCACTATTTTTTCAACCCTCTCTTTTAAAATGAATGTTTTTCTACCAAAGAAAGCTGTAGCTTTACATTGTTATTAATTCACGTACAACACCAATCCCCCCACAAAGTGAACAGGGAAGAATGAATGAGAAAATAACAAGACTTAAGTATTGATTCATTGTCTGCAATGCTTTATCATCTTTATGTTTCATGCTATATTGATTGTATTGTCATTTCTTTGTCTGAATGTCGAGAGCGGCGCATAGATGTCGAAGAGCTGGGTGGCATGCAAGTTTAAATAATAATTAATAAGAATAATGATGGGATAACAATGCCAAATCCAGTCTAAACAGCTGGCTGTCTGTGTGACGAAGCATAATAATATTTAACACCATGAAGCAACAGCCATCTGCCTAGCTCAGTCTGTGCTCAGCACATCTTAGGTCCGTGATGGCGAACCTATGGCAGAGCCATATTAGCCGGCACGGCAGCCCTCAGCTTCGGTGTGCATGCATATGCCAGCCAGCTGATTTTTTGGCCTTCCGGAGGCTGAGAGAGGCCATTTTCACCCTCCTCAAGCTTCAGGAAAGCCTCCAGAGCCTGGGGAAGCTGAAAAACAGGCCCAACGGGCCAACTGGAAGTTTGTTCCATTGGGCCGTTTTTTGCCCTCCCCAGGCACCAGAGGCTTTCCCCTGGACCTCCGGAAGGCTGGGGAAGGCCATTTTCACCCTCCCAGGCTTCAGGAAAGCCTCCGGAGCCTGGAGAGGGCAAAACTCCCCCCCATGGGGGGGGTGCATGCATGTGCACACAGGTTTTTTCTCGTGCACATTCATGGGGTGGTGGTTATGGTCATGCGTGCATGCGCAGGTGAGTGGGCACGCACGTATGCACGGTTTTGGCACACCTTTAGAAAAGGAATAACTGGATGTGCGTGAAGGCTACCGCCAGATAAAGAACTACAGCAGTGTTTTTACATTGGGAGGAAAAGGAAGAGGCGGAGGGGGAGAAGAAGGAGGAGGAGGAGCAGAAGCAGCAGCAGAAGAAAGAGGAGGAGGAGGAGGAGGAGGAGGAGGAGGAGGAGGAGGAGGAGGAGGAGGAGGAGGAGGAGGAGGAGGAGGAAGAGAAAAGTGATAGCAAAAGATAACAGAAAAAAATGTAGAAATCAGGAGGAGGAGGAGGAAAGAGGAGGAGGAGGAATAGTACTCAAGGTC